>NW_025335034.1:11872500-13189233 GCF_018152115.1 Drosophila rhopaloa | reverse complement strand
AAGATTTAATGCGAAACCAAAATCTATTGATTCAAATGCTGGTTTCACAACAATCCAAATAATGACTGAATAACGCTAACGGCGTCTCACAGCATAAACTTGAGTTAGCTCAATTCCTACTCGACAACCATATCGACGTAATGCTGCTTTCAGAAACACACCTTACAAACAAATACAATTTTCAACTACGAGGTTATTCATTCTACGGAACAAATCATCCAGATGGTAAAGCACATGGTGGGACTGGAATTTTAATCAGAAGCCGTATTAAGCACCACTATCATAACAAATTTGCTAAAAATTACCTACAGGCCACATCTATAAATATACAAACAAATACTGGCAACCAACTTACACTAGCCGCCGTATACTGCCCCCCTCGCTTCACCATAGCTGAAGATGAGTTTATGCAGTTTTTCAACTCACTAGGAGACCACTTCATAGCAGCAGGGGACTACAACGCCAAGCCCACACACTGGGGATCACGTCTCGTGACTCCAAAAGGAAAACAGCTCTATAATGCAGTTATAAAAGCCAAGAACAAGCTGGACCATGTTTCTCCTGGCAGACCAACATACTGGCCGGCAGACCCAAGGAAACTACCCGATTTAATAGACTTTGCAATTACCAAAAACATTCCTAAAAATCTGATAAACGCCGAATGCCTCTCGGATCTTTCATCGGATCACTCGCCCGTCCTGTTTATTCTACTCCGACATCCAGGCGCATTGGAGCAATCGTTTAAATTGACATCTCAGAAAACCAATTGGGTTAAGTACAAGAAATTCATTAGCTCACACATTGAGCTAAGTCCTCATCTCAACGATGAAGCCGACGTAGACAGATTTGTTAATACACTGGAGTCTGTACTCGTCTCTGCAGCTCGAGTTTCAACACCCCAAACTACAAGTACACAAAGCAACCAAAAGAAGACAAATCTACAAATAGAACAGCTCGTCCTCGAAAAGCGACGCTTACGTCGAGAGTGGCAACTCCACAGATCACCATCTGCTAGGCAAAGCTTAAAATATGCCTCACGTCAACTCTCAAAAGCTTTACAGCAAGAAGAAGCACAGGTCCACCGACGCTACATAGAGCAATTGTCAACATCTAGTACAAAACACTCACTATGGAGAGCTCACCCTACTCTAAGCTCACCGAAAGTAACCGTGATGCCTATTAGAAATCCCACAGGCGGCTGGGCGCGCAGCGATGCAGACAGAGCCAGCACGTTTGCCAACCACCTTAAAAATGTCTTCCAACCAAATCCTGCCACTAGTGCGTTCACCTTGCCGACTTTACCACATGAGCCTCAGCTTCAACATGAACCAATTGAGTTTCGCCCAAAAGAAATCGTTAGCATCATCAAAAATCAGCTGAATCCGAAAAAAATCCCCGGGCTGCGACCTCATAACTCCCAAAATGATTATTGAGCTCCCATATTGCGCCGTTTGCACTATCACCCAGCTTTTTAATGCCATCGCAAAACTTGGCCACTTTCCAGTGAGATGGAAAAAGTCGATTATAATAATGATAGCAAAGCCAGAAAAAGACCACACAATTCCCACGTCGTATAGACCTATAAGCCTACTCTCATGCTTATCTAAACTCTTTGAAAAATGCGTATTGACTCGGATAAACACATACCTAAGAATCCAGGAAGGAATTCCGTCACATCAATTTGGGTTTCGTGAAAAGCACGGAACAATTGAGCAGGTAAACCGGACAACATCAGAAATTCGGAACGCGTTCGAAAAACGAGAGTACTGTACTGCCATATTTTTAGACGTCTCTCAAGCATTTGAAAGAGTTTGGCTAAAAGGTCTAATGTACAAGATCAAGACAATGCTCCCCTACAACACCCATAAGCTTTTAGAGTCTTACCTCTACGACAGAAAATTTGCTGTTCGATGCAACACTGCTATAACTTCACTATTGGAGCTGGAGTTCATCAAGGAAGCGTGCTCGGGCCAACATTATATGTTCTCTACACAGCAGACATCCCAACAAGCACACGACTAACAACATCTACGTTTGCTGATGATACAGCCATTCTCAGCCGCTCAAAATGCCCGATGCAAGCAACTGCGCAGCTCGCTCTTCATCTGGTCGATGTAGAAAAGTGGCTTTCAGATTGGCGAATTAAAGTGAACGAACAAAAATGCAAGCACGTTACGTTCACCCTGAACAGGCAAAACTGCCCGCCGCTCATGTTAAACCATACTCTACTCCCGCAAGCAAACGAAGTGACATATCTAGGAGTACACCTCGACAGAAGACTCGCATGGCGCCGGCACATTGAAGTCAAAAGAACACACCTAAAGCTAAAAGCCAGTAGCCTTCATTGGCTTATCAACGCTCGGTCTCCCCTTAGTCTTGAATATAAAGTCCTGCTGTATAACTCGGTACTAAAACCTATATGGATGTACGGCTCTCAGTTATGGGGGAATGCCAGCAATAGCAATATTGACATAGTCCAGCGAGCTCAGTCGAAGATCTTGAGAACAATCACCGGGGCACCGTGGTACGTTCGCAACGAAAACATACATCGCGACTTAAACATTCTACCAGTCAAAGAAGTGATCGC
Source organism: Drosophila rhopaloa (assembly GCF_018152115.1). Taxonomy (NCBI): domain Eukaryota; kingdom Metazoa; phylum Arthropoda; class Insecta; order Diptera; family Drosophilidae; genus Drosophila; species Drosophila rhopaloa. Next base: position 13,186,646 of record NW_025335034.1, on the reverse strand, counting down.
AGAACAGAAGGAAATGTACTTTACCAAGCTACCCTAACCACCTGGCGAGAGGTCTTACAAGGTTGATCAACCAATCACGCCTTCGTCGCAATGACTTACCCACCCAGCGACCGACTTGAGGCACGCGCAACCAGAATGCAGTCTTATTATACTGTTAGTTAAATTTTAATGTTAAGATTCGTAAACTTATTGTTAGTCTCACAATTAAGAGAAGATTCAATAAATAAAATCAAAGTTAAATAAAAAAAAAAAAAAAAAAAATATTGTGCTAGTATCTTGTAGGTGTAATGTGAGTTAGACTTAGACTGCGTGGCGCTACTAATATTTTTTAAAGGGGTTGGGAGCTGGTTCCATAGCCTTATTGCGTGTACGAAAAACTGCCTTTCAGAAAGTAGGGATCTGTGTATTATTTGAATGAGGTTATTTGCTCTTCTTGAGGAAGTGAATCTTAATGCTTCAAAGAGATAAGTTGGTTCCCTCGTGTAAATTATTTTGTGCAGATATATTAAAACTCTTAGTTTCATCCAATCGGTCAAAATAAGTTCAAATATTCTATATGCATAGCTTGTAACATAGTCAAATCGACGTAGATTGAATATAAATATTGCTATATTATTATATGCAACTTTTATTTTTTGATGGCTGGCTGCATCGCAATTTGAAAAAATTTCTATCCCATAAAAAAGTGTAGGGATTAAACAGGTCTTGGCAATTAACATACGAACATTTATGGGTAACAGACTTTTAACCGGACAGAGAGATCTTAGTAAACCGTACGTTTTCCCTACAGCCTTATTTATATGGTCTTTCCAACTAAGTTTATTATTGAATATGATACCCAAGTTTGTAGCATTTTCAACATATTTAATGGGCCCAGCTGCTAACTTTACCAAGCTCTCGATTGCACACTCGTTAATTCTACTAATGGGACGGCTAACATACATCTGGACATCATCTGCGTACATGTGAACATCACTATTTGACAACACACAGGGAAGATCATTGATATACAGAGTAAACAGTAAAGGTCCAAGAACTGAGCCTTGAGGCACACCACGTTTAAGGACTACAAGAGAAGACGAAACATTTGATATTACTACAGACTGCCGACGATTTTTTAGGTACGAGGTCATAAGTTAGACAGAAGTTGTTGAAAAATTGAACTGAGTTTTCAATATTGAACACAGAACTTCATGATTAAGCTTTACTATAGTCAAGAAGTACTAGAAGCGTCACGTTGGATTTGTCTGCATGTTTACGTATATTTTCCGAGATTTTTAGGATTGCCGAGGTGCAGCTACGTTTTATCCTGAATCCCGATTGGTTGTTGTTAAGTAGAGCATTATCACCTATATAAGCGTTTATTTGGTCTGCCATAATGTTCTCAAAGGCTTTAGATAAGAACGGTAGAATTGATATAGGTCTATAATCCTTGTTGGCTTTCATAATTGGGATAATTTTTGCGATTTTCCAACAGTCAGGAAATGCGGATGTTGTAAATGCAGTGTTAAAAATGTGAGTAATGTATGTAGGAATTTTAGGAAGTATTATTTTAATGAATTTAGGATTTATTTTGTCTAGTCCGATTGCGTCTGATTTAATTTTAAGAATATTGACGAGAACTTCATACTGATTAACACAAACAAATCTAAAACTATTATCACAGAAATGTTCAGGTACTGAATTCAGGTACAAATTGTTATCGTCGATTTCAGGTACATTGCATTCTGAGAGTTGTTGGTTTAGCTCTTCGACATTAACATCCTTTCCCGGCTTTGATTTTTGTTTTCCTATCCCTAGTGACTTGATTTCTTTCCAGGTTTGTCTAGACGATGTTGAGTTTTTGAATTTTCGAAAATAGAATTTTGACTTTGCGGTGTCAATAAGTTTAGTGACTGTGTGTCTCAATGATTTAAATTGGGCATAATGTGGCGGAGTCTTATACCTCTTCTACTTTTGATATGCAAAGTTTCGCTTTTGTATTGCTGACTTAATTTCATTATTAAACCACGGTTTAATAAAATGTTTAATGGGTTTACTTTTGATTGGAACGAAACGATTGTACAAGTAACTAATATTACGTTGAAGTTGTTCGTCTACATCTGGAAGACAGTAAATGTCATTCCAATTGCATTTTTCGAGTTCGGTATTAAGAAGGTTATAGTCTATATTATTAAAATCCCTAAATACTATTTTTTCGTCATTATACTGAAGGTCAAAATTATAGGTCAAGTATATAAGGTCATGTTTTGAAAACGACGGCACAATGAGTTGGTCATACAAACATATTTTTTCAACATCACTAACAAAAAAAACATCGAACAGTGTGCTGCATGTTCTGCTGAAATGAGTCGGGTAAGTGGAGTTTACAAGATTCACGCCTAGTGATTCCATGTTAATTTTAAGGTGCTCTTCCCGAAGTATGTTGCTGTTGAGATCACCCGCTAAAAGTATATCTTCATAATTTATTGTGATGTCTGATAGCTTATTTAGAATATCGTCATAGTTAATGCTACTACGTGGGCGGTATATGCAACCCAGCAGAATTTTTTTTTGTGAGGACTGATTTTTAATTTCAAGGAACAAGTATTCTATTGGGCTGCAATCGGGATGTTTACATATAAACTTGGACATTAATTTTGTACTAACATAAATTGCTACACCACCTCCATGACTGACACGGTCCGCTCGGTAGACATTATAGCCATCACACGAAATTATAACATCACAAACATTAACGACAAGCCATGTTTCAGAGACACATACAATATATAGACCAGAATTTACAAATAAATATTTAAACTCATCAACTTTTCTCGGCAAACTTTGAGCATTAATGTGACAAACTTTAAGTCCAGCTCTCTGCTTTGTGAGTATGCGCAATAGGGTGTGGCTATTTCCTTCATTTAGGTCTTCCATTTCCAAAATTTAAATAAAATTATTAGCTGCTCACGCACTAGAAATGAAAAATTGAATTGATAAAACATCACGGAGAACATTAAGTAAACAAAGCGACCTACAATAATTTTTAATCTAACAAATACTAAAACTATGGATCTGCGTTTAAAACTAATCTCGAAATGAACTATTTCTCGACGGGCCTCCCAAATTGTTGGTCAACTCAGAAAGCTCGTGCAAGCTCCGCACGTTGTGAGCTTCCACTCCGTCGATCATCTTTACAAAGACATCTCCACGGCGTGTAAAGACAGCTGTGAGGCGCTTGTGCTTTTTGAGATGCATTGCTCTCTTGAAGACCTCGTAATTATGCTTTGTCAGCTGTTCATTTATGTAGATCAGTGCTGGCGACTCCAGACCAATTAGATGTAAGCTCAGTTGTGTTTTTGTAGTTCGCCGCTATGCCCCTTGCTTCACCTGATCAACCAAACCTCCAGCAGTGTTTGGTGCCGCCAATTTGCCGGTCAAGTCGTGGACCTGCTGCTTCAGCTCAGCTACCACCTTTACCTCATTCTCCAGCTGGCTCACACGTTGAGTGAGAGTATGGATCTCTTCGGTCATCGCCTGGAACTTCTCCTGGAGAGAGCTGAGGAAACGTGCCTCACTCTCTCGAAACTCCTGGCCCAAGATTTTCTTCTGCTCATCAAATCTGGCATCCATCAGTTGGAGCATCTTGACGGATGTTGCATCAGACAAGCGGGTCGCCCTCTGATCAGGGCTTGTTGCAACCCGCACACGCTTATTCGCCGACATGTTGTGGTTTTTATTTTGTTATGTGTTTATTTCGTGAGAGTTGAGTGATTTTTTGTTTGTTTCTGAGTGGTTTTATTCTGTTTCTATTGCGTTTGACTGTATTACGGTTATTTATTCTGTTTGTAAGTGGTTCGTTTGAGTGAGTGTTGCAATTTAATTCACTGCACTTTTTTGCCTCTAGAAAATGTATGTTAATTTGTTTATTTGAAGTACAATTGTTTTATGTGCACTGAATCGGTGTATCGCGCAGGCTTACGCGGTTGTTGTTAAAAATTTGATGGTTTATTAGGCGTATTTCTTGTGTTTTAAGCCGAAATTCCGAGGAGCTCTAGAATTTGCGACTTTCTCTCTTTCGAATATTATTATTACTGATAACAACTGGTCTTCGCCAGTTGTACTAGTTCGGAAATCGGGAAAAGGCAGATTATGTTTGGATAACAGAAAGGCAAATGATGTTAGAGAAAAAGATGCATACCCCCTTCCCAAATCGATGGCATTCTGGTTACGTTCAGTCTGCCAGAACGCGTCTTTTAAATCCAAGTCGGTTATGAAACCTTAGACTTAAAAGACAGATTTCTGCCAGATTCGATAAGATACGTCGTTGAGAGGAAAAACTGCCTTTACCGTTCCGGGGCGGCCCATATATAATTTCAAAGTCAAGCCGTTTGGCGAACGGTCGTGTTTTTATTGGTGGGTTTTGGCGAATCATTTTTACATTTAGTTTATTTAAATATACATTTAAATTCCGTTCGCTTCGCGAGTAAACTAATTAATTTTGTGCACAAACTTAAAAAATAACAAAACTGTTTAAATTTGGTATTTCTGTTTTCGGTTCTTGTAACTCCACGGCTTTTCTTTTGTGCATTATCCGTTGTGTCGTAGTGCTGTTTTAAGTGTTGCTTTTGCATGTACCTTAACTAAATTACGCTCCCGCTCTCTGGCTCTCTTTGTTTTAAAAGTACTTGGCGTGCAGTTTCTACGCTCTTGCGGTACTTGTAACTGCTCGCTTTAAAATTTCATCTTTCAAGAAAAATCATCCAAACGAATACATTGTTTTCGCAAGGCAGACTTTCTGAGGCTAAATAATTTTATTTCTGGCTTTAATTGGTCTGATCTTTACTTATGCAATAATATGTCCGATGCAGTTAATGTTTTTTACACTGCAATAAACTCATTTTTCAATTCCTGTGTTCCGTGGTACCATCCTTCAATTTCCAATAAATTACCTTGGTTTAGCAAAGTGTTGACACACTTAAGAAATGTAAAGTCCAGACTTTTTTGGAAATATACAAATACCGGTTATCGGTTTTTTCTAGATATTTAAGTGCTCGGTCAAGATTCACCGTTCTTAATGCTCAGTATTATAATAGTTACTTAAACCGTTGAATGGTATAGTTCTTTCAGGATCCGAAATAGTTTTATAACTTCGTAAACACCAAGTGTAAATCTAATTCTTAATTCTTGGTCGTTTAAAAAGAATATGACGACAGCCACAGATCAGGCCATAGATGATTCATTTGACAAATTTTTTGAAGTAACTTACTCTTCTTTAGATCATTTAACAAAGCCTTATTTTTACAACATGTCCAAGTCGAACTTCATATTTTGTCCCACTGTAACAGAAGGCTCTCTTCTTTTGGATCTTCTTCGTGTTAAGCATGTTTATTCGCCAGGGCCCGATGGTATTCCTGGGTGCATGCTAAGGTATTGCGCTGAGGCCCTGTGCAAACCTCTTCAAAAATTGTTCTCAAGAATTCCCAATTCTCACATATTTGGAAGGAATCATTTGTTATTCCTCTTTACAAAAAAGGTAACAAGTTAGAGGCCAGTAACTAGAGAGGTATGTATAAGTTGTCAGCTGTTCCTAAGCTTTTTGAAAAATTATTACTTCTAATTTGCAGCACCTTTGTAGATCAAATGTTTCTCCGTGCCAACACGGATTTATTAAACTTAGATCCATAATCACTAACCTTTTGGAGCTTACTACATTTGTTATAAAGGGCTTTTATATTAGTTTTCAAACATAGGTTATTTTCACTGACTCTGTAAATCACTTACTTCTTGTTGGGAAACTTGACCTGTTAGATTTTCCAGTTAATCTCCTTATATGGATCTCAAGTTACCTGAATGACAGATCACATTAAATATTATATTTCTTTAATTCTCCGTCTTTCCTCCGGTGTCCCACAAGGGCCGCTTCTTTTTACACTCTGCCTCAAAGACCATAATTCCATAAGTCAGCAGATTCCCATGCCTTGACTGCACATATACTACTAGTACATACGACCTCTCTCGAGCTAGCCGCTGTCAGCAGCGAGCAGCATATTTATATACATATAAGAAATACATAAATGCGGCCGCTCCGCTGCCGGCATTCCCGGCAGCGCAGTTGCGCGGTCTTAGCTTTAAAGTACATTGTTAGATAAAAGCCAATTAAAATGAATAAAGAAGGCTCAAAACAACACATCTGCAAAATGTTTTAATTAATACAACCCTCGAACAAAACATGGCGACCGTGACAGTTGTTGTGAAAGAAACTTGTGAAAGAAAATCGATCGCAGATTTTTCGATGTGAAAAAGGGGCATAAAATATAAAGTGCCGAGGAATTTATCGAAAACAAATGAATTCCGTAAAAATAAAACTGAAATACAAAACTAATAGACAAAAAAATAATTTTCAACAAAAACAACAACAGAAAAAAAACGAGAAGAAAAGGAAGTAGAGTTCAATTTAATTTTCGTGGGAAACCTGTACGATGACCGGCACCGGTACCGCCTGAGCCCATAGGCCCCGGACAGCAGCAGCAGAGAATCAACAAGTGTGAAAGGCATGGCAAATCCTTCTACACCATCGAGGGAAACAAAGTGTGGTAGGCAAACTGCAGACTGCACCAACGCGGGAGATATATGAGTGCAAAAGGCAATCCGCCCTCTTCACCGTCATGGGAGGTATCTGCTCCTGTTAAGCAAAGGGACGCGCCGACCCTACAAGAAGCCCTGCAGTTGTGTCCCAACGATGAACCTCGCCCCCTCACAATAGCTGAGTACAGGGCACGACAGAAGCGAAACAACCCGATCAAAAAGAGGAAGAGGAGCGGAAAAAGGATAAAGCTCCTCCAGGGTAATAAAGGACTATAAAAAATAGCCAAGAACCCGCAGGAGATGGAAGCCCACGAGGAAAATATAAAAATCATAGACAAGGAACTTTGCAAACGAGCAAAGTAACGCAACAAGGGCTGCTTTAAGCCAATGCCTAAGTTGCCTTTAATTTTAAACAACCTCTAACTCAAACCGATGCGCGAAGGCGCTTCTTGAAAAATACCAACCACTGATAGGCTGTATACTAAAAACATGTAATTGATTTATATAGAGCAAACTATTGTAAATCAGTTACATGTAAAACAATAACAACCCTTTAAAAAATTTTTTTTCATTTGAAAAAAAGAACAAACAAATTTATGCGATTATATTACCAGAATTCGAAATTTAATGTTCATATTTTTTTTTATTTTTAAAAAATTCCATAAATATGTTTCTTATATAATGATATAGAATTTGAACTGCCTAAAAATTGGTTGGTTCGGCTCAGATGATAGCCAAACCAAAGACAATACGGCCAATGTGGTCAATAACGTAAAAATCGTAGATCTCGCCGAAAAACTCGAATTCATAACGTTACTGTTCCTAATATTGACGAGAGTTACAGTAGTTCAATTTCTCTTTACCTTGTATGTGAAACACAACAAGATAATTAAGAAGAGATATATTAGCAGAGCAGACAATTTGGAACGACTCGATTAAATGCGTAAAATAATAATTTAAAATTTAATACCATTATATTTATTTTCTCTTTCATGTCTATAATAGCCATTATGAGTACCCAGAAGATAATTCAGAAAGTTTATCAGAGGGATCCTTTTTTTGGGGAACTTGTCCAAACATTTATCTCCACCGTTCCAATTAGCATTTACGAATTAGAAAATACATATATGGACACTTTTAATGTGGACATTTCACCCCGATACATTTCTGAGCTACTCAAAAGTCGATTGTATTGGGTGTACAAGTAGAAAACCGCCGTAACTAGCTACAATCTAGTGATTCAAAATATTCCATCGCTGGCCACAACGTGTTCCCATCTTTCCGGCAGCATGTGAATTCCGCGACGAAAAAATTGTTCATCTTTGCACGCGATCCATTCATCTATCAAATTTTTGACCTCTTCGTATGACCGGAAGTGCTGTTAAGCGAGGCCATGCGTCATTGATCGGAACAAGTGGAAATCCGAAGGAGCGATGTCTGGAGAGTAGAGCAGGTGGGGCAGAACGTCCCATTTCTGCGTTTCCAAGTAAGATTCCACGACCTTGGCAACATGAGGCCGGGCGTTGTTGTGTAGGAGTATCACTTTTTCGTGCCTTTCCTTGTATTGTGGCCGTTTTTCCTTCAGCGCTCGGCTCATGCGCATCAACTGGGTCTGGTAGAGTACTCCGGTGATCGTTCTTGTTGTGTCTGGCAAGAATCTTCATCCAGCAGAGCCTCCAAATCCGCGTCTTCAAACTATTTCACGGTACCCGGTCGATCCTTTACTTCCACGTCAAACTCGCCATTCTTAAACTTCGCAAACCATTCTCGACACGTTTTTTCACTGATACACGACTCACCATAAGTTTGAACAATTTGACGTCCTTCAGCTGCCGTTTTTTTCGAATTGAACGCGAAAAGTAAACAACAAAATTATAGACAATGAGAATACTCGAACGAGACAATTTAGAGTTGTTGACCGATACTTTAGCTTGCCATGTGGCGTAGCCGATCAAAATTTCTCACCGATTTGCGAAGATGGCACCACTCTATCAAAGACGGGGGTTTTCTACTTGTACACCCAATAGTAAGCACTATACCGGGCCTTCTGGTGAAATCAGTAATAGAGGAACACGCCACATAGGGTAGGAACCTAGTAATGGTAGAATACAGAAAATAATTCATATCCATACATTAATGGAATGGAGTGAATTATATAAAGAATTAAATATCATAAAAAGTGACTTCAAAAAATCGTATAAGTCGCTAACACAAAATCGCCCAATACAACGAGCCACATTAAATAAACACGCTGAAATAAAAGTGACCCGCGCGCACGCTAATATACGGCAACAGAGAAAAATTAGATAAAGACCATTGGACTCAAGTATCTAAGTTCCTAAACACACAGCGATCGAGTTTAATAACAATAAAGCAAAGGTACAACTTAACAATTTCTGTACCGACCATCCTAAATTCTCCGGCGACCCTAGAATCTGAAGACGATCCAGCAGAGACAGAAGATTTTGAAGCTGCAAGTCAAGAAATAGAAGAGAAAGACATAAATAACCTCACCGTCCCCGCTGTTCTCATTCAATCTGAATCATCAGATCAAGAACAGTCAGATTCTGAAACCATTAACAGTGAAATAGAGCAAAAGCCCTACATCATGGCCGACGAATCAGCTGCCCAGAGGGCATATATAAAAGAAATTGCCTGAATTTGACGGAATAAAAATAAATGAACATGACTAAAGGACAATACGAACAATTTGCTGTGGAGGTTATTTAATTAAAAATAAGTGGATCAACCCTACACAAAGCGAGTAATGATGCTATTATCAGAAAGTTAAAAGAATACTATTGTAGGTGAAACCTTTGATGTAATAAAAGCAACAATGGCGAATGTTTACTAAAACGGTAAAACGGACACACAATTTACAACAGACATTGACAATGTCTCGCCAATGTGCTTTCGCCAAGTATGCCGTCTATCAAGGTGGTCTCCAAGATATGTTACTTCAGTTGTTTGTGGAATATGAATTTTGTTCAGAGATAGTGGGGATAGGGGGTTGTCGGTTTAGGGTAAAGCTGACGTGTTTACTCTTTTGCTGGTTAACCTCTATGCGCCAATCTGCTAGCCATTTCTCTAGAAGCCTGATATGAGCTGATAACTGTTGCGTTGCTCTTATGGGGCACTTATATCGACTTAGAATGGCTGTATCATCAGCAAATGTTGAGGTTGTTGTAAGACTGGTTGTCGCAAGGTCTGTTGAGTAAATTATATACAGTGTTGGTCCAAGCACGCTACCTTGAGTTACTCCAGCTTCTATTGAATGGTATTCGGAAAGGAAATCTTTACATCGCACTGCGAAACTTCTATGCTCAAGATATGACTTCTGTATTTTATGGGTGTTTTGTGGAAGCAAGGTTTTAATTTTATAAATTAAGCCGTTCAGCCAAACGCGGTCGAAGGCCTGGGCGACATCCAGAAAGACTGCGGAACAATACTCTCGATTTTCAAATGTATTTCGTATCTCGGAGGTTATTCTGTTTACTTGTTCAATGGTTGCGTGTTTCTCGCGAAAACCAAATTGGTGGTTTGGAATGCCATTATGGGACTGTATGTGTTGACTTATACGATTCAGGAGCAACTTTTTAAATATGTTTGATAGGCACGGCAGGAGACTGATTGACCTATATGATGAAGGCTGGGACTTGTCCTTTCCGGCTTTGTGGATCATAGTGATGACAGACTTTTTTCATTGTTGTGGATAATACATAGAACAATTTCATCTTGCTGTTTAATATTGTGGTGAGAAGATTTAGGATTTAGGAGTTAGGATTTCTACCGAAATCTATTTGCTGAAAATATTTTGTTGCGTGCCGCAAGTACAGAACCAGTGGCAAAAGTCGCCGCAATAAGTACCGAACAAATTGGGCTGCGGAGAAGTGAATACGTTAAGATTGCTTTTCGTACTGATTTTATTGAGCCGTACCCATGCTTATATACTTGATTTGGGTTTACAAGGATATTTACTTAGGTCTAGTTTAGATAAACTGGACAACATGGTTAATTATCAGTTTACAGCAATAATAGACTAAATAAGCAATTACATCTACCCGAAGGTCGGGTTAAAATTTCCCAAGGGTTATGACAGATGGTGTGAACGCACGTCCGTCGTCTGGGTGCATATGGTTTATGACCCGTTATCACATGAAGATGTTCACAGACCAGGATATCAGCTACATATTTATTTAGGTCAAAGTAGCTATCAGCAACGAACGAATTTCTGCTAAGTCGAAATCGTACATACTCCCGGCCGTTGAACTGATGTTCAACAATCGTTAATGTTGATCGTGAAGGGCTGGATCGAAGAACCGTCTCTATTTACAGTTGTGGTCGGCATCTGATTCAACTGAAGGTTATTTCTAGGTTTTCCCCATTTCTTTATAAAATGAGTAATGACAATGATTATTATAAAAATATAAATATCAATATGATGATGTTCAATAGTCTCAAGATTATGTGGTAATTTAAAACTATTGGGAGGAAAGAGTTGCGCTGCTCGTTGATACAACTCTTTGTATTTAAAGTTTGGGTCTTCCTTCGAACTTGTAGAGGTAGATCTTGTTGAATTTAGTCGTAGATTTTCAGTGAGTTTATCTTCTCCAAAGCGAGCATACGATGTACGTAATTCGGTTTCGAGCACATCTTGACTTGACATCTTTGCAATCATAAATCCTGAACCCTTTAAATTTATATTAGAGGTTCCGTCTAAACAAACTGCAGATAATGTTAGCGTGGATCTTGTTGTAAAGATCCATTGATTTTTGACATGTGTTCTTAACCAGACCAAGGGTCTTTCTGCCTTTATAAAGTTGCAAGAAGAATCCGTTTTATTATGAAACATTTGCATTTCACAGCTAGTTTTCGAAGAAAACATTTCTTGTTTGTTATAACATATAAAATCATCCTTTGCTCTTTCTGGACAAGTTTTAAAATCAATTTCCGACATCTCAAAGTATTCATCTCGATGACTGTTGATTGCGATATATGGTGTCTTAATTGCAAACATACTGATTCCATCTTCAGTCAAAAATGGAATTGGTGTCAATCTATAGATGTCCAAAATCTGAAAAGACACCAAAGGCAATATTACTTTGATGATAACATGCTCCTTTATGAAGGTTCCCTCAGCTCTCATCATCTGGTATGCCATTAAAATATTATCAGGAGAGACTGGAAGCGTTTGTCCAGACTTCAAATGGTTGCGTATTTGTTCTAACTGATCCTTCAATTGCCTTGGTGACAGCAACATTCGGTTTATTATGTTATGCCGAATATCTGTTAAAACGTTTACGATCTCTGTTTGCATGCGTTGCAGACTAGAAGCTAATAGAGATAGTTGAGTCGCAAGTGTTATATACCATGAAAATTTATTAAATCTACTTGCAGTGCCAGCAGTTTCTGCAATATAATTATACCCGTTACTCGTAGAGTAAAAGGGTATATTGTATATGCAATGAGTTTTTAAAGGAAACCCCAGCAGAACGTCTTCACTGGGTTAAAAAACAAAAATTATGTGTTAAATGTCTTAGTCAAAATCACCCGTCAAGGACATGCACAAAGAGAGATTGCTTTAAGTGCAACAAAAAACATAATACCTTGTTGCATTTAGAAGCAAAACCTGACCCTTTGGATGGCATCACGGCGGCATCTGCGAGTGGAAAACAATCCAGTTATATTCTCCTGGCGACTGCTCGTGTGATTATTCAAGGAAACAATGGTCAAAAAGCAGAATTTAGAGCATTGTTTGACTCTGGATCCCAAATTAATGCCATATCCGAAAGAGCAATCAAAATGCTCGCGCTTAAAACCACAAATTCAATGCTTAAAATAAATGGCATTGGCGGAAAATCACACACTTCCAATGCAAGGATCAATGTGCAGCTAAAATCCAAACAGGGCGATTTTAGTTCACGGCTTGAAGCAATGGTTTTGCCTCACATAGTCGCTGATCAACCTACGTATACAATTTCGACTGATAATTGAAAAATACCTAAAAATATTACATTGGCTGACCCTCAATTTGGAAAACCGGGAAAGGTTGATATTCTTCTTGGAGCCGAGCACTATTTCAATATAATGCAAGCTGAGTGCATGAATTTGAAGAATGGACTCCCCAAACTATAGAATACCAAGCTTGGATGGATTGTAGCCGGTAAAATTTCGGAGAGAGCACCTTCATCATCAGTATGTGCTGTACTTACGGAAGGAGAAAAAGTGGACGAGTGGACGAGTGGAAAGTGCAACGACAAATTCTGGGAACTGGAAAATTTTCAACCAAAATTAAAATGTTATTCACCTGTGGAAAAACAGTGTGAAGAAAACTTTCTGCAAAACATTCAGAAGGCTCAGGACTGCAGATTTGTTGTAAAGCTACCATTTTTGGAGCATACATCAGCGCTGGGGGAGAGTCGTGACATAGCCACGAGACGGTTTTTATCGCTAGAGAAACGATTGCAAAGGGATTAAGCTATCAAAGAAAGTTACATAGAGTTTATGAAGGAGTATGAAACTCTTGGACATATGAAGGAAGTTCCCCAGACACATCTACCGAAGTCTCATTACTTCATACCGCATCATTGTGTGCTTAAATCTCAGTCAGACAACCAAATTAAGAGTTGTTTTCGACGCATCTGCAGTAACATCTTCCGGGAAATCATTAAACGATTTGTTGCACAAAGGTCCTACAGTGCAAAACAGTTTAATGTCAATACTGCTTCGATTTAGAATGCATAAATACGTGTTTACCGCTGAAATTGAAAAAAGGGAAAGGCAAATTTGGATAAATCCAAATGATCAACAATACCAAATGATCGTATGGAGAAATGATCCTTCAGAAAGGCTCAAGTATTGAAAACAGTCACATATGGCACAAAGTCTGCACCATATCTGGCAACGAAATGCTTGGAACATTTAGCAGATAAGCAAATGCAAAAATATCCTATAGGATCTTCTGCATTTAAAAATGATTTCTATGTCGACGACTGCATCTCCGGAGCCGATACAATTCCTGAGGCGCTTCAAATTCAAAAGGAGCTTAACCATATTCTTTTAAGTTCCGGATTCAAATTAAGAAAATGGTTCGCAAATAATAACCATCTTCTTCAAGGATTGTACAAAGATGATATAATTCCTAATGTACAATTTGAAGATGCTGTTTATAAGGACTGCAGTATTAAAACATTAGGAATCACATGGAATCCTACAACAGACAAGCTCTGTGGAAAAACCCAAGCCGTGACCACAGACAAAATAACGAGACGCGATGTAGTTTCGGAAATATTCAAAATATTCGATCCTCTTGGACTATTTTCTCCAGTAGTCATAAAGGCCAAAATATTTATGCAAGGCTTGACAAAAGAAAAATTCGAAAAAATACAACGAAGAATTGCCAACGCATTTACAGTTGGAATGGAAGCAATCCGGGAAAACTTAAAAATGACATTAAAATTGCTCGTCATGTTTTTGATGGAAAAATTCCGGTATCCAAGGAGATACACACTTTTCTCGACGCATCAGAAAATTCATATGCTGCATCCATTTATCTTCGTGCAGGTCACAAGGATAAACGAGTGACTGTACAATTATTATGTGCAAAGTCGCGTTTGACACAGTAAAAGCGATCGCACTCCCGAGATTGGAATTGAAGGCAGCAGTTTTAGGTGCTCAATTAACAGCTACCATAAAGGCGCAATTGTCACTGCAAGGAACTACAACTTATTTTTGGGCTGATTCTAAAATTGTGTTGTCCTGGATAAATAGCCCAAAAAAAATAAAGGACAAATTTGTGGCTACAAGAATCACCACCATCCAAGAATCATCTTTACAAAGGGAATGGCGCCACGTCGCATCGGAAAACACCGCTGCAGATATAGCCTCAAGAGGAATAAGTGGTTCCAAATTTACCAATTTAAGTCTTTGGTTCTATGGTCCATTATTCTTGTATGGTCCATCATCAAAATGGCCACTACCATTTGTTGGGAAATCAGAATAGCATGCAATTCACCACGAATGCTCAGAAATCGTCTTAGCTGCAACGAGAAGTCCGAATAGGATTTAGGGTATAAACCATGGCAATTCGTTCGATAAGCTATTAAGAATTGTAGCCTACATCATGCGCTTTAAAAATAAATCATGTGACGAACACGGTGAAGTGGATACCGACTGGTTGCATACTCTGCCTACGGGGTCGGCCTAGCTCAGGGATGAGGCCAGGGGTTTGGGTTACTTCCTAATCAGCATCACCGCCACACAATAAAATTTTGTAGACAGAGTTGGGAACTTAAGGAGGGGATACAGTCACTTTTAACCAATATGAAAATGAGACAGGAGACCTTGTTATTGAAGAACTGAGGTGGAATTGTTCTTCAGCTTGGCCCGCCCTTCCTGTAAAGACATTCTAATTGTGGTTGCCCTTACCCTTTTACAGTGAAATCGTTCAGCTCAGGTGCCCATAAAATATAACTTTACTTCATTTTAATCGTGCTTCATTTCACACTCAAATTACTTAATTACTGTATAATTCATGTTTCTCTTCTTCTCCTTACATCCAACTTAAGCCTAAGCCCTACTCCTAATCTTTCGTAATCCTAAGTGATTAAAGTTTAATTGACAAATCTAATTACTAATTAAATAATGTGTGAATATCAAAAGAAGCAAAAAGTTAATAAAAGAAATGTAATTAATAAGTGCACTCGGCACTGACAACTAGCAAACTATCGCTTTCATGAAGCTAATGTTCATACGTTTCTTTTTATAGAGGCATAGATTAGCTGATCGAGTTTATACGTGTACTCACGAACCAATCCCTCGAAGTCCGCAGGCCTGTAAACTGGAGTGCTGTAAGATTTGATGATCGTGGAAAAATTCAAATTATATTAGGTGATCTCGATGTACATGAGGCCAATAAATGATTAATGCTCTATGGAAAAAGGAGTATGAGTATTGCTTCGATTCAAAGAAAATTAAAACTAAATTTTATGAATTAAATTCTACTTAATTAAATGTGCTGATACGGGCACTGCTTCGATTCGCGATTTCTATTGTTGTTGTAGTTAATCTCGAGATGACTGCTGCCGAGAGAGTCGAGGGTGCCTTTTACTTGGTCGCGTTGAGGTTATGTTCTCACGAGGTTAGATGCCATAAGATTCGGCTCACTTTGGCTCAGCGCAGAAAAATGAGGTTATGTTCTCATTTAGGCTCCTATTAGCCCAGGTTTTAACCCGACTCCTGATACTCTGCGGCCCCAATCACGCACACGTTGCCGGTTGTCACCTGGACTCCTCGCCGACTGTTGGTCTGAGCCTGGTCCAGTTCGGCGCACGTTTAGGGACTGATCTAGGTGGGTATTTCCTATACGCCTGACCAATAAGAAACAGATATGCGCCGCCTCCGCTGCCACTGGGACTTGCGGCCGCCGCCAGCAAATTCCGTGGCGTGGGGGTGCTCCTTGCGACGAAAGTTCTGGGTCGCCGACTGCAAATAGTTGCTTGCCAAGGCTTTCCCTGGCACTACCCAGACGATCGCAGGGTTTTAACCTAAAACACTTGTATTATTAACCCCTCGCGGACGATATTTCGGCCGGCTCACCTGGAGTTTTTACACAAACACACAGCGTCGAAATTCGGTGCGCAAGCACGGCTGCTATGCCTCGGCTGCTACGTCACTGCCACTAAAATCGATTTATTTTATCAATTTAATTTTATATAAAGATACTGAAATTTATTTTAGTATTTAAATCATATCATATGCGTACCCTCACACCACAGGTTTTATCGACCTGATATTAAAGGAGAACTAACTCCTTCCCGTTGTTGTCTTCGAGCAAGTATAGTGACTGGCCCCGCTTCTCTTTTATTCTGGCTTTAATTCCAACAGGAGATAATTTGGCATTAATATGCTTAGCCTGGTTGCTTAAAACAAAATTCCTTCTTATGACTTCCTGACCCACTTCAAAAGATCGATGTCGTGACCGTAAATCATAGTCGTTTCGATTCTTCTCGTATGCTTTGGTCAATCGTTTGGCTATATCAGCTCGGATTCTCGAAAATTCGTCTGATCTACAGATATTTGCTGATCCTTCTCTTAACATCTGGATATTTCGCAGTAATTTATAATTTCCGCCATGCGTCAGCATGTGCTGGCCAAAGACTACATAGTATGGGGACTCCCCAATTGATTGGTGAATACCATTTCTCAATGCAGAGTTAATACTTCCAATATAAATATTCCACAATCTTTGATCTGATCGAATATATGACCTCAGGGCCGCATTAATCGAACGATTAACGCGCTCCGCCGCGTTGGATTGCGGGGAGTACGCACCTGTGAACGTATGTTGAATTGCATGCTTTGAAGTAAAGGCTGCTTTGCGATTGGCTATTGAATTGTTTCCTTTTGGGCCTCCCTCGATGTTTTTGGAGGATCCCCTGTTTGCCCACCCTTCCTATGGTCGCTCAATCCCATTGTGGCCATAGCCTGAGCGACCCCTTGTTATTAAAGCGGTATTTCACATATTAGTTAAACTAGCTGCCGCCAACACGGAATTTCTTAAAACATTATAAAATTTTTATTACACCCTAAAATTTGGTTCTTATAATTACAAACATGGTATTAAACTTAATTCCTTTAAACATGGACCGTAATAATAAGGATAGAAAATAAAAGATAAAAAAAAGAAATTCGTGCAAAAAGGAATGCAAACTAAGTTTTCATTTTTGAGCGACATCGGATTGAAATTAATGTGAAATTTAATTAAGATTTTCGCATGTGTTTAACAGAGGTCATCTGGCTTTGATCGTTTTCAACAATTTTTTTTTTGAGCATGTTCATGCGAACATGCGTGAGCGAACCTCCAGTTCGAACATTTCCAGGTTCGACGGGGCTTTACCGTACATTTACCCGCTCTTCTTATCCTATTCTCCTTCCCACTACTTCTTATCCATTTCCTTTTGGACCATTTACGTCACTTTTTCTTTATTTCACTTTTTTTTTTTGGTTTCTTTTTATTTAATTTAAAAATATGGATGTTTGACTCACCGCATACTTTAAATCCAACGACGAAAGCGCTTTCTTCGGGATGTTGCCGCTGTTAAATTTGGGGAAGAAAGGCAAAGGAAAATAACAAGGGAAACACTCAAGTTAACACCAAAAAAATATATGTAACTTTCTGGGGTCGAGATTTAATTTTCTGTTGACATCCCGATTGCACTCGCTCAACTCATATGTATTGGCATATTCTTTTCTCCCGATGACCACTGTTTCCGCACTTCAATATCTTTCACAACAAAAAAAAACTATTCTCTAACTTCTAACTTACACTCTTTAATTCTATTAGTTACATTCCGCTGCCTTACTGCTATTTGAATGGCTTTATGCCATTTTTTTTGGAAGTTTTCTTTTCTTTTGCTTAATCACTCACGCCGCTAAAAATTATTAAACTATTGTGTTCTTTTTTTCCTTTTTTGTTTTTTTGTCTTCTCCTTCGCCGCGGAGCGCGACGAAAACGGCCGCCGAGATTTAGCGCGCACAATGGACTGCCGAATAAGTTCGATCGGAATCCCTAACTCTCCTAGACCTTGGCTTTAGTCGCCACTGGAAATATGTTCCTCTCAAATGGTCGATCGGGAAAGCTTACATGGGCTGATTGAAAAAGCGAATTGGGAAGATGTTCGTTCTGACGACAATTCTTAGACTACTTCAAACTAAATTTCAGTTTAGATTTATAAAAGGTTAGATTGAAATTGCTGATTTTTTTTTCCTGCCATCCATGATCCCTGGGAATAATTTCCGGGACGTCGCTGGTTGCTGCTGGATGTCGGTTGCGATGGTAGTGGTGCCTTGCTTCCGTTTTCTCCGCCTTTCCAAAATTCTTCGTTTATGCCGCTCTTAGCCGCTTGCCTGAGTAAAATTCGCGTCTAAAAATAATGACCTCAATTTCCCTGCTAGCCACACTCACCGAATTCTGGCTTAATTTTGCGAACCAAAAAGGTTCTTTCCTTCGGCACTTCACGATACTTTTCTCGAAAATTGTCTCGCACTTGGAAAAAAAACTGTGTGTTGCCTCTGCTGCTGCCGGATATGGAAAGACAGCATGTAGCGCCTCCAATCCATTCGTAACCTCGATTTGGAGCTAAGGTGAATTGCTTGGGCACTTGACACTTGCCACTGTTGTCTGGATAGACACCCATCACCCCTTGTCAGGCATGCTCTAAGTGGCGCCACTTCTACTCTAACCTTGAACCACAGATGGAGCCACAAAAGTAGCTTATACCGCCAGCAAGCGCTACAAAATACCCCCCCTCAAGATCAGACTTGGTGGTCGACGCTCCAAGGATGATACCAACCAAGCTTGCAAAACTGGAACTATTGCTTTATGTCCTTTGCATGAAAGCGCCCCACATATCGCCCTTGCAGATTCTCGAGATCATAACAAGCTTGACCAATCTTTTTCCTTACACGCGACTTTACAAAGGCCGGTCCCAACTTCGCGTTATACCCAGCAGCGAAATTGCTCTGCTTAAAATTCCTGCGATAAACTTCCTGTCCTTCGCGGTAACACACTTCCCTGGATTTTAAATTATACTTCCTTTCATTTTTCCCGAACTGATTTTTCATTACTTCGAGAGCTTTACTGCGGACCAGCTCAAGTGAATCCTCCTTAGAAAATGCTAAAGTCCTATCTTCCAGCAAACTGAGAGCTCTCAGCAACTTGTATGTGGCCCCCGATGAAATGAAGTGCTGCCCAAACAGCATGTAGTATGGTGACGTCCCTAGGGTCGAATGAACAGCTGATCTGAGGGCACAGCAAATGCTGCTTAACTGCTCGTCCCAATCCTTCTGGTCACTACGCACGTAGAACCGTATAGCCGCTATTACCGAGCGATTTACCCGCTCAGAGGCATTGGACTGAGGCGAATAAACAGCCGTCAGAGTGTGAGCTACCTTATACTCCCTCAAGAATTTTTGAAACGCCTCAGCCTTGAATTGCGACCCTTTGTCAGACATAATCGTCTCGGGAACACCGAAAATATGAAAGAGTTCCTGCTGCATGTATTTCACGACCATGTCTGCCGTTAGTTTCTTCACTGCCTTTAAAAATACGAATTTGCTGTAATGATCTAACACAATGAAGATTCCAATGTTCCCACTTCTTGATCTTGGATACGGTCCTAGGAAATCTATATACAATTTCTGAAAAGCCCTCGTCGATTCCGGAGCCTTTCCCACTGGAGGTCGCAAAGCTTGGTTTGGAGCCTTGTTCCTTTTACACATATCACACGAGCGAATATAGTCTTTGACGTCCTTAACCAACCCTGGCCAATAATAATATCGCCTTAGCCTCTCCAAAGTTTTGTGAACGCCTCCATGCGACGCCAACGGATCATCATCAGCATTTCTAAGCACTGCCGACACCAAACCAGATGGAATCCATAATTTCCAGCAAAAATTGTCATGAATAGGCTCGCCAGTTGAATGCTCAGTTCTTCGAAACACGAAACCATCTGCTACTTTCAAATCAGGAAGACTATTGACATTAGCCTCAACCTTTTCAATTAGACCTACATAGTCTGGGTCTTTAAACTGGGAAGATTCTAAGTCGACAAGCAAACCGTGGCTTGCATCTATTACAGCCATCTCCTCTTCGTTGACCCTCGATAGGGCATCAGGGACAACATTTAGCTTGCCGCTACGATGTTCGATTTTAAAATTAAAGCTTTGGAGCTTCAATGCCCACCTTGCCAATCTAGAGTGCAGATCTGTTTGCGACATCAACCACTTAAGCGACGCATGGTCTGTGATTACCGTGAATCCGTGGCCCTCAACATAAGCGCGAAATCTTATTATACAAATTATGGCCGCCAAACATTCTCGCTCGCTGACCGAATAATTTCTCTGAGGCTTATTGAGCTTTTTTGATACAAAGGCTATAGGACACTCCTCACCACTGTCCGATTTTTGAACTAAAACGCCACCTACGCCTGTGTTACTGGCGTCGCAGTGAATGTAAAACGGCTTGCCAAAATCCGGGCTGCGCAGAACCGGTGCAGTGCAAAGCATCTCTTTTAGCTTTTTGAATGCCTCCTCGCCCTCGACAGTCATTACAAATTTTTGTCTGGGTTTCAGAAGATCGGTTAGAGGAGCTGACACGGCTGCAAAATTATTAATGAATTTCCTATACCATCCAGCCATGCCGAGAAATCTCCTTAAGGGTCCGTTCGCACCACCCCTTCGCCCACTATATGTCCTAAATATTTGACACTTTTCATACAAAAATTACTTTTTTCTACGTTTAATGTCAAACCCGCAATTCGAATACACCTTGCTACCGATTCCAAAACCTTCATATGGCTGTCAAAACTATCCGAAACGATGAGCAAATCATCCAGGTAAACGAAGACTTCGTTTCTAAGCTCAGCAGGTATCACCTTGTCCATCAGCCTGGTCATCGTCTGCGAAGCGTTGGTAAGAATGGCATTACCTTGTATTGGTACAGGGGCTTACCCGGTATCGTGAAAGCAGTTTTATCGCGCGACTGAGGCTCTAATGGTATTTGCCAGTAGGCATCTTTAAGATCGAGGCTGGAAATCATATTTGCTTTAGGAAGCTGGCTAAGAATACCGTCAATTTGCGGCAAAGGGTATGCGTCTTTCCTCGTCACAGCATTGACTTTTCGGCTATCCAGACACAGACGCACTTTCCCTGGCTTCTGCACCAATACAACTGGTGACGACCAAGGACTGTCGGACTCTTCGATTACTCCAAGTTTGAGCATTCGATCCACTTCTTCGTAGAGCAATTTTTCAACCGCTGGTGAAACCGGAAAATGTCTTTGCTTCACGGGTTTCGCGTCTCCCACATCGATAGAATGCGACAGGAGACCAGTTTTTCCTAGACCTGAGACAGCAAATGAAGGGAATTTTTCGATCACCGCTTGCAAATGGATCTTTTGATTGTCTGATAAAATATTTGATTCGCTTGTCAATTCCTCCAAAAGCATATTAGGTGGCAAAAGCTCAAAAGTGGACCAAAAATCAATGCCCAAATATAAATCTTGACTAAGCGAAGGAATTATATACATTTCTAGATCCTCTATTTTTCCCTCATACTCTACTGGTGTTTTCAAACGCCCTACCACATTTTGCTTTTGCCCATCTGCTGTGCTTGCTGCTTTGTTACCCCTCTTAAATGGGATTCGGCTCTTAATAATTTGTTCGGCTAATTTTCCGCCTATAGCGCACATGGAAGCCCCCGTGTCTAACAGTCTTTAAGCATTTCGGGAGGAGGTTTTTATCGGACTAATTTTAACATTTTGAAATACCTTATTTTTCAAAAGTTGAGGCCAGTAAATAGGTGAATTACTTCCCGAATCGGACATAATGAAAGTTTTATTTTGATTAGTTGATTGAATATTATCTATTGGCTTGCTTCCGAGTTTATTTGGTTGCTGCGCGGAACACACGACTGTTGATTTCGCCGTGTGTTCGGCTTCCCGTTTTTTTTGACACTTTGGACAACTCGGCTTGTACATGTTCGGAGCACCGCACCCATAGCAGAACACCTTTTTCTTTTCTGCGCAATCAACATATCGGTGGCCATCTCTCCTGCAATTCCAGCATACCAAGGCGAGAGCGTTAACGTCGTCCACAAGTTCAGCATCCGAGAAGTCTGTAGCATCCTCCCAAGGACAGCCCTACCTTAACTCGGATACTTGTCTGCGAAATGGTACTGGCTTCTGATAGCCATAGCTTCGCTTAACATCTTCTAGGAAGCTTTCCCTGCGCCGGCAAATATCACACAGTTTGGCCATGGAATCGATATTAACGTTTAACAACTCATGACTAATTTCGGGTCTCAGATTCCTGCGAAGTGTTTCTATTAAATCTTTTTCAGACATGGCTTCCTCTAAACAGTCTGTAATCTGAACGACGGAATCATAAAAACAATCAAAACTTTCCTTCTCTTGTTGCTTCCGATCTCGGATCGCCTCTCTCAAATCTACATCAGTTCGAGTATCTCGAAACTGCTTGCGAAGAGCATCACATAACGAAATCCACCCCAAATTCCTGGACGCCTTGTGATATCTCCAGTAAAACTCGCGTGCCTTCCCTTCAAAAAGAATGCTCGCATTGCTACATAAAACGGAGAAATTTCCTTCCAAAGTTTGGTGCGTCAACGCCTCTACTCGGTAAATGAAATTATCCACGCTCAACCCGTCATGGCCATTGAATTTAAGTTTCCACCCGTTGATAATATGGCAGACCTTATCTGGCCTTTGCCCTAAATCAGAGCTTACGGCTGAGTTGGGTCTTATTGCTTGCATCTCCTGAAGCTGATCTCCGGAGACATTCTGCTCTAGTGGTGGCGAAAAGTGCGCGCCAATGTTGGTCTGAATTATTTGGGCCATCTTCTCCGACAGCTGAGCGAAATTATTAAATTATTCTCCATGCTTTTGACCTGTTGCTCGATAATTTTCCCTATATTTTGCATCGAAATTCCCTGCGTATCTGAACCAGCTTGACACACAGGTGGGGTTTGACTCCTTACATTACCCCTTGTTGCAGGAGGCACCTTCTCAAAACATATCGACTTACAAGTTGGGCAAGTGCTGTGAGTTTTGCCATGGTTTTCGATGCATACTTTGTGGAATTCATGTCCCCATTTAGTCCTAACTTGCGGAGCCGCAGATAAAGGTTTTGCACAGATATCGCACTTGGCCGAAGGAGCTGGATCCATTATTTCTTCTGGATTACTCATCCCTAAAGATTATAAAATGAAAGACCGATTTTTAAGGGGATACGGCCACACCCCAAACCGTAAGAGCAAGAGCAGCCAAATTTTTTCACAGTATTCCATTGGGGGCGTGGGCGCCCACTTAGATCCGATATGTCCCCCCAGTGGCCCCAAACAGCTCCAACATCCATTATTCTGAGCAAAAAAAAGTTTATGTATTTAAGCTTAACTTCTAAAGTGGTTGGAATTTCGATATTTGTTTTTTTCCAAATTTTAGGTTTTGAAAAGGCCTAATTAGAAATCTAAAAGAAATTTCGATATCCCCCATAATTTGGGGGCTGCATTTAAAATTAACTTTTCGATTTAAAAAATCTAAACCGCTGATCCGATCAAGACGATTTTTCGCCCAATAGTTATTCTATGGCCCAAATGCTTAAGTTTAATTTTTCAAGTTTTTTACATTTTTTTAAGTATTTTTAACGAATTTCTTTAGATTTTCTAAGTTATTGCGTTGCATTTTGCGTAAGCCTGTCGAGAGAGCGAAAACCAGAGAGCGGATGCCAAGAGAGCGACGGCCGAGAGAGCAATAGCCAAGAAAACTGATGAGGGGGAGGGGTAGTGCTGCAGGGAAAGGGGAGGGGAAAGAGGCAATTTAAGTTAAATTTGTTTTGGATTTTAAAAACTTAAACTGCTGCTCCGATCAATAGGATTTTCGATCAATAGTCAGTCCTGTGGATCAAATGCTTAGGTTTTATTTTTCATTTTGTAGCAGAAGTAAGAGCCTTATTTAATTTCCACCATGGAAGAAAATAGAAAATTACTACAAATTCTGTAAGCAAAGCCAAAATGTTTCCAAGTTAAATATTAATCTTAAGATTCGAACTTTTGACCAAATACGTATGTATATTTGGATATGTTTTGATTTGCTTATATGTACAATACATGTACATACATACAATGTGTGTGTATGTTTCTATTCGAAAGTAGATAATGTGCTTAAATACAAATAAAATGATTTATTATACCCGTTTATCGATCAAATGTGGAATCTGAAAATAATACGTTACTTTGCTGTTTTTGTATTGGATGCCAATCTTTTACTGTGTGTACAAAGGTTTTCGTTTCATTCAAATCAAGAAATTTGAAAACAACAAATTCCAATTTACAAACAAGTATACATATTCGTGCGCAAATTAAAATTGCATTGATAACATTGTAACTGATAAAAAGTATACTAGCTCACGACTTTTACTTGGATCACTTTCATTTATTATATAGTTCTGCCAGTATCCTTCTGATTCTCTCTCTTGAAGGATCTTCTACAAAGGTTGTTAACACAAAGGTTTTCAAAAAACGCGCAAATAAGAAATAAGAAAGTCCTGACAACCCAATTTCCTAACTCCAAACTAATATTAAGCGAACGAGCAAAAAGTCGTATACAATACAATTTTACAAAGCGTTGGGGCTGAGATGGGTGAAATATTTATTTTGGATGCACCTGGAGGGACAGGTAAAACCTTCTTGACAAACTTATTGTTGGCAAAAGTTCGAAGTTCAAAAAAATGGCCCTAGCTGTAGCATCTTCCGGTATAGCTGCTACCCTGCTCAATGGAGGTCGAACTGCTCATTCTACATTTAAACTTCCTTTGGATTTAGTTAATTTAGAAACACCTCATTGCTCTATTTCCAAGCTATGTAATATGGCTGCGGTGTTTAAAGATTGTAAGTTAATTGTTTGGGATGAGTGCACAATGTCACATAAAGGTGGGCTTGAAGCCATAAATAGAACCCTGCAAGATATTAATGAGAATACTATGTTGATGGGTGGTATTACAGTCCTGCTAGCTGGAGACTATCGCCAAACCCTTCCTGTTGTGTAAAGAGGTACAAGAGCTGACGAAAAAAAGGCCTGTTTAAAATCTTCATTTTTATGGCCACAGATAAAAAAACTAGCGGTCACGAAAAATATGCGAGTGCACTTAAAAGGAGACAGTTCTGCAGGAATTTTTGCCGAAACTCTTTTAAAAATTGGGAATGGCGTCCATCCAACAGTTGATGGAAAAATAGTTATAACATCACGCTTAGGAAATGTAGTCAAAAACGTTCAAGACCTTACATCCAAAATATTTCCTGACATTTCCAACATATCATGTAAAAGCTTAGATTGGCTATCTGAGCGCGTCATTTTGACAACGAAAAATGAAAGAGCAACCACTATTAATAATTTATTGCTAAACTCATTTGATGGTTTAGAAGTCTCCTATAAATCGGTCGACTCTGTTCCTGATGCTGATAATGCTGTTCATTACCCTGTTGAATTTTTAAATTCCTTGAATCCTCCAGGAATTCCTCAGCATAATCTGTCTCTTAGGATTGGAGCACCCGTAATGTTATTGCGAAATTTAAGTCCCCCAAAGTTATGCAATGGGACACGATTGCAGATAAAAGGTCTTCATAAGAATGTAATCGAAGCAACAGTATTTACGGGGTGCGCGAAGGCGAAACAGTGTTTATACCCAGGATCCCATTAATACCATCCAGTCTGCCGTTTAAGTTTAAAAGGCTACAATTCCCTCTAAAAGTTTGCTTTGCAATAACTATAAATAAATCGCAGGGGCAGACTTTGAAGCTGGCTGGACTAGATCTTAGAGAAGATTGCTTCTCTCATGGACAATTTTATGTCACATGCTCTAGAGTTAGCTCTGCCAGTAGCCTTATTATTCTCGCTCCTGAAGGATCTTCTAAAAATGTTGTTTACACAGAGGTTTTAAAGTAATCATATTAATTAACATTATTAAACC
The DNA here is from genome assembly GCF_018152115.1 of Drosophila rhopaloa. Classification (NCBI taxonomy): domain Eukaryota; kingdom Metazoa; phylum Arthropoda; class Insecta; order Diptera; family Drosophilidae; genus Drosophila; species Drosophila rhopaloa. The sequence continues at coordinate 13,160,535 of NW_025335034.1, read as the reverse complement.
TAGAAAGTTTCAGTGGAATAGGTCTAATTAGAGTTACCACATTAAAAAAAACGCACCAATTTCTCTACCTCAGGGGTGGTGTGGAAATGGGAAAGTCTTGACAACCGTACTCAAAACTAATTTTAAGCGAACGAAGTCGCGCCGGGTACAGCTAGTTATAAATAAAACGGCAAAAATAAAAGATAGCAAAATTAGGTGAATCCTAAATGCGAGTCTTTCAATAGAAATAATAATTGAATTGGATGTAATTTAAACTAAATTATATCAAATAAGTAAGTGATTGAGAATCAAGAATTTCTGAAGCCAATATTGGAAAGTTTCTAAACATTCTCTTTATTTTTGGGCTAGTGACGATCAATGTCGATCTGCTATTTTATTGTTGTGCTCCCTTGTATCGCAACAAATTCACGTGTGGACAGCGAGAATAAAAAAAAATAATCCCTTAATTCGATTGAACACCGCAGCGTTTTTAATAAATAACTATAAGATGGTTCAATACCACTAATAATATAATAATAATATAAATAGTAACTCTGAATAATTTAAATATCGACAAAAAAAAATCTTCAACAAGATCGCATAAAATGTTGTGGCCTGCAAGCATAGCTAACTACATGCAAAATAAATCACTTTAAATACAAACAAAAGGTTTCAATCAGCACAAAAGAGAAATAGAGAAAAATCTTCAGAGTTTTGCTAATCGCTTGTTCGCGATGCAAAAAAAAAACAAGTGTCCGCCTTGGTTAGATAAGAGCGAAAAGGTCCGCCGTCTCTTTTCCACGTTGACAATTGCACTCTGTATTAATGTTGGGCATATGCCTTCTACCATCATCCGTGGCCTGAGGGATTCCTGCAAGAAAAAAATATTAACTCAGTTTTTCCTATGCGAATGAATGACAAATGCATAAGTTCAACTTATGGACTTTTATGTGAGCCTTCGTCGATGCTATCATCCGTGGTCAAGCGTCTTGATTGTTGTGAACAAGCGCACTTGCTTGTCCTATGCGTCTGATAAGCACCAACTCGAGCCACACTGTGTAGAGTATACACAAAAGGAATTGCTTCGGCTTATAAACTGTCTGCAGTGGCCGGAATCATGGTTTGATCTTCTTGTTTTTTGATTCCGTTCTCCTAAGCTTCCGAACAATTTATACGTCGAAACAAACATTTTAATAACTGGAGCAAATTTGGCTAAATAATAACTGTCAACACAACTTATCTTTTCAACCCACCCCTTGGTTATTAAAGATCACAGCTAAATCGAATGTATGTGTGTGTAAGTCACATAAAATATATGTGGCCAACACGTTTGGGCGCCAATCAAATTATCATCATTATTAATTTTAATTATTCATAAATGTAACGGGTAGGTACACTGAACAAAACTCCGGGCGAGATGGAGTGGGTGAAATACGAGCGCACGCAATAAAAAAAATGATCCGGCTCGGCTCGTCAGCTATGGGGGGATGTTCTTGCTCGTTTTCCACCGATGCCCATTCGAAACGATAATTAGATAAATTCGCGTGCTACACTGAGAAAAAAGGAGACACACACAAACGAGACTTGCTGTAAGAACCTACTTTGCGATTGGCTATTGAATTGTTTCCTTTTGGGCCTCCCTCGATGTTTTTGGAGGATCCCCTGTTTGCCCACCCTTCCTATGGTCGCTCAATCCCATTGTGGCCATAGCCTGAGCGACCTCTTGTTATTAAAGCGGTATTTCACATATTAGTCAAACTAGCTGCCGCCAACACGGAATTTCTTAAAACATTATAAAATTTTTATTACACCCTAAAATTTGGTTCTTATAATTACAAACATGGTATTAAACTTAATTCCTTTAAACATGGACCGTAATAATAAGGATAGAAAATAAAAGATAAAAAAAAGAAATTCGTGCAAAAAGGAATGCAAACTAAGTTTTCATTTTTGAGCGACATCGGATTGAAATTAATGTGAAATTTAATTAAGATTTTCGCATGTGTTTAACAGAGGTCATCTGGCTTTGATCGTTTTCAACAATTTTTTTTATGAGCAGCAGAATGCAATGCATTATCTTTTACTTTAAATAAATGCCAGAATTAAAAATCATGCGAACATGCGTGAGCGAACCTCCAGTTCGAACATTTCCAGGTTCGACGGGGCTTTACCGTACATTTACCCGCTCTTCTTATCCTATTCTCCTTCCCACTACTTCTTATCCATTTCCTTTTGGACCATTTACGTCACTTTTTCTTTATTTCACTTTTTTTTTTGGTTTCTTTTTATTTAATTTAAAAATATGGATGTTTGACTCACCGCATACTTTAAATCCAACGACGAAAGCGCTTTCTTCGGGATGTTGCCGCTGTTAAATTTGGGGAAGAAAGGCAAAGGAAAACAAGAGAGAACGCTATAGTCGGGTGCCCCGAATATCAGATACCCGTTACTCAGGTAAAGGGAGTGCGAGGGAGATGGAGATAGAAACTTTGATCACGCATAACTTTTTAACGAATGGTCCGATTTGAAAAATTTCGATAGGTATTAATAAACACAATAAAACTGAATTTTTACTTTTCCGAAATATTTAAATTTTTAAAATCGTATATTAGCGATTGTGGGCCTTAAAGGGGGCGTGGCACCTTTTTGAAACAAACTTGCGCTGCGTAAGAACTCCTAGAATCTGCATGCAAAATGCCAATCTTCTAGCTTTTATAGTTTCCGAGATCTCAGCGTTCATACGGACGGACAGACGGACAGACAGACAGACGGACAGACGGACAGACGGACAGACGGACATGGCTATATCGACTCGGCTAGTGACCCTGATCAAGAATATATATACTTTATAGGGTCGGAAACGCTTCCTTCTAGCTGTTACATACTTTTGCACGAATACAATATACCCTTTTACTCTACGAGTAACGGGTATAATAACAAGGGAATCACTCAAGTTAACACCAAAAAAATATATGTAACTTTCTGGGGTCGAGATTTAATTTTCTGTTGACATCCCGATTGCACTCGCTCAACTCATATGTATTGGCATATTCTTTTCTCCCGATGACCACTGTTTCCGCACTTCAATATCTTTCACAACAAAAAAAAACTATTCTCTAACTCTAACTTACACTCTTAAATTCTATTAGTTACATTCCGCTGCCTTACTGCTATTTGAATGGCTTTATGCCATTTTTTTTGGAAGTTTTCTTTTCTTTTGCTTAATCACTCACGCCGCTAAAAATTATTAAACTATTGTGTTCTTTTTTTCCTTTTTTGTTTTTTTTGTCTTCTCCTTCGCCGCGGAGCGCGACGAAAACGGCTGCCGAGATTTAGCGCGCACAATGGACTGCCGAATAAGTTCGATCGGAATCCCTAACTCTCATAGACCTTGGCTTTAGTCGCCACTGGAAATATGTTCCTCTCAAATGGTCGATCGGGAAAGCTTACACGGGCTGATTGGGAAAGCGAATTGGGAAGATGTTCGTTCTGACGACAATTCTTAGACTACTTCAAACTAAATTTCAGTTTAGATTTTTAAAGGTTAGATTGAAATTGCTGATTTTTTTTTCCTGCCATCCATGTGGATCCCTGGGAATAATTTCCGGGACGTCGCTGGTTGCTGCTGGATGTCGGTTGCGATGGTAGTGGTGCCTTGCTTCCGTTTTCTCCGCCTTTCCAAAATTCTTCGTTTATGCCGCTCTTAGCCGCTTGCCTGAGTAAAATTCGCGTCTAAAAATAATGACCTCAATTTCCCTGCTCGCCACACTCACCGAATTCTGGCTTAATTTTGATACACGATACTTTTCTCGAAAATTGTCTCGCACTTGGAAAAAAAACTGTGTGTTGCCTCTGCTGCTGCCGGATATGGAAAGACAGCATGTAGCGCCTCCAATCCATTCGTAACCTCGGTTTGGAGCTAAGGTGAATTGCTTGGGCACTTGACACTTGCCACTGTTGTCTGGATAGACACCCATCACCCCTTGTCAGGCATGCTCTAGGTGGCGCCACTTCTACGCTAACCTTGAGCCACAGATGGAACCACAAAAGTATCTTATACCGCCAGCAAGCGCTACATATACCTATATTTCCGTTCCGAGTTCTTGGGAATGGACCAATAAAATCTATATAGATCCGTTGAAACGGTCTTTCACTTGTGGCTTGAAAACCCATAGGCGGTCGAAGACGTTGAGACGGATTTTTGCAAGTTTTACATATATCACAACGAGCTATATACTTTCGAACATTTGTCACTATATTTGGCCAATAGAAGTTTCTCCGAAGACGCTCGAGACATTTGGCCACACCACCATGCGAAGCTGTTGGTTGGTCATGTGCTGACTGAATCACGCCTTCTTTCATTTCGCTTGGAACCAAAAGCTTGTAGCCGGCTTCGTCAACTTCTGAATTTTCGCTAGCGAAGCATGCCCTATAATATATATAGTTATCCACGACTCGAAATCCCGGTACGCTCGAAGTTTGTACTCGGTCTCTTAACTGACGGTAGTTATCCGATTGGAATGCTTCGGACTGCAAATCAATCTCTGGAAAGACGTCTACCTCTACAGCCATGATATCTGTCGGATCCTCAAACGAACGTGATAGGGCGTCTGGGACGACGTTTTGACTCCCCTTGCGATGCTCAATTTCAAATACAAAGCCCTGCAGTTTAATAGCCCAACGGGCAAGTCTCCCGCTGAGGTCTGTCTGATTCATCAGGCATCGCAGGGCTGAATGATCGGTAACGACTTTAAATTTATGACCTTCTACATACATACGAAACTTCTTGATAGCAAACACAACGGCCAGACACTCTAATTCTGTAACTGTGTAGTTTCTCTGGGCTCCATTCAATTTTTGGGACATATATGCGATCGGGCGTTCGTTGCCTAGTTCATCGCATTGTGCTAAGACTGCGCCAACTCCACACATGGATGCATCACATTGAATTATAAACGGCTTGTCATAGTCAAGTTGGATTAGAAAAGGAGCCGAACAAAGCTTAGACTTGACTTCGTCAAAAGCAGTTTGTGCGTCCTCATTCCATCTAAAGGTTTTTCCGCGAAGTAAATCAGTAAGTGGAACTGTTATTGCTAAATATTGGGATATAAATCGACGGTACCATCCACACATCCCCAGAAAGCGTCTTAGTTGCTGTTGGCTTTTGAGGACAGGAAACTCGGATACCGCACTGACCTTGTTCGGGTTTATTTGCAGCGTTCCCTCCCCAACGACATAACCTAGGTATTCTACTTTTCTAAGGCAAAACTGACTCTTTTTGATATTAATGGTAAGGCCTGCATGGCGTAAACGAGTCGCAACTTCTAATAGATGTTTTAAGTGATCATCGAAACTTGATGACATAGCAAGAAGATCGTCCAAATAGACGAATACGTGAGACTTCAGTTGATAGGGTATGACTTGGTCCATAAGACGACACATTGTCTGAGGGGCGTTGCACAGTCCAAATGGCATACGCCTAAATTGGTATAATGGCCTATTCGGAACTGTAAATGCTGTTTTTGGCCGAGACTGGGTGTCTAAATTGATTTGCCAAAAGGCATCTTTTAAATCAATTTTTGAAATGCAGTAAACTGGTGGAAGACGACTTAACAATCCATCTAGATTTGGAATTGGATATGAGTCTTTTATCGTGGCCTCGTTTACCTTTCTAGAATCAAGACAAAACCTAACTTTATCTGGCTTGACTATTAATACAATAGGCGATGACCATGATGATGATGAGGCTTCTTCAATAACTCCTAATTTAATCATCCTGTCGATCTCTACACAAAGAAGTTTTTCGCGCGCCGGTGATAAAGGGTAATGCCTCTGTTTTATTGGCTTGGCATTGCCAGTATCGATTGAATGTTCGATTAAGTTCGTAATGCCAAGACCATCTCTGTCAAACGACGGGAAGAAATCTACAACACTTTTTAGTCTGGATTTCTCCACAAGCGTTAAGTTAAGCTGAGGTAGCTCTTTTCCAAAGTTCAGTTTATTCACACTGGCTCCTACGGAAACGGAAATTCCAAATTTTTCCCAGAAGTTTATACCACAAATAACCTCTAATGTAATTGACGGTACTATTAAGAACTCCATTTCTGCCTGAATGTTATTGTAGCTAACCTGAATTGTGATAGTACCAAGAGTGAATTGATTTGCTCCATCGGCGGTGCGCACGATGCCATGAGCCTTAGTGTAGTTATATTTTCCGGAAGCAATACAATTAGCTAATGATCCTCCGATGACGCTTTTGTTTGCTCCACTATCTAGTAAAGCTAGGTACGGATGATCGAACAGAACTAGTTTTGCAAAAGGACGTATATCATTGCTCACTTTGCTTATCGCTGAAATTAGACAACTATTGTCAACTCGCTTTGTTCTCCAAAAGTCACGCAGTCTGGTTGCGGATCGACTTCTAGTGTTCCTATCTATATCGTTTGCAAATATTCTTCTCCTGATTTCGTTGTATTCTCTCAGCCGAACTTGATAAGGCCTAAAAAGTTGGTTATTGTCATTGACAATGACTGTTTTAAACTATCAGGGATTTCAATACTTTCAATGGTTTTATTCTTCTCCTCGTCCGAGTCTACCGTCGGGCATCCGTTCTCGGATTGGCACGGTTGTCCGCTTGGAAGTTTCCCGATTGCTGAGAACATTTTGGACACGAGGGCTTATAAATATTTAGTGCGCCACAGCCGTAGCAAAAGACTCGGTGAGGCTGGGGACAATCTTTAAATCTATGACCTAAAGTCTCACAATTCCAGCCTTTCGTTCGATTCTCGTTTCGGATCGCTGAAATCTGTGGTTCGTTTTCCTGAAAGGATTCTTCATCTACAGATATCTCATTTATGTTTCGCCTTTCACCTGGGTAGCGTGGATTAAGTTTAACTCTTAAATTATTAAAGAATTCCTCATGACGATGACAGTGTCTGCGTAACGCAGCTACCGTTGTTGTTTCTATATGTAATCTTAGGATCTTAGGTTATTCCTAACTGCTTGAACCAAATCAGAGTCTGACATAGGCTCAGATAATGCATCTGCAATGGCTAACATTGAGTCAAGGAAATCGTCAAAACATTCATTATTTCCCTGCTTCCTTCTACGCATCGCATCTCGGATATCCTGATCCGATCTTTGGTCTTTATATCTTTCCCTCAAACGAGAACAAAGTAGACGCCAATTCATCTGCTCAGAACTCCTATGGCATCGCCTACAAACAACAAATTTGCGTACTCATACAACAGATCAAAATTTCCATTTAACGATCGACTCGTTAATGTATTTACACGGTATATGAAATCATCTACTAAAATGTCTTTTGTTGAACCGGAAAACTGTAGTTTCCAGTGAATTGCCCACTGGCTTGAAATTTGGTCAGGTCGGATGATATGATCCTCTCTACGATGTTCTAGTGAGGGGTTACCGGATATATTATGGGTAACGGGTAAATGACTATCAAAAGCCTGACTCGGTTGTGGGCCTGCTGGAGGTAACTCCGTGTCCCATTCCAGTGATTGTCTTTGTGAAGAAGGCATGTTAAGGTTTTGTATCGCAAGACTTATCTGTTCTGATAAAGTCGAAGAAAGTCGAGTTTGGTAAGATTCTAAAGCATTCGTTATTAGTTCCTGGATTCTACCTTCTGAAATGCTATTCGCTCTTTGCGAACCTCCTGCACGTGGTGTACGCGGATGTTGCGAGCTTGCGTTTGGACGACTATTAGATGCAGTGGTGGTCGATCTTGTGGTAGGTCTGACATTCGGACGGTTTCTGGAACTGCACCTGTTCGCGAGTTTAAAGTAGATCCGTTTTGGACTCTCGGAACTTCTAAATTAGAGTCCTGGGATTCCCGTGCACTATTATTAAGCTGCGACGGTAAACATGGGTGCCGACAAATTGGACACGTTTCATTTTGCTGTAACCAGACAGTTAAGCACGGGCGATGAAAGCGGTGTTTGCATGAGGTTTCAATATACTCAGCATCTGCGCTGGAGTCATTGCAAATACTGCACTGCACTGACTCAACGGGCAATCTCGAACTATTTTCAGGACTACGCCTTACTGACATTATTTCGTTTTCGATATTCCGCAACAACAAAAGATAGCGATAGCAGTTAAATAATAATACTATTATTTCAACTAATCAAATTCGGAAGCCTGAATTTTTAATGGGATTGTTTGGGTCTTATCCTTCGCTGTATCGATTTCACTTAAAATATTACAATGGTTTCTATCTGTATTTTCATATTTATACTGAATCTAAAACAATCTGATGTGCTCATCGCGTTAAATGAAAGAGTATCCTGCTGAATTTTCCAGCTAGAATAATTCTCAATTTCTTTAAGCAACTTAACTGATAAACTATATATTGACGAATTTGAAACTAAAAATATTCTGAAATGAAGTATTGCTGAATTTTCCAACAACTACAATTCTCGAATTCCTATGAATATTTACAGTATAATTATTAAATCAAGTGTACAAGCAAGAGTTACTGTCGAACTATTCCAACAAATAAAATCTAAATTACTTACACCTTGAATATATCTATGAAACGCTTTCTCATGAAATGTTTCCTCTAATCCTTTAACTTATTCCCTGGTCTGGTTTTGAAGTATTTCCCAAAACACAGCAATCCTAGAAGACTAATGAAAGGTTTTCTGAGACTAAACTAACTTGTATGGGTGGATGACTTGTAGGGTAGGAAGGAAATCTGCTCGTGAAAGCATGGGCTGCGACTTTTAGCTTTATTTGTATTTGGTGATTCTGCTTTATGATTTTGCTAGCCCCACGTTGGGCGCCATTTATTACTGTGACGAACACGGTGAAGTGGATACCGACTGGTTGCATACTCTGCCTACGGGGTCGGCCTAGCTCAGGGATGAGATCAGCATCACCGCCACACAATAAAATTTTGTAGACAGAGTTGGGAACTTAAGGAGGGGATACAGTCACTTTAAACCAATATGAAAATGAGACAGGAGACCTTGTTATTGAAGAACTGATGTGGAATTGTTCTTCAGCTTGGCCCGCCCTTCCTGTAAAGACATTCTAATTGTGGTTGCCCTTACCCTTTTACAGTGAAATCGTTCAGCTCAGGTGCCCATAAAATATAACTTTACTTCATTTTAATCGTGCTTCATTTCACACTCAAATTACTTAATTACTGTATAATTCATGTTTCTCTTCTTCTCCTTACATCCAACTTAAGCCTAAGCACTACTCCTAATCTTTCGTAATCCTAAGTGATTAAAGTTTAATTGACAAATCTAATTACTAATTAAATAATGTGTGAATATCAAAAGAAGCAAAAATTTAATTAAAAGGTACGATCATATAAAGAAATGTTATTAATAAGTGCGCTCGGCACTGACAACTAGCAAACTATCGCTTTCATGAAGCTAATGTTCATACGTTTCTTTTTATAGAGGCATAGATTAGCTGATCGAGTGTATACGTGTACTCACGAACCAATCCCTCGAAGTCCGCAGGCCGGTAGACTGGAGTGCTGTATGATTTGATGAGCGTGGAAAAATTCAAATTATATTAGGTGATCTCGATGTACATGAGGCCAATAAATGATTAATGCTCTATGGAAAATGGAGTATGAGTATTGCTTCGATTCAAAGAAAATTAAAACTAAATTTTATGAATTAAATTCTACTTAATTAAATGTGCTGATACGGGCACTGCTTCGATTCGCGATTTCCATTGTTGTTGTAGTTAATCTCGAGATGACTGCTGCCGAGAGAGTCGAGGGTGCCTTTTACTTGGTCGCGTTGAGGTTATGTTCTCACGAGGTTAGATGCCATAAGATTCGGCTCACTTTGGCTCAGCGCAGAAAAATGAGGTTATGTTCTCATTTAGGCTCCTATTAGCCCAGGTTTTAACCCGACTCCTGATACTCTGCGGCCCCAATCACGCACACGTTGCCGGTTGTCACCTGGACTCCTCGCCGACTGTTGGTCTGAGCCTGGTCCAGTTCGGCGCACGTTTGGGGACTGATCTAGGTGGGTATTTCCTATACGCCTGACCAATAAGAAACAGATAAGCGCCGCCTCCGCTGCCACCGGGACTTGCGGCCGCCGCCAGCAAATTCCGTGGCGTGGGGGTGCTCCTTGCGACGAAAGTTCTGGGTCGCCGACTGCAAATAGTTGCTTGCCAAGGCTTTCCCTGGCACTACCCAGACGATCGCAGGGTTTTAACCTAAAACACTTGTATTATTAACCCCTCGCGGACGATATTTCGGCCGGCTCACCTGGAGATTTTACACAGACACACAGAGCTTCGAAATTCGGTGCGCAAGCACGGCTGCTATGCCTCGGCTGCTACGTCACTGCCTTCACTCTGATACCCTGTGGTACTGATGAGTATTTTCCACGTGGTGGGTCTTTGGATCGCACTTGGTTCTCTTAATACGTGTTGATTTCGTGAAAGCTTAATCGCAATAGAACAATTGGAATGAGCGGAAATGCGGTTGTCAGAGTACAGGGTTGCCGTACTTTATCTGACAGGCGATCGAGGTGCCAGATCGTTTGCGCCTTAACAGAACTAAAAGGTCTGTTGAGCGCGAACTGACATTGGCGTATTTAATCTATTTATTTTATCAATTTAATTTTATATAAAGATACTGCAATTTATTTTAGTATTTAAATCATATCATATGCGTACCCTCACAATCATCAGAAACAACGGCAACGGTTAAATTTGAAGAATTAGAACAATCTCGACTAATTCAGCAAAATAATTTTAGCGCTGAAATCAAAGATTTAAAGAAATCACGTGAAGTAGGACGCAATAGCAATCTCAGCGCGTTAACACCCTTCTTGGATCAGGATGATCTAATTCGAGTTGAAGGCAGATTGAAAGCATCTGAACTTTCATCCGATGCAAAACATCCCATTCTATTGCCATATAATGATCCTGTAGTAAAACTAGTGTTTGAAAAAATCCACAAAGAAAATATGCATTGTGGTGCTCAAGCTATAAAGGCGATAAAGGCAAAAACCATAGCTCGAAATATCATTTTAAAATGCGTCAAATGCACAAGAGCTAAGCCAAAATTAATGGAGCAAATAATGGGACAGCTACCACCACTAAGGGTCACACAAGCTCGACCGTTTCTTAATTCTGGAGTTGACTATTGTGGACCCTTTAAGATTCATTACAAAATTCGTGGAAAGAAGTCACATACTGCTTACATAGCAATATTTTGTTGCTTTGCGACTAAAGCCGTACATTTGGAACTGGTTAGCGATTTAACCACGAAAGCATTCTTGGCAGCTCTTCGTCGATTCATAAGTCGTCGAGGAAAATGTCAGACCTTACACTGCGTCAATACTACCAATTTTGTTGGTGCCAGGAATAAGCTTCAGGAATTGGAAGAGGCTATCTTTTCAGACAAGGCCAGAAAGTCTATAGTGGAGACTTGTAATAATAAAGGCGTCAATTTCAAGCACCTCATTTTGGAGGACTTTGGGAAGCGGCTGTAAAATCAGCTAAACATTTATTACAAAAAAATGTTTCTACAGCTAATTTGAGGAATTAGAAACTGTGATAGTGGAAATAGAAGCTATCATGAATATAATACCCTTGGTTCCGATGTCAAGCGATCCAAATGATGTTACGGCACTTACCCCTGGTCACTTTCTTATTGGAGAACCGTTAACCGCACAGGCAGACAGTGAGCCATCTCAGCAACCACAATCATTGGGGCAGAGATGGCAAGCCGTATCAAAATTAAAGCATGCGTTTTGGAAACATTTTCTAAAATGACCATAAAATTGTTCTAACCCTGTCCGAGTAGCCTAGGGGTTAGAACGTCTGATCAGAAATCTAAGCAAGTTCAATTTCAGCTTCCGACATCTTTTTTTTATACCCTTGCAGAGGGTATTATAATTTTGGTCAAAAGTGTGCAACGCAGTGAAGGAGACATCTCCGACCCTATAAAGTAAATATATATATACGGATCGGCCGACTATATCCTATAGCTGCCATATAACTGATTGATCGGAAATGCCATAACTTTGGTGTTTGTAAAGTTAGGAAGTTGGGATTTTCTATGGGTTTTATTTTAAGCCAATCAATCCGACCTACCAAACTTCATAAGGATCGGCCGACTATATCCTATAGCTGCCATATAACTGAACGATTGGAAATGCCATAACTTTGGTGTTTTTAAAGATAGGAAGTTGGGATTTTTTATGAGTATTAAGAATGCATCTTATGAATAATTTTGGAGAATATAATTTATAGAGTATTCTGCAAGGGTATATCAACTTCGGCTCCGCCCGAAGCTAGCTTTCCTTTCTTGTTTTCTTTTCTTTTACTTTTGTTATAAACACAAGTGAGAAGTAATGCTTAGAACACTAAAGGTTTTAGGTTTTTATGGAAAAGTAATTAAAATATTTTTTGTCACATGAAATATCATCTTAGAAAATTTATTTTAAATATTTCGACTTTCACAATTGCGACTTAACGAGTTCTAAAAACTTTTTTAAACAAATATTCTTCGCAAACGCCCCATCATATAGTCTTTGGTTTGCCATGCGCTCTTTGACCGTGGCTCAATTCAATGTCTTTGAACTCACGCGCGGGAGACCTGGGTTCGAATCCCACCGACGGACGAATAAAATTAAAAGTTTTTTCGGATTTTACTTGTAAGAACTGAAATAAATCATAATTGTACTAATTTCCTGTCTCTCTTCCCCACAGAATTACAGTTGAAATCGATATTGGCAATTCATTAGTGCAATACTAATAAAAACCTTGTGACTTTTCTGAATGAAAAGCGAACATAAATATACACAGGTCCATAAATCCTGAATGAAAAATTACATCATGATGAATGTAGGCACATTTTTTCTAATTTTTAGAATGTATGTCTAGATGCCCTACTTTTAAGAAATATTTTTCTATTTTTTAGAAAAGTTTTTCTTGTTTTTAGGGCTTTTTGACTTAGATTTTAGAAAGGAACGCCCTTAATTTTAGAAAAACCCTACAATTTAAGGTGCGATGCCTTTGAAGTAAAAAATAAGGCGAATTTCTTGTTTTTAGGGTTAATTTTGGTATGAGTGTATATACCATAATTAAATCCCAAAGCACAAAAAAAATTAATAACAACAAAGTTATATTTTGTTTTATTTTTTTCCCCGATTGGGAAGCTATATGATATAGACGCCCGGTAAACTCAGTACTTCTTGAGGGCCTGTATTGTTAAGGACCGTTGTTGCAGTGGTTGCTGGGATTTTTTTTACATAGCTCTTCAAGTTTCGGTATACGGTGATGTTTCCTTTTACCTACTCGTCGAATGTAACGAGGAACTTTCCAGTAACCAGTTGTCCATTAATCATAGCTGAGAATAATAACGCCGTCATCGATGATTGTTAGTGGAGTTATTGTGCGCTTGTTGTGTAGGGCATTTCCCTGCAGAATGTTGTCGTAATGGCAGCGCTGCAGTTTCCAATCGGCATAACTTTGTACCGCAGTCAGCTATACTATTGTCTTCAGCTAAATTAATAGTGCCGTTTTGTTCGACGGAGTGCAAGATTATTTTATTACAAGCTTTGTACGGCGTAGGATATTAAGTGTAAACAAATATTATTTAATAACACTTTAATTTGAGCTACTTATGTTACTACATTTATAAAATGTTCATTGATTAAATTTTGTAAATCATTTGAGTCTAAAATCATGGGGTTGATTATTCCAATTTTCGCAAGGGTAACCGACAACTATTTCTTTATAGCAAGGTCTCATATAAATGTTCTGTATTTTTTACTAAAATGCTTACCGTGTTTGTTAGGATGTTTATTTGTTCCTGGGACTTTGTGTTAATATTTATCTGTCTATTTTCTGATTCTTTGAGTTCTTTCCTCTTAAATTTAATGTTCTTCACGTCATCAAAATCCGGAGTACCGGCTACGTTTTGTAATGTGCCTAATAAATTAATTGTTCTAGTGTGTCTATGATGAACATTTACTGGACCTATGAGAGTCCTAATGATGGTTCTGGAAGCGATTGGTTGGACAATTAAACATTTTGAGAATTTGTCTACGCAAGTAAGAAAGTATTTTTTGTCGGTCAAAAAAATGTCAATATGTAATATTTCGCCTGTGTATGAGGGTTTCTCCGAGAATCTGTGTCTGAGAGTTCCGACGACCTCATTCGCCATATGAGTCAATTTGGGAAAATAATAGTCTTGGATGACCTGACCAGCTCTATGAGCCCTGTTCTGTTCTGACACCGTAATTTCTTTTTGTTCATTTTTGTCTAAGATGTCGGTCACCATGCGGTTCGTGTAACGGAAAGTGGTTGTCGGAAATGTTTCTATTAATTTATGCTGTATAAATGCCAGTACTAGCAGTTCGCAAAAAATTGCATTGACTCTGCATTCGCATACTCTCTGTATGGGGGTTTCTCTATCTCAGAAAAATAAGAGATGTCGAGTCTTTTCACCAAACTTAATGGCCGTTCTAACTGAAGCAGTTCCGCTTTCTTCTATTATTATTTGGTTCCGAATGCAGTTGACCGGCTTGTCCGTTTTTTTGATAGTGTAGGTAAGTGGTAAATCGCATTGTATTGTGGCAATATCTGACTGTGCGTGGATGTGCTGTCGGGACAACGCACCAGCGACGTGGTTTTCTTTTCCTGGTTTGTAAAAAAATTGTGGATTGTGCTTGTAGCGCTTGCTCGTCGAAAAAGATGCTTTGGTGGTTCCATCTAGGAAGCGGTCGGGGCATTGCTAGCGCCATCTAGATCTCAGTGGTGTAAGGGGGCAACAGGCGTAGAAGAAGCTGCCTGTGGAAGAAGCTCCCCGAAATCCCACCATCGGTCAATGTCGAGGTTACCGCCAACTTTCCGGCGTGGGGATCGGTCTTTCCCTTTTTGGCAGCGGCAGTGATAAGTTCAATAGTGCAACGAATTTTAAGTGAAAGTAAGCGCAGAGGCTAAATCTTGGCCGCCAAGGGAAAAGTGCGATTCCTTGAGTGTGGAGCAAAGGCAATAGGGGTGAGTGAAAAAAGAATGGAGTTAGGCCTAAAATAGGCAGCAGTGTTTTGAGATTTGTGCGTTTTTAGGCGAACGACTTGGCGCAAGTTCGAGGTCCCAGAGGGGCGGATGCAACAAAACAGCTTCGGCGCAGGCGCAGCAGCGCATCAAACACGCAATAAAAGTCGCAGCACCAGAAGCGGCTAAAACTGGATTGAATAATTTCCAATTGCATTTCATCAATTTAATCTAAGACCCCAAACCAAAACCTGACCCTCAGAGAAAAAGCATAATCTCTACACATCCGCATAATCCACGTATCGAACATTCTCGGGAGAGAGGCGATCGAACTTGCCAAAAGAAATAAAACCCAAAGGGGAAATAGGTTTGAACGAATTATGCAGTAGTTCATTCCTCCCAATTCGTATACGACGGTGTCGGTGCGGGCCATCGAGTTCCTACGGCCTAATCAAATATAACTAAAGTATAAATATGGCCGGTGGCCACCCATGGGCAAAAGGGCTTTTAATCCCGGTCATGGAATATCCATATCAAGAAAAAAAAAATGTAGTGATAAATGTATGTTAAATAACCTTAAAAAAAAGAAGAAAAGAATAATAAGTATTTTTTTTTATAATCTGTGAGTGGCAATGTGACCGTGGAATTTTTCTGGTTTTTGTTATCTGTGTGGAAAAAATGAGAAAATTTAAGGAAACTAAATAGTGTGGAGGTGTGCTAGTTGTATTCTTTTTTGTGGCCCCTTTCCTTCTCCCAGGTTATATTAAAGAACCCAAAAATATATTTTTTTTATATTTCAAACAGCACTTCGTTATCCCGAAGAAAGCGCTTTCGTCGATGGATAAGGAGATTCTCCGGTGAGTGAATTGTCCAAGTTTTTAAATAAAATGTATGATGATAAAGAAAGCCGGCGTAGAATTTGTAACCCTCCAAAGAGGAAAAGAAAAAGATAGAAGAGAAAAACAAAAATTACACTAATTTAATTGCGATTGCAACTCTCCCACACTTCGCACCTTTTTGTTTATTAATCCTAATTAAATTCCCAAAAATGCCAGAATGGCGGTAATCCAAAGAGAATCAATTCCACCTCAAACTCATTCAAATTGGTGAAATACTTCAAATCATAATTTTAACTTGTTAATCAAAATTTATATTACAAACCTACATTTACTTGTTCTTATATATCTATTTATTTTGTCATTTATTTTGTTTAGACTTCAGTTTGATTTTAGCCTTTAAGGGGACCACCCCATTCTCGGTTTCAAAAAATCGATTTCTTTTATTTAATTCGAACCTATAACTATTTAAGAATGTTCCTTCAAGTGAATATTTCAAAAACTGTTGAAGATATAGCTGATTTATTTTGGAAGCCTCGGGCGACGGCATAGCTTTTCAAAATTTTAAAATCGTTTTTCTCGAAACAGTATTTTTACGAATGGCGTAGGAGATTACTCAAAAAGTATTAATCCAATCGGTTCCAAATTTTAATACGTTTTTCTATGCATATATAGCTATAGCATGAACTAGGACAAATCAAATCGGTGAATATCTTCTTTACATTTTACCTTGATTTGTGGCTGAACAGAAGGCGATTTTCAAAAAAAAAATGTTCAAAGGTCCGCCATTTTGTTAATTTTTGTTCGAATTTAAAAATCCTAGTTTATGCTTTAGCCATACATATACTCTTCCTAATCCCGTTTCAGATGTTCCAGTGAGCTTAAATCCCATACGCCGACGAAAATAAAAAAAAAATTATGTTAAATTTTGTTCTTATTATTTAAGTTTTCAAATAAATGGATGAAAAGTCACAAGCCTGAGAAATAATTTACATATGTACATTTTCCAGCACATTGAAAACGTCAAAATTTGAAATCGTGAATAAATCTTTTATAATGTTTAAAAAAAAGACGTAAGTAGGCCGCAGCTAGCATAATGCACTGGTAGGGTAGCACTTCAAAAGGGGTCGCTCAGGCTAAGAAGCATGTTGGGCAGAGCGACCATTGGAAGGGTGGGCATGAAAGGAGGCAGGAACGTCGTAGTAATTATTTTCGGCGGTAATTGTATGTGAGTGTCTCTTTGTCCCGTATAGATATCGTTGCACGCGATTTTATTTTTCTATCATTATGAATGGGCATTCGTGTATTCGAGCAAGACCACCACAGCCATAGCCGACGAGCCACAAGCCGGACAGTTTTTGCGTGCGCTCGAAACACAGGGTACCATCTTGCCTGAATGTTATTTGAAGCTGGTCCATGCTCGTCAATGAAAGCTTTCCAGTGCTTAATTTTGGCGTTTGGGTTTCGATCTGAGACGGCGAAAGTTAGTGGTTGGTATTCAGTGAAAATGTTTAAAGTTTTTACGCTGTATAGGTAATTCCTGAGATTCTATAAGGCCTATACAATTGCCAACAACTCTCTTTCGTTTCGCGAGAACACTCTTAAGCTCTTAAGCTTCTCTTTTTTGATTGTCCTGGCCTTACTTTTCCATTCTATCCTTTTAGGATTTCAGTTATAGATTTTGCAATAGATGCAAAGTCTTTAATAAAATACCCAAAGAAACTTGCTAATCAAGGGAATGATCTAACATTAAATAGTGTGGCTGGTTGCTCGTAGTTACGAATTACTTCTACTTTGTTAGGGCATGTTCTTAAGCTTCCTTGTGTAACTACGAAACATAAATACTCTACGCTTTCTTTAAAGAAATTAGATTTTTCACGCGAAACCCTCATGTTGGCCTCATATAATTTGTCCAAGACCCATGCTATGTGTTTCACATGATCGTTCATATTTTTTGAAAAAATAATTACGTCATCGACGTAAATATAGCATTTCCCTATTTGTTCACTGAGCTCATCATCGATGGCTCTCTGAAAAAAGCTGGGTGCATTCTTTAATCCAATGGGCAGTTTGCAAAATTCATATTTCCCATTTCCTACTCTCCCGTTTTCTCTCTGTCGTTTTCGGCGAGTAGTATCTGGCAAAAACCAGACTTCAAACCTAATGTGGAAAAGTATTTTGCCATCCCTAAATTTGCCAGGATAAAAACTACATTCGGGATAGGGTATTTGTCGTCTATCGTCTTTAAGTTATGTTTTCTGAAGTCTATTACTAGGCGTTTTTTTGTGTTCCCCTGCTCATCGGTCCCTTTTTTATCTATAACCCAAACAGGGTTATTATACGGAGGCCGAGATGGTCGGATTATGGCGTCTCGTAACATGGCTTTTGTTTCTGTATTTACAAAGTCGGACACCCACGGGTATGGATACGATTTCGAATATATTGGGTCTTTTTCTTCATCTACTTTGTTGGTTTTGAGTTTGTTGTCTAAAGCGAGATGAGCTATCGACGTCCATTCTCTGTACTGGATCCTGTCTGAGTCGCTGTCAGGCAATAGTATGGGCCGTTTTCGCACCAATCCCTAGGAATAAGAGCGACCAGTGCAGCAGTAAGTATTTCTTCTGTTTTTTGTCCGCCTGCGCTATCGAGTGACTTTTCCTGTGATGCCACGTACGGAAAGAATAACAAAATTAAAAAACACATGATATGAATGTTTTCAAAATTATTTTTTTTTTTACATAGACCAATTACAAATTTTAAAATTATATAAATTTATTTACTAATTATTTCACTTTACATTACTTATATTAAATTAAAATTATCTATTCACGAAAATTTTTTATTCAATTGGATTCAATTAATTTATTATAAGCATATTTATTTTATTAAATTAATCTTATGAAATGTGCATGAGATTAATGTTATAAAATAACTAAAACCATAAGCACAATTACCAAAAACTTAAAAGTATATTTAATTTTTAAGATATGAAAACTTATTATTTTTATATCGAAGAAGTGACCATAAATTCAAGTGTACACTATCAAATTTTTCTGCATTAAATAATCGATGTTTAATAGGTATATTATGTTTTATAGTTCATGTTAAATTACATCATAAAAAACTCAACCATTACATGTTTCTTTTACATACTTTATACAACTTAAAGTGACACAGCCATAGAAAATGGTTTGTAATGGTAACAAGATCAAGGCTGAGTGGGTTCTAAGGTGACGCTCTTGATAGACAGCGAAAAGCGGCGTGTTTTTTATTTGCTTAGATTCCAAAAGTAGTCTCGATTCAACAGCTCACATGTTAGGTATTAGTTTCTGTCAACGGGTAAGCTTAAGATCACACGTAAAACTTTAAGTTTATTTGGCAACAATGCATAAAGTAATCGGTTTTAATACACATTCGTTTTCTTGATATGAGCCAAACAGTTGGCTGTATGTGTTACAAACAAAAAATACAATTATTTGGCAAGTAAATGTGCGAAATTTACGTATTTACTTCACAGTATAAGGCAATGAGTGGGGTCTTTCGGTTATTGCTTGCAATCTTAAGTGTGTGTACAATGTCTAAGTGTCACTGAAGATATGTAACTATAGCTACACAGTTAATTATTATAAATGTATGTATGAATGCCCAATAAATATAAAGTTAATCAAGTTTATGACGCTCGTAAATCAGACGCTGACATATATCCAATATGTACCATAGCAAATATTGTATCAAGTTTGTTAAACTTAAAGACTTTTTCGTATCTTATAAAAACTTAATTGTAGAACCGGACAATTTAGCCTAAAGGTGTTATATATCTGCCAAACTGACCGCCCGATTATACACAGTTTAAATGCATTGTAAAAACATACAACTTTTCAAATCGCGAATTCATCTGTCTATTTTGATTAACTTTGCAGGCTTTTTATTGACTGCATTGATTATCTTTATAAGCTATGATTATTAAGAGCGGTATAAAAAATTAGAACTAATTAAAATTAATTCTAAATATTTATAATTATGGCAGGCAATTGCGGGCAATTTCTTTTTCTAAAGCATATATTGCCACCCACGAACACATAAAAAAGGGTTAAAAAGAGCAAATTCTTAAAAATATAGGAAAATCATATAAAGCTAACATCTACAAACACATTTGATAGGTTCTCATTTTGGCATCTAAAGCCTAGTACTCAGATCGATAAACGAGTCCGCTAGCGTAAAAGCTTTAATCTTTCCAGTATGCCGCTGTACAAAGAAATTAAGAATCAATACAATTTAAATTTAACAGTTGTTTTTTTAATTTACTTATAATTATATAATATATATGCACTAAAATGTTTAACTCCCCCTTATACATAAAATCAAATCCAATTTTTTGTCAAGCATAAAGCCATTGAGATGAATAATTGAGCTATGATTTTATGGTACTTCGCTGAAGCCCGCTCAGCCCAATTACTTGAACGCTCAACTTTTCTACATTTTTCTCCAAAACTATCAACTTTTGCTAGATTTACAACTTTTGCTTAATTTTGATAAAGGTTTTATTTGGGAGATCAAGACTAGCAACAAAAATAAAAACGGTATTGTGGTGTATTTTCCAAGAAACCCTCCACGTCGCTAAGTTGAAATCAGGGCCCTAAACAGAAAATTATCGGAGGTTGGGCCTTTTCGGAAGTTAATCCAAGGATCGCATTACCAAATCAAGTCGCAGGGAATTCCGTAAGGACGTGGAGAGTAAACAGTCTTAATACGTTCCCTCTTACACACAAACCGAAAAAGAGAAGGAAGTTAACTTGAAATTGAGGTTTCCAGTCAATAAAATGGATAATAACAAAAAATTAAATACAATTTAAACATTAGCATGTTTTTCGCAGCTTTTGATTTATCCTCTACTGTTGCCGAATTGCTGGTAATACCGAAAAAAAAGCTTATGAAATGTTCAATTGCCTCTACTTAAACTGCCATTAGTTATAGCAGTCTAGACCCAAGGATTAATCTTAACTTTCATAATTGATGTTTTGACTGCCAATTCTTGATTTATAAAATCCTGTTGGATTTCCTCATAAATATGAGTTTATCCTCCTATCTTTTTTTCCGTTGCTTTCTAGCATATGCAGCCGTTGTTGCAGATACACCGCCTGTGTAAAAGGGCATTAGTCGCACGTTTTTATGAGAAATAATTGTCCATACAAACTTAAACCTTTATAGACCAGGCATCTTAATTTAACGAAAAAATATGAAAAGGTTGCGTTTGGGAGGTAACCGTTCCTCCAGGAAGATATTTTTATAAAATATCTTTTTATAAAATATCTTTAAGCCAATAATTAAGAGGTTAAAAAAAGTTTATCAATAAAAAAATAATAATAATTTAATATGTAAAAATATAAATTTTAAAAATACAGGCCAATCACACGTATTATTTTTACCATTTAAAATGTAAAATTGATATTGTAAAATGGAATTTTCGATCTGCAAAAATTCTCTCAAATTGAAAAAGACAGGAATGGAGGCATTCAAACATATCAAAGTGGAAAGCCAAGTATTATGACCAAGTTAATACAAAATTTCATCAAATCAAGTATTATTTCTAATCCTAATTGTTTTTTTTATGCGTATATGTTTAAAAACTTCGTAACTATCGTATGGCAGCTATATGATATACTCATCCTCTCCTTTCCGATTTATATAACATCTGAAATAGGCTTTTAGGGTCCAGAAAGCTTTAAAGCTGAAAGACTAGTTTGCGAAGAAATGGACTAAATACTTTATAAGGTCGAAAATGGTTACTTTACTACTACATTTACACTTAGTATAAAATTTACAAAGAAGTAAATAAATTTGTAGTGATTAATATGTAATTATTAAAATTAAAGTAATCTATTAAGATACAAATGTTTCCATTGCTTTCATTGGCTATAAGAATCGATTAAAAAAAGTTGTATTATTGTCTAATAGAAATTTTAATTTTGGATTGGCAGAACGAAATAACTTCTTTAGATAATTTCATTCTATTATATTGGATTGAAATCATAAGGACTCATCATATTGCACTGTCCTTTAAATAATACTTTATTTTAAATTTGAAGGTCAAAAAGAATATTAGCATATAATAACAGGTGCTATTAAATTTGTTGTAAATGTTTTTTTCTCCTTAAAATTAAAAAATGCATCTAAAAAGTCATATTTATAATTGTTCCATTTTATTCAACTTTTAATAAGAGTGCATAGTAAGAGGCAATTTTTCGATAGTCTTACCATACGTTATTTGATAAATAAAAAACTGCTTTGCATATAATTAATGATATCGTATCATAGACTTACATATGTATATATTTTTATCATAATTGTAAGGGTATATAAGCTTCGACTTTAAGTACTTGGCGCTCTCGTAAAAAAAACACTTATAATTAGAATTGAGAAAAACAAAAACAATCACATTTAATGTTGTTTTCACAATTATTCATTATTATTATAGAACATCTAAACCTGACTTGCAGAAGACAAAGTTCATTATCACGGCAATTGAAAATGTATGTGATTGGAATATTAACGTACACTACGTTTGTTGGCGGATTGATTACTGTTGCTACGTCAAGTGATGTGACAAAGCAGGAAAAATTATTCAGGTATTTAGTAATGCGTTTGCACAACCTTCATAGTAATGCGTTTAGCTTTTTCTTTCAACTGCGCAATAAAAAAGTTGTTGAGTAGCATTTGGCTTTAAAAAGCTTCGCTGCGCTTTAGTTAAGCACTTGATTTTTGATAAATTCTGACATTGTTTTGATATAAATCAAATATTTGTCGCTTTTTTATAATTTTCTCCCAGATAAAATTTATTTAGTAGCAATGGCTACAAAAGTATTTAAATTCTTAGCTCAGTTTTTTGTCATGACATACAAAAATCAATACCTAGCTTTATAAGAAGGTTTCAAATTATTTTACCTGGGTGATGTAAAAAGTATTTCCACTCGGCAACACAATGATAACATTTTCTTTTAAAAAGCGGCTTGTAATTAAAAACATAAAAAAATTGGTAGCCCCAAAAACGAACTGAGCTCAAAATTTTCCCCAAAAGCCGGAAAGATTTGGATCAAATTTATGACCTTCCCAAATTTTCATTCTTGAACTGATTTTAATGGCAAACCTAACTACTTGACCTTAAATTTCATTTGGTACCTAAGGGACCAGGGCTTAACCATATGTATTTATCTTAGCTCTTTTCAAAAAGATGTTTTGTCTAATTTAACTAATCAATATAATATAATATAACATAATATACATACTATACATTTTAATAATGCATACTAAGACAAAGAAAATTTCGACAACGATAAATAGAACAAGAAAGGAAGCCAACTTTGACAAGCCGAAGTTTATATACCCTAGCAGTTGTTACAAATCTACTACATTTCGATTTCTATGCCTATATTACTAAAAACAATAAGCTATATCGATTTGCTCTGCATTTTGCCATCGTTTCTATGGCAGCTATATGATATTGTTGTCCGATTGTCCGAAATTAAAACCGTAATTCCATAATATTTAAATAATACCAAATCCCTAAGAACAAACAAAAATAATTAAAGACAACAAAGTTATCATTTTTTTGAATTTCTTTTTACGATTGTTTCTACACTTATAGCAAAATGAACCCGAAATTTTAGAAATTCGCCCTAAAGCTTTATTTTTTCTAAATCCAAGAAAAGATTTCTATTTTCAAGGAATTTTTTTCTCAACACAAGAAAACTTTTCTTAAATCAAGAAAGTGTTTCTCAAATGTAGAAATTGTCGCCATAAACTAAACTCACCCTAAATCCAAGAAAGAATTTCTATATTTTAGTAAAAATGGTACTTATTTTTATAAATTTTTTTCTTCAAATTAGAAATTCTGCCCTAAAAAATAGAAAAATTTTCTCAAATTAACCTTAAAAATTCGATAACCCTAAAAAATAGAAACGCTTTCTTAAATATAGAAATATTTTTTAAAAAATAGAAATTAATCCCAAAATATAGAAATATTTTCTATAACATAGGAAACATTTTCTAAAATGACCATAAAATTGTTCTAACCCTGTCTGAGTAGCCTAGGGGTTAGAACGTCTGACCAGAAATCTAAGCACTGCAAGTTCAATTTCAGCTGCCGACATCTTTCTTTTTTCTTTTTTTTTTACTTGTGTTATAAACACAGATGAAAAGTAATGCTTAGAACGACTAAAGGTTTTACCCTTTATGGAAAAGTAATAAAAATATTTTTTGTCATATGAAATATCATCTTAGAAAATTTATTTTAAATATTTCGACTTTCTCAGTTGCGACTTAACGAGTTCTAAAAACTTTTTTAAACTAATATTCTTCGCAAACGCCCCATCATATAGACTTTGATTTGCCATGCGCTCCTCGCGCGCTACCGTGGCTCCATTCAATGTCCTTGAACTCACGCGCGGGAGACCTGGGTTTGAATCCCACCGACGGACGAATAAAATTAAAAGTTTTTTCGGATAAGATACTTATCGGATTTTACTAGTAAGAACTGAAATAAATCATAATTGTACTAATTTTTCTCTCTTCCCCACAGAATTACAGTTGAAATCGATATTGGCAATTCATTAGTGCAATACTAATACAAACTTTGTGACTTTTCTGAATGAAAAGCGAAGTGCTTAAATCATATATGTACATATATATACACATACATAAATATACATAAGTCCATAAATCCTGAATGAAAAATTACATCATGATGAATGTAGGCACATTTTTTCTAATTTTTAGAAAAAATACCCTAAAATGTATGGCTAGATGCCCTACTTTTAGGAAATATTTTTCTATTTTTTAGAAAAGTTTTTCTTGTTTTTAGGGCTCTTTGCCTTAAATTTTAGAAAGGAACGCCCTTAGTTTTAGAAAAATTTACCCTACAATTTATGGTGCGATGCCTTTAAAGTCAAAAATAAGGCGAATTTCTGGTTTTTAGGGTTAATTTTGGTATGAGTATATGGGAGCGATATGATATAGTCGCCCGATCCGGCTCGTTCCGACTAATATACTACCTGCAATAGAAAGACAACTTTTGGGAAAGTTTCAAGCAGATAGCTTTAAAACTGAGGGTCTAGTTTGCGTAAAAAACGGACGGACGGACGGACAGACGGACATGGCCAGATCGACTCTCTTGGTGATGCTGATCAAGAATACATATACCTTATAGGGTCGGAAATGTCCCCTTCACTGCGTGGTAAGCATTTGATTGTAATTATAATACCCTCTGCAAGGGTATACAAATTAGCATCCAGCGCAAAATCGGCATAGCTTCATTGTTTTTAGTAATATAGGCAATGAAATCGAAATGTAGTCTTTTTGTAATAACTGCAAGAGTATTTAAACGTCGGCTTCCTTTGCTTCCTTTCTTGTTTTGTATTAATTTTAATTTGTACAGTTAAAATCTAACTGTTAAACAAAATCAAATTTCAAAGTTAAATTTAACGAAATGAAAGTTGGCTTCGGAAAGCCGAAAATTTAATACAAATTCAATCATACCGAAAATTATTTTTATAAAAAATGTGTTTCTTAAAAAAAAAAACGCTTACGACCGGCATTTCTGTTTTTTTTTGCTATTATTTTTTATAATACGATTTTTATCTTATAAATATTATAATGTTGTATATTTAGTTACTCTACTGATTTTTAGTTTTATGGCCCTCCTTGTTGTCCCTCTTATCTCTTATTAAGCACAAAAACACTAAGATATGTAAGATACGCATAATTCTTCAAAAGAAAACCCGATTTATTTTGTTACTTCTTTAGGAATGATCAGTGCACACTTTTGCTAAAACGCGCAGAAATCTTTACAATAATAAATTAGGTTAATTTGTTCAATCCACTTGAACCAAAGCAACGATTATGAGAAAATATATGCGACAACAGAGAACGTCAACAACAACAACAAAATTAATAGATACGGCGACAGCGATGGAACGGCGTATATATATAATATAATCAATTTTTGTTCAGCACTTAGTCTTAAATAAAACTTAGTAACTGTCGCTCGAGCAGGTACCTGGTAAAAGTCTGTGTTTAAGTTTCGCGTTTCGCGTAGATCTTTGAAAAAAATCACGACCGAAAAAATCGTCACCGAAACAAGGAAGTACTACAACAAAGTGGCGGCCGAAAAATGCTTAATACTTAGTACTAAAAAAACTTGTTCCTGGCGGACCATTTAAAAGATAAAAAATTTTAATTTAACAACCAAAAAGACTGATAAAGATTTAGTGTACAGACCCAAACGCAATAAAAGACGAATCATCAGGGAGAAGTCGAGGAAAAAATAAAAAGTGTTTTAGAAGCTAACCTAAGTAGTGAACGAAGATTTTCCAAAAATATATTTCAATCAATTATGTGTAAGCTAGCGAAAAATCTTAAGGAACTAGATATATTACCTGACACTCTGATTACTTAGAGACTTTTCAGGAATATTAATCTTAGAAGAAAAGCATAGAAAGTGTTTTAAAAAATAACGGGGCCAAAATATTAGGGGATTCTTTTGTAAAATTACTGGACAAGCGGACGCAGTTTTAGAATCATATAGCGCATTTTGTGTAAAACGAGTCTTAAAAACATTGTAATACCAACTATATGCCCATACAGGGAAAAGGTCTTAAAGGCGGCCTAGCTCGACTGCTAGCGATAAAAAAATTGCAAGGAATAAGGCACGCCCTTCATTCATGCTGTTTGTTTGAGAACTCTAGGAAGAGCCAGACACCAAAAATCCCATATGTAGGAAAAAAAAAATTCTCTTTATAGCATCACCATCCCAACGACCCCTGCCAAAAGCTACACTTATGGGGGACGATGCGTGCGCGACATATCAATTAATATGAACAAACCGAAAAATAACGAGCTTTCAGAGAAAGGATAAGACAATGCCAAGACAATTTCATATTCAGACCGAATAAGAATCAGCCTGACTAAGAGCAAGATGAAAGTGTATTAGAACATTAATATAATTTTAATTTTTAGAATAAATCTTTTCTCGTTCAAAAACAGATCAGTTGCTGCAGGTTGGCTGCCCTACAGAAGAGAAGTGGCAATATAAGAGAAGTAGCCAAAATGAGCAGACGGAAGTTGTCGTGAATCAATTCCGGAATATACGAAAAAGAAGTCGAAAAAGTCGATATATGTCGCGGAGAATTAAGTTGTACCAATTTTGTAAACTCATATTTAACATATATAAAATATAAACAATAAAACTTTATTACATTTGGGGGCTCAACCAAACTTAAAAATTCTGAAGAGAGGAGGCATAGAGAAAAAACGGAAAACATAAGAAGGAGAACGTAATTCAATACACAACTGTACTTTCGAAAACTCCAACGCAATGGCCGAGATGAACAACAGAAGCTTGCAACAAATTATACAGTTGCTCACCCTTAAAATTGAAGCTGATGAAATAAACCAAAGATCTCAGAATGAACCTAAACTTACAGCAGAAAATTTTTCGCAAATAGTTCCAAGCTTCGACGGAGAAACAATACCAGTGGAGCAGTGGTTCACAAACTTTGAACAAAATGCAGTAGCATATGAATTGAGTGAGAAGCAGAAATAATTGCAAGCACGCTGAAAAATGACGAAAATGGCAAAACTTTTCCTCAAATCAGTTTTGGTCAGCACTTATGATCAGTTGAAACGTGTTCTAACGGCGGAATTTAAACGCGTCCTTCGGAGCGTCGATATTCATGCAAAGTTGGCCGAGAGAATGAAAAAAGAGACGAGAACTTTCATAAATATGTACTCAACATGAAGAAGATCGCAGTAATGGGACAACTAGACGAGCAATCTGTGATCGGATATATAGTGGACGGATTGGACATCAAAAAGGAATATAAGTTTAATATGTACGATTGTCGATCGTATCAAGAATTGAAAGAACAATCTTACGTGTATGAACGCAAGTATGGAAGTGGGGGAGAGGAACGACACTACAATAAAGGTCCAAAAATCGTGTACGGTGAGAAAAAAGTTTCTCGTTGCTTAAATTGCGGATCAACCCAAAACATGAAAAAGGATTGCAATACAGAGACAAAATGCTTTAAATGTGATGGTGTCGGACATATTTCTACAAACTGTCCACAGGCCGTAAGGAAAGTGAACGTCATCAAGAATAAACAGCGCTGCAACGACGTCTTGGAAATCGCGACTGTATACGTCGATGGAAACGAAGCAGAGCAACTGTTCCTGGTTGTACCTGATGGAAACATGGAAAACGATGTTTTACTTGGGTTCGATTTCGCTTCACAATTTAGTGTGTCTCTTAACGGAGAAGGATTCACGTTCCAGAAGGCATCAGCTCGGCCATACACCGCTGAAAAATACGAGCTAAGTAGTTGACCCAAAACCTGATATTGATGTTCCCCTACAGTTTAAATAATTGAGGAGTACAAACCGTTAGCTCTGCCCTCTATCAGTCCAGTTCAGATGAAGTCGTTCTGCCATCAGAAAAGCCGTTACTCTCCTCCACAATGAGATGCGATCAATGATCAGATTGATGTTCAGATGTTCAAGTTTAAGACTCGTGAAAAAACAACAATTAATCAGCTCAAATACATTTTATCTACGAAGCTAGTCTTACTTTTGTGCTGCAGAGAGAAGTCTTCAGAAGCAGATGAGAAACACATGAGCCACAGCTACATTCTGGAGGTAAAAGCCGCATATCTCGCTGTTAATAAATTTCGTCACTACCTCCTGGGAATGCCATTTAAACTTGTCACAGATTGTGCTGCATTTACGATGACAGTCTAGAAAACAGATGTACCACGCGAAGTAGCGCAATGGATACTGTATTTACAGGACTTTAATTTTCAAGTCGAACATCGCTCAGCAGATAGGATGAAACACGTTGACGGACTCAGCCGCTATCCTCAGGATATTTACACGATCACTTCGGAAATTTCCGCTCGCATCAAGGTCGCCCAGCAGAAGGATGAATTTATTGGCACGGTTTTGGAAATTCTAAAATCTCGTATCCAAAAAGACTTAAAACTTAAGGGAGGTATTTTGTTTAAGCACGTTGACAGGAACGACCTGTTGGTAGTGCCAAAAACGTTGGAACATAAAATTTTTTCCGATGCGCATAATATGGGACACTTCTCACTGCGAAAAACGTTGCACTCGCTGCGCAAACAATTTTGGATCTCACATATGGAGAACAAGGTCGCTCAAGTTATAAAATCTTGCATTAAGTGCATTATAGCCAACAAAAAATTGGAAAAGCAGCTTTATTGCATAGAAAAAGGGGACTGTCCACTACACCCACTGCACATAGATCACTTGGGACCTATGGATGCAACGAGCAAGCAGAACAAATACATTTTCGCATTAGTTAATGCCTTTGCAAATTTGTCTGGCTGTTTACAACGAAGACTACAAACAGCGATGAAGTTCTTAAAAGACTTAAGGATTGGTCAGCTGTTTTTGGATACCCATCCCGCATCGTCAGCGACAGAGGAGTAGTTTTCACATCTCAAGAAAATCGAAACGAAAATTATTATTAATAATTGAGACCGCCGAAAAGTGAAAAGACTTTGGCTTGGCTGCTGCAAAATTTAGGGGAAGAGAGAACACAAGATTGGCCGATTCGATATTCAAAATTCAACCCCAGGAGAGCAGTTTTGTGAGAGCCTTTGCAGGCCCGCTGAATCCGATCTTAGCATAGATAACGCTGAACATAACGCTTGAAATAACGCTGTTGGGCTCTCTTAAGCTGTTACTTATGTGTATCTTAACATAAACTTCATGATTAGCGTTCTGCGCTTCAACATTCCGGCCACCTTGAAGGACCTGTCTTCAATATAATGGGAGCCAGCTTCGGAATAGGATGCTTAAATACGCCTGTTGCGGTCTTGCTTGCTGTTGCTGCCACCATGCTGATGACCCTGCCGGTAATCCAACGCTGGGGTGGAGTGTTGTCCTCGTGTATGATTACCAAGGCTCCGACCTCCAGATTGGGCGATGTAGTTTGTCACTTGGTTTTGCGCTGAAGGCTGTGGACATATTCCTTGGACCACGCCTGCCAGAACAGATGTCTGAGCGTGGATAGCAGTTTTTTTTGACTCATTTTCATACAGAAATTTCGGACCTTCGAACCATGGACTCAGTCAATTCACTTACATCGCAGCCACGGAACGCAATGTCTGCTGGATTAAACTGCGAAGGGACATGTCGCAAGGATATATTTTCTGATAGCTCTTGAATTGTGGCTACCCTGATTGAAACAAAAACGGCAAGTGACGAAGGTTGAGACTTTATCCAATGTAATGTTATTTCTGAGTCTGTCCAGAAATATACACTCTCTATTTCACATTTGTCAAGAACTTGTTTGACGTAGGACCGAAATTGTGCCAAAAAATGTGGCGGCGCATAATTCAAGCCTTGGTATGGTTTTTGTTTTTAGAGAAGCCACTCTCGATTTCGCTGCTAGCAATGGACAATGAGCCTGACCGTTTTCGATTGCTCGAATGTAAATGCATCATCCGTAAGCTTGGCTGGATGCATCTACGGCTGAGCAACAACTGGCAAACGTGTACCTAGGAATGGTGACTGCGTGAAGATTAAGTAGATTCTTCCTTAACCTTTCTTAACTCGTATTAGAGAGCTGCACGGCTGCACTCAAATTTTAGTACTCTCTCAATACTCTTGAGTTGTGTACTCTTATTTGAGCACAACGCATTCAGCTGATCGAGTTCGCATCGCACTGTATTCTCATTTAAGCGCAATTTTGAGTATTCGTATGAAATGGCATTGAATGAATGTGTGTGCAAAACGGAATGAATGAATGAATGAAGCATAGAATTGACTGAATACTCAGAATACAATTTGTGCGCCGCTTATTACGAGAGAGAGAGAGAGAAAGAGAGAGAGAGCGTTTTCTGATGCCAGAAACTTAATTTCTGAAAAACGCTGCAGTGTATCAAAAAATCCAGAAAGCATAAATAAAATTATGTTTCTACATTCTAATATAAATAATATTTAATAAGGAAAAATTAATAATTAGTTTTTAAGCGAAATATAAATACTAATACTAATTTTGTGCTAAGTAAGATAAAATTAATGATTTTAGGCTTGGCAAAGAGTCGGTAGTAGAAATAATGTGGTATAGTCTATTATAGTCGTTACACAGTACTCTAAACGGTTCATGCATATCAAAGTTAGATCTACAAATATTTAATGTAAGAGGAACATAGTTCCTGGTAATTCTATTAGGCACGGAGAAGCTTATGCGACCCAGTAACTCGGGACTCTCCACATCCCCGTGAATAAGTTTATAGATAAAAGTTGTGCCAAGCATCGTTCTACGGTTTACTAAGGATGGTAGATTAATTAGGAGAAGTCTACTAGAGTAGGATGGTAAAATAAGGCTTGCATTCCAGTTAAGGCCCCGTAGAGCAAATAATAAAAAGTTCTTTTGCACAGACTCTATCCGGTCTATATGTACACCATACTGAGGACTCCAAACTGCAGAACAGTACTCCAGGATTGGACGGACTAGTGAAATAAACAGAGTCTTTGTAACATAGGGATCATCGAATTCCTTTGACCACCTTTTAATAAATCCAAGTACTCCCCTGGCTTTATTCACCATAGAAGTAATATGGTCACAAAACTTAAGTTTAGGGTCAAGGAGCACGCCAAGGTCATCAACATGCGTAATTCTAGACAACGCGCAACCACCCAGCGTATACGTTGCATATTGTGGGTTCACCCGAAAAAATGTCATTACTTTGCACTTAGCGCTATTTAAATCCAAAAGATTTTCACAACACCATGTTTGCAAAGCGTTTAGGTCAGATTGTAAGTCTGAACTTCTAGAAATTTCGTTATAAGGACACGCGACTTTGTCAAGACTGGAGGGAGATCGTTTATAAATAAAGTAAAAAGAAGTGGGCCAAGGTGGCTTCCTTGTGGGACGCCTGAAGTAACTCGGATCAAATCAAAAATTGAGTTTTTAAAGAGGACTCGTTGAGTCCTACCACTCAGATAGCTTTAGATCCATGTTAGAAGATCACATGGAAACCCCAATAAGTCTAGATTTAATACAAGAAGCGAGTGATTTACTGAATCAAAAGCTTTACTAAAATCAGTGTAAACTACGTCAGTCTGCATGTTCTTTCTAAAGCCATTATTACAAAAGACGTTAGCTCCAAGAGGCTTGTCGTCGTAGATCTTCGCCTTATAAATCCATGTTGACATGGAGATATAATCGATCTACAAAGATGTTGCAAATGGGGTGTACTAGTGTTTTCGATTACTTGTATTGCATTTATTTCCTTTCTTGTAAAGGGGATAACAAATGACTCCTTCCAAATAAGTGGGAAATGAGATGTTTTTAAAGACAAGGTAAACAATTTGTACAAAGGTCTACACAGAGTTTCAGCACAGTACCTTAGCACGCAGCCTGGAACTCCGTCCGGACCCGGTGAATAGACAGGCTTAACTTTATGGAGATCCAAAAGAAGGGAGCTTTCGCTTAACCTCGGACAAAAAATCAAGTTCGACTTGGGTATGGCATTTGACTCCACCTCCCCGTCTGGACTGACGATCAAGCCTATAAATTGTGTACTTACCCGGGAGAATTTCGGAGCTAAGAATATCCGGCCTTAACCAGGTCTCTGTACATACCATAATATTATATGGGAAGGAAAAACTATCCGAATACAATTTAGTCAGCTTACTAAGTAAGCCTCTTGTATTCTGATAGCAAAGAAGAAAAGAGGAGGCTAGTTTTTTGGGACAGAAGAGGATGTGCAGGGCGCTGGGGATGGTTCTTTAATGGTATTTTCCATTTTCCCTGAACTATTCTTTTTTCTTTAAGCTTCGTACTCTTTTACAAATATGCCCTCGGGCCAGAAACTGGTGGAACACACAGATGCAAAAAGAACACAAGGAATACCAATCTTAAATGATGATACTTTCCTAGCATAAGAAAATTTAAATTGTTCGACCTTCAAATCATCAACTTGGATTTTGTTACGGATATAAGCCGTAATATCCAATGATGAGAGGTCTGGGGCGAGCCGTGAAACAAATACATGTTTTAGCTGGGGCACCCGAACACAAGTAACCGTTTTTGGTACAACACATGCAACCCTTTTTGGTACTACAGAATTTGTATCTGTACTACCAGTATCGGCCGGTAATCCGGACGTTAAGTCTACATGAGGTGTTGGGGCCACTACTTTATTTTGATCGGACAGAGCGGAAGTACCTAGCGGAGTCACATCGATTTCAGCCACTTCGGATACCGAATCACTTTTTGCCCCCGATCTTAGTACCATTTGAGTGGCGCCTAAGATTGGTAGCTGAGCTGGAGTCGAATCGCGGGCAGCAGGTTGCACAGCACCTGCCATAGAATGCCCACCGACCGCGACTTTTTTGCGCTTTGGGGAATCGGGCTCAGCTAGCATGCGGCTAGTGAGCTGAGATTCAAGCGCCACGAGCTGGTCCGTATTTTTACGGCAGTTCCGGATTAATTCCGTAACGCTGCTTTTTGTGAGCCGCCTAATAGTTATTGCCTGGTTCTCGTATACAATGCATTCATCGCAGTGGTAGCGTAGGCCACTCCTCTTATCGATGGCATCACGAACCAGGCCAGAATAGCCAAGACACTCTGCGTGATAAATTTTATCACATGTATGGCAGTGAATACTTTGCTGTCCAGCCGAGATAACTTTCTTGCAATTTTTTAATGAACAGAAAGCCATTTTCGCTGACCGCGGACCACTGTGCACTATAGCGGACAAAAAAATCGAAAGCGCTCAAGAACTTTTTAATGAGAGATCAAGCAGAGCGACAGAGCGGGAGCGAAATAACTTTGATGTTAGGCACCACGAAACGATATAGAAACGAAAAGAGAGAGAGAGCGGGATTATTAACCGATTAACTCCGGTATAAAACACCTCTGAGAGATATGACCGTTGGAGTGCGTGCCGTTCCAACAGCGCTCAACGACGAAGAGAAAGACTGAAAAGAGGGGCAATGGAACACAATAACAACAAACCAGCACCGAATTAAATTATGATAAAAACTTTTTGTTTACTAAACACAAGTTAATCACGATGCACTCGCGAAGCGAACGGAAAGTTGTTAGAAAACACTTAAAGGTGTACAAACGTTAAAGAGATTTAAGTAAACCCCGGTGGTTTCAATTACAAAAACACGACCGTTCTCTGTGAAGACGCACAACTATTTCCGAAAAACTTTTTCCTTTACCCTCGACGCTTCCTCGGCTGTCACATGTTGATATCGTCGATCCAAAACCTTTACGCAATAAAACCATTTAAACAGTTCATCATAATTAAGCTCTTCCTCATACTTGGATTTGGTGTACGGATCTACCTTTGAAAGAACTATATGTATAATCACCGCATTGACAATATCTTTTCCGAAAATTGCACTTACTGTATCAATTATCAACCTCAAGGCAGACGCAGAAGGTTTTGTTTATAAAGGGATTTCAAACAGCTGCGCTAGAGTTTCAAAGAAAATTAAACACTTGTTGTCATAGACTCTCTTTAAACTCGCTCATGCCTTTTTATAATATGCATCGGAGACTTGAAGAGCTTTTATTTTTCTCAATGCCTCGTCAGAAAGGCAGGCTAACAAATGGTTAAATTTTTCAATCAGTTGCTCAAAAATTCCAATAAATTGTTTATACTCTGAATGTTTGCCGCTAAATTTTGGTAACTTCATTTTTGGCAGATTTGAATGTGAACTGCCCATGACTAAATCCTGCTGTTTATGATTTTCACCTTTACCAGCAGCTGAAATATATAATGCCTTGGTAATTACGCAATTTTCTTCTAATGCCGACCAATTCCGGTTATCTTGATCTATTATATCAATATCCGACTGCAAGGCCATGGCTTTTGCAATACATGAATTTAAAATTTTCAGTCGACATTGAATTTGAAGCGGATTAAACGAAATTGTATTCTCCTCGAAAGCTTTCCTCATTCTTGTAATATCTTCACCAACCCTATCTACCTGCGAAAATAATTTCGTTAATTGCACCGAGGAGCAGCTATCTTCCATCTCCCCTTCTGTCTCCGATGCGCTATCATTCTTTTTGGTTTTTGTAGGTGCCATTTTAATTAAAAATTATTTAATTTATTACAATATAGCTTTTTTGTGTATTTATGTAGTTATTTCTGGGTGGCTCGAATAAATTTGTTTAAGTGTAGAGCATTTGGCGTAACAAAAGAAATGAGAGACGAGAACGTAATTAAGAGAGTGCACCAACACTCGAAAGAGAAAACACAAGCAGTTGCAGTTCGTTGCACTGGCGCTTAGCGGTCTGCAAAAAATCGAGCTAAAACAAAATCGAAACGAAAAGGCAGACACAGCGAGAACTAACTGTTACTTTCCACCGGCACTGACGCTGTTACGCTTGTTAATCTCTTTCGCGAGGGCGTCACCAAAACTATGTGGTTGTTCACTGGAATTTATTTATTGATTTTTTGTTTTATTAATTTTGTATTGGTTATCTCACAATTTTTTTGGCGGTTTTTATTTGTGGTTATTGGGAATATATAGGCACGAAAATTGTTTTGCTTCCAATTATTATTATTATTTTGACCAATGCCAAGGCAATAGTTGCAACTATTATTTTTGCATCGATCAACTATTTATTTGACACGGTTACCTGGTCATCAGATGAATCCACTTCCCTCAAGTTGGCGTTGCGGTCCATAGATGTTGTTAAAGCAGTTCCGAAAGAAAGTCCAAAAAATTGCAAGTCGAAATTCGCAATGTCCGAAAAATGCCAATTGTTGGCGCCCAAATTTGCGAGTACAAAATACAAAAAAAATGCCAAAATGGCCCCGAAATTCGCAAGCAGCTAAGTGGTCTTTGAAATAAATTTAATCCATGAAGAAAATCGAAACGAAAATTATTATTAATAATTGAGACCGCCGAAAAGTGAAAAGACTTTGGCTTGGCTGCTGCAAAATTTAGGGGAAGAGAGAACACAAGACTGGCCGATTCGATATTCAAAATTCAACTCGTTTATTGTGCCCAGCAGAGCAGTTTTGTGAGAGCCTTTGCAGGCCCGCTGAATCCGATCTTAGCATAGATAACGCTGAACATAACGCTTGAAATAACGCTGTTGGGCTCTCTTAAGCTGTTACTTATGTGTATCTTAACATAAACTTCATGATTAGCGTTCTGCGCTTCAACAACATCCAATGCTTTCATGGACTTCGTAAGAGAAAATGGAATTGATCATGTCTGGACAACTACTGGTGTACATCGAGGCAACGGACAAATAGAACGTGTGAACCGATCCATTCTTTCAATCATATCCAAGTTGTCGGCTGAAGATACCTCCAAATTCCGCAGGTTCAGAGAGCAATAAACTCCCACGCCAATTGTTCGACAAAGAAGACGCCGTTCCTACTTATGTTTGGTATAAAAATGCGGAGTAAGACCAACGATAATCTGGTTGCCTTGCTAGAACAAGAGTTGCTGAACGAATTCGATACAAAGAGGACCAAAGAACTCGAGATTCAAAAAGCACAGGCGAATTATAAAAGGAATTACGACAAAAGGCGAAAAAACGAAAGCATCTACAAAAAAGGCGATTTAGTTGCAATAAAACGCATTTAGTTTGTTGCCGGGAAGAAGCTTGCGAAGAAGCTGCTCCAATTGAGGGGCTCTGACAACATGAAGATGTGGAAATATGTAAACTGAAACTATGATAATTTGTCGTCTGGGACGGACTCGAGTGGTCAGGATGACCGAATGTATGGAACAGATCAGTTGCTGCAGGTTGGCAGCCCCACAGAAGAGAAGTAGCAAAAGTGAGCAGACGCAAGTTGTCGTGAATCAAGTCTGGAATATACGAAAAATAAATCGAAAAAGTCGTTATATATCGCGGAGAATTAAGTTGTACCAATTTTGTCAAATCATATTTAACCTATATAAAATATAAACAATAAGACTGCATTACATAGATGTTAACAAACATTATCTCTCCTTGCAGTTATTACAAAACGAATACATTTCTATTTCTATCCCTATATTACTAAAAACTATTGCAGCTATGTAATATTGTTGTCCGATTTTAACAAAACAAGAAGCATAATTCTGATATCGTAAATAAATACTACAAGTATATCTCAACGAATTAGTTCGATAAATAGAAAAACAAAAAAATAACCTATCTTCTTAACCTATCAATTATTTGATTTTCCTATGGGAGCTACATATGAAAAAGATATGCGATTTTAATTTATTTAAAACCGTAATTCCATAGTATTTAAATATATACATAAAATAAATATATAAATACCAAATAAAAAAATTAATTTTAAATTTTTGTTCCGATTGTTCCTATGGGAGCTGTAAGGATTTAGTATTTAATTTGACAAAAATATGTATTGTTATTGGAAAGGAAATGAGATTTGTTTTGTTATGAGCTGGTAATACTGGCAATATGAAGAAAAGAGTTGTGAACAGTAGACGCGCTAAGGAAGATCATAATTAAAACGCAAAACGCAGAATAAAGATTGAAAACGAGAATTTTTTTTGTATTTGACTGAACATCTTTCAATTTTGTCTTATAAATTGTGTAGCGTTCTCAATTTTTAGCGCGATCTGCAATCTGTGTAAATTGGCGGAAGTTTGAAGTATAGCTGTCACGGTCCCGACGCCGTTATTGTCTGTAAGCATACTTTGAACCAAGTTTAAAAGAGACACCGATCAACGTATTTGTATGTGTTGGTAGAACAATTGCTGTCACAGACCCGACGCCGTTATTGTCTGTAGGCAATTTGTTCATTGTGAAATTCAACAAAAATCTGCGAAAGTGTGCGAAAAAGGACGCCAAGTTTGTGTATGTATGAGTACGTGTAGTCACAGAACCCGTTGCGCATTAAATTTTGGTTTGCAAGTCTGTTCGAAAATTGTCTCAGGAAGCGGAGAGCGTATTTTTGGTGACCAAAGACGGCTATGAACTGGGGCATAGCCAGGGCAAATAAAACACCCCCAACGTGTCGCTAAAAAGTCGTAATCCACTAAATAAGCCAATACAATTTAAGAAGCAAGAAGATGAGTTCCTCCGATAAGCAAGATTCTGTTGAATCTGATCAGGAAAATTTGGACGACACCATACTCGAAAATATAGATCAAGATGCAGGAGAAGATGTACATAATAAAATTGTACATCAGGGTATGTGTGATTTCGCACAAAAGAAGATAGGTAAGAGCGACAACTCCGAAATTGTGGACATGCTAGCAGCGCTCCGAGCAGACATGAAAAGTATTAAACATGATATTCGAAATGCACAGGCGAGATGTCATGGAAGAACTGGAATTGAGATTTGGTCGGCCGGAATTGCTAATTTGCGCTCAACTAATAAGAATTCGAGAATTCCCGAAGGTGCCATATAATAAGCCTGAACAGATAGTAACTTTCTCAACGAATGTTCGTGGAGTGGTTAATTTTTTATCAGCGTCCAACCACAACGAGCACTTACATAACCAATCCTATTAGAAGAACTTCTAACAAAACTTCCCACTCATTTGCAGATGGAATGGCTCAAGAGCGCAGAGAGTAAAGCCGTGTCTACTTCTATCACCAAATTTTCCTCTTGGTTGAGCTCTACTGCAAGAATAGTGGGTCGATTACCAGCAGTGGTGGATACTTTAGGAAGACAATTACCTACACGCAACTCGAAGCCAGTATTTCTCGCGAATACACACACAGTTTCAGGGACAAAAGAGAACCGTTTGTGCTTCGCATGCTTTAAAAATGAACATAGCATGCAGGTTTACAGAAACAAGCGAATTTGCGCAATTCAAGGTTGCCATAATTCACATAATGTCAGTCTGCACAATTCTACACACTCGGAACTTCCTCAACCCACGGATTTGAAGCCTTTACTCAATTGCTATCCAAACTCTACAGACGCACTTCCATACCTTTTTAAAATCATTCCAGTTAATTTGTATGGACCAAATGGAAAAATGGAAACATTCGCCATGTTTGACGACGGAAGTTCAGTAAAATTGTTGGAGGAAGTTATCGCAGACCAATTGGGCTTAAAAGGTAAACAATTTCCATTAACTCTACAGTGGTATGATAACAAAAAGTGTGTTGAAATGTCTTAAAGAGTAAGACTTGAATTAGCCGGTGTACACGCGAAAGTACATTACGACCTAAAAGGCGTACAAACTGTAAAGAATCTAGATTTACCAGAACAGTCCTAACACCTAACCGACGTACCAATCCTTGATTATACACATGTCAAGCCTGTTTTGTTAATAGTGCTCGATAACCCCACTTAGGGTTGCCGCAAAATATTGTAAAAAAAGAAACTACACAGCCAGTAGCAATCAACACAAAGCTGGGATGGTTAGCTTATGGCCCAGGACAACAAATGTCAAAAGAACGCAATGTAGAGACATTTCACTTACATTTCGTGGAAACAGAGACCAAATGGCAGGATGTAGTTACCGAGTTCGTGGAATCTGAAAATTTTGGAATGAATAATTTGCCTCCAATAGAATCCGTTGATGAAATCAGAGCAAAAAGGCTGTTGACCGAAAAAAAATTCGATTTGGAAAACATTTTGAAATAGGATTACCATGGAAGGAAAACGTAACTATGACCAATAGTTACAAGATGGCTGAAAAGAGGTTACATGAAATCGAGAGGAAAATGAACGCAAACTCAGAGTTTGCTAAAAAAATACAAATCGGAAATGGCCAAATATCTCTCAAAGGACTACGCTCGAGAACTTAGTACCTCTGAGATTAGTGACTCTTCCATTCTTGTATGGTACATACCCCATTTCGCGGTACAAACAGTACACAAGCCAGATTAAATTCGAATTGTCTTCGACGCTTAAAGGTCCTGACAACTTAAAGTCTTTAATAGCAATTCTTATGCAGTTCAGACAAAATAAAATAAAAGTGCACGAAACTGATCAACACGTACAGCGCTTTTTATGGAGAAATGGAGACTCGACTCAGCCAATTCGACATTATGCTATGACCTCCTTAATATTTGGCGCCATATGCTCACCATTTTGTGCCGATTATGTCAAGAATCGCAATGCTGAAGAGTACAGAGAGCAATTTCCAAGGGCAGCAGATGCTATTATTGAACATCATTACGTGGATGATCTCGTCATAAGTTTTACTTTAGAGGAAGAAGGCATCGAAATCTGTAAAAAAATTATCAAGGTCCATGGTTATGGTTATTTTTGTTCGAATTCCGATACATTACAGAGCGTCATGAATGGTAAAAACTTCCAAAGGCAGTCAAGTTATCTACAGAACCAATTGAGAAGTGAAAAGGTTTTGGGCATGTATTGGAATACGCAGCAAGATGTCTTTCAATTCGAAACTAAGTTTCATCGAATACCGAAGGAAGTAATAGATGGAGATCGAGTTCCAACTAAGAGAGAGCTACTAGGCATAGTGATGGCAATATTCGACCCGTTTGGCTTGATTGCGGACTATCATATATCTGCCAAAATTCTTGTACAGAATACATGGAGCTATGGTACAAATTGGGATGAGGCTATACCAACAGAGTTACATCAAAATTGGAATTACTGGCTATCAGAACTGTGTCATATGCAGCACTTCAAAATTCCGCGAGTATACTCTCCCAACTTAAGTTGTTATGAAAAATTGGAAATGCATATTTTTGTTGACGTAAGCCAGGCCGCCTTTGCAGCTGTAGCCTATTTATGTATTCTTAGTCCAACTAAAGTTGATGTTGCCTTTGTCATGGGAAAAACGCGTTTAGCTCCGAAGAAAATCCTTTCCATCCCTAGGTTGGAACTGCAAGCTGCCATTCTTGGGGTTCAATTAAAGTGCTTGATACAAGAACATCTTAAGCTACCTATAGAAAACATCTTGTTTTGGAGTGATTCCAAAACCGTACTACAGTGGATTTTTTCGAGAGCAAGAAAGTTTAAACCATTTGTCGGCCACTGAATTGCCGAGATCTTAGCCAGTACTACATCAGCGCAGTGGAACTGGGTACCATCCAACTTGAACACCGCGCACGCTGCCACTCGTTTGAGTAAACCAAAAATTTGTAACGACAGTCCTTGCTTACTTGGTCAAAGCTTCTTGAAATCGCCACGTTCAGATTGGCCACAGATGATTGACATAGCTTTAACGGAACCATTGGAAGAGGAACTTTGCGAACGCAAAATGCTGAGGTGTCAGGTAGGATTCTCAGTAATAGATTTTAATCGTTTCTCTTCTTACAGTAATCTGAAGCGTGTTGTAGCCTGGGTAATACGTGCAAAAATAATTTGGCTTAAACTTGCACCCAAGAGAGGATCTTTGACTGCCGACGAACTATCTGATGCTGAAATCGATATATGTAGACTGGTCCAGCAAGAGGCATACGCAAATGAGATCACGTCGTTACTAAACAACAAAATGCTGTCAAAGGATAGAGCAATTTATGGACTGTCGCCTTACATAGAGATAGATGGCCTGTTACACCTCGCGGGTCGAGATGAGGCATCATATCTACCAAGCTCGAGACGGCAACCTATTCTGCTTCCGAAAGATCGCAAAGTGTCCACCCTTATCATGAGACATTTTCATGTAAAATATCATCATCAAAATCAGGCGGTTATAATCAACGAAAGTCGACAAAAGTTTTGGATTCCGCATGCCAGGAAATTGCTAAACAAAGTAACGCTCCAGATGTATTATAGACCGAGGACTACCGAAAACCCCACAGATGGGTCAATTGCCACCTGATCGGCTAACACCCTACGTTAGGCCATTTACACATACAGGGGTGGATTTGTTTGGTCCACTAACCGTATCAGTCGGTCGCCGCCACGAAAAACGGTGGGCAGTTATCTTTACTTGCATGACATGCAGAGCAACTCATCTTGAACTAGCTGCAGACCTTTCAACCGATGCATTTATAATCTATCTACGAAATTTCGTCAACCGTAGGGGTACACCTGTAATTATTGGAAGCGATAACGGCACAAACTTCATCGGTGCTAATAAGGAGCTCAAGGATCATGAGAGTTTGTTGGATTTCGATACAATAGCAAACGAAGCGGCTCAAAACGGTATTAAGTGGATCTTCCACTGCCGCTAACGCCGGTGGGTGTTGGGAAAGGTTAATTCGAATCATTAAGGGATTGTTGAAGAAGACTTTACGCGATATTTACCCACGCGTGGAGACTCTTCAGTCAGTATTGATAGAGGCGGAAAACATTCTAAATGCGCGATCTTTAACTGAAATTCCCTTAACACATGAAGCAGAAGAGCCTTTGACACCAAACAACTTTCTAATGGGATGCACAAATTCAACGCAAACCCCACACCCACCGGATGAAGCTATTTGCCTAAGGAAGCAATGGAGGATCGCTCAAGCCCTTAAGGATCGCTTATGGAAGAGGTGGCTAGTTGAGTATCTCCCTCAACTCATGTGTAGAACTAAATGGCATCATAAAACAACTCCATTTAAAGTTGACGACTTAGTACTTGTCATGGACACCACTGCATCGAGAAGTACTTGGAAAAAAGGAAGAGTCATAAAAGTGTTTGTCGGGAAGGATCAACAAGTTCGTTCTGCCGATGTCAAAACTGAAGATAACGTGTTACGCCGGCCAACATCCAAGTTAATTAAACTTCAGTTAAATGGTGAGTCCTAGGACGATTCACGGGGAGGGAGGATGTAAGGATTTTGTATTTAATTTGACAAAAATTTGTATTGTTATTGGAAAGAAAAGAGATTTGTTTTGTTATGAGCTGGTCATACTGGCAATGTGAAGAAAAGAGTTGTAAAAAGTAGACGCGCTAAGGAAGCACAAAATTGAAACGCAAAACGCAGAATAAAGATTGAAAACGAGAATTTTTGTGTATTTGACTGAACAGGAGCTATAAGATATTGTCGCCCGATCCGGTTCGTTCCGACTTGTATTGATAGAGAGACAACTTTGGGAAGCAGATAGCTTCAAAAGTACGGGACTTGTTTACGGACGGACATGGCTAGTCGAACGACAATAGGGTGAAATCGGTTAATATTTAATGATTTTTAGGATATTTCGCACAGTATATAAGCAATTGACATGAATCTTTCCAAATCGTATTTTTTTATGCACACCTTGATTAGGGTAAAAGCGCGAGACGATCGGACGTCTATATCCTATAGCTCCCATAGGAGCAATAGGGTAAAATCTGTTAAAATTTAATGATTTTTAGGATATTTCGAGCAATATATAAGCTATTGACAAGAACCTTTCCCAATCTTATTTTTTTATGCATACCTTGATTAGGGTAAAGACGCGTGACGATCGGACGTCTATATCTTATAGCTCCCATTAGAACAATAGGGTGAAATCGGTCCAAATTTGATGATTTTCAGAATTTTTTGCGCAGTGTGTAAGCTACTGACATAAATTTTTCCAAGTAGGTAGGAAAAATTGTTAAAGGCTGCGAAAGTATCCCTTTTTTTCTATTTTTACATGAAATTTTTGGAGTATAAAAGCAATTGACATCAAACGATGCAAATCTAGTTTATTAATGTATACTTTATTCCTTTCGCTACTTTTTCAGTTTCAGCAATTTCGGCAAAGTCTGCAAGAGTATTAAAACTTCGGCTTGCCGAAGTTAGCTTCCGTCCTCGTTGTTGTTAAGGTAAGTGTGCTTAAGGCAGAAAGTTATTGAATTATTTCGTAATGTAAACTATTTTTGGATCTGTTCATTGTCTGTTCTCTTATTTGTAATAGTTCAATCTGTTTAAAATTTATGACGTGAATTAATATTACTGTTGATATCTGTAGTTTTCCCTTGTGTATTGTTTTGTTATGTGCATCGGTATA
Source organism: Drosophila rhopaloa (assembly GCF_018152115.1). Taxonomy (NCBI): domain Eukaryota; kingdom Metazoa; phylum Arthropoda; class Insecta; order Diptera; family Drosophilidae; genus Drosophila; species Drosophila rhopaloa. Next base: position 13,116,848 of record NW_025335034.1, on the reverse strand, counting down.
ATTCGTTTCGTCGGTGGTCGGGATTCCTTTTTTTTCGCGCGGAGTCCCACGGCCCATTTACCCGCCCAACCGACCGAGGGGCGCAGCCGTGTATCGTACGGCACTATTCGCGATAAGATAGACGTGAGATAAGAAAATAAATGTAAAGGTAGATCAATCTAGTGCCAATGAAGCAAGTATTTCAAAAACTTGACCTGTTAGGTTTTGCTATTGATCTGCTTAAATGGATTTCAAATTATCTGAATGGCAGGTCACAAAGGGTCCTTTTTAAAAATTCAATTTCTGAAATTCTCCGTGTTACCTCCGGTGTCCCACAAGGGAGCCATCTGGGTCCGTTACATTTTACATTATTTATTAACGATCTTCCCTCAATTGTAAGTCATTCTCGCGTACTTATGTACGCAGATGATGTTAAGTTGTGCCTGCAGTATAAGGACATTTCCTGCCATTTAGACTTGCAATCCGATATAGATAATTTTCAAAACTGGTGCCGAGATAATTTACTAAATTTAAACGCATCCAAGTGCAAGCTGATGACTTTTTATCGGGTCAATCCGTTGTACGCGACTTACACATTACGTGGCAGCTCTTTGGATAGAATAACTCTTGTAAACGATCTTGGCGTTCTCTTGGACCCTAAACTAAAATTTTCAAACCACATTTCGTCCATGGTTAATAAAGCCAGAGGAGTGCTTGGATTTATTAAAAGGTGGTCAAAAGAATTCGATGATCTTTGTTTAACTAAAACTTTATTTATTTCGTTAGTCCGTCCGATTCTGGTGTATGGGTCTCCCGTCTGGAGTCCGCAATGCGGAATACATATTGGTCGTATTGAATCAGTACAAAAAAACTTTCTTCTTTTTGCTTTACGGCGCATAAACTGGGATGCAAATCTTAACTTACCTTTTTATTCTAGTAGACTTCTGTTGATTAATTTACCCTCCCTAGCCAACCGTAGAACGATGCTTGGTACTGTCTTCATTTATAACCTTATACATGGTGATATTGACTCCCCCGACTTGGTAAGTCGGCTAAACTTTTCTGTGCCAAGTAGATTAACTAGAAATTATATTCCCCTAATATTAAATCATTGTAGATCTAACTATGCCTTGCATGAGCCTTTCAGAGTATTGTGTTCTGACTATAATAGATTTTTTCCTGTAATCTCAAATCTTGACTCTCTGCCGCTCTTAAAACGATTAATACTAGCTTCATTGGCACAAAATTGATCTTCCTATTAGTTTTGTCTCCGGACTTTTACCTATATTTCCTTATCTCGTGTCTATCTCCTCGCGAATCGTGCCGTACGATACACGGCTGCGCCCCTCGGTCGGTTGGAGCGGCAGAGAGTCAAGATTTGAGATTACAGGAAAAAATCTATTATAGTCAGAATACAATACTCTGAAAGGCTCATGCAAGGCATAGTTAGATCTACAATGATTTAATATTAGGGGAATATAATTTCTAGTTAATCTACTTGGCACAGAAAAGTTTAGCCGACTTACCAAGTCGGGGGAGTCAATATCACCATGTATAAGGTTATAAATGAAGACAGTACCAAGCATCGTTCTACGGTTGGCTAGGGAGGGTAAATTAATCAACAGAAGTCTACTAGAATAAGAAGGTAAGTTAAGATTTGCATCCCAGTTTAGACGCCGTAAAGCAAAAAGAAGAATGTTTTTTTGTACTGATTCAATACGACCAATACGTATTGCGGACTCCAGACGGGAGACCCATACTCCAGAATCGGAGGGACTAACGAAATATATAAAGTTTTAGTTAAACAAGGATCATCGAATTCTTTTGACCACCTTTTAATAAATCCAAGCACTCCTCTGGCTTTATTAACCATGGACGAAATATGGTTTAAAATAATTATTGTTTAGGGTCCAAGAGAACGCCAAGATCGTTTACAACAGTTATTCTATCCAAAGAGCTGCCACTTAATGTGTAAGTCGCGTATATCGGATTGACCCGATAAAAAGTCATCAGCTTGCACTTGTTTGCGTTTAAATTTAGTAAATTATCTCGGCACCAGTTTTTAAAATTATCTAGATCGGATTGCAAGTCTAAATGGCAGGAAATGTCCTTATACTGCAGGCACAACTTAACATCATCTGCGTACATAAGTACTCGAGAATGACTTATAATTGAGGGAAGATCGTGAATAAATAATGTAAAAAGTAACGGACCCAGATGGCTCCCTTCAGAAATTGAATTTTTAAAAAGGATCCTTTGTGACCTGCCATTCAGATAACTTGAAATCCATTTAAGCAGATCAACTGGAAAACCTAACAGGTCAAGTTTTTGATAAGAAGTAAGTGATTTACAGAGTCAAATGCTTTACTAAATTCAGTGTAAATGACGTCTGTTTGAAAACTACTATTGAAGCCTTTTATCACAAATGTAGTGAGCTCTAGAAGGTTTGTGATTGTGGATCTACATTTAATAAATCCGTGTTGACACGGAGAAATGATTGATCTGCAAAGGTGCTGCAAATGAGGAGTAATGATTTTTTCGAAAAGCTTAGGAATAGCTGACAACTTAGAAATACCTCTGTAGTTACTGGCTTCTAACTTGTTACCTTTTTTGAAGAGAGGAATAACTAATGATTCCTTCCAAATATTTGGGAATTGTAAAGTTTCTAGAGATAAGGTAAACAACTTGTGAACAGGTTTGCACAGGGCCTTAGCGCAATACCTTAGCACGCACCCAGGAATACCATAGAGCCCTGGCGAATGTACAGGCTTAATACGAAGAAGATCCAAAAGAAGAAAGCTTTCTGTTAAAGTGGGACAGAATATGATGTTTGACTTGGATATGGTGTAAGAATAAGGCTGTGATGAATAATCTAAAGTAGAGTAAGTCGTTTGAAAAAATTGGGCAAATAAATCGGCTATTGCCTGATCTGTGGTTGCCGTCATGTTTTTGAACGACAGCGAGCAAGGAAAAGAATTAGATTTACGCTTGGTGTTAACGAAATTATAAAACTGTTTCGGGTCCTGAGAGAACTGGACCTTACAAGGGTTTAAGTAACTATTATAACACTGAGCATTAAGCACGGTAAATTTTGACCGAGCACTTAAATATCTAGTTAGAACAGATTGAGAACCGGTATTTTTATATTTCCTAACAAGTTTGGACTTTACATTTCTTAAGTGTGTCAACTCTTTGCTAAGCCAAGGTGATTTTTTGGAAATTGACGGATAGTACCACGGAACACAGGAATTAAAAATGAGTTTATTGCAGTGTAAAAAACATTAAGTGCCTCGGACATATTACATATTGCATAAGTAAAGATCAAACCAATTAAAGCCAGAAATAAAATTATTTAGCCTCAGAAAGTCTGCCTTGCGAAAACAATGTATTCGTTTGGATTTTTCTGATTTTTCTTCTATAACTCCACCCGTATCAAATGAAAGTTCGATTGTTGGGTGATATGGATCTTCAGGTTTCGTGAGTGGTGCTACTCTGGACAGAAACACACCTTCAGGATTTGATACAAAACACAAATCAAGTAGGCGACCCAATGAATTTCGAACATGGTTTACTTGAGATAGAGATATGTGAAGCAGGCCGTCAATAAAATCATGCTGTGCTATTGGTAGTAAGACATTCGATCCATCCTCAGTGGACCAAGTAATTCCAGGTATATTAAAATCACCTACCAACTGCCAACTACCAACTGATCCCTATCGGAAAGCTTATTTGCAACGGACTTAATAACGGAAAGGTGATTTAAATAATCAGAAAGTTCAGACAACGGCGGAATATATGAGCACGTTATGTATATAAAGTTACCAGGAAGCGCTAATTTTACACAAATAAATTCAATGGTATTGAAATCATCAAAAAATAACTCCTCAGACGGGAGGTTTGAATCAACTCCAATTAAGACTCCACCTCCCCGTCTAGAGGGACGGTCATACCTATATATTGTGTACTTACCTGGAAAAACTTCGGAGCTAAAGATCTCCGGCTTTAACCACGTTTTTGTAAACACAATAATATGAGATGCAAAGGAAAGGCTATCGGAATACAATTTAGTGAGTTTGCCACGCAAACCTCTTGCATTCTGATAGGAAAGAAGGAGGTTAAAAGTTAGTTTTTTGAAATTGGTACACTGGTTTGGCCTCGACTAGCAAGTTACTCCCACGGGCCCCTTCTTCTTTATCTTAGCCTCAAACTCTTTTACAGCCAAAAGTCGCCCGAGCATATGGCTTCAAAAAGCTCGTTAGGGACAATTATCTTGAAAGATGAAATGTCTCTAGCATAAGAAAACTTAAACTTTTCCACCTTAACACTATTACAATCGGCTTTAGTTTTGTCTTGTATATAAGACAATACATCAGAAGATGTTTGATCAGGGGAAAGCCGAGAAACGAAAATTTGGAACCACTGAAAGGGATTTTGGTGGAGCAGACATTGTTTCTGCAAAACCAACTTGAGCCCGTTGTCCGGACTCAGTAGTCCCTTGTGGTGGTGATGCTACATTCTGAGAGATAGGTGGATCCACTTATTGTGAAACCACTACGGACAAATCGGAATTCTTAGAAGTCCCTGGTTGCATGCATTCTGTTACGGATTGTTCGGAAACCGAATATTTTTTAGCTGCTGATCTTAGCAACATTTGAGGGTTTGCTGCAATCAGCTGCTGATCCGCCGGAATGCTCTGTTGTTCTTTTGATTTCGGTTGCAGGGTGTCCCCTTTTGCGAGATAGTTTTCGCCGAGCTGATGATCTCCTCTCTGCTCTGGACTCGCAGTTTAATAGTCGTAAGCTATTAGAAGAGTCCCCTTAGCGCAAAAAGGCCGCTGGTGGTAAGGAGCAAAAGGGGACACCCCGCAACCGCCTTTAGTTTGGCGCATGAAGGATTTAATCTCGTCCGCAACCACGACACAAGCGTCACAACAAAACTGCAAATTGGGACCCTTTAAAAGGTCATCACTTGTCCGGCCAGTAAAACCGGCGCACTTGGTGTGCACCATATTTTCACACAGCTAGCAAGTCATATTAGACTGGTCAGCCCTGATTACGAGGCTGCATTTTTTGCAAAAGCAGACTTTATTAGTATTATTACAAGTGCACTCGCGAAGCGAACGGAGTTTAAATGTATGTTTGAATAACCGGAAGAAAATTAAAATTGTTTTGATAAAACCCACCGATGGGAATAAACAAAACAAAATACAAAATTCGAAGCGCAGAAAAAAACACGACCGTTCACTTTGAAAGTCAAAGACGATTTAATATTTCAATAAGATCAATATTATGGAAGTCTGGTCAAGTTATAACGTGTCTATGGAAGGTGGGGAACGGAATAGTACATTTGCAGTCGGGGGTTTTCATTGTAAATAAATATTTGATTCTTAAATGCACTAATTGGTACTTCGACGCTGGGGATCAGGTTATGACCATAGCTCTGCGCGCTGTTAATGAATTAATTTTGTTGCTGTTAGGGATCCTAGACAAAGCATAATCCACTATGTTTTCCTTTCCAGTCTTATAAAGTAGTTATACCCGTTACTCGTAGAGTAAAAGGGTATATTGTATTCGTGCAAAAGTATGTAACAGCTAGAAGGAAGCGTTTCCGACCCTATAAAGTATATATATTCTTGATCAGGGTCACTAGCCGAGTCGATATAGCCATGTCCGTCTGTCCGTCTGTCTGTCTGTCCGTATGAACGCTGAGATCTCGGAAACTATAAAAGCTAGAAGATTGGCATTTTGCATGCAGATTCTAGGAGTTCCTACGCAGCGCAAGTTTGTTTCAAAAAGGTGCCACGCCCCCTTTAACGCCCACAATCGCTTATATACGATTTTAAAAATTTAAATATTTCGGAAAAGTAAAAATGCAGTTTTATTGTGTTTATCAATACCTATCGAAATGTAGAAGAAATTTTTCAAATCGGACCATTCGTTAAAAAGTTATGCGTGATCAAAGTTTCTATCTCCATCTCCCTCGCACTCCCTTTACCTGAGTAACGGGTATCTGATAGTCGGAGCACCCGACTATAGCGTGCTCTCTTGTTCTTTATTATATTTGTTGAGATATGATTTCCATCTCTTGATCGCAATCCCTCCCTTCCAATTGCAATCATGTGTAAGATGTTCCGTCAGTATGGTTTTTAACCTTGGTTTCACCGTAGAGATATCCTCTAATTGATTTTACTGCCCATTAAATGGCTAACATTTCTTTCTTTACCGTTTCGTAGTTTTCTTCGGTTCGAGATAGTGTTCTAGATATGAAAGCTATGGGTCTGACCTTCTGTAAGAGTACTGCTCCAATTGCGTAAGCAGAGGCATCCGTTGTCAATACAAATTCCTCGTTAAAATTGCGATAGTGTAATATTAGGTCTTTGGAAATTAGGGTGCTTTTTAATTTATTAAAGGCCTGAATGGCTTTCTTATTGAAGTAAATAGATTTCTTCGATGAAGCTTTCTTCGAGATTCTCCCATCGTCGCCCCTAAGTAAAGTGGTGAGTGGTTTTGCTAATGCAGTGAAGCCCATAATCATTCGTCTTAATTAATTACCGTTTTTGGGAATGGTGTAGTTAGCGATGGCCTATGCTTTTGTTGGGTAGGTTTCGTTTCCCTTATCTGAAACTACAAATCCTAAAAATTCAATTTTACTTTTGAAAAATTCGCATTTTCCAATTGGCATTTTTTGTTAGCATTATTTAAGGTTCCAATTATTGTATTGTAACAAAAAGTGAAACAGCTTAAAAGTGAAAAACAAAAAAAATATAAATACTGGAGTAGTGTAATTAAGGCAATCTTATTGCTAAAAACATAATAATTAGTGCTTTGTATAAAACTAGTGCAAAGTTATTAAAAAACTAAGAAGTGCAACAAGTAATAGCTCAATGAGCGGGGATTCAAAAAATGAGCGTAGAAGCTCCGTAGACCAGAGAAACAGTTATATCTCTTTTTTCTCAACCCGTGATACAGAAGTAGAAATAACTTCTTCAAAGAGCAACTCAGCCCTACTGACCATTGACAGTGCGAGAGCACGGTCTCGTTCTCCCGCCCTACTTACACCAACTCACACTTCATGGAGCTTGCAGTGTAGAACCCCACCCCCAGCTTCGACTCACAGCTCACTAGCCACGAGCACTGCGACCTCGTTAATTTCTGCAACCGCAGCCACTGCAACAACAACATCAACGGTCGCCGTTAACAACAACGCGATTTCGAATGCGTTTGCAACTTCTGCAGCGCCGAATAAAACTACAAAGCCAATTGTAAGTACGAGTGCCAATATCGGCAATATCAAACTACAACAAGTGGGACCCACTGGCATGGATCGTTACATCCAAATCAAACGGAAGCTAAGCCCTCAAAATAGAATGGTTGGAAATAAACCAATTGAAAATAATCAATCCGAAGCTGAACAGGCTGTACAAAAGAAACTAAACCCCCACCAATTTACATAAGGGAACAGAACTCAAATGCCCTAGTAAAGAGAATTGTTGTGCTGGTCGGGGATGACAACTTTTATGTTACTCATCTTGTTAAAGGAAATATTCATGAAACAAAGCTTCAAGCCAAAACTGAAGCTGAATTCAGAGCAGTAACCAATTACTTAGACGAGGCTAGGAAACCCTACTACACGTGCCAGCTCAAGAGTTGCAAGGGCTTGCAAGTAGTGCTAAAGGGCATAGAGCCCGACGTATCCACCAATGAGATAAAAGAGGCACTGAAAGAAAAAGGATTCTTCCCCAAAAATATTATTAATATTATCAACAAAAATAAAAAGCCCTTTCTTTAAGGTCGAACTGGAGCCAGAAAGCAGAGCCTTGAAGAAAAATGAAGGGCACCCGATCTACAAACTGCAATTCCTGTTGCATAGAAGGATTACTGTTGAAGAACCGCACAAGCGGAATGGCCCGCTGCAATGCACAAACTGCCAAGAGTATGGACACACCAGAAACAACTACGGGCTTCGTTCAGTCTGCGTAGCTTGTGGTGGCTTCTTTGCAAGCAAAGAAGACCCAAAGACAAAGAAATGCGCTAACTGTGGAGATAACCATACCGCAAACTACAGAGGCTGCCCGGTCTATAAAGAGCTGAAGAGTCAGTTTCAAAAAGCAAAACAAGCACGCTCTCAGAATGCACGAAATGCGTACGTGCAATCCCAAACCACACCTAATGTTTTCTTTGCGAAAGCAGCCAGATCTTCATTTGGGCCCCTCAACACAAATGGGGGAGTTTCATACGCCAGTGCCCTAAAATCAGGACTTGCCAATCAGACGGGGTTCCCACAAGCTCAATGCTCTGAGCAAAATATAATAACACCTCAGTAAGCGATAGGACAAATATCAAACAGCATGGAAACCATATTGCTGACTTTACAACAGGGTATGATGGAATTTATGTCCTTCATGAAAACAACAATGACAAACTTTATGCAAAATCAAAACATTTTAATAAATTTGCTCACATCCCAACAATCTTAATAATCGATGTCTTGTCTTCGAATATCCATGTGGAATGCCAATGGCGTTTCACGGCACTCAATGAAAACCAAATAGATGTAATGCTGCTGGCAGAAACGCATCTCACAAGTAAATACAACTTCCAAATAAGAGGTTATACTTCATACTGCACAGATCATCCAGACGGTAAGGCTCACGGAGGAACTGAAATCTTATTCAGGGAACGCATTAAGCACCACTTTCACCAGAGGTTTGCAACAAATTATTTGCACGCTACATCTATAAAACTACAATTAGGCAACTACAATGTCTATTGCCCACCGCGTTTCACAATAACTGAAGAGCAATTCTTGGACTTCTACAATTCACTCGGAGATCGCTTCATAGCAGGAGGAGACTACAACGCCAAGCACACGCACTGGGGATCAAGACTCGTGAACCCCAAAGGAAGACAACTGTATAAAGCAATTATAAATTTGAGTAACAAACTCGACTATGTCTCCCCTGGCAGCCCCACAAATTGGCCAGCTGACCCCAGAAAACTCCCGGACTTAATTGACTTCGCTGTGACCAAGAACATCCCAAGAAATTTAGTAAGCGCCAAATCGCTATCGGACCTATCATCGGACCACTCGCCTGTTTTAATAACTCTCCTTCAAAGCCCAAAAGTAATCGAGCACCCCTTCAGGCTGACCTCGACTAGAATTAACTGGCTAAAGTACAAAAAGTACGTAAGTTCCCACATTGAACTAACACCACAGTTAAACATAGAGAACGACATCGACTTCTGTGCTGACGCCCTGGAGTCAGTACTCGTGGCAGCACCCAAAATCTCAACACCAGAAGAGACAATAGTGCGTAGCAACCAATACAAAACTAATCTGCAAGTCGAACAACTGGTTCGGGAAAAACGACGTCTACGACGCGCTTGGCAATCCTGCAGATCGCCCCATTCAAAGCAACTCTATAATGATGCCACCCATAGACTCGCCAAAACCCTCAAGCAAAAGAGGAGCTTGCGCAGCGCCTGTACATCGAGAAACTGTCGCCGACCAGTACAAAGCATCCTTTGTGGAGAGCTCACCCAAATTAAAGCTCTCCGATAGAATCAGTCACTCCGATTAGAAACTCCTCGGGTACTTGTGCCCGCAGTGACGAAGACAGAGCCGAAACATTTGCTCTCTTCAACTACCGCCGCTTAGCTCTGAAATTGCAATTAAGCCGACTGAAATTACTAATATCATTAGGAAGCAAATAAAACCGAAAAAGGCTCCAGGGGGCGACCTAATAACCCCAAAAATGATAATAGAACTTCCAAACTGCGCAGTGGATGTTATATGCAAGCTATTTAACGGGATCACAAAACTTGGTAGTAGCCCAAGAAAGTCTGTGGTTATAATGATACCGAAGCCTGGGAAAGACCACACAATTCCCTCATCGTACAGGCCAATAAGCTTACTATCATGCCTGACCAAATTACTAGAAAAATGCCTGCTTACGCGCATTAAACCATATTTAAGAGAACAAAAATTAATCCCGGCACATCAATTCGGGTTTCGTGAAAGCTACGGAACCATCGAGCAAGTCAACTGGATACCTTCAGAAATTGGTACAGTCTTCGAACATCGGGAATATTGTAGTGCGATATTCCTCGACATCTCTCATGCATTCGACCGAGTGTGGCTTGAAGGCCTTATGCATAAAATCATAACATTACTGCCAGAAAACACTCACAAGTTACTTAAGTCGTACCTCTACCACAGAGTCTTTGAGGTTAGATGCAATTCAACGACATCCAACGAGTATAAAATTGAAGCAGGAGTCCCACAAGGTAGCGCCCTGGGCCCTACCCTGTTTGTCCTATACACAGCAGACATTTTACGAGAGGCTGACTACGTCCACATTTGCTGACGGCACCGCAATCCTGAGCCGCTCGAGATGCCCAACTAGAGCAACAGCTCAACTGGCTGATCATTTGGTGGTAGTTGAAAAGTGGCTATCAGTCTGGCGAATCAAAATTAATGAACAAAAGTGTAAACATATAACGATTACCCTTAATAGACAATCGTGCCCAACGCTAACTTTGAATAGTACGCAGATTCCCCAAACCAGCGATGTAACAAATCTCGGCGTCCACCTCGACAGACGCCTAACCTGGCGGAGGCACATTGAATGCAAGAAAGTACATCTCAGACTTAAAGCTAGCAGCCTACACTGTATTATAAATTCTCGATCACCCCTGTGTCTGGACTTTAAAGTTCTTCTCTACAACTCCCCCCTTAAGCCCATTTGGACCTACGGCTCCCAGATCTGGGGGAACGCGAGCAACAGCAACGTTGATATCATACAGCGCTCACAATCAAAAATCCTGCGAACAATCACTGGGGCACCATGGTATGTTCGGAACGAGAACATCCACAGGGATCTGGGCATACCACCGGTCAAAGATGAAATAGCAAAGCAGAAAGCGGCCTACCATAACAAGCTTACACTGCACCCAAATAACAGAACTCGTCTGCATCGTAACGATCTACCAGCCCAGCAATAAATATTAGGGCCAGTTAGTCTAAATTCAGTCTACATGACTGTAAGTTAAGTTATATTCTTAAGATTTGATATACTTATTGTTAGTCTCATATAGAGAAGATTCAATAAATATAATAAATATTCTTGTGAACTCCAATTTTCAGTTATTCATGGAGAAGGCTGTCTTTTCTATATCGCTTTCTTTTAACAGAATTTGGCGGAACCCACTTTTGAGATCTAACACAGAAAACATTTCATTTTTTCCCAGTTGTGCAAAAACTGCATTTATGTCTGGTATTGGGTATCTATCTGCTATTGTCACTCTATTTAATTTCTGTAATTGGAGGCATCTAATTTTTTTTGGTACTTTCCACACTGGTGAATTGTAAGGCGATCTAGAGGGGCGTATTATATTGTTTTGTGAGGACGCCTAAAGGCGCCTCTCATATCTCATCGAATCTCAGCCATTGGAGGCCATATCTCATCGAATCTCAGCCATTGGAGGCCTTATCTTATCGAATCTCAGCCATTGGATTCCATATCTTATCGAATCTCAGCCATTGGAGGCCATATCTTATCCAATCTCAGCCATTGAAGGCCATATCTTAAGTCACAGCCACTGATTAGTTATTAAGTTTCTCAAATATATATTTAAGTATAAAACCTAAGTAATCCTAGTTTTTAAATAGGCGCGCGCGAGGTCACCAGTATTGATCAGCAAGATCAGTCCGCTGGCCAGTCGGGGCGAATGTCCAACAGTATCGATAAGTTATCGCAAATCACCCGTGAATAAGCGCGCGTGCTGTTAAGCGCAAAGCGTGCGATTAAGGACAAGCTTAGTGCTGTTAATAATAAAAAGCGTGCTGTAAAGGGAAAAAGCGTGTCGACGTGGAACCGCGATCGACGGAGATCGGCCTCATTCTTTTTCGGCAGCCAAGCAGCTCAGACCACAAGGACCACACCAGCAGCAGAGAATACCGCGGACGGCGACGCCATACCAAGCCATAGAGTAAGACAAGAAGCAGAGATTAGAAACCCAGATACTGAGTGCGAAGGTTAGGGAGAAAGACTAAGTAAATAAAATAAATATAAAGTTGTGAAATTCAAACCCCAAGCCTGGCTACTAAAATTTAGTGAACTTCGCTGAGTGTTTTCCGGGTCGGCTAGGTTACCGTATTGCGTTTCCGAGGTTTATTATCCCTACGCAACGCGGATACTAAAGCTACCCACGTGCTATTCCAGGTCGGGCAAATTTTCGTATTGCGTGTCAGAGGTTTATTTTCTCAACGCAATACGAACGCTTACCAGACTAGAGAAAAACGCGGGAAACTATCGCCGGCCTTTTCTGCTCACGCTCAGGTTAGGGAGGCTAATAAGATTTAGTGCATTTCGCGGAGGAGCTTTCGGGTCAGTGATGCCTCCGAGTTGCGTTTTCCGAGGTTTATTTTCTCTGCGCAACGCGGACGGACCGTTGATTTCCCCGCGTTTACCGTAATTTGTGGCGGCCCCGTTTTCGTGTTGCGTTTACGAGGTTCGTTTTCTCTACGCAACACGGACGACGAGGCTGTAAGCGTGCTCGTCCGCGTCAGACAAGTTCCCGTATTGCGCTTCCGAGGCTTTCTCTATGCAATACGAAGGCTCGCCACCTGCTGAGGGCCCTCCGGAATCTACGCTCATCACGAGCATCCCAGTGGGCCACCTGCGCCACTTACCGAGAGCGCTCCCAGAGGCCGCTCACATCAGGAGCGACTCCAAAGCTCAGCAGAGCCACACCCCGAGCGCTTACCCAGTAGCGCTCGCCCTCCGAGCAGCCCAGCGATCAGCCCAGCGATCAGCAGCGCTCGCCCTCGGGAGCACCCCGGAGGCCAGCTTCGCCGCCCGGCTTGCGCCCCCCAGCAGCGCCATCTACAGTACCCTCTACAGCACTCACCGCGACGAGGAAAACAATCGCCACGCTCACCGTGGACCCCGGATCACTCGCCGCCGGGAGAGTCGCTCCTGCACCACCACCAGCCACTAGTCGGGAGACCCAGCCACTCCCACATCAGCATCCGCGTGACGCCCACCCAGAGGCCCAACAGCAGCGGGCACCCAGCCACACCGTTCACCGGGTCGACCGATGAAAACGAACCGGGAACAGAAAGCGTCGGAGGACGCCGAACAAAAACCCGCTTCGTCAGCCGCCGGACAGATCGAGGAGGGGAGCTTCTCCGAATCCGACGACGCGTCCACGACCCGAGCCATGGGGGTCAGGTGGATTTCCTACCGGCGGAAGGACGAACTCCAAGCCATCTTCAAGGAGTTCGGGTTGAACACCCACGGCCAGGTGGACGAACTGCGACCCCGGCTTGCATCGTTCATCGGAGGGTCCAACCACAGTCCGGCGCTCCGGGAACGCTTTGCCGCGTTGGAGGCCATCTACCCAGAGGCTCCCACATCAAAGGTAGTGACCAACCGGTCCACCTCACCGATGCCCGGCGCCGGGGACACCCTTCTCTCCGTGCCACCCCCAGAACACCGTCACACGAGCCCAGGACGTGGAGCCCAAGGCTCCCACCCCGCTGCCCAATCGTTATCCCAGCACATGTCCGCAGCCGCATTCGCCGAGAAGCTTCGGGGATGGGGCGTCCTTTTCGATGGGCAAGCCGACCCCCTGCACTTCATGGAACGAGTCGAGGAAGGCGCTACGTCATACAGCGTACGGAGCAGCGACATCCCACGGGCCATCTCCGGATTACTGTCGGACCGCGCCGAAGGCTGGTACCGCGCCTACCAGATGCACGCCGTGCCCTGGGAAACTTTCAAGCGGGAGTTCTTGGAATTTTTCCTCCCTCCACGGTACTACCAGCGCCTGGAGGATGCGATCAGGGCCCGACACCAGCAAGGCGGCGAGCCTTTCAAGTTCTATGTGGTAGAACTAGGCCTGATGATGCAGCGGGCAAATTACTCGTTCGAACAGGAACTCGAAAGGATTTACGAGAACCTGCTACCGGAGTATCAACTCTTCATAAGGCGTCATGAATTCTCCTCGCTGGAAGGTTTGACGCAACTAGCCACCGCGTTCGAAATTGCTCGGGACCGAGACCCAGTACGACAAGTAGCGCTAGTTCCACCCGCAAGTGGAAGCTACACTACGAGGAGCAGCCCTCCACCCGGCCCTCGCCGACGAGAGCCCATACGACCAGCGGCGACGCCTTTCGGACCATCGAATCCAGCGATTTCAAACCGGATGATTGCCCAGGAGGCCGAAACACCTGTCAACGTGGCCCGAGCCTGTAGCCGCTGCGCTGAGGTGGGACACTTCGTTCGGGAATGCCAGAACCCACCAGTCCTATACTGCTGGGACTGCGGGAAACGTGGTACCCGCACCATTGACTGCTGCCGCCAGTCGGGAAACAGCCGGGGTTCTCGCACACACAGGGAGCACCGGCTCGATTCGGGTCGAAACATCAAAGAAGTTCGCACCCAAATATCCCTGGCGGACGGATCCCCGAAGGAAGTCACCAAGGCCCTGCACGCACAAGTGCGCCTGGACCAACAACATGTCCGCATGACCCTCCTGGTCCTGCCAACGATCTTGGACGAGGTGATCCTCGGGATTTATTTTCTCTGTGGCATCCGGGCAACCCGCCCCAAGGCAGCACATCACGGGGACTGCGGGACGGAACCCAGCCCCAGTTCCATCGGAACCCTCGCCACCACCGGTCCCTCCCGACACTACCACGGGAATCACGAAGGCCGATGTCACCGTCCAGGAAGGCAAGTGCAGCCTCCAGCCACTACCGGATGCCGCCGTGGCCAAGAAAAGGAACCCTTTTCGGGGGAATCTCGCGGGTCAGGACCTATACGCCAGCACAACGGCAGGAACGTTCCCCGTCGACCCGGATACGCCACGATTTTCCCCAGGAAGCCGGCAAAGAATCGGGAAGTACCAGCTACTCGCCCAGCCGGATACAGAGGACGCTCAGAGGCGCAATCCGTTCCGGAGGCATTGCCCTCACGGACACCTGGCCACGGTCGCGGAATCCCCGCCGGGATCGCTAGTGTCTGAAGGACCTCTCGACGCAGTAACCCTCAGGTTTCTTCAAGAGGAGCTTAGGCATTTCGACCAGCTGCAAGGAACAACGGATATAGCCGAGCACACCATCACCCTTCGGGGAGATAAACCGCTGAAACAGCGGTATTATCCCAAGAACCCGGCCATGCAGCGTATCATCAACGATCAGGTGGACGAACTGCTGCAGGACAGACGAATCGAACCCTCTCGAAGCCCGCACAGCGCACCGCTGGTGCTGGTCAACGCACATCCGCATGTCCCCTGTCTTCTTTCGACAGGGGACATGCGGATGTGCGTTGACTATCGTCAACTCAACGCACACTCCATACCCGACGCGTACCCGCTTCCACGCATCAACCATATCCTGGAACGTCTACGGAATGCCCGGTTCATCTCCACATTGGACCTTAAAAACGGGTATTGGCAGATTCCCATGGCAGAAGGCAGTCGAGAATGCATTCACTGTCCCCGGACGCGGACTCTTCCACTGGAAGGTCATGCCGTTTGGGCTCCACTCCGCCCCAGCGACTTTTCAAAGAGCTCTGGACAGCGTCATCGGCCCCGATATGGAGCCCCACGCCTTCGCCTATTTATACGACATTATCGTCATCGGGGCAACGTGGGAGGACCATGCGCGCAATCTGAGGGAAGTCTTCCGGCGCCTTCGAGAAGCGAATCTACGCTTAAATCGGGGTAAGTGCAAGTTCTTCCAAAGAAGACTAGTGTATTTGGGTCACCTGATCAGCGAGGAAGGCATCAGGACAGACCCCGACAAAATAGCGGCAATCCAGGGGCTACATCCCCCGACTAATGTCAAGGAACTTCGCCGCCAACTCGGAATCGCATCCTGGTACAGACGTTTTGTCCCAGACTTTGCCTCCCTCGTACAACCGATGTCGCGACTCCTGAGGAAGGGAGTAAAGTGGACCTGGGGAGAACCCCAACAGGCGTTTGATTCGCTTAAGGCGCGACTGACGTCCGCCCCTGTATTGGCCTGCCCAAACTTCGAGTATAAGTTTCAACTTCAGACGGACGCCAGCGACAAAGTACTAGGCGCGGTCCTCACTCAGAATATTGAGGGCGACGAACGAGTAATCGCCTACGTGAGCCGTCGACTCGAGCGGGCGGAGGAAAATTACTCGGCCACTGAAAAGGAGTGCCTCGCAATTGTGTGGGCCACCCGAAAGTTACGTTGCTACCGGAAGGGCAAATACAACGTGATCGCCGACGCCCTCTCCCGGCAACCGCTCGGAAGACTCCAGTTACTCGCAGAACTTAAGTGCCACTGCAAATGGGTACGAAAGATGCAGGAGCAGGTCCAAAAACGCCCCGAGAAATTTCCGGACTACTCCCTGGATAATGGACAGCTCTATAGACACATAGGGCATCCCACAGACATCAGAGTAGGCAACCCCTGGAAGCTGTGCGTGCCGCGAGAACAGCGTCAACGCGTGCTGGGAGAATGCCACGACCATCCCTCCGCCGGGCACCTAGGCATCCGGAAGACGCTCAGGAGGATCGCCCAGCGTTACTTCTGGCCTGGACTCCATCGGGACGTGGTACGGTACGTTACCAGCTGTCTGACCTGCCAACAGTACAAGGTTAGTGAGTGTAAACCAGACGGCAAGATGCTCACTCGCCAGCCTACAGAGCCGTTCGCGCTCGTCGGAGCTGACTTCGTTGGACCCCTTCCCCGGACCCGGCGAGGAAACACCATGCTCTTGGTTTTCATCGATCTATTCTCCAAGTGGGTAGAGCTCATCCCATTGAATAAAGCCACCTCCGCACAACTGGAGTTCGGATTCCGAGAAAGGATCCTCTCTCGCTTTGGAGCCCCCAAAAGGTTGATTTGCGATAATGGCACGCAATTCACCAGCCGAAGCTTCAGGGTGTTCTGCCGGAACAACGGCATTCAACTGGAATACACCGCGCCGTACTCTTCCCAGCAAAATCCGACGGAACGCGCCAACCGCACTATCAAGACAATGATAGCACAGTATGTGAATCAGGATCACTGGACATGGGACCAGCTACTGCCCGAGATCTCCCTCGCCATCAACACTAGCATCTCAGATAGCACGGGGTTTAGTCCGGCTTACCTAGTACAAAGTCGGGAGCCTAGGTTGCCAGGTGCCCTCTTCGATGCGGTCGCACCCGACTTGCATGCCTCGCCGTTGGACCCGATGGAGCGAGCCAAAAGGCTTCAAGAAGCGTTCCGCACCGCCCTGGAAACCAACCAGAAAGCTTCTCAGGAACAAAGTCGACACTACAACCTGAGGCGACGTAAGTGGCGGCCCCAACTAGGCTCACAGGTGCTAGTCCGCCTTCACCATCTGTCCAAAGCCAGCGAGGGCTTTAACGCGAAACTTGCGTTGAAGTACGCGGGCCCGTTTAAGGTGGTGAAATTTCTATCATCAAACGTCGTGCGGCTACAGAAGATAGACGGCCGGAAGAGGCGTACAGCTGGCATAGGCGATCTAAAAGAGTATCATCAGCGTGAAGAACAACCAGACGACTCTACAGAAGGCCCCAGAAGGAGCGATTCGCAACACGCACCTGATGACGTGCCCGTTACACCTCTGTAAGAGTAAACATAAGTGGCGTACTCGCCAGCAAGCTACTTTTAAGCGGGGAAAATTGTATCGAATAGGCTAGTTAAAGATAGTTTGATCTTCGCACTCAGGCTAGGCAAGTTAGGAAAACGTAGTACTAGGCTAACTATTTGGACACCTTTCAGAGACAACAACATGCAACAGATGAACCCCTAGCGTGTGGAGGGAGCGTACAGACCCGTCGACCACCGAGAAGGCTCTACGGCCAGCAATAGCGCAGACTCGGTTTTGTCCACCCGCAGCCCGACTCCACCCCCGTTCAGCCCATGGCAAGGCATGAGATCGCCCGAAGGACCCCCTGGTCGCACTCCACCGGACAATACCGACTCGGTGTCGACCGAGGTTAGGTCTCCGGACGTCAGCATGGTGGTCAGCGGTGACGGAGGAGCCAACCACCCCCACGGTTGCACGCCTGACCCGGCTACAAGTAGACGACGGAGACGAGCCCGGGGTATCGACCACCCACGTCCAGGTGGGCGCATGGCTGCAAGGTCAGGACCATCATGCCTTCGCTCCTGGACACCTGCAACAATGCCTCTGGGAGGACCACCGGAGTTCCCCAGCGAGCCCGACGTCCACCGACGACTCGGACGTCGTAGTCGACGGTCGATTTCGGAGGGACCGCCCGCAAGCTCAGGTCGAACGCGCCATAGCCGAAGCGAACCGGGCTTGGGACGGCTACGCTGGCGATATCGCACCAGCTCGGAAGGAATCCGAGCCTGAGAGTGGCCTCTGCTCTAGCCAGGGGGACAGCAACGACGAGGGAGAGGACGTGCTGGACATCCACGCAAGGGAGGTCGGCCCCGACCTGGCCGTACCCGAGGAGCAGGTTCCCGCTATTGCCGAGAACCCGCAGGACCAAACTCTACCCGGAACTCCAGCACGCTCCACCCCCCCGTCCACACCGAGACGCTGCCAAATGGAGTCCCCGCGGGCCCCCATCAACGCCGTACGTCCGCGCCTGGAGCTGTCGCCACCCGCGCTGTCACCCGGCCTCGGACCCTCTCAGCGGGAAGCACCACCCACACCCGGCCGACCCATTCCCCCTGCGGTCATGGACTTGTTTTTAGGACCCTCGGCGCAGGCGCCGTCCCAAAGCGGAGACAACAACATCTGACGACTACATTATCGAAGCTGGAGTCCCGCGCATCGAGCCAGACTCCATCGAAAGCTTGAGATACATTGAGGAATATTGCGCTGCAATTTTCCCGAAGCTCGAAGGCTGTGCGCACATATTGTATTATTTGTGTAAGAAGGCATTTTTCGAAAAATTTAGACACGGTAGTAAACTTATTGGTCTGTAGGATGAAGAAAATGATTTTTTCCATTTGCTCGGATAGTAGCCGAGACGTATGAGTCCGGAGTCTTTTTCGGTTTCAGATCCCCGATCACTTTCGCGATCTCTTTTGGCTGAAGCAATGTTGGTAAGGATATAGTTTCCGATTAGATTTATGGTAGGAGAAATGGACCAGTGGCACGGTTCGGCTGGAAAACGCTTCGGAGATGTGAAGCAAAAGTTTCGGCTCTTTCTTCGTCGTTGCGGGCCCAGCTACCTGATGAGTTTCTTATCGGAGTGACTGTTTCGATTGGAGAGTTTAGATTTGGGTGAGCCCTCCACAGAGGATGTTTTGTTCTGGTTGGCGAAAGTTTTCCGATGCACCGCAGTTGTGCATTTTCAGCGTCTTTCTTGAGGGCTCGGTTTAGTGTGCGTGTTGCTTATTTAAGACGTTGTTTTGAAAATGGCGGTCTATTGGTTTTCCAAGCACGTCGCAAAGGCCTCTTTTCCAGTATAAGCTGTTCCAATTCCAGATTAGTTTTGAAATGGTTAGTTAGCACGTGCTTCAATTGTGGTGTTGAAATAGTGGCTGCTGCCACGGGTACATCTTCAAGAGCATCAGTGGAGCAGTCGATGTCCGCTTCGATGTTGAGCTGCGGGGTTAGTTCGATGTGGGAACTTACATACTTTAATACTATTTATGCCAGTTTGTTCTGTGCGATGTCAGTCTCTTTGGGTGATCTGTAGTTTCTGGGCTTTGAAGAAGAGTTATTAGCACTGGCGAATGGTCTGATGAAATGTCCGAAGGCGCCTTTGCGCTTATTACATCACGTGGAATGTTTTTTTCACCGCAAAATCTATTAATTCGGGGACTTTTCTGGGGTCTGCTGGCCAGGGGAAACATGTTGCTAAGTTTTATAATTGCATTGGGAGTCACGAGTCATGATCCCCAGTGGGTATCTTTGGTATTATAGTCTCCTGCCGCTATGAAGCGATCTCCAAGTAAGTTGTAAAAATCCATGAATTGTCTTTCAGAAATTGTAAATTTATTTACAACCTGGTCAATCTGCCACATGGGTAGATAAAAAATATAGTTTTTAATTAAAAAAAAAAAGAACTTGTAATGCGAGGCTGGCAGTAGATAGCGGCTATGGAAAGGTGTCCGTTACCTGACTGCACATTGATAGACGTCGTCTGCATGTAATTTGTTGCAAACCTTTGGTAAATGTGGTGTTTGATGCGTTCCCTGATTAGGATGCCGGTTCCGTCGTGAGCTTTATCGTCTGGTTGATCTGTACGCTAGGAGGTGTAGTCACTTATTTAGAAGTTGTATTTGCTTGTGAGGTACGTCTATACCAGTAGCGTAATGTCGATATGATTTTCATTCATAAACTGTGTTTTTCAAGTTTGTGCCGGGACACGCCATTGGCGTACCACATGGTTATTCGTAGATTTGCCATCAATTATTTATTTATTACATTAAAGTTAACAAATATCTGCCAACATAAACATAGTACCCGACTCACATCAAGTGGGAGGGGGAAGGACAGGTGAGTTAGGATGTTTGTTACAGTTAAAATAACAGAGTTTTCAGAATATATAAAAAAATACAGTTCGTTATATTGCGAACATAAAACGCGAAATGGGACATGTACTTCAAAATTCGTCTTACAAATATCAAGGGCAATAGGTCGAAAGTATCGAGTAGACCTAACAGGAATGGAGAACCGTATTTGACCCAGTAGGTAGCTTGAATTTACAAGACCAGTTATTAATTTATGAAGGAACATGACACCGTGACAGGTTCGACGATCCTTGAGGGAGGGCAGGTTCAGTAGACGCAGTCTATCCACGTAAGATGGTAGGTGTCGATGTGTTTCCCAGTTTAAACCACGTAAAGCAAACAAAAGGAACTGTTTCTGTACCGATTCGATAAGGTCTTGATTATTGGTATATTGAGGAGACCAAACACACGAGCAATTGGAAGAACCAAGGAAATATATAAGTGTTTCGTGGTATAGGGGTCCTCAAATTCTTTAGACCAACGTTTAACAAAGGCAAAAACCCCTTTAGCTTTACTAACAATAGTGCCAATGTGATCAGAGAAGTTTAAGTTGTGGTTGAATAACACTCCAAGGTCTGTTACGGGATTTGTGCGTTCAAGATCATTCGACCCAATAGAATATGACGTGAGGAGAAGCCTCTTCCGATAAAAGGACATCAATTTACATTTCGAGTTATTTTAAAACAGCAAATTCTGGATGCACCAAGAATGAAGGTTGTTCAGATCGGCTTGCAAGAGATCATGAAAATTGGGGTTCGATAATGGCAAACAAAGTTTTACGTCGTCTGCAAGCAACTGTAAAACCATGTTCTGGTTTTGAACCAGTGTTTGCATGGTCTATGGTGCATAGTAACCATCAGAGTGCCTTGTGACTGTCATGGGACCTGCTTAACGTTTCCTAGATTACACTGGAGTGGGTTTTCCGTTCCTGTGCGAAGGGCTTCGCGTATGAAAATCCCTTCTGGGTATTTAGCTGACCAAATGAGGATATCGCGTACTTCCGGCGTCGTTTTTAAGTAAGTGTAAACGTTTTAAGTGTTTTGATGGCGCGTTGTTTTCACTCGTCGCATGCACTCCTTGTAGACCACACAGCCCCTGTAGTGCGTGATTTCCACCGCAGTTTCCACATTTCTTCTTTTGGTGGTTTTCATTGTTGGCAGGGCAATTAGCGGAATTGTGAAAGTCTCCTCAAACTACGCAGACTGGTCGAAGTATGCAGTATGTCCTGGTGTGTCCATACTCCTGACAGTTTGTACATTGCACTGGGCCGTTCCTTTAATGTGGCTCTTCCACCTTAATTCTTCGGTGCAATGGGTATTGCAGGTTATAGATGGGGTGCACTTAATTTTTCTTCAAGACTCTGCTCCGAAGGCGCCTTTGCGCTTATTACATCGCGTGGAATGTTTTTTTCACCGCAAAATCTATTAATTCGGGGACTTTTCTGGGGTCTGCTGGCCAGGGGAAACATGTTGCTAAGTTTTATAATTGCATTGGGAGTCACGAGTCATGATCCCCAGTGGGTATCTTTGGCATTATAGTCTCCTGCCGCTATGAAGCGATCTCCAAGTAAGTTGTAAAAATCCATGAATTGTCTTTCAGAAATTGTAAATTTATTTACAACCTGGTCAATCTGCCACATGGGTAGATAAAAAATATAGTTTTTAATTAAAAAAAAAAAAGAACTTGTAATGCGAGGCTGGCAGTAGATAGCGGCTATGGAAAGGTGTCCGTTACCTGACTGCACATTGATAGACGTCGTCTGCATGTAATTTGTTGCAAGCCTTTGGTAAATGTGGTGTTTGATGCGTTCCCTGATTAGGATGCCGGTTCCGTCGTGAGCTTTATCGTCTGCTTGATCTGTACGCTAGGAGGTGTAGTCACTTATTTAGAAGTTGTATTTGCTTGTGAGGTACGTCTATACCAGTAGCGTAATGTCGATATGATTTTCATTCATAAACTGTGTTTTTCAAGTTTGTGCCGGGACACGCCATTGGCGTACCACATGGTTATTCGTAGATTTGCCATCAATTATTTATTTATTACATTAAAGTTAACAAATATCTGCCAACATAAACATAGTACCCGACTCACATCAAGTGGGAGGGGGAAGGACAGGTGAGTTAGGATGTTTGTTACAGTTAAAATAACAGAGTTTTCAGAATATATAAAAAAATACAGTTCGTTATATTGCGAACATAAAACGCGAAATGGGACATGTACTTCAAAATTCGTCTTACAAATATCAAGGGCAATAGGTCGAAAGTATCGAGTAGACCTAACAGGAATGGAGAACCGTATTTGACCCAGTAGGTAGCTTGAATTTACAAGACCAGTTATTAATTTATGAAGGAACATGACACCGTGACAGGTTCGACGATCCTTGAGGGAGGGCAGGTTCAGTAGACGCAGTCTATCCACGTAAGATGGTAGGTGTCGATGTGTTTCCCAGTTTAAACCACGTAAAGCAAACAAAAGGAACTGTTTCTGTACCGATTCGATAAGGTCTTGATTATTGGTATATTGAGGAGACCAAACACACGAGCAATTGGAAGAACCAAGGAAATATATAAGTGTTTCGTGGTATAGGGGTCCTCAAATTCTTTAGACCAACGTTTAACAAAGGCAAAAACCCCTTTAGCTTTACTAACAATAGTGCCAATGTGATCAGAGAAGTTTAAGTTGTGGTTGAATAACACTCCAAGGTCTGTTACGGGATTTGTGCGTTCAAGATCATTCGACCCAATAGAATATGACGTGAGGAGAAGCCTCTTCCGATAAAAGGACATCAATTTACATTTCGAGTTATTTTAAAACAGCAAATTCTGGATGCACCAAGAATGAAGGTTGTTCAGATCGGCTTGCAAGAGATCATGAAAATTGGGGTTCGATAATGGCAAACAAAGTTTTACGTCGTCTGCAAGCAACTGTAAAACCATGTTCTGGTTTTGAACCAGTGTTTGCATGGTCTATGGTGCATAGTAACCATCAGAGTGCCTTGTGACTGTCATGGGACCTGCTTAACGTTTCCTAGATTACACTGGAGTGGGTTTTCCGTTCCTGTGCGAAGGGCTTCGCGTATGAAAATCCCTTCTGGATATTTAGCTGACCAAATGAGGATATCGCGTACTTCCGGCGTCGTTTTTAAGTAAGTGTAAACGTTTTAAGTGTTTTGATGGCGCGTTGTTTTCACTCGTCGCATGCACTCCTTGTAGACCACACAGCCCCTGTAGTGCGTGATTTCCACCGCAGTTTCCACATTTCTTCTTTTGGTGGTTTTCATTGTTGGCAGGGCAATTAGCGGAATTGTGAAAGTCTCCTCAAACTACGCAGACTGGTCGAAGTATGCAGTATGTCCTGGTGTGTCCATACTCCTGACAGTTTGTACATTGCACTGGGCCGTTCCTTTAATGTGGCTCTTCCACCTTAATTCTTCGGTGCAATGGGTATTGCAGGTTATAGATGGGGTGCACTTAATTTTTCTTCAAGACTCTGCTCCGAAGGCGCCTTTGCGCTTATTACATCGCGTGGAATGTTTTTTTCACCGCAAAATCTATTAATTCGGGGACTTTTCTGGGGTCTGCTGGCCAGGGGAAACATGTTGCTAAGTTTTATAATTGCATTGGGAGTCACGAGTCATGATCCCCAGTGGGTATCTTTGGCATTATAGTCTCCTGCCGCTATGAAGCGATCTCCAAGTAAGTTGTAAAAATCCATGAATTGTCTGTCAGAAATTGTAAATTTATTTACAACCTGGTCAATCTGCCACATGGGTAGATAAAAAATATAGTTTTTAATTAAAAAAAAAAAAGAACTTGTAATGCGAGGCTGGCAGTAGATAGCGGCTATGGAAAGATGTCCGTTACCTGACTGCACATTGATAGACGTCGTCTGCATGTAATTTGTTGCAAACCTTTGGTAAATGTGGTGTTTGATGCGTTCCCTGATTAGGATGCCGGTTCCGTCGTGAGCTTTATCGTCTGGTTGATCTGTACGCTAGGAGGTGTAGCCACTTATTTAGAAGTTGTATTTGCTTGTGAGGTACGTCTATACCAGTAGCGTAATGTCGATATGATTTTCATTCATAAACTGTGTTTTTCAAGTTTGTGCCGGGACACGCCATTGGCGTACCACATGGTTATTCGTAGATTTGCCATCAATTATTTATTTATTACATTAAAGTTAACAAATATCTGCCAACATAAACATAGTACCCGACTCACATCAAGTGGGAGGGGGAAGGACAGGTGAGTTAGGATGTTTGTTACAGTTAAAATAACAGAGTTTTCAGAATATATAAAAAAATACAGTTCGTTATATTGCGAACATAAAACGCGAAATGGGACATGTACTTCAAAATTCGTCTTACAAATATCAAGGGCAATAGGTCGAAAGTATCGAGTAGACCTAACAGGAATGGAGAACCGTATTTGACCCAGTAGGTAGCTTGAATTTACAAGACCAGTTATTAATTTATGAAGGAACATGACACCGTGACAGGTTCGACGATCCTTGAGGGAGGGCAGGTTCAGTAGACGCAGTCTATCCACGTAAGATGGTAGGTGTCGATGTGTTTCCCAGTTTAAACCACGTAAAGCAAACAAAAGGAACTGTTTCTGTACCGATTCGATAAGGTCTTGATTATTGGTATATTGAGGAGACCAAACACACGAGCAATTGGAAGAACCAAGGAAATATATAAGTGTTTCGTGGTATAGGGGTCCTCAAATTCTTTAGACCAACGTTTAACAAAGGCAAAAACCCCTTTAGCTTTACTAACAATAGTGCCAATGTGATCAGAGAAGTTTAAGTTGTGGTTGAATTACACTCCAAGGTCTGTTACGGGATTTGTGCGTTCAAGATCATTCGACCCAATAGAATATGACGTGAGGAGAAGCCTCTTCCGATAAAAGGACATCAATTTACATTTCGAGTTATTTTAAAACAGCAAATTCTGGATGCACCAAGAATGAAGGTTGTTCAGATCGGCTTGCAAGAGATCATGAAAATTGGGGTTCGATAATGGCAAACAAAGTTTTACGTCG
Source organism: Drosophila rhopaloa (assembly GCF_018152115.1). Taxonomy (NCBI): domain Eukaryota; kingdom Metazoa; phylum Arthropoda; class Insecta; order Diptera; family Drosophilidae; genus Drosophila; species Drosophila rhopaloa. The sequence goes on along the minus strand of NW_025335034.1, from coordinate 13,091,337 downwards.
TCTGCAAGCAACTGTAAAACCATGTTCTGGTTTTGAACCAGTGTTTGCATGGTCTATGGTGCATAGTAACCATCAGAGTGCCTTGTGACTGTCATGGGACCTGCTTAACGTTTCCTAGATTACACTGGAGTGGGTTTTCCGTTCCTGTGCGAAGGGCTTCGCGTATGAAAATCCCTTCTGGATATTTAGCTGACCAAATGAGGATATCGCGTACTTCCGGCGTCGTTTTTAAGTAAGTGTAAACGTTTTAAGTGTTTTGATGGCGCGTTGTTTTCACTCGTCGCATGCACTCCTTGTAGACCACACAGCCCCTGTAGTGCGTGATTTCCACCGCAGTTTCCACATTTCTTCTTTTGGTGGTTTTCATTGTTGGCAGGGCAATTAGCGGAATTGTGAAAGTCTCCTCAAACTACGCAGACTGGTCGAAGTATGCAGTATGTCCTGGTGTGTCCATACTCCTGACAGTTTGTACATTGCACTGGGCCGTTCCTTTAATGTGGCTCTTCCACCTTAATTCTTCGGTGCAATGGGTATTGCAGGTTATAGATGGGGTGCACTTAATTTTTCTTCAAGACTCTGCTCCGAAGGCGCCTTTGCGCTTATTACATCGCGTGGAATGTTTTTTTCACCGCAAAATCTATTAATTCGGGGACTTTTCTGGGGTCTGCTGGCCAGGGGAAACATGTTGCTAAGTTTTATAATTGCATTGGGAGTCACGAGTCATGATCCCCAGTGGGTATCTTTGGCATTATAGTCTCCTGCCGCTTTGAAGCGATCTCCAAGTAAGTTGTAAAAATCCATGAATTGTCTGTCAGAAATTGTAAATTTATTTACAACCTGGTCAATCTGCCACATGGGTAGATAAAAATATAGTTTTTAATTAAAAAAAAAAAAGAACTTGTAATGCGAGGCTGGCAGTAGATAGCGGCTATGGAAAGATGTCCGTTACCTGACTGCACATTGATAGACGTCGTCTGCATGTAATTTGTTGCAAACCTTTGGTAAATGTGGTGTTTGATGCGTTCCCTGATTAGGATGCCGGTTCCGTCGTGAGCTTTATCGTCTGGTTGATCTGTACGCTAGGAGGTGTAGCCACTTATTTAGAAGTTGTATTTGCTTGTGAGGTACGTCTATACCAGTAGCGTAATGTCGATATGATTTTCATTCATAAACTGTGTTTTTCAAGTTTGTGCCGGGACACGCCATTGGCGTACCACATGGTTATTCGTAGATTTGCCATCAATTATTTATTTATTACATTAAAGTTAACAAATATCTGCCAACATAAACATAGTACCCGACTCACATCAAGTGGGAGGGGGAAGGACAGGTGAGTTAGGATGTTTGTTACAGTTAAAATAACAGAGTTTTCAGAATATATAAAAAAATACAGTTCGTTATATTGCGAACATAAAACGCGAAATGGGACATGTACTTCAAAATTCGTCTTACAAATATCAAGGGCAATAGGTCGAAAGTATCGAGTAGACCTAACAGGAATGGAGAACCGTATTTGACCCAGTAGGTAGCTTGAATTTACAAGACCAGTTATTAATTTATGAAGGAACATGACACCGTGACAGGTTCGACGATCCTTGAGGGAGGGCAGGTTCAGTAGACGCAGTCTATCCACGTAAGATGGTAGGTGTCGATGTGTTTCCCAGTTTAAACCACGTAAAGCAAACAAAAGGAACTGTTTCTGTACCGATTCGATAAGGTCTTGATTATTGGTATATTGAGGAGACCAAACACACGAGCAATTGGAAGAACCAAGGAAATATATAAGTGTTTCGTGGTATAGGGGTCCTCAAATTCTTTAGACCAACGTTTAACAAAGGCAAAAACCCCTTTAGCTTTACTAACAATAGTGCCAATGTGATCAGAGAAGTTTAAGTTGTGGTTGAATTACACTCCAAGGTCTGTTACGGGATTTGTGCGTTCAAGATCATTCGACCCAATAGAATATGACGTGAGGAGAAGCCTCTTCCGATAAAAGGACATCAATTTACATTTCGAGTTATTTTAAAACAGCAAATTCTGGATGCACCAAGAATGAAGGTTGTTCAGATCGGCTTGCAAGAGATCATGAAAATTGGGGTTCGATAATGGCAAACAAAGTTTTACGTCGTCTGCAAGCAACTGTAAAACCATGTTCTGGTTTTGAACCAGTGCATGGTCTATGGTGCATAGTAACCATCAGAGTGCCTTGTGACTGTCATGGGACCTGCTTAACGTTTCCTAGATTACACTGGAGTGGGTTTTCCGTTCCTGTGCGAAGGGCTTCGCGTATGAAAATCCCTTCTGGATATTTAGCTGACCAAATGAGGATATCGCGTACTTCCGGCGTCGTTTTTAAGTAAGTGTAAACGTTTTAAGTGTTTTGATGGCGCGTTGTTTTCACTCGTCGCATGCACTCCTTGTAGACCACACAGCCCCTGTAGTGCGTGATTTCCACCGCAGTTTCCACATTTCTTCTTTTGGTGGTTTTCATTGTTGGCAGGGCAATTAGCGGAATTGTGAAAGTCTCCTCAAACTACGCAGACTGGTCGAAGTATGCAGTATTTCCTGGTGTGTCCATACTCCTGACAGTTTGTACATTGCACTGGGCCGTTCCTTTAATGTGGCTCTTCCACCTTAATTCTTCGGTGCAATGGGTATTGCAGGTTATAGATGGGGTGCACTTCATTTTTCTTCAAGACTCTGCTGTCGGACTCTAGCTCTACTTTGAAGAGTGGTCGCGGCTTTTTGTTCCTGTTAATGATGTTACTAACGTTCCTTGCAGAAAGCCTGTTTTCTTTGAGGGCATCGATAACTTCATTTGGGGTTACGTCGGGCTCGACTCCTTTTAGTACCACTTGCAAGCCCGTGCTGCTTTGTAGTTGGTACGTGTAGTAGTTTTTCTTAGCTTGCCCCAGGTGTTTGGACACAGCTCGGAATGTTCTTCGGATTTTTTCTGAAGTTTGGTCTCGTGAATATTCCCTTTAGTAAACGGATCATGAAAATTTCCGTCCACGACCAGCGTAACAACGTTGTTGACCAGGGCGTTCGAGCTTTTCTCCCTAAAATAAATTGGTGGGGACTTTGGTTTCGGTTGGGTCTCTTTACCCAGTTCTGGTTGAGTTTCAGCTAGGAGGGCAAATCTGATGTTATTGGATCTCCCGGGTTATTCGTTGTCTCTTTGGACACGGTTTATTTTCAGCTTATTACCCACCGCGGTGGTCTGCGGGCTAAGATTACGCTTTATTTGGATCTAGCGATCCATGCCAGTCTGTATGGCCGGGCCTGCTTGTTGAATATTGTTTGGGTTTTTGTTTTTCTGTCATATTTTTTGTAGATGTTGTATTTGTCAGTCAATTCCGCGATAAGAGCCGTTGGTGTAGAAGTTATTAGTTTTGCTGCCGTTGCTGTAGTTGTTGCTGTTACTTTTGGTGCGATTGCAGAAGTTTTACAGCTGCATGTTGCTGAGGCGCCAAGGGTCGAATCTGATGGTGGGAGGGATTTACATTGAGAACTCCATGCCGTTGGAGTAGGAGTAAGAATGGGTAGAGGGTGAGCAAGATCGTGCTCTTTGGGTATCAGTAGAGACGGGTTGCTCTTTGTAGATGTTTTTTGCACTTCGCTATCTCGCGTAGAGATATAGGAGCAGTACCCATCTCTTCGGCTCACGGAGCTTATGAGCTCTTTATTTGGTTAATGAGTAATTGGACTTTTAGCTATGCACTATTATTAAGTAATTTGCACTTCATTTAATCATACCACTTTTTTTTTTGTTTTGACGTCTTTTCGTCTATTTTGTAGTACACAAACTTAGTTTTGTTGACGATCTAATTTTTGTGTCCCAGGAAGATGATCTGTCCGAGGAATAATAAAATGTACAGCTTCGAATTTGTATACCCTTGCAGAGAGTATTATAATTTTGCTCAGAAGTTTGTAACGCAGTGAATGCTTATATATATTTCGACAAAGAACTTAGAGTCTAGCTTAACGAAGGTTGGCGAAGACGGGGCGACTTCGTCGAGAGCGAGAGAAAACTTTATTGTGCCCCCGCCTTCGCCCTAAACAAACTTACACTAAACTTCAAGTTTTTATTTTTAACAAATTTCAATATAATTCAAGTTTGAGCGAACACCGGCCCCGTTGAACACCCATCGGGCTTCAACACAATGGAAGCGGCGCCAACTTATGAATGGCCCGCCGGAAAAGGCCTCCTCCACTAGTCCGCACGTCGACGACCCTAACCATGCCGTCCTCCCCTGCGTGCCTGGCGACTATTCTGCCGAGGAGCCATTGTTGGGGCGGCAGGTTGTCCTCGGCCACGAGGACGAGATCTCCCTCGCTGATGTTGGGCTGCTGCTGGTGCCACTTGCCCCGTATTTGGAGGCCCAGGACATATTCCCGGGGCCATCGTCGCCAGAATATTTGCCTGACTGACGAGACAAGCCGCCATCGCCGCAAGCAGTTGAGACCCTCCTGGTCCGGGGTCCGGAGTGCTGGTGTGGCGAGAAGCGGCCCGCCTGTCAGTAGGTGCCCGGGTGTCAGCGCATCTCCGTCGCTTGGGTCGCTGCTGATTGCTCCGAGCGGCCGGGAGTTCATCACCGCATCGATTCCCACGAGGACTGTCCCCAGCTCTTCTCACTTAGGAGTGCGCTGCCCACCGCGCGTAGGAGTAGGCTCTTGGCAGTTTTGACACCTGCCTCCCATAGTCCGCCCATGTGCGGAGCCCGCGGTGGTGTGAAGACAAATTCGCATCCGACGTATCGCGTCGGCTTCGTCATCTATCCTCACTCGAAGGCCCGGAAAAGGCGACTCGCTCCGACGAAGTTCGTCCCGTTGTCGCAATGGACGACTTGGGGACATCCTCGGCGCCCAACGACTCTTTGAAAAGCCAATAAAAAGGAATCTGTGGTTAAATCTGAAACAAATTCTAGATGAACCGCTTTGGACGCAAAACAAACGAAGAGCGCAATGTAGGACTTTACGGAGGCCTACCACGAATTTTCAATGTCGTATAGACAGGGCCACAAAATCAAGAGCACGGAGACGATCTGCGGGTAAATTTCCCATAATTTGTGTCATTAGTCGACGCTTACACTTAAAGCAGCGTATGCATGATCGAACTATCTGACTGCAGACCACCTGAGCTGTCGAATGAGACTCACAAGCGCTCGTGGAGCAACATGAAAATTGGAATGGTGAAGTTGCCGAACATAGCTTTGCACAAATTGGGAGCGTTTTGTCAACAACAATGGAAACTTGGCATCGTATGATATAGGAGCATTAGCTAGGCGCCCCCCAACTCGCAACAAAGAAAAGTGACACCAAGTCCCCTTGTCTTCATGGATGAATGGATTGAATAGCTGAAGACTTGGGCCAACTGTGGATCCTTTACGAACTTTTTCTCTTTCTTCATGATACTCGTGCTTCTGTAATATCGCCACAATTTTTAGAAAAGCTTCATTATATTCAGTCGGCGACAAAGTTTTTTTAAATACCATACTTTTGTGTTTGCATTTTCTGATGAAGCGGAACATATGAACGAATACCCGAAGCAGTTTAAGGTGTGACGAAAATCCCTCGATGACATCTACCAAATCCAAATTTCTTACAGCAGCGGTCAGTCCGACCGCAGTCTTCCTCGATTCTTGTAGTAGGACTTCTTTATCTAGGTCAAAGTGTGCATTCTGGGGCCAGTTTGCATCTTCCTCTTTTAAAAACGCAGGTCCAGTAAACCATATTGACTGTATGATTACGTCGACGTCACAACCTCTTGATACAATATCTGCTGGGTTCTGTTTCGTTGGAATATGCCGCCATGTAGCTTCACCTGACCACTCTTGAATCTCCGCAACTCTATTCGATACGAATGTGGATAATGAAGATGGATGAGACCGGATCCAATGAAGCGTAACTTCAGAATCCGACCAATAAACAATTCGTTCGATAGGTACCTTTAATAGGGGCTTGATTCTGTGGCAGAGATCAGCGAGAAGGTGAGCCGCACATAACTCAAGCCTTGGGAGTGTCTTAGTGTTGAGCGGCGCTTCTTTAGACTTTGAAGTCAAGAGCGATATTTTATAACCTTCCGCAGTTTTGCTACGAATGTAGACGCAAGCTCCATAAGCTCTTAAGGATGCGTCGGCAAAGGCATGTAATTGGACCGGTGACATCGGATCGGTATGCACAAACCGGGGAATAGATATATCCTCTAATTTAGACAAGGTGTTTCCAAATGAATAGGAATCGACTCATACCAATCTAGCTTATTTAGCCAAAGTTTCTGCAATAGGATCTTTCCTCTAATTACAATAGGACTTAATAAGCCGAGGGGGTCAAACAGCTTCGATGTCACCAATAGTATGTTCCGTTTTGTCGCTCGGAGACCCATGACAGCAGTGTCAATTTGGAACTTAAAGGCATCTTCGTTAGGCAACCACGATATTCCTTACGCCTTAGTTGACTCTGAGTCCGAGTCGGGTATGGATTTTACTGTGCTCTCAGATGCGGTAACGTCAGGTGAGTTTGAAAACCACTTTGTCAATTCAAAACCTGCAGTTTGAAGAACCTGAGATACTTCAGACTTAATAGTCTTTAACTTCTCTATGCATGCAGCACCAGTCAACATATCATCGACATAAAAGTCGGATCCAATAACCTTAGCAGCTCTAGGAAAAGAAACTTTGGCAGACTCACTTAACCTTTTTAAACACCGAATAGCCAAAAACGGGGGTTGTCCAGTACCATATGTAACGGTGTTGAGCTTGTATAATCTCAAGAACTCAGAGGGGCCTCTTCTCCACACTATAAGTTGAAACTGCCTATCTGCTTCATTGACCATCACTTGACGATACATTTTCTTTACATCGGCGGTCAGGGCAAACCTATGCAGCCGGAAGCGCAGTAACGTTGAGTACAACTCATCTTGGATTGTTGGGCCAACCATCAAAATGTCATTTAAAGACTTCTGAGTTGACGATTTACAAGACGCATCGAAAACGACACGTAACTTGGTTGACGTACTTTGGGGTCTCAGAACACATTGATGTGGGATAACATAATGTGGAGCAGAAGGAAGTTTATCTGTAAGAGACATATGACCTAAGGAAAGGTACTCCTCCATAAATTCTAGGTACATTTTCTTCATCTCAGGGTCTCGAGGCAGCCTTCTTTCAAGCGACAAAAACCGCCGTTTTGCAACTTCAAAAGAGTTTCCTAACTCATTTGGATCCGATTTAAACGGCAGTCTTACTTCAAACCGACCTGATGGCAAAACTTGAGTAGTCTTCCGGTAGTGTTCTTCACATAACTTTTGCCCAGGTGACAGAATTGTCTTTAGAGATGGCATTTCTTCCAGCGCCCAAAACTTCTGTTGTGTGCTGTCAATAGACACTAAAATCTCTTCACTACAACTGAAACTTTTCACAATTTCTGAAGGGGAAGATGTTTTAAATCTACCCGATACAACCTAGCCGAAGAGGGTTTTCTGCAGAGTTGGAAAGTCAGGACCTTGTCTAATTTGTCCAACAGCTTATAGTTCGAAAAATGATTCTGCTCCTATTAACATATCTATTCTTTGTGGCTTGTAGAAATAGGGGTCTGCTAGGTAGGTTCTTAGGAATTTTCCAGTCATTCATATTGACCGACTGGTCAGGATGATATCCTGATATTGATTTCAAAATCCAAAAATCCTTTTTCTTAACTTGAGAATTGGAGTCGCCAATACCAAGTAAGTTTATACACGACTCCTCTTTACGGATCTGTAAGAGGTGAGCAAGGTCCTCTGTTATAAAATTCGTTTGGAACCCAGAGTCAAGAAGTGCTCGGGCCCAAATATATTCACCGTTTTTAGTTCTTACACTTACGATCGACGTGGCTAAAATCATTTTGTCCAATGATGTCGCATGCATATCATGTGACGTGGAAGGCTGATCTTGATTTAAAGAGGGAGAAAAAATCTCTTGGGGTGGTGGCAACGCTAATCTATATTCGGACACTGTATATCTATGCAGTAAAACGTGATGCGAGCGGCCACAACCTCGACATTTATTAAATTTGCATTTCGAAACAGTGTGACCCTTTCGCATACAATTGATGCATAAGGAAGCAGATTTTACAAAGTCGAATGTTTGCATTACCGAAAGGCGACCAAACGGACCACAGTTCGCTAGGATATGGTCTCCTGCATTGCAATAGCTAAAACTTTGCTGGGATTTACTGTTGGACGAAGAACAAGAAAAGGAGCTACGATTATGTGGCTTGCTCGACATAACTTTATCTTGCTTTGATTTCGTCGATTCTTCAGCGGATAAATGCTGGTATCGGCGGTTTAACACTTTTTCAAAATCTGACCAAAGCGGTAACCTTTCATAATCTAATTGTTCTTCCCATTTTTGTTTGGTCACTGGGTCTACTCTGTTCAAAACAAGATAGATCAACATTGCATTTGAAATCTTGGTGTCGTCTCCTATCGATAACAAAGAACCGTATATAGATGATACGGTGTCGCTAATATTATATAAAAATTATTTTAATAATTATCCACAACGAAAACGACGTAAAAAATATTAAATTGAATATCGAGCCACGAGGTATCAAAATTAATAGTGGTTGCAAATGACGGCAAAATCAGTATACCCGTCCGAATGCAGGGTAGCGCGTCACTTTGATCTTCAGCGCGCCAAACCAAAGGTCCAACCACAATTACAAAGTTGCTAACGCCGGACAAGCGAAGCGAAAAAGGAAAACGAAAACGTTCACCGCTGCAGCTGCTTGTATATGAGGGCTTATATATTGGTAATGTATAGCGGCTGGGATGATTTTACCAACTATTAACTTTCGAGTTTCAATAAATAAATTGGGGCGACAGTGATTGCAATAATATAATATAACACAATTAAATGTTGCGTCCAACGGCGGTTCAAATAGGTTATAATGTGTAGGTGTATATGTATGTTTATATAATAAATTTTAATATAATTTTTTATTTTTATTTATTATAAATAAATGCATGCACAACTAGCTCTACTATATCGATACGTCTGTGCCAAGAATTGAAAGCGAGGTGCAATTTTTCAGCACAAGACAATAAACAATTAAATTGTTTTTCTTATAAACACAAGCTTTCAATTTTTTGCACAAATACCTCAGGTTCTGCTTTAGGGTCTTTCAATCCAGCTGCCACTTTCCTTTTGCAAATTGAACAGTCCCAGGGCATCCCTCTGGCAGCAGTTCTTCTGTGGCGAACAGGGTATTTCGCGATCGGCACGATACTTTGAGCAGAAGCTGCTGTGTATTTTCTATCCACACCGACACGCCTCGGGCAACAATAAAGCACTATGTAATTGAGTGCTTTGACCTGCACTTGCACTTGCACTTTAAATTTTTTGTTTATGTGTCACTGTCACTAGTTGCCAAAATAAATTAATCATTTTAACGTCCACCCGGGGGCGCCATGGAAAATCAGAGAGTTTTCTAATTATTAAAAACAACCGAAAAACTGCGGTGGCTAAAATTATTAACAGCGAGAAAAACGAAAAAAAAGGTGTCGACGGCTCAAATCAGTTTCAACGAATGCTTATATATATTTCGACAAAGAACTTAGAGTCTAGCTTAACGAAGGTTGGCGAAGACGGGGCGACTTCGCCGAGAGCGAGAGAAAACTTTATTGTGCTCCCGCCTTCGCCCTAAACTAACTTACACTAAACTTCAAGTTTTTATTTTTAACAAATTTCAATATAATTCAAGTTTGAGCGAACAGACGTCTAAATCCTATGGCACCCATAGGAACAATAGGGTGAAATCAGTCCAAATTTGATGTTTTTTAGAATATTTCGCGCAGTGTGTAAGCTATTGACATACATTTTTCCAAATCGTTAGCTCCCATAGGAACAATCGGAAATAACTTGCAAGAATGGAATATATTTCGCGCAGTGTAAAAGCTATTGACATGAATCTTTCCAAATCGTATTTTTTTAAGCATACATTCATCAGGGTAAAAGCGCGTGCCGATCGGACGTCTATATTTTAAAGCTTCCTTAGGAAAAATTTTTAAAGGCTGCAAAAATATCCTTTTTTTTCTATTTTTATATGACATTTTTCCAGTATAAAAGCTATTGACATGAAACCATGCAAATCTAGTTTATTTATGTATACCTTATTCCTTTTGCTCTTTTTTCATTTTTAGTAATTTCGCCAAAGTCTTCAAGGGTATTAAAACTTCGGCTTGCCGAAGTTAGCTTCCGTCCTCGTTTTTCCTTAATATTGATAGTTTTTCCATTTTTTAAGTCCATAGATTTGGTATTATTTTTGATTATTGCTCCTACATTTTTTAACTATCATTTCCCAAAGTACCATTAAAATGTTTTTATAGTTGGAAATACAAAAAATTTAATTGTTGTATTAGGGTCGTTAAAATATTTGACTGTTTTCTGATGTGTAATTTTTATATTTCCGCCAACCGAGATGTCGTCAAACGGGGATCTATTTTCTATTGGATTTTTAACGAATTTTGGCTATATGTAATTATTATTTGAACCGGTATCAATTAATATTTTTAAAATTTCCCAAGGATTTCCCAGGTTAAAATTTCGACATTTTTTTTACAGCTTCGCTTAGAGGCGTTGATGGTCTTTAACCAGTTTAAAAGTGTATGGGTTAGTTTATATAATTAATATGTTTTGGGGAATGGTATTTAAGGGAAATGACCACTGTGTCCTGGTTGGTTGTAAATGTGGTATGTATTGGGAAGGCACGTTTCTAAATCCGGATTGTTGCCCTCTATTAACTGCATGACTTGCAAGGAACGCTTGGTTCTTTAACTTTAGGCAAAGATGTAAAGCTGAAGGAAGGTCGGTTGGTTCCTTCATACCGAGAAGACGAGATAAATCTAAGGCTTTGTCCCTATACATTTTCGTCATGAGTTGTTCTGGTTCCAATCCTAATTCCATACATCTAACCTTATTAAGGATTAGCGAAAGGTGTTTGTAGACTGACTGATAAAATTCCTATACAAACTGGTGAGCACCCTGGCATAAAAGTGTCATTTGGTATTCAAGAGTGCCTAGATCCCGCTTATCTGCGTAGTGCAAAGTTAGACATTTAGAAATGATATTCCAATTAAGTGGAGTATAATAAGATTCGAACGCAGGTTTGTGTTTGCCGTTATTTTATTACTATCATACTATTATGCAGAAACAAAATATTTAGCTGTGCCTACAGTGTGTTCATATGTTCTAAGAACTCTATACACACCCTTTTTCCAAGAGCTGAACTCCGTTGTGTATCAGGATGTTTTTATTATAATTAATTGCGTCTTTGGTTTAGTTCAGTTTAGGCTTAGTTTACTTTAGTTTTAGGCTTTATTTACTTTAGTTTAAGTTTAGTTTACTTATATCTGCTTGTCTTTTTCTTATCCTCTTCCGTTGCGCTCTCATTTCTCAGTGATCTCACTGCTCCCAGCCAGCTCGCTTTCAATCCCACTTTTCTCAGATAGTGTGACCACTTTTTAACTGGATAGTGTGGCCAGAGCTTATTGGCCTGCTACAACTCGGCCGTCCTAACTTTGAGATAGCCCTCTATCTCTGTCTTCATATTATATACTTTACCATATTAACAGTCTTTACAATTACTTCTATTTTGCCAGTCTATTGGATAAAACATATACATTTATTATATCTTTATCCAATGCTTTATATTATTTGCACTCCAAACGCCTTGATATGGATTGCGATATAACTGAAACCCGTCAATATCTTTAAGCAAATACCTGTAATTATACCCGTTACTCGTAGAGTAAAAGGGTATATTGTATTCGTGCAAAAGTATGTAACAGGTAGAAGGAAGCGTTTCCGACCCTATAAAGTATATATATTCTTGTTCAGGATCACTAGCCCAGTCGATCTAGCCATGTCCGTCTGTCTGTCCGTATGAACGCTGAGATCTCGGAAACTATAAAAGCTAGAAGATTGGCATTTTGCATGTAGATTTTAGGAGTTCCTACGCAGCGCAAGTTTGTTTCAAAATGGTGCAACGCCCCCTCTGACGCCCACAAGCCACAAGCTGTGGCCACAGTTTTTATGCTATTATGAAAATTTTAATTGATATGTATTTGTTTCGTCAATACCTATCGATTGGCCTAATAAAAGTTTGCCACGCTCACTCTAACGCCCAAAAACCCATTAAACGCTTAAGCCTGGCTAGCGCCTACATTTCCGCCTTTCATGACGCCATCTAACGGATGACTTTGGAACAGCTGGCCAAGGTGCTCAACAGAGTCAAAGTCAATTCTCGATAAGGATTTCTATTAAAGGAAATTGCGATGGTTTTCATTTGTCAATACCGAACTATATCCCAAGAACTATGCAAATCAAATCAAGTTAGCCAAGTTGGAGGTCTGAGTCAAACAATGGCGTATGTGTGTATGTATGTAAGCATATACATATGTATGTATTTACATTGTACACAGTTGCAATTGTTTAGCTGAGTAACGGGTATCTAATAGTCGAGGCACTCGACTATAGCGTTCTTTCTTGTTTTTAATATTTTTTCGATTAAATAAGGACCTTTGTTCTTCGGAATGAGTTTTCTCAAGACACACGCCGTACTATCAAATCTTTTCACCATAACATAATCTCCTTCGTAATATTCTGCCGCACTTTTCTTATTCGCATTGTAGTATTCTTCATTTTTCATTTGAGCCTTTCTCTGTGTTTCTTTTGCTTCTTTTCGAATATTTTCTAAAGATTTTTTAACATTTTTTACCTCTTCTACTTCTTCTTCGTCTTCTAATTTTTCCTTTAACTCATCACATAACTCTCCTCTTTGTGTTATTCCAAATGATGTTTCACTCGGACGCTGCTTAATGCTACTATGAATCGTATTATTCATTAAATACTCTACATTTTCAATAACCCTATCCCAATGTAATGCCCTTTCCGGCTCTGTCAATTTTGCAATGATAGGTCCTAAACTCCGATTGATTCGTTCAACTTGGCCATTAGCCTGTGGCGAGCTCGTCGGGATTTTTATGTGTTTCGCGTTACTATTTTCCATCAACACTGCAAAATCAGAAGAAGTAAAACAACTTGCACTTATCACCTCCTTTGTATTCGTCGTCTTTGTTGTGTACAACCTTACAAACTTTTAAAACGCATCTACAACAGCGAATATGTGTTTTTTCGATCTGCTATTATCCACCGGCCCATAATGGTCTATATAAACAATCTCAAAAGGCTTATTGCCTTTTGGTATACTATGTAAGTGTCCTTCTCTTTTACCTACTTTCGGATATTAAGCGATGCATTTTAAACAATTTTGAATATGCTCTAAGACATTATCCTTCATGTGTGGAAACCAGTAGCTTTTGCTAATGACATTTAACATTTTTTGTCTCTTCCAATATTCGTTATGGTTCTTGTATGTATAACACATGATCCTCCATTCGATTCGCTACGTAAAATAATAATCGGTTGTCAATTTTTTTTTCTATAAATCACCCCATTTCCCATTTCGTATAACTTATGCTCACTCTTTTCAAATATTTTTCTAATCTCTTGAACCTTAATATCTTTTGACTGACAAATTACGAAATTTGTTTCGAATATATTTGCCTCTACTATCATTATCTTATTGCACCTACTTATTGCATCAACATGCTGCATTTGACTGTCTGATCTGTGCCTTAAATCATAATCGAACTCCTGCAGCTCTGGAGCCCATGTTGCTATTCTTGTATTCAACTCAATCTTATTGAGCGTTGAGCGTCTGTTACAATTCTGAATCGTTTGCCAAGTAAATATATTCTAAGTGCTCTTAATGCGTAAATTATGGCTAAGGTCTTCGTTGCAGTCGACCTCTTTGAAAAATAGAAAATAGGATGCAACTTGTTGTCATATTTTTTTTGAAGAAGCTCAGCACTAAATCCTAAAGCACTTCAATCACAGTGAAGCTCGACATCATCCCTGTAATCGCATATCGCCAGAACTGGCGCTTCCATTAATTTAGCTTTTAAAAGCGACAAACAACTTCTTCTTAGAAATTAAAGTGCCTATCCTTTCTCAAAATCCTTAATAAATTGTCCAAAATACGAGCAAAGCCCAACAAAATTTGAACTGCTTGCACCTTGCTCGGAATCGGAAAATGTTGCATAGTTTCCTTTACTTCCTTTCTTCCTTTTACCTTTACTGTCAACATTAATTCCATTAATTGAAATCAGAAAACCCAATATTTAACCTTGTCTTGTAAAAATTTTGTCCATTCTAAATTCTAACTTATTTTCTACTAGCCTCCTAAAAACTTTTACTAATAATGCTCTTCTCAACTTCTGCTAGCAACTAAAATGTCGTACATATATATGATGACCTTGTTTTGTCTTTTCATGTCCGAAAATATGTCATTAATAAATTTTTGGAATCCCTTTAGAGCTGTTTTAAGACCCATAGGCATCCGCAAAAACTTATATTGCCCCAAAGGGGTAGTAAAAGATGTATATTTTACCGACTCTTTGTTAATAAATACATAAAAGTATCCATTCCTAAGTTTCAGTTTCGTAAATACTGACTAAATTATCTAAAAAGTCGTCCATTAATGGTATCGGATAATTATCCTTTGCCAAAATTGTGTTCAATCTTCTAAAGGCTATACAAAGTTTAAGTTCTCCAGACTTCTTATTCACTAACACAATACAAAAAGCGTACTCCGAACTACTAGGTTGTAGAATTCGGTTTCTAACGTATTCCTCTAACATTTTTAGTAATGCTTCCTTTTCACAATATAACAGTCTCCTTGCTCCTTACATAACTAAATGGTTTTGAGTTTTCTAATACTATTTATGTTCATTTCTCATTTTATTTTCGGAATTTCCGGTCGCTTCGCCTGAACACAACTTGTTTCTAACATTTTTACGAACTTTTCTCGGTCACCAATATTATACAGTCTTTCATTTTCAAAATCTTCTAAAATATTTATATTCATCATTTCCTTTTCGAACATTTCCTAACAGACATCAATATTTAAATTTTGATCTTCTAATACAACTAAATATTTTGCTTAAACATTCCTTGATCGTAAACGTTTCGCCACCCAAAGTTATTTTCTCGTTTTCCAAAATGCTACACTTTAAACTTTCATTTCCCAACATTTCACTTCTAAATCTTTATTTTTCTAAGTTTTCATTTCCTAACCTTTCTTCTTCTAAACTTTCAGTTCCTAAACTTTCAGTTCCTAAAGTTTCAGTTCCTAAAGTTTCAGTTCCTAAAGTTTCAGTTCCTAAACTTTCAGTTCCTAAACTTTCAGTTCCTAAACTTTCACTTCCTAACCTTTTACTTCCAAAACGTTTACACTCGGACTGAAAATTCAATTCATTAAGTTTCTTAGTATAAGTATCCATTAAACTAATATTCGCGCTCTTATCGACTTGGATTTCAATTTTCTAAGTTCAATTTCAAGTTGCACGCTTTCATAAAGTCTCTGCCCAGCACAATATTAAAGCTCATAGATTCATTTGCCACCACAATTAAATTAAACAAAAACTTTATTTCATCTTTTTTAATGAAACATAATATTTTTCCATAGCTTTTCCATTAGCTTTTGTTTAATCCATAAAAGGCACCTTCTTCAGGGTCTCTGTAATAATTGGCTGGTTAGGGTTTTCATAAACAAAAATTTTAAACAATCTTACATATATATTATCGCCATCCTTCTTGTTTTGGGTACATACGATGAAATGATCCATTGCCTCACATCCATAGCAGGACCCTGGGGACCTCTTCGGTTTATGCACTCTCTTGCCCAGTGCCCTTTTCGATTGTTGTTATAGCAAAGCGTTTTCTTGTTTGCCGGATCACTCTTCACTGTTTGCATCTTATTTCCTCCAGGAGCCCTTGCAGGCAGCATTATGTCTGCAAATGCTCTCAGCATCCTTCCAGGGCTGTCGAAACACTGCAGCTTCGCCTGCTGGAATGGCGACAATAAGTCCATCCAACAGCTTATCATCTTCCATGTTGACATCTTGGGCCAGCCTGCGTTTCTCCTCGAAGTACACTGCAAACTTCGCAGTCGACTTGCGCCTCAAATCTGCTTTTGACTAGTTGCCGCCAAAAGCAAGCTGCAACTGGTTCCCAGCTCACTCGTTCGTTTTACAAAACGGGTTGTATCTGCGTGCCCTTCAATTTTCCAATCAGCAAAACTCTGCTCTTATACTATCGCTATATTGTCCCATTGGGAGACCCAGGAGCGAACGGAAATATTATCCGAAAAGTCCATTACGACTTCCTTGGCTAAATCAAATCCAGCTGAAGAAAAATCGTCTCGCCTGCCTCCGCCAACACTCATGTCGTTAACGCCGTTTTGTCCGTTGTCCAGATTCTCGAAGTTCGCAAAAGTCTAGTTGGCGTCTACTTCGTTTCTCTGTGCAGCATTCGCCGAACCGGTGCAACATTCGCCGTTTCCCTCTAATATCTAACCGCAGCCATTCTCAAAACTGTAGCTTCTGGCGCCACCGTGTCGCGTGCCGCCAATTCCCGAACCGACGCTGTCGATCTGTTGCCGAAGATTCTCAAGAACTTTCTAAGCATTTTCAATTCCCTTTTTTTTTTTTTTTTTTGTAAATATATGCTTTATTTATTGAATCTTCTCTATATGAGACTAACAATAAGTATATCAAATCTTAAGAATATAACTTAACTTACAGTCATGTAGACTGAATTTAGACTAACGGGCCCTAATATTTATTGCTGGGCTGGTAGATCGTTACGATGCAGACGAGTTCTGTTCGAAACCCGTCTTAAGTTCCTTGCGAGATTATTTGGGTGCAGTGTAAGCTTGTTATGGTAGGCCGCTTTCTGATTTGCTATTTTATCTTTGACCGGTGGTATGGCCAGATCCCTGTGGATGTTTTCGTTCCGAACATACCATGGTGCCCCAGTGATTGTTCGCAGGATTTTTGATTGTGAGCGCTGTATGATGTCAACGTTGCCGTTGCTCGCGTTCCCCCAGAGCTGGGAGCTGTAGGTCCAAATGGGCTTGAGGGTGGAGTTGTAGAGAAGAACTTTAAAGTCCAGACACAGGGGTGATCGAGAATTTATAATCCAGTGTAGGTTGCTAGCTTTAAGTCTGAGATGTACTTTCTTGCATTCAATGTGCCTCCGCCAGGTTAGGCGTCTGTCGAGGTGGACGCCGAGATATGTTGTATCGCTGGCTTGGGGAATCTGCGTACTATTCAAAGTTAGCGGCGGGCACGATTGTCTGTTAAGGGTAAACGTTATATGTTTACACTTTTGTTCATTAATTTTGATTCGCCAGTCTGATAGCCACTTTTCAACTACCACCAAATGATCAGCCAGTTGAGCTGTTGCTCTAGTTGGGCATCTCGAGCGGCTCAGGATTGCGGTGTCGTCAGCAAATGTGGACGTAGTCAGCCTCTCGTTCGTAGGGATGTCCGCTGTGTATAGGACAAACAGGGTAGGGCCCAGGGCGCTACCTTGTGGGACTCCGGCTTCAATGTTATACTCGTTGGATGTCGTTGTATTGCATCTAACCTCAAAGACTCTGTGGTAGAGGTACGACTTAAGTAACTTATGAGTGTTTTCTTGCAGTAATGTTATGATTTTATGCATAAGGCCTTCAAGCCACACTCGGTCGAATGCCTGTGAGACGTCGAGGAATATCGCACTACAATATTCCCGATGTTCGAAGGCTGTACGAATTTCTGAAGTTATCCGGTTGACTTGCTCGATGGTTCCGTGGCTTTCACGAAACCCGAATTGATGTGCCGGGATTAAGTTTTGTTCTCTTAAATATGGTGTAATGCGCGTGAGCAGGCATTTTTCCAGTAATTTGGACAGGCACGATAGTAAGCTTATTGGCCTGTACGATGAGGGAATTGTGTGGTCTTTGCCAGGCTTCGGTATCATTATAACCACGGACTTTTTCCATTTTTTGGGGTAGTAGCCAAGTTTTGTGATCCCGTTAAATAGCTTGCATATAACATCCACTGCGCAGTTTGGAAGTTCAATTATCATTTTTGGGGTTATTAGGTCGCCCCCTGGAGCCTTTTTCGGTTTTATTTGCTTCCTAATGACGTTAGCAATTTCAGGTGCTTGAAACAAAATCGGGTTAATTGCCATTTCAGAGCTAAGCGGCGGTAGTTGAAGAGAGTTTGTGGCGGCGTTCGGCTGAAATGCATTTCGTAGGTGTAAAGCAAATGTTTCGGCTCTGTCTTCGTCACTGCGGGCCCAAGTACCCGAGGAGTTTCTAATCGGAGTGACTGATTCTATCGGAGAGCTTAAATTTGGGTGAGCTCTCCACAAAGGATGCTTTGTACTGGTCGGCGACAGTTTCTCGATGTACCGGCGCTGCGCAAGCTCCTCTTCTTGCTGAGGGTTTTGGTGAGTCTGCGGGATGCATCATTATAGAGTTGCTTCGAATGGGGCGATCTGCAGGATTGCCAAGCGCGTCGTAGACGTCGTTTTTCCCGAACCAGTTGTTCGATTTGCAGATTAGTTTTGTATTGGTTGCTACGCACGATGGTCTCTTCTGGTGTTGAGATTTTGGCTGCTGCCACGAGTACTGACTCCAGGGCATCAGCACAGAAGTCGATGTCGTTCTCTATGTTTAACTGTGGTGTTAGTTCAATGTGGGAACTTACGTACTTTTTGTACTTTAGCCAGTTAGTTCTAGTCGAGGTCAGCCTGAAGGGGTGGTCGATTACTTTCGGGTTTTGAAGGAGAGTTATTAAAACAGGCGAGTGGTCCGATGATAAGTCCGATAGCGATTTGGCGCTTACTAAATTTCTTGGGATGTTCTTGGTCACAGCGAAGTCAATTAAGTCCGGGAGTTTTCTGGGGTCAGCTGGCCAATATGTGGGGCTGCCAGGGGAGACATAGTCGAGTTTGTTGCTCAAATTTATGATTGCTTTATACAGTTGTCTTCCTTTGGGCGTCTCGAGTCTTGATCCCCAGTGCGTGTGCTTGGCGTTGTAGTCTCCTCCTGCTATAAAGCGATGTCCGAGTGAATTGTAGAAGTCCAAGAATTGCTCTTCAGTTATTGTAAAACGCGGTGGGCAATACAACAGCGGCTATAGTGATACTGCCGTTGCCTGCTTGTAGTTTTATAGATGTAGCCTGCAAATAATTTGTTGCAAACCTCTGGTGAAAGTGGTGCTTAATGCGTTCCCTGATTAGGATTCCAGTTCCTCCGTGAGCCTTACCGTCCGGATGATCTGTGCAGTATGAAGTATAGCCTCTTATTTGGAAGTTGTATTTACTTGTGAGATGCGTTTCTGCCAGCAGCATTACATCTATTTGGTTTTCATTGAGGAATTGAGTTATTTCAAGTTTGTGCCGTGAAACGCCATTGGCTTTCCACATGGATATTCGAAGACAAGACATCGATTATTTAGATTGTTGGGATGTGAGCAAATTTATTAAAATGTTTTGATTTTGCATAAGGTTTGTCATTGTTGTTTTCATGAAGGACATAAATTCCATCATACCATGTTGTAAAGTCAGCATCATGGTTTCCATGCTGTTTGGTATTTGTCCTATTGCTTGCTGAGGTGTTATTATATTTTGCTCAGAGCATTGAGCTTGTGGGAACCCCGTCTGATTGGCAAGTCCTGATTTAAGGGCACTGGCGTATGAAACTCCCCCATTTGTGTTGAGGGGCCCAAATGAAGATCTGTCTACTTTCGCAAAGAAAACATTAGGTGTGGTTTGGGATTGCACGTACGCATTTCGTGCATTCTGGGAGCGTGCTTGTTTTGCTTGTTGAAACTGACTCTTCAGCTCTTTATAGACCGGGCAGCCTCTGTAGTTTGCGGTATGGTTATCTCCACAGTTAGCGCATTTCTTTGTCTTTGGGTCTTCTTTGCTTGCAGGGCAAGGTTCGGATTTGTGGGAGCCACCACAAGCTACGCAGACTGAACGAAGCCCGTAGTTGTTTCTGGTGTGTCCATACTCTTGGCAGTTTGTGCATTGCAGCGGGCCATTCCGCTTGTGCGGTTCTTCAACAGTAATCCTTCTGTGCAACAGGTATTGCAGTTTATAGATCGGGTGCACTTCATTTTTCTTCAAGGCTCTGCTTTCAGGCCTTAAAGAGTGGTTGCGGCTTTTTATTTTTGTTGATAATATTAATAATATTTTTGGAGAAGAATCCTTTTTCTTTCAGTGCCTCTTTTACCTCATTGGTGGATACGTCGGGCTCTATGCCCTTTAGCACTACTTGCAAGCCCTTGCTACTCTTGAGCTGGTACGTGTAGTAGGGTTTCCTAGCCTCGTCTAGGTAATTTGTTACAGCTCTGAATTGATCTTCAGTTTTAGCTTGAAGCTTTGTTTCATGAATATTCCCTTTAACAAGGGGAGTAACATAAAAGTTGTCATTCCCGACCAGCGCAACAATTTTCTTTACTAGGGTATTTGAGTTCTGTTCCCTTATGTAAATTAGTGGGTGCTTTGGTTTCTTTTGAACAGCCTGACCAGATTCGGATTGATTATTATCAATTTCCGACAATAGGGCGAATCTGTTGTTACTAGATGCCCCTGGTTGTTCGCTGCCTTTATTAGGGTAATTTTGTTTTGGTTTATTTCCAACCATTTTATTTTGCGGGCTTAGCTTCCGTTTGATTTGGATGTAACGGTCCATGCCAGTCTGTATAGCCGGACCCACTTGTTGTTGTTTGATATTGCCGTTATTGGCACTCGTACTTACACTTGGCTTTGTAGTTTTATTCGGCGCTGCAGAAGTTGCAAGCGCATTCGAAATCGCGTTGTTGTTAACGGCGACCGTTGATGTTGTTGTTGCAGTGGCTGCGGTTGCAGAAATTAACGAGGTCGCAGTGCTCGTGGCTGGTGAGCTGCGAGTCGAAGCTGGGGGTGGGGTTCTACACTGCAAGTTCCATGAAGTGGGAGTTGGTGTGAGTAGGGCGGGAGAACAAGACCGTGCTCTCGCACTGTCAATGGTCAGTAGGGCTGAGTTGCTCTTTTTCTACTTTTTGTATCACGGGTTGAGAAATAAGAAATATAACTGTTTCTCTGGTCTACGGAGCTTCTACGCTCATTTTTTGAATCGCCGCTCATTGAGCTATCACTCGTGGCACTTCTTAGTTTTTATAATAACTTTGCACTAGTTTTTTACATAGCACTAATTATTATTTACTGTTTTTAGCAATAAGATTGCCTTCACTACACCACTCCAGTATTTTTAGTTATTGTTTTTCACTTTTGAGCGGTTTTTTTTCCGGAGCTCGCGCAAAACACGTGTGCACTCTCCGGCTGTTGTTTGTTGATCAATTTTCAATTCCCTGATGCAGATCCTCCATGGTTTTGAGGCCGCACTCCAGTTCAATGCGATTTTGCTCCATTCGCCTTTCCAACTCTGCACATTCCGCCTCCGTGTCCAGTATTTCTTGCACCTAGGCTTTCAGGTGGAACTGCACATAATCGGGCTACAGTTCGGCTTTTGAACCTTTGGTTGACAATATCAAACACTCCAGCCATTTTTTTAGCTGACCCTCCGTTACTTTATTAATGTCCAAATCCATTTTTGTTTTATTATACCGTTTAGCAAACATTTTTTCACTCGATCCTACTTCTGAGATTGTTTGTTTTTATTATTATTATTTATTGTGTCTTTAGTTTAGTTTAGGCTTAGTTTACTTTAGTTTTAGGCTTAATTTACATTAGTTTAAGTTTAGTTTACATATATCTGCTTCTCATTACTCAGTGTTCTTACTGCTTGCAGGCAGCTCGCTTTCAACCCGTTTTCTCAGAAAGGCGCTCTCTTGAGAGCTATTAATTGTTAAGGTTGTAGGTCAATAATGGGTGGTCGTATAAGTTCATGTCGATTGCCGATAGGAGATTTTTTTCATGGGTCTGTCTTACAATAAAAATGTTTGTTAGAAATAATTATTATAAATTAGAGCACCCGGCGAACTTTGTCTCGCCCCAATTTCACAACTTCATATAACCCCAGAGTAATAATAAAACACTGGTAATTCATATTTCATAAAAATGTATTTGATTCGAAATCAGTGTAGAGCGACGTGATAAACAATATTTGTTGTTTTTTTTTTATTAAATAATGATGACGGCTTTCCCACATGCGAACAGGCTACGTATAACTGCCCATGTGAAATACATTGATATTCCAGATTAATCCCGCAGACATCCAACGATTGGCCTTACGATTTATTGATTGTCATCGCAAATGCCAATCGAACTGGGAACTGAATCCACTTGAATTAGAATGGAAGATCTGTTGGAATAATCGGAATTCGTGGGATAAGAACTTCCTCTCCTTTAAATTTGCCCTTAATAATCGTCGCATGAATCACGTTGTTCATCATTTTTTTAACGGACAACCGCGTATTGTTGCATAATCTCGGATGATTTAGATTCCGCAGCATTATAATAATTGATCCCACTTTCAGTTGCAAATTATGCGGCGGAGTTCCTGGCACATCCTGTGAGTTCAAAAATTCTGTCGGATAGTTGGTCGCTTCATCCTCGTCGGTCACGCTGTCAACGCATCTGTATGAAAGCAGTTCTGCAGCGATTTGACTTTCAATAACGAAATTCAAACTATCTACGTCCTTATTCTTCGCTGCTAGTATTGCCCGTTCCCTAATCCAATAGAGATTTTTATAATTTTGTGCAATGTCGGGAAACACTTTTGTGATGAGTTCCTCTTTTAAGAACAATTTCGCGTGATTCCACATTCTCGCCAACAATCACCACTGCGACTTCATTAATAGTGGGAGCATTAAATTGTCTTGCATGGCTTCCAGTGGGCCTTTTCTCAGCGCTGATAATGATTTTGTGGTCGTCAGAATGCATTGTATCCAATGTGGTGTTGAACAATCTGACCAATTCATTACGCTCATGTAGAAGATTTTGCAATTGTTGTATAATTTTTAGTTGCAGTGAAAATTGCACAACGCTGATTTAGGTCATCTTCCAAATCACTAATGAAGTAGATCTGAAGGAATTTATGATCTTTGTTCGGTGGTGGTAACAAAGCGCCAGCTCGATGGTGAATTTGCCCACGAATCTGAATGTTGGGATGCAATTTTGAAAAAATGAGAGTTGTTCATTTTGATAATAAAGAGACGCCATTACCTTATAACTCGGATTGTAGCCTGGTTGATGAACAACCTCGGCTCCAAATGACTTCATTTGAAAGCATCCGTTATATAATATTTTTGTACAAGCTTTAGGGCTAAATTTCCATATAGTAGCGAATACAATGGCTCTGGTGGATGAGCCAAAACGGGCAATTTAATTTTGACACCTGCACAGCATAAGCCGGGGGTTTGCAATCAAAACTTCAGTGCATTGCAATGCTGACATAGGACAGACAATGAACCAATAACAACGCAGCTATGATCTTTGTAGGGTCTTTTGGAATTGTATGCGAATGCAGCGCGATTCAAGTTTTCATTTGCGGCTGGTCTTCTTCTACTCACATTTTGTCGGGTTTGAGGTGGTCTTTGTGCAGTGCGAAGCTGTGCAATTCGGGCACGTGCCGATGCATTTATTTCTGCACTTACCTCTTGCGTTCGATTATTACGGACATTCTGAGAATGTATCGCATTGCGTGAACGCCGTCCAAGTCTTGATCTAAAAGCAGGCATTATTTCCAACTAAAACATTGGCATTGTTTCGTTAACTCGATTTTTTACAGTTTTATGTACAACAATGAAGGCAATATTTCCAAAGACTGCTGTTTTAACAGTTTTATGGACAAAAATGAATATATCTCTTGAGCCGATAGCGACTTTTCCGGCAGGTTTTCCCAAAATTATTATATATATATCTTATGTATTAACCTTCTTCTGGCAATTACAAACAACTGAAAAAAATTTGAGCCAAATCGGCCCTTCTCTTGTTTTGCGATGGCGTACATTTTTGCACCATTTTTATATATATAGATACTTGGTGTATTAAGTGGGAAAATTTAAGTTTCAAAAAATGGAAAATTAATTGTTATCTTTAAAATAAGGAAAGAGTGTTGAATTTACTTAGATTAATTTTGAAAATTTAAATCAAATTTTAATTGTAATATAGTAAAAAATGTTTAATAAAATTTAAATCACCTAAGATTTTATAAATTTAATTAAATTGTATTTTAAAATATGAATAAAAATTATATGGATTAAAATTTAAAATTTTATTTTAATTTAACTTTTAATTTTTTATATAATTTTATAAATTTAAATTGAAGTGTTATTGGATTACTCGAGGTCATACGTTTTATATATTTTAATTTCTTCTATAACACAACGATTTTTTCCACTTAACTTTCATCACACTTGCACTCACTGGGGAGTCTTTGGGGAGTCTGCACGTCACCTCAGACTCATCAGCTATATACGGGGATGGAAGCAGAGCGTTTTAACATAGGTGGAGTTCTGTCGTTAAAGCTTCTATCAGTGTGTGAAAGTTTTTAGTGTTTTGTCTGTTGAAAAACCTTAGGTTTTTTCGATATGCAGACTGGTAAATACAACAAATAGTTGAAGATTGTTTTAATTGCTGAATTGGGGCATGTGGATTCCTTTTCTTTATGTTGGTTTTTGTATCGACCTATTAAACAATATTTGTAGTGTTATTGGATTACTCGAAGTCATACATTGGTTATATTTTAATTGCATCTATAACACAAGGATTTTTTCCACTTAACTTTCATCACACCTAAATTTTAATTAAAATTTCTTTAAGTGTAGAAAGTTCTTGGTTTTTATTTTTGGTTCAACTATACTTTTTGTTTCGTGCACTTCTTCAATATTTCACTTAACTTAACATGATGTGGCTACACCTCTTGATGATCCGGATATCTTCCTTTTTTCCTTTTTGTTTCCTACTGGGGATCCTGCGATTCACATTCAAATAGAGGTTGTCCTGCGGGCGTACCTGACAGTATTTGTAGTCCTCCGATTGATCAGTAAATTTGTTGTTCACCGACGGTTGCCGTCTTCCAAACTTAGTTGCGAAGGAGTCTCTCTGATTTCAGCTTTTATGTTTGGGTCAACGGACAAGCACAAAAAATATTTTATTTATTTGCACTAAGGGAACTTAATCGATTTTTTTGATTGGCGTAATTTTAAGGGGAAACTATCAGAACACCGTGTGAATGCTTTATTTGTAACTGTCGCTTGAAAGTAAAAGAAGAAACAAATTGGTATACATATTTTCCTTACACCTAATTCGTTAGAGCGATACAAATATACGAGCCTCGTCATCTGTTGTTACATATAGATAGAAATATAAAGCGTCTTTATTTTCTACACCCTTCCTCAATGCAACCATTTTACAAACATATTTAGTATAAATTTAACATTTCTGTAAACTCTATATGTTTCATCTTTGGAAAGTTTTTAGTCAAAATATCCGCTATCATTTCAGTTGTACATTTATATTTTAACAGAACTTGCCCATCCTTAACAATCTCTCGGACAAAATAATGAGGTAAGTCAATATGCTTTGTTCTGGAATGGTATACAGGATTTTTAGATAACGCCTGTGCGCTAAGATTGTCTCCATACACGACGATCGGTGTGTTATCGTCTCCACAGCCAATTTCTAGAATTAGCCTTCGCATGACTATTACCATCCTTGAACGCCGCCTATAGCGCCATGTACTTCGCTTTAGTACTGCTTAACGCCACTCTTTGCTGCTTCTCTGAACGCCAAGAAACTGGACCACCCGCCAGCATGATGTATCCAGTGTAAGACTTCCTGTCTAGCCTGTCGACTGCCCAATCTGCATCCACATATCCACAGAACTGTTGACCACATTGCCGATAGTGTAATTTCATGCCAACAGTCGACGAGAGATATCTAAAGACATGTCTTATGCCAGTCATGTGTTCAGCATGAGGGTTTTGATACCGCTGAGCCAACTTCGAAACGGAATGCAGTATGTCTGGTATTGTCATAAGTGCTAGCCACATTAGCTCTCCCACTACAGACTGATAAACAGTTGGATCAACCCTTTTGCATTGATCACTGGTGCAATCCACCTGGAAACCTGTATTTAGTGGTAAGTCCTTTGTGTATTGCGAATGTCGCAACGTAATCGCACAAAGATCGCCTTCTCGCTCGATTTCCTTACCAGCAGCACCTTCTCAAGATTCTTTTCGTCTAGATATCCTTTCGGCTGCTTAATGTAGGCAGTCTCGCTTATTTCGCTGTTGAGGTACGCCGTGCATACATCCATTTGGCGAAGATATAGCTTGAGCTCCGCTACGAGTGCTATCATAAAACGCACACTTTCCAGTTTTCATATAGCTAACGCCAAACTGCTGGGGGCATCCCCTTGCCACCAAACGAAGCAAGTGGCCCTTACGACATGAAGCAGTGCTTGTTACGCGCGGAGCCCTATTCCCCAATGGGCCTAAAAAACGAGATCGCGAGAAGTGAAACAGGACAATATAGAAGCGGACAGACTAAGTTAGAAATACGTACGAGACTAATACTAATACTAATTTTGTGATAAGTAAGATACAATTAATGCTTTTAGGTTTGGCAAAGAGTCGGTACTAGAAATAACATGGTGTAGTCTATTATAGTCGTTACACAGTACTCTAAACGGTTCATGCATATCATAGTTAGATCTACAAATATTTAAAGTAAGAAGCACATAGGGTAATTCTATTAGATACAGAGAAGTTTATACGACCCAATAACACGGGAATCTCCACATCCCCGTGAATAAATTTATAAATAAAAGTTGTGCCAAGCACTGAAATCACACAGAAAGAGAGAAAGTCGCAAATCTAGAGCTCGTCGGAATTTCGTCTTAAAACACAAGAAATACGCATAATAAACCATCAAATTTTTAACAACATCCGCGTAAGCCTGCGCGATACACCGATTCAATGCACATAAAACAATTGTACTTCAAATAAACAAATCAACATACATTTTCTAGAGGCAAAAAAGTGCAGTGAAATAAATTGCAACACTCACTCAAACGAACCACTTACAAACAGAAGAAATAACCGTAATACAGTCAAACGCAATAGAAACAGAATAAAACCACTCAGAAACAAACAAAAAATCACTCAACTCTCACGAAATAAACACATAACAAAATAAAAACCACAACATGTCGGCGAATAAGCGTGTGCGGGTTGCAACAAGCCCTGATCAGAGGGCGACCCGCTTGTCTGATGCAACATCCGTCAAGATGCTCCAACTGATGGATGCCAGATTTGATGAGCAGAAGAAAATCTTGGGCCAGGAGTTTCGAGAGAGTGAGGCACGTTTCCTCAGCTCTCTCCAGGAGAAGTTCCATGCGATGACCGAAGAGATCCATACTCTCACTCAACGTGTGAGCCAGCTGGAGAATGAGGTAAAGGTGGTAGCTGAGCTGAAGCAGCAGGTCCAGGACTTGACCGGCAAATTGGCGGCACCAAACACTGCTGGAGGTTTGGTTGATCAGCTGAAGCAAAAGGTTGGAGACTTGGATGCTAGACTGGCAGCCAAATATGTAGCAGAGGAAGACGCAGCGGTCTCATGTACCTTGCGCTGGCATTGGGTACCGCAAGCGGAGGGAGAAAATCTTAAAACGCTTTTCAACGGCTCTGTTTTTCACTCCATTTAACTCCGCCTCCACTGGTGAGATCTATCTACAGAGTGCGGCCCCGACAAACTGGCCAAACACTTGTAGACCCGATTATCCATATAAAGATGGATCACGTGCGTGAAAAGGCGGCGTTACTACGAGCAATAGGGGCATACCGGCGAACTACAAAAACTCAACTGAGCTTACAGCTAATTGGTCTGGAGTCTCCAGCACTGATCTACATAAATGAACAGCTGACAAAGTCTCCAGCACTGATCTACATAAATGAACAGCTGACAAAGCATAATTACGAGGTCTTCATGAGAGCAATGCATCTCAAAAAGCACAGGCGCCTCACAGCTGTCTTTACTCGCCGTGGAGATGTCTTTGTAAAGATGATCGACGGAGTGGAAGCTCACTACGTGCGGAGCTTGCACGAGCTTTCTGAGCTGACCAACAATTTGGGAGGCCCGTCGAGAAATAGTTCATTTCGAGATTAGTTTTAAACGCAGATCCATAATTTTAGTATTTGTTAGATTAAAAATTATTGTAGGTCGCTTTGTTTACTTAATGTTCTCCGTGATGTTTTATCAATTCAATTTTTCATATCTAGTGCGTGAGCAGCTAATAATTTTATTTAAATTTTGGAAATGGAAGACCTAAATGAAGGAAATATCCATACCCTATTGCGCATACTCACAAAGCAGAGAGTTGGGCTTAAAGTTTGTCACATTAATGCTCAAAGTTTGCCGAGAAAAGTCGATGAGTTTAAATATTTATTTGTAAATTCTGGTCTAGATATTATATGTGTCTCTGAAACATGGCTTGGCGTTTGTGATGTTATAATTTCGTGTGATGGCTATAATGTCTACCGAGCGGACCGTGTCAGTTATGGAGGTGGTGTAGCAATTTATGTTAGTACAAAATTAGTGTCCAAGTTTATATGTAAACATCCCGATAGCAGCCCAATAGAATACTTATTCCTTGAAATTAAAAATCAGTCCTCACAAAAAAAAAATGCTGCTGGGTTGCATATACCGCCCACGTAGTAGCATTAACTATGACGATATTTTAAATAAGCTATCAGACATCACAATAAATTACGAAGATATACTTTTAGCGGGTGATCTCAACAGCAACATACTTCGGGAAGAGCACCTTAAAATTAACATGGAATCACTAGGCTTGAATCTTGTAAACTCCACTTACCCGACTCATTTCAGCAGAACATGCAGCTCACTGTTGATTGTTTTTTTTTGTTAGTGATGTTGAAAAAATATGTTTGTATGACCAACTCATTGTGCCGTCGTTTTCAAAACATGACCTTATATACTTGACCTATAATTTTGACCTTCAGTATAATGACGAAAAAATAGTATTTAGGGATTTTAATAATATAGACTATCACCTTCTTAATACCGAACTCGAAAAATGCAATTGGAATGACATTTACTGTCTTCCAGATGTAGACGAACAACTTCAACGTAATATTAGTTACTTGTACAATCGTTTCGTTCCAATCAAAAGTAAACCCATTAAACATTTTATTAAACCGTGGTTTAATAATGAAATTAAGTCAGCAATACAAAAGCGAAACTTTGCATATCAAAAGTAGAAGAGGTATAAGACTCCGCCACATTATGCCCAATTTAAATCATTGAGACACACAGTCACTAAACTTATTGACACCGCAAAGTCAAAATTCTATTTTCGAAAATTCAAAAACTCAACATCGTCTAGACAAACCTGGAAAGAAATCAAGTCACTAGGGATAGGAAAACAAAAATCAAAGCCGGGAAAGGATGTTAATGTCGAAGAGCTAAACCAACAACTCTCAGAATGCAATGTACCTGAAATCGACGATAACAATTTGTACCTTAATTCAGTACCTGAACATTTCTGTGATAATAGTTTTAGATTTGTTTGTGTTAATCAGTATGAAGTTCTCGTCAATATTCTTAAAATTAAATCAGACGCAATCGGACTAGACAAAATAAATCCTAAATTCATTAAAATAATACTTCCTAAAATTCCTAAATACATTACTCACATTTTTAACACTGCATTTACAACATCCGCATTTCCTGACTGTTGGAAAATCGCAAAAATTATCCCAATTATGAAAGCCAACAAGGATTATAGACCTATATCAATTCTACCGTTCTTATCTAAAGCCTTTGAGAACATTATGGCAGCCCAAATAAACTCTTATATAGGTGATAATGCTCTACTTAACAACAACCAATCGGGATTCAGAATAAAACGTAGCTGCACCTCGGCAATCCTAAAAATCTCGGACGATATACGTAAACATGCAGACAAATCCAACGTGACGCTTCTAGTACTTCTTGACTATAGTAAAGCTTTTGACTCTGTTAATCATGAAGTTCTGTGTTCAAAATTGAAAACTCAGTTCAATTTTTCAACAACTTCTGTCAAACAAAATCGTCGGCAGTCTGTAGTAATATCAAATGTTTCGTCTTCTCTTGTAGTCCTTAAACGTGGTGTGCCTTTACTGTTTACTCTGTATGACAATGACCTTCCCTGTGTGTTGTCAAATAGTGATGTTCACATGTACGCAGATGATGTCCAGATGTATGTTAGCCGTCCCATTAGTAAAATTAACGAGTGTGTGAATATATGCAATCGAGAGCTTGGTAAAGTTAGCAGCTGGGCCAAAGACAATGGCCTTGGTCTAAACCCAACAAAATGTAAATGTCTCGTAATATATAAAAAGAAAGTAAATATTGCTGACCTTCAGCCATTGATGATAAACAGCATGCCCATTAAATATGTTGAAAATGCTAAAAACTTGGGTATCATATTCAATAATAAACTTAGTTGGAATGACCATATAAATAAGGCTGTAGGCAAAACGTACGGTTTACTAAGATCTCTCTGTCCGGTTAAAAGTCTGTTACCTATAAATGTTCGTATGTTAATTGCCAAGACCTGTTTAATCCCTACACTTTTTTATGGGATAGAAATTTTTTCCCATTGCGATGCAGCCAGCCATCAAAAAATAAAAGTTGCATATAATAATATAGCAAGATTTATATTCAATCTACGTCGATTTGACCATGTTACAAGCTATGCATATAGAATATTTGAACTTAATTTGACCGATTGGATGAAACTAAGAGTTTTAATATATCTGCACAAAATAATTTACACGAGGGAACCAACTTATCTCTTTGAAGCATTAAGATTCACTTCCTCAAGAAGAGCAAATAACCTCATTCAAATAAGACACAGATCTCTACTTTCTGAAAGGCAGTTTTTCGTACACGCAATAAGGCTATGGAACCAGCTCCCAAACCCTTTAAAAAATATTAGTAGCGCCACGCAGTTAAAGTCAAAACTCACATTACACCTACAAGATACTAGCACATTATATAAAAAAAAAAAAAAAAAAAAAAAAAGCGACCCTTTTCTTTTCTTTAACCTTTAATGTTTAAGCGTAATTTTAAGAATTCCATTTAAATTTCCAAATAACTATGTCAAATCTGTATTAATAAGTAATTTGTCCTACGTGACTATCGCACTAATTATAAGTTATCAACTTGTAGCGTTAGGAAAGCATTTTTTAAAATAAATTGAAATTAAATTTTCAAATTTTCATCGTTCTACGGTTTATCCTTATTAAATTGGTAGATTAATTAGAAGAATTCTACTAGAGTAGGATGGTAAAATAAGGCCGTAGAGCAATTAATAAAAAATTCTTTTGTACAGACTCTACCCGGTCTATATGTACAATAACACTGAGGACTCCAAACTGCTGAACAGTACTCCAGGATTAGTGAAAATGAACGGAGTCTTTGTAAGATAGGGATCATCGAATTCCTTTGACCACCTTTTAATAAATCCAAGTAATCCCCAGGCTTTATTCACAACCACCCAGCGTATACGTAGCACTGTGTGGGTTGACCCTACAAAATGTCATTACTTTACACTTAGCGCTATTTAAATACAAAAGATTTTCACAACACAATGTTTAAAAAGCATTTAGGTCCGATTGTAAGTCTGAACTGCTGGAAATTTCGTTACATTGCAGGCACTACTTAACGTCATCTGCGTACATGAGGACACGCGTCTTTGTCAAGACTAGAGGGAGATCGTTCATAAATAAAGTGAAAAGAAGTGTGCCAAGGTGGCTTCCTTGTGGGACGCCTGAAGTAACTCGGATCAAATTAGAGATAGAGTTTTTAGAGATGACTAGTTGAGTCCTACCACTTAGATAATTTAGGATCCATGTTAGAAGATCACATGGAAACCCTAATAAGTCTAGCTTTATGATTGTGATTGATTGTGAGTGATTTACTGAATCAAACGCCTTACTGAAATCAGTGTAAACTACGTCAGTGTGCATGTTAATTCTGAAGCCATTTATTACAAAAGAGCTCCAAGAGGTTTGTCGTCGTAGATCTTCGCCTTATAAATCCATGTTGACATGGAGATATAATTGATCTACAAAAATGTTGCAAGTGGGGTGTAATAACGTTTTCGAAAAGCTTTGGG
This sequence comes from Drosophila rhopaloa, assembly GCF_018152115.1. Lineage (NCBI taxonomy): Eukaryota > Metazoa > Arthropoda > Insecta > Diptera > Drosophilidae > Drosophila > Drosophila rhopaloa. Next base: position 13,059,264 of record NW_025335034.1, on the reverse strand, counting down.
ATGGCGGATAATTTGGATATGCCTCTCTAATTCGATTTATTTCCTTTTTTATGAAGAGGAATAACAAATGACTCCTTCCAAATAAGTGGGAAATGAGAAGAATATGTTGTCTGGAAATTATCAGTATCTGCCGTAGAATTTTTAAACGATGCTGGGTAACGGTCTAATTTACGCTTAGTGTTAAAAAAATTATAAAACTGTTTTGGATCTTGTGAAAATTGGACCCTACAACGAGTCAGATAGCTTCTATAACACCGGGCGTTAACCACGGTAAAATTTGACCGAGCTCTTAGGTATCGAGAGAAGGCAGATTGTGAACCGCACATTTTTAATTTATTAAAAAGTCTGGACTTGACATTTTTTAGATGTGACAACTCCTTATTAAACCATGGAGGTTTATTTTAAATTGACGGATAGTATAACGGATCAGATAAAAGAAGGAGTTCAAAGCATTATAAAAGATATTAACGGCCTCAACCATTTTAGTGCATGAATAAAATTCAGACCAGTCATAGCCGGATTTTTTATTCAGCTCTGTTCGCGCATCTACAGTCAGCTCTAGAGTTGGATTGTGTAAGTGGTGATGTTCTTAAAAATAAACGCCTTCCTAAGGAGTTTTTAACATCAATAAAGTCATGCTGCGCTAAAGGAAGTAAAATATTAGAGTTTTCTTCCGGGGGCCATGTCGCACTAGGTATATTAAAATCACCTAATACTATTAACTGATCTCGATCTGACAGTTTCTTGGAAATATAACGAAAAGGTAATTAGGGATTTCAGATGATGGAGGGATATATAAACAATTAAAATATTCAAAACTACAGGGAAACGATTATTTTATACCTAGGAATTCGATGTCATTCAATTCTTCGAAAGTTAGTAATTCAGCAATCGGGACTCCATCTCCCCGTCTCGACTGACGATCAAGCCTGTAAATTGTGTACTTACCCGGGACAATTTCGAGGCTAAGAATATCCGGCCTTAACCAGATTTCTGTACATATTATACGGTAATGAAAAACTATCCGAGTACAATTTAGTCAGCTTACTAAGTAAGCCTCTTGTATTCTGATAGGAAAGAAAAAAAGAGGCGGCTAGGTTTTTGTGACAGAAGAGGATGTGGAGGACGCTGGGGATGGTTCTTTAATGGTATTTTCCATTTCCCCTGAACTATTTTTTTTCCTCTTAGCTTCGTACTCTTTTACAAATATGCCCTCGGGTCAGAAACTGGTGGAACACACAGGAATACCAATCTTAAATGACGATACTTTCCTAGCATAAGAAAATTTAAATTGTTCGACCTTCAAATCATCAACTTGGATTTGGTTACGGATATAAGCCGTTATATCCATTGATGAGAGGTCTGGGGCGAGCCGTGAAACAAATACATATTTTAGCTTGGGCACCCGAACACAAGTAACTGTTTTTGGTACAACACATGCGACCCTTTTTGGTACTACAGAATTTGTATTTGTACTACCTGTATCGGCCGGTAATCCGGACGTTAAGTCCACATGAGGTGTTAGACCACTACTTTATTTTGATCGGACAGAGCGGAAGTTCCTAGCGGCGCCACATCGGTTCCAGCAACTTCGTGTACCGAATCAGTTTTTTCCCCCGATCTTAGTACCATTTGAGTGGCGCCTAAGGTTTGCAGCTGAGCTGGATTCGAATCGCGGGCAGCATGTTGCACAGCACCTGCCATAGAATGCCCACCGACCGACTTGTTTGCGCTTTGGATAATCGGGCTCAGCTAGCATGCGACTGGTGAGCTGCGATTCAAGCGCTACGAGCAGGTCCGTATTTTTACGGCAATTCCGGATTAATTCCGTAATACTGCTTTTTGTGAGCCGCCTAATAGATATTACCTGGTTCTCATATACGATGCATTCATCGCAGTAGTAGCGTAGGCCACTCTCTTATCGATGGCATCGCGAACCAGGCCAGAATAGCCAAGATACATTTCGTGATCAATTTTAATACATGTATGGCAGGGAATACTTTGCTGTCCAGCCGAGATAACTTTCTTGCAATTTTCAATGAACAGAAAGCCATTATCACTGACCAGGGACCACTGTGCACTATTGCGGACAAAAAAATCGAAAGCGCTCAAGAACTTTTTGATGAGAGAAAAAGGAGAGCGACAGAGCGGGAGCGAAACACCGATTAACTTTGATGTTAGGCACCACAAAACGAGATGGAGAGAGAGTGGTGTTATTAACTCCGGTATAAGACACCTCAGAGAGATATTGACCTTGGGGTGCGTGTCGTTCCAACAGCGCCCAACGACGAAGAGAAAGACTAAAAAGGGAGGCAATAGAAAACAAAAACAACAAGCCAGCACCGAATTAATGATAAAAACTTTTTATTTTTTAAACACAAGTTAATTACGATGCACTCGCAAAGCGAACGCGTTTAATGCATTTAAAGACACTTAAAAGTTGTAGATACGTTAAAAATGATTTAAGTAAGCCCCGGTGGTTTCAACAAGAAAATATAAATTCGGAGGGTAAATAAAAACACGACAGTTCACTGTGAAGAGCGAATGGCCACACCGTAAGATTTTTTTAACACTTCCTTAATTCCATGCTTGGCCCATAACCCATTGAGTGGTGTAATTTTATAAAGAAACAATCAGAACACCGTGTGTATGCTGCGGAATTTCATTTGTGACTGATGCTTGAAAGTAAAAGAAGAAATAAATTGGTATATATATTTTCCTTACACCTAATTCGTTAGAGCGACAAAAATATACGAGCCTTGCGATCTGTTCTCACATAAACAAGCGTGCATTGCCCTATAGAGAAAAATATTCAGGGTCTTTATTTTCTACAGATTTTACTTTCGTTGGTCCCTGTTTGGGCGCCAGCTAATTTTCAGGATAATAAAAACCCAAAAATAAGTTTTGAACGTTTGATTTATACGGAGTTCAATTCGAGACAGATTTTATTCACTTAATAATACACTGATCTAAGATGTGGGTTGCAGCGACGTCGACGTCGACCGCGGCGGTGGCGTAAATCTGATGGAGCGGCAGAAACTGAAAAGTTTGCAGAATCAGCATTTTGGTATTGCGCTGTAACCGATCCGTGAGTTTATATTATTGAACTTGAGGCTTCTTGACCGTTGTATCGAAATGTTACAATGTTGCCGTCGACAATGTTGCAATATTTCTTAGAAAAAATGTAAAAATATATTTCTGTGATTAACTTATACACTCAAAAGTATTTGTGGAAATTATAACTTCGTCCGACTCCCCATCATTAATGAGACATTTGGTAGAAAAACAAAGAAGCGAAATTATGGATGTGGCATTATAAGACCTTCATCATCCCCATTTAAATCTTTAGAAAGTCCGGTCCGTTTGTAAAAAAACTGAAGATTGATAATAGGCCCTGAAAAGCGGATTCAATCGGATACCACTCAAAAGATACAGACAGTAGAAAATAAGAATTCACCAGACTCCCTTTTGACTTACAAATTCACCACATTCCTTTAAAAGAGCTATCGACAACACTCTAAAGGAGTATAACTGTTTTAAGCAAAAGTGAAGTAAGTGAACCTTGCCACTTCACCCCCAGCATCCTCCTGAGAGCCTTTGTAATGCACGTTTGCACTCTTTTTAGTGACGAATCACAGGAAGTGCCCCAGCAAGTGATTCCTCAGTTTAAAGTTGGAAGAACAATGGCCTTAAAAAGCCGAACCTTGGCTTCAAGGGATAGGCCGCTACCTGGACGAAGGAGCCAGTCCATTTTGTCAAGTTTTGTTCTTGCTGATCCACAAACTCGATCAATTTGTCCCTTCCAACAAAGGCGACGGTCTAAGGTAACTCCGAGGTACGTCACCTTATCTTCGTGCTTGAACCTATTCCCATCGATGTAAAGGCTACGCGAACGGCCAGGGCGGAGAGCAAATGTGGCATGCTACGTTTTGTCAACATTAAGCGCAATGTTCCATCGAGAGGCCCAGCACTCAAATTCGTCCAAGAATGTCTGGACACGTCGGGAGGCAGACGTAGTGGTGCTACCAGCTGCAAGAAATGCAGTGTCATCTGCATATGTGGCCAGGAGTGAGGGAAACGATTCATACATGTTTGAAATTGAATTTCCAACATGGTAAAGACAGGAAAGACCTAACGATATTAACAAACAGACTAAATCCCAGGCTTATAAAAGGAATTTTCACTTCCAAATAGGTAATATAAAAAATAGAAAATATTTATCGAATTTAGTTCAGAGAATTCAAAAAAAAGGTTTTCCAAAACCAAATAGACGAAGTAACTTCGAAAAAGCAACAGAACGATATAATTACCCCTGAATATAAGAGAGCGCACTCAGGTGCAAAAGAAACTCTAATAAAAATGATTAAGAATTATAATTTCAGTCAAAGCTGCAAAGCAGTAAAGGAGACATTTCCGACCCTATTGTCTTTCTATTTCAGGTAGTATATAAGTCTGAATAAGCCGGATCGGGCGACTTTATCATAAAATAATCGAAAAAAAATTATAAATAGTATAACTTGGTTGTTTTTAACTTTTAGTTTTGTTCTTCGGGACTTCCTAATATTCAAATACTATGGAATTACGATTTTATTAAACTAAAATCGGACATCTCTATAAGGGAGCTATACCTTAAAAAAGTCAAAAAATTAAAAAAAAAAAATTAAAAAAAAAATTTGTTTGGCTTTTTTTATAATAATTAAAATATTACTAATGTAATCGTTTTGTAATAACTGCAAGGGTATATAAACTTCGGCTTGCCGAAGTTTGCTTTTTTTCTTGTTATACCCTTGCAGAAGGTATTATAATTTTGGTCAAAAGTGTGCAACGCAGTGAATGAGACATCTCCGAACCTATAAAGTATATATATTCTTTATCAGGATCGCGTCCTGAGTTGATATAAGCATGTCCGTCTGTCCGTCTGTATGTCCGTCTGTCTGTCCCTCTGTCTGTCCGTCTGTCTGTCCGTCTGTCTGTCCGTCTGTCTGTCCGTCTGTCTGTCCGTCTGTCTGTCCGTCTGTCTGTCCGTCTGTCTGTCCGTCTGTCTGTCCGTCTGTCTATCCGTCTGTCTGTCTGTCTGTCTGTCTGTCTGTCTGTCTGTCTGTCTGTCTGTCTGTCTGTCCGTCTGTCTGCCCGTCTGTCTGTATGTCCGTCTGTCTGTCCGTCTGCCCGTCTGTCTGTCTATCCATCTGTCTGTCTGCCCGTCTGTTTCTACGCAAACTAGTCTCTCAGTTTTAAAGATATCGAATTGAAACTTTGCACACAAAGATTCCTTTGCACGCAGTATATAAGTCGGAACGGGATCGGCCGACTATATCCTAAAGCTGCCATACAACTGATTGATCGAAAATGCCATAACTTTGGTGTTTTTAAAGTTAGGAAGTTGGGATTTTTTATGAGTATTAAGAATGTGCCACATGAATAGTTTGGAGATTTTAATTTACAGAATATTCTGCAAGGGTATATCATCTTCGGCTCCGCCCGAAGTTAGCTTTCCTTTCTTGTTTTAGGTTACAGATGTCAACATAGTCGCTTGGTGGTTACTAAGTATTCAATAGTTCGGATCTGCATTGGTATGTCAACCATCCGTCACACGAAGCAAACACTCTGAAACCTTTTGACCTAAAACACCTCAATTAAATCTGGTTTGCAAAAAATTAAAAGCAATAGCAAAGTGGACTCCAAAATGTTCTTAGATCGAATTTCCGATTTTCTGTGTTAGAAAAATAGAAAAATACGGATGGCTGTCTATGATCATAGTTAACCATCAGTATAAGTCTGACCAATGTCCATATCGGAAGTTCAAGGAAGTTGACTTATGCCGAGGCTATCAAAACTAGCGGGAGTAATAACCTCGGCAAACGCTGAGCTGTAAATCATGTGTGAGACTCGCTATGATATCTTAGATCAAAACGAGGTTTTGTGACTCACGACAATGTTATCAAATGTTTCACTTAAATCACTGAAATTGAATTCATCATTTGCATGGTAGCCATTTTTTTGGGGAATTTCGTATCATTATACTTTCATCACAATGAAAGGTTCGGCATTTTCGAGTGTCACAATAAAAATAAATCTTATCCGAAAAACATAAAATCCCACATCGAACAGGTCAAAAAAATACAGATATCTTTCTACATCGGGTATTTATGAATTTCCGTTGGCAACAATGAGCGTGGTGGACACCGTTCTTGTCGCAAAGAAAAAATAGAAGAGACACAGAGAAAAACTTCAGAGGGTTTCTGCCGGAACACCACCACAAACATGCTTCAAAAAGTGGTGTGTCGATAAATTTTTCGTCAGCAAGGTCAAAGGCAAAGCTAACGCCTGGTTATACGAGAACCCAAGTCGGTCTTAGCAACCAATGGATGATCTATGCGACCAGATGATTTCGTTGTTCGGTAAAACTCAGTCGAAATCAGAAAAGCGCCGGAAATTCGAGTCTCGTATCTGGCCACTGATGAGAAGTTTGGGGTATACTTGGATGAAAAGCTGATGCTAACTCAGCTTGGATCACGAAGAACTACTAGATCGAATTATTGAGGGCAAACCAAATGGAAATTTGAGCAACCAAGCGCAAATTCAATGTTTCCGGGATGTCGCACATAAGAGACGAGCTTTTGCAGAGGTGTACTTACCGAAGAAGCGACCAAACATATCCCAAAAAGATACTGCGTCGGTGGATCGAGCTGCTGGTAACGAAATTCGGTGCCAGAACTGTAACGCTAGAGGCAATTTTGCTAGAAATCGTCTGAAGCCGAAGAGACAGCCGGGTCGTGTTTTGCTTGCGGAGAAATGGGACACTGGGTAGGACAGTGCCCACAGAACAAAAGCAACAAGAGAGCTGACGTTTACGTAATACATTTTGTATATTTTCTAATAACCCAATAATTGTAGAATGCCAGATTCGAGTAGTCCGATTTCTTTGATTAAAACTTGTATGGTACCCAAGAATATTGAAGTATTGCCGGAGGACAAGCGGTATTATGGTTTAAATAAGAGTTATTTGCAAACGCAAGGAAAAATTTGATGTTACATTATCAAAAACTTGAATAAAGTATATTTTCATTCAATAATTGTGTACGATGAGTCATGATGCTAATTTGGGAAGAGATTTCATGGAAGCGTGCGACATAAATTTAGACTTAAGGGGTCATTTTCAAAAAATCGAAAATAATAAAAATATTGCTTTATCTTGAAGAACAACTTCTTGAGAACATTTCCCCAAATTTTCATAGAGATTTGAGCAGTGTACGATGAGTCATGATGCTAATTTGGGAAGAGATTTCATGGAAGCGTGCGACATAAATTTAGACTTAAGGGGTCATTTTCAAAAAATCGAAAATAATAAAAATATTGCTTTATCTTGAAGAACAACTTCTTGAGAACATTTCCCCAAATTTTCATAGAGATTTGAGCAGTAGAAAGAAAGTTACAGCGTTCCTAGCCGCGCGCCTCGTCCCCGTCCAAACCCAAACTTGAAACTTTAAGCGCGAATATCTCGAAATTTTGTTTTTTGAAAAATGACTACGGTGATATGGATTGGCGAAAAACTGCTGAACCGATTTTCTTCAAATTTTTTTTGTAAGTGTTCATAATGTTTTTGTGTGTACTTAAACGATAGAATTTTTCTTGCAAATATTTTTTTGCATAAAACGTTCCTCTTTTAAAAACAATCGTTTAGGTACAAGGAATTACTCTAAATTGATGAAATATTTTTATTTTTACGGTTTTTACAGTTGACCCGTTCGCCCTTAAGTAATTTAAAAACAAGAGAGAACGCTATAGTCGGGTGCCCCGACTATCAGATACCCGTTACTCAGGTAAAGGGAGTGCGAGGGAGATGGAGATAGAAACTTTGATCACGCATAACTTTTTAACGAATGGTCCGATTTGAATTCTTCTACATTTCGATAGGTATTGATAAACACAATATAACTGCATTTTTACTTTTCCGAAATATTAAAATTTTTAAAATCGTATCTTAGCGATTGTGGGCGTTAAAGGGGGCGTGGCACCTTTTTGAAACAAACTTGCTCTGCGTAGGAACTCTTGGCAACTGCATGCAAAATGCCAATCTTCTAGCTTTTATAGTTTCCGAGATCTCAGCGTTCATACGGACGGACAGACAGACGGACAGACGGACAGACAGACAGACGGACAGACGGACATGGCTATATCGACTCGGCTAGTGACCCTGATCAAGAATATATATACTTTATAGGGTCGGAAACGCTTCCTTCTAGCTGTTACATACTTTTGCACGAATACAATATACCCTTTTACTCTACGAGTAACGGGTATAATAATTACTGTTGAAACGAAAAAAGATGAACATTTTTATGAAAAAGAAGACAAAAACAAGAGTCGAGTGCCTCGACAATTAGATAGCCGTTACTCCGCCATGAAAGGCAAAAATGTAGGCGCTAGCCAGGCTTAAGCGTTAATGGGGTTTTGGGTGTAAGAGTGGGCGTGGCAAACTTTTATTAGGCCAATCGATAGGTATTGACGAAATAAATACTTATGAATTAAAATTTTCATAATGCCATCAAAACTGTGGACACAGCTTGTGGGCGTCAGGGGGGGCGTGGCACCATTTTGAAACAAACTTGCGCTGCGTAGGAACTCCTAAAATCTACATGCAAATTGCCAATCTTCTAGCTTTTATAGTTTCCGAGATCTCAGTGTTCATTCGGACAGACAGACGGACATGGCTAGATCGACTGGGCTAGTGATCCTGAACAAGAATATATATACTTTATAGGGTCGGAAACGCTTCCTTCTACCTTTTACATACTTTTGCACGAATACAATATACCCTTTTACTCTAAGAGTAACGGGTATAATTATGAAGATGAAAAAGCAGAAAATTGTAGTATGTTCACATATCGAATGCACACTGTACTCAGTGTTACGCATCGACTTAAGTACAGACACCTTATTTGGCATTTTGCATTTGGCCACAATAACAAAACACAAATATATAAATCTAGCAGTTCCCGAGTGCCCGGTTATATGACCGCCCTCGAATGCGTGGGAACTGCAGTCTAAGCATATTTGATATGTGCGACCGCTCCGACGGCCAAGTGAACATAGTATCTGTCTATCTCTCATATATAAAGACAATTATAAATAAGCGTCGACCGCTGCTCTGCCGGCGTCTCTGCCGACATAGCCGGCCGATCTTAGCTTTATGAAAACATGTAATAGAATTAAGAAATCAGAATTGAAAATAAAAAGCTTGGGAGCGTGCCTCTGGGTCGCTACCAATTCAATAAAAATTATAACAAAGCCTCATAAAGGAAACTTAACACAAAATCTTTATGAAAAAGCAGAAAATAGTTATGAAGATGAAAATCGTTGTGAAGAAAAAGAAAAATGTTATGAAAAGGAAGATGGAAATTGTTTTAAGAAAAAGACAATTTTTATGAAAAGGAAGATGGGAATTGCCATGAAGAAAAGGAAGAATATTATGAAAAGGAAGAAGAGGAAGAAGATTGTTATCAAGAAAAAGAATATGGTTTTGAAATGAAAATGATGAAACTGCTAGTAATGAAACGGAAAAAGAAGAAACATTTAACGAAGATGAAAGGGAATTATTATATACTAGCAGGGTGCCCGCAGCTTCGCTTGCATTATTTCTGTCTCGATACAGGAAGCACTTAAATATTAAGACAATATTTTTTAAATAGTGCAATTTATGCAATGTTTATATCAAATAATAAGATTAAAAACTACAAAAACGCATTTATATATGTATATCACAACTGCACATAATTAAAAAATAACCAAATATTCATTTAAATGTAAATCATTTATGACTTTACTAATTAAGAATAGTAAAAAACGAAACTGTGGTAGGACAAACACACACACACACCCACACACACCCACACACACCCACACACACCCACACACACACACACAGCGACACATCTACACTCTCTCTTAGACTTACTGTACTTTAAATTAAACGGTAAAGTTAACTGTAAATATAACTATAAACTGTAAATATAATATAGTCATTCCTCTCTAGCATTTACCTTAACTTAAGAGATAAAATGTATACACATATTCGTCCCGCTCTCACGAATGTGCGTGCAGAAGAGAGAACGTGGTCTGTGCGATTCACTCTATGTTTAGCTGTGGAAGAAGCCTGTCCTATAAAATAAAGATTATAATCTAAAACTACAAACTATTCGGAGTATAACTTATTCTATCACAATATCAGAAATGGTTCTTACTCACAATGCCTGACACAGATTTAAATCAGTTTACGGTCGTTCAGTTAAAGACTTGGTTGAGTGCGCTCGGGCTACAAACCTCGGGCCCAAAAGCGGAATTGATGGCGCGTCTGCAGACCCTCTCACCGGAGACACGTGGTGATCCACCAAATAAACCAGCAATTCAGGGTGAGCAACCGCCAGAAGCCGAGACAGACGGAGCCGCATCTTTGCCGCTGGAGCAGCAATTGGAAAGCGCAGACGCATTGGAGGACTCTGATCCAGTGACGTCACCAGTTGACGACATCCGCATGGAGCAGCTTTCTCTTGTGGACGTCGAAAGGGCCACGTTGCAGAGAATACGAGACGAGATCGAGGCAAATAAAACCGTGTTACAACGCATTCAATCGGAGATCGCTGACGTCACCAGGAACAAAACCAATCTTGCACAACAGATATACCATGACGTCATCGACAACAGCTTGGAGGAGTCCGTCAACCCTATCAATTGTGCTTATAGCACCACCGCTGTTAACACCGAGGCTAACATCAACAGGGGCATCGATATCGATAAATCCAGCGCTGGAAGGGACATTGGAAACAGTGATGAACAACACCAAGACACAAACGTCAACAAACTACTGGAATCTCCAACAACTTCGCTCGCACTGGCAAAAGAAGTCACAATGGATTTCGACGGCAAGTTGTGCGCCCGTAACTGGGTAACACAACTACAAAACATAGCGCAAGTGTACAAGTTGGACACCTTTGGTGTGCGAATGCTCCTTATTGCCAAACTCAAAGGAAAAGCTCAAATCTGGCTGCACGCAAACGCCACCCGGATTTTAGAGCCGACCGATCGCCTTTGTGAACAGCTGATCTTGACCTTTGGAGCCAAAATGACTAAAGGAGAGCTAAGGAACGCGTTCCAAAGTCGTCAGTGGCGTGCCGGAGAAAAGTTCGCTTCATATTTCGATGAAAAAATCATGTTGGCGAATGACATAAACATCGACAAGGAAGAGCTTCTGGAGAACATCATCGAAGGGATTCCAGCCGCAGGACTGCGCGACCAAGCGCGCATACAGTGTTTCTCCGAGCCAATGCAAATGCTAAAAGCCTTTGCAGGAATTCGTTTGCCTGAACCTAGGTTGGAAGCCAATTCTTCGCAGCGCTCATCGGAAAAGATTGAAGCCACCAAGGATTTTCGCTGCGTAAATTGCAATTCTAAGGGGCACTACGCCATAGACTGCCGCAAACCGAAAAGGGAGCCCGGTTCCTGCTACGCTTGTGGGAAATTTGGACACTTTGTGGGACAATGCCCGGAGCGCGAGAGCGCAAATACAAATAATTACGTAAAATGCATAAAAATATTTTTTCACAACAGTTCTGAAACCCCATTCATTTCAGCATGCCTCATAGACACGGGTAGCCCTATATCATTCGCAAAAACCAATATTATATCCTCTAAAATTAAAATGGAAATCGTTTCTGAAAACTACTTCGGCCTAAACAAAAGCCAACTGAAAATTTATGGAAGAATTTTATGTTACATAAAAAAAGAAAAATCAAAATGTTATTATACCCGTTACTCGTAGAGTAAAAGGGTATATTGTATTCGTGCAAAAGTATGTAACAGGTAGAAGGAAGCGTTTCCGACCCTATAAAGTATATATATTGTTGTTCAGGATCACTAGCCGAGTCGATCTAGCCATGTCCGTCTGTCCGTCTGTCTGTCAGTCTGTCCGTATGAACGCTGAGATCTCGGAAACTATAAAAGCTAGAAGATTGGCATTTGGCATGTAGATTTTAGGAGTTCCTACGCAGCGCAAGTTTGTTTCAAAATGGTGCCACGCCCCCTCTGACGTCCACAAGCCACAAGCTGTGGCCACAGTTTTGATGCTATTATGAAAATTTTAATTGATATGAATTCGTTTCGTCAATACCTATCGATTGGCCTAATAAAAGTTTGCCACGCCCACTCTAACGCCCAAAAACCCATTAAACGCTTAAGCCTGGCTAGCGCCTACATTTCCGCCTTTCATGGCGCCATCTAACGGATGACTTTGGAACAGCTGGCCAAGGTGCTCAACAGAGTCAACGTTAAATTTCGATAAGGATTTCTATTAAAGGAAATTGCGATGGTTTTCATTTGTCAATACCAAACTATATCCCAAGAACTATGCAAATCAAATAAAGTCAGACAATTTGGAGGTCTGAGTCAAACAATGGCGTATGTGTGTATGTATGTAAGCATATACATATGTATGTATTTACATTGTACACAGTTGTTTAGCTGAGTAACGGGTATCTAAAAGTCGAGGCACTCGACTATAGCGTTCTTTCTTGTTTTTACCTTTACATTGTGCCTACCGAGTCTATGAGTCATGAGGTTGTTCTTGGGAGGAATTTTATGGATGCTTGCAAATTAGAATTAGATTTAAGTGTTCTAAAAATGGTCACATTAGAGTCTGCGAATACTGAACATATTGTGAATGTGAATAATACCCTCAATCCCCTCAAAGTCTCAATCACGAACCGAAAAGTGCTATCGAAATTCCGAAGGATGCTATTACAGTTAGTGAAACCGTTAATCCTACAGTTAGTGAAACAGTTAGTGAAACAGTTAGTGAAACAGTTAGTCCTACAGTTAGTGAAACGGTTAATCCTACAGTTAGTTAACCAGTTAGTCCTACAGTTACTGAAACAGTTAGTCCTACAGTTAGTGAAACAGTTAGTCCTACAGTTAGTAAAACAGTTAGTCCTACAGTTAGTGAAACAGTTAGTCCTACAGTTAGTGAAACGGTTAATCCTACAGTTAGTGAAACACTTAGTCCTACAGTTACTGAAACAGGTAGTCCTACAGTTAGTGAAAAAGTTAGTCCTACAGTTAGTGAAACAGTTAGTCCTACAGTTAGTGAAACAGTTAGTCCTACAGTTAGTGAAACAGTTAGTTCTACAGTTAATGAAACAGTTAGTCCTACAGTTAGTGAAACGGTTAATCCTACAGTTAGTGAAACAGTTAGTCCTACAGTTAGTAAAACAGTTAGTCCTACAGTTAGTGAAACAGTTAGTCCTACAGTTAGCAGCACATTTAGTGAAACAGTTAGAGATACAGCTGTAACAGTCGGTAAGACAGTCACAAATGCAGCGAGCCAAGCAGTTAGTGATACAGTTAGTAAGACGGTCAGTTATAAAGGAAATGGAACAATTAACAAGGTAGTTGGTAAGATAGTTTGTGATACAGGCAATAAAACAGGCAGCCCTGTAGTTAGTGAATCAATTGGTCCAACGGTTTCCAACCTTGTTAGTAATGGCGCTTTAGATATGACAATTGCAATATGGGAAATTATGAACATAAACTACATTGACGACGAGAGAGCCGATAACTTATGCGGTACAAATGATAATCCAGCCTTGATACGACAATTGAAAGAGATAATTGAACACCATTACGCGAAGGTAGATAAACCGAAAGAACTGTTAATCAAAAGTGAAATAAAACGCAATTTAGAGAATTCAAAACCCTTTAGCTGTGCGCCACGACGACTCGCCTATGCAGAAAAAGAAAAGTTGCAAAAATGATTGGACGATTATTTAGAGAACGGAATTATACAGCCAAGCCAATCGGAATACGCTTCGCCTATAGTATTAGTAAAGATAAAGACTGGTGACATAAGACTTTGTATAGATTTTAGAAAACTTAACAAAGTTTTAATTAATTAAATAAGGAGTCAGTTAAGTACACTTCATTTGTGACACCGTTAGGTCAATTTGAATTTCTTAGAATGCCAATAGGTCTTAAAACTGTATCGGCAGTGTTTCAAAGATTCATAAATAAAATTTTCGACAATCTTATTAGAAACAATCAAGTGATTGTATACATGGACGACATAATGATAGCTAGCAAGGATTTTGATGAACATTTTCAGATTTTAAAAGAAGTATTCTTTAGACTTGTTAAAAATAAATTGCAACTACGAATTGATAAATGCGAGTTTCTCCAATCTAGTATTAAATATTTGGGTTTTATTATAAATGGCGAGGGCATTAGAGCAGATGTCAAGGGAATAGAAGCAATCCAAAATTTTCCGATCCCAGACAAAACGCAATCTGTTCAAAGTTTTCTTGGTCTATGCTCATATTTTCGCAGATTCATTAAAGATTTTTCGACTTTAGCTAAACCGTTATATGATCTGTTAAGAAAAGACGAGAAATTCCATTTTGGAGAAAAAGAAATGAGCTGTTTTGTAATGCTTAAACAGAAGTTAGTAGAAGCACCAGTATTAGCCATATACAACTACAAGGACGAGGTAGAACTACACTGCGACGCCAGCTCTCTTGGCTTTGGCGCCGTACTACTTCAAAAGAAAGAGGACGGTAAACTGCACCCAATTTTTTATTTTTCCAAGCGCACAATAGCTTTGAACTTGAGACAATGGCCATTATTCACGCATTGCGTAGATTTAGAATATATCTATTTGGTAGACATTTCAAGATCATTACCGATTGTAACTCTCTCACATTAACGCTTAACAAGATCGAACTCGTATAGCTAGGTGGGCATTAGAGCTACAAAATTACGACTTGATTTGATACATCGGGAAGGCAACAAAATGCAACACGTGGACGCTCTTAGCAGGTGTACAAACATCTTAGTGGTACAAACAAATTCATTTGAAGACAATCTGGTTATTTGCCAAGCCAAAGATCCAAAAATACAAGTGATAAAAAGTCAGCTAGAGAAAAATGAACACAAATTATTCGAGATGAGAAACGGAATAATTTATAGAAAAAGCAACGATGGCAGGTTATTATTCTACGTACCCACAGACATGGAAGAGCATATTCTTTTTAAATACCACAATGAGATCGATCACATAGGAAGAGACAAAATGTTAGATATAATTGGGAAAAGTTATTGGTTTCCAAATGCTAAAGATAAATGTCTAAGCCATATCAATAACTGCTTAAAATGAATAGCATTTTCTTCCAAAGTAGGAAAAGAAGGATTCCTACATTCAATTCCAAAGGGCAGCAAACGCTTTGAACTTATCCACGTTGATCATTATGGTCCAGTCGATTCGGGCAGGTCAAAGAAACACATATTTGTCGTCGTTGACGGGTTCACAAAGTTTGTACGTTTATATACAACAAAGACAACAAATACCCGGGAAGTTATCTTAGCCCTTAAGGCAAGCCCAAATGCATAATTTCAGATAGAGGAAGCTGTTTCACGTCTAATGAGTTTGACGATTTTATGGCAAAGGTCGATGTTAAGCATATAAAGATAGCGACGGGATCGCCACAAGCAAACGGCCAGGTCGAAAGAATCAACAGAAGCCTAGGACCAATGATAGCGAAACTGACAGAACCAGAGAAAGGTATATACTGGGACTTAGTATTAGATAAAGTAGAACATGTATTGAATAACACACAGCACTGCAGTATTAGACAATGTCCAAGCAAAATTTTATTTGGTTTAGAACAAAGAGGAAAAATAGTAGACGAGTTAAAAGAGAAATTAGAAGAATTGTACAGTGAACCGATAGGCAGAGATTTGACAACCATTAGGATCGAAGCAGAAAAATGTCAAGAAAAAGCACAAGCCTACAACAAACTGCAATATGATAAGACACCCAGAAAACCGTCGGAATATAGAAAAGGAGATTACGTAATGGTCAAGAATTTCGATAGCACAGCGGGTGTATCTAGAAAACTAATTCCAAAGAACAAAGGACCCTATGTAATTTCGAAAGTATTAAGTAATGACAGATTCTTGTTAAGGGATGTAGAAGGATTTCAGGTATCACGCAACCCTTACCAAGGGGTTTGGAGCATTAACAACATTAAGCATTGGATAGGAAAATATAAAAAATGATAACAGTGCGTATTCGCATAAGAAAAAGTAAACCTATTGTGAAAATTTCTAATAATTTTAATCTAAAAAAAAAAAAAACGGTATTCTATTTATGACTATAATTGTACAATTATAAAACTATTGCAAATTTTCACGGTGATCAGGAGATCATTCGGTCAGGATGGCCGAGTTGTGGTAGGACACACAGGACACATCTACACTCTCTCTTAGACTTACTGTACTTTAAATTAAACGGTAAAGTTAACTGTAAATATAACTATAAACTGTAAATATAATATAATATTTAATCTCTCTCTAGCATTTACCTTAACTTAAAAGATAAAATGTATACACATATTCGTCCCGCTCTCACGAATGAGTGGGCAGAAGAGAGAACGTGGTCTGTGCGATTCACTCTCTGTTTAGCTGTGGAAGAAGCCTATCCTATAAAATAAAGATTATAATCTAAAACTACAAACTTTTCGGAGTATAACTTATTCTATCAGAAAACTAATTGGCAAATTTGTAAGATAACATCAGAGATATCAACAAATTTGCACATTCAATAGAAAAAATTAAAATTCCGAGAAAGGCGAACTAAAATAATAATATTATTGCTCATATACGGTTATACACCAAAATACACGGTTATGCAAAGAAATTTTCCTATTAATTAGGCAAAGCCTACTCTTTGCCTAATTCATAAGAAAATAATCACATAAAAACACAACTCGCGGCAAATTTTCTTGATACGACTCTGACCAAATTGAAAGTTTCCCCGTTAACTTCTTCATTTGCGCTCTTGCTTGTTGCAGTTGGCAACAATGAGCGTGGAGGACACCGTTCTTGTCGCAAAGAAAAAATAGAAGAGACACAGAGAAAAACTTCAGAGGGTTCCTGCCGGAACACCACCAAAAAAATGCTTCAGCAAGGTCAAAGGTAAAGTTAACGCCTGGTTATACGATAACCCAAGTCGGTCTTAGCAACCAATGGATGATCTATGCGACCAGATGATTTCGATGTTCGGTGAAACACAGTAGAAATCAGAAAAGCGCCGAAAATTCGGGTCTCGTATCTGGCAACTGATGAGAAGTTTGGGTTATACTTGGATGAAATGGATCGAATGTCTTACTACCTATAGCACAGCATGATTTTATTGACGGCCTGCTTGACATATCTCTATCTCAAGTAAACAACGTTCGAAATTCATTAGGTCGCCTACTTGATTTGTGTTTTGTATCGAATCCTGAAGGTGTGTTTCTGTCCAGAGTAGCACCACTCACGCAACCTGAAGATCCATATCACCCAACAATCGAACTTTCATTTGATACGGGTAGAGTTATAGAAGAAAAATCAGAAAAATCCAAACGAATACATTGTTTTCGCAAGGCAGACTTTCTGAGGCTTAATAATTTTATTTCTGGCTTTAATTGGTCTGATCTTTACTTATGCAATAATATGTCCGAAGCAGTTAATGTTTTTTACACTCCAATAAACTCATTTTTTAATTCCTGTGTTCCGTGGTACTATCCGTCAATTTCCAACAAATCACCTTGGTTTAGCAAAGAGTTGACACACCTAAGAAATGTAAAGTCCAGACTTTTTAGGAAAAATAAAAATACCGGTTCTTAATCTGTTTTTACTAGATATTTAAGTGCTCGGTCAAGATTTACCGTGCTTAATGCTCAGTGTTATAATAGTTACTTAAACCCTTGTAAGGTCCAGTTCTCTCAGGACCCGAAAAAGTTTTATAATTTCGTCAACACCAAGCGTAAATCTAATTCTTTTCCTTCCTCGCTGTCGTTCGAAAACATGACGGCAACCACAGATCAGGCAATAGCCGATGTATCTGCCCAATTTTTTCAAACGACTTACTCTACTTTAGATTATTTATCACAGCCTTATTCTTACACCATGCCCAAGTCAAACCTCATATTCTGTCCCACTTTAACAGAAAGCTCTCTTCTTTTGGATCTTCTTCGTATTAAGCCTGTTTATTCGCCAGGGCCCGATGGTATTCCTGGGTGCGTGCTTAGGTATTGCGCTAAGGCCCTGTGCAAACCTCTTCACAAGTTGTTTACCTTATCTCTAGAAACCTCCCAATTCCCAAATATTTGGAAGGAATCATTTGTTATTCCTCTTTTCAAAAAAGTTAACATGTTAGAAGCCAGTAACTACAGAGGTATTTCTAAGTTGTCAGCTATTCCTAAGCTTTTTGAAAAAATTATTACTCCTCATTTGCAGCACCTTTGCAGATCAATCATTTCTCCATGTCAACACGGATTTATTAAACGTAGATCCACAATCACAAACCCTCTAGAGCTCACTACATTTGTGATAAAAGGCTTCAATAGTAGTTTTCAAACAGACGTCATTTACACAGACTTTAGTACAGCATTTGACTTTGTAAATCACTTACTTCTTATTCAAAAACTTGACCTGTTAGGTTTTTCAGTTGATCTGCTTAAATGGATTTCAAGTTATCTGAATGGCAGGTCACAAAGGGTCCTTTTTAAAAATTAAATTTCTGAAATTCTCCGTGATACCTCCGGTGTCCCACAAGGGAGCCATCTGGGTCCGTTACTTTTCACATAATTTATTAACGATCTCAATTTTAAGTCATTCCCGCGTGCTAATGTACGCAGATGATGTTAAGTTGTGCCTGCAGTATAAGGACATTTCCTGCCATTTAGACTTGCAATCGAGATAATTTACTAAATTTAAACGCATCCAAGTGCAAGCTGATGACTTTTTATCGGGTCAATCCGATATACGCGACTTACACATTAAGTGGCAGCTCTTTGGATAGAATAACTCTTGTAAACAATCTTGGCGTTCTCTTGGACCCTAAACTAAAATTTTCAAACCACATTTCGTCCATGGTTCATAAAGCCAGAGGAGTGGATTGGACACTGGGTAGGACAATGCCCACAGAACAAAAGCAACAAGAGAGCTGACAACGTTTACGTAAGACATGTTAAAATACATTTTGTATATTTTCTAATAACCCAATAATTGTAGAATGCCAGATTCGAGTAGTTGATTAAAACTTGTATGGTACCCAAGAATATTGAAGTATTGCCGGACGACAAGCGGTATTATGGTTTAAATAAGAGTTATTTGCAAACGCAAGGAAAAATTTGATGTTACATTATCAAAAACTTGAATAAAGTATATTTTCATTCAATAATTGTGTACGATGAGTCATGATGCTAATTTGGGAAGAGATTTCATGGAAGCGTGCGACATAAATTTAGACTTAAGGGGTCATTTTCAAAAAATCGAAAATAATAAAAATATTGCTTTATCTTGAAGAACAACTTCTTGAGAACATTTCCCCAAATGTTCATAGAGATTTGAGCAGTAGAAAGAAAGCTACAGCGTTCCTAGCCGCGCGCCTCGTCTCCGGCCAAACCCAAACATGAAACTTTAAGCGCGAATATCTCGAAATTTTGTTCTTTGAAAAATGACTGCGGTGATATGGATTGGCGAAAAACTGCTGAACTGATTTTCTTCAAATTTTTTTTGTAAGTGTTCGTAATGTTTTTGTGTGTACTTAAACGATAGAATTTTTCTTGCAAATATTTTTTTGCATAAAACGTTCCTGTTTTAAAAACAATCGTTTAGCTACAAGGAATGAATGATGAAATATTTTTATACCCTTGCAGAGGGTATTATAATTTTGGTCAGAAGTTTGTAACGCAGTGAAGGAGACTTTTCCGACCCTATAAAGTATATATATTCTTGATCAGGATCAATAGGGGAGTCGATATAGCCATGTCCGTCTGTCCGTCTGTTTCAATACCGTTTTTCAGCTCAGTTTAAAAGCTAGCGATCTGAAACTTTCACACTCGTCCTAAAACATGTGTACGCAGATCAAGTTCTAAAATCGCCCCGATCGGACGTCTATATCCTATAGCTCCCATAGGAACAATTGGATATATCTTTCAAGAATTGATGATATTTCACGCAGTGTAAAAGCTATTGACATGAATCTTTCCAAATCGTATTTTTTTATGTATACCTTGATCAGGGTAAAAGCGCGTGGCGAATGGACGTCTATATCCGATAGCTCCCATAGGAACAATAGGGTAAAATCGGTCCAAATTTGATGTTTTTCAGAGTATGCATAAAGCATACATTGATCAAGGTAAAAGCGCGTGCCGATCGGACGTCTATATCCTATAGCTCTCATAGGAACAATAGAGTGAAATCGGTCCAAATTTGATGATTATCAGAATATTTCGCGCAGTGTGTAAGCTACTAAAAGAATTTTTTTAATTCTTATTTATTTACGCATATCTTGATTAGGGTAAAAGCGCTTGCCGCTCGGAAGTCTATATCTTAAAGAAGATAGGAAAAATTGTTAAGGGCTGCGAAAGTATCCCTTTTTTTCTATTTGTATATGACATTTTTGCAGTATAACAGCAATTGACTTGAAACGATGCAAATCTAGTTTACTTATGTATACCTTATTCCTTTCGCTACTTTTTCACTTTTACCAATTTCGGCAAAGTCTGCAAGGGTATTACAACTTCGGCTTGCCGAAGTTAGCTTCCGTCCTCGTTATTTTTACGGTTTTTACAGTTGACCCGTTCGCCCTTAAGTAATTTAAAAATAATTACTGTTGAAACGAAAAAAGATGAAAATTTTTATGAAAAAGAAGAAAAAAACATGAGAGAACTCTATAGTCGAGTGCCTCGTTACTCCCGTACCCGTTACTCCGCCATGAAAGGCGGAAATCTAGGCGCTAGCCTGGTTTCAGCGTTTAATGGGTTTTTGGGCGTTAGAGTGGGCGTGGCAAACTTTTATTAGGCCAATCGATAGGTATTGACGAAATAAATACTTATCAATTAAAATTTTCAAAATAGCATCCGAACTGTGGCTTGCGCTGCGTAGGAACTCCTAAAATCTACATGCAAAATGCCAATCTTCTAGCTTTTATAGTTTCCGAGATCTCAACGTTCATACGGACGGACAGACAGACGGACATGGCTAGATCGACTCGGCTAGTGATCCTGAACAAGAATATATATACTTTATAGGGTCGGAAACGCTTCCTTCTACCTGTTACATACTTTTGCACGAATACAATATACCCTTTTACTCTACGAGTAACGGGTATAAAAATACGAAAAGTTAAAATTCAAGGAAATCATCACCGCGCGCTGCTCTAACTCAGTGACTGGGTGTGGAACCGAAGTTTCTGGCCATTGAAGTTTGGGCAGCTGTAACCATTGGGGCCCATGCCACCAGAGGGTGCTATCGCCCAACTCTTGCAGGGACACGCCGCGACTAGCTAGGTCGGCAAAATTGTGTTCTGATCGCACATGTGACCAATTTTCAATCTTTGTAACTTGAGCTATTTTGGTTACGCGGTTGGCTACGAAAGTGGTCTAGGAGCAGGCTGGTTTTTTTAAAAAAATCTCAGAGCTGTCTGACAACATATTTGGAAGGATGGTGGATGCCATATCTGCCAGCAATAGGGCACCACATAGCTCGAGTCGGGGGAGGGATACGGTTTTCACAGGGGCCACCCGGGTCTTTGCCGTAAGCAGATTAGTCAATATCTGCTGACCGACTTCAACCCTGACATACAGCGCAGCCCCATAGGCCTTTTGGGAAACGTCACAGAAACCGTGAAGCTCGATTTTTACCTGGGGCTGGTAACCGACCCATCTCGGAATACGGATTTGATCGAGATCGGAATAACTTTGCAGGAACATTTGCCATCTATGGCTCATTTCGGCGGGAAGGTTGTCATCCCAGCCTAACTCTTGAAGCCAGATCTCCTGCATAAACATTTTGGGCCGGACGATGAACGGGGCAAGCCATCCAGCGGGATCGAATAGCTTTCCGATCTGGGAGAGAACTTCTCTTTTTGTATAGGAGGATTTGACGGATATTTCTGGGGGCACGAAGTAGAACTCGACGGTGGTTGCTCTCCAGCGAACGCCGAGAGTTTTGGCTGTGCTTTCGGCATCAATATTCAGGAACTCAGCATGGAGAAGATGCTCATTTGGAATGTCCTTTAAAACCCCCTTGTGGTTGGAAGTCCACTTTCTAAGCGGAAAACCGGCAGAATTCAAAGCGGTTACTAACTCCTGGATGATAAGTTGAGCTTCTTGTTGAGAATTCGATCCTGCTAAAACGTTATCAACATACATGAAGTTGCGGATTATGTGACTGGCTTTCGGAAACTGCTGATCTACGTCATCAGCCAGCTGTTGCAGCACTCGGATTGCGAGATAGGGCGCGCAATTGACATCCTTGTTTCGGTATAGAATCCTTTGAAAGGTCGTGTGCTTTGGATCGACCCAGATCTGCCTATACATTTTAGTGATGTCCGCACTAAAGACGTACTTGAAATAGCGCCACTTTAAAATCTGAATCGTTAAGTCAGATTAAAGGACTGGACCGGCATGAAGCACATCGTTCAAGCTAGTCCCATTTGCTGAAGGGCTGGAAGCGTTCAATACCACCCGCAGTTTCGTGGTGGTGCTTTCGGGTTTTATTACCGCATGATGTGGGAGGTAGTAGTTTGGAGAATTGTGAGTGGGCGAAACCTCTCTCATATGGCCTAAATCCAAATATTCTAGGATCACGGAGTTGTACTGCTCATTTAATGGAGTGTCTCTTCGTAAACGATTTTCGTTTCTCCGAAACTGAGCAAGTGCTATAGACCTTGAGTATCCCAACTCAGATCCACAATGATCGGGGTCGCAGAACGGTAACGTCACTACGTACTTCCCGCTCGCGTCTCTAGTTGTGGTTCGTAGAAAATTACTTTCGCAGACGGAATCGGACTCTTTTACCATTTTTTATGGTAGATTTTCCACCTCCCAAAACTTAGTAAGAAGTTTATCTAAGGACGCCTCAGTTGGCTTCGTAACCTGAGTCGTAAAGGCTGAGACTCGGTTGCTTGTGGACATGAACACTGGACCAGTGAGCACCCACCCGAAAATGGTCTCTTGCCCAAAAAGAGATCCGCAGATGTTGGTCTTTGTGCCGCTCAGCAGCACGGATGGAAGGATATCAACTCCGATAAGAACGTCTATCTGGGAACTCTGGAGAAATGTGGAATCTGCCCATTGAAGGTTTGGCAAATCTCTCAGGACATCTTGTCGAATGGAATGTGAGGGTAATCTGCCTGCTAATTCTGGCAGAACATACGCTGTGGTGTCTAACTGCAGGCCCGGCTTGGTAGGAGACCGAATGGAGAAATGGCAAAGCCGTGTTGACTGGGCAGAAACTGTCTGATTTAAACCAGACACTTGAAGTTGAAAAGACGCTCCGTAATAAACGTCGCCTCCGATCCGAGTCGATCAGAGCGCGTGCTCGGAAGTGGGAACCGAGGTGGCAGATATCAATCATTGCCGTGCCCAAAAGAACTGCTTTTGAGCCTGAGGCAAAACAGACTTGTACATTTGAATGTTCATCTGGAATGTGTGAGCCTCCCGCCGGAGGATAGGCTCTAGGTCTCGCATTCCCAAAGGGACTTGGATTGTTGGAAAAAGGGGTGCCTCGATGCAAAAGCGGGTGATGTCTCCCTCGGCACACGAAACAGCTGTGCGTACTGGAACAATCCCGGAGCTGATGGCCTCTCGCGAAGCAATTCAAACATAACTGCTTCTTTTTTATGTAATTTTCCCGCGCCTCGATTGCCATCTGAATGAAGCGAGGGCACAACCGCACTGGGTGACTCTCTTTAGAGCACAAATCGCAGCTCTTTGGTTTGACACTCACTTTGGCTTCAAAGTAGTGAAGCTTTTTCGTGACCTGGGGATTTTTTGAAGTTGACGGACCACCAAGACTCTGCTTCATATCCTCAATGGCTTCTAAGGTTCTATACCTATCTCTAAGGAACGCGTTCATCTCATCCCATGTAGGAATATCGGACTTTGAGGTAAGGGATTGTTCCCACAAGGACAGGGTCAACCTGGACAACTTACTGGCGCACAGGTATACCAGCAAGCAATCCCAATTTTCCGTTGATATTTTGGAATGGGCTAATGCTGTCAGGCACCCTTGGATGGTGCTCTGAAGCTCTTTTATGGAGTGGCTAGTTTCGGAATTAACGGAACTCAAGTTAAATAGGAGCTTGAGCTGGCTGTTCACTAAAAGCCGTTTGTTTTCGAAACGGTCTCGAAGCGCCTCCCAAGCGGAAGCGAAACCATCATTAGTGAGCGGGGACTGGGCAACAATTGCCTTTGCCTCACTGCTCGTCTTCGCGTTGAGATGGAATAACTTCTCGACCGGCGTCAACCGTGTGTTGTTGACGTAGACGGCAGTGAAAAGGTCTCTGAACGTTGGCCATTTGAGATAGTCTCCCTCGAATACCTCTGTATCACATGGAGGCAACCGGCACCCGGACGGAATGTACGCGGACTGATTGTCGGTGCTCGACATCGGTTGCTGTGAACTGGCTCGGTCAATTAGCTCGCTGAGCTGAACCGCCAGCTCTTCGTACACCGAATAGCAGTATTCGTATTTGCGGTGCAGAGTTGCCGAAATCTCCTCCGCCCCTTCAGTCGTAATACTGGAGATCGTGTCTAAACACGCTTCGAATTCTTTTTCGGCTTTGTCCCATAGCGAGCGGACTTGCTCCTTACGGATTTTGCAGGTGTGGCCAGCCGGAGGTGACGGCCCTGAGTTTCAATCGTCCCTCTGAAATGGCTCATACGGTCGGACACCATGATAAACCGCGCGAGGGCTGCAATTGCAATTTCGTTGCTCATTTTTGCCTGAGAACGAGTTGCTCTGCAACAAGATTTCTATGTCGATGATTTCATCTCCGGTGGAAGCTCTGTTGCTGAGGCTATTGAGAAAATGCGACAGACCACTGAGATACTTGCTCGAGGTGACTTCAAGTTACGAAAGTGGTGCACCAGCCACCACGAGGTCTTAAAGGATGTGTCAGATGATGACAAGGAGAAGTATTTGAAGTTCGACGATGGCAGCGATATAACCAAAACTCTTGGTCTTGCATGGGATCCGGCAACAGACGAGCTGCTGTTCTCTTTATCGTCTCTAGATCCCGGCTCCAAGGCCTGCCGACGATCTGTTCTGGCCACCGTTGCTCGTTTCTATGACCCGCTAGGCCTTCTTGGTCCAGTAATCACAAAGGCCAAGGTGTTTCTTCAACAACTCTGCAAGGACAAATTGGATTGGGATGAAAGTTTGCCCTTAGATCGTAACACCTGCTGGATTGAAATGTGCATCAGTTTTCAGAGCGTTCAACGCATATCATTCCCAAGATTTTTGCTTCTTTCAGAAACTGATGTTGAAATTCATGGTTTCTGCGATGCCAGCGAGGAAGCTTACGGAGCTTGCATATATGTGCTGTCTAGGGGCACTTCTCCAGCCAGCAGCCATCTCTTATGTTCCAAATCCCGAGTAGCGCCTCTCAAAACGATATCTGTACCTAAGCTGGAGTTATGTGGCGCCCTGCTACTAGCCAAGCTGATGAATGAAGTTATGAAAATGGATATGTTCAATGGTCCTTTTCACTGCTGGTGTGATTCCTCTGTGGCGCTATCCTGGATCGGTAATGAGCCTTTCAAATTCAACGTCTTCGTGGCAAACCGAGTGGCTTCTATACAGGAATTGACTACTAATATGGAATGGCATCATATTCCGACTACACTGAATCCTGCCGACATTTTGTCCAGGGGGTCTACTCCGGATTTACTGGCGCTTTCTGAGATCTGGTTTCATGGCCCACCATTTTTACTTGGTGGTCGCAAGGATTGGCCTACGCGTCTGCATTATGGCGATCCGAGCCTTGAGTTACGTAAACAGGTGCTGATGGTCAAGTCACCTCACGTTGATGTCACCCTTAGATCCAAGTATGGCAACTCGTTCCCTTCCATGCAGCGCGTGTTCGCATACATTTACAAATTTTCTCACCGCTTGTGGCATCGTGGTCTCGAAATATCTGATGTGCAACGTGGGACATATATGCTCTGGCGAGGCGTCCAATTGGCTCATTTATGGGAGGACATAAAGGAGCTTCGTTCAAATAGCATTGTTAAAAAATCAAGTTCTATTGCTTCGCTCTTGCCCTTCATAGATGCATGTGGCCTTCTTCGAGTTGGTGGACGCCTCGAAAATTCAACACTTGCGTATGAGGCTCGCCATCCCATAATAGTGCCACGTCGTCACCCACTCACCTTAGCGCTCATCATGCACTTCCATAAGATGAACCTGCATGCAGGACCGCGCGCTCTGTTGGCAAGCATCCGACTACAATACTGGCCTATTGGAGGACTGCGAACGGTCTCAAATGTACTGAAAGGCTGTGTGGAGTGCTTCCGGGCCAGGCCCAAATTTCTGGAACCAATCATGGCTAATCTTCCGAAGGAACGTTTGGAGTGCGTACGGGCCTTTGCTGTTTCTGGCGTCGACTATTGTGGACCTTTCCTTTACAAATCAGAAGTTCGCACCAGGTCTCCCATCAAGTGCTACGTATGCGTGTTCATCTGCTTTACAAGCAAGGCTGTGCACTTAGAGCTTGTCAAGGATCTAACAACTGCGTCGTTTTTAAGTGCTTTGAAGAGATTCATTTCTACACGTGGAAAGCCTAGTCAAATTTGGTCGGACAATGCTACCAACTTTGTAGGAGCAAAAAATGAGTTGGCGGATTTGAAGCGGCTGCTGCTTAGCGATTCTCATATGCAGTCTGTTCATCAAGCTTGCTTGGCTGAGGGAATCGACTGGCAATTTATTCCGCCTCGCTCACCACACTTTGGCGGATTGTGGGAGGCAGCAGTCAAGACGGCCAAACACCATTTCTACCGCTCTGTTGGCCGCCAAACGCTTAGTTTTGATGAGCTTCGCACTTTGGTTTGTCAGATTGCGTCAATCATTAATTCTCGCCCCTTGCTATCCGTTTCAGAGAATCCAGATGATCTTGATGTTTTGACTCCTGCCCACCTACTTTTTGGTGGCCCTTCCACTACTATCATTGAGCCCGATCTAACCAAGCTTAACTATAACCGCTTGGATGGTTGGCAGCGTGTAACATATCTGCAGCAACTATTCTGGTCCCGATGGCAGAAGGAGTATCTTACCCTTCTGCAACAACGCACCAAATGGCGGTCTCCTGAACGAATGCTGAAGGTCAACGACGTAGTTTTGATAAAGGATGAAAATCTACCTCCCCATGCGGTGGCCCTAGCTAGCGAGGGTGACCGCACTTATTCCTGGACGAGATGGTGTTTGCCGAGTTGCTGATCTGAAAACGTCCACGTGTGACATCAGGAGAGCTGTTAAGTAAATAATGTGCCTGTGCCTGTCCACCAATGATGAAGTTGAAAGACAGGCTTCCAACGGGGGGAGTATGTTGAGCGCAAAGCCCAGCCAACTCAAATAAATAGAGAGTCAGAATCACTCATTTCTAAGCGGCTCCTCTTATCTCTCTATAATTGGACTAGTCAGTCTGAGGCCCGCCTCCCTCAACGCCTACGGTCCGTCGCCAGCGCATAAATTTGTTGTTGTTGATAAGCAAGCTTCGGTGTTCGCAAAGCCCGTAGCCCTTGCATACATTCATAAAGTTAATAAACTGAAATATTGAATTTATCTCGCCTTGTGATTTGTTTTAAAAATAGCTGACAAAAAGGCTTGTTAGCTCAACATTTGGAGGCCCCGGCGAGATTCGTAAATTCAAGTCTGTGGAAATTCGTTTGTGCAAAAGAAACAGTGCACAAAGAAGACAAAAAACAACTGTTACATTAGGCTGGTTCCGCTTTAAGCTGGTCCTAATAAATTTTCTGCCTCGCCAACTGGTGACTGTACTTTCTTGCCGTTACAAAAACAAAGACTTCTGACAATTGTAACTGTAAACTCCCGAGTTGTGCAGTGCGTTTCGGTTTGCTTTATACAAATACATACGCACAGATGAGTTCAGACGAAGGCAGCACAGTGGCGGACCATAATATTATGACGGCTGAAACTAAAGTGCGGTTCTTGAAGTGCAAAGCCGAATCGGTGTACAATAGCTTAAAGCGCATGGATATTTCGCTAGCTAAAGACGCGATTTGCCTGTTTGGGTCCGCGGAGTTGACAGTTCGGCTAGAACTTCTTGAGCATACTCAAGCCTCATTCAGGCTTGCCCACAATGCGCTGGAGGAGCTAGACTATTCGGAAATCGGCAGTGAGCTTAGCGACAATTTTGAAATGCTCATGGTATCGGTCAAGTCACGGCTAAGACAGCAACTTGACAACTGTCAGCTTCGAATGCCAACATCTTCCACTATGCACCTTGATCCCAACCTGGATCAGTCAACTGTCATGGTTGATCGAGGGCATAGGATTCGCCTGCCCGAAGTAAAACTGCCTACATTCTCTAGTGGATACACCGAATACTCAGATTTCCTCTCCATGTTTATCTCGGTGATAGATAAGGACCCCTACTTGGCTGACATAGAAAAGCTTCAACATTTGCGGTCATGCTTAGCTGGAGCTGCGCTGGAATCGGTTCGATCATTAGAAATATCTGGTGCCAATTATCGTGTGGCACTAGAAATCCTAAATAAACGTTTTAATAATAAACGTCTTGTTTTCCAGGCACACATCAATGAAATTCTTGGGCTCAAGAGGCTCGAGTCTGCGTCTGCTGTGGCATTGCGGGATTTTTCGGACAAAATTATTGGGCATATGCGAGCGCTTCAGGCCTTGGGAGATTTAAAACAAATCTCAGGCTGCATGGTTGTATACATGATAGTGCAAAAATTGGATGCAGCAACCCAAGCCAACTGGGAGGAAAGTTTGTCAACGGATATGATTCCAAGCGAGGAGGATTTGCTCTCGTACCTTGAAGGGCGATGCCAGAAACTGGAGAGCGTTCAGCATGCCTTGGCTTCCAACATGGCCCATGACCATTCAGCTCCAAGGCCTGCCAGAAGGACGTTACTTGGTGCCCAGGTCAGCCAGAGTAGCTGCGTTTTTTGTGATACTCCTGGTCATGGAATATACTCCTGTAGCTCCTTCGCCGGTCTGTCTCCTAGTCTACGGCAAAGGGAAATAAAAAGACTTTCCTTGTGCTTCAATTGCCTAAAGAAGGGGCACCACACTCGAACGTGCAACTCCGGCCATTGCCGCACATGCGGTGGAAAACACCACACGCTGCTCCATCTACGTCCTGATGATTCACCACCCTCGCAGCCATCTGCCTCGCTTGCGGCCCAAGGATTTCATTCTGATGTTGTGCTTTTGGCCACCGCTATAGTTCTTGTAAAGAACAGAGCTGGTTCCCCGGTACCTTGCCGAGTCCTACTGGATTCTGGATCTCAACTACACCTAATTACATCTCGCTTCGCCCAGGAGTTGCAGTTAAGGAAATCTCGGTCAGCAGCAACGGTAACTGGTCTTGGTGATACAGCTGTTTCTTCAGAAGGATCTACAGTCAGCATCTCCCTCCAGTCGCGTTCTTCTGAATACTCTGTGGCTCTAACGGCACTGGTCGTGCCAACGATTACAGACAGTCAGCCTAGTTACATCATTGATATCGCTGATTGGAATATGCCATCTAACATACAGTTGGCTGACCCTGCATTCAACTGTCCCCAGCGCGTTGACCTGCTTCTTGGTGCCGGCCTATTTTATGACCTGTTATGCGTGGGCCAAATTAAGCTGGTTCATGGATTGCCTCTACTGCAGAAGACTCGCCTTGGCTGGATCGTGACTGGTGGTGGAGATAGACTTCGCGGCAATACATCTCTTTTAGCATCTCAAGGCTTGGAAAATGGAGCTACACTACATAATGTCCGCTTGGAGGATCTGGTTAGGCGATTTTGGGAAGTCGAAAATTTGGACAGTGGAGTCATAATGGCCAGCAAGGAAGAGCTGGAGTGTGAGGGTCATTTTATCAAAAACTTCCATCGTCTTCCCTCTGGCGCTTACTCTGTTCGCCTGCCGTTGAAGCACCATGCTAAAGCCCTTGGCGATTCCTACACACAGGCACACCGAAGATTTCTTAATCTTGAACGCAAACTGCAAAGGAATCCCCATTTAAAGCGTCAATATGTGGCCTTTATTAAGGAATACTTGGAGCTAAACCACATGTCCAGAGTCAGCCCCGAGGCTGTGGGTCTTTGCAAGTATTTCCTGCCGCACCATTGTGTTCTAAAGGAAGATAGCACAACAACCAAGCTTCGCGTTGTCTTCGATGGATCGGCGTTAGCCTCATCCGGGTCGTCTCTTAATGATGTCCTTATGGCTGGGCCCGTTATACAGCCAAGGCTGTTTAACATTTTGATAAAATTTCGTACTTATCAGGTGGCCCTGACTGGAGACATTTGCAAGATGTATCGGTGCGTAAGGGTGAGTGAACCCGATAACTACTTGCAATGCATTTTATGGCGAGACGAACCGGACAAAGAGCTCGAAGTTTACAAACTGGATACAGTGACCTACGGAACCAAGCCTGCCTCATTCCTTTCTGTTCGTGCAATGCACCAGCTGGCCATTGATGAGAGGGATTCCTTCCCTGCTGGCTCAGTTGCTCTGCAACAAGATTTCTATGTCGATGATTTCATCTCCGGTGGAAGCTCTGTTGCTGAGGCTATTGAGAAAATGCGACAGACCACTGAGATACTTGCTCGAGGTGACTTCAAGTTACGAAAGTGGTGCACCAGCCACCACGAGGTCTTAAAGGATGTGTCAGATGATGACAAGGAGAAGTATTTGAAGTTCGACGATGGCAGCGATATAACCAAAACTCTTGGTCTTGCATGGGATCCGGCAACAGACGAGCTGCTGTTCTCTTTATCGTCTCTAGATCCCGGCTCCAAGGCCTGCCGACGATCTGTTCTGGCCACCGTTGCTCGTTTCTATGACCCGCTAGGCCTTCTTGGTCCAGTAATCACAAAGGCCAAGGTGTTTCTTCAACAACTCTGCAAGGACAAATTGGATTGGGATGAAAGTTTGCCCTTAGATCGTAACACCTGCTGGATTGAAATGTGCATCAGTTTTCAGAGCGTTCAACGCATATCATTCCCAAGATTTTTGCTTCTTTCAGAAACTGATGTTGAAATTCATGGTTTCTGCGATGCCAGCGAGGAAGCTTACGGAGCTTGCATATATGTGCTGTCTAGGGGCACTTCTCCAGCCAGCAGCCATCTCTTATGTTCCAAATCCCGAGTAGCGCCTCTCAAAACGATATCTGTACCTAAGCTGGAGTTATGTGGCGCCCTGCTACTAGCCAAGCTGATGAATGAAGTTATGAAAATGGATATGTTCAATGGTCCTTTTCACTGCTGGTGTGATTCCTCTGTGGCGCTATCCTGGATCGGTAATGAGCCTTTCAAATTCAACGTCTTCGTGGCAAACCGAGTGGCTTCTATACAGGAATTGACTACTAATATGGAATGGCATCATATTCCGACTACACTGAATCCTGCCGACATTTTGTCCAGGGGGTCTACTCCGGATTTACTGGCGCTTTCTGAGATCTGGTTTCATGGCCCACCATTTTTACTTGGTGGTCGCAAGGATTGGCCTACGCGTCTGCATTATGGCGATCCGAGCCTTGAGTTACGTAAACAGGTGCTGATGGTCAAGTCACCTCACGTTGATGTCACCCTTAGATCCAAGTATGGCAACTCGTTCCCTTCCATGCAGCGCGTGTTCGCATACATTTACAAATTTTCTCACCGCTTGTGGCATCGTGGTCTCGAAATATCTGATGTGCAACGTGGGACATATATGCTCTGGCGAGGCGTCCAATTGGCTCATTTATGGGAGGACATAAAGGAGCTTCGTTCAAATAGCATTGTTAAAAAATCAAGTTCTATTGCTTCGCTCTTGCCCTTCATAGATGCATGTGGCCTTCTTCGAGTTGGTGGACGCCTCGAAAATTCAACACTTGCGTATGAGGCTCGCCATCCCATAATAGTGCCACGTCGTCACCCACTCACCTTAGCGCTCATCATGCACTTCCATAAGATGAACCTGCATGCAGGACCGCGCGCTCTGTTGGCAAGCATCCGACTACAATACTGGCCTATTGGAGGACTGCGAACGGTCTCAAATGTACTGAAAGGCTGTGTGGAGTGCTTCCGGGCCAGGCCCAAATTTCTGGAACCAATCATGGCTAATCTTCCGAAGGAACGTTTGGAGTGCGTACGGGCCTTTGCTGTTTCTGGCGTCGACTATTGTGGACCTTTCCTTTACAAATCAGAAGTTCGCACCAGGTCTCCCATCAAGTGCTACGTATGCGTGTTCATCTGCTTTACAAGCAAGGCTGTGCACTTAGAGCTTGTCAAGGATCTAACAACTGCGTCGTTTTTAAGTGCTTTGAAGAGATTCATTTCTACACGTGGAAAGCCTAGTCAAATTTGGTCGGACAATGCTACCAACTTTGTAGGAGCAAAAAATGAGTTGGCGGATTTGAAGCGGCTGCTGCTTAGCGATTCTCATATGCAGTCTGTTCATCAAGCTTGCTTGGCTGAGGGAATCGACTGGCAATTTATTCCGCCTCGCTCACCACACTTTGGCGGATTGTGGGAGGCAGCAGTCAAGACGGCCAAACACCATTTCTACCGCTCTGTTGGCCGCCAAACGCTTAGTTTTGATGAGCTTCGCACTTTGGTTTGTCAGATTGCGTCAATCATTAATTCTCGCCCCTTGCTATCCGTTTCAGAGAATCCAGATGATCTTGATGTTTTGACTCCTGCCCACCTACTTTTTGGTGGCCCTTCCACTACTATCATTGAGCCCGATCTAACCAAGCTTAACTATAACCGCTTGGATGGTTGGCAGCGTGTAACATATCTGCAGCAACTATTCTGGTCCCGATGGCAGAAGGAGTATCTTACCCTTCTGCAACAACGCACCAAATGGCGGTCTCCTGAACGAATGCTGAAGGTCAACGACGTAGTTTTGATAAAGGATGAAAATCTACCTCCCATGCGGTGGCCCTTAGCTAGGGTGACCGCACTTATTCCTGGACGAGATGGTGTTTGCCGAGTTGCTGATCTGAAAACGTCCACGTGTGACATCAGGAGAGCTGTTAATAAGTTGTGCCTGCTGCCCACCAATGATGAAGTTGAAAGACAGGCTTCCAACGGGGGGAGTATGTTGAGCGCAGCGGCAAACCACTCCAACTAAATAGAGAGTCAGAATCACTCATTTCTAAGCGGCTCCTCTTATCTCTCTATAATTGGACTTGTCAGTCTGAGCCCGCCTCTCAACGCCTACGGTCCGTCGCCAGCGCATAAATTTGTTGTTGTTGATAAGCAAGCTGCGGTGTTCGCAAAGCCCGTAGCCCTTGCATACATTCATAAAGTTAATAAACTGAAATATTGAATTTATCTCGCCTTGTGATTTGTTTTAAAAATAGCTGACAAAAAGGCTTGTTAGCTCAACATTTGGAGGCCCCGGCGAGATTCGTAAATTCAAGTCTGTGGAAATTCGTTTGTGCAAAAGAAACAGTGCACAAAGAAGACAAAAAACAACTGTTACATTAGGCTGGTTCCGCTTTAAGCTGGTCCTAATAAATTTTCTGCCTCGCCAACTGGTGACTGTACTTTCTTGCCGTTACAAAAACAAAGACTTCTGACAATTGTAACTGTAAACTCCCGAGTTGTGCAGTGCGTTTCGGTTTGCTTTATACAAATACATACGCACAGATGAGTTCAGACGAAGGCAGCACAGTGGCGGACCATAATATTATGACGGCTGAAACTAAAGTGCGGTTCTTGAAGTGCAAAGCCGAATCGGTGTACAATAGCTTAAAGCGCATGGATATTTCGCTAGCTAAAGACGCGATTTGCCTGTTTGGGTCCGCGGAGTTGACAGTTCGGCTAGAACTTCTTGAGCATACTCAAGCCTCATTCAGGCTTGCCCACAATGCGCTGGAGGAGCTAGACTATTCGGAAATCGGCAGTGAGCTTAGCGACAATTTTGAAATGCTCATGGTATCGGTCAAGTCACGGCTAAGACGGCAACTTGACAACTGTCAGCTTCGAATGCCAACATCTTCCACTATGCACCTTGATCCCAACCTGGATCAGTCAACTGTCATGGTTGATCGAGGGCATAGGATTCGCCTGCCCGAAGTAAAACTGCCTACATTCTCTAGTGGATACACCGAATACTCAGATTTCCTCTCCATGTTTATCTCGGTGATAGATAAGGACCCCTACTTGGCTGACATAGAAAAGCTTCAACATTTGCGGTCATGCTTAGCTGGAGCTGCGCTGGAGTCGGTTCGATCATTAGAAATATCTGGTGCCAATTATCGTGTGGCACTAGAAATCCTAAATAAACGTTTTAATAATAAACGTCTTGTTTTCCAGGCACACATCAATGAAATTCTTGGGCTCAAGAGGCTCGAGTCTGCGTCTGCTGTGGCATTGCGGGATTTTTCGGACAAAATTATTGGGCATATGCGAGCGCTTCAGGCCTTGGGAGATTTAAAACAAATCTCAGGCTGCATGGTTGTATACATGATAGTGCAAAAATTGGATGCAGCAACCCAAGCCAACTGGGAGGAAAGTTTGTCAACGGATATGATTCCAAGCGAGGAGGATTTGCTCTCGTACCTTGAAGGGCGATGCCAGAAACTGGAGAGCGTTCAGCATGCCTTGGCTTCCAACATGGCCCATGACCATTCAGCTCCAAGGCCTGCCAGAAGGACGTTACTTGGTGCCCAGGTCAGCCAGAGTAGCTGCGTTTTTTGTGATACTCCTGGTCATGGAATATACTCCTGTAGCTCCTTCTCCGGTCTGTCTCCTAGTCTACGGCAAAGGGAAATAAAAAGACTTTCCTTGTGCTTCAATTGCCTAAAGAAGGGGCACCACACTCGAACGTGCAACTCCGGCCATTGCCGCACATGCGGTGGAAAACACCACACGCTGCTCCATCTACGTCCTGATGATTCACCACCCTCGCAGCCATCTGCCTCGCTTGCGGCCCAAGGATTTCATTCTGATGTTGTGCTTTTGGCCACCGCTATAGTTCTTGTAAAGAACAGAGCTGGTTCCCCGGTACCTTGCCGAGTCCTACTGGATTCTGGATCTCAACTACACCTAATTACATCTCGCTTCGCCCAGGAGTTGCAGTTAAGGAAATCTCGGTCAGCAGCAACGGTAACTGGTCTTGGTGATACAGCTGTTTCTTCAGAAGGATCTACAGTCAGCATCTCCCTCCAGTCGCGTTCTTCTGAATACTCTGTGGCTCTAACGGCACTGGTCGTGCCAACGATTACAGACAGTCAGCCTAGTTACATCATTGATATCGCTGATTGGAATATGCCATCTAACATACAGTTGGCTGACCCTGCATTCAACTGTCCCCAGCGCGTTGACCTGCTTCTTGGTGCCGGCCTATTTTATGACCTGTTATGCGTGGGCCAAATTAAGCTGGTTCATGGATTGCCTCTACTGCAGAAGACTCGCCTTGGCTGGATCGTGACTGGTGGTGGAGATAGACTTCGCGGCAATACATCTCTTTTAGCATCTCAAGGCTTGGAAAATGGAGCTACACTACATAATGTCCGCTTGGAGGATCTGGTTAGGCGATTTTGGGAAGTCGAAAATTTGGACAGTGGAGTCATAATGGCCAGCAAGGAAGAGCTGGAGTGTGAGGGTCATTTTATCAAAAACTTCCATCGTCTTCCCTCTGGCGCTTACTCTGTTCGCCTGCCGTTGAAGCACCATGCTAAAGCCCTTGGCGATTCCTACACACAGGCACACCGAAGATTTCTTAATCTTGAACGCAAACTGCAAAGGAATCCCCATTTAAAGCGTCAATATGTGGCCTTTATTAAGGAATACTTGGAGCTAAACCACATGTCCAGAGTCAGCCCCGAGGCTGTGGGTCTTTGCAAGTATTTCCTGCCGCACCATTGTGTTCTAAAGGAGGATAGCACAACAACCAAGCTTCGCGTTGTCTTCGATGGATCGGCGTTAGCCTCATCCGGGTCGTCTCTTAATGATGTCCTTATGGCTGGGCCCGTTATACAGCCAAGGCTGTTTAACATTTTGATAAAATTTCGTACTTATCAGGTGGCCCTGACTGGAGACATTTGCAAGATGTATCGGTGCGTAAGGGTGAGTGAACCCGATAACTACTTGCAATGCATTTTATGGCGAGACGAACCGGACAAAGAGCTCGAAGTTTACAAACTGGATACAGTGACCTACGGAACCAAGCCTGCCTCATTCCTTTCTGTTCGTGCAATGCACCAGCTGGCCATTGATGAGAGGGATTCCTTCCCTGCTGGCTCAGTTGCTCTGCAACAAGATTTCTATGTCGATGATTTCATCTCCGGTGGAAGCTCTGTTGCTGAGGCTATTGAGAAAATGCGACAGACCACTGAGATACTTGCTCGAGGTGACTTCAAGTTACGAAAGTGGTGCACCAGCCACCACGAGGTCTTAAAGGATGTGTCAGATGATGACAAGGAGAAGTATTTGAAGTTCGACGATGGCAGCGATATAACCAAAACTCTTGGTCTTGCATGGGATCCGGCAACAGACGAGCTGCTGTTCTCTTTATCGTCTCTAGATCCCGGCTCCAAGGCCTGCCGACGATCTGTTCTGGCCACCGTTGCTCGTTTCTATGACCCGCTAGGCCTTCTTGGTCCAGTAATCACAAAGGCCAAGGTGTTTCTTCAACAACTCTGCAAGGACAAATTGGATTGGGATGAAAGTTTGCCCTTAGATCGTAACACCTGCTGGATTGAAATGTGCATCAGTTTTCAGAGCGTTCAACGCATATCATTCCCAAGATTTTTGCTTCTTTCAGAAACTGATGTTGAAATTCATGGTTTCTGCGATGCCAGCGAGGAAGCTTACGGAGCTTGCATATATGTGCTGTCTAGGGGCACTTCTCCAGCCAGCAGCCATCTCTTATGTTCCAAATCCCGAGTAGCGCCTCTCAAAACGATATCTGTACCTAAGCTGGAGTTATGTGGCGCCCTGCTACTAGCCAAGCTGATGAATGAAGTTATGAAAATGGATATGTTCAATGGTCCTTTTCACTGCTGGTGTGATTCCTCTGTGGCGCTATCCTGGATCGGTAATGAGCCTTTCAAATTCAACGTCTTCGTGGCAAACCGAGTGGCTTCTATACAGGAATTGACTACTAATATGGAATGGCATCATATTCCGACTACACTGAATCCTGCCGACATTTTGTCCAGGGGGTCTACTCCGGATTTACTGGCGCTTTCTGAGATCTGGTTTCATGGCCCACCATTTTTACTTGGTGGTCGCAAGGATTGGCCTACGCGTCTGCATTATGGCGATCCGAGCCTTGAGTTACGTAAACAGGTGCTGATGGTCAAGTCACCTCACGTTGATGTCACCCTTAGATCCAAGTATGGCAACTCGTTCCCTTCCATGCAGCGCGTGTTCGCATACATTTACAAATTTTCTCACCGCTTGTGGCATCGTGGTCTCGAAATATCTGATGTGCAACGTGGGACATATATGCTCTGGCGAGGCGTCCAATTGGCTCATTTATGGGAGGACATAAAGGAGCTTCGTTCAAATAGCATTGTTAAAAAATCAAGTTCTATTGCTTCGCTCTTGCCCTTCATAGATGCATGTGGCCTTCTTCGAGTTGGTGGACGCCTCGAAAATTCAACACTTGCGTATGAGGCTCGCCATCCCATAATAGTGCCACGTCGTCACCCACTCACCTTAGCGCTCATCATGCACTTCCATAAGATGAACCTGCATGCAGGACCGCGCGCTCTGTTGGCAAGCATCCGACTACAATACTGGCCTATTGGAGGACTGCGAACGGTCTCAAATGTACTGAAAGGCTGTGTGGAGTGCTTCCGGGCCAGGCCCAAATTTCTGGAACCAATCATGGCTAATCTTCCGAAGGAACGTTTGGAGTGCGTACGGGCCTTTGCTGTTTCTGGCGTCGACTATTGTGGACCTTTCCTTTACAAATCAGAAGTTCGCACCAGGTCTCCCATCAAGTGCTACGTATGCGTGTTCATCTGCTTTACAAGCAAGGCTGTGCACTTAGAGCTTGTCAAGGATCTAACAACTGCGTCGTTTTTAAGTGCTTTGAAGAGATTCATTTCTACACGTGGAAAGCCTAGTCAAATTTGGTCGGACAATGCTACCAACTTTGTAGGAGCAAAAAATGAGTTGGCGGATTTGAAGCGGCTGCTGCTTAGCGATTCTCATATGCAGTCTGTTCATCAAGCTTGCTTGGCTGAGGGAATCGACTGGCAATTTATTCCGCCTCGCTCACCACACTTTGGCGGATTGTGGGAGGCAGCAGTCAAGACGGCCAAACACCATTTCTACCGCTCTGTTGGCCGCCAAACGCTTAGTTTTGATGAGCTTCGCACTTTGGTTTGTCAGATTGCGTCAATCATTAATTCTCGCCCCTTGCTATCCGTTTCAGAGAATCCAGATGATCTTGATGTTTTGACTCCTGCCCACCTACTTTTTGGTGGCCCTTCCACTACTATCATTGAGCCCGATCTAACCAAGCTTAACTATAACCGCTTGGATGGTTGGCAGCGTGTAACATATCTGCAGCAACTATTCTGGTCCCGATGGCAGAAGGAGTATCTTACCCTTCTGCAACAACGCACCAAATGGCGGTCTCCTGAACGAATGCTGAAGGTCAACGACGTAGTTTTGATAAAGGATGAAAATCTACCTCCCATGCGGTGGCCCTTAGCTAGGGTGACCGCACTTATTCCTGGACGAGATGGTGTTTGCCGAGTTGCTGATCTGAAAACGTCCACGTGTGACATCAGGAGAGCTGTTAATAAGTTGTGCCTGCTGCCCACCAATGATGAAGTTGAAAGACAGGCTTCCAACGGGGGAGTATGTTGAGCGCAGCGGCAAACCACTCCAACTAAATAGAGAGTCAGAATCACTCATTTCTAAGCGGCTCCTCTTATCTCTCTATAATTGGACTAGTCAGTCTGAGCCCGCCTCTCAACGCCTACGGTCCGTCGCCAGCGCATAAATTTGTTGTTGTTGATAAGCAAGCTGCGGTGTTCGCAAAGCCCGTAGCCCTTGCATACATTCATAAAGTTAATAAACTGAAATATTGAATTTATCTCGCCTTGTGATTTGTTTTAAAAATAGCTGACAAAAAGGCTTGTTAGCTCAACAATGGACTTGGTCTGGATTTGTGACCTAACTTTAGGCGTGAGCGGACTCAGAGACAATCGTTTCTGATTGCTCGTAGGAATAGGCAACTTCTTGTCGCCTTCTTGGGTGGCTAATAAAGTTTCGCTCTTTGCCTTCGTTATTGATTTTGGGGCTAGTGGGCTTGAGGTGCGCGCGCGAGAAGATGCGGATAGCGATCGCATTTTATTTGCAGACGGAACTGTTAACTTCGTTATGTCTCCTGGCATTCCAGAAATCAGATTAATTGGGCAAACCTATCTGGTTTTGTAAAAATTAGACCCGCCCGGAAAAGTCTGTCCTGAAAGGTGGTCACGCTGTTGCGGATCACCAGGTTGGATTCGAAAAGAACAGGGACGACGAAATCGATAACTTCCGGAAGATACAGGTGCGGCCCAAAAATTTCGAAAATCCTAATGGCGGAATGTCAACAATGTCAATGCGACGCGACAAAAATCGTATAGAATTAATTTAATTTTGTTTAAAAAAAAAAAAAAAAAAAATTAATATATCGCAGTGGTAAGTATCCTTGGTATAGATTGCAAGCGGTCCGCTTGTGTTTGCTATTAGCGTTGCGGCTCCGGTCTATTTTTGGAATATGTGGAAACGGAACACGAGTACAAATTTCAAGGTTTTCGAAACAACTATTTTTATGTGCGAGGAAAATAACGATGATTTTGAAATAATATTCTGCAAGATATTTGCAGTTGGTTGCTGTGCTGCGAAAATGAGCTGTAGGAATCGGAAAAAATATATATATTGCGCACCGTCACGGCTTGCACAAAAAAATGTATTTATTTATTTTTATTTAATGGATGTGAGCCGACGGTTGTGTGCGAATTAGCGCTGCTGAAATAAATATCATGCAAGTTCTGGAAAGGCAAAGACCAATATAAGCTCCAAGATGATTAACGCCATATGATTCTTTTTTTATATATTATACGTATTATAATAACATTATATAAAATTATTATCATAATATAAATTAAATTTATATAAATATTTGTAAAAACTATTTTAATTATTTAGAAAAAAGAGAAACCCAAAGGGGAAAAATAAAAAAAAATGGCACCGAAAAAACATTCTAAAAAATATAACATATATATCCTGTAGCTTAGTTTTATAATAAAGCATTCAATTCGTGTTATTATAAATAGTTTAACATTTTATAAAATAATAATATTAGCTTTAAATATTTATTAGGTATACAAAAAAAACGATAGATAAATAAAAATTAATATCTGCGTATCAAATTAAATGTTTCGTTTTATATATTTAAATTAATTATAAAAACATGCCTTTTAACACAAAACAAATAAAACTGCTTGACTAAATAAGAATAGATTTAAATGCAGATTGATAATATTAGATATGATGTTATTCGTATTTACTTAAAATTTTTAAGTCATTAGATCAAAGTTTAATATATTTGAATACAAATTAAATTTAATATATTCAGTTTAAAGTTAATAAAAACAGCCATGGATAAAAAAAAGCGAAATATATTTAATTAAATATCCTTTAAATATATTCAATTTAAATATAGTTCGCTTTGTTTTTGTTTAACAATCATAGTATATTCAAACCTATAAAACTTTATTGAAATATTTTTAAATTTAATCAAGCAGTTTTATATGTTTTGTATTAAAAGTTATGTTTTTAGCTT
Source organism: Drosophila rhopaloa (assembly GCF_018152115.1). Classification (NCBI taxonomy): domain Eukaryota; kingdom Metazoa; phylum Arthropoda; class Insecta; order Diptera; family Drosophilidae; genus Drosophila; species Drosophila rhopaloa. Next base: position 13,018,407 of record NW_025335034.1, on the reverse strand, counting down.
TAATTTAAATACGTAAAACGAAACTTTGAATTAAATATGCAGATATTAATTTTTAAGGTATATAAAAAAGTTTTACATCAAGCTTCATTGCCATATATACAAAAATGCAATTTAAATAATCATCCTGTTCAATCATAGAAGTTCTTTTGACACACAATTAGTTTCTTAAGCCTAGTATCCAGATCGACAAACGATTACGATAGCGCAAAAACTTTAATCTTTCCAGTGTGACCAAAATTTCGAGAGTTCATCAGATTTAAGCGTGCTACGGTCGTACTGTCAATCAGCTGGGTTTGTTGACAAGCAGTTAAAATTCAAATATCGTATTTGCGGGAAAGAGCCTTTAAAAGATATTATCAAATACCTTGGCAAGACAAGTCTGCCGGTGTACAAAGAAATTAAAAAACAATACAATTTAAATTTAACAGTTGTTTTTTTTAACTTACTGATAATTATTTGCTAATTTAAAGTTCATAGCTGCACTTTTATTGTGTTTTTTCGTACATTCTGGACCTAAAAAACTTTTTACTCTGACAAGAGGCACCCCTCACATGTAAACACCTGCAATCGACTTTTGTGAGTTTTTTGAGTTTTTCCCTCCATTTCTTATAATGTTCAGTGAGAAGCGCACGCCAAAAGATTAAATTTTTTAATCTTTTCGCTAGGGTTCACCCAAAGTTAATTTCAACAGACTGGCAACGCTATGGAATTTTCTGGTATTTTTTTCGTCGATCAGGGGACCGACGTGAAAAAAGGCCCGACGAAAAGTGAACGCCAGCTGTTTGCCTCTCGCTCTCTCTCATGACTGGCGTACGGTTTTCGTCGATCTGGATACTAGGCTTTAGTCCAGAAATGATTTCTGGACGAAAATCGTCGTCTCGAACAAATACGCACACATACGCACTTCCTTATTCGTGCAATTCTATTTTTAGATTTTTACGCTCTCAACTTTGTGCGAGCGGAGAGAGCGGAATTTTCGTCGCCACCAAAAAACGAGCTGCATATTGCAAAACCAATGTATGGGCGTTACGCATCTTAGTGATTATATTGGTCTTTGGTTAAATTGTATATGTAAACAGGAGAAACCAGGTTTTTATGAACTTACCCCTTTATATCCGGTGATAAGATTTCGACGCTCTGGATCGTGTGCTTTAAACGAACACTTTTTTTTGAAGGTTTTTGGGTTTTCTGAAATCCACTACCAGACTAGAATCCATTTTGTGTAATTGGTAAACGTAAAAGATCTTAGTCATGACAATAGAAAAATGTTTTGTTGAAATTTGGTTTGAATGTATATGAGATTTGGATACAAATTTTAGCCGAATTTCAAGCAAAAAGATTTCTGTATCATCCCCGAATAAATTGGTATTGAATTAATAATCTAACCCATATATTGTGATTTCTTAACATAAATACGACGCCTTTTTAGTTGTGGGAATCGCGATGTGGGTGTAGAAAAGGGTATCTAATTGTCAGGAAACTCGACTAAATCGATTTCTTCTTGTTTCCAATTAGCTAAGCCAACTACAGAAGCATTGTAATTACAATCTGATTTTCAATTTTATGGATAATAAAACCACACTGTTGTATTTTGTAAATCGTTAAGGTTACACAACGATGTTAAAGATGCTGAATTGGATAAGGAAGATGTCGGATGGACCAATATTAACGAGGAGGTTGATGTGGTAACACCAATGGTAATTTTGCATCTACAAAAACTTGGAATCGAACATTTACAATTGCCCGACTTGGAAGAAAGCATTTCCATAGTAAGTTTTAAGTTATTTTAACAACTAAGTTACCTAAAGATATATTTTTAGAAACCGCTTTTCATTACCTATGATGCTGGTCTATACCTCACCAACGGGATAGTATATAATCTTTCTGGCATAGCTCGACATGGAAATGCGTTTATGACGTACCAAGGCAAATCATTTTTAAGCCGATTTCATATAAAAATAAATAAGTTACAGGTGAATGATAATTTAAACTTTTTATTTATAAATACTCTAGCTCGCAACGCAATGAAAATATTTTATTTATTTATTTTTTTTTAAGAAAATAACTTTCCGTTCTTCTGTTACATATTAGTAAAATACCGATGTCTGCTGTCGGTAAGTTTGGTAGATGAAAGTTAAGATTTTTTTGCAGGAACTAGAGACGATTCATCACTTAACTGGTATTGGTAGTTAATTGATACTGGTAGCATCGCATGAAGGTGGTCATGAAATGAGTGCAAAGTCACGTGAGATGGGTCAAATAGTGTAGAAGCGACTGCAGCGAAATCCCCGACGAATTGCACATCAAATGTCAAAGGAACTGAATATTTGATCATAGCATCCTGATAAATGAATTTAAAGTCATGCCTTAGAAGATCCTGAAGGGCATAATCTCAAAGCGTCAATAAGTTAGACTTTGGAAAGAGGGCTTCCAACTTCTTACTTTTTTATCAAAACCATTCTTATTATGCAACGTAGAAAAGGATGATGTTTATATGTCCATATAAATGTCGAGCTTTCAAAAAATATTCAATTTCCGAATGGGAATTGCCATGCCCACTTATACGTCCTAAAATGGCGAAATCTTATGTAAGTAAACAGGGCGTTAAAAATTAATTCCTTTAATATCTTTCTCGTTTGGTTTTTTTTTGAGTTACATGGTTGTGAAAAAGAACTTTAACCGCAAACTGTAAGCGCGAGAGATTACATGAGTTTTATAAACGGAGTTCCAAAACTCTGCTATGGAAGATCTCAAGTCTACACTCAGAAAATAACTCATTATAGGAAAAAAGTTTAAGCGTTTGGAACCATTTATAGCTACATATTAAAGACGCATCGTCGCACAGTGGCGGAATGGAAGCGCTTGAAAAACGAAATTTGTTGTGCCTAGTTGTTGTCAAGTGACTGATAGAAAAATGTGAGTGACTTTATAGAAAATTCAATGTGAAAATATGACACTGTAGAAAATTCTTCCACGACTGCAATTATGTAATTCTTAAAAAAATCCACTTTTATTGAGAAGACATGCACCTTTAAAATTTACAAATTTTAGGCTCTTAAAAAAGACACAATTTTTGAATTAGTCTGCTTTTAGAAAAAGTATCTTAAATATCGTAATTTCTTTAGTTCCTACTGATTGTTGTTTTTTACTAGTCTATATTACAAAACAATAATATTGGCTTTGTGCTTCACCAGGTGACTAAAAATTTCACAATGTCAATTTTTCACTATTTTTAAACATTGTTGTTCAGCATTTTGAAAAAATTTAATACTTTTTGCCATGCTTTCTAAATATGTTCGTTTATTATTATTCTTTATATTTTGATAGTTGATTGAAATTTTGATTGATTGAGGCAAAAATGTTAAAAAAGACATAACTTTAGAAGTTGTACGGTGCGCATCCCTGGTGAAATAAAGACCGGTACTTCATTCCTTCTTCAGATGAATGATTTTTATATATTTAGACTCTAAAAAAAAGACTAAAATTAGCTTTTTCATCATAGGCTAACTTGGGAGCCCAGACCAAATTCTGCTTCCAAAAAAACAGAGTCTTGTGAATAAAGTAGATCAAAGAATAATATTGTCGTATGGTTAGCACACATCTTATTCGAACCCGTGCACAAGTCAAAAATGGCATATTTCGATCTGAATCTCAAGTGCCTTGAGTAACAGGAAGGCAGTAAATTAAATTAATTAGATTTAAAAAAATACAAATTGATATATTTTGAAATTGGTTAGCTGAGTAACGGGAATCTTATAGACGTGGCACTTGTCTTTAGCGTTTCTCTTGAAAATTTAGAAGCATTTATAAATTCTCAAACCGGTCTCAGTAACATCACTAATCATATAGTACAACATATAGACTGGTCATTTCATACAACGAAAATGGACACAAAAATATTTTTGCGGGCGGCCCCACGGCTCTTAGCGGCAGGCCCCGGACACTTCGTGTGCCTTCGGGTTTTTTGCGCTCTCATTCTTAAAGTATATATATTCTTGATCAGGATCGCTTTCTGAGTTGATATAAGCATGCCCGTCTGTCTGTACGTCTGTCTGTTTCTACGCGAACTAGTCTCTCAGTTTTAAAGATATCGCCTTGAAACTTTGCACACACCCTTTCCTTTGCACGCAGTATATAGGTCAGAATGGCCGGGATCGGCCGACTATATCCTTTAGCCGCCATAAAACTGATTGATCGGAAATGCCATAACTTTGGTGTTTGTAAAGTTACGGAGTAGGGATTTTCTATGGGTTTGGTTTTTGGCCAACAAATCCGACCTATGCCAAATGACATACTTTGGTGTTTTTAAAGTTAGGCAGTTGGGATTTTATATAGGTTTTATTTTTGGCCTATCACTCCGACCTACCAAATTTCATAAGGATCGGCCGACTATATCCTATAGCCGCTATATAACTGATTGATCGGAAATGCCATAACTTTGGTGTTTAGAAAGTTTCTATGGGTTTTATTTTTGGGTAATCAATCTGACCTACCAAATTTATAACTGATTGATCGGAAATGCCATAACTTTGGTGTTTGTAAAGTTAGAAAGTTTCTATGGGTTTTATTTTTGGGTAATCAATCTGACCTACCAAATTTCACAAGAATCGGACGACTATATCCTATAGCCGCCATATAACTGATGGATCGGAAATGCCATAACTTTGGTGTTTGTAAAGTTAGGAAGTTGAGATTTTCTATGGGCTCCGCCCGAAGTAAGCTTTCCTCTCTTGTTTTTACCTATTTTTGTAACTTTTGCAAATTTGCACCTTTAAATTCTGTTAGTTACTTTGACTTGACTTTTATTTAATGCTTAAAATCTAACTGCACCAAGAATGCGAAATGCAAAAATAATAAAATACCTTACAATCTCTTACTGAAGAAAATAGATTACAAATTATAAAAACAAAGCTTTAAAATGTTTTTATGGATTAGCACTAGAACTTACAAGTGAATTATTATTCGCAGTTGATGGGGAATCTCCTCCAGAAAAGGAGACTTCCACTTGAGTTATGACAACTAATAAACGATTAGTACTCCTGTAAATCCAGAGGATTGAGGCTATTGCCCTGATCGCAATTTTTAGAGTTAACAAGAATTAAGGGTGTTGAGAAGCAGTTCAAGTTCAAAAATCTTATTTGCGGGAAAGAGCTTTTAATAGATATTCTCAACTACTTTGGCAAGACACAAGGATGGACCTAGTATTCGTGTATTGACAAATTATTTCTAAAGATCTCAAAAAAGCGGGTAGTGGGTGCTCCATTCTGGGCAAATCAGGAGTGGTTATAGCTGGTCATAGGTTTCTCAAGATGTGTGGATTATAGAGACGCCCGTGTCTGTCACGCACGAGAATCCATAAGTCTGCCGGGTGTCGTCTGCAGAGACGCCTTCGCCAGTGGTGTTGCAAGATGTCTTGCCAGACAGTTTGCATGTGTGAGCAGACGTTCCCGGTATCGACTTGAGGATGTACAAATCGTCTCCGTTACCGTCGGCACTCCTGTGACCTGGAGCATGACTCGGGTTTCCACATAATGGTGCCACTTCACCGCCAGCATCCTTTTTAGTGATGGATCACAGGCCGTGCCCCAGCAAGTGATTCCCCAGTTTAAGATCGGAAGGACAATGATCTTAAAAAGCCGCACCTTGGCTTCAAGGGATAGGCCACTAGCCAGTCCATTTTGTCAAGTTTTGTTCTTGCTGACCCACAGACTTGATCAATTTGTCCCTTCAAACACGTTTCCAAGGTGATGCAAAATAATTAATTTACTGATAATTATTTGTTAATTTAATGTTTATAGCTCCACTAAGTTCTTGCAGGCTTTTTATACCCTTGCAGAGGGTATTATAATTTTGGTCAAAAGTGTGCAACGCAGTGAAGGAGACATCTCCGACCCTATAAAGTATATATATTCTTGATCAGGATCACCTCCTGAGTTGATATAGCCATGTCCGTCTGTCCGTCTGTCTGTCCGTCTGTCTGTCCGTCTGTCTGTCCGTCTGTCTGTTTCTACGCGAACTAGTCTCTCAGTTTTAAAGATATCGAATTGAAACTTTGCACACACCCTTCATTCCTTTGCACGCAGTATATAAGTCGGAACGGGCGGGATCGGCCGACTATATCCTATAGCTGTCATATAACTGATTGATCGGAAATGCCATAACTTTCGTGTTTGTTAAGTTAGGAAGTTGGGATTTTCTATGGGTCTTATATTTGGCCAATCAATCTGACCTACCAAATTTCATAAGGATCGGCCGACTATATCCTATAGCCGCCATATAACTGATTAATCGGAAATGCCATAACTTTGGTATTTGTTAAGTTAGGAAGTTGGGATTTTCTATGGGTTTTATTTTTGGCCAATCAATCCGACCTACCAAATTTCATAAGGATCGGCCGACTATATCCAAAGCTGCCATATAACTGAACGATTGGAAATGCCATAACTTTGGTGTATTTAAAGTTAGGAAGTTGGGATTTTTTATGAGTATTAAGAATGCATCATATGAATAATTTTGGAGGATATAATTTACAGAGTATTCTGCAAGGGTATATCAACTTCGGCTCCGCCCGAAGTTAGCTTTCCTTTCTTGTTTTTTGTTCTGTTTTTCCGTCAATTTTTAATCTAAGAATCACTTTGCTCTCACAACAGACTCTTTGGTAGATTAAATTATTTAATCTTTTTTCTAGTCCTCACGAACTTTCACCCAAAGTTCATTTCAGCAGACTGGAAACGTTATGCGATTTTGTAGTATTTTTTCGTCGATCTGATTACCGTGTTGAAAAAAATGGCTGTAGAAAAGTGTTCACCATAGCTGACGAACAGATTTCGTCGATCTGAGCACTAGGCTTAAGCCTTGACGATTCTGACACATAGTCGGAAATCGAACCACCAATACCCTTGTTCCAAATTTAAACATTTCAGTTTCATTGACCATTTTTGTTTGCGAATCAGCACGTAACCAGGGTTCTATTTTAGATGCAAAAGATCGAAAATGAAATTGCTCCATACCACTAAAATTAATTCACTTTGATGTCGACAAGAAGAGGTAATAGAATACGAGTGTTAAAAAACATACCCCAACAATTAATTTTATTGAAACTAAATTATATGCAAAAGACACTTACTCTAGCTACAAGCACTAACCATACAACATATAGACTGGTCATTTCATACAACGAATTTGGTCACAAAATTTTTCACTCGGGGGGCCCCAGTGCTGGAATCGGCAGGCCCCGACACTTCGTGTGCCCTCGGGTTTTTCGCTCTCGTTCTAATTCTTATTTTGACGCTCGCGCTCGAGTTCGGTCGTTCAGTCGCAGAGACGCGCATTTTGAAGAAGGTTGGCCTGCGCTTGAATTGGGCTTTGTATGGATGCGTGTTCATGCATTCTCATACAGGGGTGCATGTGTGCGATCATTTCATTTCGATGCAGCAAGAATATTTTGTCTTTTGCTACTTTTCAGACTTGGTACCCTAACAATATGGGCGTATTCACTATTGGGTTAATGATAAAAATAAGAATATTATATGTTACAGTATATTTTTTAATATTTAAGCATATATTTCATCTTGGTTTACAAATTCAAATCAGTGGTAGCAAAAAAATATTTTGCATATATGTATGTATTCCAATTAATAGAAATCAATCTACTGAGATAGGAACAGGGCACATCGCAGTCGGTGTCTGCGCTTAGTGGTTCAGAAAACTTCAAACCAAATCAGCTTTGGTTGTTGTTCTGCGAGCGTATGGTGCCTGCATAGCCTACCGACGATTGAATTTTAGGGGTGGGTACAGAAACAAGAACGGCTGTTTGGCTTTTGTTTTGTTTACATTTTTAGGACACTTGTTTTGAATGATATGTTTAATGAGTTTTGGTTGATTTTTTTTTTGATTCGCAGTGTAATTTTGTTTAATGTTGTTATTTAATGATCTAGTTATATATATTTTTATGTTTGCTTATTCTTGAAAGTCGCCGCTTGAATTAGTTACCGATAAATATACATATGTACATATAATAATTTTATAGTTTTAATCTTGGAAAATAACAAATTGTTTATCCACTATAAAGTACAGACAAAAAAATTTGAAGTGATGTTCTTAAATTTATATTACTATTTTAAATCAAGAAGTAAACTTTTAATGATTTTTAATATAAAAAAAAATTATAAAATTAATTATCATTAAACATAACATTCAAAACAAGTGTCCTAAAAAACGTTCTTGTTTCTGTACCCACCCCTAAAATTCAATCGTCGGTAGGCTATGCAGGCACCATACGCTCGCAGAACAACAACCAAAGCTGATTTGGTTTGAAGTTTTCTGAACCACTAAGCGCAGACACCGACTGCGATGTGCCCTGTTCCTATCTCAGTAGATTGATTTCTATTAATTGGAATACATACATATATGCAAAATATTTTTTTGCTACCACTGATTTGAATTTGTAAACCAAGATGAAATATATGCTGAAATATTAAAAATATACTATAACATATAATATTCTTATTTTTATCATTAACCCAATAGTGAATACGCCCATATTGTTAGGGTACCAAGTCTGAAAAGTAGCAAAAGACAAAATATTCTTGCTGCATCGAAATGAAATGATCGCACACATGCACCCCTGTATGAGAATGCATGAACACGCATACATACAAAGCCCAATTCAAGCGCAGGCCAACCTTCTTCAAAATGCGCGTCTCTGCGACTAAACGACCGAACTCGAGCGCGAGGGTCAAAATAAGAATTAGAACGAGAGCGAAAAAACCCGAAGGCACACGAAGTGTCGGGGCCTGCCGATTCCAGCACTGGGGCCCCCCGAGTGAAAAATTGTGTGACCAAATTCGTTGTATGAAATGACCAGTCTATATGTTGTATGGTTAGTGCTACAAGCAACACTGATGTGCCGTACAAATAATTAACATCCCAAAGTTTCATAGAGAATTTTGTAAATTAGACAAATATGGCCTTAATTAGGAAAATTTTGTACCTTACACTTTAGAAGGAACTATATATCATATAGAACTCAAAGTACAAAACTATATGCATGCGTGGGAAATACGAGTTGATTTATATGGCATTAAATTATCCCCAATGAAACCAATTCCAGTCGTAAAGCTTGCTTGTTCAGACTTACAAACGGACCCAAATGCTTTTCAAACATGGTGTTGGGAAAATATTTTGAATTTGAATAGCGCTAAGTGTAAAGTAATGACATTTTTTCAGGTCAACCCACAATATAAGCTGGGTGGTGATGCGTTGTCTAGAATCACGCATGTTGATGACCTTGGCGTCCTTCTTGACCTAAAACTTTAGTTTTTATTATTTGCTCTACGGGGCCTTAACTAGACTTCTTTTAAGTAATCTACCATCCTTATTAAACCGTAGAACGATGCTTGACACTACTTTTGTTCATAAACTAATTCACGGGGATCTGGAAAGTCCCGGGTTACTGGATCGCATAAACTTCTCTATGTCTAATAGAATTACCTATTCCTCTTACTTAAAATCTTTGTAGACTGAACTATGAGATGCATGAACAGTTTAGGGTAATGACTATAATAGACTATACCATGTTATTTCCACTACCGACTTTTTGCCAATCCTAAAAGCATTAATTTTATTTTACTTAGCACAAAATTAGTACTAGTATAAGTTTCGTATGTATTTTAACTTAGTCTGTCCGCTTCTCTATTGTCCCTTTTCACTTCTCGCGATCTCGTTTTTTAGGCCCATTGGGGAATAGGGCTCCGCGCGTAACAAGCTGTTTGGTGTCGTAAGGGCCACTTGCTTGCGCTGATCATAGTACATCAAGGTCCGTAAAAAATAAGCACGTCATAACAAATAAGGCTCTGTCTGAGCAATTTCTTGGAATCTCGACTGAAATGCAATCCTTACATGCGACGGTCGATTTTCTGAACCAAGAAATTCTAGTTCTGAGCTGTTTTAAAAGAGAATCAAATAATGGTAGATACAAATGGGAAAATCAAAAATGCTAGTCTCAAATCCTCATTTTGAAGGTATAAGCTGCCAGGAGAAAATCAGCCGTGCATTAGTCAATGTTCTGGTAAGGTCACTGCACAAATAACAAAAATCAAAACCTTTGTGCAAAATTAAAGGCAAAATGTTACTGGGTTACACCATTCGCGAATCGCCAAGGAGCTTTTTTTTGAACACTTCCTCAGCTCTAGGAAGTAATCTCAGTACGGACAATAATTATCTATTATGACTTAGGTTCATTTAGCGACATACTAATTTTCGGAATCTGTCAACGTGAAGGTTTGCCCAGAACTGAATAAAGCTCAAGAATGTGACTTAATATTAAACATTTTCAACATTTATACGCTAAAATTTAATAAGCAACTGTAGCGTGTAACAACTAAATGTAGTGGATGAAATCGGGAAATCTGTAGTTGCGCGGGCACGCTATAGCGTCCGGCACTCGCTCGTCAGCTTTAGGGGTGGAGGTCTTGCTCCTGCAGATTTGCATTCGGAATAGAACTAGCGACTACAGAAAGATAGTTAGCTTAAGCCAGTAGAAATTATATATAAATTCAGGAAAAAGTAGCATAAGTTATTAACAGCCCTCAAGATATTTGATAACAGCACTAGCATTAATCATCTTAACAGGTTTTAAAAACACAAACATAGAAAAATGACCGAGGACGATAAAAAAAACCCACTTATTTAACGCGGATAACATCCAGTTTGGTTTCTAGAGATTTTCCTAAAGGGTGTCTAAGAACTTTTACGGCTTGGATGCTTTGCCCGTTTCACAATCATTGGTCGGGTACCAGACACTGCTAAAATTAATATCGCCTTACGCGTTCGATGGTTTTATATATCCCCCCACAATAAGCTAATGTACAATTGTAAGCATGAATTGTAGAATTTTCGGAACAGGGAAGTCTGCGATTGCTTTCACCTTTTCTGGATCTGATCGTATCCCGTCATCGTCTATGATATGGCACAGATATCGCACACGTCGCATTCAGAAATGATCTTTGCCAATAATAATTGACAGTCCTGAACGTTTGATATGAACAACAATCTCCATAATTATGTCAAGTTGACTTTCAAGGTGAGACGATATAACAAGGAGGACTTTAGACGAATACCTCGCTCCTAAGATGCGACGAGACGACTTTGTTCGTAAAGCAAGACATAGTGCTGGTGGCACCTCAAAGCCTATCACCGACTTAAAATTTCGCTGTTTTGGGAATGTGGATAAGCGTCTTTATCGGTTAAACTATTGACCTCACTTTGCCAGGTATAGTAACCATGACGATAGGAAAGGACCACGCTCTTTCTGACTTTTCAACGACACGTAATTTCAACATTTTTCCCTTCTCAACGGCAAGTGAGATGAGGAATTGACGCTGTTAAACTGGTCTAGAACTGCCCACGTCAGTTGAATGTGTAATCAAACTAACCTTGCCAAGAATATCCTGTGCCAATGAAGGGAAACAATCGAATTGTGACATTTCTACATCAGTCAAGTTGTATTGATCTTTGTGAGCTTCTGTCTGCCATGATAGAACTAACGTTGAACGCCTTCTCAGCATCATCCTTATTCATGACATTCCTAGATAAATCGCCGGCATCCGTCTGTGAGTCAAGTAGACCATAAAAAGTACGATCTAATAAACGAATCGGCATTAGGATCTCTTGTTCCTAAAGGGACAAAACAAATATATTTCAATCCCAGCCTACTTACTCTAAGTTTCCAAAACGATTTTATTCTTCTGGTTCTCAGAGACTTAGGTTTTTTCAACGGAGGTTCCGGACAATATTCTACATTTAAATTATCAACAATTTTGGAACATGTGTGAATGTTTGTGGTGCAACTAATCGTGCATACACTTTGAATCGGTCATTATTGACTGGCTGCGAGAGGCATTAGATTTTTTTTTTATACTTTATTCTTATTTATTGGATCTTCTCTATTACTTAAGAGACTAACAATAAGTTTTCAAATCTTAATCTATGTTACGTTAATTTATGTTATTGAAAAGGGATGGGAAATCATTACGCTGTAGACGGGAATGATAGCTTAGCCGGTTGAGTTGTCTGGCTAGCACGTTTGGGTGATTTGATAGTCTGGCTTCACATTTAATTTTTCTGGAAACAATTACGGGATTTATATCCAGGTCTCTCTGAATGTTTGCGTTGCGGATGTACCAGGGGGCTCCTGTTATTGTTTTTAGGGTCTTTGATTGTACTCTTTGAATAATTTCTATATTGCTGCTGCTTGCGTTTCCCCAGAGCTCGGAACCGTTGGTCCAGATCGGCTTTAAGTACGAGTTATACAGTAGTACTTTATATTCGAGTGGAAGGGGAGACCGGTAGTTCATGAGCCAGTGAAGACTGCTGGCCTTTAGTTTTAAGTGGGTCTTCTTTGGTTCAATATGCTTTCTCCAGGTAAGCCTCCTGTCTAAGTGTATGCCGAGAAAGGTGAGTTCGTCTGCTTGTGGAACCGGCTTGTTGTTTAGCGCCAGTGGTGGGCATTTCGACAAGTTTAGTGTAAATGTAATATGCTTACACTTTTGCTCGTTGACTTTGATACGCCAGTCTGCGAGCCATTTTTCTACAGCTACCAGGTGTTCTTTTAAAAGGGCTGCTGCTGTTTTTGGGCATTTCGAGCGGCTGATAATGGCCAGACCGTCGATCCAGACGCGATCAAATGCTTGTGATACGTCCAGAAATAAGGCACTGCAATATTGCATGTGTTCGAAAGTCGTGCGAATTTCAGATGTTAAGCGGATTACCTGTTCGATAGTTCCATGCTTTTCCCTAAATCTGAATTGGTGCAAAGGGATCGTTCTGTTGATTTTGAAGATGAACAAGAAGAAGTTTTTCAAATTGCTTTGATAGACATGGGAGCAGACCGATAGGCCGGTACGAGGAAGGCTGTGATTTGTCTTTTCCTGGCTTCGGGATCATTGTAATGACAGACTTTTTCCATTGGTCAGGAAAGTAGCTGCATTTCAATATTGAGTTAAATATAAATGCGATGCATCTGACTGCGCATGCAGGTAATTCAATTATCATTTTTGGAGAAATATTTCATGTCGTAAATCAGGTCTTATATTATTCTTAAGAACTGGGAAAAGTTTTCGGTTCACGGCACTTCTAGTTAATCGACTAAAATGTTTAAATGTGAAAATGTTTGAATGTTTAAGCTATCATATAAGGTAAATAAATAATTTTTAGTAATTTTGTAAATTATTTGAATCTGAAATCGCAGGTTGTATTATTTTAATATTCGCAATACTTACGTAACAACATCAATTTTATATCTGAGAGAAGAGTTAGTTTAACTGTGTCTTCAATATTACTTTTTATTCATCAGTGTACAATCCCTCATTTATCGCCGGAAGATGTTCATAAGTTTTAAGATCGCGGTTTGCACGTCTGCAATGGTTCTGGAAGCAATTGGTTGGGCAATTTAAATTTTTTAAAATTGCCTACGCAAGTGATAAAGCTTTTCTTGTCGGTCAAAAATATGTTAATATGTAAACTTTCGCCTGTGAATGAAGAAAGAGGCGTTTCTCCGAGAACCTGTTTCTGTGGGAGTCGATCATATGTTGCCTTTTAACAGATTTTACAATTTTTGACAACCTTATATTTGGTTTCACGTTTTTTTAGGCGGCTCTATAAGCCCTTATGTTCTGACACAGTCTGTTTTAAATAATTCCAATAATGTTCATTTATTAATATAAGGCACGTCAGTGCAGTTTTGGTTCTCATTTGATAATGTTTTATTGTTCTCAAATTGGTTCTTTCTTAGCCTACATACATAAGTTCTTATATCTAAGCGGCATAGCTGCGCCGGCAGCGTAGCGGCTTTCTTATGTATATGTTTTGTATATATGTTCAGTATGTAGTATGGTCAGCGCTGATAACATCGTGAGCGGGAGGGAGAGCGTTTACTTGAGCCGTCGGCTGTATGAAACATGCTGACGCTGCGTTTATATTGTTCCCAAGTATATTTGTGCGATCATATTACATTGCACTTGAAATAAGCTTTGTGCTTTAACTTTACGTAAACTTTGCAACAAAGTATTACAATGTGTTTCTACTTATATGAAGTACAGTATGTACTCTATATGTGCGTTCTTCAAGTAGGATAGACTCGATCTGGATACTTAAGCGTACAGTTCTAGCGGGTTTGTGGCTGAGGGTTCTGGCGTAAAATTTGTTGGCGGAAGAGGACATTACGTCCGTGAGGTGTTTAAGCGACTTATCAATGTCAGATTCAGAAGAAATTTCAAGATCAAGTTCAATGTGTGTTTGATGTTAGATGTTGGGAGCGTTCCAGAAGCTGCGGCTGTTCAGATAGACAGAGGAGAACTGGCGAATGGTCCGATGTAAGCTCTTCTAAGGTTTTTACGTTTATCAGCCTGTGCGAAACTCTTCTAATAACAGCGAAATCAATAATATCAGGTTGTTTATTTGGATCTGTGGGTCAGTATGCAGGCCTAGCTGGTGAGACAAAGTCAAGCTTATTACCAGGAGTGATGATAGCGTTGTATAATTGGCGGCCTTTGGGGTTGATAAGACGAGATATCACCGGCAGCTATAAAGCAGCGTCCTAGTGAGTTGTAGAAATTCATAAACTCATTTTCTGCAATGATGTTTTATGCGTTGTTTTATGAGTATACCGGTACCTCCATGTCCTTTACCGTCCGGGTGGTTGGTCGCGTGGAATATATAGCCGATGATATGGAAGTAGTTTCTATTAGTTAGATGGGTTTCAGAAAGTAGCATGATATCGATATTGTGGCTGTTTAGGAACTGTAGGAGTTCGTTTTTTCAGAAGCATATTCTTAAGGAGTCCATTTATACAGACTTTTGTTTGATCAGTTCCATTAGAAGGCTCTGGTTTCGCAGTAGTTCTTGAAGGGAACTTTGAATCGTCATCATGACGTTTGCAAGAGTAGTTAGTGTAGATTCTAGACCGTTAAGGGGGTCTTCTAGTCTAGAGGCTCGAATTTCGACCTTTTTTTAACGATTAATAAAAAAATCAATAGATATTTTTACTATACTTTTTTTTATCATTTGTTTATTAAACTTAAAGGAGTACATAAAATAAATTTCAAAAAAAAAATTAGTTTTCATTGAGTTATTCCTTCTTGAAGAAGAGGGAAAAAAAAGAGGCCGTGTCCGCGTCGCCATGATATCTATGCTTGTAATTATCTGAAAAATAAAACAATGATAGATTCTTAATGAGTACGAATGTCGCTATGGCATGAACCACCAAAAAAAAAAATCTTTTTTTTTCAAGAAATGGCGGCTACTCAAAGAAAAAAGTCGATTTTTTTCACTAATTTTTCCACTTTGTCGAATTTTTAAAAATATTAAAAATTTAAAATTTGTATTTTTTGTTGGTTCATGCGATAGCGATATATTTAAAGAATATTCATGCCAAATTTCAAGTAAATCGACTGATTAGAACTTGAGTTAGAGTGGCGACTGCATCAAAAAAAGTAGTTTCGAAAGTAGTTTAAAGTTCCAGTCGTTCGCTCAACTGGTCTAGTTGCCACGTCACTAAAACGGCAATAAATTTAAAAACAATTTGAGTTTTAAAAAATTAAAAAAATTTTTTGAATACCCAAACTATCGAATTATGAAAAAAAAATTTTTCGATTTTCTCAAATTTCTAGACTTAAGTGTTTGTGGGGGAAGAGTTTGGTTTTGCTGCGTAGAAGGTTGAGTTGTTGTTTGGCCATTTTGGCTTAAGAGCGGAGATGGCTCTGGACGCAATGCTGCAGGCTGGGCGGTAGATGTTTGTGAGATTCCAGGAGACACCAGGAGTGGTTGTTGATGGGGTAAAGAGTTCTTTGTAGACGGGACAGCCCCGGTAGTTGGCAGTATGATTTCCCCCACAGTTACTGCATTTTCTCTGAGTAGGGTCTTCTTTGTTTTCCAGGCATGCTTCAATGCAATACAAATCTCGACAGGCGACAGGTTCTTGTATGCCCGAACTCCTGGCAGTTTGTACACTGTACGGGGCCGTTCCGCTTATGCGTATCCTCTACGGTTATTCTTCGGTGAAGTAGATATTGCAAGTTGTAAATTTTACCCCTGTTTACTATGTTCACGATGTGCTTAACGTCGAAGCCTTTTTCCGTGAGGCCTTCAGCTATTTCTGCTTCCGCAACAGTCGATTCTATACCTTTAAGTAAAACTTGTAGGCCTTTCTTACTTTTTAGTTGGTAAGTGTAGTAATTTATAAGCTCATTGTCGAGATATCTTGTTACAGAACGGAAGTTGTCTTCATTGTTAACCTGGAGTTTTGCTTCTAATATGTTTCCTCTTTATAGAGTGTTGATATAGAAGTGGTTAGGCCCGATTACTTGTTTAAGCGTATTGATCAGATCGACACTGTTGTGTTTCCTAATATATATTGGCGGTGGCTTTACAGCTTTCATGACTTGAGGCGCGAGACCCTTGGCTTCTTTGGTCTCGCCAAGTATGGCAAATCTGTTTTCGGATGTTCGTGTGTTGCCTAAAGTTTTCGGTACTTTTGACAAATTTGAGTTTACGTTTTTTTGTGGACTAAGCTATCTTTTTATTTGTACATACCGATCGATCCCCGTCTGTACGAGCGTATTATTCGTAAGAGGGTCAGTAGAGCTAAGTTTTACTTGTGGTGTTGAGATAGGCCACTGGGTAGCCGCAGACGTTAAAGTTGTTGTTGTCGTAGACGTTGCTGTAGTACAGTGCTGGTGAGCGCACAAGCCGAAGTAGTCGGTGCATCGATAAGAGAGAGAGGTGACGGGCATTGTGAACTCCACGACTGAGTAGCGAAAGCGCTGCTTGAGCATAAAATCGCTGGTGACAGTGAGCGGGCTCTTTCGGTAGCGGTCAGTGACGTTGATTTTGTTGTTGCCTCCGATGAGTCAATTGAAATGTAAGCATTGTTCCGTGCAGAAGACAGCCGCCGTTCGTCTAGTTGTATTTGTTGCCAATCGCGACTTGGCTTCGTGGTTTTAATGTTGCACTTGTTAATATTTTATTTGCGTTCGACATTTTAATTGTTATTGAGCAAAAACACGTCTACGCGGTTCGGTGGTTCTGATTATTTTGGCATTAGATTGTTTCGGTTTTTTCTGCAACTTAGAAATGCCGAGCTGGGAGTTTTTTTACACACTTAATGCAATTCGGCTTGTAAGTTATAGGTGCATCACAACCGTAACAAAAACGCGTTTATCAGATAAAAATCCTGGTATCCCCTCGTTGCGGCATTTTCAGCATACCAAGGAAAATGCGTCTACTTTTAACTGGCGTTCAGATTCAGAATTTTTTTAAGAATCAGACTCTTAGACTCTTCTTAGACTTCGCGTCTAAATGGATTGACTTTTCCATACCTTGGAGAGCGTTTAACGTCGTCTAGAAAAGGGTTCTCTTAACTGTGAAACAGTTGAAATATCGACTTTTAGTATTTCATGTCGTAAATCAGGTCTTATATTATTCTTAAGAACTGGGAAAAGTTTTCGGTTCACGGCACTTCTAGTTAATCGACTAAAATGTTTAAATGTGAAAATGTTTGAATGTTTAAGCTATCATATAAGGTAAATAAATAATTTTTAGTAATTTTGTAAATTATTTGAATCTGAAATCGCAGGTTGTATTATTTTAATATTCGCAATATGTAAGTAACAACATCAATTTTATATCTGAGAGAAGAGTTAGTTTAACTGTGTCTTCAATATTACTTTTTATTCATCAGTGTACAATCCCTCATTTATCGCCGGAAGATGTTCATAAGTTTTAAGATCGCGGTTTGCACGTCTGCAATGGTTCTGGAAGCAATTGGTTGGGCAATTTAAATTTTTTAAAATTGCCTACGCAAGTGATAAAGCTTTTCTTGTCGGTCAAAAATATGTTAATATGTAAACTTTCGCCTGTGAATGAAGAAATAGGCGTTTCTCCGAGAACCTGTTTCTGTGGGAGTCGATCATATGTTGCCTTTTAACAGATTTTACAATTTTTGACAACCTTATATTTGGTTTCACGTTTTTCTAGGCGGCTCTATAAGCCCTTATGTTCTGACACAGTCTGTTTTAAATAATTCCAATAATGTTCATTTATTAATATAAGGCACGTCAGTGCAGTTTTGGTTCTCATTTGATAATGTTTTATTGTTCTCAAATTGGTTCTTTCTTAGCCTACATACATAAGTTCTTAAATGATATGTTTTGTATATATGTTCAGTATGTAGTATGGTCAGCGGTATAATATTTTGCGCTTCGTTTATATTGTTCCCAAGTATATTTGTGCGATCATATTACATTGCACTTGAAATAAGCTTTGTAGTTTATCTTTAAAAACTTTGTATATAAATTTTTTTTAAAAAAAGAATTTTTTTTTTTTTTTTTTGGCCCACCCCATCTCCCTCCTTTTAAAAAATAACGTAATATAGTGGAGTTATTTTAAGATTTTCTTTAATTTGTGTTTATTATTGTTAAGATTTTTTTTTTTTCTGTTTTTTTTTTTTTACTAAAAATACATATTAGAATCAAAAATTGTATATAAAAATATTTTATTTTGTTTATTAGAATCAAAAATTGTATATAAAAATATTTTATTTTATTTATTAGAATCAAAAATTGTATATCAAAATATTTTATTTTATTTTTATTAGACATCGAAAATTGCATCTCAAAATCATTTCCGTTATTTTATATTATTAAAATTCAACTATAACCTTTCGTTTCTAAAAAACATTTTAATCTATTTATAAATCTACATTGTTTACTGTCTGGTCATATATTTTTTATTGTTTTTTTTTCTAACAAGTTGGAAATAATTTAGCTCTTTTATATCCTTTTGTAAAAATTACTCCTTAGGAACTGTTTGTTCTTTTGTTATCTTAGCTATTAACATTTGGTAATATTATCTCCTTTACAAATATCCGTTAGTTTTCGGACAGAATCTGGCCATAGATTTATATTCTAGCATATGCCCTGTATTGAATCCTTACGTCCCAATTAGTTTTTTCAACTTATATGTATAAAAGTATGTATTTATTTAAGTTCAATGACTGCTTTCTACTGTTCCAACTGTGCAGTAGATTTTATACTTTTGATGTTTAGGTATTTGCACAAATCTTGGATTATAGAATTTTTGTATTCTGTTCCCATGTCCGTAATGAACGTCTTCATTGGACCGTACTTCAGAATAAAATTTTCGAATATTGCTTTGGCTACTGTACTAGCATTTTTGTTTGGGATTGGTATCGCTACTAGGTATTTAGTCAAGTCACAAATTAATGTGATTGCGTACTCATTACCATTATCAGACTTGGGTAGTGGACCAATGGTGTCCACTATAACCCTGTCGAAGTGTACAGGTGTATCAGTTATGGTTAAAGGAGTTTTAGTATTTCTTGTCACTTTTGATTTTTGACATTTTGGACATTTCCGTATGTACTCAGTAATATCTCAAGTCATACCTTTCCAGTAGTAATGTCTTTTGACCTTGGCCAAGGTTTTTGAAATGCCTGTGTGACCTCCTTGTATTGGATCGTCATGTAATGTAGGTGGTCACCGGGTTGAGTAGCGCTACTCTTAATGTTTTCAATATTTTATTGCCCATATTTTTGAAATTATCTATTGAAATTATATCAAAGATATTTTCCCACGGTGCCATTTTCAATTGGCTTATTTTTAATATACCGGATGCTTTTTCGAGCCTTGAGAATAGTTGGCCTAAGTCAATATTTCCATTTGTATATAGATCACCAATATCAATTCTTGCTATAATTTTCTTACCATGTTTAAAGAAACATAGCATATCTTTTATATGCAAGGTCACAACTTTACGTACTTCGTCATTATTTATGACTTCGTATACGTTGGGCTGAGAAGCTTTTTCTGTAGATTGCCTTGGCAATTCTACTTGATCTTTTTGATCTTTTCCTGCGCAGGAATTTTGTCTACTTTGGTATCTTGTAGTGACTTTATGTATTGATCCTGTTATTTCTTGTAGCTGTTTGATGGTTATTCTTGATAGCGCATCTGCTACGAAATTTTCTTTACCCTTCAGATATTCTACAGTAAAATTATATTCCTCTAATTCAAGCCTCATACGTGTTAACTTTGAACTCGGATTGACCATTGAAAATAAATAGGTTAGTGGTCTATGATCCGTTTTAACCGTGAAATGGTTACCATAAATATATGGTCGAAAATGTGTTATTGCCCAATGTATAGCAGCTAATTCTTGCTCAGTTGTACTCTTGTTACTTTCTCCTTTTGTGAAGGATCTGGATGCATATGCAATTGGAAGTTGGAGTCCGTTAAGGTTTTTAGTTAAAACCGCTCCACATTTTTTTTTTTTTTTTTTAATTTTTAAAAAAAATTCTTTAGAAAAGTCTGGATATTATAACAAGGTTGGTTTTATTAGTGCCGATTTCAGATGATCGAAGGCATTCTGGCATTCAGATGTCCATTCGAACTTTACGTCTTTTTTGCATAATCTTGTTAAGTGACGTGAATAATCGGCTATAATAATTGCAAAATGCAACGAATCGTCTTGCGCTGTCCGCGTCATGCGGGACTGGATAATTTTTTATGACATCATATTTTTTGTCGTCAGGCAAGATTCCTTTATCAGTGCATTTGTGTCCCAAAAATGATGACTTCATGCATGAAAAATTTACATTTTTCAGGATGTAATATCAGATTGAATTTCCTACATTTGTCGAAAACATCAGTTAAGTTTTTGACCATATGTTTTTCGGAACAACCGATTACTATTAGATCATCCATGTAAAGAAATGCTTGCGATGGTTCGAGACCAGAAAATGCTATTGTCATCATTCTTTGAAAAGAGTTTTGGGCCTTTTTAGCAAAAAACATTGCTCGTTGAAAATGACGTTATATTTCTAGAACTTTTTTCAAGTTCAATTTGGTGGAAACCAGACATTAAGTCTAGGCATGAGAAATATTTTGCTCTACCTAGTTGATCTAAAATTTCATCAATTTTAGGTAGTGGAAATTTATCGGACAATAGTTTTTTATTAATTTGACGATAGTCTATTACTAATCGCCATTTTTTCTTGTCAGAGTCCGGAAGGGACTTCTTCGGAACTAGTAAAAGTGGGCTATTATATTCAGATACGGATGGTTCGACTATTTTGTCGTCTATTAATTTCTGTACTTGGGCTTGAATTTCTTCTACTTGGCTGTGAGGACTTCTATAATTTTTAATGTATACGGGCTCATCATCCTTCAATCTCAATTTTTGTTTATAGAAATTATTAGTTGTTATAGATTCGGTTTCTAGTCCGAATATATCTGTATATCTGGTACATAAATCTTTCAGTTGGTTTTTAAATAATGGCGGAAAGTTTTTAGTTAATTTTAGCATAACGAATTTTTCTTTCTTCGTTATTGTTTTTACTATTTCGTAGTCATTTAGGGTTTCATATTTTATTTTATTTAAATTTACAATCTTATTTGGGTTAGTTGTATTTAAGATTCGGACATAAGTATTTTTATGGTTGAAATATTTGCAATAAAAACAAAAATTTCTTATTTATACAATCACTTGATTTTTTATTGAGGGAATTTGTATTTCACGGACGACTTCGGAACGAACTGTGGCATTATTGTCACAAGTATGAAGTATTTGCAATTTAATCGGATAATTTAAGTTGTTTGGACGAAGAATTAGTGAGTCGCCACTTTGAGTGAAATCTAATTGGCAATTATATTGTTTTATAAAATCTATACCTAGTATGCCATCACAAGGTATTGGAAAACTTTGGTCGACTAAATGGAAGTCGTGTGGAATTATATATTTACCCGTAGTGAGTTCTATAAAGGCCAAGCCCTTTGAAAAAATTGTACCTTCGCCAATACCCGATATTTGGGTAGTAATTGTTTCGTTTACGTTTTCAAATATATCTATATTTTCTTTTAGTATAGATATATCTGCACCAGTATCTAGTAACAGTGTAAATGATTTACCTGTTCTTTCATTGTTAATTTTTATAAAAATGCTGTAGATTGAGGTTGATGGTTTTTATTGAGCCATTTATTGGCTCTGAATATCTGAGGGGTTTTGCTGGTTTTCCGAGTTACTTTGGGTTACTCGGACATTGCCTCTATTATTGTCATTTTGATTTCGGTTGCCACCTCGGTTTGAATTGTTTCTACCTCGGTTGCCACCTCGGTAATTTCCTCTGAAATTACCCCTATTGTTGTCATTATCGTTATAGTGGAAATTGTTGTTATAGTGGAAATTACCATTACCGCGGCCATTGCCTCTACCTCTTGGGTTGTAATTTCCACGATCGCCTCTGCCTTTATAGTACAATATTGCACTTGGGCTTCCGGTCATTTCAGTGCTGCATTGGATATATTTACCCATAGCATCATTGAAAGTGCTGAAATTGCCGGCCTCTAATATTATGCGAAGTTTTTCGTATTCGCAATTTTTTGTCATGGCAGATATAGTTTCCTTAGTTGAGAATTTTTCTGCATTATCAAAGTCTAGGCCATCGTCAATATAGGCTGCTTCCAGTTGCTTGCGCAAACTGTCTATTTCAGCTGTGTACTGCGAGGCTGATTTGCCTTTTTGCTTTATATTGAGCAATTTTGCTTTGATAACGTCAGTTGATTCGCCTTTGATATTGGTATTTAATTTATTTATAATACCAATAATAGACGTTTCATTCTGTACTTTGTACAAAATTGGGCCAATTATTTTGGACTTTATGACCTCTACGGCTAAGTCTTCTTGAGTACCTTTAGTACGTTCGACTAGCCTTAAGGCCGTTACAAATCTGGCCAGTGATAGTTTTTTACCATCAAATTCCGGAATAGTAGACGATACTTGTCGTACATATTCGCGATCTAAAGCCACTTGGTTCGTCATGTTTTGTTCTGTTAATTCTAGGGGCTCAATGTCACTATCAGCTTCAATATCACTGTCAATTAGTGTTGGCTTAGATTCATTCAGTTCTTCTAGTTGATCTGAATCAAAAGTTGCCATAAATTTTAAATCTCTTGGGATATCTATGATAATATTATGCCTTGTGCTAATATTCAATATCCTAGTCCCAAGTGATTTGATTATTTTTTGACATTGATTTAAGTGCTGCTCTGTAAGCCTTTTTTCTTTGCTTAAATAAAGTTGAACAATGTTGTTATAGTTTAGGATTACTATATTTATGTGGTGAATTAGCGTTTCGACTCTTATAGGTGCGTTCTTATTAACACACTTATAAGATTTTTCAAATTTATCTTTGAAGTTATTTATTTGTTTCGCTAATTCACTCCATTCCATAATTCTGTATCTATGAAGTTTTACCATTAAGATTGAGCATTCGCCCAATATTGGATGGTCTTCATTCACTTTCTTAATAGCTACATATGGCAGTGTATTTAGAATTATGCCTTTTATTGTAGTATCGAAATATAGTAAAGGACTGAACGATGTAGTATATGTTACCATATATTCATTCTCAAATTCATATATAGACATATAATCTCTGTGTTTGTGCAGAATATTTAATGCACGTACTCGAAATTCTGGGTTGTTGGCGTATAACGCGTTTAAATATACATACCTCTACTTTAGCTTGCATTTTTTTTAAAATAAAAAAAAATGCTATAACAGATTAAATATGTAGGTTTATCCTTTTGCAATCGATCAGATGCAATTTGGTAAGATAGTTTATTCGTTTTTATTTTTTTATTTGACATATTTTATATATATATTTTAATTCTTGAATGTATTGTTTTTTTTTTCATTAGTTTAAGATTTTATTTTTTCTTCACATCGTTACTGATTTTATTTGTTTTATTACTTAGATCTGATCGAGATCATTCGCCTTGCTCAAGTATTTTTTCTTTAAACACTTATTGTGTATTTTATATATTTTGAATAGTAAATTGGCGGTCATAATAATAACAATTATTATCAGTAGCGTTGTTATGATTGTCATATCCTGACTTTCTACTTCTACTTTATTTATAACGTTTGCAGTGGAGTCCACTTAATATATATTTTGGTATGCTACATATTTTTGAATTTTCGATTGATTCATTAGTTTTGTTAATGTTATTCATTAACAACTGGTTTGATTTAAATTATTTAAATTTTAAATTAGAATCATTGAATCATTAGAAATGTTTTCATATTTCCGTTTTTATTTATTTATCATGTTTTGAATAATTTTTTAATTTGAATGTTTTGATTGAATCATAGTTTACATGTAATTTCCTGCCTATGTTTGTGTATGGTTTTCAAACCATACTCTAATCGGGCAACTTTTATGTCGCTCGATTTTACATTTGTTTTTATATATTAAATGAAAAACATGCGATCGCTATAGTCGGCTAATCAGGAAAGATAAATTTTGCAGCGCAGTGCAATATAAAACAAGAAAGGAACGATTTGAAAAATTTCTTATACATTTCGATAGGTATTAACAAACACAATAAAAGTACATTTTTACTTTTCCGAAATATTTAAATTTTTAAAATCGTATATAAGCGATTGTGGGCGTTAAAGGGGCGTGGCACCAGTTTGAAATAAACTTGCGCTGCGTAGGAACTCCTAAAATCTACATGCAAAATGCCAAACTTCTAGCTTTTATAGTTTCCGAGCATCTCAGCGTTCATACGGACGGACAGATAGAAGGACATACAGACGGACAGACAGACCGACGAAATTTAGAAGGTCGGACTGACTGGCAAAACACCGCTAAAGACCCTGATCAAGAATATATATACTTCCTATAGGGTCGGAAACGCTTCCAATTCTAGCATGTTACATACTTTTGCACGAATACAATTATACCCTTTAACGACAGCTAATAAGGATATAAATCTGGCATCGTAGTGCAATGAAAAAATTTGTGTATCGCAGTGATATAACAAATATAAAACCCTTAGAAATACCAGCTTCACTAACTCCTTGGTCTTGCTTGGTGCACCTGAAGGTACCGGTGCTGGCTGTTCTTCGATGGATGGGGTACCTGTGCTGGCTGCAGAGGATATAGGTTGGTCTTCTATGGTGGGGCACCGGTGCTGGCTGCACAGGTGTACTCGCAATGGGGTGTACACAATGGTCCCTCGCAGTCATATCTTCTTCGGCTTGGATATCTCAATTTTTTCTGGAGGAGGCAATTTGTTTATAGGTTTTTCAATATTTTGGATTACGGGGTAGGTGGATGTGTGTGTGGCTGTGATTTGATTTTTTTTACTGTTAGCAATTTTATTTTGTGTTCAACTTCGGCATGTAGTTTTACCGAGTTGTTCCAGCTTATTGCACTGCCGTTGTTTAGAAGCTTCAGTAATTCAGCCATTCTGGCTTTTAATCTCTTCACTAAACCACTACGTTTTGCACACATCACACTCTACTCACTGCGTTGTTGCCTTTGTTGTAGTTGTTGCTGTTTTTTTTTGTTATTCCAAATCCAGGTCCAGGTGGACCACTGTCACGGTCGCCATGTTTTAAATAATTCCAATAATGTTCATTTATTAATATAAGGCAGGTCAGTGCAGTTTTGATTCTCATTTGATAATGTTTTATTGTTCTCAAATTGGTTCTTTCTTAGCCTACATACATAAGTTCTTATATCTAAGCGGCATAGCTGCGCCGGCAGCGCAGCGGCTTTCTTATGTATATGTTTTGTATATATGTTCAGTATGTAGTATGGTCAGCGCTGGTAACAGCGTGAGCGGGAGGGAGAGCGTTTCCTTGAGCTGTAGAAACATGCTGACGCTGCGTTTATATTGTTCCCAAGTATCTTTGTGCGACATATTACATTGTACTTGAAATAAGCTTTGTGCTTACTTAGTTAACAATTTGCAACAAATGTTACAATGTGTTTCTACATTATATGATTTAAAAATTTTTTTTTGTTCGTTTTTGTCTAAGATGTCAGTCACCATGTGGTTCGTGTAACGGAATGTGGTTGTCGGGAATGTCTCTTATTATTTATGCTGAATAGTTGCCAGTACTGGTAGTTCGCATAATATTGCATTGACTACGTCTTTCTCGACCACATCGCATACTCTCTATATATGTAAGTATGTCTCTATCCAACAAATGTAACCAACGTCGTGTTTTTCACCAAACAAAATGTCCGTTCAAGGTGAGGCAGTTTCTCTTTCTTCGATTATTATTTGATTCCGAAAGCAGTTGACTTGCTTAACTGTTTTTATTCGACAGTGTAGGTGAGCTATAACTCAAAGTATCGTGGCAATATAGTGTGTAACGACTAGCTTTGGGGGTGGAGGTATTGCTCCTCCAGGTTCGCATACGGATTACAGATAAGACTAGAATTGAGTGTGCTAGCGACAAGAGGAAGATATTTAACTAAGACCGGAGGAGAATGATAAATAAATTCAGGAAGGAGTTTTACTACGACAGAAAAGACTTAGAAAAAGTTAGCTAAAGCGAATCCATGAAGGGTATTCCTTTGCACGCAGTATATAAGTCGGAACGGGATCGGCCGACGATATCCTATAGCTGCCATACAACTGATTGATCGAAAATGCCATAACTTTGGTGTTTTTAAAGTTAGGAAGTTGGGATTTTTTATGAGTATTAAGAATGTGCCACATGAATAGTTTGGAGATTTTAATTTACAGAATATTCTGCAAGGGTATATCATCTTCGGCTCCGCCCGAAGTTAGCTTTCCTTTCTTGTTTTAGGTTACAGATGTCAACATAGTCGCTTGGTGGTTACTAAGTATTCAATAGTTCGGATCTGCATTGGTATGTCAACCATCCGTCACACGAAGCAAACACCAGATTTAAAACACCTCAATTAAATCTGGTTTGCAAAAAATGAAAAGCAATAGCAAAGTGGACTCCAAAATGTTCTTAGATCGAATTTCCGATTTTCTGTGTTAGAAAAATAGAAAAATACGGATGGCTGTCTATGATCATAGTTAACCATCAGTAAAAGTCTGACCAATGTCCATATCGGAAGTTCAAGGAAGTTGACTTATGCCGGGGCTATCAAAACTAGCGGGAGTAATAACCTCGGCAAACGCTGAGCTGTAAATCATGTGTGAGACTCGCTATGATATCTTAGATCAAAACGAGGTTTTGTGACTCACGACAATGTTATTAAATGTTTCACTTAAATCACTGAAATTGAATTCATCATTTGCATGGTAGCCAATGAAAGGTTCGGCATTTTCGAGTGTCACAATAAAAATAAATCTTATCCCAAAAACATAAAATCCCACATCGAACAGGTCAAAAAAATATAGATATTTTTTTACATCGGGTATTTATGAATTTCCGTTGGCAACAATGAGCGTGGTGGACACCGTTCTTGTCGCAAAGAAAAAATAGAAGAGACACAGAGAAAAACTTCAGAGGGTTTCTGACGGAACACCACCACAAACATGCTTCAAAATTGGTGTGTCGATCAATTTTTCGTCAGCAAGGTCAAAGGCAAAGCTAACGCCTGGTTATACGAGAACCCAAGTCGGTCCTAGCAACCAATGGATGATCTATGCGACCAGATGATTTCGTTGTTCGGTAAAACTCAGTCGAAATCAGAAAAGCGCCGGAAATTCGAGTCTCGTATCTGGCCACTGATGAGAAGTTTGGGGTATACTTGGATGAAAAGCTGATGCTAACTCAGCTTGGATCACGAAGAACTACTAGATCGAATTATTGAGGGCAAACCAAATGGAAATTTGAGCAACCAAGCGCAAATTCAATGTTTCCGGGATGTCGCACATAAGAGACGAGCTTTTGCAGAGGTGTACTTACCGAAGAAGCGACCAAACATATCCCAAAAAGATACTGCGTCGGTGGATCGAGCTGCTGGTAACGAAATTCGGTGCCAGAACTGTAACGCTAGAGGCAATTTTGCTAGAAATCGTCTGAAGCCGAAGAGACAGCCGGGTCGTGTTTTGCTTGCGGAGAAATGGGACACTGGGTAGGACAGTGCCCACAGAACAAAAGCAACAAGAGAGCTGACGTTTACGTAATACATTTTGTATATTTTCTAATAACCCAATAATTGTAGAATGCCAGATTCGAGTAGTCCGATTTCTTTGATTAAAACTTGTATGGTACCCAAGAATATTGAAGTATTGCCGGACGACAAGCGGTATTATGGTTTAAATAAGAGTTATTTGCAAACGCAAGGAAAAATTTGATGTTACATTATCAAAAACTTGAAAAAGTATTTTTTCATTTAATAATTGTGTACGATGAGTCAGGATGCTATTTTGGGAAGAGATTTCATGGAAGCGTGTGACATAAATTTAGACTTAAGGGGTTATATCAATTTTTCATTTTTAAAAAATCGAAAATAATAAAAATATTGCTTTATCGTGAAGAACAACTTCTTGAGAACATTTTCCCAAATTTTCATAGAGATATGAGCAGTAGAAAGAAAGTTACAGCGTTCCTAGCCGCGCGCCTCGTCCCCGTCCAAACCCAAACTTGAAACTTTAAGCGCGAATATCTCGAAATTTTGTTTTTTGAAAAATGACTGCGGTGATATGGATTGGCGAAAAACTGCTGAACTGATTTTCTTCAAATTTTTTTTTAAGTGTTCTTAATGTTTTTGTGTGTACTTAAACGATAGAATTTTTCTTGCAAATATTTTTTTGCATAAAACGTTCCTGTTTTAAAAACAATCGTTTAGGTGCAAGGAATGAATGATGAAAAATTTTTTTTTTTACGGTTTTTACAGTTGACCCGTTCGCCCTTAAGTAATTTTAAAAATAATTACTGTTAAAACGAAAAAAGATGAAAATTTTTATGAAAAAGAAGAAAAAACATGAGAGAACGCTATAGTCGAGTGCCTAGACTATTAGATACGCTATTAGTAGGCGCTAGCCTGGTTTCAGCGTTTAATGGGCGTTAGAGTGGGCGTGGCAAACTTTTATTAGGCCAATCGATAGGTATTGACGAAATAAATAATTATCAATTAAAATTTTCATAATAGCATCAGAACTGTGGCCACTGCTTGTGGCTTGTGTGCGTCAGAGGGGGCGTGGCACCATTTTGAAACAAACTTGCGCTGCGTAGGAACTCCTAAAATCTACATGCAAAATGCCAATCTTCTAGCTTTTATAGTTTCCGAGATCTCAGCGTTCATACGGACGGATAGACAGACGGACAGACGGACATGGCTAGATCCACTCGGCTAGTGATCCTGAACAAGAATATATATATTATATATTATATTATATTATATATTACTTACCCTTTTACTCTACGTGTAACGGGTATAACAACGTGTCCTAATTGTAAAACAGTAAGCTTAGATAAACCTGGTACTCCATCTCAAAATAGGTCACTTAAAGGGCAGATTTTAAGGACTACGCCCAGTGGCTCGTCAGGGGCATCAGCTTTGGGACTGGCTCAGAAAGAGTTGATCCAAAGCACCATTTTACACGCGGTAAATTCTATGCTAAAGATTTGAGACAGTAAGCGAGGCAGCTATAAGCCCTTGGTGTGATCTGTCTTATGGTGCGAATCCCAAGCCAGATTCTTGGCGGTGGGCTTTGTAACGCTTTTATCCGAGAAAAAAAAAAATTTGATAACGCCATCTAGTAGTCGCGTTTGTAACTAAGAAGGGGGCATAGAAAGTGTCGGACAAGAGTAACAACGTGAAATGTTAACTTTATTATGGGGCATTGTCTCTCTGGACCAAGGCCTCAGCAAGGGTTATCGGCAAAAGTCGGGCGTCTATAGCGTTCATACCCTTCTTAAATCTTCTGAGGAGTGAATGTGCGCGTCTACAAGCATATTAACCATATTTTCTTCGCTCTTCACAGTTAACGGTCGTGTTTTTGTTTTGCGCTCCGAATTTTCATTTTCTTTTTGAAACCACCAGGGTTAAATTAAATCTTTTTTAACGTTTCTACACCTTTAAGTGTCTTCAACAACTTTCCGTTCGCTTCGCGAGTGCATCGTGATTATCCTTAGAAAATAAAACGTTTTAAACATTATTTCGGTGCTGGTTTGTTGTTATTGTTTTCTATTTTCTCTATTTTTAGTTTTTCTCTTCGTCGTTGGGCGCTGTTGTAACGGCACGCTCCCCAACGGTAATATCTCTCTACCTCTCTGTATATTCTTTGAGGAGTTAAACATCGTTGCGGAGTCTTTGGAACGGCACAACTTAACGTTGTTACGCTCCTGACCTATCACTCTCTCCGTCTATCCCGCTCAGAGGTGCCTAATATCGGAGTTAATCGGTGTTAGGCTCCCGCGCTCTCCCTTTTCGTTCTATCTCGTTTCGAGGTGCCCAACATCAAACTTAATCAGTGTTTCGCTCCCGCTCTGTCGCTCTCTATTTGATCCGAATTACCTCAGGCGTCCCACAAGGAAGCCACCTTGGCACACTTTTTTCCACTTTATTTATTAACGATCTCCCTCTAGTCTTGACAAAGACGCGTGTCCGTATGTACGCAGATTACGTTAAGTTATGCCTGCAATATAACGAAATTTCCAGCAGTTCATGGTCCATGGTGAATAAAGACAGTGTAGTACTTGGATTTATTAAAAGGTGGTCAAAGAAATTCGATGAACCATATTATTTTATTTTCCGCTCGGAGTCTCACGGCCCGCATATCCGCCCAACCGAGCGAGGGACGCAATACGACCAATATGTATTCCATATTGTGGACTCCAGATGGGAGACCCATACTCCAGAAATGCGCGTACCATCGAAATAGATACTATTTTAGTGACATAAGAATCATCGAATTTATTTGACCACCTTAAAACTAAGCACTCCTCTGGCTATATTAGCCATGGACGAAATGTGATTAGTTTAGGATCCAAAAGAGCGCCAAGATCGTTTACAACAGTTATTCTATCCAAAGAGCTTCCACCTAACGTGTAAGTCGCGTATATCGGATTGAGCCGATAAAAAGTCATCAGCTTGCACTTGGATGCGTTTAAATTTAGTAAATTATCTCGGCACCAGTTTTGAAAATTATCTAGATCGGATTGTAAGTCTAAATGGCAGGAAATGTCCTTATACTGCATGCACAACTGCGTACATAAGTACGCGAGAATGAATAATTGAGGAAAGATCGTTAATAAATAATGTAAAAAGTAACGGACCCAGATGGCTCCCTTGTGGGACACCGGAGGTAACACGGAGAACTTCAGAAATTGAATTTTTAAAAAGGACCCTTTGTGACCTGCCATTCAGTTATCTTGAAATCCATTTAAGCAGATCAACTGGAAAACCTAACAGGTAAAGTCTGCCTTGCGAAAACAATGTATTCGCTTGGATGATTTTTCTTCTATAAGTCTACCCGTATCAAATGAAAGTTCGATTGTTGGATGATATGGTGCTTCAGGTTGCGTGAGTGGTGCTACTCTGGACAGAAACACACCTTCAGGATTTGATACAAAACACAAATCAAGATGGTGACCTAAAGAATTTCGAACATGGTTTACTTGAGATAGAGATATGTCAAGCAGGCCGTCAATAAAATCATGCTGTGCTATTGGTAGTAAGACATTCGATCCATCCTCAGTGGACCAAGTAATTCCAGGTATATTAAAATCACCTAGAACTACCAACTGATCCCTATCGGAAAGCTTATTTGCAACGGACTTAATAACGGAAAGGTGGTTTAAATAATCAGGAAGTTCAGACAACGGCGGAATATATGAACACGTTGTGTATATAGAGTTACCAGGAAGCGCTAACTTTACACAAATAAATTCAATGGTATTGAAATCATAAAAAAATAACTCCTCAGACGGGAGGTTTGAATCAACTCCAATTAAGACTCCACCTCCCCGTCTAGAGGGACGGTCATACCTATATATTGTGTACTTACCTGGAAAAACTTCGAAGCTAAAGATCTCCGGCTTTAACCAGGTTTTTGTAAACACAATAATATGAGATGCAAAGGAAAGGCTGTCGGAATACAATTTAGTGAGTTTGCCACGCAAACCTCTTGCATTCTGATAGGAAAGAAGGAGGTTAGAAGTTAGTTTTTGAAATTGGTACAGTGGTTTGGCCTCGACTAGGAAGTTTTACTCCCACGGGCCCCTTCTTCTTTATCTTAGCCTCAAATTCTTTTACAACCATATTATCCGGCCAAAAGTCGCCCGAGCATATGGCTTCAAAAAGCTCGTTAGGGACAATAATCTTGAAAGATGAAATGTCTCTAGCATAAGAAATCTTAAACTTTTCCACCTTTACACTATTACAATCGGCTTTAGTTTTGTCTTGTATATAAGACAATACACCAAAAGATGTTTGATCAGGGGAAAGCCCAGAAACGAAAATTTGTTTCTTTAGTGGAACCACTGAAAGGGATTTTGGTGGAGCAGACATTGTTTCTGCAAAACCAACTTGAGCCGGTTGTCCGGACTCAGTAGTCCCTTGTGGTGGTGATGCTACATTCTTAGAGATAGGTGGATCCACTAATTGTGAAACCACTACGGACAAATCGAAATTCTTAGAAGTCCCTGGTTGCATGCATTCTGTTACGGATTGTTCGGATACCGAATTTTTTTTAGCTGCTGATCTTAGCAACATTTGGGGGTTTGCTGAAATCAGCTGCTGATCCGCCGGAATGCTCTGTTGTTCTTTTGATTTCGGTTGCGGGGTGTCCCCTTTTGCGAGATAATTTTCGCCGAGCTGATGATCTCCTCTATGCTCTGGAATCCCAGTTTAATAGTCGTAAGCTATTAGAAGGGGACTCTTCTTAGGCGCAAAAAGGCCGCTGGTGGTAAGGAGCAAAAGGGGACACCCCGCAACCGCCTTTAGTTTGGCGCATGAAGGATTTAATCTCGTCCGCAACCTCGACACAAGCGTCACAACAAAACTGCAAATTGGGCCCCTTTGAAAGGTCATCACTTGTCCGGCCAGTAAAACCGGCGCACTTGGTGTGCACCATATTTTCACACAGCTAGCAAGTCATATTAGACTGGTCAGCCCTGACTACGAGGCTGCTTTTTTTGCAGAAGCAGACTTTATTAGTGTTATTACAAGTGCACTCGCGAAGCGAACGGAGTTTAAATGTATGTTTGAATAACCGGAAGAAAATTAAAATTGTTTTGATAAAACCCACCGATGGGAATAAACGAAACAAAATACAAAATTCGATGCGCAGAAAAAAAACACGACCGTTCACTTTGAAAGTCAAAGACGATTTAATATTTCAATAAGATCAATATTATGGAAGTCTGGTCAAGTTATAACGTGTCTATGGAAGGTGGGGAACGGAATAGTACATTTGCAGTCGGGGGTTTTCATTGTAAATAAATATTTGATTCTTAAATGCATTAATTGGTACTTCGACGCTGGGGATGAGGTTATGACCATAGCTCTGCGCGCTGTTAATGAATTAATTTTGTTGCTGTTAGGGATCCTAGACAAAGCATAATCCACTATGTTTTCCTTTCCGGAAACGAAAATTTCTTTATGTAGTGGAACTACTGAAAGGGATTTTGGTGGAGCAGACATTGTTTCTGCAAAACCAACTTGAGTCGGTTGTCCGGACTCAGTAGTCCCTTGTGGTGGTGATGCTACATTTTGAGAGATAGGCGGACAAATCGGAATTCTTAGAGGTCCCTGGTTGCATGCATTCTGTTACGGATTGTTCGGAAACCGAATATTTTTTAGCTGCTGATCTTAGCAACATTTGAGGGTTTGCTGTAATCAGCTGCTGATCCGCCGGAATGATATATTTCTACAAACGAGGAGCTAACAAAATCAAGGAGGCCAATCCGAGCAACAACACAATTAGCCAATCACCTCATCGTAGTTGAGAGGTGGCTATCTGATTGGTGTATTAAAATAAATGAACAAAAATGTAAATATATCGCCTCCTTGTTAACCACGTTTTTGAGCTAGAAGTATCCCTCTGTACGCATTTTTGAGCCTATTAGGAGAAATTAAATTTTTGTAGCGTAAATCTCTTGACTGGCCCGTTCACGCGAGGTAGTCCGGTGGTCGTCTTGATAGGCTGAATGTTTTCCTGGTCGCAATACATTCTAAAGTCCTACGAAATAAATGCGAGCCCTCTATCTGCAATAAAAATTGCAAGGTTCCGAGATTCCCAATTTCACATAACCAAACAAAAATATTGAAACTGTTACATATTTATAATCGCCTACGAATGAGGATCAGCACTGCACGACGGGTTCTTATGATGACGCCAGGCCGTGTTGTCCCTGATCTTCGAGTGTTCTCTTAAGAGTATCCTGGATTTTCCCATATCAGAATATCACTTTTCATCTCCGAGGCATCCCTCCTAGTCAAAGTTACATCGCGTTTAGATCGTGTTGCTTAGCAAGTTCCACCGTCCACTCGATTCTGGCTTGACAGCCCTTTACATAGGGGACTGGGGCTAGGAAGGTTGAGGTGTGAATTTCACTATTCCCATTCACATGGCCGTTTCAGGGAAAGTGATTGAACCGAGTCATAACGCAAAACTAGATATTTTATTATTTATATAAAACGTTTTACTGCCTCAGTTTCGCGTTTGTCGTTGGTCCAAGCCGAAATTAGCCCTGCTATTATCTTTTATTCTCCCTAAAAATAACTGCAGATTAAATCCTTTGGTAGCGATTATTAGGAATGACCATCGTTTAAGGAGTTGTATGAAAACGCAATCCACTTAAAAGAGTAAGGTTTCAATATCTGAAGTCGTTTCTAGAGGGTATTGGAACAGGGGCATGAACAGGACCAGGCTGTTTCGATGGTTTCTATGAGTCAGATTGCTCTAGCGCCTGCTGAACAAATTGGTAACCTCACACCTGGACATATGAATGGAACGCTGCCTACTACGTTGGTGTATGTACTGAATCCAAAGGGGACATATTAAATATGTCAGGTGCTCTTAGACACTGAATTTTAGCTATCCTATATATCGGATGCGTTCGCCATCCTAAATACTTGTCTCTGGAATATCATCGGTTAAAGCTGAAACGACAAGGGGCTTCAGCACACTAAGCATTAAATCAAGAGTCTCACAGGATAAGCCTCACGTAACTGCTCACGTGCTAATCAAAATTATATCGTCGCTGCCTAGAAACACTATCGACGCAGCAGCTTTAAGGCTCTTCGATTATCTTTCTAAAGCAGTTTCTATGGTTAACACCAACTCGGAGGTTGATATTCTGCTTAGAAGTAACTATGTGTGGGCTGCGCTTTCTGGACAAAAGAAATTTGACAATCATGGTAACATTATTGCTGTATCGATCATTTTTGGGTGGGTATTACATCAACAACGCTTTCTAGTCCAGCAGCAGCAATTGTCGACACTCGACATTCATGAATCCCTCCAAAGGTTTTGGGAGCTTGAGAATGTTTGCGCAAGCATTCCAACGGAGGAATCCAGAGGCTTCTAGGGTTGAAGCACATTTGTGCAACATTCACAACCGAGATGAAAGTGGGAGATACTGTAGCTCCCATTTAAGGACCAACCTACAGAATTTGCTGACACACTTCAGCACATTTTATATGCCACACCACCCGTATTCTGGTATTAAATTACGAGTGGTGTTCGATGGATCGCAAACGCCAGTCGTTATACGTTAAAGTCGCTACATGTGGGACCGACCATTCAGCGAGACATATTTGCTGTTTGCCATCGATTTCGCATTTATCGGTATGTGTTTTAAAATTTTTCGTCAGGTTTTGGTTGCCACTAAACAGCGAAATTACCAAAGAATATTGTGGAGAGGATCCTAAAGTAGAATTAGCTCATTGTCAATTGAGTACTGTTACATATGACACGGCTTGTGCTCCATTTCTGGCGGTAAGAGTGCTGGAGCAACTGGCAAACGACTACAAGCAAGACTATCCTGACGCTGCAAGAATCGTTCTTGAGGACTTTTATGTGGATAATGTCCTAACAGGGGTAAGCACGTAAAGTGAGCTGATACAACGCAGGAATTCAACAGCGAATTTGTTGGTGAAGTCTTTCCCCAGATATTTTATGCATGTCAGAAGATGAAGTGACGAAGGTGTTAGGTATTCATTGGCAGCCAAATTCTGATCTGTTGATGTACAATGTTAGTCTGACAAAATCTGCAGAAAGTACAAAACGGTATGTATTGTCCTACGTCTCTAGGATTTTTGATCCACTCGCCCTACTAGCGCCAGTCGTTCAAGATATTGTTTAAAGATTTATGGCTCTTTGACATGAGTTGGGACTTAGCATTACCTGATCATTTATCGGAGCTGTAGCAGAAGTATCGAAAGGGTATTACAAAATTAGCCGACCTGCGAGTAAAAAGGCATATGGGTTATATTTCTGGACCGATTGAGTTGGCCTTTCCGGCTGCATCAATAAAGGCTTACTCCGCAGTTGTATACAGCCGAATCAAGCGTGCGGACGGAGGCTTCGAGGTGTGTCTTCTTGCAGCTAAGACAAGAGTAGCGCCGCTTAAAAAACAGTCATTGCCTCGATTGGAGCCCTCTGGGGCCTTACTCTTACGGGGGGACATCTGAGTATAATTTTGAAAAAATCGAAAAAAATTTTTTCGTAAAAAAAATTCTTTAGGGTCTTAAAAATAACATACCATAAGATAGAGTCCGGCAAAAGTGTCTAAGTGTCGAAATTTTCAATTCTGCGGCGATGCCTCACAGGTACTCATCACAGTACTTAAATCTTTAAACGCGTTTTTCTCGAAACCACTTTTTTTGAGACTGCCGGACACATAACTCGATCATATCTTAACCGATCGATCTGAAATTTTGACAGTATATTCAAAATAAATTTATCTATCGACACACGTAGGGTCTTTTTTATTGCTTACTTTTTTTTTATCAACAATACTGTGACGTTTTTTATTCGTAAAAATTTTTACTTTTTTTCAATCACTCACCATTTTGCAAAAAAAACAATATATCGCAATAATCCTACGTGTGTCGATAACTGTTGATGTATAGAAACTAACCAAACTTGATTTTTTGTTCTAGATTAAAAATTAAGGACGTTAATATTTATCGATAATATTTGTTTTACAAAAAAAAATGATAATATTTAAAATACCGATATATTTGATATTTTTGGTGTTAAATGAAATAATTGACCGCCCACAATAAAAAGACAATAAGTTTCTTTTTAAAAACAATAGTATTTTTATTATATATTTTTTATGACCAGTACGCAGCGTTTAGGGATTTTAAGAACACCCTTTGCATTATGTGTGCGT
This sequence comes from Drosophila rhopaloa, assembly GCF_018152115.1. NCBI lineage: Eukaryota > Metazoa > Arthropoda > Insecta > Diptera > Drosophilidae > Drosophila > Drosophila rhopaloa. The sequence goes on along the minus strand of NW_025335034.1, from coordinate 12,981,258 downwards.
CAGTCATCCTGCTTCTTGAGTCGCATACAACACATTTGATGGCGGACGCCGTTTTTTATATCCGTATAGTTTGATTTTACACTCATTTTTTATTTCGCGCTTGAATTCGTTCACTTGATGTCGCGTTGGAATTCAGAGTGACCAAAGACAAAACAAGAGAGAACGCTATAGTCGGGTGCCGCGACTATCAGATACCCGTTACTCAGGTAAAGGGAGTGCGAGGGAGATGGAGATAGAAACTTTGATCACGCATAACTTTTTAACGAATGGTCCGATTTGAAAAATTTCTTCTACATTTCGATAGGTATTGATAAACACAATAAAACTGCATTTTTACTTTTCCGAAATATTTAAATTTTTAAAATCGTATATAAGCGATTGTGGGCGTTAAAGGGGGCGTGGCACCTTTTTGAAACAAACTTGCGCTGCGTAGGAACTCCTAGAATCTGCATGCAAAATGCCAATCTTCTAGCTTTTATAGTTTCCGAGATCTCAGCGTTCATACGGACAGACAGACAGACGGACAGACGGACATGGCTAGATCGACTCGGCTAGTGATCCTGATCAAGAATATATATACTTTATAGGGTCGGAAACGCTTCCTTCTAGCTGTTACATACTTTTGCACGAATACAATATACCCTTTTACTCTACGAGTAACGGGTATAAATATCAAAACAAAATATCGGAATTCCGATATTTGGGCAAACAAAGAAGAAATGCTGCACATCCGCCATTTTGTTTTTAATTTATTCGAAAAAAATTTATTTTGTACTTCGCATCTAATATTATAAAACCTACGTTACACATTTTTGATTGGCTTTTTCATTTGGCCAAAAAAAATTCCAGAATATCCGTTTTTTCCAGTTACTCAGATGTCCGCCCTTAAGTGGACTAATTTCTTCTATCATGACCCCATCAAAGCATATGCAAATCACCTTTTGAGCATGGTGCGATTCGAGGATTGTCCTGGCTTGGCTTTCGCTCATTCCGTCTAAGTTGAAAACATTTGTCATTACATCCTGGAAAGCTTGGCAACATATTAACACGAAACAAAACCCTGCTGACTACGCTTCCAGAGGGATGATGGCCTCGGAATTTCTCAAGTTTGACCCTTGGTGGAAGGGTCCAGAAAGGTGCTCGACGAAGACCTCTCCATGACAAATAAACAATGTTTACACATTTATAGTCCCTTGCACAAACTGCCAAATTTCTACAAACATCCGTAGTTGATGACGTGGCAGACCGTGACTCGTCCTAGCCTAAACTCGTTCATATCATGGCCTATGTAATTCATTTGGTTTCTGATCAGAAATAAAACTATCTAATCTATAAATATAAAACTGTGCCCCAATACCCTTACATAGTATATTAAAATGTATAACCCAAAACGTAATCATACAAAGGTCCGAAAATAATTGAAAAAAATAAGAAAATCCACATAATTGTTATTTAACATATACGAATGTATCTTGTAATATATATTTTTTTAAATCGAACAAATTTTCAGACATTATTGCAAATAAACCTGCGCCGGCTCTTATAATTTTAAAGATCTATACTTAATAGAGTCGGAAACGTTTCCTTTAACCTGTTACATACTTTCAAAAGAATTAAACCCTTTTACTGTACGTGTAACGGGTATAAAAACCCGATTACCATATAACTTTTATTTAATTCTTGTAAAAAGTATATTTAAATAGAATTAATTATTTTTTATTATGTATATATATAATTAAATGTTTGCAACTGCATTCCTACCTCAATATCTTCTATATATTCTGTAAAGTGTTGTAAATTAAATATTACGACACTAGCTTGTTCTTCTCTTTCGTCATCTTCTTTTAACTTATTAATTACTTCGATACCATTATTTATTACATCAATAATCATATTTAAATCTGTATTTTGTATACTATTTTCTGATAAGTTATCTATTTTTATACCCGTTACTCGTAGAGTAAAAGGGTATATTGTATTCGTGCAAAAGTATGTAACAGGTAGAAGGAAGCGTTTCCGACCCTATAAAGTATATATATTCTTGTTCAGGATCACTAGCCGAGTCGATATAGCCATGTCCGTCTGTCTGTCCGTCTGTCTGTCCGTCCGTATAAACGCTGAGATCTCGGAAACTATAAAAGCTAGAAGATTGGCATTTTGCATGTAGATTTTAGGAGTTCCTACGCAGCGCAAGTTTGACGCCCACAAGCCACAAGCTGTGGCCACAGTTTTGATGATATTATGAAAATTTTAATTGATATATATTTGTTTCGTCAATACCTATCGATTGGCCTAATAAAAGTTTGCCACGCCCACTCTAACGCCCAAAAACCCATTTAACGCTTAAGCCTGGCTAGCGCCTACATTTCCGCCTTTCATGGCGCCATCTAACGGATGACTTTGGAACAGCTGGCCAAGGTGCTCAACAGAGTCAACGTTAATTCTCGATAAGGATTTCTATTAAAGGAAATTGCGATGGTTTTCATTTGTCAATACCGAAGTATATCCCAAGAACTATGCAAATCAAATCTAGTTAGCCAAATTGGAGGTCTGAGTCAAACAATGGCGTATGTGAGTATGTATGTAAGCATATACATATGTATGTATTTACTCCTTTCAAAGAAAGCTATTCGCTATACCCGTTACTCGTGTTGTGCAAACATTTAGACTTTAATATACATAATACTATTTTATTTATATTAAGTTGTTTAGCTGAGTAACGGGTATCTAATAGTCAAGGCACTCGACTATAGCGTTCTCTCTTGTTTGTTCTAACTCTTCCCTATCATCTTGATCTAATGTTCCAAACAAATATTTGTAAGTTTTGCCAATAATGTTAAATAATCCTCGTTTATTACGTTTGGCCAATTTAATGCCATTTATTTCTCTTTTGAGTTTCTCAGCTAAATAACGAATTTGTATAATGTTATTAAATTCGTTGGCTTCCTTCATAAGACTTTCCAATATTTGTTCCGTTTTTGTTACGTTTATGCTTAAATAATGATATTTGAAATTTGTTGGAATTTCAATAGATCCGGTTTTGAATACAAGGTATCCATTTTGAGCCTTAATTGGGTTTATTTCGATGCTTTGTCCCACTGCCATTTTAGTTATGGTTATTAGTATAATTGTGAAAATGATGATTTTAAACAGATTGTTGATTCCGTTCAGCTTCCCTGGAATTGTCATATTTGCTTTTGTTATTTTTCTTCTTCTTAAATTTAGATTTATAATGTATTATTTTCCTGCCTCTATTTGTTTCCTCAAAATGTTTTTCATCTATCTGTTTCAAATTCCCTGTTTTCTTAAATGGGTTTGTAGTTTTTGATTTTACTAGTGGTGATTGTTTAAATCGTGTGTCTATTTCAAAATCATGTCGTTTTTCATTTAGTCTGTCGATCATCTTCGCTTTTCTTTCTTGTGTGTTATACTCGGGACTTCCTGCATACAAAAATATGTCAGCTGGTATTCTATTTGTTTTATGGTTATAAGTATAAAGAATTAATTCAAATTTAGTATACCTATTTTCGATGTCTGTGTCGCTTCCTATTATTCTTAATTTTTCGTTAACTGTTTTGTGGAACCTTTCTATATCTGATATACCGTTTTTACTTGTAGTAATTTGAATTTGGACGCCTTCTGAATTTAACCAATTATGTAGAGCTACACACATAAATGCCGAATCTTTATCTGCTTTAATTTCTTGTGGTTTTCCATTTCATTGAATACTTTTATTATGGCCTTTTTAGCTTCTAACCAATCTTTACTTGTAACTTCAACAAGAGTGGCGAACTTTGAGTATATATCAATGCATGACAAGAATTGCTGGTTTCCTACCATATAAAAATCTATGACAAATTTTTCTCTTATATTTTGTATTTCTGGGGTAGTTTCGAAAGATAAATTCGTGTTCCTATGTTTCGTTTTGGCGATGTTACAGATTTCACATTCGTTAATAATATTTTGTATTAGTTTCTGATAGTCTGGGAAATAATATTCTTCTCTAAACCAATTAATAGTTTTCTCGATTGTTGGATGTAGCAATTCTTTGTGTTTCTTTAATATTTTTTCTTTGAAGTTTGCATACGTGAGGATATCTTCTAGTCTTTTGGTACATCTCACCACTTTTGTTAAATGATTGGGACTTATTATTTCTAGATAAGCTTGTTGGAATATAAGAAAATCTGAGTCTTCATGAAAATATACTGCGCTCTTTTTGTACACAAATATTCTTTGATGATATCTTTCGCAAAAGTATTTGTCATATCTGTATAAATAATTTTGATTTTTAATTTATTAAAATAGTGTTGTACGTCTCTGATTTCTTCATTTCCTTTGATAAATTCTATTTGTCGGGAATAATAATTGATTGGTCGTTCTGTTATTGAAATATAGTTCTGATTATCTTCATTTGCGCTATGCACCGTTGCATCTATACTATTGGCATCTTCTCCTAATAAATTTTCTTCAGGGATGTCTTCGAACATGTTTTCTTCTATTTTAACCCGCGATAGTGCGTCGGCAACATAGTTTTCTTTTCCTGGTAAATATTTTATTTGATAGTGAAATTCATTTAATTTAATTGTCCATCTTTGTAGTTTCATATTTGGTTCTTTGATATTGTTTAGCCAAACTAAAGGTTTATGATAACTTAAGATCTCAAAAGGTTTGCCGTAGAGATATGATCTGAAATATTTCGTAGCCCATACAATTGCTAAAAGTTCTTTTTCTATTGTTGAATAATTAATTTTATGTTCATTTAATGTCCGGCTAGCATAGCATATTGGTTTATGGTTTTGTGATAGGATTGCTCCTATACCTATGTTGCTAGCATCTGTGGTTAAAGAGAATGTTTTATCAAAATCAGGATAAACTAATATAGGGTCGGAAGTAATTAAGACTTTCATTTTTTCAAATGCATCAATGTATGATCTTTCTTTAATGTTTATCGTGGCACCTTTTTTCAATTTCATAGTCATAGGTTTAACTATAACTATATAAATTTCCTATAAAATCCACATAGTCTTAAAAAATTATTTTATCTCCTTTGGAGTTTTTGGTATCAGAAAATTTATAATGGCACTAATCTTTTTTGGGTTTGGTTTTATACCTGTGGTGGTAACCACATGACCTAGAAATTCTGTTTCTTTTTTCATGAATTCGCATTTATTTAATTATAATTTTAAATTTGCGTCGCGTAGCTTTCCAAATACTTTTCTCAATGATAAAATATGTTCTTCCAATGAAGTGGAAAAAAAAAATTATTATATCATCTAAGTAAACTAAACAATCTGTATAAATTAATTCTTCTAGTAAATTGTTCATACATCTTTGGAAAGTAGCAGGGGCGTTTTTGGTCCGAATGGCATACGTGTGTATTCGTAATGACCATTCTTTGTAGAAAATGCTGTTTTGGAAATTGATTGAGGGTCCATTTGAATTTAATGGAATCCTTTAGCTAAATCAATTGTCGTGAAATATTGACATCTTCCCAATTTGTCTAATATTTCATCCATTCTAGGTATTGGAAATTTGTCATTGATGGTTATTTCATTCACACTTCTGTATTCTATTACTACCCAGAACTTTGGTTTTCCCGAAGCGTCAGCTTTTTTGGGAACCATCCAGATAGGTGAACAGTAAGGAGATTTCGATTTACGAATTATTCCCTGTTCTATCATTTCGTTCATTTGTTTGTTGACTTCCTCATCAAATGATTGAATGTACTTATAAGGTTTCTTATAAATAGGGTCCTCATGTTTGGTTTGGATAGAATGCTTGATAGTACTTGTGAAAGTCAAATTTTCGCCTTCTTTGTACTGAATATCCTTGTATTCAAATAAAACCCTTTTCAAGCATTCTTTTTCCTCTTCGTTTAAATGTTCTAATCTGAATTCATTGTATTCACGAATTTCATTTTCAACAGCGAAGTTAAAAGATTGATCCTCAGATGAGGGTGGATTGATGCATTTTATTGCGGTCTCATCCTCTTCAATCTTTTTCTTTGGTGATTTGGGATTAAGGCTTTTTACGGCGGTCTTATCCTTTTCACTTTCTTTCTTTGGTGATTTGGGATTAAGGCGTTTTACAGCGGTCTTATCCTTTTCACCTTTCTTCTCTGATGATATAAGATTAAGGCATTTTACTGCGGTCTAATCCTTTTTATCATCATCACCATATATAATTATAAGTTTATGTTCACCTAAAGTTACCGTTCCATCTTCAAAATTAATTTTAGCTTTGCAGTTTTTAAGATAATCTCTTCCCATTAGAACATCATAATTGTCTGAAAATTTATGTAAATAAAATTTTTCTTCTATTGGGCAAATTTTACTTGGTTTTATCATTACGCTTTTATTTAATTTTATCGATCCGTTTATAGTATAAACTTTTAAATTTTCATCATTGACTTCAAAGTTCCCAAAATTTTCTTTCATTATATTAATAGATGAACCCGTGTCAACCATGGCTTTAAGAAGTTTACCTTTAATGATTACTCTGATATATGGGTAGAATTTTCTGGCTCCGAGGCTATTTTCTGAAAATTTACGTCCATCCTATTCTGTGTGCTCTCACTTTCTCTTTGTCTTTTTACAGGAGCATTTGGGGAATTGTTTTATGTTGACGCTTGGTAATTTAATGGATTTTGGGATCTGCCTTGAGCTAGAGAATTTCTAAATTCTTGATAATACCGATTTTGATTCGCTGAGGACTGAGGAACTGTTGAATTATTTAAATTTGAATTTGGATTTGAATATGAATTTGAATTTGAATGATTGTTAAAATTATTACTGTGTCTTGGGTAATAATTTGAATTATTCTTTTGATCATAATAATTTTGGTGGGTATTTCCCGAATTCCTGCGATTATTGTAACGCACCGATCTATAGTTCTCAAAGGGATCCGCATCCCAGTGTCCTAATACCATTGCCGTTTCTTTTAAATTGTTAATTGTGGAAATATCTCTTTTTGATAAAGCATTATACTATCTATCAGGAAGGTTTTTTTCTATGCATTTCGTAATGGTTTTGTTTAATGATGCTGTATAAATGGTTTTATCTGTTTGGTCAATTTCTAAATCTAACTTATTTATAATAGTTGATGATTTCTTTCTTAGTTCATCTACAAACTTACTGATGCTTCCTCTATAATTTGTCCTGTAGATGAGTGCTATAAGGTCCTCGTATGGTCTGTGGTCCTTGAATGCTCGGATTAGGGCTGCTTTTGTAGATGGCCAATTCATAGTTTTTTCTTCTGAAATTACGGCTTTGGCGCCGTCTACGATGGTCCTTTCGATGGCTCCATAGATGATGTGTATTTGCCGGACATCTTGGGTCGGGTATAATTGTAACAGGTATTCGACACGCCCGATGTAACCACCTAGGTCGGCGGGATTGCCATCAAAATAGGGCAACTCTTTTACTTGACCAATTAATTGATTCAAATGAAGTTCCGATAATTGGATTGGGGTTGCCATTTTTGGTTTTGTCAAAGTTTCAATATTTCACTTTTAAATTATTTAATTTTTTCGTGGTATTGACCGAATTGGATTTTTTATGTTTTATGTGTCTCTCAATATTTTACTTTAAATTATTTAATTTTTGTATTGACCGAATTGGATTTTTCACTGCACATAAGTTCTTTGGCGGATTTCACTTGTTTGTTCGACGATTTATTTTCTTGCTAGTCAGGATATACTAGTTGTGTAGTACAATCCCTAAGACCAGTTTAAAACCGACGTTTATCTTTCACTTGAATTCCTACCGGCTGCGCCAATTAAATGTTTGCACCATAAGTTTTACATAAAAAAAAAACTTTATTTAATTTTTTTTATTTATCAACTAGTACAATGGTTATTTGGAAGAACACCGTCCTAACTGTTTTAAGACTCAAACTGAACTCGTTCTCTAACTCCTACTTCTTCTACGATCAAACCTCGGTTCTGAGCTTTGGAGCTTTCTAATGAGTGGCTTTAGTGTTTATTGAGTGACATTCATAATTGTACATTGGACCGTTCTTTGTTCTCATCTTGTTTATGACTTCGGTCCCGAAATCTGAGTATCCTGAGTCGTGGGAAAAGGCCGATAGTCAGATCAGCGGCTCATTTAAATTGTTTAGTCTATTGGTCTGGAGTTTTTAATAACATGGAAATTTTCCATGGTTTGTTGACAATTAGGTTTCGATTTCTCTGAGGGTGTCTTAAAGTAATGTGTAGGTGTGTATGTATGTGTGGGTGTGTAGACATGTACATAGAGGTGTGTGGTGCTATGGATATGTCACTCCCCCAACCTTTGAATTTGGCCTGTCCTCAGGACAATAAATTTGGATATAATGAAATATTTTCTTCTATGCTTACAGTAGGTTGATCGATTACATTTTCTAGGTTTTTCGGTGTTTCTTCCTTTGGTTTTACATATTTTACAATTAATTTTCTTGGTATATTTTTGAACTTATAGAATATATACAATAAAATGCTTATAATTGTAATTACAAATGTGGTTGCAGTTATTATTTGGAATACATTATTATATTTTTTGTGCATTTCTATTGTTTCTTTTGTTTGAATATATGATAGCGGTTCTAATTTAGTTACATTGTTGCTTACATAAATGCTCTGTGTATATTCTAGCATAGTATTTGAAAGTATGAATTCATCTAGCTGTACTGAACAATTAAGAATTTTAATAAAATTATTACCAAAGATAGAAATTTCTTTATTAATACAATTTTGATTTAAAAGTGTTTTAGGGATATTCCACGTCAATAATATATTTGGTTCAACGTAATTAATTTGGAAATTTTTATGTGTTTTAGTATATTTGCAACTTGTGGATTCTTGTTTTATTATGCCATTTATACATTCGTCAAATACTACTTTTCCTGTTTCTTTATCAAATACTTTTTCTTCGTGAAGGTAATATTTTTCAAATATGTTTTCTGTCAGAATGGTATTATTAACATCTGGAGACGGAATTATTTCAAAAATTGGTGCTTAAATGATATCTGTAGGAATATGGGAAATTATTAAAATTTCATTTGTGTCTGTTTTAAGCCAAGTGGAAGTTTTAATTTTCAACAATTTCTCAGAACTTATTTTAGTTAAATCATCATGTTTTAATAATTTCGAATTAAATATACCAAGTCGTGTCAACTACATTCCTAGCTCAATATCTTCTATATATTCTGTAAAGTGTTGTAAATTAAATATTACGACACTAGCTTGTTCTTCTCTTTCGTCATCTTCTTTTAACTTATTAATTACTTCGATACCATTATTTATTACATCAATAATCATGTTTAAATCTGTATTTTGTATACTATTTTCTGATAAGTTATCTATTTTTTGTTCTAACTCTTCCCTATCATCTTGATCTAATGTTCCAAACAAATATTTGTAAGTTTTGCCAATAATGTTAAATAATCCTCGTTTATTACGTTTGGCCAATTTAATGCCATTTATTTCTCTTTTGAGTTTCTCAGCTAAATAACGAATTTGTATAATGTTATTAAATTCGTTGGCTTCCTTCATAAGACTTTCAAATATTTGTTCCGTTTTTGTTACGTTTATGCTTAAATAATGATATTCGAAATTTGTTGGAATTTCAATAGATCCGGTTTTGAATACAAGGTATCCATTTTGAGCCTTAATTGGGTTTATTTCGATGCTTTGTCCCACTGCCATTTTTTAGTATAATTGTGAAAATGATGATTTTAAACAGATTGTTGATTCCGTTCAGCTTCCCTGGAATTGTCATATTTGCTTTTGTTATTTTTCTTCTTCTTAAATTTAGATTTATAATGTGTTATTTTCCTGCCTATATTTGTTTCCTCAAAATGTTTTTCATCTATCTGTCTCAAATTCCCTGTTTTCTTAAATGGGTTTGTAGTTTTTGATTTTACTAGTGGTGATTGTTTAAATCGTGTGTCTATTTCAAAATCATGTCGTTTTTCATTTAGTCTGTCGATCCTCTTCGCTTTTCTTTCTTGTGTGTTATACTCGGGACTTCCTGCATACAAAAATATGTCAGCTGGTATTCTATTTGTTGTATTATGTTTAGTTTTATGGTTATAAGTATAAAGAATTAATTCAAATTTAGTATTCCTATTTTCGATGTCTGTGTCGGTTCCTATTATTCTTAATTTTTCGTTAACTGTTTTGTGGAACCTTTCTATATCTGATATACCGTTTTTACTTGTAGTAATTTGAATTTGGACGCCTTCTGAATTTAACCAATTATGTAGAGCTACACACATAAATGCCGAATCTTTATCTGCTTTAATTTCTTGTGGTTTTCCATTTCATTGAATACTTTTATTATGGCCTTTTTAGCTTCTAACCAATCTTTACTTGTAACTTCAACAAGAGTGGCGAACTTTGAGTATATATCAATGCATGACAAGAATTGCTGGTTTCCTACCATATAAAAATCTATGACAAATTTTTCTCTTATATTTTGTATTTCTGGGGTAGTTTCGAAAGATAAATTCGTGTTCCTATGTTCCGTTTTGGCGATGTTACAGATTTCACATTCGTTAATAATATTTTGTATTAGTTTCTGATAGTCTGGGAAATAATATTCTTCTCTAAACCAATTAATAGTTTTCTCGATTGTTGGATGTAGCAATTCTTTGTGTTTCTTTAATATTTTTTCTTTGAAGTTTGCATACGTGAGGATATCTTCTAGTCTTTTGGTACATCTCACCACTTTTGTTAAATGATTGGGACTTATTATTTCTAGATAAGCTTGTTGGAATATAAGAAAATCTGAGTCATCATGAAAATATACTGCGCTCTTTTTTGTACACAAATATTCTTTGATGATATCTTTCGCAAAAGTATTTGTCATATCTGTATAAATAATTTTGATTTTTAATTTATGAAAATAGTGTTGTACGTCTCTTATTTCTTCATTTCCTTTGATAAATTCTATTTGTCGGGAATAATAATTGATTGGTCGTTCTGTTATTGAAATATAGTTCTGATTATCTTCATTTGCGCTATGCACCGTTGCATCTATACTATTGGCATCTTCTCCTAATAAATTTTCTTCAGGGATGTCTTCGAACATGTTTTCTTCTATTTTAACCCGCGATAGTGCGTCGGCAACATAGTTTTCTTTTCCTGGTAAATATTTTATTTGAAAGTGAAATTCATTTAATTTAATTTTCCATCTTTGTAGTTTCATATTTGGTTCTTTGATATTGTTTAGCCAAACTAAAGGTTTATGATCACTTAAGATCTCAAAAGGTTTGCCGTAGAGATATGATCTAAAATATTTCGTAGCCCATACAATTGCTAAAAGTTCTTTTTCTATTGTTGAATAATTAATTTCATGTTCATTTAATGTCCGGCTAGCATAGCATATTGGTTTATGGTTTTGTGATAGGATTGCTCCTTTACCTATGTTGCTAGCATCTGTGGTTAAAGAGAATGTTTTATCAAAATCAGGATAAACTAATATAGGGTCGGAAGTAATTAAGACTTTCATTTTTTCAAATGCATCAATGTATGATCTTTCTTTAATGTTTATCGTGGCACCTTTTTTCAATTTCATAGTCATAGGTTTAACTATAACTATATAAATTTCCTATAAAATCCACATAGTCCTAAAAATGATTTTATCTCCTTTGGAGTTTTTGGTATCGGAAAATTTATAATGGCACTAATCTTTTTTGGGTTTGGTCTTATACCTAATTGTAATTTTAAATTTGCGTCGCGTAGCTTTCCAAATAGTTTTCTCAATGATAAAATATGTTCTTCCAATGAAGTGGAAAAAAAAAAATTATTATATCATCTAAGTAAACTAAACAATCTGTATAAATTAATTCTTCTAGTAAATTGTTCATACATCTTTGGAAAGTAGCAGGGGCGTTTTTAAGTCCGAATGGCATACGTGTGTATTCGTAATGACCATTCTTTGTAGAAAATACTGTTTTGGAAATTGATTGAGGGTCCATTTGAATTTGATGGAATCCTTTAGCTAAATCAATTGTCGTGAAATATTGACATCTTCCCAATTTGTCTAATATTTCATCCATTCTTGGTATTGGAAATTTGTCATTGATGGTTATTTCATTCACACTTCTGTAGTCTATTACTACCCAGAACTTTGGTTTTCCCGAAGCGTCAGCTTTTTTGGGAACCATCCAGATAGGTGAACAGTAAGGAGATTTCGATTTACGAATTATTCCCTGTTCTATCATTTCGTTCATTTGTTTGTTGACTTCCTCATCAAATGATTGAGGGTACTTATAAGGTTTCTTATAAATAGGGTCCTCATGTTTGGTTTGGATAGAATGCTTGATAGTACTTGTGAAAGTCAAATTTTCGCCTTCTTTGTACTGAATATCCTTGTATTCAAATAAAACCCTTTTCAAGCATTCTTTTTCCTCTTCGTTTAAATGTTCTAATCTGAATTCATTGTATTCACGAATTTCATTTTCAACAGCGAAGTTAAAAGATTGATCCTCAGATGAGGGTGGATTGATGCATTTTATTGCGGTCTCATCCTCTTCAATCTTTTTCTTTGGTGATTTGGGATTAAGGCTTTTTACGGCGGTCTTATCCTTTTCACTTTTTTTCTTTGGTGATTTGGGATTAAGGCGTTTTACAGCGGTCTTATCCTTTTCACCTTTCTTCTCTGATGATATAAGATTAAGGCATTTTACTGCGGTCTAATCCTTTTTATCATCATCACCATACATAATTATAAGTTTATGTTCACCTAAAGTTACCGTTCCATCTTCAAAATTAATTTTAGCTTTGCAGTTTTTAAGATAATCTCTTCCCATTAGAACATCATAATTGTCTGAAAATTTATGTAAATAAAATTTTTCTTCTATTGGGCAAATTTTACTTGGTTTTATCATTACGCTTTTATTTAATTTTATCGATCCGTTTATAGTATAAACTTTTAAATTTTCATCATTGACTTCAAAGTTCCCAAAATTTTCTTTCATTATATTAATAGATGAACCCGTGTCAACCATGGCTTTAAGAAGTTTACCTTTAATGATTACTCTGATATATGGGTAGAATTTTCTGGCTCCGAGGCTATTTTCTGAAAATTTACGTCCATCCTATTCTGTGTGCTCTCACTTTCTCTTTGTCTTTTTACAGGAGCATTTGGGGAATTGTTTTATGTTGACGCTTGGTAATTTAATGGATTTTGGGATCTGCCTTGAGCTAGAGAATTTCTAAATTCTTGATAATACCGATTTTGATTCGCTGAGGACTGAGGAACTGTTGAATTATTTAAATTTGAATTTGGATTTGAATATGAATTTGAATTTGAATGATTGTTAAAATTATTACTGTGTCTTGGGTAATAATTTGAATTATTCTTTTGATCATAATAATTTTGGTGGGTATTTCCCGAATTCCTGCGATTATTGTAACGCACCGATCTATAGTTCTCAAAGGGATCCGCATCCCAGTGTCCTAATACCATTGCCGTTTCTTTTAAATTGTTAATTGTGGAAATATCTCTTTTTGATAAAGCATTATACTATCTATCAGGAAGGTTTTTTTCTATGCATTTCGTAATGGTTTTGTTTAATGATGCTGTATAAATGGTTTTATCTGTTTGGTCAATTTCTAAATCTAACTTATTTATAATAGTTGATGATTTCTTTCTTAGTTCATCTACAAACTTACTGATGCTTCCTCTATAATTTGTCCTGTAGATGAGTGCTATAAGGTCCTCGTATGGTCTGTGGTCCTTGAATGCTCGGATTAGGGCTGCTTTTGTAGATGGCCAATTCATAGTTTTTTCTTCTGAAATTACGGCTTTGGCGCCGTCTACGATGGTCCTTTCGATGGCTCCATAGATGATGTGTATTTGCCGGACATCTTGGGTCGGGTATAATTGTAACAGGTATTCGACACGCCCGATGTAACCACCTAGGTCGGCGGGATTGCCATCAAAATAGGGCAACTCTTTTACTTGACCAATTAATTGATTCAAATGAAGTTCCGATAATTGGATTGGGGTTGCCATTTTTGGTTTTGTCAAAGTTTCAATATTTCACTTTTAAATTATTTAATTTTTTCGTGGTATTGACCGAATTGGATTTTTCACTGGTCTACGCACGACGATTCGCACATAAGTTCTTTGGCGGATTTCACTTGTGTGTTCGACGATTTATTTTCTTGCTAGTCAGGATATACTAGTTGTGTAGTACAATCCCTAAGACCAGTTTAAAACCGACGTTTATCTTTCACTTGAATTCCTACCGGCTGCGCCAATTAAATGTTTGCACCATAAGTTTTACATAAAAAAAAACTTTATTTAATTTTTTTTATTTATCAACTAGTACAATGGTTACTTGGAAGAACACCGTCCTAACTGTTTTAAGACTCAAACTGAACTCGTTCTCTAACTCCTACTTCTTCTACGATCAAACCTCGGTTCTGAGCTTTGGAGCTTTCTAATGAGTGGCTTTAGTGTTTATTGAGTGACATTCATAATTGTACATTGGACCGTTCTTTGTTCTCATCTTGTTTATGACTTCGGTCCCGAAATCTGAGTATCCTGAGTCGTGGGAAAAGGCCGATAGTCAGATCAGCGGCTCATTTAAATTGTTTAGTCTATTGGTCTGGAGTTTTTAATAACATGGAAATTTTCCATGGTTTGTTGACAATTAGGTTTCGATTTCTCTGAGGGTGTCTTAAAGTAATGTGTAGGTGTGTATGTATGTGTGGGTGTGTAGACATGTACATAGAGGTTTGTGGTGCTATAGATATGTCACTATATATATATATATATATAATTATTATAAATTTATTCATTTTTTTATTAGTTTGAATACAACTTTTTGCTCAAAGTAATGGCAATTGAAGGATTTGGAAAACTTATTGGGTCACTGGAGGATACAATCGTCTATGCTGAGCTGGCTGTAAATATTGTCAACTTCAAGCTTAATCTTCACGATTTTCGAATAATAAGATTCAGGTAAGTTAAGAATTGAAATGAAAATGCGGTAGCTAGGTGACTCATCAAATGTGAATTTTATTGTTAAAGTCTTACTTAAAATAATGTAAGTCAAACCGTATATTTTTGATCAGCATTACCAGGCAAGTCGTTACAGACATGTCCGTTTCATAATGGTTTGTTACTAGGCTGTCCGTCTGTCCCGTCTTTACCGTTTGTAGGCTCAGGAAAACATTTTTAATCGACACATGTGCACATATTAAGTTTGAAACAAATCAGACCGGGCTACCATAGCCTTTATCTGCCAAAAGAAAGATCGGACGAGCTTTGCACAATTTTGTTGTTTTCAAAGATAATGTTTTATAAGTTGGAGTTATGCCAAACACCATATTACTCCTTTATATTAGTAACAAGTTGTCAGTGCTATCCAAAAGAAAAGGTTATTTGGCAAAGTTAACTTATTTTCTCGTTTTTAATATAATTACATTAAATTAAAATATATTTGATGTGAACAAAAAAGAGTGGAAAACAAATTTGTGCCAGTCGCTTAAAAACATTTACGGAGAGCGGAAGGGGAGATTGTACGGTTAACGTCCGCAATTCATTCTTCAGGACCACTCGAATACCTCAGCTTAAGACACATTGCAGATTCCACAAAATTATAATCAGGCAGCGGGAACACTACCGTTGCCAATGTAACTATCGAGAAAGCCAACCGGAAAATTTCGGAAATACAATATGAACTGTCTTTAAACATCGGGAATATTTATCGATGTCTCTCAAGCTTTTGCTGATGCATAAAATAAAAAGGTTTTTGTCAGAATACCCTCACAGATTACTTGAGGCGTAAAAACGAGATCGCGAGAGGTAGAAAAGGACACTATATGAACGGACAGAAGTTAGAACTAATAGAATTTAATATTAATTTCGTGCTAAATAAGATAAAATTAATGCTTTTAAAATTAAATCCCAATTCCTCGGGACGCTCCAAACGGACGGACGGGCAGATGGACATGGCTAGATCGACTCTCCTGGTAATGCTGATCAAGACTACTTTATAGGGTCGGAAATGTCTCCTTCACTGTGTTGCAAACTTTTGACTGAAATTATAATAGCCTCTGCAAAGGTATAAAAACGCCGTCTTGTCTTTAAAAAACACAAGTCCAGTAAACATTCTAAAGAGTTTTTAACATGGTTTTCCTGGCATAGCGCAAAGAAATCAATAATCAGGGGTTCGGGGGGGACATCGGCAAGATGCAATAGTTGAAAGTCATTGAAAAGATTCTGGACGTTCTTCCCAGTATCGAAGGAATCCTCACTAGAATATTCCAGACGTGATGTTGATTCAGCGAAACCAGAAACCCGATCGCGGGTCAAGCCCGCTGATCTCCGCTAATATTAATAAGCACCAGGTCAACTTTTCCGTCACGGAATAGTCCCAGGCAACTTAGCCTTATAAATGTTTAGGAAGTACTTAGAATGGATGTGGATCGCGATGGCATAAAGTGGCTAATGACGATGCAGGATCTTCTACTTAGTATCTTTACATGCATGTTTACAATTTCGCCTTTGAGTATTGCAAAGGCCTCCGAACGATGGAGTAAACAAGGAGTACTTACCTGGTCTCAGGTCGACAGCGGGCTTATCTTCATGTGCGAACTCGAAAGATCCTAATTGAATCAGTAGATTCCGCTCAACATGATTGCCAGTCTAAAAGATCGAATGGAGCGATGGCCATTTGGTATTTCCTGAGAGACATTGTGTAGTATGGTCCGGGATACAAACGTGGTCTTTGACGTAGTCTTTCAAACTAAAATAGAAAATATTGGCAATACTCCATATATGGCAGAGAGATGTTGTTCTTGATTTCTTTAAATACCAATGATGTGTCCTATATTTTCAAGGTGAAGGGTCTCAAGGTTCTGGTCAACCTTGGTACTGTTAATGGTTACGTCCTTTACCATGGTTCTTGTTTATTTTAGCCTATTTGTTTCTGTTCTACTGTTCTACGCGTCAGTCACTCCATCTACTACGGAATAATTCATGTAGTTTACTGCAACATATCCAGAAATTATTTCGGGTTGTTCGCACGTATGAAGATAAAATATGTAGCGGTCCTCTGGTGCTACAATCATTCCTCATTTCTTTATGTCGATCAATATTTTGAGAAGGCATTCTTGTCCTTTGGTGCCGCCTCTCCTGAAATGCTTACGTTCTCCACATCAGTTATTGCCTTTTCCATCTGGTCTATGTTAAACTCATAATCCTTAAGATTAATAAAATGATTAAATACTTTCGACGCTATAATCTATCTCGCTTTTCCCAATTCCAACTTTGCGATTGTCTCTCCTTCTTATAATCTTTGAATGCGTAAAGTCTGTCCGTGCGTCGTTGATTTTAAATTTACGTATAATTAGTTATTGTTTTCGAAGAAGACCACGTACGACTTGTACGGTGGCTTCCCACGGATAACGGGCGGAGGGCTCGAAGTTTATCTGCTGGCAAGTTTCCCATGATTTACTTCAAGAGTTGCGGCTTCGTCGCCAGACTTCTTAAGCATTAACTTGCCATATTTTCTGGCGCTAACGACTTACAAGAGCTAGGAGCCAGCATGAAAATTCGAAACGTGCAGCAATATCACAAACGATCTGACGAACTATACGTTTTTAGACAGCAACAACGGGAAGTTTTCTTCGTCCGGGATAGAAGTATTCAATAACCGACCCCCAACTCGTGGTAATGTCGAGAACACCAATATAATTTATACTCCTAATGGGGCTAGCTTTTGAAATTTCGTTGGTACCGGGTTATTTTTACAGTACTTTTTTCAAAGGTCTTCGAGACTTTTCTGCACTTTTGAAGAAAGCGGAACCTCCATACGAAAACTCTCGACATAAAATACTACAAGGACGAAAGATGGGTTTTTTTGATCCAGTGTAAAGTGATATCGGAGTCTTTCCATAGGAAAATATTTCGTCTTGAGGGGAGCTCAATTAAGACACTTTTAAGTCTTTACCAGTTTAAGTACGAACGTAGATGCACGCTCCAATCGGTCGCATGGAAGCGTTAGCGAAACCATGTATTTGAATCGGGACTTTGGGATCTGTGTGGACGAATCGCGATACCTTAATTTTTGGTAGATGCAGAAGCGTTGCTTTTAAAGTCTTCCACGATGTACGGAACTGCATCGGTAGCGACTCAATATAGCTTTCTAAGCCACAGTTCCTGCGACAACAACGAATCGAAAATCTACTGGAAACAATCTTTGAGTATTTTTCTCAAAGTGTTGTTCACAAAGTTGCTGCTCGGGAGTTGGACTTTAGGCTTTGAGGGTTTTGTCAATTGACTCCAACGCTTCCTCCTGGCAGCTGAAATGTACCATTTTTTCAGCCTTTATGTTTTTTTCAGAGTCACATCTGCCTGACACTATGTAGCCGAGAACGGTCTTTTGTAAGATGGGAAGCTAAGGCCCCTATTTTATCTGGCTAATAGATGAAAGTTCAAAGAACGTATCTGATTTGATAAACATATCTTTTTTTGAGGCTTGAAAAAAAAATGGATTTGCAAACTGAACATTTTCAGGGACTGTCAACCCGTTAGTGTTCACCGCTTAATCCGGATGATAACCAGAAATATTTTTCAGGATTCAAAAACGTACTAATTTATAATAATTTTTTCTCGGAGACTAGTTTCCGTCACCATTTCCAATTTTGCCGTACTTCATGTTTTGTTCTACGAGGGTGGTCCAATAAGTACTTAGCCTCCAAAAGAAAAACGAAAATTTTGGAAAAGTGGCGATGCTCCAATTTCTTTAACCCGTCTGAAAAATACGTTTTCTCAAGGTCTGGAAAATCGGAAAAATAATTCGGCGTAGTAGAGCCCTGTGACCGTTTTGCCCTTCTCCAGGTAGTCGATGTAGATCACACCTTGTGAATCCCAAAAAACGGTGGCCATCACCTTTGACAGTCTGCGCCTTCTTCGGAGCAGGTTCGCCGGGTGAAGTCCACTGTTTCGACTGTATCAGTGCACTATGGGGAATTTGCCCGGTTTTTTGAAATAAATGTATTTTCTAAAAGTATACCGATTTTCTATATATTTTTATACCCTTGCAGAGGGTATTATAATTTTGGTCAAAAGTGTGCAACGCAGTGAAGGAGACATCTCCGACCCTATAAAGTATATATATTCTTGATCAGGATCACCTCCTGAGTTGATATAGCCATGTCCGTCTGTCCGTCTGTCTGTCCGTCTGTCTGTTTCTACGCGAACTAGTCTCTCAGTTTTAAAGATATCGAATTCAAACTTTGCACACACCCTTCTTTCCTTTGCACGCAGTGTATAAGTCGGAACGGCCGGGATCGGCCGACTATATCTTATAGCTGCCATATAACTGATTGATCGGGAATTCCATAACTTTGGTGTTTGTTAAGTTAGGAAGTTGGGACTTTCTATGGGTTTTATTTTTGCCCAATCAATCCGACATATCAAATTTCATAAGGATCGGCCGACTATATTCTATAGCTGTCATATAACTGAACGATTGGAAATGCCATAACTTTGGTGTTTTTAAAGTTAGGAAGTTGGGATTTTTTATGAGTATTAAGAATGCATCATATGAATTTCAACTTCGGCTCCGCCCGAAGTTAGCTTTCCTTTCTTGTTTTTAATGCATTAAGAAAACATCAAGCTGTTTGGTAACATACCGCAAATGTTAACTTAAAAGTCTAGTACTTAAATACCAACTGTTAAAGTCAGCTGTTACAAGCGCACATGGTTTGTTTACATTTTGCTTAACTTTGAAGCTCACTTTCAAATCATTATCTCTGCAACAAAATGACGTAAGACAGTCAAATTTGAAATGATTACCAATTCTCAAGGTATGTTCTGTGTAAAAATACTTATATATTGCTTAATATGTGCGTCCAATTTAAACAATTTGTAAATGTAGCAGGTGATGTTTTCGTTTTAAAAAAATGTTTGACTTTGTTCAGTGAGTGTCTATATCCATGTTGTAGAGTCATTAATTCAGAATTCAGAACATATTGTCTCATTGTGCGCTTCGTGCGACTTTTCGCGTAATTTAATTTTTTAGAAACCAATATCTTGATCAAAAACGTAGCCCTGCTGGAAGTTTTGCATAAGCAAAGGGGTCTTCGAGAAAAAGAAGATGGCGAATTCGCTTTTGTTAGCAAGCAAGTTGATCCCACAGTCGAATCTCCAACTTTACAGATGTTTTTCAGAGAGCCATGGATACTTCAGACCCCATCATTTCATCAATGAATTTGAATAAGCGCGTCCGAAAACATTAGCTGCTTGCTCTTCCACCAGAAGTCATTCAATTGTTATTATGCGAAAATGAACCTGAAGACGAGTCTCTAGATGCCCGATTTCCCATCCAAAAACAGGAATCAAATCATAGACCGATATTGCTCTTTCTCCATTTTTCTAAAATCCGCGGACACGTCCGATTCCACACGCAGTCAAAACAAATCTACGACTCCGATTCGGCTGAAATTTCGACAGTAGCCGCCTGCGAGAATGTATTACACGATAGTAAATTTCTCTTGCGATAGTGACGCCATCGGGCGGTGAGGCTAAGTACTTATCGGACTGCCCACATATTTCTTTCGTTTGAACGTATTTCTATTTCTATCCCCTTCTTGTGCACACACCAATAGCCTTGCATTTTGCTCTTCATTAGTCTAGCCTTTGTTTAACGTCACGCCTCACTTTCATTAAAGTTTTTTTTACTTACTGCCCAATTTAAATAACCAATCCAATAATTACTGGCATGGTTCTCCTCAGTTCTCTGGGTAATTCGTATTGACTTCTGCTCTTAGTTAAGGAGACCGGCCGTTTTTAAATAACTTGTTGATTTGTTAATTTCAAATAAAGGACCCCGTCTTTCTTTAGTCAAAATATGTTTATATATTTATTGTGGGATATTAGTCTAAACAGAATCTCAGCCCGTGTGTGTACGCTTACAGTTGGGTTAGTGCCTAAAAACTAACAAGTAGTTTTTGAGCAAGTGTTGGGACTGACGATGCAGTCTTGCCAATACTTATGTGACGGTCATCATTCAGATTCGGATAGGCAGGAGGTTTAGGCGGTGGTACCGGTACGGTAACTTCTGCGCTCTCAAGTGTCTTTGCCACGTAGAGTAAAAATTGAGTTTTTTATTTGGTCGAATCAGTTAAGTTTATGCGTGTTTAATTTAAGTTGCAAGTGCTCTTTATTAACAACCCCAATATTCTTAACTCTTTTCAATAGTCGATTCCAAGGTTCTGGGAGGATACCTGTCAAACAATCACGTAGGAAATCAAAGAAAGATAGCTTTCGCTTAAAGTGGTGTATGGATTACGAATGTAGCTCTGTTAAATGAGCTAAAGTAGAATAAATCGTTTCAAAGGATTGGTCAAGTTTTTCAATTTAAAAAAACTAACTTCTAACCTCCTTCTTTCCTATCAGAATGCAAGAGGTTTGCGTAGCAAACTCACTAAATTGTATTCCGATAGCCTTTCCTTTGCATCTCATATTATTGTGTTCACAGAAACCTGGTTAAAGCCGGAGATCTTTAGCTCCGAAGTTTTTCCAGGTAAGTACACAATATATAGGTATGACCGTCCCTCTAGACGTGAAGGTGGAGTCTTAATTGGAGTTGATTCAAACTTCCCGTCTGAGGAGTTATTTTTTGATGAATTCAATACCATTGAATTTATTTGTGTAAAGTTATCGCTTCCTGGTAACTTTATATACATAACTTGCTCATATATTCCGCCGTTGTCTGAACTTCCTGATTATTTAAATCACCTATCTGTCCGTTGCAAAAAAGCTTTCCGATAGGGATCAGTTGATAGTTCTAGGTGATTTTAATATACCTGGAGTTACTTGGTCCACTGAGGATGGATCGAATGTCTTACTACCTATAGCACAGCATGATTTTATTGACGGCCTGCTTGACATATCTCTATCTCAAGTAAACCATGTTCGAAATTCATTAGGTCGCCTACTTGATTTATGTTTTGTATCAAAACCTGAAGGTGTGTTTTTGTCCAGAGTAGCACCACTCACGCAACCTGAAGATCCATATCACCCAACAATCGAACTTTCATTTGATACGGGTAGAGTTATAGAAGAAAAATCAGAAAAATCCAAACGAATACATTGTTTTCGCAAGGCAGACTTTCCGAGGCTAAATAATTTTATTACTGGCTTTAATTGGTCTGATCTTTACTTATGCAATAATATGTCCGATGCAGTTAATGTTTTTTACACTGCAATAAACTCATTTTTTAATTCCTGTGTTCCGTGGTACTATCCGTCAACTTCCAAAAAAAAGAGTTGACACACTTAAGAAATGTAAAGTCCAGACTTTTTAGGAAATATAAAAATACCGGTTCTCAATCTGTTTTTACTAGATATTTAAGTGCTCGGTCAAGATTTACCGTGCTTAATGCTCAGTGTTATAATAGTTACTTAAACCGTTGTAAGGTCCAGTTCTCTCAGGACACGAAACAGTTTTATAATTTTGTTAACTCCAAGCGTAAATTTAATTCTTTACCTTCCTCGCTGTCGTTCGAAAACATGACGGCAACCACAGATCAGGCAATAGCCGATGTATCTGCCCAATTTTTTCAAACGACTTACTCTACTTTAGATTATTTATCACAGCCTTATTCTTACACCATGCCCAAGTCAAACCTCATATTCTGTCCCACTTTAACAGAAAGCTCTCTTCTTTTGGATCTTCTTCGTATTATTTCGATGGTATTCCTGGGTGCGTGCTTAGGTATTGCGCTAAGGCCCTGTGCAAACCTCTTCACAAGTTGTTTACCTTATCTCTAGAAACGTCTCAATTCCCAAATATTTGGAAGGAATCATTCGTTATTCCTCTTTTCAAAAAAGGTAACAAGTTAGAAGCCAGTAACTACAGAGGTATTGTATTGTCAGCTATTCCTAAGCTTTTTGAAAAAATGATTACTCCTCATTTGCAGCACCTTTGCAGATCAATCATTTCTCCGTGTCAACACGGATTTATTAAACGTAGGTCCACAATCACAAACCTTCTAGAGCTCACTACATTTGTGATAAAAGTAGTTTTCAAACAGACGTTATTTACACTGACTTTAGTAAAGCATTTGACTCTGTAAATCACTTACTTCTTATACAAAAACTTGACCTTTTAGGTTTTCCAGTTGATCTGCTTAAATGGATTTCAAGTTATCTAAATGGCAGGTCACAAAGGGTCCTTTTTAAAAATTAAATTTCTGAAATTCTCCATGTTACCTCCGGTGTCCCACAAGGGAGCCATCTGGGTCCGTTACTTTTTACATTATTTATTAACGATCTTCCCTCAATTATAGTCATTCTCGCGTACTTATGTACGCAGATGATGTTAAGTTGTGCCTGCAGTATAAGGACATTTCCTGCCTTTTAGAATTGCAATCCGATCTAGATAATTTTCAAAACTGGTGCTGAGATAATTTACTAAATTTTAAACGGCTCCAAGTGCAAGCTGATGACTTTTTATCGGGCCAATCCGATATACGCGACTTACACTTTAAGTGGCAGCTCTTTGGATAGAATAACTCTTGTAAACGATCTTGGCGTTCTCTTGGACCCTAAACTAAAGTTTTCTAATCACATTTCGTCCATGGTTAATAAAGCCAGAGGAGTGCTTGGATTTATTAAAAGGTGGTCAAAAGAATTCGATGATCCTTATTTGACTAAAACTTTATTTATTTCGCTAGTCCGTCCGATTCTGGAGTATGGGTCTCCCGTCTGGAGTCCACAATACGGAATACATATTGGTCGTATTGAATCTGTACAAAAAAACTTCCTTCTTTTTGCTTTCGGTCCTAAACTGGGATGCAAATCTTATCTTACCGTCTTATTCTAGTAGACTTCTTTTGATTAATTTACCATCCCTAGCCAACCGTAGAACGATGCTTGGTACTATCTTTATTTATAACCTTATACATGGTGATATTGACTGCGCTGACTTGTTAAGTCGGCTAAACATTTCTGTGCCAAGTAGATTAACTAGAAGTTATATTCCCCTAATTTTAAATCATTGTAGATCTAACTATGCCTTGCATGATCCTTTCAGAGTATTATTTGCTGACTATAATAGACTTTTTCCTGTAATATCAAATCTTGACTCTCTGCCGCTCCTAAAACGATTAATACTTGCTTTATTGGCACAAGACTGATCTAACTATTACTTTTTTCCCCGGACCTTTACCTTTATTTTCCTATCTCGCGTCTATCTTATCGCGAATCGTGCCGTACGATACACGGCTGCGCCTCCGCGCGAAAAAAAATACAAAAAAACTCGACCCATTTTTGAAGCAGATGGTGACTGGCGCCGAAAAATGGATCACATACGACAATATCAAGCGGAAACGGTCGTGGTTGAAGGCCAGTGAATAGTCCAAAACAGTGGCCAAGCCGAGATTGACGGCCAGGAAAGTTATGCTTTGTGTTTGGTGGGATTGGAAGGGAATCATGCACTATGAGCTGCTCCCATATGGCCAGACGCTTAATTCTACCATCCACTGCGAGCAACTGGACCGAGACCGAATTGGCCAACAGGAAGCGTGTAGTGTGTCACCAGGGCAACGCCAGACCCCACACTTCTTTGATGTCTCGTCAGAAGCTACGAAAGCTCGGATGGGAGATTTTATCGCATTCACCATATAACCCGGACCTAGCGCCAAGTGACTACCAACTGTTCCTGTCCATGGCGAATGCTCTTACTGGTGTAACGTTGGGCTCAAAAGAGGTTTGTGAAAAGTGGAGTCAGAGTTTTTCGCAAATAAGGAGGGATGTTTCTACGAAGGTGGTATTGTAAAGTTGCTGTCTAAATGGGAACAAAACGGCGCACATTTTAGCTAAATCCGTTCACTGTATCAATTTTTATAAAGCATTGAATAGAGAGCAAAAAAGCGGAAGGGAGTTATTTTACATCCTAATATATTGGATTTGAAATATTACATGCGGATCCTATGATTCCCTTGGCAGTCCGAACGTCAACGACTCGAACGAGATTATCCTTGGCTACACGTGTCGAAGTAAAGCATGTTGTTATGTAACCGTGAGCCCTATTTACGCAAATCACCTTTCCGTTATTCAGTGCATTTCCAAAAAACTCTCAGATCGAGATCAGTTAATAGTTAATAAAGCATGAGGAGTGCTTGGATTTATTAAAAGGTGGTCAAAAGAATTCGATGATCCTTATTTGACTAAAACTTTATTTATTTCGCTAGTCCGTCCGTTCTGGAGTATGGGTCTCCCGTCTGGAGTCCACAATATGGAATACATATTGGTCGTATTGAATCTGTACAAAGAAACTTCCTTCTTTTTGCTTTACGGCGCCTAAACTGGGATGCAAATCTTATCTTACCGTCTTATTCTAGTAGACTTCTTTTGATTAATTTACCATCCCTAGCCAACCGTAGAACGATGCTTGGTACTATCTTTATTTATAACCTTATACATGGTGATATTGACTGCCCTGACTTGTTAAGTCGGCTAAACTTTTCTGTGCCAAGTAGATTAACTAGAAATTATATTCCCCTAATTTTAAATCATTGTAAATCTAACTATGCCTTGCATGAGCCTTTCAGAGTATTATGTTCTGACTATAATAGGCTTTTTCCTGTAATATCAAATCTTGACTCTCTGCCGCTCCTAAAACGATTAATACTTGCTTCATTGGCACAAGATTGATCTAACTATTACTTTTTTCCCCGGACCTTTACCTTTATTTTCCTATCTTGCGTCTATCTTATCGCGAATCGTGCCGTACGATACACTGCTGCGCCCCTCGGTCGGTTGGGCGGGTAAGTGGGCCCTGGGACTCCGCGCGAAAAACAACGAAAAAAAAAAAAAAAAAAAAAGTAAATCGATTATTGCCGTCACGCGACGTAATCGTGCGGCTAGCTCAGAGATGTTGTGAGTTTCTTTCCACCAAAATGTATATTGTATGATTTCTCGTGATCAAAGGAATCTTTTAATATAGCCTTATTGTTTCTGCTGCCCTTTGACGCTCTCCTCTGCTGCGTTCCTCCTTGCTGGGTGCTGCTGCGTAGATCCTGGCCTACTGCTGCGTTGCTGCTGGCTTGCTGCTCACCGGTGTCTGAGTACGGGATTGCTCTACCGAAACTCTGGATGTTATGCGAACAGGCAGGGAGTATCGCCTAGCCGGAGGAACTATGTTCAGCATTTTCGCCTAGATACCGATCGACCTTATTGGGTCCGTAAGGATGGACCTTGTATTCATGTAATGGAAGTTGTGTTCTTAAGATCCAATTGTTGCATCATTATGTGAAGCACATCATAGTTATCAAATTGTAACAAGTTAATTTGCTATCCGGTCTATATGTACACCATGTTGGAGAATCTAAAATGGTGAACAATAATACTCCAGATTGGACGGTCTATTGAAATCAATAAAGTCTTTAGGACAAAGGGATCATCGAATTC
This sequence comes from Drosophila rhopaloa, assembly GCF_018152115.1. Classification (NCBI taxonomy): domain Eukaryota; kingdom Metazoa; phylum Arthropoda; class Insecta; order Diptera; family Drosophilidae; genus Drosophila; species Drosophila rhopaloa. Next base: position 12,954,838 of record NW_025335034.1, on the reverse strand, counting down.
TTTGACCACCGTTTAGTTAACGTACAACCACACAGCGCATACGTGGAATATTGTTATTATTGTCATAACTTTACACTTATCGCTATTTAAACACATACGATTTTTACAAAAGCAAAGACTGAAAAACATTCAAGTCCGATTGTGGGACGCCTGCAGTAATATTTTTCGGCAGCGCTTCGGCAACTATAACAAGCCTAAAACACATAAAAAACATTAATTTAGACAATATTTACGGATATTATTTTACACCCTCTGGAAGGGTATAATAATTTTAGTCAAAAGTTTGAAACGCAGTGAAGGAGAAATTTCCGACCCTATAAAGTATATATATTTTTTTTTTCGGACGTTGATGCACTATGATCAGCGCAAACAAGTGGCCCTTACGACACCAAGAAGTGCTTGTTACGCGCGGAGCCTAATAGGCGTAAAAACGAGATCGCGAGAAGTTAAAAAGGACAATGTAGAAGCGGACAGACTAAGATTAGACAACGCGACTAATACTAATACTAATTTGGTGCTAAGTAAGATAAAATTAATGCTTTTAGGCTTGGCAAAGAGTCGGTAGTAGAAATAATATGGTATAGTCTATTATAGTCGTTACACAGTACTCTAAACGGTTCATGCATATCAAAGTTAGATCTACAAATATTTAAAGTAAGAGGAACATAGACTCTTCCCCGTGAATAAGTTTATAAATAAAAGTTGTGCCAAGCATCGTTCTGCGGTTTAATAAGGATGGTAGATTAATTATGAGAAGTCTACTAAAGTAGGATGGTAAAATAAGGCTTGCATTCCAGTTAAGGCCCCGTAGAGCAAATAATAAAAAGTTCTTTTGCACAGACTCTATCCGGTCTATATGTACACCATACTGAAGACTCCAAACTGCTGAACAATACTCCAGGATTGGACGGACTAGTGAAATGAACAGAGTCCTTGTAAGATAGGGATCATTGAATTCCTTTGACCACCTTTTAATAAATCCAAGTACTCCCCTGGTTCTATTCACCATAGAAGTAATATGGTCACAAAACTTATGTTTTGGGTCAAGAAGGACGCCAAGGTCATCAACATGCGTAATTCTAGACAACGCGCAACCACCCAGCGTATACGTTGCATATTGTGGGTTCACCCGAAAAAATATCATTACTTTGCACTTAGCGCTATTTAAATCCAAAAGATTTTCACAACACCATGTTTGCAAAGCGTTTAGGTCAGATTGTAAGTCTGAACTGCTAGAAATTTCGTTATATTGCAGTCATAACTTAACGTCATCTGCGTACATAAGGACACGCGACTTTGCCAAGATTAGAGGAAGATCGTTTATAAATAAAGTAAAAAGAAGTGGGCCAAGGTGGCTTCCTTGTGGGACGCCTAAAGTAGCTCGGATCAAATCAGAGCTCGAGTTTTTAAAGGGGACTCGTTGAGTCCTACCACTCAGATAACTTGAGATTCATGTTAGAAGATCATATGGATCTTAAGTCTAGCTTTAATACATGAAGCGTGTGATTTACTGAATCAAACGCTTTACTAAAATCAGTGTAAACTACGTCCGTCTGCATGTTCTTTCTAAAGCCATTTATTACAAAAGACGTTAGCTCCAAGAGGTTTGTCGTCGTAGATCTTCGCCTTATAAATCCATGTGGACATGGAGATATAATCGATCTAAAAAGAGGTTGCAAATGGGGTGTAATAGTGTTTTCGAAAAGCTTTGGGATGGCGGATAATTTGGTTATGCCTCTGTAATTACATGTATTGCATTTATTTCCTTTCTTATGAAGGGGAATGACAAATTACTCCTTCCAAATAAGTGGGAAATGAGATGTTTTAAAAGACAAGGTAAACAATTTGTAGAGAGGTCTACACAGAGTTTCAGCACAGTATTTAAGCACGCAGCCTGGAAATTCGTCCGGACCCGGTGAATAGACTGGCTTAACTTTATGGAGAGCCAAAAGATGGGAGCTTTCGCTTAACCTCGGACAAAAAATCAAGTTCGGCTTGGATATGGCATTTGAATAAGACGGATTTGGACGGGATGAAACAGAATATGTTGTCTGGAAAAACTGGGCAAATAGATCGGCAATTGCCTGATCAGAATTGGACGTAGAGTTTTGGAATAATAGCGATGCAGGGTAACAGGCTGATTTACGCTTAGTGTTAACAAAATTATAAAACTGTTTTGGATCTTGTGAAAACGAGTCAAATAGCTTTTATAACACCGGGCGTTAAGCACGATAAAATTTGACAGAGCCCTTAGGTACCGAGAGAAGGCAGATTGTGAACCGCAAATTTTAAATTTAAGTCTGGACTTAATATTTTTTAGGTGTGACAACTCTTTATTAAACCACGGAGGTTTATTTGAAATTGACGTACTATCCGTCAATAACGGAACACACAGATAAAAGAAGGAATTAAATGCATTATAAAAGATATTAACGGCCTCAGCCCCGTTAGTGCATGAATAAAATTCGGCCCAGTCATAGCCGGATATAAAAGTATTTAAAAGATGAAAGCCTTACGAAAGCAGCGGATTCGTTTAACCGACTTTTCGGATTTTTTATGCAGCTCTGTTCTTGCGTCTACAGTCAGCTCTAGAGTTGGATGATAAGGATCTTCCGGTTGTGTAACAACAAAAAAAAAAAAGTAAATCGATTATTGCCGTCACGCGACGTAATCGTGCGGCTAGCTCAGAGATGTTGTGAGTTTCTTTCCACCAAAATGTATATTGTATGATTTCTCGTGATCAAAGGAATCTTTTAATATAGCCTTATTGTTTCTGCTGCCCTTTGACGCTCTCCTCTGCTGCGTTCCTCCTTGCTGGGTGCTGCTGCGTAGATCCTGGCCTACTGCTGCGTTGCTGCTGGCTTGCTGCTCACCGGTGTCTGAGTACGGGATTGCTCTACCGAAACTCTGGATGTTATGCGAACAGGCAGGGAGTATCGCCTAGCCGGAGGAACTATGTTCAGCATTTTCGCCTAGATACCGATCGACCTTATTGGGTCCGTAAGGATGGACCTTGTATTCATGTAATGGAAGTTGTGTTCTTAAGATCCAATTGTTGCATCATTATGTGAAGCACATCATAGTTATCAAATTGTAACAAGTTAATTTGCTATCCGGTCTATATGTACACCATGTTGGAGAATCTAAAATGGTGAACAATAATACTCCAGATTGGACGGTCTATTGAAATCAATAAAGTCTTTAGGACAAAGGGATCATCGAATTCTTTGACCACCGTTTAGTTAACGTACAACCACACAGCGCATACGTGGAATATTGTTATTATTGTCATAACTTTACACTTATCGCTATTTAAACACATACGATTTTTACAAAAGCAAAGACTGAAAAACATTCAAGTCCGATTGTGGGACGCCTGCAGTAATATTTTTCGGCAGCGCTTCGGCAACTATAACAAGCCTAAAACACATAAAAAACATTAATTTAGACAATATTTACGGATATTATTTTACACCCTCTGGAAGGGTATAATAATTTTAGTCAAAAGTTTGAAACGCAGTGAAGGAGAAATTTCCGACCCTATAAAGTATATATATTTTTTTTTTTCGGACGTTGATGCACTATGATCAGCGCAAACAAGTGGCCCTTACGACACCAAGAAGTGCTTGTTACGCGCGGAGCCTAATAGGCGTAAAAACGAGATCGCGAGAAGTTAAAAAGGACAATGTAGAAGCGGACAGACTAAGATTAGACAACGCGACTAATACTAATACTAATTTGGTGCTAAGTAAGATAAAATTAATGCTTTTAGGCTTGGCAAAGAGTCGGTAGTAGAAATAATATGGTATAGTCTATTATAGTCGTTACACAGTACTCTAAACGGTTCATGCATATCAAAGTTAGATCTACAAATATTTAAAGTAAGAGGAACATAGACTCTTCCCCGTGAATAAGTTTATAAATAAAAGTTGTGCCAAGCATCGTTCTGCGGTTTAATAAGGATGGTAGATTAATTATGAGAAGTCTACTAAAGTAGGATGGTAAAATAAGGCTTGCATTCCAGTTAAGGCCCCGTAGAGCAAATAATAAAAAGTTCTTTTGCACAGACTCTATCCGGTCTATATGTACACCATACTGAAGACTCCAAACTGCTGAACAATACTCCAGGATTGGACGGACTAGTGAAATGAACAGAGTCCTTGTAAGATAGGGATCATTGAATTCCTTTGACCACCTTTTAATAAATCCAAGTACTCCCCTGGTTCTATTCACCATAGAAGTAATATGGTCACAAAACTTATGTTTTGGGTCAAGAAGGACGCCAAGGTCATCAACATGCGTAATTCTAGACAACGCGCAACCACCCAGCGTATACGTTGCATATTGTGGGTTCACCCGAAAAAATATCATTACTTTGCACTTAGCGCTATTTAAATCCAAAAGATTTTCACAACACCATGTTTGCAAAGCGTTTAGGTCAGATTGTAAGTCTGAACTGCTAGAAATTTCGTTATATTGCAGTCATAACTTAACGTCATCTGCGTACATAAGGACACGCGACTTTGCCAAGATTAGAGGAAGATCGTTTATAAATAAAGTAAAAAGAAGTGGGCCAAGGTGGCTTCCTTGTGGGACGCCTAAAGTAGCTCGGATCAAATCAGAGCTCGAGTTTTTAAAGGGGACTCGTTGAGTCCTACCACTCAGATAACTTGAGATTCATGTTAGAAGATCATATGGATCTTAAGTCTAGCTTTAATACATGAAGCGTGTGATTTACTGAATCAAACGCTTTACTAAAATCAGTGTAAACTACGTCCGTCTGCATGTTCTTTCTAAAGCCATTTATTACAAAAGACGTTAGCTCCAAGAGGTTTGTCGTCGTAGATCTTCGCCTTATAAATCCATGTGGACATGGAGATATAATCGATCTAAAAAGAGGTTGCAAATGGGGTGTAATAGTGTTTTCGAAAAGCTTTGGGATGGCGGATAATTTGGTTATGCCTCTGTAATTACATGTATTGCATTTATTTCCTTTCTTATGAAGGGGAATGACAAATTACTCCTTCCAAATAAGTGGGAAATGAGATGTTTTAAAAGACAAGGTAAACAATTTGTAGAGAGGTCTACACAGAGTTTCAGCACAGTATTTAAGCACGCAGCCTGGAAATCCGTCCGGACCCGGTGAATAGACTGGCTTAACTTTATGGAGAGCCAAAAGATGGGAGCTTTCGCTTAACCTCGGACAAAAAATCAAGTTCGGCTTGGATATGGCATTTGAATAAGACGGATTTGGACGGGATGAAACAGAATATGTTGTCTGGAAAAACTGGGCAAATAGATCGGCAATTGCCTGATCAGAATTGGACGTAGAGTTTTGGAATAATAGCGATGCAGGGTAACAGGCTGATTTACGCTTAGTGTTAACAAAATTATAAAACTGTTTTGGATCTTGTGAAAACGAGTCAAATAGCTTTTATAACACCGGGCGTTAAGCACGATAAAATTTGACAGAGCCCTTAGGTACCGAGAGAAGGCAGATTGTGAACCGCAAATTTTAAATTTAAGTCTGGACTTAATATTTTTTAGGTGTGACAACTCTTTATTAAACCACGGAGGTTTATTTGAAATTGACGTACTATCCGTCAATAACGGAACACACAGATAAAAGAAGGAATTAAATGCATTATAAAAGATATTAACGGCCTCAGCCCCGTTAGTGCATGAATAAAATTCGGCCCAGTCATAGCCGGATATAAAAGTATTTAAAAGATGAAAGCCTTACGAAAGCAGCGGATTCGTTTAACCGACTTTTCGGATTTTTTATGCAGCTCTGTTCTTGCGTCTACAGTCAGCTCTAGAGTTGGATGATAAGGATCTTCCGGTTGTGTAAGTGGTGATGTTCTTGATAGGCAAACGTCTTCTGAATTTGAAACAAGTCCAGTACACGTCCTAAGGAGTTCTTAACATGGTTCATTTGGGATAGCGCAATGTCAAGCAAGCCGTCAATAAAGTCATGCTGCGCTAAAGGAAGTAAAATATTAGAGTTTTCGTCAGGGGACCATGTCGCACTAGGTATATTAAAATCAGCTTATACTATTAACTGATCTGATATGAACAAGTAATATATAAAAAACTACCGGTAAACGATAATTTTATACCTAGGAATTCGATATCATTAAATTCTTCGAAAGATAGTAATTCAGACGAAAGGGTTGAGTCGACAGCAATCAGGACTCCACCTCCCCTTCTTAACCGACGATGAAGCCTATAAACTGTGTACTTACCCGGGAGAATTTCAGAGCTAAGAATATCCGGCCTTAACCATAATATTATATAGGAATAAAAAACTATCGGAGTACAATTTAGTCAGCTGATAGCAAAGAAGAAAAGATGAGGCTAGTTTTTAGGACAGAAGAGAATGTGGAGGGCGCTGGGGATGGTTCTTTAACGGCGTTTTCCATTTTCCCTGAACTATTCTTTTTTCTCTTAGCTCCGTACTCTTTTACAAATATGCCCTCGTGCCAGAAACTGGTGGAACACACAGATGCAAAAAGAGCACAAGGAATACCAATCTTAAATAATGATATTTTCATAGCATAAGAAAATTTAAATTGTTCGACCTTCAAATCATCAACTTGGATTTTGTTACGGATATAAGCCGTAATATCCAGTGATGAGAGGTCTACGGCGAGCCGTGAAACAAATACATGTTTTAGCTGGGGCACCCGAACACAAGTAACCACACATGCAACCCTTTTGGGTACTACAGAATTTGTATCTGTACTACCAGTATAGGCCGGTAATCCGGACGTTAAGTCTACATGAGGTGTTGGGGCCACTACTTTATTTTGATCGGACAGAGCGGAAGTACCTAGCGACGCCACATCGGTTCCAGCAACTTCGGGTACCGAATCACTTTTTGCCCCCGATCTTAGTACCATTTGAGTGGCGCCTAAGATTGGCAGCTGAGCTTGAATCGAATCGCGGGCAGCAGGTTGCACAGCACCGGCCATAGAATGCCCACCGACCGCGGCTTTTTTGCGCTTTGGGGAATCGGGCTCAGCTAGCATGCGACTGCGAGCTGCGATTCAAGCGCCACGAGCAGATCATTATTTTTACGGCAGTTCCGGATTGCCTGGCTCTCATATACGATGCATTCATCGCAGTATTAGCGTAGGCCACTCTCTTATCGGTGGCATCGCGAACTAGGCCAGAATAGCCAAGACACTTTGGGTGATAAATTTTATCACATGTATGGCAGGGAATACTTTGCTGTCCAGCGGAGATAACTTCCTTGCAATTTTTTAAAGAACAGAAAGCCATTTTCACTGACCAAGGACCAATGTGCACTATAGCGGACAAAAAAATCGAAAGCGCTCAAGAACTTTTTAATGAGAGAACAAAGGGAGCGACAGAGCGGGAGCGAAACACCGATTAACTTTGATGTTAGGCACCACGAAACGAGATAGAAACGAAAAGAGAGAGAGCGAGATTATTAACCGATTAACTCCGGTATAAAACACCTCTGAGAGATGGAGTGCGTGCCGTTCCAACAGAATAGAAAACAATAACAACAAACCAGCACCGAATTAAATTTTGATAAAAACTTTTTATTTACTAAACACAAGTTAATCACGATGCACTCGCGAAGCGAACGGAAAGTTGTTAGAAGACACTTAAAGGTGCAGAATCGTTAAATAGATTTAAGTAAACGCCGGTGGTTTCAATAAGAAAAATGAAAATTCGCAGCGCAAAACAAAAACACGACCGTTCACTGTTAAGACGCAATATATTCTTGATCAGCATCACCAGGATCTAGCCTGTCCGTCTGTCCGTCCGTCCGTTTGTACGCAAACTAGTCCCTCAAAGCTACCTGTTGAAACTTTTCCAAAAGTTGTCTTTCTATTGCATATAAGTCGAAACGATTCGAATTTGGCGACTATGTATATGACTGCAATTAATCGGAAGATAAAAATTAAAAAAGGCATATCTTTGTTGTTTTAAATTGTTCTTTGGGAATTGCCATCTTTATCATATAGCTCCAATAGAAAAATCGAAAATTGAAAAAAAATGAGATGAAATACAATTTTTATTTTCCTTTTTTTCTGTTTATCAAAATATTCCTTTGAAATATAGTAATTATTTACTATATCAAACGATGGCAAAATCCACCGCAAAATAGACATAGCTTAATTGTTTTGACTAATATAGGTAAATAAATCGAAATGTTTTGTACTAACTGCAAGGGTTTATAAACTTCGGCTTGCCAAAGAAAACCACAAATTATTGCTCATACAGAATTTTACCGTGGGACGTAGAGATTAATACTACTTATTTATTTTAGTAATGTGAGCACAACTTTCAACGTCTGTTTTGTAGCTTAGTCTTATGTTTGTAGGTGTGTTCATTATATGTGCAATTTCTTTGGAAAGCGTTTTCTGTTATGTTGTTCTTGTTCCAAAACTGTCGCTTCAAAATTTGAATGGTGACCGTTTATCTTACAGTGGGCCATAAGTGCTGTTTTTTGTATATTAGCTTGGTGTCTTAATTTAAAATCTGATCTGTGTTATGATAATCGAGTTTTTAGTTGAGATTTAGGTGTTCCTACATATATGCTTTCACATTTTTCATTTTCGTCTCCATTGCATGGTTTTTTTTATATACAACATTGTTCTAGTCAGACATTTGTATTTTTAACGTGGTATTATAAAATATTTATTTATTTATTTATTATTAAATATAGAAAAGTTTACAAAACTAGACTAACTTAGTTGGTAAAGCGCTGGCTACAAGGCCTTCGGCTTTTAGGATAATGATATGATATCTATTTATTAGTGTATTTACATATTGTGCATTGTAATTTTGCTACTTAAATGGTAATTTTTGTAATTTCTGTACATTTTTGGTTACGTTTTATATTTTGTGATACAGGTTTGAGGTTTTTAAGAAAGGTAAGATTTTTCTAAATTACCTGGGTTGAGGTCGTTGAGGAGATTCATTGTGTTTGTGTTTTTGAAAATGGATAGTTTGGTGGGTAGGAGTGATAGGCATGAGTTTAGTAGGTGGGGTATGGTGTTGTCGCCTTGGCAGAAGGGGCAAACTGAAGTTTGATTTTGATTGAAGTAGTGCTCGTGTGTAAGTTTTGTGTGGCCTAGCCTAAGGCGTATAATTTTTATTTGATCGAGTCTGCTCCATTTGGAATAGAAGGATCTGCAGTATTTGTCGATGTTTAAGTAGTCTTTGTTCATAGTTTTGTACCATTGATTGCAGTGTTCTATATTTTGACTGTTTCTTGTTAGGAATTCTTGTTTTAGGTGTCTGTTGATGTCTGTTAGATTTATGTTTGGGGTGGAAATAGCTAGCTCGTTGCCTGCTATGCCTGCATGACCAAGGATCCATAATATTTTGATTTTTGGGGCTAGTTTTGTTAGAAATGATCTGATTTTGTTCGCATAAAAGTTGTTGTTGTTAGTGTTTGCTATGGCGTCAATTGCTGAGAGAGAGTCAGAGCAGATTATGAACTTTCCCCTTGCGCTTTTGACTTGGTCGATCGCTATTAAGATGGCTATTATTTCAGCAGAAAGTACTGATGAGTACGGGGGTAGTATGCCATATTTAATAATATTAGTATCTGTTGTAACTGCGTAAGATATAGTGGCGTTAATTTTTGATTCGTCCGTAAATATGAGTTTGTGTGTTTTATGCCTGTCTTTGGTATGTTCGAATAGTTTCCTGTATATCTCTGGTGGTGTGTTTTGTTTATTGTGCGCTCTAAATGTTGTATCTATGAGATTCGGTAGATCCCACGGTGGTTTGTATCTGTGTAGTTTTACTGGTTTGTAGGGTAGATTTAATGATTGGCAAAGATTTATTGTGCGGTCTATGATTGATAGGTGTTTTTTGTGTTTTCTATTTTTGACAAGTTTGTGTATTTGTTTTTTGTGAGTTTGGCTGTTTGGAAGTCTCGTTTCTGTTCTAGTGGGAGGATATTGGCTTCGTATAGCAAGTTATTTATGGGCCAAGGGCTAGCCGGATTGCAGTGTTAAAAGGTGTTTTAAGTTTTAAGTTTAAGCACGCTTTTGGGAGTGTGTCCATATAGAAACAAGCCATACTCCATTTTTGATATGACTGTTGCTTTCGCAACGTGAAGTAGTGTTTGTATATTGCAGTTGAATTTAGTGTTGGAAAGGCATTTAATGATATTCAATTTTTGGTGCAGTGATGGAAGTAGTGATTTTATGATTTATATTTACTGTTTAGGGTTATCCCTAAGATTCTGAGTGAAGTGACTTTGCATATTGCTACAGCTTATGGTGCTACTGCAGCCGTGCTTTTGACAGATATGGAGGTGTTGGCATTTAGCTAAGGATAGAGATGCCCCTGAGTACGAGCACCAGCTGTTTATGTTGTGTATTAAGTAGGGGTGCAGAAACATCGAGTGAAACATCGGTAACATCGATATTTTCAAAACATCGAAACCATCGATGGTTCGTGACCACCATCGATGTTTTCACTAACAACTCTGCGCTCGGTGCGAACCAATTGTAAGTAAATTAATTTCTTAATTTTTTTTCTAACAACTAACCAAATTGTTGATAATATTTAGGATTTCAAGTTGATGGTGTGCATGTATGTGTGCATACATGTTTTTTTTTTTTTTTTTTTTTGGTGGTCTAAAGCATCGAAAGCCAACTCGGATCTGAGATAGCTTGCCGAAGTCTGGGACTCTAACCCAGTAAATACTCCACCCCCTCCCCGCTTCCCCGGCGGAACTGCCGTTAGGTATTACTTCGCCGGGGGGGAATGCCCTTAGGGCTCTTTAGGATTCTATCCTATTGGAATTTCGCAGTCTTTCTGCGTTGCGCAGCTTTTTGAGTACTTTTGTGGCCATATTGCATACTGCAGACCAATTTTCTTCTGAAACGAGCATAATGTCCACCAGGTTACAAGCGGCTGGCGTCCTCCCAACCCTAATGCTCAGATCTCTTCGTTCATTTTCAAATCTCGGACAGACAAAAAACACGTGTTCTGCGTCTTCGTTATCCGACTCGCAGAGTGGACAGTGCGGATAACGTTCATGCTTAAATCTATTAAGATAGTATTTAAAGCATCCATGTCCTGTCAACAGTTGCGTTAAGCCATCTCTGCAGTTCTGGGATAAGCTTATACGTCCATCGTCCTTTGCTACTTTGTGCCCATCTCTCCTGCCACTTCGCAATGGTAAGTTCTCTGCACCTTTTCCGTAGGGATTCAGCTGTTTCGATTTCCGTGCTACCTGCTCGGATCTCAACTGATTCCAATGCCAGCAGGTCAATCGGTATAACTCCCGAAATTACCAACGCCGCGTCATACCGTGCGGAACGCACAGCATACCCGCAGGGCACACAGCCTCTGCACGGAGTCAGCATCTTGCATATAACTTCCATTTTTGTGGCTCGGGCCCATATGGGAGCAGCATACATCAGCGTCGATGTGACAACGCTTACCAGTAATCTCCGACCTGGTTGCCTCGGTCCCCGAGTGTTTGCCATAATCCTCGAGATCGCGGCCGCAGTCCTGCCTGCCCTGCCACTAGCGTACGCTAGATGTTCTTTGAAGGTTAGCCGGTGGTCAATCATAACACCCAAGTATTTTAGGCTTGGGCGAGATTTAATTGTGGCATCTCCAATTTTGATAGTAGCCGTCTCTACTATCTGCCTGGTGCTTATCAGGACTGCTTCCGTCTTGTGCGCTGCCAAAGTGAGTCCCTTGGCGTCGAGCCATGCGCTTGCTCGTTCCCCAGCTTCGTTGCAGATTCTCTCTGCATCTGGTAGCTTCTTTGCAGTGACTACTATGGCTACATCATCGGCAAAGCCAATGAGTCGTGCACCTTCGGGCATCGCGATCCTAAGGATCCCATCGTACATGGCATTCCACAACAAGGGGCCTAGGACTGATCCTTGTGGGACTCCCCCGCTGACCCTGTGGGTCGATTGCCCAGAATTAGTTTCATACAGGAGCATACATGTGCATGTATGTGTATGTACACACATACATTCATAAATTGGCGAAAAATAACTAATGATCGCAGAACAAGGCTTAAACCTGAAGTTGTTGATCAACTTCTTTTCCTCAACAAAAATAGACACTTTAAATTATCTCAAATAAGCCTCATTGTTATCGTTTGTACTGTTTTTTTTTTAAAAAAAAACATCGATATTTCACTCGATGTTTTTTTTGAAAACATCGAAAACATCGATGGGCACGAACATCGATGTTTCTGCACCCCTAGTCGGAAACGCTTCCTTCTACCTGTTACATACTTTTGCACGAATACAATATACCCTTTTACTCTACGAGTAACGGGTATAAAAATACTGGAGTAGTGTAATAAAGGCAATCTTATTGCTAAAAAACAGAAAATAAAATAGTATATAACAATTATTGTATAATGTATAAAACTAGTGCAAAGTTATTATAAGAACTAAGAACTGCCACGAGTAACAGCTCAATGAGCGTAGAAGCTACGTTGGCCAGAGAAACAGTTATATCTCTTATTTCTCAACCCGTGATACAGAAGTAGAAATAACTTCTTCAAAGAGCAACTCAGCCCTACTGACCAGCCCTACTGATAGTGAGAAAGCACGGTCTTGTTCTCCCGCCCTACTCACACCAACTCCCACCTCGTTAATTTCTGCAACCGCAGTCACTGCAACAACAACATCAACTGTCGCCGTTACCAACAACGCGATTTCGAATGCGTGTGCAACATCTGCAGCGCCGAATAAAACGACAAAGAAATTGTTGTGCTGGTCGGGAATGACAACTTTTATGTTATTCCTCTTGTTAAAAGGAATATTCATGAAACAAATCTTCAAGCTAAAACTAATGATCAATTCCGAGCTGTAACCAATTACCTACACGAGGCTAGGAAACCCTACTACACGTACCAGCTCAAGAGTAGCAAAGTCTTGCAAGTAGTGCTAAAGGGCATAGAGCCCGACATATCCACCAATGAGATAATGGAGGCACTGAAAGAAAAAGGATTTTTCCCCAAAAATATTATTAATATTATCAACAGAAATAAAAAGCCGCAACCACTCTTTAAGGTCGAACTGGAGCCAGAAAGCAGGGCCTTGAAGAAAAATGAAATGCACCCGATGTACAAACTGCAATTCGTGTTGCAAAGAAGGATTACTGTTGAAGAACCGCATAAGCGAAATGGTCCGCTGCAATGCACAAACTGCCAAGAGTATGGACACACCAGAAACAACTGCGGGCTTCGTTCAGTCTCCGTAGCTTGTGGTGGCTTCCACAAATCCGAACTTTGCCCTGCAAGCAAAGAAGACCCAAAGACAAAGAAATGCGCTAACTGTGGAGTAACAGTTTCAACAAGCAAAAAAAGCACGCTCCCAGAATGCACGAAATGCGTACGTGCAATCCAAAACCACACCTAATGTTTTCTTCAGCCAGATATTCATTTGGGCCCCTCAACACAAATGGGGGAGTTTCATACGCCAGTGCCCTAAAATCAGGACTTGCCAATCAGACGGGGTTCCCACAAGCTCAATGCTCTGAGCAAAATATAATAACACCTCAGCAAGCAATAGGACAAATACCAAACAGCATGGAAACCAGGATGCTGACTTTACAACAGGGTATGATGGAATTTATGTCCTTCATGAAAACAACAATGACAAACCTTGAAGAACCTTATGCAAAATCAAAACAATTTAATAAATTTGCTCACATCCCAACAATCTAAATAATCGATGTCTTCTCTTCGAATATCCATGTGGAATGCCAATGGCGTTTCACGGCACAAAAACTCAAATTCTCAAATAACTCAATTCCTCAATGAAAACCAAATAGATGTAATGCTGCTGGCAGAAACGCATCTCACAAGTAAATACAACTTCCAAATAAGAGGTTATACTTCATACTGCACAGATCACCAGGACGGTAAGGCTCACGGAGGAACTGGAAACCTAATCAGGGAACGCATTAAGCACCACTTTCACCAGAGGTTTGCAACAAATTATTTGCAGGCTACATCTATAAAACTACAAGTAGGCAACGGCTGTATCACTAAAGCCTCTGTCTATTGCACAATGCGTTTTACAATAACTGAAGAGCAATTCTTGGACTTCTACAATTCACTCGGAGATCGCTTTATAGCAGGAGGAGACTACAACGCCAAGCACACGCACTGGGGATCAATACTCGTTCGGGAAAATCGACGTCTACGACGCGCTTGGCAATCCTGCAGATCGCCCCATTCGAAGGAACTCTTTAATGAAGCCACCCGCAGACTCACCAAAACCCTCAAGCAAGAAGAGGAGCTTGCGCAGCGCCGGTACATCGAGAAACTGTCGCCGACCAGTACAAAGCATCCTTTGTGAAGAGCTCACCCCAATTTAAGCTCTCCGATAGAATCAGTCACTCCGATTAGAAACTCCTCGGGTACTTGGGCCCGCAGTGACGAAGACAGAGCCGAAACATTTGCTTTACACCTACGAAATGTATTTCAGCCGAACGCCGCCACGAGCTCTCTTCAACAACCGCCGCTTAGATCTGAAATTGCAATTAACCCGATTTTGTTTCAAGCACCTGAAATTGGTAATGTCATTAGGAAGCAAATAAAACCGAAAAAGGCTCTAGGGGGCGACCCAAAACTGATAATTAAACTTCCAAACTGCGCAGTGGATGTTATATGCAAGCTATTTAACGGGATCACAAAACTTGGCTACCACCCCAAAAAAATGGAAAAAGTCTGTGGTTATAATGATACCGAAGCCTGGGAAAGACCACTTAATTCCCTGTCCAAATTACTAGAAAAATGCCTGCTGACGCGCATTACACCATATTTAAGAGAACAAAAGGGAATCCCGGCACATTAATTCGGGTTTCGTGGAAGCCACGGAACCATTGAGCAAGTCAACCGGATAACTTCAGAAATTCGTACAGCCTTCGAACATCGGGAATATTGAAGTGCGATATTCCTCGACGTCTCTCAGTGTGGCTTGAAGGCCTTATGCATAAAATCATAACATTACTGCCAGAAAACACTCATAAGTTACTTAAGTCGTACCTGTACCACAGAGTCTTTGAGGTTAGATGCAATACAACGACATCCAACGAGTATAACATTGAAGCCGGAGTCCCACAAGGTAGCGCCCTGGGCCCTACCCTGTTTGTCCTATACACAGCAGACATCCCTACGAACGAGAGGCTGACTACGTCCACATTTGTTGACGACACCGCAATCTTGAGCCGCTCGAGATGCCCAACTAGAGCAACAGCTCAACTGGCTGATCATTTGGTGGTAGTTAAAAAGTGGCTATCAGACTGACGAATCAAAATTAATGAACAAAAGTGTAAACATATAACGTTTACCCTTAACAGACAATCGTGCCCGCCGCTAACTTTGAATGGTACGCAGATTCCCCAAGCCAGCGATGTAACATATCTCGGCGTCCACCTCGACAGACGCCTAACCTGGCGGAGGCACATTGAATGCAAGAAAGTACATCTCAGACTTAAAGCTAGCAGCCTACACTGGATTATAAATTCTCGATCACCCCTGTGTCTGGACTTTAAAGTTCTTCTCTACTACTCCACCCTTAAGCCCATTTGGACCTACGGCTCCCAGCTCTGGGGGAACGCGAGCAACAGCAACGTTGACATTATACAGCGCTCACAATCAAATCCTGCGAACAATCACTGGGGCACCATGTTCGGAACGAAAACATCCACAGGGATCTGGGCATACCACCGGTCAAAGATGAAATAGCAAAGCAGAAAGCGGCCTTACAATGCTTACAATGCACCCAAATAATCTCGCAAGAAACCCAACACGGGTTTCGAACAGAACTCGTCTGCATCGAAACGATCTACCAGCCCAGATTTTATCATAAATATCAAAAAAAAAAAAAAAAAAAAAAATTGGGTGTCGCTACCTATGGAAAATGTATTTTGTACAGCGGTTGTTGGAGAAATATTTGTGGTCTCCTTCTTTAAGTACTTTTTATGATTGAATCTTCCGCTGCCATATATCTGCTGTCATCATATCCAAGTTCCTTTGGGTCTTTGAACTTCTTATAAATTTGGACATGAATATTTCTTATTTCATTCCAGGACTGTGCAATGACGTGAGAAAAATTTTGATTGGTTTCATTAGACATTTTGTTCATGATGCGCTCTAAACTATCAATTTCAGTATCCTCCACTGTGGATGCAATGGATCCAACCTCCATTTCCAACAGAGATAACTGCTTATTGAATTTAGTATTATAATCATCAACCAGTTTCCTAATTTTAATAAAGAATTCGTTTTTGAAATAATCATGTTCTAAAGTTGCTCCATTAAGAAATCATTTATTTGTATTTCTCCGGAGTTAAATTCTAGGATTCTAACGTTAATAAACGTTCTCTATAGTAGGCTGGCTTAGTCTTTCAAACGCTATTCTGAATTTGCTCTCCTAAAAACTGTTCATTCAACAACTGATGAATGCTGTTCAGTGTCATTTTTACTTTTCTTACATAATCCGTTCAAAAGGCATTTTGTTATGATGTGCCTCGATGTCTTTTGATGTCTTTTGGTCGCCTTGCTGACCGTTGAAGACTGTAAATTAATGCTGACTATCAATAGTTGAACACAGCATCAAAAATGGTATATGTCGCCTAGTTGACCAAAAGTATTATTATTTTTGGGGTTTTTAACAAATTGGTCGCCAGATTGACCAAATTTATACTTTTTTTTTTAATATCACACTTGTGATTGATGAAGCAGAATCAATTGCAAATTTTTATTTGAACAAAATATGCGGTTCAAATTTTTACCAAATTGACCTTTCGTTGATTAAACTATGATCGATGTTGCGGTTCAAGGTCGGGCGTCACCAAATGAGGGATTTCTACTGAAATCTGTATGCTGAAAACATTTTTGTTGCGTGACGCAAGTACAGAACTAGTGGCAAAAGCCGCAATAAGTACAGAATAAATTGGGCTGCGGAGAAGTGAAGACGTCAAGATTTTTTTCCGTACTGATTTTATTGAGCATGGATCCGGGTTTATATACACTACTGGCCAAAATAATAAGTACATAGGTAAATGTATCATTTCTTGAGACATAGCTCGAAAGCTATCGAATGGAGGGCTGCTAGTTGATTATATTTTGAAAGGTTATTGTGTTGTAAAACATTTAAATCAAAAATGAAAATGGGGAACCCCATTTATCCAGTGCTAAGCCTAAATTTGTTCTGGATGGTCGTTTTTGGTCTGGTCAAAATAATAAGTACACTTCCATTATTCACAAATTTGAAAGGATTAAGTTTAAAATTGGACTACGGTATGTTGATTTTTAATGATTTCTTGCATTTTAAGTATATTCGGGTTACAAAAATTCTTTAGATGGGCCGAAAAAAGCATTGTACCCTGGAAGAAAAGAAGATTGCCTTGAATCTTCAACAAGAAGGAAAAAGTCTACGAGAACTTGCGACCAGCCCTGGACGCTCGGTGTGTTTTATTCAGAATGACTTAAAATCGAAAGATCCTTCCGAAAAACGAGGAAGGAAGAAGAAATCTTCCCAAACGACGGACACCCGCATCGTCAGTCTGGCAAAAAAGGATCCCTTTATGTCTTCCAAGTCCACTGCCGCTGAAATCGGCAATGCAATATCATCTCGAAAGGTTCGGTGCAGACTTAAAAGTGCCGGCCTAACAGGACATATAGCCAGAAAACTTCCTTTACTTCGGAAAAAAATTTACAGATGAGGCGCCAGTTTGCACAAAATCATTTGGCATGGTCTGGACCAGAAGGTTCTAAAAAAAGGAACAATGTGTTATGGAGCGACGAATCAAAAATAAACCTTTTTGGTAACGACTCTAGACGTTATGTACGACACCCAAAAGGTAAAGAATTCGACCCCCGGTACACAAAGAAGACCGTTAAGCACGGAGGCGGATGCATAATGGTTTGGGGCTATTTTTCTTGGCATGGCGTTGGTTCGATACATCGCATAGCTGATATTATAACCCGATTTGGGTATAAAAGTATACTCGCTAACGTTATGCTACCATATTCTGAGGAAAACATGACTTTGAGATGGGTCTTTCAACAAGACAACGACCCAAAACTCACCTCAAAGCTGGTCAAGGCTTGGTTTACCGAAAACGAAGTAAATCTTATGAGTTGGCCAAGCCAGTCTCCGGACTTAAATCCGATTGAGAGCCTATGGGAACACTTAAAACTTCGTATCGGCACAAATACTTTTCGAAATGCCGCAGAATTGTGGACATTTGTCCAAAAACCTGGTATGACATTCCAATGGATACTAGTAGCAAGCTTATTGCTAGTATGCCAAAACGAATCGCCAAAGTTGTACAAAAAAAGGGTGGCTATACTGGATACTAGTTACAGATTAAGAAAATCAAGGAAATGTTGAAAAATTGTTGTTAAGTTTTGAGTTTTTGAGTTTGTAGAATTGGTGTACTTATTATTTTGACCAACCCATTTTTATGTTTTTTAGATATAATCAAACACAAACTTTATAAATGAATTGAAAAATGCCTATGCTAACTATTTTTATAATCTAATATATATCAAAAAGCTATAAGTAAATTTAAGCTTTTCTTTATGACCATTAAAGAAGTTTTACGAGAAGTTAAAGAAACCGTACAAGGGTGTACTTATTATTTTGGCCAGTAGTGTACATGATTTGGGTTTACAATTATATTTACTTAGGTCTAGTCTAGATAAAAATGGACAACATGGTTTATTATCAGTTTACAGCAATAATAGCCTAAGTAAGCAATTACATCTACCAGATGGTCGGGTTAAAGTTTCCCAAAGGTTATGACAGATGGTGTGAAGACACGTCCGTCGGCTGGGTGCATATGGTTTATGACCCGTTATCACATGCAGATGTGCACAGACCAGGATATCAGCTACATATTTATTTGGGTCAAAGTAGCTATCAGCAATGAATGAATTTCTGCTAAGTCGAAATCGTACAGGTGTCCTTGTGCAAAACAGTTCAGGCAAAGCTGCATTTTCTTAATGTAGTCGGAGCGACCATTTACATCTTCTCCCTGGAGCAGAGATCGCACCCTCTTGTGGCTGGATCCACTCTGGGCTCGTAACAGCGCTGGGGCGCTCGCAGGTGTCGACCTTGGCGGAAACTGACCCGAACTGCTAGGCCTGATGTCGTCGATAGCCTCCAGAGTACGATGATGCTCTGTCAAGAACGAGTCTAACTCATTCGATGTTGGAATTTCAGCCTTGTTGTGAATGAATTGCTCCCCCATCGAAAGCGTGATTTTGGGAAGCTTTAAAGAAACCATATACACTAGGGGATAATCCTAAGTCTCGACTTGAATAGAGGACATTTCTAAGGCTATTAGGCAACTTTGGATTGTGCCTTGAAGGTCTTTTAGAGCGGATCCGGACTCTTGTGATACTGCCTGAATGTTGAAGAGGATTTTCAACTGGCTATTGACTAATAACCGCCGATTTTGGTCAGCTTTGGAAACAATGGAGTGCTCATCGCCACTTGTTTTGGACAATAGGTGGAACAACTTCGTCGATAGCCTCCAGAGTACGATGATGCTCTGTCAAGAACGAGTCTAACTGATTCGATGCTGGAATTTCAGCCTTGTTGTGAATGAATTGCTCCCCCATCGAAAGCGTGATTTTGGGAAGCTTAAAAGAAACCATATACACCAGGGAATAATAAGTCTCGACTTGAATAGAGGACATTTCTAAGGCTATTAGGCAACTTTGGATTGTGCCTTGAAGGTCTTTTAGAGCGGATTCGGACTCTTGTGATACTGCCTGAATGTTAAAGAGGATTTTCAACTGGCTATTGACTAATGACCGCCGATTTTGGTCAGCTTTGGAAACAATGGCGTGCTCATCGCCACTTGTTTTGGACCATAAGTGGAACAACTTCTCCACCGGTGTCAGACGTGAGTTGTGGATTTATATCGCGGTGAAAAGATCTCTGAAAGTGGGCCAACGAAGTTAATCACCAGCGAAAACTTCGGTGTTCACTGGTGGCAAACGACAACCCGTAGACAGCGGTGTTGGAACACTGACGGAAGCCTGAGTGGGCTGGGAGGCGGCCTTGTCTATTATGTCCTGAAGCTGGACCACACACCTCGAATGGACGGAGTAGCAGTAACTGTACTTGGATTCAAGCACTGTCGAGGTGGCCGTCATTTGGTCCCGATGGACTTGGCACATGCCAGGGGAAAGTCGTTCAGGTTTAACGACGCTCGGAATATGAATATCCGCCTGAAATTGGCTAACCCGGTCTGTTGTGGCAAAAAACCTTTTGGGGGCGATGTCTATCGCAGTTTGAGCCATCTTAGACACCGACCGACTCGTCGCTTTTTCCCCGTGGAATGGCAGTTGCAGCATTTGGCGTTAATTGAGACGGCCTCGGAGACCCGTCCAAACGAATTGATGGGATCGACCGCGGTTTCTGGTCGTCTCCCATGGGCATTCTCGGACTCGAACTCTGCGGATCAGCTGTTGTCGACTGACCTGAGCAATGGGCGTCTCGTTTGGAACGTGCGGATGTTCAAAGTTAAGCTCTCGGTGGGTCGCTATTATTATTATTAAGTTGTCTAGGTTGAAGTTTAGGTTTTTGTTTTTGTTAAAGTTTATTATGAGGAAAAAAACATCGGCGTACGCATTAAATTTAATTTCCCTGTGTAAAGATACTTTTTTTTGAGAGCTCATTGTATGCTATGAGACAAAGAATTACGGAAATGGGAGATCCTTGTGGGATACCATTGGATAATGGAAGGGAATTGGACGTATGTGGTCCGACTCGGACAATTATTTTCCTTTTAAGCATAAAATTTTGGACATAATTTATTATTTTTGGGCCAGTTTTCCATTCTGGGAGTTGGGGAATTATCGTGTGCACACCTACTCGATCAAAGGCTCTTGAGAAGTCAACTACCTTGGCAAGACAAGTCTGCCGCTGTACAAAGAAATTAAAAAACAATACAATTTAAATTTAACACTTGTTTTTTTTTATTTTCTGATAATTACTTGCTATTATTTTTTATTGTTTCGTCTATCTGAGGACCGAGGTGAAAAAACCCTTGACAAAAAGCGAAAAATCGGACGGCAATAAGCCAAAAACAAGAAAGGAAAGCTATCTTAGGGCGGAGCCGAAGTTGATATACCCTTGCAGAATACTCTGTAAATTATATTCTCCAAAATTAGTCATATGATGCAATCTTAATACTCATAAAAAATCCCAACTTCCTAACTTTAAAAACACCAAAGTTATGGCATTTCCAATCGTTCAGTTATATGGAAGCTATAGGATATAGTCGGCCGATCCTTATGAAATTTGGTAGGTCGAATTGATTGACCAAATATAAAACCCATAGAAAATCCCAACTTTCTAACTTTACAAACACCAAAGATATGGCATTTCCGATCAATCAGTTAAATGGCTGCCATATAACTGATTGATCGGAAATTCCATAACTTTGGTATTTGTAAAGTTAGGAAGCTGATTTTACTATGGGTTTTATATTTGGCCATCACCAATTAATCCGACCTACCAAATTTCATATGGATCGGACGACTATATCCTATAGCTGGCATATAACTGAACGATTGGAAATGCCATAACTTTGGTGTTTTTAAAGTTAGGAAGTTCGAATTTTTTATGAGTATTAAGAATGCATCATATGAATAATTTTGGAGAATATAATTTACAGAGTATTCTGCAAGGGTATATCAACTTCGGATCCGCCCGAAGTTAGCTTTCCTTTCTTGTTTTTTTTTTTTTTAACATAATGTGAATTATAGTGACCACAGGAAAAAAGGACAAAAAGTTCAAATTAACAATTTGAATTCGGCGATCTCTTAGTGCTGGCAGCTTTACAGCATGAGCATCAGCACCAGCGCTGCTTTAGCGCAGGCAGCTTTTGTCCTGCACCAGCAGCTGTGTTTATGTTTTTGAGTTATTGCTGCTGACTGGAAATATTAAACATACATACTTTGTAACGACCCTGTTTTGGGAGGCGGTATAGCTCGCCGTGGTCAGGGTTCGAGACAGATATTTCTATTTCCTCTATAGATCGGTTTACCTCCCTTTCCCCAAGAATGACACAGAGGGATAGAACTATAAAGTAGGCGTGTATTTCGTAGTAATTGTACAAAAGTAGTGTTTTGTCGGGTGATGACGTATACGTGAGTTGAGACTGCTTGCTTCGTTGGTTCAGCGCTCCGGAAGGGCCGAGTGGTGAACTACTTGCGGTCGGGATGTGATGCTACAGGAGCGTGTGTGAGGAACTGCTTGCCGTCGTGGGTCCGATGTTCCGGAAACGAGTGTGATGAACTGCTTGCTGTCGTAGATCTGGGAGCGTGTGCTTGGAGGTCTGCTTGCCGTCGTAGATCCGTTGCTCCGGAAGCGAGTGTGATGAACCGCTTGCTGTCGTAGATCCGGGAGCGTGTGTGGAGATCTGGTTGCCGTCGTAGATCCGTTGCTCCGGAAGCGAGTGTGATGAACTGCTTGCTGTCGTAGATCTGGGAGCGTGTGTGGAGGTCTGCTTGCCGTCGTAGATCCGTTGCTCCGGAAGCGAGTGTGATGAACCGCTTCGCGGGGCGTGTCGTAGGAGATCCGGTTGAGCGGTAGATCGCATATCCGGCTCCGGAAGCGAGTGTGATGAACTGCTTCGCGGTGTGTCCGTGACGCTATAGAAGCGTGTGAGATGAACTGCTTCGCGGTGTGTCCGTGACGCTATAGAAGCGTGTGAGAGGGACTGCTTCGCGGTGTGTCCGTGACGCTATAGAAGCGTGTGAGATCGAGTCGGCGCTGCGGGGTGGGCCGAGTGATCGTGTTGACGTCGTAGATGGGCCGAGTGGTCGCGTTGACGCGGCGGATGGTCGGGTTGTCGCGTTGGCGCTGCGGGCGGCCGAGTGACCGTGTTGGCGCTGCGGGTGGCCGGGTTATCGCGTTGGCGCTGCGGGCGGCCGAGTGAGAACTGCTTCGTCGTGCGTATGTCGTGTACGTCGTGTACGTCGGGTTTGTAGTGTTCTGGGTCGTTGGGAACGATCTACTTGGATTTCTAGTGGGATTCGGGAATGTAGGGCATCGTTAGTTTCGGCTGCCGGGCATCGTTAGTTTTCTTTCGACCTGCCGTTTCTACATCCGTTTCGTTTCTGGGTCGGAAGCCGGAAACGTGACGTCTGGGGGAACTCACTGAGGTGGGCCTGTATTACGTAAACCGGGCCGCCTCAGTGATCACGACTGGGTCTGGGCTGATTTCAGGGAAACCACACCGGGACGCCAGTGATCCTCACCAGGTCGTAGAGCCGATTTAAAACCGCACTCTTACGGATCCTCCACCAATACCAAGACTATCTACCAGAACACTTACCCGGATATTTCTCCTTGTTGCTGATGTTTCCTCGAAGATCGTCGGAACGCAAGTCACTCATCTGGGGTCTTGCCTCTGCTTATATAGGCCCCGTTGAGTGTGCCCAGAGCGGTCGATGTTGAGAATACCGCTGTCGATAACTCGTTATCGGTTCCTCAATATAGCGATGGTACTAGGTTATCGAAGTATCGTAAGGGTTAGTGTGGCCAGACCTGGTAGTTGTTTATCGATATGTTAGTGTGACCAACGTATCTGTTTGGGCGCGCGGTTTGAACGTGTGCGCTTTTTGGCGCGTATTTTGAATGTGGTGCGGCGTAGTGAGAATAAAGAAGATAGATGTGTTTTTGGAATGTTCTTTTTTATTATTTGTGACGTCGGGTCGTCACACCCCCCCGCTTAAGACACTGGCGTCTCGTTGGTGTTGGTGTGTACGTGTCCGTCTCTGCCGATGCGGATGCGGGTTGTGTGGTTGTCCGAGACCACCAGTGTTGTCTTGCGGTTTCCGCTCCGCCAGGTTGCCTTCAGACGCACGACCGCTTCCTCCACGCGTTTCAGGTGCTCCTCGCGGCCCCGTGGTTTTGGCTCCCATTCCTCCTCGCTTTCCTCCGATAAGTTGATCGGCTTCACTCCGGGAAAGTCTAGAGCCGAGAGCCGCCGCGGGGTTACCCATTTTGTTTGCGGACGCTGATGATCTGCCAGTTGGTGCCTTTTTGTGCCGGTCGTTGTCCTGGGCATGGGGGTCGTTCTTCGTTGTCCGTTGCTTGCCGTGTCGTTTCCTTTGTCGTTGGTGTTGCCAATGTTTGCCGTGTTGATGTAATGGTCCTATTCGTGGTCGTAGGGGTCGCCAGCGTGTTCCGTGTCGTTGCCGTGGTTGTATTCGTGGTCGTGGGGGTTGCCAGCGTGTTCCGTGTCGTTGCCGTGGTTGTATTCGTGGTCGTGGGGGTTGCCAGCGTGTTCCGTGTCGTTGGGGTGGGTGTTGTTCCGTGTGGGTTCCGATGTGGGGCTTGTCTGCCCATCGGGGCAGCCCTGGTTGGCTTCCGGCAACCAGCTGGACCTGCCACGTCCACGGCTCCGAGTATAACTACTCGTCGCCGCTGCTGGTTGATCCTTTGCAGGTTCTCCCTGTATTTTCCCAGCGAGTTTTGAAATTTTTTGTTCATTCTGAAACACGACGAATGGTTTTTTTCTTAGTTGGTTTTGTGGAGTTGTGCGTGCTTGTTAGTTGAGGGTTTCTACATGGGGTTTCAGTTCGTTTACGTAGGTTCTGTGCGTCTTTCCGGTCACCGTGTGTTTTATTGTTGCAATAACCGCGGATATGAAACCTGTAACTTTGAATGGGCCTTCGTATTTCGGAGCTAACTTTGCCGCGAATCCAGTTGCTGCTTTTGACAATGGGTGCTGTCTTTCCCATACTAAGTCTCCTATTTTGGGTCTCCAGTCCCTTTTCCGGAGGTTGTATGATCTAGCTTGGTCCTGTGCCGCTTTTCCCATGTTTAGGTGTGCAAGTTTCCTCGTTTCCATGATACGCTCCCATCGTGCATGTATTGTCTCCTCCACAATTCCCGATCCTTGTGTGTTTTCGGCAAACAGGCTTCCTGGTAATCTAATTTCCCGTCCGTAGAGCAGATATGCTGGGCTATATTCAGTTGACTCTGATCTGCTACTGTTGATTGCCAACGATATTTCAGGTAGCCAGTCGTCCCATCTTGTGTGCTCTGTTCCCGAGAATTGTGCGATCATTGTTTTAATCGTCCGGTTGGCCCTTTCTGCCGGGTTTTCTTGAGGGGTGTATGGGGCTGTCAGCTGGTGAGCAATTCCCCATTTCTGTAGCTGTGCCTTGAACTTGTTGCTAGTGAATTGCACCCCATTGTCCGAGATTATTTTTTTGGTGTTCCGAACCGGGATATGACCTGTTCCCTTAGTACCTTTAGTACGATATCTGTCGTTGCTTTCCGGACGGCTGCAATTTCTACCCATTTAGTGAACTTGTCGAACATCACTAGCAACATGTTGTTACCGTGGCTGGATCTCGGTAGTGGGCCCACGAAATCTATGCATAGGGTTTCCCAGGGTACTTTTGCTATTTCTGACAACATTTTCCCTGCTGCTTGTTGCTGAGATGTTTTGTAGCGTTGGCACGTTTCGCAGCTTCTCACATGCTGCTGTATATCTCTGTGCATTCCTTGCCAGTAGTATTGTGCCATTATCCGGTGTTTTGTTTTTCTCACCCCTAGGTGGCCTGCTGTTGCTTCGCTATGGTTTTCTCGAAGTACTCGCTCTCGTTGTTTTTTAGCCACGCATAGTTTCCATGGCTGTGTGTCCTCGTCTGCAGCCCATGACGGTATATGCCTATATAGCCTTCCGTTAATTATCGCGTAATCTGGCCATGATTCGGGGTTTTTTTCTAAGTCTATAACTTTCCGTTTAATCCAGACGTCTTCTTCGATTTCGGCTCCGTGGGCTTCTTCTTCTGGCATTCTGGACAATGCGTCCGCCACGACATTGAGCTTTCCTCTGCGATAGCGAATCTCGAACGAGTATGGCTGCATTGCCAACGCCCATCTGGCGATCCGTCCTGATGGGCTCTCTATCGAGTTAAGCCACTTTAGCGCCTGATGGTCCGTGATGACTATGAAGTGGTAACCTTCCAAGTACATCCTCATCTTCTGGATGCCCCAGTGGATTGCCAGGCATTCCTTTTCGGTTGCTGAGTAGTTCTGTTCCGTCTTTGTGAGTTTCCGACTGGCGTACGATATCACGTGCTCGCCGTCTTCGTCTTCTTGAGTAAGGACCGCTCCTAGTCCGCAGTTGCTGGCGTCTGTCTGGAGTAGAAAAGTTTTCCCAAAATCTGGGCAGGCCAGAACTGGTGCTTCCGTTAGTGCCTTTTTTAGGTGTTGCGTTGCCTGTTCTGCCCCCTCGCTCCATTTGAACTTCGTGTCTTTCTTCACTAAGTTATATAGTGGTTGTGCCAGTTCCGTGAAGTTTGGGACGAATCTTCTGTACCATGAAGCTACTCCCAGAAAGCTGTGTACTTGCTTCGTTGTCTGTGGGCTTGGCATGTCTAGGATCGCGGCTATTTTTCCCGGGTCCGTGTGTATCCCCCTTGCGCTAACCACATGGCCTAGGTACTTCAGCTCTTCCTTGAAGAAGTGACATTTCTCTGCGTTTATCTTCAAATTTGCTTTGCGTAGTCGGCTCATTACTTCCTGTAGTTTTTCCATGTGTTCCCTTTTGGTACGCCCGATGACCACTATATCGTCCAGGTATGCGAATGCAAAGGGTTCCATCTCTGGTCCTATGACTGAGTCCAGAGCTCTTTGAAACGTGGCTGGTGCTGTGTGTAGTCCGAAGGGCATTACCTTCCACTGATACAGCCCGCGCCCAGGTACGGTGAACGCGGTGAACTGTTTGCTTCCTTTATCCATCGGTATTTGCCAGTAGCCACTTTTTAAGTCTAGTGTACTTTTATATTTGGCCTCTCGTAGTTGGTTGAGTATGTGGTCCATACGGGGTACTGGGTATGCGTCACGTTCTGAGTGCTCGTTCAGCTGCCTGTAGTCTATGCAAAGTCTCCATTCTTTGTTTTTCTTCTCTACTAGTACTACTGGTGAGCTGTAAGCGGAATGCGAGGGTTCGATGAGATCCTGAGCCAGAAGCTCGTCCACTTGTTTGTTTATTATTTCTTGCATGGCTGGGTTTCGAGGATAGTACCTTTGTTTGATTGGGCGATCGTGCTTCATGAATATCCTATGCGTGGCAATATGGCTGACTCCCTTGACTTGACTCATCATTTCCAACTCTTTTTCAAGGGTTTCTTGTACCTCTGCTTCCGTTAGATCGCCTGTCGCTAGTGATCCTATGCCGTGACTCTTTTTTTTCCTCCTGTTTTTGTTTCTTTGGTCCCCGTTCATCTTTGCTGTGAGTCCTCCGCATTGTAGTGTCGCGTTGCATTGTTCCAAGAAGTCTATCCCCAGCAGAAGGTCGCCGATTACCTCTTCGAGGATTAGCAGCGTTGTTGTGCTTGTTTTGTTTCCGAGTTGTATTGGAACTTCTAGTGCCTCTGTGACCGTTCTGTTTGTTCCGTCTGCTAGCCTAATGGCTTCGGTTACTTGTTTTTTCCTCCCATGTCTGGCTATTCTGCTGGCTAGTTTCCTGGCGATGAAACTTCTTGTAGCTCCTGTGTCTATGGCCCCGCGAACTCTTGCGTTGCCTATATTTACTTGTGCAAGTAGTCGTCGGCCGTTGAAGTTTATTGATGTTGCGGGTGTGGTGTTTGCCCTGGGCACCCGCTGTGATCCCCCGGGCCTCTGGCGTTTCCCGACGTTTCGTTCCGGCGACAGCAATGGATCGTTCGTATTCCATCCTGTCCGCATATCCAGCAGAATATTCTTGGCGTATTGTTGCACTGCTGTCCTCTGTGTCCCTCTTCTTTGCACCTTGAACATCTATTATTCATATTGAATGATCGAGTTATTCCTCTGCTCAGTGCTTGTGGAGGTTCCTGTGGTCTCCATTGGTTTCTCGTTTGTCTCCCGGAATCTCCCGGTTGCTGCCGTTGTGTCCAGTGGCTTTCCGAAGTGTGTTGTGGTGCGCGTTCCTGTGGTTGGAGGGCCTCGAATTCCTCTGCCAACTGTAAGTATTCCGCTAGGGTTCGGCATTCCCCTCGTTTGGCGTATTTTTTGAACTCCACTCGACTGTTTCGGTAGACCCACTCTAGTTTCTTTTCCTCCGTGAGAGTGGTAAATCTCATGATTTTACGAAGTTCCCGTGCGTAGTCCTTTGCTGGCTCGTTTGAACCCTGGTGCCTGCGTGTTATGTTTTCCATCGCTTTCTCTTCGGAGTCCGCCGGTCTGTAGTATCCCAGGAATTCTGTCTTGAAGCTTTTCCATGATGGCATTGGAATTGGGTGGGTATGCCACCAGTCCAAGGCACAGTCTCTGAGCAAAATCACCATAGCTCCTGCTGCTTGGTCGAGCTCTATCCCATAGGCCCTTGCCAGCTCTTCCGTTCTACAGATGAATTCTGTCGGGTCGCCCGTGCCATCATAAAATTCTCCCCAGCTACGTATTACTCCCATTGTGGCCACTTTGTCAGTCTTCCTGGGTTCGGGTATCGACTTTCCGCTGCTTGTCGCTTGTGTGTCTGGTATTTGTAGCAAGTTTGGGGTTTTCTCGCTGATGTGTTGCTCCGTGTTGGATGTCCCCTTAGCCCCTTTCGGTTGATTCCCTGATCCGTCGGGTGCTGGTGATGGGGTCCTTGCGTGTTTTTGTGCCAGTTCTAGGAGGCGTATGATGGTTTTTTCGCTGTGGTCACCGTTCTTTATGAACTCCGACATTTGTTTTCGCATGTCTTCGCACAGTGTTTCTGGCTCGATGTCAAATTCCATTAGATAGGTTTCCAGTTGTGTTTTATTACAATTGGAGATCCAGCTTCTAGTTAGCTTGTCTGCCATTTTATCTGTGATTTGTTGAGGAAGAGGGTAAACGATCTTTGTGGTGTTTGAGGTTTCTGTCTATTTGTCTTCAATCTGTTCGGGCGCCACTGTAACGACCCTGTTTTGGGAGGCGGTATAGCTCGCCGTGGTCAGGGTTCGAGACAGATATTTCTATTTCCTCTATAGATCGGTTTACCTCCCTTTCCCCAAGAATGACACAGAGGGATAGAACTATAAAGTAGGCGTGTATTTCGTAGTAATTGTACAAAAGTAGTGTTTTGTCGGGTGATGACGTATACGTGAGTTGAGACTGCTTGCTTCGTTGGTTCAGCGCTCCGGAAGGGCCGAGTGGTGAACTACTTGCGGTCGGGATGTGATGCTACAGGAGCGTGTGTGAGGAACTGCTTGCCGTCGTGGGTCCGATGTTCCGGAAACGAGTGTGATGAACTGCTTGCTGTCGTAGATCTGGGAGCGTGTGTGGAGGTCTGCTTGCCGTCGTAGATCCGTTGCTCCGGAAGCGAGTGTGATGAACCGCTTGCTGTCGTAGATCCGGGAGCGTGTGGAGATTTGGTTGGAGATCTGGTTGCCGTCGTAGATCCGTTGCTCCGGAAGCGAGTGTGATGAACTGCTTGCTGTCGTAGATCTGGGAGCGTGTGTGGAGGTCTGCTTGCCGTCGTAGATCCGTTGCTCCGGAAGCGAGTGTGATGAACCGCTTGCTGTCGTAGATCCGGGAGCGTGTGTGGAGATCTGGTTGCCGTCGTAGATCCGTTGCTCCGGAAGCGAGTGTGATGAACTGCTTCGCGGTGTGTCCGTGACGCTATAGAAGCGTGTGAGATGAACTGCTTCGCGGTGTGTCCGTGACGCTATAGAAGCGTGTGAGAGGGACTGCTTCGCGGTGTGTCCGTGACGCTATAGAAGCGTGTGAGATCGAGTCGGCGCTGCGGGGTGGGCCGAGTGATCGTGTTGACGTCGTAGATGGGCCGAGTGGTCGCGTTGACGCGGCGGATGGTCGGGTTGTCGCGTTGGCGCTGCGGGCGGCCGAGTGACCGTGTTGGCGCTGCGGGTGGCCGGGTTATCGCGTTGGCGCTGCGGGCGGCCGAGTGAGAACTGCTTCGTCGTGCGTATGTCGTGTACGTCGTGTACGTCGGGTTTGTAGTGTTCTGGGTCGTTGGGAACGATCTACTTGGATTTCTAGTGGGATTCGGGAATGTAGGGCATCGTTAGTTTCGGCTGCCGGGCATCGTTAGTTTTCTTTCGACCTGCCGTTTCTACATCCGTTTCGTTTCTGGGTCGGAAGCCGGAAACGTGACGTCTGGGGGAACTCACTGAGGTGGGCCTGTATTACGTAAACCGGGCCGCCTCAGTGATCACGACTGGGTCTGGGCTGATTTCAGGGAAACCACACCGGGACGCCAGTGATCCTCACCAGGTCGTAGAGCCGATTTAAAACCGCACTCTTACGGATCCTCCACCAATACCAAGACTATCTACCAGAACACTTACCCGGATATTTCTCCTTGTTGCTGATGTTTCCTCGAAGATCGTCGGAACGCAAGTCACTCAT
Source organism: Drosophila rhopaloa (assembly GCF_018152115.1). Taxonomy (NCBI): domain Eukaryota; kingdom Metazoa; phylum Arthropoda; class Insecta; order Diptera; family Drosophilidae; genus Drosophila; species Drosophila rhopaloa. Next base: position 12,924,488 of record NW_025335034.1, on the reverse strand, counting down.
CTGGGGTCTTGCCTCTGCTTATATAGGCCCCGTTGAGTGTGCCCAGAGCGGTCGATGTTGAGAATACCGCTGTCGATAACTCGTTATCGGTTCCTCAATATAGCGATGGTACTAGGTTATCGAAGTATCGTAAGGGTTAGTGTGGCCAGACCTGGTAGTTGTTTATCGATATGTTAGTGTGACCAACGTATCTGTTTGGGCGCGCGGTTTGAACGTGTGCGCTTTTTGGCGCGTATTTTGAATGTGGTGCGGCGTAGTGAGAATAAAGAAGATAGATGTGTTTTTGGAATGTTCTTTTTTATTATTTGTGGGGTGGGGTTGTTTAAATTTTTTTTTTTAAACAAATATATTTTTAAATAGTATTATGTATATTAAAGTCTAAATGTTTGCACAACACGAGTAAGGGTATAGCGAATAGCTTTCTTTGAAAGGAGATATCTTTGCCGTTCAATTGGAACTGTGTACAATGTAAATACATACATATGTATTTTTTTTTTTTTTTTATCTTTTAATTTTTTTTTTTTTTTTTTTTTTTTTTTTTTTTTTTTTTTTTTTTTTTTTTTTTAAAAAAAAAAAAATATAATTTTTTTTTTTATAAAAATTTTTTTTTTAATTTTTTTTTTTTTTTTTTGTTCACTTTGCCCAGTTTTTCCAAATTTTTCTTTAATTTGGCACAAAAAAAGGGGGAAATGTAGGCGCTAGCCAGGCTTTAGAGTTTAATGGGTTTTTGGCATAGTTAAAGGCGCGGCAAACTATAATTTGTTTAGGCCAATCAACATATTTATTGACGAAACAAATACATATCAATTAAAATTTTCATAATAGCATCAAAACTGTGGCCACAGCTTGTGGCTTGTGGACGTTAGAGGGGGCGTGGCACCATTTTGAAACAAACTTGCGCTGCGTAGGAACTCCTAAAATCTACATGCAAAATGCCAATCTTCTAGCTTTTATAGTTTCCGAGATCTCAGCGTTCATACGGACAGACAGACGGACAGACAGATGGACAGACGGACACGGCTAGATCGACTCGGCTAGTGATCCTGAACAAGAATATATATACCAGGGACTTCTAAGAATTCCGATTTGTCCGTAGTGGTTTCACAATTAGTGGATCCACCTATCTCTCAGAATGTAGTATCACCACCACAAGGGACTACTGAGTCCGGACAACCGGCTCAAGTTTGTTTTGCAGAAACAATGTCTGCTCCACCAAAATCCCTTTTAGTGGTTCCACTAAAGAAACAAATTTTCGTTTCTCGGCTTTCCCCTGATCAAACATCTTCTGATGTATTGTCTTATATACAAGACAAAACTAAAGCCGATTGTAATAGTGTAAAGGTGGAAAAGTTTGAGTTTTCTTATGCTAGAGACATTTCATCTTTCAAGATAACTGTCCCTAACGAGCTTTTTGAAGCCATATGCTCGGGCGACTTTTGGCCGGATAATATGGTTGTAAAAGAGTTCGAGGCTAAGATAAAGAAGAAGGGGCCCGTAGGAGTAAAACTTCCTAGTCGAGGCCAAACCAGTGTACCAATTTCAAAAAACTAACTTCTAACCTCCTTCTTTCCTATCAGAATGCAAGAGGTTTGCGTAGCAAACTCACTAAATTGTATTCTGATAGCCTTTCCTTTGCATCTCATATTATTGTGTTCACAGAAACCTGGTTAAAGCCGGAGATCTTTAGCTCCGAAGTTTTTCCAGGTAAGTACACAATATATAGGTATGACCGTCCCTCTAGACGGGGAGGTGGAGTCTTAATTGGAGTTGATTCAAACTTCCCGTCTGAGGAGTTATTTTTTGATGAAGTCAATACCATTGAATTTATTTGTGTAAAGTTATCGCTTCCTGGTAACTTTATATACATAACTTGCTCTTATATTCCGCCGTTGTCTGAACTTCCTGATTATTTAAATCACCTATCCGTTATTAAGTCCGTTGCAAATAAGCTTTCCGATAGGGATCAGTTGATAGTTCTAGGTGATTTTAATATACCTGGAGTTACTTGGTCCACAACATGATTTTATTGATGGCCTGCTTGACATATCTCTATCTCAAGTAAACCATGTTCGAAATTCATTAGGTCGCCTACTTGATTTGTGTTTTGTATCGAATCCTGAAGGTGTGTTTCTGTCCAGAGTAGCACCACTCACGCAACCTGAAGATCCATATCACCCAACAATCGAACTTTCATTTGATACGGGTAGAGTTATAGAAGAAAAATCAGAAAAATCCAAACGAATTCATTGTTTTCGCAAAGCAGACTTTCTGAGGCTTAATAATTTTATTTCTGGCTTTAATTGGTCTGATCTTTACTTATGCAATAATATGTCCGATGCAGTTAATGTTTTTTATACTGCAATAAACTCATTTTTTAATTCCTGTGTTCCGTGGTACTATCCGTCAACTTCCAATAAATCACCTTGTTTAGCAAAGAGTTGACACACTTAAGAAATGTAAAGTCCAGACTTTTTAGGAAATATAAAAATACCGGTTCTCAATCTGTTTTTACTAGATATCTAAGTGCTCGGTCAAGATTTACCGTGCTTAATGCTCAGTGTTATAATAGTTACTTAAACCGTTGTAAGGTCCAGTTCTCTCAGGACCCGAAACAGTTTTATAATTTTGTTAACACCAAGCGTAAATCTAATTCTTTTCCTTCCTCGCTGTCGTTCGAAAACATGACGGGAACCACAGATCAGGCAATAGCCGATATATTTGCCCAATTTTTTCAAACGACTTACTCTACTTTAGATTATTCATCTCAGCCTTATTCTTACACCATGCCCAAGTCAAACCTCATATTCTGTCCCACTTTAACAGAAAGCTCTCTTCTTTTGGATCTTCTTCGTATTAAGCCTGTTTATTCGCCAGGGCCCGATGGTATTCCTGGGTGCGTGCTTAGGTATTGCGCTAAGGCCCTGTGCAAACCTCTTCACAAGTTGTTTACCTTATCTCTAGAAACCTCCCAATTCCCAAATATTTGGAAGGAATCATTTGTTATTCCTCTTCTCAAAAAAGGTAACAAGTTAGAAGCCCGTAACTACAGAGGTATTTCTAAGTTGTCAGCTATTCCTAAGCTTTTTGAAAAAATTATTACTCCTCATTTGCAGCACCTTTGCAGATCAATCATTTCTCCGTGTCAACACGGATTTATAAAACGTAGATCCACAACCACAAACCTTCTAGAGCTCACTTCATTTGTGATAAAAGGCTTCAATAGTAGTTTTCAAACAGACGTCATTTACACTGACTTTAGTAAAGCATTTGACTCTGTAAATCACTTACTTCTCATTCAAAAACTTGACCTTTTAGGTTTTCCAGTTGATCTGCTTAAATGGATTTCAAGTTATCTAAATGGCAGGTCACAAAGGGTCCTTTTTAAAAATTCAATTTCTAAAATTCTCCGTGTTACCTCCGGTGTCCCACAAGGGAGACATCTGGGTCCGTTACTTTTTACATTATTTATTAACGATCTTCCATCAATTATAAGTCATTCTCGCGAACTTATGTACGCAGATGATGTTAAGTTGTGCCTGCAGTATAAGGACATTTCCTGCCATTTAGACTTGCAATCCGATCTAGATAATTTTCAAAACTGGTGCCGAGATAATTTACTAAATTTAAACGGTTCCAAGTGCAAGCTGATGACTTTTTATCGGGCCAATCCGATATACGCGACTTACACGTTAAGTGGCAGCTCTTTGGATAGAATAACTCTTGTAAACGATCTTGGCGTTCTCTTGGACCCTAAGCTAAAATTTTCTAATCACATTTCGTCCATGGTTAATAAAGCCAGAGGAGTGCTTGGATTTATTAAAAGGTGGTCAAAAGAATTCGATGATCCTTATTTGACTAAAACTTTATTTATTTCGCTAGTCCGTCCGATTCTGGAGTATGGGTCTCCCGTCTGGAGTCCACAATACGGAATACATATTGGTCGTATTGAATCTGTACAAAAAAACTTCCTTCTTTTTGCTTTACGGCGCCTAAACTGGGATGCAAACCTTATCTTACCTTCTTATTCTAGTAGACTTCTTTTGATTAATTTACCATCCCTAGCCAACCGTAGAACGATGCTTGGTACTATCTTTATTTATAACCTTATACATGGTGATATTGACTGCCCCGACTTGTTAAGTCGGCTAAACTTTTCTGTGCCAAGTAGATTAACTAGAAATTATATTCCCCTAATTTTAAATCATTGTAGATCTAACTATGCCTTGCATGAGGCTTTCAGAGTATTATGTTCTGACTATAATAGACTTTTTCCTGTAATATCAAATCTTGACTCTCTGCCGCTCCTAAAACGATTGATACTTGCTTCATTGGCACAAGATTGATCTAACTATTACTTTTTTCCCCGGACCTTTACCTTTATCTTCCTATCTCGCGTCTATCCTATCGCGAATCGTGCCGTACGATACACGGCTGCGCCCCTCGGTCGGTTGGGCGGGTAAGTGGGCCGTGGGACTCCGCGCGAAAAAAAAAAAAAAAAAAAAAAAGTCGGAAACGCTTCCTTCTACCTGTTACATACTTTTGCACGAATACAATATACCCTAGTCGACAAAATAGTTGAGCTTGTCGGAAAAGATAACATTCATGTTATTCCGCTTATGAAAGGGAATATAAGCGAAACTAAACTCCAAACCAAAACCGAAGACGATTTCCGAGCAGTGTCGAAGTACTTAAACGATGCCAAAAAGAATTACTACACGTACCAGCTGAAAAGTTGCAAAGGTTTGCAAGTTGTGTTTAAGGGAATAGAACCCGATGTGACCCCCTCCGAAATTACAGAGGCCTTAAAAGAAAACGGTTTTTGCGCGAAAAATGTTATAAACATTATGAACAAAAACAAGAAGCCGCAACCACTCTTCAAGGTCGAGCTGGAGCCAGACAGCAGAACTTTGGAAAAAAAAACGACGTGCACCCGATCTACAAGTCGCAGTACCTTCTGCACCGTAGGATCACAGTGGAAGAGCCACACAAACGGACCGGGCCAGTGTAATGCACAAATTGCCAGGAATACGGTCATACCAGGGCTTACTACAACCTCAGGTCAGTATGTGTAGCTTGTGTTTTCACTAAAAAGTGTGTAAACTGCCAAGGAAACCACAACGCAAACTACAGAGGCTGTCCAGTCTACAAGATGATGAAAAGTCGGATGCAACGAGCGACAACGGCACGCTCCCTGAACACACAAAACACTTACATGAGATCACAAACGGCACCGGAAGTTTTCTTCACAAAAGCAGCCAGCTCATTTGGCCCTTCAATTACCACCAACGGAATATCTTACGCCAGTGCTTTAGGATCAGGCACAGCTCACATAGAGCCGAAAATTGATAACATCCAGCAGGCCATGGGACAGCCACAAGGTAACATTTGCAACATTTTGCAATAAAAAATGATGGACCATTTCTCGCAATCTAATATCAGCAAAATCGCTTTTGGATCTATCATCGGACCACTCACCTGTACTAATAACTCTTCTTCAAAGCCCGGAATTAATCGAGCACCCTCGCAGGCTGATGTCGCATAGAACCAACTGGCTGAAGTTCAAAAAGTACGTAAGTTCCCACATTGAACTAACTCCACAGCTCAACATCAAGGAGGACATCGACTGCCATGCCGATGCACTGGAGTCTGTACTCGTCGCAGCAGCCAAAGTCTCAACACCGCAAGGGTGGGACGGGCGCACACACCAACACAAAACTAACCATGAAATCGAACAGCTTGTTCTGGAGAAAAGACGTTTGAGACGTACTTGGCAAACCAGCAGATCGCCATCCTCAAAACAAAGTCTTAAAGAAGCTGGTCGCAGACTTACCAGGGCTCTAAGGCAAGAAGAAGAAAAAGCACAACGCCAGTACATTGAGAAACTTTCACCCACCAGCACTAAGCATCCCTTGTGGAGGGCCCACCCAAAACTAAGTGCGCCGGCCGAAACAGTAATCCCCATAAGAGACTCTTCAGGCAGCTGGGCCAGAAGCGACAAAGACATAGCTTGTACATTTGCTTTACACCTTCGAAATGTTTTCCAGCCAAGCCCTGTAACTAATTCATTCGCACTACCGTCGCCGTCAATTCGAATCGAATCTGAGACGGAGCCAATTCTGTTTCAACCAAATGAAGTTGCAAAAGTAATCAGCGAGCAATTGAAACCAAAAAAGGCCCCAGGCGGTGATCAAATAACTCCCAAAATGTTAATCGAACTTCCAAACTGTGCAGTTGAGGTTATTTGTAAACTCTTTAACGGGATTACACGACTTGGCTATTTTCCAAAAAAATGGAAAAAATCGTAATCATAATGATCCCAAAGCCAGGAAAAGATCACACAATACCAGCTTCGCACATACCGATAAGTTTACTCTCGTGTCTGTCAAAACTGCTCGAATGCCTTTTGACGCGCATAATCCCATATCTGAAAGAGCACAATGTTATTCCAGCACACCAATTTGGCTTTCGAGAAAGCCATGGAACAATAGAGCAAGTCAACAGACTAACAACAGAAATACGGACTGCATTCGAGCTTCGGGAATACTGCAGTGCGGTATTCCTTGACGTTGCACAGGCTTTCGACCGAGTCTGGCTTGACGGCCTTATGCATAAAATCAGAACGATCCTGCCGGGAAACACTCAAAGGATACTTGAATTGTACCTTTACAACAGACCCTTCGTCGTGAGATGCAACACCACAACATCCGACGACTACGCTATAGAGGCTGGAGTTCCCCAAGGTAGCGCCCTTGGTCCAACTCTATTTCTCCTCTACACCGCAGATATTCCCACGAACGAGCGGCTAACTACTTCTACATTCGCAGACGATACCGCGATCATAAGTCGGTCCAAATGCCCAATTCAGGCAACAGCACTACTAGCTGATCATCTCGTTGTAGTGGAGAGGTGGTTATCAGACTGGCGTATAAAAATAAATGCGGAAAAGTGTAAACACATAACGTTTACTCTTAACAGACAAACGTGTCACCCGCTAACCCGGAATAACACGCCACTTCCACAAGCTGACGATGTAACGTACCTTGGCATCCACCTAGACAGGAGACTTACATGGCGGAGACATATCGAAGCTAAGAAAATTCACCTAAAACTAAAATCAAACAGTCTCCATTGGCTTATAAACGCGCGCTCCCCCCTCTGCCTGGACTTCAAGGTCCTGCTCTACAATTCAACGCTTAAGCCAGTCTGGACCTACGGCTCCCAATTGTGGGGAAACCCGAGCAACAGCAACATCGACATTATTTAGCGAGCACAATCAAAAATCCTGAGAACTATCACTGAGGCACCTTGGTATGTTCGGAACGACAACATCCACAGAGATCTTGACATTCTACCCGTAAAAGGTGAAATATCAAAACAAAAAGCGTCCTACCACACCAAGCTAACTTCTCATCCAAACCAGCTCGCCAGGGGCCTAGGCATGGTTTCCAACCGGACCCGATTGCAACCCAATGACCTTCCAGCTCAGCAATAGTTATTAGAGCCCCTAATTCTCGCGCCAGTCACCTTGACTGTCAGATAGTTTTTTAATTTAAGATTCTATATACTTATTGTTACTCTCAATTCAGAGAAGATCCAATAAATTAAATAAAATTTAAAATTATGCGGAGATTAGTGCAGTGTCATCAAATAACAAATTAAAATCGAAGTGTAAAGTAAAACTGAACATTAAACCTTAAAAAAAGATTTATTTACTAGTGGAGGCAATAGCTCTCCCAAAATTAATGAAAGCGCTACCAATGCGCTCTTTAAAAATTGACAAACCAAAGTGGCAGAGCTATATGTTGGCGAGCCTGGAAGCGCAAGCAGCCAGAGCGGGGGAGTTGGCGATCGGAGCGGACAAGAGCGGGCGAAAAAACAGGGTGCTTCGTGGCCTGAACATTCCGCACCCCTTGCAATCGCTAGCGTTGCAACGAATCGGGAAAAATTACGGCTGTCTGCAGGCGCCGGACAGGATCCAGCCTAACGCCCTCTTCTGGGCTACGGGTAGCCCCTCGTCGACTAGGTGGAATCCTGGTTGGATGACCTTTTTCTTGTCGGCCAGCGGAAGATCCTTGAACCTGTCCACGACCGCCTCAGGAATGGCTCGGATTGGGGTGCGGATGCGGACGTTCGGCTCAACTTTCAGCACAACCTCCAACTTGGTCCTCATTGGATGCATTGGAGGGCGCGCACGCTGCTGAAAAGAGGCACTTCGCTGGTCGCTGGGAGGCTCTGTCATATGGAGCAGCGTGTGGTGACTCCGGTTGCAAATTTTGCACCAGTCATCGCTGCGACAGCTCCCTTGCGACTGCTCATCATTCTCCGCGCTCAGCTTTAGGAACCTTTGACACCTTTTTAATGGATGGATTCCCCGGCAGACTCGGCATCGGTAGGACTGCGTACCTCGAGTACGTCTGCTTTCCAAGGCTTGGACGCTGCGTTGACGTGGGGCCATGCTTAATGGATCTGTGATTTATGAAAAAAAACAAATTGAGATGTTTTAGGCTGTAGTGGTGCGTGCTTGGGAACTATGGATAGCAGAAAAAGGAATGCTAGGTAGAAGATGTGGAAGGCGCCCCCGGTAAGAGAACAACCTTCGTTATCGGACGCCGGGCAACCCCGCGTGCCGTACGAATGTCGACTACGCGTACCATCAGCTCCTGGAAAGACGGAATCGATTCTACCTAGTCGCCACTTATTTGAGGGCAGATTGTCGTCCTTCATGACGACCATGTCACTGGCGCGAAGATTTTTGTTGCGCTTTTGGAGCTCTTTAAGATACTCTTCCTTCCATCGAGCGCGGAATTGCTGATGTAGAGACTTTAAGTGTTCCCATCGGTTCACAATTGACTTGGATTCTCCCTTTACTTCGGGTTCCACTATGGACAGAAGAGGCCCGCCAACCAGAAAGTGCCTTGGTGTCAACGCTAAGAGATCAGTTGGATCCTCTGACATGGGAGATAGCGGTCTGGAATTTAGATAAGCTTCGATTTTAGCTAGGAGAGTTGAAAGCTCTTCAAAAGTGCACTTTCGCGTAGCGGTGGACTTATAAAACAATGTCTTGAAGCTCTTGACACCAGCTTCCCATAGGCCAGTTGAGCTGCTGATGACTATACGCATCAGTCACAGACTCTGTTACGGCTTGTAAAAAATCTCGGGAGAGCAGGGTGGCAGCGCCGACGAAGGTTTTCCCATTGTCGGACTGAATGTGACGAGGACACCCTCTTCTGGATTCGAAAGAGGCGGCAAAAAATTTCTCGGTCGTTAGATCCGATGTAGGCTCTAGATGGATGACCTTTGTAGAAAAACAGACGAAAACCAACACATACCCTTTTGTATTGAGACAAGCTCTTCCAGTGTTCTTTCGGAAAATTTCCCATCATCTGGACTTGCAATCTCTTATTGTGGATAACGCAGACCTCGCAGGAGTTAATAACTGCCTTCACCAAGTTCTTTATCTTCGGAACCCAGTATCTTGAACGGGTAAGACGTAGCGGCAGCGCTACGACCAGGCAAAAGCCTCGTGCCGCGGCCGGACCGGGACCTTCAGTTAGTCTAAAATTGTACTCCGCAGCCTTAGCTGTGTTTTGTAAATCAAGTCTTGTTTATCCTCTACCTTAACAGGTTTAGGAGAAATAAATAATAAACTTAATATCGCACCGTGTCTTTATTATCCTCTGCCTTAACAGGTTTAGGAGAAATAGGAATTAATTAAATACCAAATACCAAACCTAAATAACTTATATGTCAGAACGGCCGGGATCGGCCGACTATATCCTATGGCTGCCATATAACTGATTGATCGGAAATGCCATAACTTTGGTGTTTGTAAAGTTAGGAAGCTGGGATTTCCTATGGGTTTTATATTTGGCCAATCAATCCGACCTATTAAATTTCATAAGGATCGGCCGACTAAATCTTATAGCTGCCATATAACTGATTGATCGGAAATGCCATAACTTTGGTGTTTGTAAAGTTAGGAAGTTGGGATTTTCTATGGGTTTTATATTTGGCCAATCAATCCGACCTATTAAATTTCATAAGGATCGGCCGACTAAATCCTATAGCTGCCATATAACTGATTGATCGGAAATGTCATAACTTTGGTGTTTGTAAAGTTAGGAAGTTGGGATTTTTTATGAGTATTAAAATTATCTTTAAGTGGTTTAGTCCTCTAAAGTACAATGAATACAATCATATGAATAATTTTGGAGAGTATAATTTACAGAGTATTCTGCAAGGGTATATCATCTTCGGCTCCGCCCGAGGTTAGCTTTCCTTTCTTGTTTCTTGTGTATTTTTTAAATTTTGAGGAATGTTATCGGGCTCTATTTTATTATATAGTACGGCAAAAGGTTTTTGGTTCGTTTTTGAATGAATGCTCTGATTATATTCTTGAGCGGCTCTTATTACTATTTCGGAATAGTCTGTTAAATTAAATTCTTCTTTAATGCATCGAGCTAATTCTGTTAATGTAGAATGTGCCCTTTCAACTTGTCCGTTTGAGGTACTGTGCCTCGGGTCTGCGTAATGTAAAGTTAAACCGCACCTTTGTGCAAAAGATTTAAATTGGTCCGAGGTAAAGCTCGGTTCGTTATCGCTCATTATTACTTTGGCTTGTGGAAATTGCTGAAGAAGTTCCATTACTTTGATTTCAATATTTCATTTATTTTGGATTTATTTTACTACTAGAAATTTTGAGTAAGCGTCAATACAAGTTATGAAAGTAAGACTTTGCGCGTAATATATATCAATGTGTAAATTTTCGCCGTCTTTACTTGGGATTGGGGCTTCTCCAATTGGTATTGTAATTGGATGTCTGTTATATTTGTTTACGTTGCAAATTTTAATATTTTTTATATATTCTTTAAATTATACCCGTTACTCGTAGAGTAAAAGGGTATATTGTATTCGTGCAAAAGTATGTAACAGGTAGAAGGAAGCGTTTCCGACCCTATAAAGTATATATATTCTTGTTCAGGATCACTAGCCCAGTCGATCTAGCCATGTCCGTCTGTCTGTCCGTATGAACGCTGAGATCTCGGAAACTATAAAAGCTAGAAGATTGGCATTTTGCATGTAGATTTTAGGAGTTCCTACGCAGCGCAAGTTTGTTTCAAAATGGTGCCACGCCATCTCTGACGCCCACAAGCCACAAGCTGTGGCCACAGTTTTGATGCTATTATGAAAATTTTAATTGATATGTATTTGTTTCGTCAATACCTATCGATTGGCCTAATAAAAGTTTGCCATTAAACGCTTAAGCCTGGCTAGCGCCTACATTTCCGCCTTTCATGGCCCGTGGTACCAATGTCTTGGTAAAATATTGCGCCATCTAACGGATGACTTTGGAGCAGCTGGCCAAGGTGCTCAAAAGAGTCAACGTTAATTCTCGATAAGGATTTCTATTAAAGGAAATTGCGATGGTTTTCATTTGTCAATACCAAACTATATCCCAAGAACTATGCAAATCAAATCAAGTTAGCCAAATTGGAGGTCTGAGTCAAACAATGGCGTATGTGTGTATGTATGTAAGCATATACATATGTAGGATTGGCAGCCCTATTTTATAACAGATCAGTTGTTCTGTTACATAACATTTTCTTTAGTGTTAAAAAAGCGTAAAAAGAGCTCGAGAAGGAGTAGAGATTGAGAATCAGCAGAGGAAGGTCGTGTGTGTCTCAGTATAAGTAATGTGTAAACTTAAACATAAAACTGTATAAAAGAACTGAAATCAACAAAGAATAAAACGTTTATAATATGTTAATAAATTAACAAAGTCAACGGAAGCCTTTCTCTACAATTTTGGGGGCTGGTCCGAGTAGAATTGACAAACGTGAAAATTGAGTGTGATAGGCGGCCAAACATCCAACAAGTTTTTGTGCCAAAAATCCATCGACCGTAGTTAATTAGGAAAACTAAACGGATAAACTAAAAAGTTATAAAATTATAGTGATTATGAGAAAGAGAGACTAAAAACCCATCCAGAAGAGCTGAGAATTTTCATGTTGCGCAAATCCACCAAGTTTTGCAAAATATTGTGAAATTCTTAAACTACAAAGCTACAAAATTTATTGCGCAGTTTGCTAGTTTGGCAAAATTGGTTCTGTGGCAATTCTAAAAGGAAGGCGACGAAAGGCGTTTATACAATCCGTTGTCGCAGAGAGCGACAATAATGGCTGAAGCGACAACTTGACCAGGAGAAGAACTGGAGAAGATCACGACGAAGCAGAGATCCAGATTAGGTGATTGAGACGAGGAGGCAAAGTGACGCCACTGGAGTTGAAGGCGCGATTGAAGACGATTGAAGACGATTGAAGACGATATTAAGGCGCGAGTGAAGAGGCAGTTGAAAAGCAGTGCCAAATATCAGAGATGACCAACAAAATACGAGAGACGGCAAGCGGTTCGCAAGTATAATTTAATTGAAATACCGAATTTTACATTTTTTTTGCAACGTAACAATATTATTATAATATTATTCCCATTTAAATTGTTTTTATTGATTAATTTAAGAGAAAAGTAAAAAGTTCATAATTGTTTGGTTAAAGAAATAAAATAAGTTATGTAAGTTTAGAAAATATGAATGTTGAAGAGATCACACGATTTTCTGTTGCAGAGCTTAAAGACAAGTTAAAAGAATTAAGATTACCAAGTTCAGGTCTAAAAACAGCATTACAGGAAAGACTCATCTCCTATTTTGAAGGGCAAAATATAGACCATCAGGAAAACGCAGAAGGTTCAGAGGAGTCAGTGTACGAGGAAACTGACGATGTAGAGACAAATTCTTCTAGTACTCAACCCTTCGTCATGGCTTTCACACTAAGAGATATTGAAGATTCGCTTTCTGCATTCACTGGAAATGGTTCTCCAGATATTGATGAGTGGCTTGCAGATTTTGAGCTTAATTCTATTACAGTTGGGTGGACTGATCTTCAAAAATTCATTTACGGCAGACAGTTGGTAAGGGAGCTGCAAAATTATTCTTGGGTAGCCAACGAGGAATAAACGATTGGGATGCACTAAAAGAAGCTCTAAAAAATGAATTTGGAGAAAAGCTTACCGCAAAACAGGTGCACAAGTTGCTCGAAAATAGGAAAAAAAACCCAGAAAGAGAGTCTGATAGAATACTTCTACAGTATGACTGCGTTGGCAAATCAGTCGAAGTTGGACGAAGAAAGTATTATAGAGTACATAGTGGAGGGTATACCAGACTCGAAGCAAAATAAAAGTTGTTTGTACCAGGCGTCCACTCTTAAGGAGTTTCGTGAGAAACTTAAGGTTTACGAGAAGATTTGCGCGAGTCAGGGATTTAAACCGAAGCCGAAGTTTGACAGTTCTTTAGTTAAAACTAACGAAGATGGCAGACGTTGCTTTAAGTGTGGTGGCAGCAATCATATTGCAAAGGATTGTAAGGAAGTAGGTATAAAATGTTTTAAATGCAATCAGTTTGGTCACAACGCAAATCAATGCGGTACCAAGGAAGCTCGTAACAAAGTGAAAAATGAAAAACATTCAGCAGCTGTCACAAATAACTTTCAACAGAGCGTTTAAAAACATTCACATTGGTAACAACCAGATTACGGCGTTATTCGATTCTGGCAGCGATATTTGTACCATATGCGAGACAGCTTACACTCGCATCTACCCTGATATTCTCAAACCTGATATTAAGGAGCTAATTGGAATAGGTGGCAAGAAGATATACACTCTAGGTTCGTTTACAGTTGCGACAAAGTTAGATGATGCTGACGTTGATATGAGCTTTCATGTAGTGCGTGACAAGGATACCCTTTATGAAGGTGTTATCGGTAGCGATGTCCTTAATACAGTAACCGCAACAGTTGGAGCAAAAGGAGTCGTTTTTTACGCAGTTCATCCAGTAGATATTGGCCATATGTCTGATCACACCTTAGGTAGAGATAAAAATACTCCAAACCATGACATAGATCTCACTCAATATAGTGACAATCAAAATTTGGCTTTGGATGCGTCTTCCACAGGCATTTCAGACTTGGTAGGAACTTTCCATCAGTTAATGGCATCAAACTTCATTGAAAACAATGTTCCAGATTTAGATCTGCTTCACTTGAGCAACGACATAAGATCAGTAGTAGTTGGTTTAGTTCAAAAGTAAAGCCATTAAAGCCAGAGTCAAGCCCAGTAGAAATGAAAATACTCCTCACAGATGAAGTCTCAGTCTATAAGAGACCTAGGCGTTTACCGTTCGAAGAAACTGAGAAAGTTGACAAGCAGATCAGGGATTGGCTTAAGGAAGGAATCATTCGCCAAAGTGTTTCCGAATACGCCTCACCCATTGTGTTGGTTGCTAAAAGGGATGGTACCAAAAGACTCTGTTGCGACTACCGCAAATTGAATCAGAAAATAATTCGCGATAATTTCCCTATGGCCTTGATCGACGATGTTTTACATAAGCTTCAGAAGGGAAAAGTATTTACAACATTGGACTTATCAAACGGATTTTTCCATGTCTCCGTGCAGGAAAGCTCTCGAAAATACACCGCGTTCGTCACCCAAAGTGGTCAGTACGAGTTCTGCTTCGTACCATTCGGAATTTGCAATTCTCCTGCAGTGTTCATGCGATATATTTTTGCAGTGCTCAGGCCATTGATTGAAGACGGTACACTAATCCTGTACATGGATGATTTGATTATTCCATCAAAAGACGAACAGGAAGGCTTGGAGAAATTAAAGAAAGTTTTAGATGTCGCAAAGTGTTCAGGTCTTCGTATAAAGTGGGAAAAGTGTCAGATTTTACAGAAGAGGGTCCAATTCCTGGGCTATATAGTCGAAAACAAAACTATCCAACCATCAGCAGAGAAGACTTGTGCAGTCGAAAATTTCCCAGTCCCGCGAGACAAAAAAGGAGTTCAACGGTATCTTGGCCTAACATCCTATTTCCGAAGGTTTGTAAAAGACTTCGCCATTATTGCCAGACCTTTGTCGAACTTGCTTAGGAAGAACACTTCCTTTAAGATGGGAGAGGAAGAGTTAGCATCGTTTGATCAATTAAAATTATCCTTGTCTAGTTCGCCTGTACTCAAGTTATTCGATCAAAACAGTACTACAGAAATCCATTGTGATGCAAGCATGTACGGATACGGAGCAGTTCTTCTTCAAAAGGATTCAGCTGATCAAGAATTTCACCCAGTAGAGTACATGAGCCGCAAGACAACAGATGCCGAGGAGAAATATCCTTCTTATGAGCTAGAAGTACTCGCTATAGTACAGGCTCTAAAGAAGTGGAGGATCTACTTGCTGGGAAGAAAGATTAAGATCGTCACAGACTGCAATGCGTTTGCTATGACCATGCGGAAGAATGATGTCCCAGTGAAAGTATCTCGTTGGGCCATGTTTTTACAAGATTTTGAGTACGTAATAGAGCATCGGCCAGGAACAAGGATGAAACATGTCGACGCTTTAAGCCGCGTACATTCCTTGTTGCTCCAAGATTCAGTCAGACATCGAATTCTACAGGCTCAACGTCAGGATGAATGGATAAAAGCCATTTGTAAGGTCCTGGAAAAAAATACCTACGACGACTTTTATCTGAAGCATGAAGTTCTTCACAAGGATTCTATAAAAGAGCTTATAGTAATCCCATCAGCCATGGAGAACGAAATAATCAACACAGCTCACCGACAAGGACACTTTGGCGTCAAAAGGACAATCGACTTGGTGCAGCGCGATTATTACATCCCAGATTTAGAGAAGAAGGCTCAAACTATCGTGAAGTCCTGTATCGAGTGCGTAGTTGGCGAGGCTAAGTATGGGAAAAAAGAGGGATTCTTAAACGCGATAAATAAGGCAGACAACCCGTTGATGGCACTTGGGCCCACAGAGATTCCGAGATGATCTTTAAAATCGCTTTACTTCATTTGAATTTGCAATAAGCCAAGAAGTGCAGACAACAATCTCTAGGTTAGGGCTTTCATTTGGTCCTCCTGTCACTGTTCGTCCAGTAGACGAAGACGAGGTACGTAATCATCTAAAGCGAAAGTGCTTGGTAGACTTCTAGCTATTAACGCCTTTAAAGACGAACCAACAGTTTGGTTTCCGTAGTCGCCATAGTGCTATCGAGCAAGTGCTTAGAGTAATTTACCATGTTCTGCGTGCTTTCGAAGACCACAAATACTGCTCATCCGTTTTTCTCCACGTTCGACAGGCCTTTGACAGGGTTCAGCACGAAGAAATGTTCTACAAGCTAATGCCGCTTTGGCCTGAAAGACTCTGGAATCTCATTGTATCGTTCTTAGATAATAGGGAGTTTGCTATAGATAATAGTGGACACCGTTCTGGACTTCGCCCAATTCGTGCTGGTGTCCCGCAGGAAGCGTCCTTGGTCCGGTCCTGTATACAATTTACACTTCGGATCTTCGAAACCCAGTTGCTTGTAGTACACTCCTGGCCACATAAGCAGATGACACTGCATTTCTTGCAGCTGGTAGCACCACTACGTCTGCCTCCCGACGTGTTCAGAAATTCTTGGACGAATTTGCGCTAAATGTTGACAAAATGCAGCATGCCACATTTGCTCTCCGCCCTGGCCGTTCGCGTAGCCTTTACATTGATGGGAATAGGCTCAAGCACGAAGATAAGGTGACGTACCTCGGAGTTACCTTAGACCGTCGCCTTTGTTGGAAGGGACAAATTGATCGAGTTTGTGGATCAGCAAGAACAAAACTTGACAAAATGGACTGGCTCCTTCGTCCAGGCAGCGGCCTATCCCTTGAAGCTAAGGTGCGGCTTTTTAAGGCCATTGACCTCCCAACCTTAAACTGGGGAATCACTTGTTGGGGCACGGCCTGTGATTCGTCACTAAAAAGGGTGCAAACATGCATTACAAAGGCTCTCAGGCGGATGCTAGGGGTGAAGTGGCACCATTATGTAGAAAACCGAGTTATGTTCCAGGACACGGGAGTGCCGACGGTAACAGAGACGATTTGCAAATCCTCAAGTCGATACCGGGAACGTTTGCTCACACATGCAAACTGTCTGGCAAGACATCTTGCAACACCACTGGGTCGACGGCGTCTCCGCAGACGACACCCGGCAGACTTATGGATTCTCGGCCGTGACAGACATGGTCGCCTTCTGTAATAACACATCTTGATTAACTTTTGGCCGGCTATGACCACACCTGATTTGCTCAAGAATAGAGCACCCGTTACCCGCATTTTTTGGGATCTTTAGAAATAATTAGTCAATACACGAAAACAAGGTCCATCCTTGTGTAGCGTGTTCAATAAACTATAAAAAAAAAAAAAGCAACCCGTTACAGACCTATCATATTGACCACATTGGCCCCATGGATATGACAAAAAAACAGTACAACCATGTTTTAGTAATCGTCGACGCTTTCTCTAAATTTGTGTGGCTTTACCCCACTAAAAGTACTGGCGCTGACGAGGTAGTGGATAGATTAGTAAGGCAGTCTGAAGTTTTCCGTAATCCAAGTCGTATAATCACGGATCGTGGAACGGCATTCACAGCCAATGTTTTTCAGGAATACTGTAAGGATCACAATATCCAGCATTTGTTGGTAGCCACAGGGGTGCCACGTTGCCACGGTCAAGTGGAGCGCATCAACAGGATTGTCATCACTATATTGACGAAACTTTGTGCGGAAGACCCGAAAGCTTGGTATAAGCATGTAGGCAGGGTTCAACAGTATATCAATTCCTCTCCACCTAGAAGTACGAAGATACCCCCATTCAAGATTCTTACTGGGATAAATATGAAGACCAAGTATGATAAGGAGTTAGTCAAGTTGTTAGAGGAAGATTTGTTAAATGAGTTGCAGGAAGAGAAGGAGAAGATTCGATTGGAAGCTAAAGAGAACATCGCAAAGATTCAGGACGAGAATCGCAAGTCATTCAACAAATCAAGGAAGCCAGAGTCTGAGTACAAGCTCGGAGATTTGGTAGCTATTAAAAGAACGCAGTTTGGTGCAGGGTTGAAGTTGAAAAAGAGGTTCTTAGGACCTTACGCCGTGACTCGTAAGTTGAGACATGGTCGATACCTTGTCGAAAAAGTAGGAGATGATGAAGGTCCAAATAAAACAAACACTGTCGCTGAATATATGAAGTTGTGGTCATCCTCATTCGGGTCGAATGAATTGTCAGGATAGCCGAATGTAGGATTGGCAGCCCTATTTTATAACAGATCAGTTGTTCTGTTACATAACATTTTCTTTAGTGTTAAAAAAGCGTAAAAAGAGCTCGAGAAGGAGTAGAGTTTGAGAATCAGCAGAGGAAGGTCGTGTGTGTCTCAGTATAAGTAATGTGTAAACTTAAACATAAAACTGTATAAAAGAACTCAAATCAACAAAGAATAAAACGTTTATAATATGTTAATAAATTAACAAAGTCAACGGAAGCCTTTCTCTACACATATGTATGTATTAACATTGTACACAGTTGCAATTGCCCGGCAAAGATAACTCCTTTCAAAGAAAGTTATTCGCTATACCCGTTACTCGTGTTGTGCAAACATTTAGACTTTAATATACATAATACTATTTAGCCAATATAAGTATGTATGTTTAATATTTCTAGTCAATTTATTGCACTCAAAAACATAAACATAAACACAGCTGCTGGTGCAGGACAAAAGCTGCCTGCGCTAAAGCAGCGCTGGTGCTGATGTTCGTGCTGTAAAGCTGCCAGCTCGAAGAGATCGCCAAATTCAAATTGATAATTTGAACTTTTTTAGCTGAGTAACGGGTATCTAATAGTCGAGGCACTCGACTATAGCGTTCTCTCTTGTTTTGTATGTAAGTTTGGCCGATAATGCAATCTACTGATTTGTTTATAATTTTCGTATAGTCCCCTGTGCGCTCTATAATGTGTTTCTTCGATTATAAGTGCTCAAAACTACTCTTTGCTGAATGCTGAGTGTTTTGATCTGAGACCGATTCGTTACTGTCAGTTAAGTTGTTGATCTGAATCCTTGATAAGGTTAGTTGTACCTGGCTTATAAATGACTTTTGGATTGAAACTTTCTATGAAGGAGTACCAGCGTTTCATTTCCATATTAGGATTTTTATCAGAAATTGCGAAAGATAATGGTTGATGATCGGTTTGAATTTCTATTCCAATCACTCCATATAATAATTTCTTAGATTTTTAAGGGCCCATACTATGGCTGAAAGTACTTTTTTATTAGTTGCATAAACTTGTTCTGTTTTGGTCAGGGTTTTTGAAATAAAAGTAATTGGTTTACCTTCTTGAGATAATACTGAACCAATTGCGACGTCCGAAGCGTCGGTGGTCAGGGTAAATTTTTTATTAATGTCCGGTTGAACTGGTTCTACTTGAGCAATGAGATTTTCTTTCAGCTCGTTAAAAGCTTTAATAGCTGGGTTAATTCAGCTGGATGAATTAATATTTTTGTTGACATTCTTTTTGAAATTTTGCCATTATGACTTCCAAGATATTTGGTTAGAGGTTTCGCTATGAAGGCGTAATTTAAAACAAGTTTTCTATAAAAGCCCGTAAGGCCTACGAAACTTCTTAGTTCCCGAATATTTTTTGGAAGCGGATATATATTAATGGTGTCAATTTTATCTGGGTCTGTCTTGATGACGTTATAAGATACGATGTATCCTAGAAAACTGGTTTCGCGTTTAAAGAATTTTGATTTTTCTAAAGAGATTTTCATGTTTGCCCTTAATAATATATTTATAATTTTGTTTAAGTCTTCATAATGTTGTTCAATCGAATTTGAGAATATTATTATGTCGTCCATGTAGACATTACATGTTTTCCCTATTTGTTCTCTTAGGATGTCGTCAATTGCTCTCTGAAAAATTCTTGGTGCATTGGTTAGTCCGAATGGCATTCTTAAAAATTCGTATTTTTCATTATTTATTAAAAAAGATGTTTTTTCGACATCAGATTCTTTCATTAATATCTAATGAAAACCTGATTCTAAATCTATTGTTGAAAAATATCTTGCTTTTCCCAAATTAGATAGAATTACTGATGGGTCTTGCTTTGGGTACCTGGCATTTAATTTTTTATAATCAATGACGAGTCTTAATTTACGACTTCCGTCTTGATTTTCTCCTTTCTTTGGGACTTATAATTTCTTCTGATAACATTCTACTGATTCGCTATTCATGAAGTCCGTGACAGATAAAGCATACGGATATTGTTTCCCATATATTGGTCTGTCATGAATAAGATTTATTTCCCCCTTTATGTCTGTTCTAAAAGGTATTTGCATATTTATCTTTGAATGCTCTTTTTCAATATAGTGAACTATTTTTTCCTTTAGTTCGTCTAAGTACCTAAATTATTTATCTGTTGTTTGTAGGATAACTCAATGACGACGTTTTACATTTCAAACGATTTTGATTTTTTTGATTTTTGACGGTATTTACTTCGTCGGCACTCTCAGGATTTTTAATTCCCAAGATATTTTTATTTTTATTGATGGATAATTCTACGTCGGCGTTCTCAGGATTTTTAATTCCCAAGATATTTTTATTTTTATTGATGGATATTTCTACGTCGGCGTTCTCAGGATTTTTAATTCCCAAGATATTTTTGTTTTTATTGACGGATATTTCTACGCCAGCGTTCTCAGGATTTTTAATTCGCAAGATATTTTTATTTTTATTGACGGATATTTCTACGTCGGCGTTCTCAGGATTTTCGAATCCCAAGCCTTTCTCACTATTTTCCACAAATAATGAATATGTGTTTTCGCTACTTTTATCATCGAAATATTTTTGTATAATAAATTCTTTTATCATCGAAATATTTTTGTATAATAAATTCTCTTAACGGAAGAATATTATTTACTTCAATTAAACTTATTTCATTTTTTTCCTCATTATCATAATATTTTAACTTTTCTGTTTTCCCTTTATATTCCAAGACTCCCTTTCTATATTTATTATAGCTCCAATTTTTCTTAATAAATTTAATTCAATTAGAGGATCAGATTCTTCCTTCGATTTCATTAAATAAATGTATTGTTTCAAATATATTTATAATATGATAATATTTAATAATTGAATACCCACGAACTGTACCTTTTTGTATATTGATAACTCATTTTTATTTTCAAAAATGCACTTTTTATTAGTGGTGGCTCCTGTATCTATTAAAATCTTTAACTGCTTCTTTGTTTTCCTGTCTATCCTATTTAAATAAGGCATTCCCCTGTAGGGGTCTGGTCTAAAAAATGATCTTCATTAATATTATTTAATCTGGTTATTTTATTAGCTGGTTGATTTACTGTTCCATTTGGTTCCCTTTTTATACCCTTGCAGAGGGTATTATAATTTTGGTCAAAAGTGTGCAACGCAGTGAAGGAGACATCTCCGACCCTATAAAGTATATATATTCGGAACGGCCGGGATCGGACGACTATATCCTATAGCTGCTATATAACTGATTGATCGGAAATGCCACAACTTCGGTGTTTGTAAAGTTAGGAAGTTGGGATTTTTTATGAGTATTAAGATGAATGAATAATTTTCGAGATTATAATTTACAGAGTATTCTGCAAGGGTATATCAACTTCGGCTCCGCCCGAAGTTAGCTTTCCTTTCTTGTTTGAGCTTGAATTTGCTCTCTATTTTGATTTGTGTGATAATAATTAGAACGATTATTATTTTGATAATAATTTTTATTATATCTTCCTTGATTATTATTTGCCTGCCAATTATTATATCTCCCTTGATTATTATTTCCCTGCCAAATATTATTCGGCTGCCGATTGTTATAAGGTTTATTCTGGAGTTGAATCGATGGATCAACATCCATTGGCTCGACGGCTTGTTGCTTTTGATTGTTATTTTGATTATTGTTTTGCCAAAAATTTCCCCTTTGTGGCCAATTATAATTTTGGTTATTACTAAAATTATTTCCCATTTTATTAGAATTATTATTTTGTCGTATTTGATTAAATCGTAAGTTGTTCCCTGATATTTTTTTTCATTTTTAAATCCATTAAACCTATTTGCAAATTGAGCGCGGAAATTATTTGATACTAATTCTTGGACCTTTGCCAAAGCATTGGGCAAATCTGGTGGATTTAATGAGAAAAGAGTTTCTGAGATTTAGTCCGGATATAAATATTCGTAGAGCATTTCTCCTTATTATTTTGTTTGTTTCCTTGGTAACTACGCTCTCCTTTTCGTATGTCATTATGGTTTTGTTTATTAATAAAGTAATTTTTTTATTGAATTCATTATAATATTCTGTAACTGTCATTCGTCCCTGCCTGAGGATACTTAGTTCTGACTCGAGAAAATGTATTGGTTGTTTATCGTTATATATAAAGTCCAATCTAGATAAGATTGCTTGAAAATTTAAAACGGTGCCATGATTGGTAAGAGCATAATGGGCAGCTCCCATAATTTTATTTCGTAAAATTGTTAAGACAATAAAATATTTTTCACTTTGAATTTTATAAAGACTCATTACAGTTTCTGGAGCTTCCCTCCAACCTACATATTGTGTTGGTTCCCTGGTGAATTTTGGTAAAGATTTTACCATTTCAAGTGTGGTATCGCATTTTATAGTTGAGTCAATTGCTTGAATTTTATAATCCTCCACAGTGTTTGCATCTGTGGCTAACTTTCCTTCTAAACTTTCTATTTTCCTGGTCACTTCATTCAACTAAAAATTTATTAATCTATTTATCAATTCCACTGATCTTCTATTTGGATTCAATTTATTAAAAAAAATTTGAGCTATAATAAATATAGAAAGGGAGTCTTGGAATATGAAGGGAAAACAGAAAAGTTAAAATATTATGATAATGAGGAAAAAAATGAAATAAGTTTAATTGAAGTAAATAATATTCTTCCGTTAAGAGAATTTATTATACAAAAATATTTCGATGATAAAAGAATTTATTATACAAAAATATTTCGATGATAAATGTAGCGAAAACACATATTCATTATTTGTGGAAAATAATGAGAAAGGCTTGGGATTCGAAAATCCTGAGAACGCCGACGTAGAAATATCCGTCAATAAAAATAAAAATATCTTGCGAATTAAAAATCCTGAGAACGCCGACAATATCCGTATGCTTTATCTGTCACGGACTTCGTGAATAGCGAAATCAGTAGAATCTTATCAGAAGGAATTATAAGTCCCAAAGAAAGGAGAAAATCAAGACGGAAGTAAATTAAGACTCGTCATTGATTAAAAAAATTAAATGACAGGTACCCAATGCAAGACCCATCAGTAATTCTATCTAATTTGGGAAAAGTAAGATATTTTTTAACAATAGATTTAGAATTAGGTTTTCATTAGATATTAATGAAAGAATCTGATGTCGAAAAAACATCTTTTTTAATAAATAATGAAAAATACGAATTTTTAAGAATGCCATTCGGACTAACCAATGCACCAAGAATTTTTCAGAGAGCAATTGACGACATCCTAAGAGAACAAATAGGGAAAACATGTAATGTCTACATGGACGACATAATAATATTCTCAAATTCGATTGAACAACATTATGAAGACTTAAACAAAATTATAAATATATTATTAAGGGCAAACATGAAAATCTCTTTAGAAAAATCAAAATTCTTTAAACGCGAAACCAGTTTTCTCGGATACATCGTATCTTATAACGTCATCAAGACAGACCCAGATAAAATTGACACCATTAATATATATCCGCTTCCAAAAAATATTCGGGAACTAAGAAGTTTCGTAGGCCTTACGGGCTTTTATAGAAAACTTGTTTTAAATTACGCCTTCATAGCGAAACCTCTAACCAAATATCTTGGAAGTCATAATGGCAAAATTTCAAAAAGAATGTCAACAAAAATATTAATTCATCCAGCTGAATTAACCCAGCTATTAAAGCTTTTAACGAGCTGAAAGAAAATCTCATTGCTCAAGTAGAACCAGTTCAACCGGACATTAATAAAAAATTTACCCTGACCACCGACGCTTCGGACGTCGCAATTGGTGCAGTATTATCTCGAGAAGGTAAACCAATTACTTTTATTTCAAAAACCCTGACCAAAACAGAACAAGTTTATGCAACTAATAAAAAAGTACTTTCAGCCATAGTATGGGCCCTTAAAAATCTAAGAAATTACTTATATGGAGTGATTGGAATAGAAATTCAAACCGATCATCAACCATTATCTTTCGCAATTTCTGATAAAAATCCTAATATGGAAATGAAACGCTGGTACTCCTTCATAGAAAGTTTCAATCCAAAAGTCATTTATAAGCCAGGTACAACTAATGTAGTTGCAGACGCCTTATCAAGGATTCAGATCAACAACTTAACTGACAGTAACGAATCGGTCTCAGATCAAAACACTCAGCATTCAGCAAAGAGTAGTTTTGAGAATGTTATGCAAGAAACCCGTAAACCCTTAATCCAGTTTAAGCAACAATTGCTATTAGCAACGGGGAGGTCTACAATACATGAGTGGGTTAATATATTCGAAAATACCAGACATATAATAGAATTTGAATTCATATGAATCTTAAGGGAAAATATTCCTCCTAATTTATTGTATTGTATTCATTGTACTTTAGAGGACTAAACCACTTAAAGATAATTTTATGAATAAATTTTTGTATACAAGAATATTTGTTCAAGATGTAGAAAATTTTGAAGACAGAGCACTTATAATCGAAGAACCACATTGTAGAGCGCACAGGGGACTATACGAAAATTATAAACAAATCAGTAGATTGCATTATCGGCCAAACTTACTTACAAAATTAAAAGAATATATAAAAAATTGTAAAATTTGCAACGAAAACAAATATAACAGACATCCAATTACAATACCAATTGGAGAAGCCCCAATCCCAAGTAAAGAAGGCGAAAATTTACACATTGATATATATTACGCGCAAAGTCTTACTTTCATAACTTGTATTGACGCTTACTCAATATTTCTAGTAGTAAAATAAATCCAAAATAAATGAAATATTGAAAACAAAGTAATGGAACTTCTTCAGCAATTTCCACAAGCCAAAGTAATAATGAGCGATAACGAACCGAGCTTTACCTCGGCCCAATTTAAATCTTTTGCACAAAGGTGCGGTTTAACTTTACATTACGCAGACCCGAGGCACAGTACCTCAAACGGACAAGTTGAAAGGGCACATTCTACATTAACAGAATTAGCTCGATGCATTAAAGAAGAATTTAATTTTACAGACTATTCCGAAATAGTAATAAGAGCCGCTCAAGAATATAATCAGAGCATTCATTCAACATCGAACCAAAAACCTTTTGACGTGCTATAAATAAAAAAGAGCGCGAAAACATTCCTCAAATTTTGAAAAATACACAAGAAAAATGTTGGAAATACATCATGAAAACAGAAAGACAAATATTATCATGTAGGACAGGTAGTTTATGAGAAGAAACACGGGGAAAGAAATAAACTTAAAACTAGATATAAAAAACAAGTAGTTAAAGAAAATTTACCTAACAAAATAATAATCAACAATAGAAATTGGATTATTCACAAAGATAACATAAATATTTATATAATACTTTTTTTACCTTTTCCAGAAAATGTTTTATGAGGTGCTCATATTACACCTTATTTTATTAAAAAAATCATAAATAATTGACTATACAAGTCACGAGTATCTTTTATTCAAGGACAATAAAGACGTATTGACGTACGATTCATACGCAGATTTATTCCACGTAACTAACTTAAGTTTTTATAAAGAAATAATAAAATTGGAATCAGATAATATAAAAAGGGATACTGGTTCAGAATTAATGCCATTTTTATTCTTATTAGTTGATTAAGTATTATGTTTAATTATTCTTCGTTAACTCCCGCTAAGAAATAGGGAACACCCCTCACATATCGCATCGATTTATCGGTAGTGACAATGTAAATATCATTAAGTTTATCACGTATCGCCACTAACAGGCCCGCACTAAGACACTGAAATCGCAATTGAAAAGACCGGAAGCAGCAAAACTTTGGAGGATTTTGCTACCAAATAAAAGATTAATTACAGTCCACTCATTGTCTTATTTGGAAACATTTTGGTCCTTCGAGCCGGATGTGCTCGGTCTCGGTGTTTACAAAAACATTTTTTTGTAAAATCCTCGTGCTCCTAATTCACAACTTGGTAAAAATCAGACATAACCTCATTGTGCTGCCATGTCTCTACAATCAGTGAACCAACAGCGTGAATTCTGCAAGGCGCAAATCACACGTGCACATGGTCATGCTTCGGAATTTATATCAGCCGTAACATCCCTGCACACTTTGGAACATCATCTCCGCCGTATTATGGAAACATTCGACCAGTTCATGAAGCTGTCTGCGGAACTATACTCCCTCTCCGTGGCAGGGGATTGGTTAGAAACGGACGATATGCAGAAATACGAAAACAAGTATTATGAAGTGCACGGACTTAAGGCTTGAGAAGATCCGGATTCCTACCTTTCGAGGCAATTACGAAGATTGGCCTCAATTTTGTAACATGTTCATGGGGTCCGTAGACCGGCGCGAAAACCTCACTAGCTGCCAGAAGTTCCACTACTTGAAATCGTATTTGGAAGGCGAAGCTCTCAATTTAGTTACACATATTGCCGTCACCGAAGAAAATTATGTTTAAGCGTGGGATAAGCTGGTAAATCGATAAGACAAAAAGCCACTAATAACGCGATCTTTTATTGCTGGTTTTTTGGCCTTGCCCAATGTCGCAACGTCTGGAGTGACCGCCCTACGCAAGTTAGCGGACGGAGCAGACGAATCCATTCGCGGATTACACGCGCTTGGCTGTGATCAGCGAGACTCATGGTTGATACACATATTGCTCCATAAATTCGATATGGAAACCCGACAATCTTGGGCCGAACGCCCAGAGGGATGCTCTAGCGAAGTGAAGATAGAGACATTTTTGGATTTCTTGTTCTCCAGATGCGACGCTCTGGCATCCTGTCAGACTACTCCCAAAACATATGGGAAACGCATCGCCAGCGATGGATTTCTTGTTCTCCAGATGCGACGCTCTGGCATCGTGTCAGACTACTCCCAAAACATATGGGAAACGCATCGCCAGCGATGCCTCGAACTCGTCAGGGAGGGCTTGTATGACGTGCACTAAATTTTTATCGTTGGGCATACTCGATCGCCGATCAGTTGTAAAGCAAAACAAATTGTGCTTTAACTGTCTAAGCCGCAAACATGTTGCCAGGCACTTCGACTCTGCAAAGGATCACACCACACTTTGGTACATCAGGAATCGCAAGGGGAACGTGAACCCCACCCAAGTACTATACCGGAGAGCAGCTCTACAACAACCGAAGCATCGACAACTGGGATTTCGAATTTTTTTGCTCGTTCGCAGACTCTGATGCCTACCATACTAGCTCAGGTGGTGGAATGCCGAATGCTGCTGGACTCGGGATCAACTATTACTTTGGCCACAGAGGCTTTCATTCAACGCATCGGCACACCTTGTACCCACGCAGGTATTTCGGTGATTGGGCTTTCTACACAAGCCGCTGGCGTAACTCGAGGGTGTGCCCAAATACAATTGCAATCCCGAGTCTCGACGGATGTCCAGCAGATAAAGGTGCTGATTATGAGTTCCTTAACCACATAAGTGCCAGCAGAAGAATTACACATCAGTAATTGGGAAGCTCTACAGGGACTAGCTTTGGCCGATCCCACCTTCGCCACCCCGTGAGATATCGATGTCATAATCGGATCGGATCAACTTTGGAGTTTATTCACAGGCCAACGAAAATTGATAAGTAAACCTAATACATTCGCACTTAACACAATTTTTGGTTGGGTAATTGTAGGTTCGGGACCCTTGTGTGATGAATCCCCAAAGCCAGCGCAAGCTCATCATGCTCAAATTGATTTGGATGAGATGGTGAGAAGATTCATGGAGATGGATACAATCCAGCCTAGTCAAGCAACTATTGACGCTTGTGATCCCGTGGAACAACAGTTTGTCAAGACTTACAAACGGGATGAGGACGGCGTATATATTATGGAATACCTGTTCAAGAAGGAAGTGCCGGCTCTGAGCGACCCTTCTCTACAGCAGTCGTAAAAACGATTCGCATCTTTGGAAACAAAATTCTAACGGAATCCGGAATTAAAAGGGCAATATTGTGCCTTTATGGAAGATTACCTACAGCGAGGGCATATGGAAGCACTCCAGGAACATCAACTAATCTTGCCAAAAGATCAATGTTGTTACCTAGCCCACCATGCAGTCATCAAAGCTGAAAGTACAACAACCAAATGTCGTGTTGTATTTGACGGATCCGGAAAAGATAACTCCGGATGGTCTGTCAACGATCACTTGCACATCGGTCCGCCTATACAGCGAGATTTAATCGGAGTCTGCCTTAGATTCCGACAATACCGATACGTTGTTTGCACAGATATCGAGAAAAGGTTTCGGGGCATAAAGGTAGCCCAAGCGCAAACCGATTTTAAGCGGATTTTTTGGCGAAATGACGAAAAGGAAAGAATTCAATACTATCGGTTGTTAACCGTAACCTACGGGTTATCACCCTCTCCTTTTTTGTCAGTAGGGGTCCTTAAACAATTGGCGGAGGACCATCTGCATCAATATCCACGAGCAGCTTCATCTTTATTAACAGATGCATATGTCGACGACATATCAACAGGAGCGGACTCAGAGGAAGGCCTCATCGAACTCAAGGATGAACTTGTGAAGCTGCTAGCGGAGGCTAAGTTTAATCTACGCAAATGGAGTTCCAATTGTAAAACTCTAATGGATTCTATTCCCCGGAGGACTGCGCTCACCAGCCATCCACAAAGCAGTCAAAAAATGTCAAAATATTGGGGTTGCTTTGGAATCCAGAGACGGGCCTATTTTGTACACCACCTCGATCGATAAATTCAAACCAAGCGGACAGTACTATCAGAACTTTCGAAGATTTACGATCCCTTGGGTATTGTATCCCCATCTACAGTTTTGCTGAAAATATTATTTCAGGAGTGTTGGCTTTGCTCTCTAAGCTGGGATGAGCCTTTGAATGATCACATTACGAGGAGGTGGAGAATCTTAGCGAATCTTGCCCAAATCGAAGCTATCCTGAACTCACGGCCTCTTACTCCGATCAGCGATCACAGCCTCGATCCATTAACTCCAGCCCATTTTTTGGTAGGACAGCCGTACACTGCGGTGCCTGAACCCTCGTTTTTGGACTCTCAGATGGATGGACTGCATCGATAGAATCAGCTTCAGGACATGGTTCAAGGATTCTGGAAGCGATGGCACACTGAATACCTCACTTCTCTACAGGCACGTGGCAAGTGGAACAAAGAGACGGCGAACATCGAAATAGGCACCCTTGTTGTTCTCAAGGAGCCTAATCTTCCGCCCTCGAAATGGATACTTGGACGCATCCAAGAAGTACACCCAGGACAGGATACTAAGGTCGGAGTAGTGACTGTCAAGACGGCCAATGGAGTCTACAAGCACCCTATCACTAAGATTGCCATTCTCCCTCTTAAGGGGGCTTCTGATGTAAAATTTTAAAAAAATCGATTTTTTTTTCATAGATCGATAGAATAACGTCTTGAGAGTATATTCCCGAAGTTTTATAACTCAACTCTCAATATTATAAAAAATATGAGTGATTGAACGAGCGCGCTCGGGCGCGCTTTGTGTGCGATTTGGCGCGCGGGGCACAGCAGGTGTGATTCTTTAAATCGTTTTTTCTCAAAACTATGATTTTAAAAACGCTGTACACAATTACGAAAAACTACTGAACCGATTTTTGATTTCTAAAAAGTGTTTTGCAGATTATACATTTAACGAGCATGAATATCTAAAATTGTGAAAAAAAGTTATTTTATACACTTTTCAGCCCAATTCAGCAACAAAAAAAGACGAAAAAATGGCACTTTTTTTTAAGACGTGATTTCAATATTTTAAAATCGAATTTTTTGAAGTTGCAGACACTCATTCACTCGGGGGAACCCTGCTGAATAATAAAAAATGTTTTTTGTATGTTTCAGATGAAAACTTTGGGCTCCACACTGTACCGCAATAAAGCCGTCAGCCCATTTTGTTTTTTTAGAATTTTCAAAAAATGTTTTTCTCATACTTAAAACATGTCTTTAAATATATGCAAAAAAATTATTCTTGTAAGTTTTAATTTTCCAAGTAAAAAAAATTCCCAAAAAACAACAACTTGTTGACATGCTACATGAGAAGTCCCCCTTAACTGAACGCGTCGTTCAGGGGGTCCGGTATGGTTCACAATTAATTCCATTTTTATTCTTATTAGTTGATTAAGTATTATGTTTAATTATTCTTCTTTAACTCCCGCTAAGAAATAGGGAACACCCCTTACATATCGCATCGATCTATCGATAGTGACAATGTAAATATCATTAAATTTATCACGTATCGCCACTAACAGGCCCGCACTAAGACACTGAAATAGCAATTGGAGAAGACCGGCAGCAGCAAAACTTTGGAGGATTTTGCTACCAAATAAAAGATTAATTACAGTCCACTCCTTGCCTTATTCGGAAACAGATATTAATAAAAGGTCACAATGGGAAATTAGAAGTCATCGAAATAATTTTATCACAATTAATATCAACTAGATCAAAAAGAGGTATAAATGAGTTAGGCACTGTATGGAAATGGTTAGCTGGAAACCCGGATCATGATGATTTTTATTAAAGTTCAGAATAAAATCAATGAGTTAATTGAAAATAATAATAAGCAATCTATTATAAATTCCAAATTGTTCAAAGAAATTGAATCTCTTTCTGATGATTTTAAAAATGTTTTTATTGATAAAGATTTACCACTGCGAAAACATCGTTTACGATTACTAACATTTGATCTGCAAAATTTAATTGACACAATCACACTAGCAAAATTTAATGTTATTAATACCAATATTTTGAACAATGATGACATCATCGAAATATAATATTAAAACATGAACAAAAACCAGTAATTATCGCTGACTTAATGGACATCTCTGTTTTTAAAATCGCACTGCATAAAGAACTTTCAATAATTTATATAAAATACCCAATAATACAAAATAGATGCGAAATTTATCAAGCTAGAGCGATTTCCCAAAACGATGGGAAACTAATATTAAGCATTCAAGTCGCAAAATGCGCAAATAGGTTTTATGAAATGTCTAACTTTAAGAACGAACGAAAAAACTTGTTTTTCCCTGATTATTAAATGGAAAGAAATCGACTTGTAAAAAATAAGAGAAAAAAATAAAAAAATAGACTTCATACAAGATGGTGTCATTCTTATAAATGGTAACAATATTGTTAACAACTCCCAATTAAACGGTTCATTTTTAATAACATTTAATGGTACAACCAATATTAATAATATCTCATATACTAATTTGAAAAACCACTAGAAAAATTATGAAATATATATATATATATATATATATATTATCAAATAACTCGGAACTTTCTTTAGATAATATAAACATTTTAAATCCTTTTATTAAAATTAATAATACTAAAATATCACTTACCTTTATATTTTTAATTTTAATCATTATATATTTGATTTTTTTACTTATTATAAAATACAAAATACAATTATTATAAATGGACTGTATATTGTCAACACGAGAACTTGCAGTGTAACTGACGTCACTCTGTAAGCTCTCTAGTTACAGACATTCTTCTTTGTCTTTTATTCGTAGTCTGGTTCGAAAGATCGAACCAGATCACAGTTAATTTGTTCATATGTACATACATACATAATTTGGAGAGCTGCAGCTTCGGTGAAAATTAAATGTAAAACCGACAAGTTAATCTGCGAGCGACAGTCAATATATTCAGAAGCACCCTCTGTGCTCTTCTCTTTTATGTTTCCTTACATAACCTAATTAAATCGAACGCACATTTTTGGAACCTTTCGACTTCTTATTTGGGACCTTGGGAAACAGACCGCCACTCCGAGGAACTTCCAACGCCGCCACAGGTTGACAATCACTCTGTGCGCCGCATCATATTTTGCTGAAGATTGGGGCTCCGTCGGTACGCAGCCACAGCCAACACATTTTGGTGCCGACACCCGGGAAGACTTCTCTTGGACTGAGTGGATTATCTGTGGGTCACTACTTGGACTACGCTGGAGCGCGAAGAGGTTATTGTAGAAGGTTAGTGGACTGTGTTTTTTTGTGAGAAAGAGGGTCAAGGTCATGGCTGAGACATTTGAGGAATTAATTGCGGAGCAATCAGCTTTGATTGATTCTGTGCGCCGCATGTTAGAGAACTTTCGGAAAGCTGGCACTAATAATTCGGAAGCGCATATGGAGACTAGATTAGAATATCTGGCCAACATTCGCATGGAGTTCCGAGAGAACCATAGAAAATTGGTGCGTTCAGATGACGAAATGGTTCGGAACGATTATATGGAGGCAGATCTTGAAGGAAAGTTCCAAGAAGCGTATATTGATAGTGTGGCGCAGATTAGATCTGACCTAAATGAGACTAAGGATCGACTTTTGGCATCAACTGGAATTAACAATCTTGATTTTCAGGATGGGCATCGCAACGCGCCACCGTCAGGGTTTATAGCACCAGACCAAACCACGATCGATGAGGTTAAACTTCCAACGGTTAAATTGCCTATATTTAGGGGTGAATTTGTAGATTGGCCGGCATTTAAGGAAATATTTGAAGCGCGAGTTCATAATAGCCCTAGACTCACTGATCTACATCGATTCCATACCTCAAAGATTCTTTGTCAGGGGAAGCAATCAAAGATATCCAACATCTAACTAACACTGATCGAAACAAATTATCATGTAGCTTGGCAAATGTAATTCAACTTATATGATAATAAGCGTGTTCTGTTTCAACATTATATGCAGGTATTAAAACAACAGCCCATGGTGCAGAGCGATGACCCTGTTTCGCTTAAGGGGTTTTTACAAACTTGTCGTTCTTGTATTAAATCATTGGAAAAGGTTGGCGTTATCCTTTTCGATCAAAGTCATGTCATAGTTTACATGGTGACGAAGAAACTACCTGCGGAGCTGCGGTTAGGCTGGGAAAAATCCCTGGCTACTTCGCATTTGAAGAATTATCCGCGCATCTCGATGGACAATA
Organism: Drosophila rhopaloa; assembly: GCF_018152115.1. NCBI lineage: Eukaryota > Metazoa > Arthropoda > Insecta > Diptera > Drosophilidae > Drosophila > Drosophila rhopaloa. The sequence goes on along the minus strand of NW_025335034.1, from coordinate 12,891,367 downwards.
CAGGACTATGCTTACGTCCGCCAGTGGCGAGAGGACAATATTGTCTAACAAGGATCGAAAGGGAGCATCGGGATCATCTGAGAAGCGCCGAGATGTGAAATCTTTCTTTGTCGCCCGATCGGAGCAGAAATGTGTCATATGTTGCAAGAACGGTCATTCCGTCCAAGATTGCAAGGTTTTCGAAAGCATGCATCTAACAACACGGAGGGAAGCTGTTATGAAGCAACGTTTGTGCTTCAACTGTTTGGGGAATAACCATAACTCACGAAGGTGCAAACTTACAAACAATTGTTCGATATGCGCAGATCGGCATCACACGCTCATACATTTGGATCGCGTTCGGCTAACTGAAGAGCCAAATGAGCAGGTTCAACAAGCTACTTCCAACGCAATTAGCGGGACTTCGAGTACAACTGGGACTAGTTATGAAGTGCTATTGCCAACAGCGTTAGTTCTGATCCAGTCAGTAGAAGGGTTTACACTACAGTTCCGAGTATTTCTGGACCAAGGATCGCAAGCTTCATTTGTATCGGAAAACGTAGTTCAGAAGTTGGGACTAACTCGTCAAAAGGCATACATTAAGGTTATTGGGCTGGCCAACGCCCAAGTTACCGAAGCGTCTTCTTCCGTTCTTTTATGTTTTGGATCAAGGTTTGAGCCACAGGCAAGGTATAGTGTGACTGCGTATGTGTTACCAAACGTGAGTAATCGCATGTCAAATCGTCGCTTATCTGTGGAAAAATGGTCTCAATTTGAACAGCTTTGCCTGGCTGATCCTAATTATTTTGTTCCACAAGGGTTGGACATATTGTTGGGGAGTGATATCTATGATGAATTGATGCTAAGTGAAATACATCGTGGACCGGATGGCTGAAAAGTTAAGGAACCCATCACAAGGGTCTCGGTGCATACGGTGACCGTAATCAAGGACGAATCATCTGCGGAATTAGAAGGATTACTTCGCAGATTCTGGGAATTTGAACAGTTGGATGAGGCAGCAGAAGTTTTGTCGAAGGAAGACTTGTGGTGTGAGGAACATTTTGTTAATACACATGTGCGGTTACCTTCAGGGAAATATCAAGTGCGGTTGCCATTTCTATCCTCTTTGGATCCCCAGTTAGTAATTGGGTCGTCGCGTCAAGGTGCTTTGAAACGGTTGTGCCATTTGGACAAGCGTTTACGCAGCGATGCCAACCTGAAGGAGGTGTATTCCAAAACCATTAAGGAATACTTGGAGTTGGGCCAAATGGAATAGGTTGTTACACAAGCTGGGCAAACGGAAGAAACAGGCTACCCGGGGGGAGCCACACATTGTTATTTACCTCACCACCCAGTAATCAAGGAATCGTCAACGACTACCAAGGTGCGCGTTGTCTTTGACGGATCGATGAAGACCAGCAATGGGAAATCTTTGAATGAAATCTTAGCAATAGGGCCCAAATTGCACATGGAGCTTCCAGCAATACTGATCAACTGGAGAGTAATAAGATTTGCATTCCTTGCGGACTAGGAAAAAATGTATAGATGTATTAATATACATAAGAAGGATGCTCAATTTCAAAGAATTTTGTGGAAAACTGACAACACTGTCCAGGTAGAGGAATATGCCTGCTGCACGGTCATGTTTGGCACTAGCTGTGCTCCGTATCTGGCCATTAGAGTTATGCAGCAGTTAGCCGAAGATGAAGAGCATAACTACCCGCTGGCAGCCAATGTACTTTCACGGTGACGAGACGATTATAGCGTTAGGATTATATTGGAAACCCAATGAAGTTTCGATTTCAAATTAATTTTGATCTCCCGGCAGGTACACCAACGAAGAGAAAGATGCTTTCGACGATTGCGAGGTTATTCGACCCAATGGGATGGTTGAACCCAATCACCGTTGTTGGAAAGCGAATGGTGCAAGCTCTGTGGAAGACAAAACTTAGTTGGGACGACCACGTACCATTGGAAGTTCAAAAAGAATGGCAGAAATTCATTCAAGAGCTGCCAAACTTGTCTAAGATTCATATACCGCGCTACATTGCTTGGGGAATGTCAAAGGGAATTCCACAGTTACACATGATCTGCGACGCGTCAGGATACGCGTACGGTGCGGCGGCTTACTTACGAATTCCGATAGGAGAGAACGCCTTTCATTCGGAACTAATTTTAGCGAAATGCAAGGTAGCGCCTATCAAGTCGCAGCTTACAATTCCAAGAGCGGAATTGTGTGCAGCAGTCATTGCTGCGAAAATATATATTAGTATTTAAAGGATCACTTAAGACTGTCTTTTGGTCAGATTCGATGATCGTTTTGAGCTGGATCCAAGGAGGTGCTGCGAGGTGGAAGGTTTTCGTTGCCAACCGCATAAGCAAAATTTTGGAGCTATGCGATGGGAAACAATGGCGTCATATAGCATCTGAGGATAATCCTGCCGATCTTCTAAGTCGGGGTATCAGTGTTACTAAATTAGCACCGTGCCAATTATGGTGGAATGGACCGCCGTGGCTGAGATTTAAAGATTGTGAGTGGCCATCGATAAAACTAGATTCTGGAACCGATATGCGAGTCACCAGCGAACAGAAGCAGATGCACTGCAACGCTATTTCTGTGGAGAAAGAGAACGGATCCGATATATTAGGAAGGTTTTCATCGTACACATTTCTCATTCGCGTGCTGGCCTATATTCATAGATTTATAAGGAATTGCAAGATATCGAAATCTGCTCGAATAGTAGATTCTCTCACGATAAGCGAACTTTCTGAAGGGTTTTTGTGTGCGGTTCGTATGTACCAAATGGAAGGCTTTGCAGGCGATTGGAAACTATTATCGGAAGGGAAAATGTTACATAAGCAAAGTCCGCTATTACCACTCAATCCGTATTTTGATGAATCGGAAAAAATCATTCGACTTGGAAGACGCTTGAGGGACGCACTGCTGCCGATGGCGGAAAAACACCCATACATTCTACCTTATCAGCATTCATTTACAAGCTTGGTCATTCGTTATAGCCATGTCAGTACCTAACATGGAGGTGCGGCCCTTACACTCAATCATATCAGGAAAAAATGTTGGATCATCAACGGACGTAACGCCGTACGAAGAAAAATCCATAAATGTATTGTTTGCTATAAATTTAACCCTAGTATTACAAGCCAAAAGATGGGTAATCTGCCACCTGCCAGGATTCAGCCACAGAAGGCTTTTACGTCAGTTGGGATTGACTACGCAGGACCGTTCAGCATTTCGCCATCTAAAGGAAGAGGACGGACTTCGGTTAAAGGCTATATCGCTTTATTTTGTATGTCTTGTAACAAAAGCTATCCACCTAGAACCAGTGGGGATTTGACATCGGACGCATTTCTTGGAGCACTTCACCGATTCATCGGCCGACGTGGAAAATGTGTTCATATTTATAGCGACTGTGGCACAAATTTCGTCGGGGCAAATCGGAAGCTGCAGGCAGACAAGTTGGCATAAAAGTTGTACATCGAAAAAACGATTCTAGGTAGACTCACAGATGACGGGATTACGTGGCATTTTAACCCTCCCTCCGCTCCACATTTTGGAGGTCTATGGGAGGCGGGTGTTAAGTCAATGAAACACCACTTAAAAAGGACAGTTGGTGATCGTACGCTTACATACGAGGAATTGGCCACTGTATTAGCTCAAATTGAAGCGTGCTTAAACTCTCGTCCGTTGTGCCCGCTAAGCAATGGCCCGGAAGATTTGATGGTCCTAACTCCAGGCCATTTCTTAGTTGGGGATGCTCTACTCGCTATGCCAACAGAGCAGGCCGATAAACTAAGTGCCACCTAGAGATGGAGGAACTGTCAGCACTTGGCTCACCAATTTTGGAAGCGTTGGTCCTCGGATTATCTATCACGCTTGCAGCGGAGACCGAAATGGTTGGAAAATAGGCGTAACTTGCAGGCTGGAGATCTAGTACTCATTAAAGATGAACGTTTGCCGTCTAATCTATGGGCGTTGGTCCTCGGATTATCTATCACGCTTGCAGCGGAGACCGAAATGGTTGGAAAATAGGCGTAACTTGCAGGCTGGAGATCTAGTACTCATTAAAGATGAACGTTTGCCGTCTAATCTATGGGCTCTTGGTCGAATTACTGAAACTCATTGCGGCCAAGACGGTTTGGTTCGAGTGGTTAAACTCCAGTCTCAGAGTGGTATTATTAAACGGCCAGTAGCAAAATTGTGCCCATTACCCATACAAGATAATTGGTTAAATCGTGATCTTGACCCTCCACAACAATTCTAAGTTGCATTATCTTTTTAGCGTCCAACCTCCAACCTACCGAAGACGTTGAAGAAGCAGGTAATAATATTCTGATAATATCATTAGGGGGGAGAATGTTTGGACTGTATATTGTCAACACGAGAACTTGCAGTGTAACTGACGTCACACTGTAAGCTCTCTAGTTACACACATTCTTCTTTGCCTTTTATTCGTAGCCTTGTTCGAAAGATTGAACCAGATCACAGTTAATTTGTTCATATGTACATAAATAATTTGGAGAGCTGCAGCTTCGGTGTAAATTAAATGTAAAACCGACAAGTTAATCTGCGAGCGACAGTCAATATATTCAGAAGCAGCCTCTGTGCTCTTCTCTTTTATGTTTCCTTACATAACCTAATTAAATCGAACGCACATTTTTGGAACCTTTCGACTTCTTATTTGGGACCTTGGGAAACAGACCGCCACTCCGAGGAACTTCCAACGCCGCCACAGGTGGACAATCACTCTGTGCGCCGCATCATATTTTGCTGAAGATTGGGGCTCCGTCGGTACGCAGCCACAGCCAACACAATTTGTAACCAAAAAACAACGGCCAGAACCAGAAAAATCTATTAACCAAGAAATTTTTTTATCAGAATTAAGAAATCAATTAAATGAATTTCATATTAATTCGGGACGATCCATTTTAGAAGGGGGAGAGTTATCCAACCCGTGAAACCAGGCTTCTTACGGCTTTTATAAACAATATTTTCAAACTCTGCATTTGCCTTTGTCTTTGGCTTTGAGGTCCGATCTTGGTTCCCCAACTAAGTTAAACAAATCAAAATTAAAGTAAACATCAGCTTCCGTTCGAAGCCCAATCAATTGCCAATTGGATTTCACAATTTTAATTTAATTTTTTAATTTAATTTGCATGGTAGCAGCCGAAGAAAGTGCAGCTGAGAGCTTGCCAATTCTTAAGCCGAAGTACGGCTACTGCTACAGCGTGTACGAAAGATTTGGTGCTCAGATCGCGGATATGATAGCGCAAACTCTGCAAACTCCTCAAGCACAAGCTGACCCTTTCCAGACGTTTATTCCGTCAGGCTGACGGCTGTCTCCGTGCGATACCGAGGTTTTCACAGACTATTATCTTCGATGGCCGACTTTTAGGGATCTGTTCACGGCCATTTATATTAACAATCCGAGGCTAACGCCAGTCGAAAAAATATTCCACCTTAACGCCAAAACGAGTGGCGACGCACACGCCATAGTTTCTAAAGCACCTCTCACTAACGATGGTTTCCGCTCATCTTGGGCTAACCTAACTGAGCGTTTCGAAAACAAACGATTGTTAGTAAACAGCCAACTGAAAATATTGTTTAATGTGCAGTCAGTCACTCAGGGATCTGGTTCGGCTTTACGAGAATTGCAAAGCACCACCCAAAAGTGCCTCGAGGCGCTAGAAATGTGCGGAATTAATATAGAAAATTAGGATTGCCTTCTGCTCCTCCAAGCTCCCGAAGCTCACGCTTTCATTATGGGAACAGTCGCCACACGGCAAGGCCAATATTCCTACTTGCCAAGAATTGAATGGGACTGAGCGTCACCGGACACTAGAAGCCATAGATGACATGCGACCATTAGGCTCTAGTCAGTCTCAGCCCAGAGCATCGATATCCAATTCTGCGTCTCGGAGGATAAATTCCTACGAGACAAGGGTAGCACCCAGACCTAGAGGGTGTGATTTGTGTAATCGGGATAACCATCCCGGATGTCTGTCGATGAGATTACATTAAAGAAAAAAGGCTGTGCCTGAACTGTTTCACACAAGGACATCAGCTGCGTGATTGCGAAAGCACTCATAGCTGCTTCACGTGCCGCGGCCGCTATCACACGCTACTACACCGGGAAAACTCACACCCAGCGCCTTCCAATCCGACTCCATCACCCAGACCAAGACCAAATACACCCGTTCCCGCGGCTACCATTGCTACGCACTCCACTGTGCAAAATTACTTTGCGACGGGGTACAGATCAGTTTTGCTGGGTACCGCTATAATCGACATTTGTCACCTGGGTTCCAATTTCAAAGCTCGTGCTCGGATAGATTCAGGTGTTGAGCAACCTTTACCAATGAGGGGCTTTTTAACCTTAATTAAGTTGCCTCATCAAATTATCCAAGCTCAGGTATCAGGCTTAAATCAGGCAGTATCCGCTGAATCCAAAAAACCCTGTCAGTTTACTATTCGTTCGCCAAACCGGTCTAGCTTGCAGTTAAGTACGACAGCCTACGTTCTTCCGCAACTAGCGGGAAATTTTCCATCCTGTCCGATTCCGCAACATTTTCTCCGGGATCTTCCCGAACTTCCACTAGCGGATCCAAAGTTTTACGAGAGCGCACAAATAGATCTTCTGATCGGCGCCTCCGGACGACTACGAGAGACAATAGCGGCAGGCATGTCGTAAGCCTTCCGTTCCGTGATCCCGAAATGTAAAGTCCGCCTTAGGATACTCCAGATCATCTGCGTCAGCCCAATTTTTAAGGAATGAGCAACGCCTAAAAAGGGACAGTGAGCAGAAAGGTAAGTACGACTCCGTGATACAGGAATATCTCGATCTCAACCACATGAGAGAGGTACATCCCACCCATGATGCTGCCAGCTATTACCTTCCGCATCATGCAGTGCTCAAGCCGGAAAGTACGACCACCAAGCTTCGGGTGGTATGCAATGCCTCCAGCCCTTCAGAAAATGGGGTCAGACTAAATGACATCCTTCATGCTGGCCCAGTCTTACAGTCTGACTTAACCATTCAAATCCTAAAATGGCGTTACGTCTAATCTGGGTAAACCCAAAACACACCCCGTTCCAACCCATTTTATTCCGCAACAGCGAGGGGTATATTCGAGATTTTGAGCTCAAGACGGTAACGTTTTGAGTCAACTGTGCGCCCTTCCTGGCGATTAGACTTCTGCAACAGCTGGCGACAGACGTCCAGCTGAGCCATCCAAGAGCGAGTAATGTCATTCGCAATTACATGAATGTCGATGATGTTCTTTCGGGAGCTGAATCCGCAGAGGACGCTCAGCTCATTGTTCGGGAGCTACAAAGTGCTCTAGATTCCGCGGGTTTTCCATTAAGAAAATGGACCTCCAACCACAAGGAAATCTTGGCTCATATCCAAGCAATCATCTTCTGAATACAGACTTTCTCGAAATCGACACTGAAAGAACAGCCAAAACTCTCGGCGTACGTTGGAAAGCGACGTCCGTTGAGTTTTTCTTCGTCCCACCAGCGCGCTGCAGCGTTGACAACGGAAATCTCCCCCACAAAACGCCAGGTCCTTTCCCAAATTGCCAAGCTGTTTGATCCAGCAGGCTGGCTAGCTCCATTTGTTGTATGTGCCAAAATCTTTATGCAAGAGTTTTGGCTACAGGAGCTAGGGTGGGACGACGAACTTCCAATTGAGCTGTGCCAAAGGTGGCGCAACTTTCTCCAAAGTTACTCGGTCCTAGATCAGGTCCGAATTCCAAGATGGGTTTCCATTCGCCCAGAATTTCGAGTAGAGCATCATGGATTCTGTGACGCCTCTCAAAAAGCATACGGTGCTGCGATCTATGTGTGCATAGAGATGGGGCATACTACGGTAGTGCATCTTCTCACGGCCAAGACGCGCGTTGCGCCAGACAAAACTGTGTCCCTTCCCAGTGAAACATCGATGTTTTTTAAAAAAAAAAAAAGAAAAGGCAAAACAGTACAAACGATAACAATGAGGTTTATTTGAGATCATTTATCAACCTTTATCATCTAATTTGCATTTCCACTTCTATCCCGTTATTAAAAACTAATATTTTAACTCATTTGCTTTTCTCTTAATTGTGCCTTTTATTTTTACTTGTGTCTTCTCTCTATTTAATTTATGTATTTTCCTCGCGAACTCGCATTTTTTGCCTCAATTGATAATAGGGCCCGTGCGTAACAAGCACGTGCTTGGTGTCGTTGGGCCACTTGTTTGTACTGCTCGTAGTGCATCAACGTCCATCAGAAACAAAGAAACAAAAGAAGTTGATCAACAACTTCAGGTTTAAGCCTTGTCCAGCTTTGCTGAACCCTTTCAGACTCACAGGACGAGGCTTGTACACAGAAATATTTTCTTGCAACAAATTTTAATTCGTTGTCATCAGTCATCTGTAAAAAGTATTTCTTATTTAACATGTTTGTCATAATTATTTGAAAATCATATCAGGAGTGTTTTCGTTTTCCAAAAATAGCCTTGTGGCAATAATGGCATCGGCTCGGGTGGACCTCACTTTCGATTTGATTTGCAAAAATGAAAATGTGCATTTTGGCTCGTTTGACGTTGGTTCTGGTGGTGTTGGTGGACATCGATGGTGGTCACGAACCATCGATGGTTTCGATGTTTTGAAAACATCGATGTTATCGATGTTTCACTCGATGTTTCTGCACCCCTACTTCCCAGGCTAGAACTGTGTGGTGCCTTACTACTATCCGAGATGGCCGAATCCATTCTCCCCAGTATGCCGATGCTGTCCTCGAAACTCCATTGTTGGACCGACTCCGATATTTGGCTAATGAATATCGCTGCTTGAGTCAAAAGCGTCCTGTGTCCGCGTCAAGTTCAATCCTCTCCTTAAACCCCTTCCTAGATAAGAAAGGGCTAATAAGGGCGTTTGGCCACATAACGGCCTCCGAAAATTTACGTTATGATGAACGACATCCTATAATCCGCCCGTACTAATGTCCACTCTGGCGACTACTAGTACTAGTGCCGGGTCAGCACCTGGTATCCGGCCGGTGGCGATCATACGCTGAGTAAGTGTTCCCAGCGCCAGCAATAAAGCGCCAGGTCAGCAGCCGATATCTTGCAGAGTCGGCGGTTTCTTTACTGCGCGTGTTGGCCACCGGATATGGCCTGCAACTTGACAATTTGTCTTTGTGGGAGCTAGTTGTGTTAACTTCTCCCTCTTTTCCCGGTGACCTGCTGCTTCTACGTCACCGTTAGCCCCTGATTTGACGTGGCTCTTGGTCTTCAGATGGTGGTACCCGAGCCAAGCAGTGGAACACAGTAGGAAGGCGGCGAGTAGGGTGATGGAGTAGCTGAGGAGGGAGCCCAAGGTAAGCTCTTCTCTAAGGGTCCCAGTATGGTTTAGGTTTCTCAGGCTCAGCTCGTGGAGAAATGGGAGACTTAGCCGGTTTTGGTGAGCCGTGACGATCTCCCTCTGTTCGGTTGTGTCCGTTATGTCCTGAACAAAGCTCTTCGCGTACTTGAACGACTCGACCAGCTGATGTTGAATAAATGCCAAAGTTGGTAGGGAGCAGTGAATTGCGTTTACTACCTCAGCGTTTACGACATCTTGTAGTGCGTTTAGAAGGTTTCCCCGATTAGGTTTTCTAATTGTATGCCTCACCTTACTCTTAAACAAGATAAATGTGTCTACCGAGAAGCTGTTTTCGTCCTCAATTATTATTTGATTTCGGAAACAGTTTACTGGGTTGTCAGTTGTATCAATCGTGTACGTTAGCGACTGTTCGCTGTGTATTGTGGCTGCATCTGATTCCTGTCCGTCTTCTAGGACGTTTATGTTCTGGCGGGATAATGCGTCCGCCACAAGGTTTTCCTTGCCTGGCTTATAAACTAATTTTGCGCCATGATCATCAATAATCCCCTTCCAGCATTTTAGCTTCGCGTTGGGATTTTTGTCCGAGACAGTGAAGGTTAGTGGCTGGTGATCGGTAAAAATCTGTAAGCCTTTTACTCCGTAAAGGTAATTCCGGAGGTTTTTTAGTGACCAAACATTGGCGAGGAGTTCTCGTTCATTGGTCGCATAATTTTTTTCGCAGTCACGTAGGGCACGTGAAATCATTGTGATTGGGCGGCCATCCTGGGATAGCACCGCCCCTAAACCAAAGCCCGATGCATCCGTTGTTAAATCGAATGGTTTCTTAAAATCTGCAGAACATCTTCTGACGCCAAGATTTCCCTCAGTCTGTCAAAAGTTTCTCTCTGTTCTTTGGTCAAATCGATGTCAATTTTCCTTGACTGGTATTTGCTGGCTTTCCCATTTTCTCCCTTTAGGATGTTTGTCAGGGGTCTTGCGATTGTCGCGAAGTTTTTGATAAAGAACCTGTAGTAGCTTGCTAACCCCAGGAAGGATCTGAGGTCGAAAGGTGTTTTTGGTTGGGGAAATTCCTTTATGGCCTTTACCTTTTCAGGTGAAGTTCTAAGCCCCCCTTGTGAAACAATGAACCCCAAGTACTCAACGCTCTTTTTAAAGAACTTTGATTTTTCCTGGGATACTCTCATGCTTGCTTCCAGGAGTTTGGTTAGTACCCAATCCACGTCTTTAACGTGGTCCTCTTTTGTCTTAGAGAATATTATAACGTCATCTACGTACACGTAGCATAACTTAGAGATTCCTTCTCCAAGCACGTCGTCGATGGCCCTTTGAAATATGCTTGGGGCGTTTTTGAGTCCGAATGGCAATCTACAGAATTCGTACTTGCCGTTGTTTATAGAGAAGGCAGTTTTTTCCCTGTTCTTCTCCGCCAGCTCTATCTGGTGAAAACCTGATTTGAGGTTGAGTGTTGTAAAGAATTGTGACTCGCCCATGTTCGACAGTATTGTCGAAATTGTAGGGATAAGTTATCTATCATCTACGGTTCTTTCATTCAACTTCCTAAAGTCGATAACCAATCGCTTCTTCTTAACCCCATTTTGATGTGTGCCTTTTTTGTCTACAACCCAGGTAGGGTTGTTATATGGGGACTTGGATGGCCTTATTACGCGGTCCGCAAGAAGTTGTTTAACCTCTGCATTGACGAATTCGGTTACACCCATGGGATGCGGGTACGACTTGGAGTACACTGGCTCCCCGTCATTTTTAATCGTGGCGATCGTGTTTATATTAAACGGCAATGCTTCGTCTGGGTCGGCGAAGGCCTTATGATGTTTTACAATCATTTTGTCAAAGGTGGCTTTAATCGCCAGGGGAACATCCTCGTCATCGATTTTTATAAAGTTAACGTTTTCTGCTTTAGTAAACTGGATCTTTTCAGTTCCATTGTTTGTAAGCAGGACATTGCCAGTAAAATCGAGTTTCGCATTCACTTGTTAAAGCAAGTCGAACCCGATAATACCGTCAAAGTCTTTTGGGTTATTTAATATAAAAAAGGGTGTTTTTACATTAAAAACTGAAACTAGACATTTTTTGTCTATTTTGGTGAAGCCATGTATTGACTTCACTGTGAAAGGTTTCTCCGCCGCCACGATGCCTTTTAGCCCCGGGAGTGGAGTGATATAATTTTTGGAAGTGCCTGTATCTAGTAGTAATTATACCCGTTACTCGTAGAGTAAAAGGGTATATTGTATTCGCGCAAAAGTATGTAACAGGTAGAAGGAAGCGTTTCCGACCCTATAAAGTATATATATTCTTGATCAGGGTCACTAGCCGAGTCGATATAGCCATGCCCGTCTGTCCGTCTGTCTGTCCGTATGCACGCTGAGATCTCGGAAACTATAAAAGCTAGAAGATTGTCATTTTGCATGCAGATTCTAGGAGTTCCTACGCAGCGCAAGTTTGTTTCAAAAAGGTGCCACGCCCCCTTTAACGCCCACAATCGCTTATATACGATTTTAAAAATTTAAATATTTCGGAAAAGTAAAAATGCAGTTTTATTGTGTTTATCAATACCTATCAAAATGTAGAAGAAATTGTTCAAATCGCACCATTCGTTAAAAAGTTATGCGTGATCAAAGTTTCTATCTCCATCTCCCTCGCACTCCCTTTACCTGAGTAACGGGTATCTGATAGTCGGGGCACCCGACTATAGCGTTCTCTCTTGTTTTATTTCATTTCCTGCTACCTTACGCGTAATGTAGGGGAGCAGGGACTTTATCCTAAAAAATTACAGGAGTCCTCTGCGTCTAATTCGTCTTCCATCTCAGTAGCACATGCCAAAAAATAAACTTCATGCCGGCTGAAAAACCCGACGACGAAGATTATGACTCCATTGCCCAAGTCATAATCTTCGTCGTCGGGGTTTTCTTCCGGCATAAAGCTTATTTTTTGTTGAAACCGTGCCGACTGCCCTTTTTGCCATGTTGTGGGCTGCCTAAATCTGGAGGAGGTATCAACCTCCATTGGCTCTGGTGTTGGCTGGCCCTGATTATTCCCTGTGCTATTATATGGCTTCTGACGGAAAGAACCATTTTGGTTGTTGGCTCCTTTCTGGGTCCTAACGAAGTGGGGTTTTTTTTTTATTGCCCCTTGATTTTGGTTCTGCTCATAATTTTTCCAACCTGCTTGTCGTTAGTTGCTCGGCTTAAATGATTTTTCTTCACTGTGCCGGGGGAAGGTAGCCGCAAAGATGCTCCTTTCGTTACTTGATTCAGCCTCTTGTGCTAAAGCTAATGCTGACGGCAAGTCCCGAGGCTGTGCCGGAAAAACGGCTATTTTCAGTGATTTTTTTAACCCAGCGTCTTCTCTGTGTTGTTCATTTAGGAAGGCCGCTGCGGCTGCGTCGTGTGTCATGATAGTTTTGTTAGCTAGAAGCGACAAGCTTAATTCTTGTTTAATTACGTGTGACGGAGTTTTGTCCGCATACGAGAAGTCTAGGCGTGCCAGTATGGCATGCAAATTGAATACCGTGTTGAAAGAGGATAGCGCAGCCGCTGGTTCCCTTACTTTGTTTTTCAGTATTCCGACAGCCTGATAATGTCGGCTGCTGCCTTCATAGCCCTCAAATACTTTGTAGGCTGCGGTGGCAGCTTGTCTCCAGCAAACATAATTTTCCTGTTTACCGTCGAATTCTGGGACTGACTTGACCATGTCAAGAGGTTCGTCACAACGTACTCTTTGTGGTTCTAATTTAATTTCTTTGAATGGGTTGATTCGTGGGACATTATCTTTAACTTTTAATGAGAAAAAAAATTCAAATAAAAAGGTGTATCACCAGTTTCTATGGGTGCGACGAAATCCGATCAAGAGCTTTCTTGAATATTGTGTAAATGAGTTTTAATGTTTTCCCACTCCGACAATTAGATGTGAGAATGGTAATTTTTATTAAAAGAAATAAGTTTTAAAAAAATTTTTGAAATATATTATTTGTGTTAATTAATAATTCATTTTATTAATTGAAATAAAATTTTAATGCATGGGGAATAGTAATGTTCCCACCGTTAATAGATTTTATTATAATTTTAATATTTTAATGTTTCCAGAAAAATACTCCTTGTTTCACTTGGCAATTAATAATTAATTTGTTCAAAAATAACAAAAATTTGTGTGGGGAAAATAATAATGTGCACCCACTGTACCGGCAATTTTACTTCTCCGAATACTTTATTATTTATTTATTAATTAAAAATACAAAAATTTGTGTGGGGAAAATAATAATGTGCCCACTGTACCGGCAATTTTACTTCTCCGAATACTTTATTTATTGGCGAGTCAAAAAAAGACAAGAAGCCTACTCACAATTCTTATGGTTACTCCGCCGTCGAGATTTTTTATTTGTTGGTTCTGCACGCGCTGGCTTCTCTGCCGCCTTTTCTGCTGCAGTCGTCTCTGCCGCCGCTGCAGTTGTCTCTGCCGCCGCTGCAGTTGTCTCTGCCGCCGCTGCAGTTGTCTCTGCCGCCGCTGCAGTTGTCTCTGTCGCCGCTGTTGTCTCTGCCGCCGTTGCAGTCGTCTCTGTCGCCGCTACAGTTGTCGTTGTTGTTACCGCTGTCGCTGCTGCTGCTGCCGTCGTTGTCGTTTCTCGGGTGCCGGGTGATAGGTCTTGCGTTTCCCTTTATTTCCCGTCGCTGATTTCTTAGCGTTTAATTTTATATGTCTCTGCTGCCAATATCGATGCTTTATTTGCTTTATTTATTTTGCCGGTATTCTATTTTATTTTTATAGGCAATTTAATTATTTATTTATTTTTTTTAAATTTACTGCACGGTGTCTTTAACTTTGAATTGCAAATTACTTTTTTGCAATTCGCACGGTACCGAGTATCGCGGGATCTGTTTCGTTGAGCGCCAGTTATTTAGGTTTGGTATTTGGTATTTAATTAATCCCTATTTCTCCTAAACCTGTTAAGGCAAAGGATAATAAAGACAGCGCTGCCGCTAAAGTGCCGGGTCAGCACCTGGTATCCGGCCGGTGGCGGTCATCCGCTGAGTAAGTGTTCCCAGTGCCAGCAATTAAGCGCCAGGTCAGCAGTAGATATCCGGCCGGTGGCGATCACTCGCTCTGCGAGTGCTCTGACCGGGCTCCGGGTCCGGATATTAATCACAATTAATATCAACTAGATCAAAAAGAGGTATAAATGAGTTAGTCACTGTATGGAAATGGTTAGCTGAAAACCCGGATCATGATGATTTTATTAAAGTTCAGAATAAAATCAATGAATTAATTGAAAATAATAATAAGCAATCTATTATCAATTTCAAATTGTTCAAAGAAATTGAATCTCTTTCTGATGATTTTAAAAATTAAGTGTGGAATAAATCGTTGTGTTATAGAAGAAATAAAAATATAACCAACCTATGACCTCGAGTAATTCAATAACACTACAAAAATGTTTTTATTGATAAAGATTTACCACTGCGAAAACATCGTTTACGATTACTAACATTTGATCTGCAAAATTTAATCACACTAGCAAAATTTAATGTTATTAATACCAACATTTTGAACAATGATGACATCATCGAAATATTAAAAAATGAACAAAAACCAGTAATTATCGCTGACTTAATGGACATCTCTGTTTTTAAAATCGCACTGCATAAAGAACTTTTAATAATTTATATAAAATACCCAATAATTCCAAATAGATGCGAAATTTATCAAGCTAGAGCGATTTCCCAAAACGATGGGAAACTAGTATTAAGCAATCAAGTCGCAAAATGCGCAAATAGGTTTTATGAAATGTCTAACTTTAAGAACGAACTTTTTAATAATTATTGCACTTTAATTAAGGAAAAAACTTGTTTTACCCGATTATTAAATGGAGAGAAATCAACTTGTAAAAAAATAAGAGAAAGAAATAAAAAAAATAGACATCATACAAGATGGTGTCATTCTTATAAATGGTAACAATATTGTTAACAACTCCCATTTAAAAAGTTCATTTTAATAACATTTAATGGTACAACCAATATTAATACTATCTCATATACTTATTTGGAAAACCACTTCAAAAATTATGAAATATCCGATTATATGGAATATCCGGAACTTTCTTTAGATAATATAAACATTTTAAATCCTTTTATTAAAATAAATAATACAAAAATATCACTTACCTTTATATTTTTAATTTTAATCATTATATATTTGATTTTTTACTTATTATAAAATACAAAAATGCTATATTATTTGTAACCAAAATACAACGGACAGAACCAGAAAAATGTATTAACCAAGAAATTTTTTTTATCAGAATTAAGAAATCAATTAAATGAATTTCATATTGATTCGGGACGATCCATTTTAAAAGGGGGCGTAATGTAGGGGAGCAGGGACTTTATCCTAAAAAATTACAGGAGTCCTCTGCGTCTAATTCGTCTTCCATCTCAGTAGCACAGGCCAAAAAATAAACTTCATGCCGGCTGAAAAACCCGACGACGAAGATTATGACTCCATTGCCCAAGTCATAATCTTCGTCGTCGGGTTTTTCTTCCGGCATAAAGCTTATTTTTTGTTGAAACCGTGCCGACTGCCCTTTTTGCCATGTTGTGGGCTGCCTAAATCTGGAGGAGGTATCAACCTCCATTGGTTCTGGTGTTGGCTGGCCCTGATTATTCCCTGTGCTATTATATGGCTTCTGACGGAAAGAACCATTTTGGTTGTTGGCTCCTTTCTGGGTCCTAACGAAGTGGGGTTTTTTTTATTGCCCCTTGATTTTGGTTCTGCTCATAATTTTTCCAACCTGCTTGTCGTTAGTTGCTCGGCTTAAATGATTTTTCTTCACTGTGCCGGGGGAAGGTAGCCGCAAAGATGCTCCTTTCGTTACTTGATTCAGCCTCTTGTGCTAAAGCTAATGCTGACGGCAAGTCCCGAGGCTGTGCCGGAAAAACGGCTATTTTCAGTGATTTTTTTAACCCAGCGTCTTCTCTGTGTTGTTCATTTAGGAAGGCCGCTGCGGCTGCGTCGTGTGTCATGATAGTTTTGTTAGCTAGAAGCGTTAGCTTCCGTTCTATTTCATCATAATACTTGAGCAGAGGTAGTTCCCCCTGCCTCGACAAGCTTAATTCTTGTTTAATTACGTGTGACGGAGTTTTGTCCGCATACGAGAAGTCTAGGCGTGCCAGTATGGCATGCAAATTGAATACCGTGTTGAAAGAGGATAGCGCAGCCGCTGGTTCCCTTACTTTGTTTTTCAGTATTCCGACAGCCTGATAATGTCGGCTGCTGCCTTCATAGCCCTCAAATACTTTGTAGGCTGCGGTGGCAGCTTGTCTCCAGCAAACATAATTTTCCTGTTTACCGTCGAATTCTGGGACTGACTTGACCATGTCAAGAGGTTCGTCACAACGTACTCTTTGTGGTTCTAATTTAATTTCTTTGAATGGGTTGATTCGTGGGACATTATCTTTAACTTTTAATGAAAAAAAAATTCAAATAAAAAGGTGTATCACCAGTTTCTATGGGTGCGACGAAATCCGATCAAGAGCTTTCTTGAATATTGTGTAAATGAGTTTTAATGTTTTCCCACTCCGACAATTAGATGTGAGAATGGTAATTTTTATTAAAAGAAATAAGTTTTAAAAAAATTTTTGAAATATATTATTTGTGTTAATTAATAATTCATTTTATTAATTGAAATAAAATTTTAATGCATGGGGAATAGTAATGTTCCCACCGTTAATAGATTTTATTATAATTTTAATATTTTAATGTTTCCAGAAAAATACTCCTTGTTTCACTTGGCAATTAATAATTAATTTGTTCAAAAATAACAAAAATTTGTGTGGGGAAAATAATAATGTGCACCCACTGTACCGGCAATTTTACTTCTCCGAATACTTTATTATTTATTTATTAATTAAAAATACAAAAATTTGTGTGGGGAAAATAATAATGTGCCCACTGTACCGGCAATTTTACTTCTCCGAATACTTTATTTATTGGCGAGTCAAAAAAAGACAAGAAGCCTACTCACAATTCTTATGGTTATGGTGCAGTTGTCTCTGCCGCCGCTGCAGTTGTCTCTGTCGCCGCTGTTGTCTCTGCCGCCGTTGCAGTCGTCTCTGTCGCCGCTACAGTTGTCGTTGTTGTTACCGCTGTCGCTGCTGCTGCTGCCGTCGTTGTCGTTTCTCGGGTGCCGGGTGATAGGTCTTGCGTTTCCCTTTATTTCCCGTCGCTGATTTCTTAGCGTTTAATTTTATATGTCTCTGCTGCCAATATCGATGCTTTATTTGCTTTATTTATTTTGCCGGTATTCTATTTTATTTTTATAGGCAATTTAATTATTTATTTATTTTTTTTAAATTTACTGCACGGTGTCTTTAACTTTGAATTGCAAATTACTTTTTTGCAATTCGCAGTACAGAGTATCGCGGGATCTGTTTCGTTGAGCGCCAGTTATTTAGGTTTGGTATTTGGTATTTAATTAATCCCTATTTCTCCTAAACCTGTTAAGGCAAAGGATAATAAAGACAGCGCTGCCGCTAAAGTGCCGGGTCAGCACCTGGTATCCGGCCGGTGGCGGTCATCCGCTGAGTAAGTGTTCCCAGTGCCAGCAATTAAGCGCCAGGTCAGCAGTAGATATCCGGCCGGTGGCGATCACTCGCTCTGCGAGTGCTCTGACCGGGCTCCGGGTCCGGATATTAATCACAATTAATATCAACTAGATCAAATAGAGGTATAAATGAGTTAGTCACTGTATGGAAATGGTTAGCTGAAAACCCGGATCATGATGATTTTATTAAAGTTCAGAATAAAATCAATGAATTAATTGAAAATAATAATAAGCAATCTATTATCAATTTCAAATTGTTCAAAGAAATTGAATCTCTTTCTGATGATTTTAAAAATTAAGTGTGGAATAAATCGTTGTGTTATAGAAGAAATAAAAATATAACCAACCTATGACCTCGAGTAATTCAATAACACTACAAAAATGTTTTTATTGATAAAGATTTACCACTGCGAAAACATCGTTTACGATTACTAACATTTGATCTGCAAAATTTAATCACACTAGCAAAATTTAATGTTATTAATACCAACATTTTGAACAATGATGACATCATCGAAATATTAAAAAATGAACAAAAACCAGTAATTATCGCTGACTTAATGGACATCTCTGTTTTTAAAATCGCACTGCATAAAGAACTTTTAATAATTTATATAAAATACCCAATAATTCCAAATAGATGCGAAATTTATCAAGCTAGAGCGATTTCCCAAAACGATGGGAAACTAGTATTAAGCAATCAAGTCGCAAAATGCGCAAATAGGTTTTATGAAATGTCTAACTTTAAGAACGAACTTTTTAATAATTATTGCACTTTAATTAAGGAAAAAACTTGTTTTACCCGATTATTAAATGGAGAGAAATCAACTTGTAAAAAAATAAGAGAAAGAAATAAAAAAAATAGACATCATACAAGATGGTGTCATTCTTATAAATGGTAACAATATTGTTAACAACTCCCATTTAAAAAGTTCATTTTAATAACATTTAATGGTACAACCAATATTAATACTATCTCATATACTTATTTGGAAAACCACTTCAAAAATTATGAAATATCCGATTATATGGAATATCCGGAACTTTCTTTAGATAATATAAACATTTTAAATCCTTTTATTAAAATAAATAATACAAAAATATCACTTACCTTTATATTTTTAATTTTAATCATTATATATTTGATTTTTTACTTATTATAAAATACAAAAATGCTATATTATTTGTAACCAAAATACAACGGACAGAACCAGAAAAATGTATTAACCAAGAAATTTTTTTTATCAGAATTAAGAAATCAATTAAATGAATTTCATATTGATTCGGGACGATCCATTTTAAAAGGGGGAGAGTTATCCAACCCGTGAAACCAGGCCACTTATGGCTTTTATAAACAATATTTTCAAACTCTGCATTTGCCTTTTATTTTTAATTTTTTAATTTTTGTGCTGGAATGTATATGTGCGTAAATGCAGTTCGCTCTCACGCAAAAACCTCTGGAATTAAAGAGAAAGAAAAACACTGGAAACAAAAAGTTTTCGCCGTCGGTCTTGGAATTTTATTTATTGTATATTTGGGTTGACCGACGGAAAACTTTTAACTGGTATACTTTCGCTGTAGGATTTAGAAAATATGATGTATGTAATATATACATAGGTATGTAGGAAAATATATGTATTTAATATATGTATATATATACATATATGTATGTAGGTGGCCGAAAATTTATATATAAGTCTGGCCGGCGGATATGTGTTGTAATTTTCGATTTTTGTGGACTGTATTTGAAATGGAAAAGGTGTGCAAAAAAATATTTTAGCTGTGGAAACAAAGCGAAGGGGGGCTGATTTTGGCGGATCACTTGTAATTAATATTCACTGTGGGCTGGGAATATATGTATTTTGCACACTTTAAACTTTTCACTGAATTGGTTCACTGGATTTTAATTATGTATGTACACTTACGTATATTTCGGAATTTATGTAACTGTCTTTGATGTTCGGCCAAATGTACTTTTGTACTCCAAATGTACTTAATTTGTACAAAAGGAAAATGGATTAAAATGTCCGCACGATCAAAGGAGAATAGGGAAAGGCGAAATTTAATTTTTATTGCCGTTGTCGGATTAATCGGAGTTTGATTTTAGACATATCATACAGAAAGTCAAACGAAACGGAGTTTTCGATGGCTGACTGATGACCGGCAATTAAATAAATTTTATATAAGTTCGTACTTATCTTGTGGTAATTTGCCGCTGGAAAATCCGGCTCGAAGGACCAAAATGTTTTGGGGCGATGAACCTGTGAAGGAGTGATAACAATCACTCGGCGAGCGCGAAGAGAAAACGAAATTAAAGTAAAAGAGCACGGTGGGCTTTTCGTAGTTGCGCGGAGCGGCCGGGCGATGTTTATTCACTTTGATAGTCGTTAGAGTACTGCTTAAACATTATGAGCAGGATGCACGATAGCACGATAGGGGACGATATGGTGTCACGATTCTGTTCAAGGTAGAGCAAATAATTGGGAAATCATTTTTAAATTTCATCATATTTAAATTTAATATTTCTAGTTGTAAGTCAAGAGCGGGAGTCAATAAAGCTTTCATTCGGTCCTGCGAATTCGCCCCGTCTCTCGCCACTTAGGTTAATATAGGTTCTAAGAACCACCACCGCCAATCCTTTTCGTCGTCGCTTCCCATTACCATATTTTCGCCCTCAATAAATACGTAGTTACTGCAACCCAAGTTCGCTTTTGTTTGTTTAACAAATTGTTAGATTGTGAGCATTCTAACTAAGAAAGTAAAATAGCATGTACTAGCGCTTATAATTCTGAAACACATACACAAAAATTTATATATAAGTGAAACGCTTTGGAGAATTACAATCACAAGCAGAATATATGTCGTCAACCCAATTAGTGCAAACTTAATTCCCCTATTTTCGTCGCAGTGAGCACCAATTTAAGGTATTGGGAAGAAAGCTGGAAAAATGTGCGAATTGAAAAATTGTCAATCCGAGAAAATCGCCTTTCAGCATCAGGCTTACATATTCGTTGCTCTTAATTATCGGTCAGTGCATCATTCTCCGTTTGCATTTGCATCAGCCGATAAATTGAGCCGCTAGCCGTGTGCACATTCACACGAAACCTTAAAAAACAGCCGCTTCAGAGGTTTTCCCTTAAACGTAGTGATGGCACTTGGGCCCACAGAGATTCCGAGATGATCTTTAAAATCGCTTTACTTCATTTGAATTTGCAATAAGCCAAGAAGTGCAGACAACAATCTCTAGGTTAGGGCTTTCATTTGGTCCTCCTGTCACTGTTCGTCCAGTAGACGAAGACGAGGTACGTAATCATCTAAAGCGAAAGTGCTTGGTAGACTTCTAGCTATTAACGCCTTTAAAGACGAACCAACAGTTTGGTTTCCGTAGTCGCCATAGTGCTATCGAGCAAGTGCTTAGAGTAATTTACCATGTTCTGCGTGCTTTCGAAGACCACAAATACTGCTCATCCGTTTTTCTCCACGTTCGACAGGCCTTTGACAGGGTTCAGCACGAAGAAATGTTCTACAAGCTAATGCCGCTTTGGCCTGAAAGACTCTGGAATCTCATTGTATCGTTCTTAGATAATAGGGAGTTTGCTATAGATAATAGTGGACACCGTTCTGGACTTCGCCCAATTCGTGCTGGTGTCCCGCAGGGAAGCGTCCTTGGTCCGGTCCTGTATACAATTTACACTTCGGATCTTCGAAACCCAGTTGCTTGTAGTACACTCCTGGCCACATAAGCAGATGACACTGCATTTCTTGCAGCTGGTAGCACCACTACGTCTGCCTCCCGACGTGTTCAGAAATTCTTGGACGAATTTGCGCTAAATGTTGACAAAATGCAGCATGCCACATTTGCTCTCCGCCCTGGCCGTTCGCGTAGCCTTTACATTTATGGGAATAGGCTCCAGTACGAAGATAAGATGACGTACCTCAGAGTTTCCTTAGAACGTCGCCTTTGTTGGAAGGGACAAATTGATTTAGTTTGGGGATCAGCAAGAAAAAAACTTGACAAAATGGACTGGCTCCTTCGTCCAGGTAGCGGCCTATCCCTTGAAGCCAAGGTGCGGCTCTTTAAGGCCATTGTCCTTCCAACCTTAAACTGGAGAATCACTTGTTGGGGCACGGCCTGTGATTCGTCACTAAAAAGGGTGCAAACGTGCATTACAAAGGCTCTCAGGAGGATGCTGGGGTGAAGTGGCACCATTATGTAAAAAACCAAGTTATGTTCCAGGATACTGGAGTTCCGACGGTAATGGAGACGATTTGTAAATCCTCAAGACTGGGAACGTCTGCTTACACATGCAAACTGTGTGGCAAGACATCTTGCAATACCACTGGGTCGACGGCGTCTCCGCAGACGACACCCGGCAGACTAATGGGTTTTCGGCCGTGATAGACACGGTCGTCTTCTGTAACAACACATCCTGATTAGCTTACGACCGGCTATGACCACACCTGCTTTGCCCAAGAATGGGGCACCCGTTACCCGCTTTGTTTGGGATCTTAAGAAATAATTTGACAATACACGAAAACAAGGTCCATCCTTGTGTTGCGTGTTCAACAATAAATATAAAAACATTAACACCGTTATTGATGGCGGAAGCAATGCAATTGTTGGTTTGCTTAAACGCTTGTTCGTTGGATTACGGTGCGTGCGTTGGGCATAGTGCGTTGTAGCATATATATTTAAACAAATTCATAATATTAATAAACATACATATTATGAACATAGTAACATACCCTCACCCACATATCTACTACATGAAGTAACATACCCACACCCACATATCTACCACATAAACATATTTACATTACGCATTTGTCACACCCAAAATCATCGGCTCCCAAGAGTCGCCAATTAATATAAACATCCTCTTGAGTTATAAACAAATGAAAGAACCCCAAATTGTCGGGTCCCACGACTGACCATTTAATGTAAACATCCTCTTGCATTATAAACAAATGTATCCAAACTCCAAAAAGCTTTTATCCCCCAATACTGTAAAATTGCAGACGCAGCTCAAACCTAGATCGGTCTCATGCTCAGTGCTCTCATTTTGGACACTCTCAATTTATCAATAAAGTTCTTTCTCCCAATCGAAGGTTTGATAAGCGCCAGCTTAGTTTATAAGTTTGAGTTTTAAGTTGAATCTTGTAAGGAGCAGACCTATCTCTCCCAGTTCGCGTTTACACTATTTTGATAAATAAAAATTATATTTTTTTCAAACTGTTAAATCCCGAATTTGTTATTATATAATATATTATTACACCTGTTTTATTCCAAAAATTAATAAATAAAAATAAACGCACTGGCAACCAAGGATATCGAAGAGCTTAAACACAAACGAGGTATTTGCGTGAAAAAATTAACCGAACGTATCTCAACTTAAAAGAGTGTACATTGTCTTTTTAACACTTTTGTTGACAAAGATGACAATCAAAACGATATTGAGATATGCAATCATTTAATTTCGTTTTCAGCTACAGCCTTGAGAACCCGCATCGGCACAGTCACGTTTTAACACATATGGAAATGAGCAAGGTCGATGCAGGAACTAAAAGAAAATGGGAAGAAGAATTTGATTGTAGTTTGCTTCCACTTTGGAAGATAGATAGTGTCAGGGAGATGTGTCTCTGAAAATAACATAAAGGCTGACAAAATGGTAGATCTCAGCTGCCAGGAGGAAGCGTTGAAGTAAATCGACACAACCCTGCAGAAACTTTGGTCTGTGGAGAACTTGCCGCCCAAGTGTAAAGTCCATACTCCTCAGCAGCAACTTTGTGAGCACTTGTACTGTGAACACTTTGAAAAAAATACTCAAAGATTGTTATCCGGTAGATTTTTGTTTTCCATTCTAAACTGACCCAAATACTCTTGACTAATCATACGAAGTTGCGAAACGTAGACTTTTGTCGGTAGAAAGGAAATTGTCAAAGGAACCTTCGTAAAAGAAGATGTATCTTGCATTCATGGAGAAGTGCCATGGGGCACATGTCTTCCACCAAAGACAAAATTCCAAATACTTCGTACTTTTTCATTCCGCTCCAATGCCACTGACACTTTGTGGACGCTTCAACCAAGTTGAGAGTGGTTTTCGATGCATTGTGCCGTATGATATCTTAATGTAGGCCCAAGCATTTGCATAAGGTTGCCTTTACGCCAGTCGTAAAATAAATATATCGCGAAGTAATGGTGGACAATTCTGACCGAAACTTTCAGCTCATAGTATGAGTCTGAGTCTCTGAAAATCTTTAAGTTAAATACCCTTACATATGTATTTTCGCCAGCACCCTTTTTGGCGATCAGGTGTTTAATGCGGCTAGGAGAGCCACTTATCCAAAAGGTTATTCAGAATGATTTTTATGTTGTTGATTTGTTGACTGGCGCAGGATGGCTTGAGGACCTGCAAGCCCTTTGAGACGAAGTTTCTCAGGTTTTGCAAGAGGCAGGATTTTAGTTGGCAAAGTGGTTTTCAAACTGCCCATAGTTATCCGCCTCTGATAGCTCTGTAATGCCCCTTACGGCAGGCTCAGACATAACTGAGACCCTTGGCGTGGTGTGGTTACCGGTTAAATATTACTTTCAATTTCGGTTGGAAGACTATTGCCTGGATCTTCGCGTGGCAAAACGAAATATTTTTTCGGTCGACTTTTCGACCCACTTGGCCTCTTGTGTCTTTTGGTCACGAAGGCAAAGATGTTCTTGAAGGAACTGTGGCTTCGAAAGCTAAATTGGGACGAGCCGCTACCGATTCAGTTGCTTTCATCGTGGAAGACTTTAAAAGCAACGCTTCTGCAGCTGCCAAAAATTAAGGTATCGCGATTCGTCCACACAGATCCGCAAGTCCCAATTCAAATACATGGTTTCGCTGACGCTTCCATGCTACCGTATGGAGCGTGCATCTAGGTTCGTACTAAAACTACTGAAGCTTTAATGACTGCCAAATCGAAAGTAGCTTCCCTCAAGACGAATTAATTGGCCTCGAATCGAGATTTCGATCTGAAATTAGATTTGTGTTTCTCGACATAGTTATGAGTTGGGGGTCGGTTATTGAATGCTCCTACCCCGTACGAAGCCAAATTCCAGTTGTTGCTGTATAAAAGCAACCCTCACAGTTTGTGAAATCCTACGTATCATACCTGCACGTTACGAATTTTCCCGCTGGCCCCCTAAGTCTTGTTAGTCGTCTGCGCGAGAAAATATGGCTAGTTAATGCTCAAGAAATCTTTTTTTTTTTTTTTTTTCGGACGTTGATGGACTATGATTAAGCGCGGAGCCTTATTACCCAATGGGCGTAAAAACGAGATCGCGAGAAGTGAAAAAGGATAATATAGAAGCGGACAGACCAAGTTAGAAATATGTACGAGACTAATTCTAATACTAATTTTGTGCTAAGTAAGATAAAATTAATGTTTTTAGGCTTGGCAAAGAGTCGGTCGTAGAAATAACATTGTATAGTCTATTATAGTCGTTACACAGTACTCTAAACGTTTCATGCATATCATAGTTAGATCTACAAATATTTAAAGCAAGAAAAACATAGTTCCTGGTAATTCTATTAGGCACAGAGAAGTTTATGGGACCCAGTAACTCCGGACTCTCCACATCCCGGGAATAAGTTTATAAATAAAAGTTGTGCCAAGCATCGTTCTATGGTTTAATAAGGATGGTAGATTAATTATGAGAAGTCTACTAAAGTAGGATGGTAAAATAAGGCTTGCATTCCAGTTAAGGGCCCGTAGAGCAAATAATAAAAAGTTTTTTTGCACAGACTCTATCCAGTCTATATGTACACCAGTCTGAGGACTCCAAACTGCTGAACTGTACTCCAAGATTGAACGGACTAGTGAAATGAACAGAGTCTTTGTAACATAGGGATCATCGAATTCGTTTGACCACCTTTTAATAAATCCAAGTAATCCCCTGGCTTTCTTCACCATGGAAGTAATATGGTCACAAAACATAAGTTTTGGGTCAAGGAGGAAGCCAAGGTCATCAACATGCGTAGTTCAAGACAACGCACAGCCCCCCAGCGTATACGTGGCATATTGTGGATTCACCCTATAAAATGGCATTACTTTACATTTAGCGCTATTTAAATACAAAAGATTTTCTCAACACCATGTTTAAAAAGCATTTAGGTCCGATTGTAAATCTGAACTGCTGGAAATTTCATTATATTGCAGGTATAACTTAACGTCATCTGCGTGCATGAGGACACGCGAGTGAGATCAAGACTAGAGTGAGATCGTTTAATAAATAAAGTAAAAATAAGTGGGCTTCCTTGTGGGACGCCTGAAGTAACTCGGATCAAATTAGAGATAAAGTTTTTAAAGAGGACTCGTTGAGTCCTAACGTAGATAACTTAAGATCCATGTTAGAATAGCACATGGAAACCCGAAGAAGTCTAGCTTTAATACAAGAAGCGAGTGATTTACTGAATCAAACGCTTTACTGAAATCAGTGTAAACTATGTCAATCTGCATGTTTATTCTGAAGCCATTTATTAGAAAAGAGCCCCAAGAGGTTTGTCGTTGTAGATCTTCGCCTTATAAATCCATGTTGACTTGGAGATATAATTGATCTACAATGATGTTGCAAGTGGGGTGTAATAACGTTTTCGAAAAGCTTTGAGATGGCGGATAATTTGGATATGCCTTTGTAATTACTTGTATTCGATTTATTTCCTTTCTTATGAAGGGGAATAACAAATGACTCCTTCTAAATAAGTGGGAAATGAGAAGTATTCAAATACTAGGTAAACATTTTGTGCAGAGGTCTACACAGAGTTTCAGCACAGTATTTAAGCAACTTTATGGAGATCCAAAAAATTAAGTTTGACTTGCATATGGCATTTGAATAAGACGGACTTGGACGGGATGAAACAGAATATGTTGTCTGTAGAAGATGGGCAAATAGATCGGCAATTGCCTGATTTTGCCGTAGAATTTTCAAATGATAGCGATGCTTGGTAACAGGCTGATTTACGCTTAGTGTTAATAAAATTATAAAACTGTTTTGAATCTTGTGAAAATGGGACCTTACAACGACTCAGATAGCTTTTATAACACCGGGCGTTAAGCACGGTAAAATTTGACCAAGCCAAGAGAGGGCATATTGTGAACCGCACATTTTAAATTTATTGAAAAGTCTGGACTTAACATTTTTTAGGCGTGGCAACTCCTTTCCAAACCATGAAGGTTTATTTGAAATAGACGGATAGTATAACGGAACACACAGATAAAAGATGGAGTTCAATGCATTATAAAAGATATTAACGGCCTCAGCCCTGCTAGTGCATGAATAAAATTCGGACCAGTCATAGCCGGATATAAAAGTATTTAAAAGATGAAAGTTTGCCTTACGAAAGCAGCGGATTCGTTTAACCGACTTTTTGGATTTTTTATTCAGCTCTGTTCTTGCATCTACAGTCAGCTCTAGAGTTGGATTGTAAGGATCTTCCGGTTGTGTAAGTGGTGATGTTCTTAATAGACAAACGCCTTCTAAATTTGAAACAAAACATAAGTCCAGTAAACGTCCTAAGGAGTTTTTAACATGGTTCACTTGGGATAGCGCAATGTCAAGCAAGCCGTCAATAAAGTCATGCTGCGCTAAAGGAAGTAAAATATTAGAGTTTTCGTCAGGGGACCATGTAGCACTAGGTATATTAAAATCAGCTTATACTATTAACTGATCTCGATCTGACAGTTTTTTGGAAATGGACTGAATAATGGAAAGGTGATTTGCGTAAATAGTTTTTAGGACAGAAGAGAATGTGGAGGGCGCTGGGGATGGTTATACCCGTTACTCGTAGAGTAAAAGGGTATATTGTATTCGTGCAAAAGTATGTAACAGCTAGAAGGAAGCGTTTCCGACCCTATAAAGTATATATATTCTTGATCAGGGTCACTAGCCGAGTCGATATAGCCATGTCCGTCTGTCCGTCTGTCCGTCTGTCCGTCTGTCTGTCCGTCTGTCTGTCCGTCCGTATGAACGCTGAGATCTCGGAAACTATAAAAGCTAGAAGATTGGCATTTTGCATGTAGATTTTAGGAGTTCCTACGCAGCGCAAGTTTGTTTCAAACTGGTGCCACGCCCCCTTTAACGCCCACAATCGCTTGTATACGATTTTAAAAATTTAAATATTTCGGAAAAGTAAAAATGCAGTTTTATTGTGTTTATCAATACCTATCGAAATGTAGAAGAAATTTTTCAAATCGGACCATTCGTTAAAAAGTTATGCGTGATCAAAGTTTCTATCTCCATCTCCCTCGCACTCCCTTTACCTGAGTAACGGGTATCTGATAGTCGGAGCACCCGACTATAGCGTTCTCTCTTGTTTTTTAATGGTATTTTCCATTTTCCCTGAACTATTTTTTTTCTCTTAGCTTCGTACTCTTTTACAAATATGTCCTCGGGCCAGAAACTGGCGGAGCACACAGATGCAAAAAGAGCACAAGGAATACCAATCTTAAATGATGATACTTTCCTAGCATAAGAAAATTTAAATTGTTCGACCTTCAAATCATCTACTTGGATTTTGTTACGGATATAAGCCGTTATGTCCAGTGATCCGAGGTCTGGGGCGAGCCGTGAAACAAAAACATGCTTTAGCTTTGGTATAACACATGCGACCTTTTTTGGTACTACAGAATTGGTTTCTGTACTACCAGTATCGGCCGGTAATCCGAACTTTAAGTCCACATGAGATGTTGGGCCATTATTTTATTTTGATCGGACAGAGCGGAAGTTCCTAGCGGCGCCACATCGGTTCCAGCAACTTCGTGTACCGAATCAGTTTTTGCCCCCGATCTTAGTACCATTTGAGTGGAGCCTAAGATTTGCAGCTGAGCTGGATTCGAATCGCGGGCAGCAGGTTGCACAGCACCTGCCATAGAATGCCCACCGACGGCGACTTGTTTGCGCTTTGGGGAATCGGGCTCAGCTAGCATGCGACTAGTGAGCTGCGATTCAAGCGCCACGAGCAGGTCCGAATTTTTACGCCAGTTCCGGATTAATTCAGTAATACTGCTTTTTGTGAGCCGCCTAATAGATATTGCCTGGTTCTCATATACGATGCATTCATCGCAGTAGTAGCGTAGGCCACTCTCTTATCGATGGCATCGCGAACCAGGCCAGAATAGCCAATAAACTTTGCGTGATAAATTTTATCACATGTATGGCAGGGAATATTTTGCTGTCCAGCCGAGATAACTTTCTTGTAATTTTTCAATGAACAGAAAGCCATTGTCACTGACCACGGACCACTGTGCACTATAGCGGACAAAAAAATCGAAAGCGCTCAAGAACTTTTTGATGAGAGAGAAAGGAGAGCGACAGAGCGGGAGCGAAACACCGACTAACTTTGATGTTAGGCACCACTAACGAGATAGAAACGAAAAGAGAGAGAGCGAGATTATTAACCGATTAACTCCGGTATAAGACACCTCAGAGAGATATTTGTTTGTTGTTTGTGCATGCGCTGCTTTCGCTGTGAGCCGCAATACTTGACGCAAACCATGGGGAACTTGCCTGGAGATAGACTTTGAGCTCTCCGCCCTTTTAACATCTGTTGCGCACGCATCCTATCCGTGGTAAGCCACCTTACAAGTCGTATGTGTCCTTGTTCGTATGTTTTGCGTCCAAAGCGGCCTTTCAAAAGTTCGTGAGTCCTCGCGGAATTCCGAAGAAGGTGTGGCAAACAACGCAATAAATTTCGTCGGCGCCGATCGGCACATGAGGGAGTTTCGAGCAAGGTCTGGAGGAGTAGAAGGGCGGTATAACATAAGCATCAGAATACGGATGCGATTTTCCCTTCATACCGCCCAGAGCACGGCACTTCCGGGGACTTTGGGAGGCAAAGTCCTACAAAGCACCTTTAGATGGTCGGCTATGACCTCTTGACCGCGGAGGAGCTCGGTACTCTCCTCACCAGCGTGGAGGCCGTGTTCAACTCCAGGCCCCTTGGAACACTCAGCAGTGACCCAAACGACGGCGAAGCCCTGACCCCTGGGCATATCCTCACCGGAGGCCCCCACCAGTCCCCACCATGCACGCAGGCGCTAATAAAGGTTCGGGTTGCGGACGTGCGGACGTAGGAGACGTTCCCCGGCGAGCTGTCCATCGAGTGGCCCCTTTACCTGTGTTGTCCTGAAGGACATCGTACCTTCAGAGGGGGCGGTGATTCGCACTTGGCGGTTATTTAAATTTACAGTTTCTACTGTAAGGCCAGAGCGGAAGCCAATAAAGCTTTCGTTCACTCTTGCAAATTCGCCCTGTCTCTCGCCAGTTTGGTTAAAATAGGTTCTAAGAGAAATTTTGTGAATTAAAATTAACGCCGTTTTTCATTATAATATTAGCTACTGCAACGCTAGCTCGCGTTTTTTTTTTTGATACAAAACCGTATTAATTGCAGAGATCAAATGAATTAAAAATCCTGGCCTTAAAGGACAGTACTTCAGAATACTTACAGCTAGGGCAATATTCCCGATGCTCGAAGGCTGTGCGAAAAATTAATTGATACTATCGAAAATAAAACATTGAAGATAATGAGTCTTTTAAAAATTTCAGGGCTTCAATGGGAACCTATTAAAGACGAATTTATGTTTTTTTTAGCTTAGCCAAAATATACGATCCATTAGGATGCTTTGCACCTGAAATTATTGTTGGGAAGTTATTTATGCAAACGCTTTGGTTAAAGGGAAATGATTGAGACTAATAACTATATGCTTATAATTTAACCAAGCTTAAGTTGTAGGAAGAAAATGTAAGATTCTTGGGAAAAATGGGGAATCCATGATAAAAACAAAATTGAAATTCCAGTTAAGCTTTACGTATATGAAAAAGTAGGAAAACCAGTCATATTAATAGTTAGCAAAGTAAATCCTATCAGTAAGAGGGTTCTTAAAGTAGAACTTTGTGCCGCCCATCTTTTGAGTAAATTAACGCAAAGAACAAAGGAGTTAATTTCTAATAAACCACAAAGTTTAGCGGGATTGATTCTACATATTTTTTAGCTTGGGTTGGCAATGGGAACTGAAAAGATAAATTTATTAGAAGTAGAACTAATGATGTTAGAAAATTAACGGAAGCTGAATGGACTACTTGAGTAAGATCGGAAGGGCAAAGGTCGGAAGGCCAAAGGACAAGTGGCCCAAGCTCAATTTGGAACTAAATGAAGATATAGTTATTGTCGGGACAAGCAGCAGCCGCCACCTAATCTATATATATAAAACTGTTCATTGAAAACTAAGAATCAACGCACAGCCTAAACTAATTAAATGACCCTATTAAAATTTTTACCATTCAATACTTATAACACTAAACTGATTTGCTAAGATTTATTTTGGCCACAAACATGCCCCCATTTTCTTCCAGTGGCAAAAAACCCCCAATTTCTATAAAAAAAATCTGGACGCTAAACGCGTTAATCAATCGATGCGATTTTTGGCCAAAATTTAGTCCTCTACATAATAAAGATTCTATTTAATTTAATATTCGATATTTTAATGTTTACTATTTTTTTTATCGATTTTTTAAAATCTAAGAATCTGCCTCATTTTTTCCTAACGGCAAAAAAACACTGACCTAAGTCAATTAGCAATATGAAAATTTATCGAGGGAATCCTGATACTTTAAGGATTCATATGGTGGTTTTACTGAAGCTCTAGGTCAATTCTAAAAAAAGTTACATTAGCCTAAAGTAGGAATAATAATTCCAACAAATTATACACAAGCATTGAATACCGAATGCATTCTCTCGCACTGTCTCTCTCTCTCTCTCTCTCTCTGACTCTGTGTAGTACAATATTTCTGCGGCGGCTGATCTTGATTTATTTTTAGAACTTAAAATTAAAAACTTAAAACTAAATTAAACTTAACAATAAATTAACAAAAAATTAAAATTAAATTATACAAGCAACACACACGAATAAACCCCGTCAAAGCGTTCAAGCCGCTAAGCTTTGTGAAAAGGGCAGGGGGCAGTCATCATCTCT
Source organism: Drosophila rhopaloa (assembly GCF_018152115.1). Taxonomy (NCBI): domain Eukaryota; kingdom Metazoa; phylum Arthropoda; class Insecta; order Diptera; family Drosophilidae; genus Drosophila; species Drosophila rhopaloa. Next base: position 12,859,389 of record NW_025335034.1, on the reverse strand, counting down.
ATATATAAAGCTATCAGTAAGAAAACTGGGGCTCCCCAAGTGGCCCCAATCGATTCCAATTGGATAAAAGGTCCATTTTCCTTTCAAAAATTCTGGACGCTAAACCGTTTTAGCAATCGAATCCGTTTTCGCCCAAAAATAGTTAAAGACATTATAAATGTTTAAAATATTTGACCGCTTAGATTTAAGGCTTTTTACTATTTTTAACACCCGTTCTAAAATTACAATTTAGCCAAAAATATCTTCAAACGTCGAAAAATGGCACTTCTAAACTGAGTATCAAAAATTCCTTCGGTAAAGTTTTTCCTTAAGCTTTAACGATGCATTTAATGGTTTCACCAAAGCTCTAGCTATCTTCTAAACAAAGAAATTAAGCAAAAAGTCGATCTTTTATCGAATTTAAGTGTCTCCATAAGCATCATACGTTTTCTGCCTGCATATTGCTATCTCTCTCTGCATTTTCATACAAATTGTCAACAAATGATTCCATCTCTCTCCCTCTCTCTCTGCCTTGCATTTCCGTACGCTTCCTTAAAAATATAAAATGAGCTTTAATACGGTTTTAATATCTGTAGACATTAGTTTATAGTTATTGGTGACCCAAAAGATTGCAAAGACTTCAAAATGGTCATTAACGCTGATAAAAAGCCAGCAAATGCTCATAGAGGTCGTTATAATGCACCTCAAACAAATGAAGTGGGTTTGGTATTAGTTGATCAACAATTTTCAAGTCGGGACATTGTTATTGAGAGTCATAATAGCAAAGTGAACTTTAAAGATCTTATGACTGTCTACAATATCCATTAATTTTTTGCCACGGATATGATGGATATTCCATAAATATTCCCCAACGGGATCCGTTAACAAAGGGAGACTAAAGTCAATCACTTGCATTATTATTGAGCTCTGTTTAATCAATTTTTGGTTGATATGAGTGCAAAAATGGAAACCGAACGGCTTAATTATATTCGAGCAAATCAAAAAAAGTTGGGAGCAGAAAGTTACATATGTACATCTTCAAGACGCTATAGGTAGGGGAGATGCAGATATGACTCAACTTGGTCAGATGGTGATTTTACCTTCCACTTTTACAGGCTCTCCTCGATATATGCATGAAAAGACCCAGGATGCTATGACTTATGTTCGACATCATGGCCGACCTGATATTTTTATAACATTTACCTGTAACCCTAAATGGGAGGAAATAACGAATGAGTTGTTTACAGGCCAAAAACCTCAGAATCGTCATGACCTGATATCTCGAGTCTTTCATTTAAAAGTTAAAACATTAATGGCGCTGTTGGTTAAAGGCCAATTGTTTGGTGAAGTACAGTGTTTTATGTATTCTATTGAATGGCAAAAACGTGGTCTGCCCCATGTCCACATACTTATTACATAAGAAAAGTAGGATATTGGGGTTATCCATCGCAAGCGAAGCTGCGGGCACCCTGCTAGTTTATAGATAAAGCTCAAACAAAGCTTTCGTATTACATACTAATTGCTTATGTTCTCGCCTTCGTTGGTCGCAAGCCGACTCTCTCTCTCTCTCTCGGCCGCTCGACTTCAGCGCTTATCGGCAGCATCGTCAGATAGAGAGCTTTATCTGCGCTAATTATTTAAAGCGGGATCACTCTCTCATGTACATTCATTGCGCGCGCTCAATATATTGGCATATATTTTCTGTATCCTCCAATATTATCCGCAATAATAAAAAATCTTATTATAACGTTTAACTAATTATATCGGCGTTATTATTTCGAGTTTAAAGGATAGTCGTTGAAAAATCTCAATGACTGAACAGTTATAATGACGAGCACAGAAAAAAGCTGGATTATTAGTTATTAAGAAACAACAAGAGCGCCAATTCAATGTGTTGATCGTGCAAGATACAGGCAATCTACAGGTAAACGAATATTTCCAAATGCAGAGTAAGTAGTCCATATCAACTAAAATGCTCAAAAAAATCGAAGAAAAAAACAAAAGTGTTTTTTACATTTGAAATGAAGAAGTGAAAATTGTTTTTCCATTTTGCGAAAATAACTTTTTAGGAATTAATTTCCGACCTAAAAACCGATCATAAACTAACAAGATTGCCTGCCCGTCGCGCACGCACTCTGTATGAGTGGATCTTGCTATGTTTGCCTTACCAAGGGGCGGAGAATTCGCGCCAAGGGGGGGACTTGTTCCGAAAAGTTTAAGATTTACTGGCGAGCAGCAGTTCTCTCCACAACGCTCTCCAGATTTTAATTCTGTTATGTTAAGTAAAGTGTTAATCTGATTTTCCAAAGGGACAATCGGATGACGATTAACGTCAAATTAATTTTTCTTATTGTGTTTCTGGAAACTTGTTATTGATAGTATTTTATACCAAATTTCAATCATGTCACCCACAAAAAACTCGCAATCGAATCACAGGAGTTAATAATGCGCTCGTCTAAAGATTAGGAGCGATCTTAAAGGATTCAAGAAAAAAGTGAAAGAATAAGGCCCCGTTAATCGAGTACCAGTATTTGCCAATGGGAGAGTTTTCCGAAAAAGCACAGAAATTACTAATCAAAATTTAAAATAAATATAGATTTCTAAACAAGTTCAAAACCTCAAGACAAAGGCAAAATGATGATATTATCAACATGTTAGCCAAATCTTGTAAGGAGTCTTAAAAACTTTCTACTAATCCAGATGCAGAAGAGCGTCCTGGCGACAGCGAAGGAGGCGAGAATGCCGGAGAAGTGAAGGGCATCCAGGTCAAACGGGAAATATACGTAGGAAGTAAAGTAAAGTAAGTAATGTCAAAACCCAAGAGCCCAAGGATCAAAATCGCAAAGTCCAGACGCCGAAAGACGACAAGTGTACAAGGCTGAGGCTACAACGCTGAGTTCCAACGATGCTAGGTCGTGGCGGAGTCCTTACGCGGTGTCAGGCGAGAAAGATGGATAGGCAATAAGGGATAACCAGTTTTACCTGCTAGGCGATACACCTTGTCGACAAAGTCCAGACTGAACTCAGGGAGCCTGCGATAATGGTGGCTAGGCGACAAGGCAAGCATTGATTAACCTGCTGGGCGATACACCGGCCCAGGTAGGAAAGTTCGCATAACATCCAGGGTGACGGTGGAGCCGTCCCGATCTCAGACACCCGGAGCAGCAAGCCAGAAGCGACGCAGCAGAGAACAGCGAAAACGAGCAGCTGAAGAAGTAGCAATAAGGGTATAGTAAGAGAAACAATAAACCAGCACCAACCCAATCCTTTCATGCGTTATCCTTTGGTCACGGTCAATCATCATTATAAATTTGGGGTATGACATTTTATTTCTTTTACCTTTTTTTTTAAATTCTTTTCTGAATGCACAACAATTGAAGAATATTGCGTTAAAATTTTAGATTCATCCGAGTAAAACTTCCGAAGTAATGGGCAGTTGAACGTAAATAAGTTGGCTCGTTTTGTATGCGATTTTACGGTGTCCAAAACTTTAAAACGCTCTCCTGAAAAGTTGCAATTTCAAAATCGGTGAACACGATCCGGCAAAATCTACTAAACAAATCGTTTTGAAATTTTGCACACAATTTTTGTACCTAAATCCGCAGGTACTGACGTCGAGTTTTTTTTACTGATTACTTTTCATATATATTAAAAAAAATTAATTTTTCAAATATATTACATTTTTAGGCTAAAATCACGTTTTTGACTTTAAAGAGTTACCAAAAATCAAAAAATTGGATAAAAAAAAAACTCAACGTAGTTACCTCTAGAAACATATTAACTGATGATCCAGCGACGACGTTTAAGTGTTGTACTTTAATATGCTTATAAAATAATTGATCTGACATTAACCGTATCGCGTGAACAAATTCTTGAAAATAGCCTTTTTTTGGCCGAATTAACCAAACCCCCCCCCTTAATAAGCCATCCGAATTTTAAATTTTTTTTATATTTATAGGCCTTTTTGATCAAGTTTTCTTTTACCAAAAAATATAATCACTCTATCCCATCAAAGCTCAATTCTGAAACTTGGCCGCATTTATCTGCTAATTAATTGATGAGGCCAACGCAGGACAAAGTAATGCAGAGCAAACCACATAGCTCGAATCTCGTGTTCTTCCTTTAACAGTAACCATTTCTCCGATTAGCCCTCTCAGTAATACGAAGTCCAGCTCAGTTTTCAGCTCTTCAAAAGACCCTTCTTGTCTGGCCTGTTATCTGGCAGATACATAGTATGCCTCTCCCTCTACCTCAAGATAATTCTGTCACTTGTGTGAAGAAAATTATCAAAAAGCAACTCAGATATTGCCATCCATCGGCTTAAAAAAATGTTTCCCCTTAAATCTGATGCATAAAGTTTTTGGCCGCTTAAAAGAAGGTTTTTTGATAACGTTTCCGTTCCTATAAAGTATTTATATTTCTGTTCAGGATCAAACCTATGTCGATTAAAGAGGTATAGTATTTAATTTTATTTTTTAATTTTTAATCTGAATGCACAACATCTTAAGAATATTGTGTTAAAATTTTAGATCGATCCGAGTAAAGCTTCCGAACTTATGGGCAGTGTAACGTAGGTAAGTTAGCTCGTTTTGTATTCTCCTGAAAAGTGGCCATTTCAAAGTCGGTGTACACGATCCTGCAAAATCTATCGAACGGATCGTTTTGAGATTTTGCACAGTATTTCTCTACCAAATTCCTCTGGTAACGCTGTCGAGTTTTTTGAAAATGTATTATTTTTAGAGCAACAAATATGTCTACGTTTTGGGCGAAAATCGGGGTTTTTGACTTTCAAGTGCTTTAAAAAATCGAAAAAAAAATAAAAAAATAAAACTCGAAAAAAAATAAAAACTCAGATGATTCTGTGACCAGTTATCGTGTACACCGCAAAACGTGTTTTGTTCGAGGCGCCGCCGGAGATTGCCTGTACCTCACTCAATTTTTAATATTTTTGGATGAAAAAATTCACACATGTTGTTTAAATGTTGCCCTATCACATGCAACAATTGAGCTGAGACTAAAAAAATGGCCGATTTGGCACCGAATTAACTATCACAGTTAAGCTATCACAGTCTGTCAGTCCGTTCATCCTTCCGTCCGTCCGTCCGTATAACCGCGCACTCTAACGCCCACAAATCACCAAACGCTTTAGAGACCTCGTAGAGAGTAGTTATTGGGCGGCATATGTCAAAACTAGCACTTCAGTCAATATCTATCAACGCTTCAAACATCCATTGCATAATTGCAAACGCGGCAAAGTATGGGCAACTTATTTCCAATCGAAGGGAATTGGGATACCGAATCTTTACATTCAAATAAAATTTGCTTGAAATTTATAGGTCGAGCACAAGTATTGAATTAGTAAAAACCTTGAGTAAACTCTTGTTTGCGATACAATTTTAATATCCTTGCTGATATAATAATGATAATTTTAGTTTTCTATATACTCTGCAGCTTCCATTTATATGTCATATTGCTATTATTCTCTATTTACTGTCGTTGGCTGGCCGAAATTTACTTTCTTTCTCGTTTTTTTATATGTTGATTAATTAACCTTGTTGGGACCCTATTCTTATATATGTATGTGTTACTTTTGTTTATTTAAAAATTGCTCACTTGTAATTTAAATTTTTTTATTGACAGTAATATTCAAGTGCAACTGGACCAAGCTCGACTAATTAAACAGCTGACTGGGATTATATTGAGCCCAATAACAAGTTTGTTTAAGGACCGCATAACAACATCGATAGCCGATGGTCTAAAGGAACAAATGCAATCTGTTATGGATGATTTTAATAATGAGGATCCTTTACAATTACGCGAATTTACAAATAAGTTAGTATCTGGAATATCAAGAAATGTTACAGATGACCTTAAATTTTTATAATGCTGCAATTTTCAAATAAATTTAAAAAATGGTATTACAAATAAAATAAAGAAAAGCCTCTTGAAAACTTAAAATAATAATCCTATATCTTAAGCAGCAAATATGGATTTAAATTTAATACCCAGCTTAATGAACATAGACCGACTGACTTGAGTATTGTTTCAGGGCGACGGTTTTCCAGCATAAGTTTTAAAAACAAAAAGTAAAAAATTAGTTTAATTCCTGAAACTTATAAATACTGTTTTTGCTTTTATGCCACTGTATTGACCTATTAGTGCCCGGCGTATAAGATTTCAAGGAATCCACTTCAGTAAAGGTAGTAAGTATTCTAGGAGGATCTTGTGTAGCTTAAGTTAATTGTGTCATGGGTAACTGAATTGAAGACTTGGCAGAAGTCTGTGAAGATTACATTATTTTGTTTTTAGATAAGAAGCCTTGACTAATAAAGGTCGGGAAATCGTGAAGGTTTGTTGTAATTGACCAAATTTTGTGAAACCAAGTTGATTTTGAGATGTTAGAGAGCTGGGGTTTGAGTTAGCACCAGGTTTGGTTATGCCTCTTTAAACTACTTTAAATAATAATAATAATGGACTCCTTCTGAAGGCCTGGAAAGATTCATCGATATATATGCTTTGGAAATTCATGTTTAATGAAACAGCAAGTGGTTTTGCGCATTGTTAAAGAGAAAATTACAGTTTAATTGTTGATAAGCTGTGTCAGGCTTTAAGCCCATTTTTTATTGTATATATTTTTTAATTATTTAATTGTTCTCAACAGTTTTTTATATAGCTTGGTCTTAACATCGTTTAATGATCCACGTGTTTTATGACCAAGGAGGGCTATTAGATAGTTTATGAGTTATGATAGGAACAAGTTTATCAAACAACGAATACAAGATATTGTAATTAGTTAATACGGAGTCCTCATGAGAAAGATTGTAGACACAAGACTTGGGATGGGTAAGCCGACATTTGCGAGTCATCGACTATCCGTAAACATTTATTTCACAATGGTGCAGTAGAAGAATTAGGAGTCTTCAAAATACCGTAGAAAGCAAAGCAGAAAAAAACAGATCTAGGAATCTTCCGCTTTAATTTGATATTTAATTAGCTTGGGTTCCTCATTTTGTTTGCGAAATCTTCTCAATTCTTTAACCTACAGATCTACTTGACGACCATTGATAGGGCCATTTGGATGATGTGTGGCCTCATCATTTACCGGGCTATTGAGCGTACTGGAGGATATTGGCCCATGACTGCTGGGCCATGACTGCTGGGCCATGACTGCTGGGACTGTATTGAAAATCAGGGGCTACTATTTTGATTCGAGAGTTGTAAACGTTCTTTTAGGGTCTTGCAGACCGGAACTTCTCTATAGTTGGCGGTATGGTTACCTTCGCAGTTGCTGCATTTCCCCGCGTTGTATTGTCCTTATTGGCTATGTAGGATGCTATGACGTGTTTTCCGCTTGTGTTTTTAACTAATTTTCTACGATTTGACAAGTTATAGATGGGGTAAAATAAGTTCTTCTTGATTTGCTTCGTTTCAGGACTTACTTAAATTTTAAACAAATGTTGCGGAATTTTATTCCTATTTATTATGATTATGTCTTTACGGATTAGAGTTCCAATTGCAAAGACCGAATCACATCGTCTGTAAGAATTTAATTCGTTTTATTACCACTGGCAGCCATTTTCTGCTTTAAAACTGGTACGTATACTATTCTAATCATTTAAAATCTGAAGTTTTGCTTTTTTTAAATTGCCCTTGCCTATGGTCTTATTTGTCGTTATTGTCCAAAATTACTAATTTATTTTCACAATATAAATTTTTTTTTAAACTAGTTTAGAAGCGTTTTCGTTATTCGATTTGGGTTCACATGCACAAGGGTGCGACCGCGATTGTTTTTGTTCCAAATTGCCGCATTAACCGCCCCAACGGCTGTGTTATTATTGTTGCTGATTTTTTTCCCTTCTCTCTCTCTCCCGCGTCCCTTACGCATGCACTGCGCTGCCGACGGCATAACCCAGTGAACATTTCTCCCGAACGAAAGTCAAGGTTTTAATTCCACCGTTCCGGCTCCGTTTGAAAATAATTATTTATAATTATAAATATTATTTAATTATAAATATTATTAATTTAGAATTATAATTATTATTTAATTATAAATATTATTTAATTATTTACGACCAATTAATTTTTTTTTTCGGTTTTCCTGATTTTTTGCGATCGAAGATATTTTCTAACCCCCAAAAAATAAATACAATTAAATTATTTGGCAAATAATAACAAAAGTCAACAAGAAAGGAAAGCTAACTTCGGGCGGAGCCGAAGTTGATATACCCTTGCAGAATATTATGTACATTATATTCTCCAAAATTATTTATATGATGCATTCTTAATACTCATAAAAAGTCCCAACTTCCTAACTTTACAAACACCCAAGTTATGGCATTCCCGATCAATCAGTTATATGGCGGCTATAGGATATAGTCGGCCGATCCTTATGAAATTTGGTAGGTCGGATTGATTGGCCAAATATAACACGCATAGAAAATCCCAACTTCCTAACTTTACAAACACCAAAGTTATGGCATTTCCGATCAATCAGTTATATGGCAGCTATAGGATATAGTCGGCCGATCTCGGCCGTTCCGACTTATATACTGCGTGCAAAGGAAAGAAGGGTGTGTGCAAAGTTTCAATTCGATAGCTTTAAAACTGAGAGACTAGTTCGCGTAGAAACAGACAGACGGACAGACAGACGGACAGACGGACATGGCTATATCAACTCAGGAGGTGATCCTGATCAAGAATATATATACTTTATAGGGTCGGAGATGTCTCCTTCACTGCGTTGCACACTTTTGACCAAAATTATAATACCCTCTGCAAGGGTATAACAAAGGGAGTCACAAGATAAATAAATACATTTTCATCGATTTCCAAATATTTGTTTTCTTGTTTTCACGGCACTGTGCTTTTACTCCGCACAAATTTACAGTGTGACCGTGCTCCGTGGGTGTTTTTTCATACTAAAAAAAATTTCGGCGTCAAATACGTCGAATAGCTCCTCATGTGGCTCCATTCGACTTGGGGTTTTTCTCGTTCCTTCATTTGCAGCGACGACCAACTCGTTGGCGACTCAGATCACACCGAGGGCTTAACTGTGAATATCCTCACGTTCCGAACGAAACGCCCCTTGCTCAGGTCAGTCGACAAGAGCTGATCCGCAGATTTCGATTCCGAGAATGCCCATCTATCCGTTTGGACAGGTCCGGATCCGCGTCTCCGCGGCCGTCTCAATTAACGCCAAATGCTGCCACTACCATTCCAAGGGCAAAAAGCGACGAGTCCGTCGAGACTATCCCCGGTCCCCCGTTAAGGCTTTCTCGGTCGGTGTCCAAGATGGCTCAAACTGCGATAGACATCGCCCTCAAAAAGTTTATTACCACAACAGACCGGGTTATTCATACTCCGAGCGCCGCTGAACCAGAACGACATTCCCCTGGCAAGTGCCAAGTCCATCAGGACCAAATCCGGGCCCTGTGGGAAGAGGTGCAGAAGAGCTATGAAAGTTGCTCCCATCTTATTTCCGCGTCCACCGACAATACGGCCACCTCGACAGTGCTTGAATCCAAGTACAGTTACTGCTACTCCGTATATTCGAGATGTTTGGTCCAGCCTCGGGACATAATAGACAAGGCCGCCTCCCAGCCCACTCTGGCTTCTGTCAGTAGTCCAACACCCCCGTCTACGGGCTGTCGTTTGCCACCAGTGGACACCGAAGTTTTCGCTGGTGATTACCTGCGATGGTCCACCTTCAGAGATCTTTTCACCGCGATATACATCCACAAAATTAAGATAAAGCAGCTTTACCTGAACTGTTTTGCACGAGGGCACCTGCAACGGGATTGCACTAGCGCCCATAGCTGCTTCACATGCCACAGCCGTCATCACACCCTCCTGCACCGCGGTAATCCATTCTCGGCCGCTTAAGAGCTTCTGCGCCAGCCAGATTTCGACCCGCGCCTACTACAAAAGGCACAAGCGCCTCAGAGGATCACTGTGATCTGCAAGTGTGCTTCGCTTCCGGCTCAACAGCCGTCCTACTGGGCACAGCCCTCATTAACATTTTCCATCTAGGGTGCAATTTCCAAGCGCGAGCCCTGATCGACTTTATTACGGAGAGACTTTTCAACCTCGTCAAACTTTCATTCAAGACTATCCAGGCCCAAGTCCCCGGTTTTTTTTGCAGCTGACCGGGAATCTGCCATCGTATCCAGTCCATCGAGATCTTCTTAAGGGAATTCCTGACATCCCCCTCGCAGACCCAAAGTTCTTCGAGAGCTCCCAAATCGATGTCTAGATAGGAGCCGACATTTTTCCGTCCATCCTCCTCGGCAACTCCAGGGCTAACATTTGGGGTTCACTTCTCGGCCAGGAAACCATTTTTGGATAGGTGTTGATAGGCCCCATATCTCCAAAGGCCCCCCGCAATGTGTCCGCCTTCTCCACACGAGTTACCTGTCCTATTCCGCCAATCAGATCTCACAAGATGTCTCCACACTCGCGCAGCGCCATCGCATTGGAACAAAGACAAACTAGAGGTATGAAATTCTATCGTTGTGGAGTCTGTAGCGGGATCCCTCCGCTTCGGAAATGTCATCGGTTCCTCCGTCTGAGTGTCGAGAAGAGGCTCCGGGCTGTCCTTGCCAACCGGTACGGCCAACGCTGTTTGGTCATCGAGGACTCCGACGAAGCGTGTGGTGATCGCTGCTCCTAGATCTCCATGAACCACTGATGTCATCACGGCAGTCCCGCCCGGCGGCACGCCGCTCCACGGCCCTCCTCAGCCGCTCCTCGGCCATCGTCCGCCACACCACGGCACTCTTCCGCCGCTCCGCGGCAATTCTCTGCTACTCGTCGGGGTGCCACGCAGCCCGCGCTCGCCGCTCCGTCCTTAACGTACCTCCTGCAGCGGCACAGCATCAACCTCCTCCCGACTGCTTTGGTGCGGTTAGATACATACCAGGACTCGACACTGCGGCGCTCATCGACCCGTATACGCCTACGAGCTCCATCGACGCATCGCTAGCGAAATGTTTTCGCTTGCCGACCACCAACGTGGGAGGCGAACAGATTTGCTCGGCAACCATAAGGTCCAAGATCGACAGCGCTGTCCTGCTCGACGTCATCTTTAAAATAGAGCCTCACGTGCGCATCCGTACTCCAATCCGAGAGCTGAGCGACGCGGGACGGACCCACTTCCGGGACATTACGCTGGTTGACGAGCTGTTCTATCTCCCCGCGACGATCTCCATCATCCTGGGCGCGATACAGGATGGACTACCAGTGGCCCAGAGCACCGTGTTTGGGTGGGTCGTGTCCAGAGCCTGCGACCAGCCGTGAGAAGAGCAACCATGCTATGTTGCAACCCAAAGAGTTGCAACGGGGGCGGAATGTTTAGGTCAGTGGCCCACTGCATTGCCGCTGCTCACTGAGCTCTCCAAGCTTTCGCTCTCGCCCCTCTTGCGCTCCCTCGCTCGCTTCTCGCAACGTCCGCGCACCGGTGCGCGAAACCCGGATCCGAACTCCTCGGTCGGCCACTGCAGATCTCCCGCTCTCTCTTTAGCGGAGTAAAGCGGGAGGGAGTGCGGTTTTATATTTAAGTTTAGTCTCATGTATTCAGCCGAATAAAGACCACACACTGAATTACCACGACGCCCCCGAATTGTTCATTTTCATTCACCTTTGCGCCGTGGGAATTTTTTGTGCCTAAAAGAGTCTTTTTTTTTGTGGCAGGATGTGAGGAGTCTTAAACTCCCCACAAATCCCGATGCAGGAGATCGGCTTAGCAACAGCGGAGGAGGCGGGCAAGCCGGAGAAATGAAGGGCATCCAGGTCAAACGGGAAATATTCGGACTTCATATGGCAAGGGCAACGAGATCATACAGTAAATAGGCGGACTTCGGACCCGCATAAAGAGGACACACCGTGATTGAACGGTACCTCGATGGACCTTGGACCCACGCCTGCAAGGGCAACGAGGTCATACGGTTAATTGACGGACTTGGGACCCGGATAAAGAGGACACACTGTGTGTAGGATTTCTACCGAAATCTGTTTGCTGAACATATTTTGTTGCGTGCCGCAAGTCAATAAGTACAGAACAAATTGGGCTGCGGAGAAGTGAATACGTCAAGATTTCTTTTCGTACTGATTTCATTGAGCATGGATCCGAGTTTATATAGATGATTTGGGTTTACAAGGATATTTACTTAGGTCTAGTTTAGATAAAATGGACAACATGGTTTATTATCAGTTTACAGCAATAATAGCCTAAATAAGCAATTACATCTACCAGATGGTCAGGTTAAAGTTTCCCAAGGGTTATGACAGATGCTGTAAGGGCACGCCCGTCGGCTGGGTGCATATGGTTTATGACCCGTTATCACATGAAGATGTGCACAGACCAGGATATCAGCTACATATTTATTTAGGTCAAAGTAGCTATCAGCAACGAACGAATTTCTGTCGAAATCGTACATACTCCCGGCCTTGAACTGATGTTCAACAATCGTTAATGTTGATCGTGAAGGGCTGGATCGAAAAACCGTCTCTATTTACAGTTGTGGTCTGCATTTGATTATTTCTAGGTTTTCCCCATTTCTTTATAAAATGAATAATGGCAATATAAATAGCAGTATAATGAGGTTCAATAGTCTCAAGATTATGTGGTAATTTACTGTCGTTGGCTGGCCGAAATTTACTTTCTTTCTCGTTTTTTTATATGTTGATTAATTAACCTTGTTGGGACCCTATTCTTATATATGTATGTGTTACTTTTGTTTATTTAAAAATTGCTCACTTGTAATTTAAATTTTTTTATTGACAGTAATATTCAAGTGCAACTGGACCAAGCTCGACTAATTAAACAGCTGACTGGGATTATATTGAGCCCAATAACAAGTTTGTTTAAGGACCGCATAACAACATCGATAGCCGATGGTCTAAAGGAACAAATGCAATCTGTTATGGATGATTTTAATAATGAGGATCCTTTACAATTACGCGAATTTACAAATAAGTTAGTATCTGGAATATCAAGAAATGTTACAGATGACCTTAAATTTTTATAATGCTGCAATTTTCAAATAAATTTAAAAAATGGTATTACAAATAAAATAAAGAAAAGCCTCTTGAAAACTTAAAATAATAATCCTATATCTTAAGCAGCAAATATGGATTTAAATTTAATACCCAGCTTAATGAACATAGACCGACTGACTTGAGTATTGTTTCAGGGCGACGGTTTTCCAGCATAAGTTTTAAAAACAAAAAGTAAAAAATTAGTTTAATTCCTGAAACTTATAAATACTGTTTTTGCTTTTATGCCACTGTATTGACCTATTAGTGCCCGGCGTATAAGATTTCAAGGAATCCACTTCAGTAAAGGTAGTAAGTATTCTAGGAGGATCTTGTGTAGCTTAAGTTAATTGTGTCATGGGTAACTGAATTGAAGACTTGGCAGAAGTCTGTGAAGATTACATTATTTTGTTTTTAGATAAGAAGCCTTGACTAATAAAGGTCGGGAAATCGTGAAGGTTTGTTGTAATTGACCAAATTTTGTGAAACCAAGTTGATTTTGAGATGTTAGAGAGCTGGGGTTTGAGTTAGCACCAGGTTTGGTTATGCCTCTTTAAACTACTTTAAATAATAATAATAATGGACTCCTTCTGAAGGCCTGGAAAGATTCATCGATATATATGCTTTGGAAATTCATGTTTAATGAAACAGCAAGTGGTTTTGCGCATTGTTAAAGAGAAAATTACAGTTTAATTGTTGATAAGCTGTGTCAGGCTTTAAGCCCATTTTTTATTGTATATATTTTTTAATTATTTAATTGTTCTCAACAGTTTTTTATATAGCTTGGTCTTAACATCGTTTAATGATCCACGTGTTTTATGACCAAGGAGGGCTATTAGATAGTTTATGAGTTATGATAGGAACAAGTTTATCAAACAACGAATACAAGATATTGTAATTAGTTAATACGGAGTCCTCATGAGAAAGATTGTAGACACAAGACTTGGGATGGGTAAGCCGACATTTGCGAGTCATCGACTATCCGTAAACATTTATTTCACAATGGTGCAGTAGAAGAATTAGGAGTCTTCAAAATACCGTAGAAAGCAAAGCGGAAAAAAACAGATCTAGGAATCTTCCGCTTTAATTTGATATTTAATTAGCTTGGGTTCCTCATTTTGTTTGCGAAATCTTCTCAATTCTTTAACCTACAGATCTACTTGACGACCATTGATAGGGCCATTTGGATGATGTGTGGCCTCATCATTTACCGGGCTATTGAGCGTACTGGAGGATATTGGCCCATGACTGCTGGGCCATGACTGCTGGGCCATGACTGCTGGGACTGTATTGAAAATCAGGGGCTACTATTTTGATTCGAGAGTTGTAAACGTTCTTTTAGGGTCTTGCAGACCGGAACTTCTCTATAGTTGGCGGTATGGTTACCTTCGCAGTTGCTGCATTTCCCCGCGTTGTATTGTCCTTATTGGCTATGTAGGATGCTATGACGTGTTTTCCGCTTGTGTTTTTAACTAATTTTCTACGATTTGACAAGTTATAGATGGGGTAAAATAAGTTCTTCTTGATTTGCTTCGTTTCAGGACTTACTTAAATTTTAAACAAATGTTGCGGAATTTTATTCCTATTTATTATGATTATGTCTTTACGGATTAGAGTTCCAATTGCAAAGACCGAATCACATCGTCTGTAAGAATTTAATTCGTTTTATTACCACTGGCAGCCATTTTCTGCTTTAAAACTGGTACGTATACTATTCTAATCATTTAAAATCTGAAGTTTTGCTTTTTTTAAATTGCCCTTGCCTATGGTCTTATTTGTCGTTATTGTCCAAAATTACTAATTTATTTTCACAATATAAATTTTTTTTTAAACTAGTTTAGAAGCGTTTTCGTTATTCGATTTGGGTTCACATGCACAAGGGTGCGACCGTGATTGTTTTTTTCCAAATTGCCGCAATTAACCCCTACAGCGGCTGTCTTATTATTGTTGCTGATTTTTTCCCTTCTCTCTCTTTCACGCATGCACTGCGCTGCCGACAGCATAACCCAGTGAACATTTCTCCCGAACCAAAGACAAGGTTTTAATTCCACCGTTCCGGCTCCGTTCGAAAATAATTATTTATAATTATAATTATTATTTAATTATAAATATTATTAATTTATAATTATAATTATTATTTAATTATAAATATTATTTAATTATTTACGACCAATTAATTTTTTTTTGCGGTTTTCCTGATTTTTTGCGATCGAAGATATTTTCTAACCCCCAAAAAATAAATACAATTAAATTATTTGGCAAATAATAACAAAAGTAATAAAAAAAACAAAAAAAAAACAAAAGTCAACAAGAAAGGAAAGCTAACTTCGGGCGGAGCCGAAGTTGATATACCCTTGCAGAACATTATGTACATTATATTCTCCAAAATTATTTATATGATGCATTCTTAATACTCATAAAAAGTCCCAACTTCCTAACTTTACAAACACCCAAGTTATGGCATTCCCGATCAATCAGTTATATGGCGGCTATAGGATATAGTCGGCCGATCCTTATGAAATTTGGTAGGTCGGATTGATTGGCCAAATATAACACGCATAGAAAATCCCAACTTCCTAACTTTACAAACACCAAAGTTATGGCATTTCCGATCAATCAGTTATATGGCAGCTATAGGATATAGTCGGCCGATCTCGGCCGTTCCGACTTATATACTGCGTGCAAAGGAAAGAAGGGTGTGTGCAAAGTTTCAATTCGATAGCTTTAAAACTGAGAGACTAGTTCGCGTAGAAACAGACAGACGGACAGACAGACGGACAGACGGACATGGCTATATCAACTCAGGAGGTGATCCTGATCAAGAATATATATACTTTATAGGGTCGGAGATGTCTCCTTCACTGCGTTGCACACTTTTGACCAAAATTATAATACCCTCTGCAAGGGTATAACAAAGGGAGTCACAAGATAAATAAATACATTTTCATCGATTTCCAAATATTTGTTTTCTTGTTTTCACGGCACTGTGCTTTTACTCCGCACAAATTTACAGTGTGACCGTGCTCCGTGGGTGTTTTTTCATACTAAAAAAAATTTCGGCGTCAAATACGTCGAATAGCTCCTCATGTGGCTCCATTCGACTTGGGGTTTTTCTCGTTCCTTCATTTGCAGCGACGACCAACTCGTTGGCGACTCAGATCACACCGAGGGCTTAACTGTGAATATCCTCACGTTCCGAACGAAACGCCCCTTGCTCAGGTCAGTCGACAAGAGCTGATCCGCAGATTTCGATTCCGAGAATGCCCATCTATCCGTTTGGACAGGTCCGGATCCGCGTCTCCGCGGCCGTCTCAATTAACGCCAAATGCTGCCACTACCATTCCAAGGGCAAAAAGCGACGAGTCCGTCGAGACTATCCCCGGTCCCCCGTTAAGGCTTTCTCGGTCGGTGTCCAAGATGGCTCAAACTGCGATAGACATCGCCCTCAAAAAGTTTATTACCACAACAGACCGGGTTATTCATACTCCGAGCGCCGCTGAACCAGAACGACATTCCCCTGGCAAGTGCCAAGTCCATCAGGACCAAATCCGGGCCCTGTGGGAAGAGGTGCAGAAGAGCTATGAAAGTTGCTCCCATCTTATTTCCGCGTCCACCGACAATACGGCCACCTCGACAGTGCTTGAATCCAAGTACAGTTACTGCTACTCCGTATATTCGAGATGTTTGGTCCAGCCTCGGGACATAATAGACAAGGCCGCCTCCCAGCCCACTCTGGCTTCTGTCAGTAGTCCAACACCCCCGTCTACGGGCTGTCGTTTGCCACCAGTGGACACCGAAGTTTTCGCTGGTGATTACCTGCGATGGTCCACCTTCAGAGATCTTTTCACCGCGATATACATCCACAAAATTAAGATAAAGCAGCTTTACCTGAACTGTTTTGCACGAGGGCACCTGCAACGGGATTGCACTAGCGCCCATAGCTGCTTCACATGCCACAGCCGTCATCACACCCTCCTGCACCGCGGTAATCCATTCTCGGCCGCTTAAGAGCTTCTGCGCCAGCCAGATTTCGACCCGCGCCTACTACAAAAGGCACAAGCGCCTCAGAGGATCACTGTGATCTGCAAGTGTGCTTCGCTTCCGGCTCAACAGCCGTCCTACTGGGCACAGCCCTCATTAACATTTTCCATCTAGGGTGCAATTTCCAAGCGCGAGCCCTGATCGACTTTATTACGGAGAGACTTTTCAACCTCGTCAAACTTTCATTCAAGACTATCCAGGCCCAAGTCCCCGGTTTTTTTTGCAGCTGACCGGGAATCTGCCATCGTATCCAGTCCATCGAGATCTTCTTAAGGGAATTCCTGACATCCCCCTCGCAGACCCAAAGTTCTTCGAGAGCTCCCAAATCGATGTCTAGATAGGAGCCGACATTTTTCCGTCCATCCTCCTCGGCAACTCCAGGGCTAACATTTGGGGTTCACTTCTCGGCCAGGAAACCATTTTTGGATAGGTGTTGATAGGCCCCATATCTCCAAAGGCCCCCCGCAATGTGTCCGCCTTCTCCACACGAGTTACCTGTCCTATTCCGCCAATCAGATCTCACAAGATGTCTCCACACTCGCGCAGCGCCATCGCATTGGAACAAAGACAAACTAGAGGTATGAAATTCTATCGTTGTGGAGTCTGTAGCGGGATCCCTCCGCTTCGGAAATGTCATCGGTTCCTCCGTCTGAGTGTCGAGAAGAGGCTCCGGGCTGTCCTTGCCAACCGGTACGGCCAACGCTGTTTGGTCATCGAGGACTCCGACGAAGCGTGTGGTGATCGCTGCTCCTAGATCTCCATGAACCACTGATGTCATCACGGCAGTCCCGCCCGGCGGCACGCCGCTCCACGGCCCTCCTCAGCCGCTCCTCGGCCATCGTCCGCCACACCACGGCACTCTTCCGCCGCTCCGCGGCAATTCTCTGCTACTCGTCGGGGTGCCACGCAGCCCGCGCTCGCCGCTCCGTCCTTAACGTACCTCCTGCAGCGGCACAGCATCAACCTCCTCCCGACTGCTTTGGTGCGGTTAGATACATACCAGGACTCGACACTGCGGCGCTCATCGACCCGTATACGCCTACGAGCTCCATCGACGCATCGCTAGCGAAATGTTTTCGCTTGCCGACCACCAACGTGGGAGGCGAACAGATTTGCTCGGCAACCATAAGGTCCAAGATCGACAGCGCTGTCCTGCTCGACGTCATCTTTAAAATAGAGCCTCACGTGCGCATCCGTACTCCAATCCGAGAGCTGAGCGACGCGGGACGGACCCACTTCCGGGACATTACGCTGGTTGACGAGCTGTTCTATCTCCCCGCGACGATCTCCATCATCCTGGGCGCGATACAGGATGGACTACCAGTGGCCCAGAGCACCGTGTTTGGGTGGGTCGTGTCCAGAGCCTGCGACCAGCCGTGAGAAGAGCAACCATGCTATGTTGCAACCCAAAGAGTTGCAACGGGGGCGGAATGTTTAGGTCAGTGGCCCACTGCATTGCCGCTGCTCACTGAGCTCTCCAAGCTTTCGCTCTCGCCCCTCTTGCGCTCCCTCGCTCGCTTCTCGCAACGTCCGCGCACCGGTGCGCGAAACCCGGATCCGAACTCCTCGGTCGGCCACTGCAGATCTCCCGCTCTCTCTTTAGCGGAGTAAAGCGGGAGGGAGTGCGGTTTTATATTTAAGTTTAGTCTCATGTATTCAGCCGAATAAAGACCACACACTGAATTACCACGACGCCCCCGAATTGTTCATTTTCATTCACCTTTGCGCCGTGGGAATTTTTTGTGCCTAAAAGAGTCTTTTTTTTTTTGGCAGGATGTGAGGAGTCTTAAACTCCCCACAAATCCCGATGCAGGAGATCGGCTTAGCAACAGCGGAGGAGGCGGGCAAGCCGGAGAAATGAAGGGCATCCAGGTCAAACGGGAAATATTCGGACTTCATATGGCAAGGGCAACGAGATCATACAGTAAATAGGCGGACTTCGGACCCGCATAAAGAGGACACACCGTGATTGAACGGTACCTCGATGGACCTTGGACCCACGCCTGCAAGGGCAACGAGGTCATACGGTTAATTGACGGACTTGGGACCCGGATAAAGAGGACACACTGTGTGTAGGATTTCTACCGAAATCTGTTTGCTGAACATATTTTGTTGCGTGCCGCAAGTCAATAAGTACAGAACAAATTGGGCTGCGGAGAAGTGAATACGTCAAGATTTCTTTTCGTACTGATTTCATTGAGCATGGATCCGAGTTTATATAGATGATTTGGGTTTACAAGGATATTTACTTAGGTCTAGTTTAGATAAAATGGACAACATGGTTTATTATCAGTTTACAGCAATAATAGCCTAAATAAGCAATTACATCTACCAGATGGTCAGGTTAAAGTTTCCCAAGGGTTATGACAGATGCTGTAAGGGCACGCCCGTCGGCTGGGTGCATATGGTTTATGACCCGTTATCACATGAAGATGTGCACAGACCAGGATATCAGCTACATATTTATTTAGGTCAAAGTAGCTATCAGCAACGAACGAATTTCTGTCGAAATCGTACATACTCCCGGCCTTGAACTGATGTTCAACAATCGTTAATGTTGATCGTGAAGGGCTGGATCGAAAAACCGTCTCTATTTACAGTTGTGGTCTGCATTTGATTATTTCTAGGTTTTCCCCATTTCTTTATAAAATGAATAATGGCAATATAAATAGCAGTATAATGAGGTTCAATAGTCTCAAGATTATGTGGTAATTTAAAACTATTGGGAGGAAAGAGTTGAGCTTCTCGTTGATACAACTCTTTGTATTTAAGGTTTGGGTCTTCCTTCGAACTTGTAGAGGTAGATCTTGTTGAATTCAGTCGTAGATTTTCAGTGAGTTCACCTTCTCCAAAGCGAGCATACGTTGTACGTAATTCGGTTTCCAGCACATCTTGACTTGTAACTGTTATTAAAGAATTTCGAATGGTGCATCCAGGTTTTGCAATCATAAATCCTGAACCTTTTAAATTTATATAGAGGTTGCGTCTAAACAAACTGCTCTTTTGCTCTTTCTTTACAAGCTTTAAAATCGATTTCCGACATCTCAAAGTATTCGTCTCGATGACTGTTGATTGCGATATATGATGTCTTAGTTGCAAACATACTGATTTCATCTTCAGTCAAAAATGGAATTGGTGTCAATCTATAGATGTCAAAAATCTGAGTAGACACCAAAGGCAATTTTACTTTGATGATAACATGCTCCTTTATGATGGTTCCCTCAGCTCTCATCATCTGGTATGCCAATTAAATATTATCAGGACTGGAAGCGTTTGTCCAGACTTCAAATGGTTGCGTATTTGTTCTAACTGATCCTTTAATTTCCTTGGTGACAGCAATATCGGGCTTATTGTGTTATGCCGAATATCTATTAAAACGTTTCCGATCTCTGTTTGCATTCGTTGTAGACTAGAAGCTAATAAAGATAGTTGAGTCGCAAGTGTTAAATACCATGAAAATGTATTAAGTCTACTTGCAGTACCAGTAGTTTCTGCAATATAATATTCTATTGATTTTAACCGCTTCGAGTTTGAGATTTCATCCCTTTTGATGACATTGATTGTAGAGTCAATCAAAGACGTTTGATTTCTCAGCAATGTAAGTAAATGCTTCTCATTAGCTTTAACCTCTGAGATCGTTTGCACCATTTTATCCACGTACGTGGAGTCTAATATACCAAAAAGACTATTAACAATATTTCCAACGATGTCCAACGGTGCTCTTTGCTGACGTGACTTTACTATCAGCATGTTTTCAGCTTGAAGATCCTCCTCTATGTGTTTAAAATGCTGATACATGCTTTTGCATAACGTGTCCAATTTTTGTAATGCCCATTGAAAGGGTACTCATATCCTTCCAGAGGGGTCGCAAATTGTAGTACACAATTAAAGTCCAATCCGTTTTAGCAAGTTGGCTCTTTCCAATATTTTCCAAAAATATTCCTGGCTTTGAGGCAAATTGAGTAATGTTGACTGATTGTGCTGCTACTAAAGGTAGCAGAAGAAGCATAACAACTAATGTCATTGTCAGCGAAGGCAATGCTGAATTTTTAGGCCTCTTTGCTTTTCTTTCATCAGGTGGATTCTCACCTTCCTCTTCGTCAGCTGCATGCTTGTGGAGAGGCTCCTCCTCTGGGAATAATGGGGCGAAATGCTGAATATCTCGTTTAAATATTCCTTTACTCGTTTTTACTTCTACAACCCTGACAAAATTATCTTTGCCATGGATTGTCTTAACTATTCGTCCCATAGGCCATTGCAGAACTAGAGTATTATCCTCCTTTATCAGCAGTAAAGCTCCTTCCTTTATGTTTGCCGAAGATCTTCTCCATTTTTGGCGATGCTGATGTTGTTGTAGATAGTCATTTGGCCATTGAGTCCAAAACGCATGCTTTAATTTTGATACGGCTTGCCATCTCTGCCCCAATGATTGTGGATGCTGAGATGGCTCACTGTCTGCCTGTTCTCCAACAAGAAAGTGACCAAGGGTAAGTGCCGTAACATCATTTGGATCGCTTGACATCGGAGGGTCTCGAATTCATGATAGCTTCTATTTCCACTATCACAGTTTCTAATTCCTCATATGTCAGTCAAATTAGATGTAGAAACATTTTTTTGTAATTAATGTTTAGCTGATTTTACAGCCGCTTCCCAAAGTCCTCCAAAATGAAGTGCTCTTGGTGGAATAAACTTGAAATTGACGCCTTTATTATTACAAGACTCCACTATAGACTTTCTGGCTTTGTCTGAAAGGTAGCCTCTTCCAATTCCTGAAGCTTTTTCCTGGCACCAACAAAATTGGTAGCATTGTCGCAGTGTAAAGTCTGACATTTTCCTCGACGACTTATGAATCGGCGAAGAGATGCCAAGAATGCTTCCGTGGTTAAATCGCTAACCAGTTCCAAATGTACGGCTTTAGTCGCAAAGCAAAAAAATATTGCTATGTAATGGCTTCTTTCCACGAATCGACCTTGAGTGACTCTAGTGGTGGTAGCTGTCCCATTATTTGCTCCATTAATTTTGGCTTAGCTCTTGTGCATTTGACGCATTTTAAAATGACATTTCGAGCTATGGTTTTTGCCTTTATCGCCCAATGTTTTTGCCTTGATGTAGCAAGTAGAGCTTGGGCACCAATTCATATTTTCTTTGTGGATTTTTTCAAATACTAGTTTTACTATAGGATCATTATATGGCAATAGTATGGGATGTTTTGTTTAGAATGAAAGTTAGTATGCTTCCAATCTGCCTCCAACTTGAATGAGATCATCCTGATCCAAGAAGGGTGTTAACGCGCTTGCTATTGCTATTTCGTCCTAATTTATGTGATTTCTTTAAATCTTTGATTTCAGCGCTAAAATTATTTTGGTGAATTAGTCGAAGAACTATTATTCGAGATTGTTCTAATTCTTCAAATTTAACCGTTGCCGTTGTATCTGATGATTTATTTTTAAAGCGCATGATGTAGGCTACTATTATTAATAGCTTATCGAATGAATTGCCATGGTTTATACCATAAAGCCTATTCAGACTTCTCGTTGCAGCTAAGACGATTTCTGGGCTTTCGTGGTGAGTTGCATGCTGTTCTGATTTCGCAGCAACAAATGGTAGTGGCCATTTTGATAATGGACCATACAAGAATAATGGACTTTAGAAAAGACTTAAATTTGTGAATTTGGAATCACTTATTCCTCTTGAGGCTATATCTGCAGCGCTGTTTTCCGATGCGACATGGCGCCATTCCCTTTGTAGAGATGATTCTTGGATGGTGGTGATTCTTGTAGCCACAAATTTGTCCTTTATTGTTTTTGGGCTATTTATCCAGGACAACACAATTTCAGAATCTGTCCAAAAATACGTTGTAGTTTCTTGCAGTGACAATTGCTCCTTTATGGTAGCTGTTAATTGAACACCTAAAACTGCTGCCTTCAATTCAAATCTCGTGAGTGTGATCGCATTTACTGGGGCCAAACGCGACTTTGCACATAATAATTGTACAGTCACTCGTTTATCCTTGTGAACTGCACGAAGATAAATGGCTGCAGCATATGCATTTTCTGATGCGTCGGAATTTTTCCATAAAAAACATGACGAGGAATTTTAATGTCATTCAACGTTTTTAATTTTTCCCGGAATTGCTTCCATTCCAACTGTAAATGCGTAGGCAATTCTTCGACTCTTTCTTTTGCCAAGCCTTGCATAAATATTTTGGCCTTTATGACTACTGGAGAAAATAGTCCAAGAGGATCGAATATTTTGAATATTTCCGAAACTTGTCAGTTGTAGGATTCCATGTGATTCTTTATGTTTTAATACTGTACTCTTTATAATCAGCATCTTCAAATTGTACATTAGGAATTATATCATCTTTATTCAATCCTTGAAGAAGATGGTTATTATTTGCGCACCATTTTCTTAATTTGAATCCCGAACTTAAATGAATATGGTTAAGCTCCTTTTGAATTTGAAGCGCCTCAGGAATTGTATCGGCTCCGGTGATGCAGTCGTCGACATAGAAATCATTTTTAAGTGCAGAAGATCCTATAGGATATTTTTGCATTTGCTTATTTACTAAATATTCCAAGAATTTCGTTGCCTGATTAGTTTTAGTATTAATCATTTTAGGAGCGGCAATGAGTCAAGATTTGAGATTATAGGAAAAAGTCTATTATAGTCAGAACATAATACTCTGAAAGGCTCATGCAAGGCATAGTTAGATCTACAATGATTTAATATTAGGGGAATACAATTTCTGGTTAATCTACTTGGCACAAAAAAGTTTAGCCGACTTACCAATTCGGGGGAGTCAATATCACCATGTATAAGGTTATAAATGAAGACAGTACCAAGCATCGTTCTACGGTTGGCTAGGAGGGTAAATTAATCAACAGAACTCTACTAGAATAAGAAGGTAAGTTAAGATTTGCATCCGAGTTTAGGCGCCGTAAAGCAAATAGAAGGAAGTTTTTTTGTACAGATTCAATACGACCAATATGTATTCCGTATTGTGGACTCCAGACGGGAGACCCATACTCCAGAATCGGACGGACTAGCGAAATAAATAAAGTTTTAGTTTTTAGTTTTTCTTTTGATCACCTTTTAATAAATCCAAGCACTCCTCTGGCCTTATTAACCATGGAGTGTCGAGAAGAGGCTCCGGGCTGTCCTTGCCAACCGGTACGGCCAACGTTGTTTGGTCATCGAGGACTCCGACGGAGCGTGTGCTGATCGGTGCTCCTACATCTCCATGAACCACTGATGTCATCACGGCAGTCCCGCCCGGCGGCACGCCGGTCGCAGAGCACCGTTGTCACTCCACGGCCCTCCTCAGCCGCTCCTCGGCCATCGTCCGCCACACCACGGCACTCTTCCGACCCTCCGCGGCAATTCTCGCGCTCGCCGCTCCGTCCTTAACGTACCTCCTGCAGCGGCACAGCATCAACCTCCTCCCGACTGCTTTGGTGCGGTTAGATACATACCAGGACTCGACACTGCGGCGCTCATCGACCCGTATACGCCTACGAGCTCCATCGACGCATCGCTAGCGAAAAGTTTCCGCTTGCTGACCACCAACGTGGGAGGCGAACAGATTTGTTCGGCAACCATTAGGTCCAAGATCGACAGCGCTGTCCTGCTCGACGTCATCTTTAAAATAGAGCCTCACGTGCGCATCCGTACTCCAATCCGAGAGCTGAGCGACGCGGGACGGACCCACTTCCGGGACATTACGCTGGTTGACGAGCTGTTCTATCTCCCCGCGACGATCTCCATCATCCTGGGCGCGATACAGGATGGACTACCAGTGGCCCAGAGCACCGTGTTTGGGTGGGTCGTGTCCAGAGCCTGCCACCAGCCGTGAGAAGAGCAACCAGGCTATGTTGCAACCCAAGTAGTTGCAACGGGGACGGAATGTTTAGGTCAGTGGCCCACTGCATTGCCGCTGCTCACTGAGCTCTCCAAGCTTTCGCTCTCGCCCCTCTTGCGCTCCCTCGCTCTCTTTTCGCAACGTCCGAGCACCGGTGCGCGAAACCCGGATCCGAACTCCTCGGTCGGCCACTGCAGATCTCCCGCTCTCTCTTTAGCGGAGTAAAGCGGGAGGGGGTGCGGTTTTATATTTAAGTTTAGTCTCATGTATGCAGCCGAATAAAAACCACACACTGAATTACCACGACGCCCCCGAATTGTTCATTTTCATTCACCTTTGCGCTGTGGGAATTTTTTGTGCCTAAAAGAGTCTTTTTTTGTGGCAGAATGTGAGGAGTCTTAAACTCCCCACAAATCCCGATGCAGGAGATCGGCTTAGCAACAGCGGAGGAGGCGGGCAAGCCGGAGAAATGAAGGGCATCCAAGTCAAACGGGAAATATTCGGACCTCATATGGCAAGGGCAACGAGATCATACAGTAAATAGGCGGACTTCGGACCCGCATAAAGAGGACACACCGTGATTGAACGGTACCTCGATGGACCTTGGACCCACGCCGGCAAGGGCAACGAGGTCATACGGTTAATTGACGGACTTGGGACCCGGATAAAGAGGACACACTGTGTGTAGGATTTCTACCGAAATCTGTTTGCTGAAAATATTTTGTTGCGTGCCGCAAGTACAGAACCAATGGCAAAAGTCGCCGCAATAAGTACAGAACAAATTGGGCTGCGGAGAAGTGAATACGTCAAGATTTCTTTTCGTACTGATTTTATTGAGCATGGATCCGGGTTTATATACAGGATTTGGGTTTACAAGGATATTTACTTAGGTCTAGTTTAGATAAAATGGACAACATGGTTTATTATCAGTTTACAGCAATAATAGTCTAAATAAGCAATTACATCTACCAGATGGTCAGGTTACAGATGGTGTGAAGGCACGTCCGTCGGCTGGGTGCATATGGTTTATGACCCGTTATCACATGAAGATGTGCACAGACCAGGATATCAGCTACATATTTATTTAGGTCAAAGTAGCTATCAGCAACTAACGAATTTCTGTCGAAATCGTACATACTCCCGGCCGTTGAACTGATGTTCAACAATCGTTAATGTTGATCGTGAAGGGCTGGATCGAAGAACCGTCTCTATTTACAGTTGTGGTCTGCATTTGAATCAGCTGAAGGTTATTTCTAGGTTTTCCCCATTTCTTTATAAAATGAATAATGACAATATAAATAGCATTATAATGGGCGTTGCGGCTGTTCCACGTAGCCGGGTAGCAATCTGGAAGAGATGGTGAAAAAAACACTCGACGATCGCGGTGCGCAAAGGAAAGAACAAAACTCGATGTGGTTTTCGGTAAAAAGCGCGGACCGGCCGGGCGATGTATTTCAGTCGTATAACATGAAAGACTAACTTAAGCCTAATTGAGCGCTGCGTTTCAAAGCGCAGTGGAGGGATTCCGGGAGCGGAAGGCGGGAGAGCCTGGAATCGCAAGCGTCCAGTGCGGGAGAGCGGGAGAGCGGGAGAGCCTGGAGTCACGAGCATCCAGTGGGGGCGAGTAGGCATTCGCTACGAGGGAAGCGCGGGCAATTTAAAAGAGGGGAGAGCGGCGTAAACATTCCGCCCCCCTTGCAATCGCTAGCGTTGCAAAAGACAAACCCACTCCTGTCGTCTGGGCTTGACTGCAGGCGCCGGACAGGATCCACCCGAATGCCGTCCTCTGGGCCACTGGGAGTCCCTCGTCGGCCAGATGGAAGCCAGGTCGGATGACCTTGGCGTAGACATCCGCACCCAGGACTACGCAGATGGTTGCCGGCAAGTAGAAGCGTTCGTCGGCCAACGGGAGGTCCCCGTATCTGCCGACCACAGTGTCCGAGAGCTCTCGGATGGGGGTGAGGATGCGGACGTTCGGCTCCACTTTTAAGACCACCTCTAATTTGAAGTCGTTGTCGCGCTTCGACCGAATTGTCGCCGTACAGATCTTCTCGTCGCCGACGGTGGTAGTCGGCAAGCGGAACGCGGACGCCATCGATGCGTCGATGCAGCTCGTCGGCGTACACGGGTCGATGAGGGCGGCCGTGTCGAAGGTCTTCAGCCCGGTCTCCAAGGTAATCATGGCCGTCGGCAGAACGTTCACGCTGTGCCGTTGGAGGATGGACGCAAGTGACGGAGCCGGTGCCGAGGAGGCTGATCGCGGCGGAGAGACAAGCGCTCTGCGAGTTGGCGGATCTTGCCGGCGCGAGCGCTGCTGAGAAGCGGCGAATGCCGAGCGCCTTGCCGGGGCCAGCGCTTGGCGAGTTGGCGGATTCTGCCGGCGCGAACGCTGCTGAGTTGCCGACGTGCTTGTGGTGCTTCTCGTTCCACATTTTGCACTTGTCGCCACTGCGACAACCCCCGTCGGAATGCTCGTGGGCGAGACAATTCGAGCAGTACTCCACGGCAGACTCGGCATCGGTAGGAATGTATACCTCGAGTACGTCTGCTATCCAATGCCTGAGCGCTGCGTGGACGAGGAACCATGATGTGATCTGGTAGTGAGTAATGGATGAAAAGAAAAAACATATGGCTATGATTTGAAGACTGCTTAGATGGAGAAGTTTGTTGGGGAATTATGTGGAGGATGTTGGTGGAGGAAGACGGTTGGAGTGTTCTCCTGGGAGAAGAACCACCTTGGTCACGGGACGCTTGATAATCCTGCGTGCCGTGAGAATGCTGACGACACGGACATTGCCGTCAGAATCGACAGAGTCGATTCTGCCAAGGCGCCACTCATTCGAGGGCAGATTGTCCTTCTTGACGACTACCATGTCGCCAACGCGGAGATTTGCGGTCGGGGACTGCCACTTGTTACGCTTGTGGAGCTCTTTGAGATACTCCTCTTTCCATCGAGCTTGGAATTGTTGATGGAGCGCCTTTAAGTGTTGCCACCGATTCACAATAGACTTGGAATCCCCTTTTAATTCGGGTTCCACTATGGACAGAAGAGGTCCGCCGACTAGAAAATACCCTGGTGTCAAAGCTAAGAGATCAGTGGGATCTTCAGACATAGGAGATAGCGGTCTGGAATTTAGACAGGCTTCAATTTTCGCTAGGAGGGTTGAAAGCTCTTCAAAAGTGTACTTTCGAGTAGCGGTGGACTTGTAAAACAAGGTTTTGAAGCTTTTGACACCCGCTTCCCACAGGCCTCCCATATGGGGTGCCCCCGGAGGAATGAATTGCCAGTTGAGCTGCTGATGACTATACGCATCAGTCACAGACTCTTTTACGGCTTGTAGAAAATCTCGGGAGAGCAGGGTGGCAGCGCCGACAAAGGTTTTCCCATTGTCGGACTGTACTTGACGGGAACAACCTCTTCTGAATACGAAACGAGCGAAAGCGGCGAGAAATTTCTCGGTCGTCAGATCGGATGTAGGCTCTTGATGGATGGCCTTTGTAGAGAAACACACGAAAACCAACACATACCCTTTTGTAATTAGGCAAGCTTTGCCTGTGTAATATTTTATGTCGAAAGGGCCAGCGTAGTCCATCCCTGTGTACCTGAATGGCCGGGAAAAAGAAACTCGCTCTTTCGGAAAACTTCCCATCATCTGAACTTGCAATCGCTTCTTATGGATAACGCAGACCTTGCAGGAGTTAATAACGGCCTTTACCAAGTTTTTTATTTTCGGAACCCAGTATCTTGACCGGGTGAAACGTACGACTGACTGGTTCCCTTCGTGCAACGTTATGAGATGCGTAAAGTTTACCAGTAGTCGAGAGAGTGCACATTCGTACGGGAGGATTATAGGATGTCGTTCATCATATCGCAAAGTTTCGGAGGCCGTTATTCGGCCGCACGCCCTTATAAGCCCTTTCTCATCTAGAAAGGGGTTCAAGGAGAGGATGGAACTTGTCGAGTACACAGGGCGCTTTTGATTCAAGCAGCGATATTCATTAGCAAAATATCTGCGCTGAGTGCTGATGACCATGAGCCGTTCAGCGGCGACAAGTTCTTGGGCTTCTAGATGGACTTCCGGAATCGGCGACTGTTTCCTACATCGCTGGACAAAACGGTGGACATACGCAAGGACCCGTAAAGCTCTATTTAACTTGGAAAAGCGATCAAGGATGTCTTCTGTCGGAATGGACGCAACATGGGCCTTGACAGGACGCCTTTTCACTTCGGTCACCTGTAATTCGGTGCTTTGGGCAGGCCACTGATCTCGTGGCTTTTGCAACTAAGTGGGCCCATGCCACCAAAGGGAGTTGTCGACCAGTTCTTGTAGGGGCACGCCCCGACTGGCCAAGTCATCTGGATTGTGATCGGATTGAACATGCGACCAATTGGCTGCCTCTGTGGACTGGGTGATCTTTGTTACCCGATTGGCAACGAACGTTGTCCACTGGCATGCTGGTTTGGCTAGCCATGCAAGCACAATCGTGGAAACGGTCCAACAATGGAGTTTCGACGACAGCATCGGCATATGGGGGAGGATGGATTCGGCCATCTCGGATAGCAACAGAGCTCCACACAGCTCTAGTCTGGAAAGCAACACAGTTTTTACTGGCGCCACGCGCGTCTTGGCCGTGAGAATATGCACTAGCCTCGTGTGCCCCATCTCGACGCGCACATAGATCGCAGCACCGTACGCCTTTTGAGAGGCATCACAGAATCCGTGATGTTCCACTCGGAATTCTGGGCGGAAGGAAACCCATCTGGGAATTCGGACTTGATCTAGGACTGAGTAGCTTTGAAGGAAATCACGCCACTTTTGGCACAGTTCAATTGGAAGTTCATCATCCCACCCTAGATCATGCAGCCAGATCTCCTGCATGAAAATCTTGGCACAGACCACGAAACGAGCAAGCCAGCCTGCTGGATCAAACAGCTTCGCAATTTGGGAGAGAATATGCCGTTTTGTGAGTGTAGCTTCGGTGGATAGGTCGGGGAGGGCGAAGATGTTGCTTTCCAACGGACTCCGAGAGTTTTCGCCGTGCTTTCCGTATCTATTTCGAGGAAATCGGCATTTTAAAGATGATCGGTTCCGATATGAGCCAGAACTTCTTTGTGGTTGGAGGTCCATTTCCTCAATGGAAAACCAGCCGAATCGAGGGCACTCTGTAACTCGCGAATGGTGAGGTGAGCCTCTTCTGCAGAGTCAGCTCCCGAAAGGACATCATCGACATACATGCAACCACGAATAACTTTACTCGCCCTCGGATGGGTTAGTTGCACGTCGGTCGCCAGCTGTTGCAGTATCCGCAACGCAAGCGCAACAGTTTTTAGCTCAAAATCTCGAATGTATCCTTCCCTATCGCGGAATAAGATACGTTGGAACGCTGTCTGCTTCGGATCTACCCAGATCTGCCGGTACATTTTCTCGATGTCAGCATACATACCTGCCGGTCTCGTCTTTTGTGGTGGTCCGAAGGAAATTGTCCTCACAAATCACGTCGGATTCTTTTGCCACCTTCACTGGCAGATCCTCCACCTCCCAGAATTTGGTGAGGAGTTTATCGAGGGACGCTTCATACGTGTGTGCAACTTGCGTAGAAAAGGATGATATTTGATCATGCCTCGGAGCGGGTACTGGTCCTTTTAGAATCCAGCCGAAAATGGTCTCTTGACCGAGAAGCGAGCCACAAATGTTCGCTCGGGTACCGCTTAGTAGAATGGATGGAAGTATATCGGCCCCGATTAGAATATCTATTTGTGCGCTCTCATAAAACTTTGGATCCGCCAGCGGAAGTTCGGAAAGGTCTCGCAGGAAATGTTGCGGAAGCGGACATGAAGGAAGAGTTCCGGCTATTTGTGGAAGCACGTAGGCAGTGGTGTTTAACTGCAAACTAGGCCGGGTCGGAGAACGGATCGTGAATTGACAGATCTTTTTGGTCTCAGCAGAGACCGTTTGATTAAGTCCTAAAACCTGTGCTCGGATAACCTGGAAAGGCAGTTTAATCAGGTTGAAGAGGCGCTCAGTGATGAAGGTCGCCTCAGATCCGGAGTCTATTAAGGCTCGCGCTTGGAAATTGGAACTTCGATGGCATATATTAATTATAGCGGTGCCTAGGAGGACTGACCTAGTGCCTGCCGCAAAATAATTCTGAAGCGTTGACTGCGTGCCACTGGCAGCCGATGGACCGAGAGTATTTGGTCTGGATCTGGGCGTTGGCGTTGGATTTGCGCGCGCTGGGGATGGGCTGCCTCGGTGTAGGAGGGTGTGATGGCGGCCGCGGCACGTGAAGCAGTTATGTGCGCTTTCGCAGTCGCGCAACTGAAGTGTCCGCGCAAAGCAGTTTAAACACAGCTGTTTTCTTTTTATATATGCGATGCGTTGGTCGACCGTCATCTGGAGAAATTTGACGCATGTGCGTACAGGATGGTTCTCTCTATTACAGAGATCGCACCCTCTAGGTTGCCTAGGTGCTACCCTTGTATGAATTTATTCTTCGAGACGCCGAGTTGGAAGTGGATGCCCTGGGCTGAGTCTGACTAGAACCTGATGGTCGAACATCATCCATGGCTTCTAGTGTCCTGTGACGCTCCGTTAGGAAAACGTTCAGCTCGTGCCACGTAGGGATCTCGGCTTTGTTATGAAGGGACTGCTCCCATAGGGAAAGCGTAAGCTTTGGGAGTTTGGACGAGCACATATACACCAAGAGGCAATCCCAAGTTTCGACCTGAATACCGGACATTTCTAGTGCAGTAAGGCAACCCTGGATGGTACTTTGAAGTTCTTTCAAAGCTGACCCAGACTCCTGTGTGACGGACGGTACATTGAAAAGAATCTTTAATTGACTGTTTACTAACAATCGCTTGTTTTCGAAACGCTCAGTGAGGTTATCCCACGCTGATCGAAAGCCATCATTAGTAAGGGGTGAATTTGAAACTATATTGTGAGCGTCGCCACTCGTTTTAGCATTAAGGTGAAATAATTTTTCGACAGGAGTGAGTCTGGGATTGTTGATATAAATTGCCGTGAATAGATCCCTAAAGGTTGGCCAACGAAGATAGTCGCCGGTAAAAACCTCGGTATCGCACGGCGGAAGCCGGCAGCCTGACGGAATGTATGTCTGAGAAGGATCAGCTGGCGTTGGGGACGGTTGTGGAAGTTGCGGAGTTTGCGCTATCATATCTGCTATCTAGGCGCCGCACCTTCCGTACGCGCTGTAGCAATAACCGTACTTAGCCTTGAGAACTGGCAAGCTGTCAGCTGCACCTTCTCCGGCTGCTACAAGGCATGCGGTACAGGCATCGTATTCTTTTTTGATGCGGACCCATACCTCTCGGATTTCGTCTCGGCGAATATTGAGGATGGATAACGTAGGAGGGACCGCCGAGGGAATATTTATTCGCGATTCCAATTCGGACAGTCGATCCGACACTTCAATAAACTGGCTTATAGCGAGGTCGGCAGCCGTTGCAACCATTTTTGTGCTGGCTCGCGTTGTTCTTTCGATGGGAGAAGGAGCCTTTTTGGGAGGTGGCGTCTTGACCTTTTTAGGTGTGGGCGTCCTTACCGTGATTTTTGGTATTTTCGGTGATGGAACAGGGGATAGTTTGTTGGAACTTTCCGTGGACATACCAAACTCGGATGCTGTTAGGATGGAATGTGCGCGCTGATATTTCGGACAAAAATCAGAGAAACAATTACGGACCCACTTATGGACCGGTGGAAATAGGGTATCGACTAGCTCAAAAAATAGTCGATATGCGTGGCTGAATTATTGTTAAAATATTCCCCAGGCTTTTGGTGGAACGATGGAGCAAGAATGGAAAAAAATACCAAAAAATACTACAAAATAAAAATACTGAAAAAATACTGTATTTGATGAGGTATTTGTCGTTTAGTATTTTATAGGGGGTGGTTGGCCGAATTAGGATGGGATTGGATGTCCCCGGCAGTGTTTGGAGATTATTGGTTTTGTTATACCCTTGCAGAGGGTATTATAATTTCAGTCAAAAGTTTGCAACGCAGTGAAGGAGACATTTCCGACCCTATAAAGTATATATATTCTTGATCAGCATCACCAGGAGAGTCGATCAAGCCATGTCCGTCTGTCCGTCCGTCTGTCCGTCAGTCCGTCCGTCCGTCCGTCCGTTTCTACGCAAACTAGTCCCTCAGTTTTAAAGCTATCTGCTTGAAACTTTCCAAAAATTTGTCTTTCTATTGCAGGTAGTATATAAGTCGGAAAGAGCCGGATCGGGCTACTATATCATATAGCTGCCATATAACTGAACGATCGGAAATGCCATAACTTTGGTGTTTTTAAAGTTAGCAAGTTAGGAAGTTCTATGGGTTTTAGTTTTGGCTAATCAGTCTGACTTACCAAATTTCATAAGGATCGGACGACTATATCCTATAGCTGCCATATAACTGATTGATCGGAAATGCCATAACTTTGGTGTTTGTAAAGTTAGGAAGTTGGGATTATCTATGGGTTTTAGGGTTTTTTTTGGCCAATCAATCCGACCTGCCAAATTTCATAAGGATCGGCCGACTAAATCCTATAGCTGCAATATAACTGAACGATTGGAAATGACATAACTTTGGTGTTTTTAAAGTTAGGAAGTTGGGATTTTTTATGAGTATTAAGAATGCATCATATAAATAATTTTGGAGAATATAATTTACAGAATATTCTGCAAGGGTATATTAACTTCGGCTCCGCCCGAAGTTAGCTTTCCTTTCTTGTTTTTCTTTATTTTAAAAAAATATTCGGAGACAAACAAAAAAAAAATACCTTGCAGTGGTATGCGGGTGGTATTTTTTTTTCCAATTTTTCTTTTTTATCCCCAAAAGAAAAAATAGAGTATCGAAATATATGTAGATTTACCAAGCTCAATAAATAAGAAAAAAAATACTGGAATGGTCTTTTTTTTAAAAAAATGTGAAACCGAAAAAACAGTTTAATAAATCAATAAATTAATAAATTGATTCCATTAGTTCCGCGATGGCGACAGTATTTTATATTTCTCCCTTTTTATACCCTTGCAGAGGGTATTATAATTTTGGTCAAAAGTGTGCAACGCAGTGAAGGAGACATCTGCGACCCTATAAAGTATATATATTCTTGATCAGGATCACCTCCTGAGTTGATATAGCCATGTCCGTCTGTCCGTCTGTCTGTTTCTACGCAAACTAGTCTCTCAGTTTTAAAGATATCGAATTGAAACTTTGCACACACCCTTCTTTCCTTTGCACGCAGTATATATGTCGGAACGGGATCGGCCTTTAGCTGCCATATAACTGATTGATCGGAAATGCCATAACTTTAGTGTTTGTAAAGTTAGGAAGCTGGGATTTTCTTTGGGTTTTATATTTGACCAATCAATCCGACCTACCAAATTTCATAAGGATCGGCCGACTATATCCTTGAGCTGCCATATAACTGATTGATAGGAAATGTCATAACTTTGGTGTTTGTTAAGTTAGGAAGTTGGGATTTCCTTCGGCTTTTATATTTGACCAATCAACCCGACCTACCAAATTTCAGAAGGATCGGCCGACTATATCCTATAGCTGTTGGAATTTATTTATGGGATGATTGAAAAACAACTGCCCGAACTTTTGCGGGCTGTGTATTGGTGACGCTGGAATGCGCGGGAATATCGAGCTTTTTACGGTACTGCAATTCGCGTGTATGTGTAGATGTATAGATGGATAGTGCCCAAAATATGTAAATAAGAAAAACACACTGAGACACAAAAGTTATTTCACGTCGGCTTTAGGAATTTATTTAATATATATTTATTGGATGGCCGACGGAAATACTTGAGCTTTCGGAATTGGGGTGTAGTTATGAAGAAAAATATGTATAAATATATGCATGTATGTATATATGTAATATGTAATATATGTAATATGGATGTTATATTTGTAATATGGATGTAATATATGTAATCAATATGGCGGAAAATTTTATTGTACATTTTGCCAGCAGGTATGTGTTGTAAATTTTCGATTTATTGTGGACTGTATTTGGATTTTTAATAATGTAAGCAAATATTGTCACAGCGGATGTACAATAAAAAATTAATATCAAAAAATATTTGTGGGCCGAAATTGGCCGAACACTTAATTTTTTGTTTCCCTTTTTTGTGGGAAATTAATTTGAACTCAATTTTGAAATTAATTTATTTTTTACTGTTCCCGGATTTTTTTTTGAAATTAATTTATTTTTCACTGTACGCTTGACTTTTTATTTGCACACTTTGATTTGGATTTATATTTTTTATTTTCTTCGATTTGATGTTGGATGTATATTTAATGAATGTACGGCCAAATGCGAATATGAAACTTGTACATCAATATGCACACAAAAAGGAATTGGAAAATAGGCAATATGGCCGCACGTTAAAAGATTTTGTAATTTACTAACTGCCGTCGTCGGATTAAATCAAACTTGGATTTTAGACAAATCGTACAGAAAGTCAAACGAATTATGTTCTTCGGATGGCTGACTGTCGACCGGCAGTTAATAAAAAAAATTAATAAATTGGCACTTATCCGGCTTGAAGGACCAAAAAATGAAGAAATGTGGGTGTTCGTCGATTGGGAGCTGCTTCGTCGGGCGTTGCGGCTGTTGCACGTAACCGGGTAGCAAGCTGGAAGAGATGGTGAAAAAAACACTCGACGATCGCGGTGCGCAAAGGAAAGAACAAAACTCG
Organism: Drosophila rhopaloa; assembly: GCF_018152115.1. Classification (NCBI taxonomy): domain Eukaryota; kingdom Metazoa; phylum Arthropoda; class Insecta; order Diptera; family Drosophilidae; genus Drosophila; species Drosophila rhopaloa. The sequence goes on along the minus strand of NW_025335034.1, from coordinate 12,823,759 downwards.
ATGTGGTTTTCGGTAAAAAAACGCGGACCGGCCGGGCGATGTGTTTCAGTCGTATAACATGAAAGACTAACTTAAGCCTAATTGAGCGCTCCGTTTCAAAGCGCAGTGGAGAGATTCCGGGAGCGGGAAGGCGGGAGAGCCTGGAATCGCAAGCGTCCAGTGCGGGAGAGCCTGGAGTCACGAGCATCCAGTGCGGGCGAGTAGGCATTCGCTACGAGGGAAGCGCGGGCAATTTAAAGAGGGGAGAGCCGCGTAAACAATGTTCAATAGTCTCAAGATTATGTGGTAATTTAAAACTATTGGGAGGAAAGAGTTGAGCTTCTCGTTGATACAACTCTTTGTATTTAAGGTTTGGGTCTTCCTTCGAACTTGTAGAGGTAGATCTTGTTGAATTCAGTCGTAGATTTTCAGTGTGTTCACCTTCTCCAAAGCGAGCTTACGTTGTACGTAATTCGGTTTCCAGCACATCTTGACTTGTAACTGTCATTAAAGAATTTCGAATGGTGCATCCAGGTTTTGCAATCATAAATCCTGAACCTTTTAAATTTATATTAGAGGTTGCGTCTAAACAAACTGCTCTTTTGCTCTTTCTTTACAAGGTTTAAAAGACATCTCAAAGTATTCATCTCGATGACTGTTGATTGCGATTGTGTCTTAGTTGCAAACATACTGATTCCATCTTCAGTCAAAAATGGAATTGGTGTCAATCTATAGATGTCAAAAATCTGAGTAGACACCAAAGGCCATTTTACTTTGATGATAACATGCTCCTTTATGATGGTTCCCTCAGCTCTCATCATCTGGTATGCCAATTAAATATTATCAGGACTGGAAGCGTTTGTCCAGACTTCAAATGGTTGCGTATTTGTTCTAACTGATCCTTTAATTTCCTTGGTGACAGCAATATCGGGCTTATTGTGTTATGCCCAATATCTATTAAAACGTTTCCGATCTCTGTTTGCATTCGTTGTAGACTAGAAGCTAATAGAGATAGTTGAGTCGCAAGTGTTAAATACCATGAAAATTTATTAAGTCTACTTGCAGTACCAGTAGTTTCTGCAATATAATTTTCTATTGATTTTAACCGCTTCGAGTTTGAGATTTCATCCCTTTTGATGACATTGATTGTAGAGTCAATCAAAGACGTTTGATTTCTCAGCAATGTAAGTAAATGCTTCTCATTAGCTTTAACCTCTGAGATCGTTTGCACCATTTTATCCACGTACGTGAAGTCTAATATACCAAAAAGACTATTAACAATATTTCCAACGATGTCCAACGGTGCTCTTTGCTGACGTGACTTTACTATCAGCATGTTTTCAGCTTGAAGATCCTCCTCTATGTGTTTAAAATGCTGATACATGCTTGTACATGCCTATGTTTCGGGAAACTGTTTGCATACGTGTCCAATTTTTGTAATGCCCATTGAAAGGGTACTCATATCCTTCCAGTAAGGTCGCAAATTGTAGTACACAATTAAAGTCCAATCCGTTTTAGCAAGTTGGCTCTTTCCAATATTTTCCAAAAATATTCCTGGCTTTGAGGCAAATTGAGTAATGTTGACTGATTGTGCTGCTACTAAAGGTAGCAGAAGAAGCATAACAACTAATGTCATTGTCAGCGAAGGCAATGCTGAATTTTAAGGCCTCTTTGCTTTTCTTTCATCAGGTAGGTTCTCACCTTCCTCTTCGTCAGCTGCATGCTTGTGGAGAGGCTCCTCCTCTGGGAACAATGGGGCGAAATGCTGAATATCTCGTTTAAATATTCCTTTACTCGTTTTTACTTCTACAACCCTGACAAAATTATCTTTGCCATGGATTGTCTTAACTATTCGTCCCATAGGCCATTGCAGAACTGGGGTATTATCCTCCTTTATCAGCACTAAAGCTCCTTCCTATATTTTTGCCGAAGATCTTCTCCATTTTTGGCGATGCTGATGTTGTTGTAGATAGTTATTTGGCCATTGAGTCCAAAGCGCATGCTTTAATTTTGATACGGCTTGCCATCTCTGCCCCAATGATTGTGGATGCTGAGATGGCTCACTATCTGCCTGTTCTCCAACAAGAAAGTGACCAAGGGTAAGTGCCGTAACATCATTTGGATCGCTTGACATCGGAACCAAGGGTCTCGAATTCATGATAGCTTATATTTCCACTATCACAGTTTCTAATTCCATTTTTTTGTAATTAATGTTTAGCTGATTTTACAGCCGCTTCCCAAAGTCCTCCAAAATGAAGTGCTCTTGGTGGAATAAACTTGAAATTGACGCCTTTATTATTACAAGACTCCACTATAGACTTTCTGGCTTTGTCTGAAAGGTAGCCTCTTCCAATTCCTGAAGCTTATTCCTGGCACCAACAAAATTGGTAGCATTGTCGCAGTGTAAAGTCTGACATTTTCCTCGACGACTTATGAATCGGCGAAGAGATGCCAAGAATGCTTCCGTGGTTAAATCGCTAACCAGTTCCAAATGTACGGCTTTAGTCGCAAAGCAACAAAATATTGCTATGTAATCAGAATGTGGCTTCTTTCCACGAATCGACCTTGAGTGACTCTAGTGGTGGTAGCTGTCCCATTATTTGCTCCATTAATTTTGGCTTAGCTCTTGTGCATTTGACGCATTTTAAAATGACATTTCGAGCTATGGTTTTTGCCTTTATCGCCCAATGTTTTTGCCTTGATGTAGCTAGTAGAGCTTGGGCACCACAATGCCTATTTTCTTTGTGGATTTTTTCAAATACTAGTTTTACTATAGGATCATTATATGGCAATAGTATGGGATGTTTTGTTTAGAATGAAAGTTAGTATGCTTCCAATCTGCCTCCAACTTGAATGAGATCATCCTGATCCAAGAAGGGTGTTAACGCGCTTGCTATTGCTATTTCGTCCTAATTTATGTGATTTCTTTAAATCTTTGATTTCAGCGCTAAAATTATTTTGCTGAATTAGTCGAAGAACTAGTATTCAAGATTGTTCTAATTCTTCTTCTTCTTCAAATTTAACCGTTGCCGTTTATTTTTAAAGCGCATGATGTAGGCTACTATTATTAATAGCTTATCGAATGAATTGCCATGGTTTATACCATAAAGCCTATTCAGACTTCTCGTTGCAGCTAAGACGATTTCTGGGCTTTCGTGGTGAGTTGCATGCTGTTCTGATTTCGAAGCAACAAATGGTAGTGGCCATTTTGAAGATGGACCATACAAGAACAATGGACCATAGAAAAGACTTAAATTGGTGATTTTGGAATCACTTATTCCTCTTGAGGCTATATCTGCAGCGCTGTTTTTCGATGCGACATGGCGCCATTCCCTTTGTAGAGATGATTCTTGGATGGTGGTGATTCTTGTAGCCAAAAATTTGTCCTTTATTGTTTTTGGGCTATTTATCCAGGACAACACAATTTCAGAATCTGCCCAAAAATACGTTGTAGTTTCTTGCAGTGACAATTGCTCCTTTATGGTAGCTGTTAATTGAGCACCTAAAACTGCTGCCTTCAATTCCAATCTCTTGAGTGTGATCGCATTTACTGGGGCCAAACGCGACTTTGCACATAATAATTGTACAGTCACTCGTTTATCCTTGTGAACTGCACGAAGATAAATGGCTGCAGCATATGCATTTTCTGATGCGTCGGAATTTTTCCATAAAAAACATGACGAGGAATTTTAATGTCATTCAACGTTTTTAATTTTTCCCGGAATTGCTTCCATTCCAACTGTAGTAGGCAATTCTTCGAATCTTTCTTTTGCCAAGCCTTGCATAAATATTTTGGCCTTTATGACTACTGGAGAAAATAGTCCAAGAGGATCGAATATTTTGAATATTTCCGAAACTTGTCAGTTGTTGGATTCCATGTGATTCTTTATGTTTTAATACTGTACTCTTTATAATCAGCATCTTCAAATTGTACATTAGGAATTATATCATCTTTATTCAATCCTTGAATAATATGGTTATTATTTGCGCACCATTTTCTTAATTTGAATCCGGAACTTAAATGAATATGGTTAAGCTCCTTTTGAATTTGAAGCGCCTCAGGAATTGTACCGGCTCCGGTGATTATAGTCAGAACATAATACTCTGAAAGGCTAATGCAAGGCATAGTTAGATCTACAATGATTTAATATTAGGGGAATATAATTTCTGGTTAATCTACTTGGCACAGAAAAGTTTAGCCGACTTACCAATTCGGGGGAGCATGTATAAGGTTATAAATGAAGACAGTACCAAGCATCGTTCTACGGTTGGCTAGGGAGGGTAAATTAATCAACAGAACTCTACTAGAATAAGAAGGTAAGTTAAGATTTGCATCCCAGTTTAGGCGCCGTAAAGCAAATATAAGGAAGTTTTTTTATACAGATTCAATACGACCAATATGTATTCCGTATTGTGGACTCCAGACGGGAGACCCATACACCAGAATCGGACGGACTAGCGAAATAAATAAAGTTTTAGTCAAATAATGGTCATCGAATTCTTTTGACCACCTTTTAATAAATCCAAGCACTCCTCTGGCCTTATTAACCATGGACGAAATGTGGCTTGAAAATTTTAGTTTAGGGTCCAAGATAACGCCAATATGGTTTACAAGAGTTATTCTAATCCAAAGAGCTGCCACTTAATGTGTAAGTCGCGTAAATCGGATTGACCCGATAGAAAGTCATCAGCTTGCACTTGAATGCGTTGTGGGACACCGGAGGTAACACAGAGAATTTCAGAAATTGAATTTTTAAGAAGGACCCTTTGTGACCTGCCATTCAGACAACTTGAAATCCATTTAAGCAGATCAACTGGAAAACCTAACAGGTCAAGTTTATGAACAAAAAGTAAGTGATTTACAGAGTCAGTGTAAATGACGTCTGTTTGAAAACTACTATTGAAGCCTTTTATCACAAATGTAGTGAGCTCTAGACGGTTTGTGATTGTAGATCTACGTTTAATAAATCCGTGTTGACACGGAGAAATGATTGATCTACAAAGATGCTGCAAATGAGGAGTAATGATTTTTTCAAAAAGCTTAGGAATAGCTGACAACTTAGAAATACCTCTGTAGTTACTGGCTTTTAACTTGTTACCTTTTTTGAAAAGAGGAATAACAAATGATTCCTTCCAAATATTTGGGAATTGTGAAGTTTCTAGAGATAAGGTAAACAACTTGTGAAGAGGTTTGCACAGGGCCTTAGCGCAATACCTAAGCAGGCACCCAGGGTCCTGGCGAATAAACAAGCTTAATACAAAGAAGATCCAAAAGAAGAGAACTTTCTGTTAAAGTGGGACAGAATATGAGGTTTGACTTGGATACGGTGTAAGAGTAAGGCTGTGATGAATAATCTAAAGTAGAGTATGTCGTTTAAAAAAATTGGGCAAATAAATCGGCTATTGCCTGATCTGTGGTTGCCGTCATGTTTTCGAACGACAGCGAGGAAGGAAAAGAATTAGATTTACGCTTGGTGTAAATGACCGAGCAATTAAATATCTAGTAAAAACAGATTGAGAACCGGTATTTTTATATTTCCTAAAAAGTCTGGACTTTACATTTCTTAAGTGTGTCAACTCTTTGCTAAACCAAGGTGATTTATTGGAAGTTGACGGATAGTACCACGGAACACAGGAATTAAAAAATGAGTTTATTGCAGTGTAAAAAATATTAACTGCATCTTACATATTATTGCATAAGTAAAGATCCGACCAATTAAAGCCAGAAATAAAATTATTTAGCCTCAGAAAGTCTGCCTTGCGAAAACAATGTTTTCGTTTGGATGATATTTTTGATTTTTCTTCTATAACTCTACCCGTATCAAATGAAAGTTCGATTGTATGGTGATATGGATCTTCAGGTTGCGTGAGTGGTGCTACTCTGGACAGAAACACACATTCAGGATTTGATACAAAACACAAATCAAGTAGGCGACCTAATGAATTTCGAACATGTTTTACTTGAGATAGAGATATGTCAAGCAGGCCGTCAATAAAATCATGCTGTGCTATAGGTAGTAAGACTTTCGATCCATCCTCAGTGGACCTAGTAACTCCAGATATATTAAAATCACCTAGAACTACCAACTGATGCCTATCGGAAAGCTTATTTGCAACGGACTTAATAACGGAAAGGTGATTTAAATAATCAGGAAGTTCAGACAACGGCGGAATATATGAGCACGTTATGTATATAGAGCTACCAGGAAGCGATAACTTTACACAAATAAATTCAATGGTATTGAATTCATCAAAAAATAACTCCTCAGACCTGGAAAAACTTCGGAGCTAAAGATCGCCCGCTTTAACCAGGTTTCTGTAAACACAATAATATGAGATGCAAACCTCTTGCATTCTGATAGGAAAGAAGGAGGTAGAAGTTAGTTTTTTGAAATTGGTACACTGGATTGGCCTCGACTAGGAAGTTTTACTCCCCGGCCAAAAGTCGTCCGAGCATATGGCTTCAAAAAGCTCGTTAGGGACAGTTATCTTGAAAGATGTCTCTAGCATAAGAAATCTTAAACTTTTCCACCTGTTCGATGACATCATAAGTCAACATCATTTTTGATTTAATTATTATTATTGTTATGATTAACTTCGTTCAAGCTGATTAATAATTTGAATTCTTTGCCAACTTGTTATATTTAATTACCCCACACTGTAATCATATGCTTATGTTTTGAATTCGCCTTACGCTCTTTTATACATGCAGCTCACACATGTACATACATACATATCTCTCTTTATAATCTCGAAATCGAACATTAAAAATCAGTGCATATTAGAGACCGAAACAAGTCGAACGTTTTATTCCATTCTAATAACTCTGCATTCGGCAGAGTCCGCACATTTTGGCGACCGTGACAGGACACTGCATTCGGCAAGTCCCACCATAAACCACTTCGAATCATTCCCTCTGCATTCGGCGGAGAAATAGATTCCATCAACGCCAGAATAATTGGTGTATTTCGGCACGCAGTGCAGCTCATCGGAGTATTGGCAGTGCGTTTGGCATCAGCGTTGGATCTCCGGAAGCATCGTTGGATCACCGGAATCTTCGCCACTGGATCGTCGTGGATACCTGCATACAGGGTATGCGCATCATAACCGTCGCAAGTACAGATTTGGAGACCAAAGAACAGCGGCACAAAGAGGACGAAAAACTGTAAGCTAGACTCGCAAATGCAATCGCGGTTTTGTCATTCCACTCTGAACCAAAGGGCATTGCCCATATACACACATACAAACTTGTGCAGCTGGTCTGCAAATAAATAACCCAAAAATTAAGTTATTTTCCCAAGCATCGGAGTGTTTTGTTTTCTCCCTCTGAACCAAAGGGCATTGCCAACATATTTGGAATTGCTTCACTCAATAATTACTCCACAATTAGTTTTCGCTAAATAAATCGTTGCAAAAATGACTGATACTCAACTCGTGTCTTTAAGACAACAAAGGAATACAATTCAGCGAAATATAGTTAATCTCAAAGTTCGCACCGAACTGCAGAACGACCTTGCTGCCCTTGAATGCCAGTCACAAATTTTGGAATCGTATTTTAAACAAATTCTTCAAATTCAATCACAGATCGAACGGCTGGATGCGGCTGACGACGGCCGGCAAGAATTAGAGGACGTATTCATAGAAACCAAGGCAATTATCATCACTCGTATTGGGGCGTCAAAGAACGACCGGCCAGAAGATGCAAGTTTCTTTAATTCATCGGCAAATTGCGCAACTGGGCACCATAATCGTCTGCCTTCGTTAAAGCTGCCTAAGTTCGACGGGAAGTATGGTGACTACATGAAGTTTATTACTGCCTTTACTAGCATGGTACATGATGACGCTTCTATATCAGCTGTTGACAAATTTAACTACTTGCTTAGCTGTTTGTCTGGCCCCGCGCTGAGTGTTGTGGCCCCTTTTCAAGTGTCCGAAATCAATTATCCAAAGGCGTTAAAGCAGTTAAAGGAGCGTTACGATAAAAAGGTTTTGATTTTCATAGAGCACATATCTAGCTTATTTGATATTCAAATTATGAAAAGATCTGATCCCGCAGCTCTTCGTTGTATCTTGGATACCGTCTCCGCGCTGCGTGAATCGTTGTTGCCGTTAGGAACAGAAGCAGATGTTATGAACGCAATACTAATTCATCTTGTTTTATCTAAAATTGATGCAGATTCGAAATTATCGTACGATCGGGTTCAAGAATACGAGGTGTTGCCTACTTGGGAGGATTGTTATCGCAGTTTAAGCCGTCATTGTCAATTTTTGGAGAGCAACGTTAAACGAACATCTGATGAGAAGCCAAAGGAAAGGCCCACGCAGAATAGAAGAGCCTTTGTTACTGATCACTCTCTCAATCAGTGCCCTTCATTTGGTTTACTAGACTGGCAGGATAAATTGAATTTCGTCAAGCAATCCGCTCTGTGCATAAATTGTTTGCGCACCGGCCATTTGGCGAGCAGTTGTCCAAGTAGATCTCGTTGCCGCGTTTGTCAAGGCTTACATCATACTATTCTGGATAGAACTGCTCATCCAGAGCAACCAACACAAATTGTCTCCCACACATCTCAGCAGCAGCGGGAACCCACACATCCTGTTTCCATGCTTTCGCGTCATTCGAGGCGCGCTTTAATTCCTACGGCAATAGTATTGATTAAGGATAATTCGGAATATTTCAGCCAGCCAGAGCTTTGCTTTGATCTACAAAGATGCTGCAAATGAGGAGTAATGATTTTTTCAAAAAGCTTAGGAATAGCTGACAACTTAGAAATACCTCTGTAGTTACTGGCTTTTAACTTGTTACCTTTTTTGAAAAGAGGAATAACAAATGATTCCTTCCAAATATTTGGGAATTGTGAAGTTTCTAGAGATAAGGTAAACAACTTGTGAAGAGGTTTGCACAGGGCCTTAGCGCAATACCTAAGCAGGCACCCAGGGTCCTGGCGAATAAACAAGCTTAATACAAAGAAGATCCAAAAGAAGAGAACTTTCTGTTAAAGTGGGACAGAATATGAGGTTTGACTTGGATACGGTGTAAGAGTAAGGCTGTGATGAATAATCTAAAGTAGAGTATGTCGTTTAAAAAAAATTGGGCAAATAAATCGGCTATTGCCTGATCTGTGGTTGCCGTCATGTTTTCGAACGACAGCGAGGAAGGAAAAGAATTAGATTTACGCTTGGTGTAAATGGCCGAGCAATTAAATATCTAGTAAAAACAGATTGAGAACCGGTATTTTTATATTTCCTAAAAAGTCTGGACTTTACATTTCTTAAGTGTGTCAACTCTTTGCTAAACCAAGGTGATTTATTGGAAGTTGACGGATAGTACCACGGAACACAGGAATTAAAAAATGAGTTTATTGCAGTGTAAAAAATATTAACTGCATCTTACATATTATTGCATAAGTAAAGATCCGACCAACTAAAGCCAGAAATAAAATTATTTAGCCTCAGAAAGTCTGCCTTGCGAAAACAATGTTTTCGTTTGGATGATATTTTTGATTTTTCTTCTATAACTCTACCCGTATCAAATGAAAGTTCGATTGTATGGTAATATGGATCTTCAGGTTGCGTGAGTGGTGCTACTCTGGACAGAAACACACATTCAGGATTTGATACAAAACACAAATCAAGTAGGCGACCTAATGAATTTCGAACATGTTTTACTTGAGATAGAGATATGTCAAGCAGGCCGTCAATAAAATCATGCTGTGCTATAGGTAGTAAGACTTTCGATCCATCCTCAGTGGACCTAGTAACTCCAGATATATTAAAATCACCTAGAACTACCAACTGATGCCTATCGGAAAGCTTATTTGCAACGGAGCTCCCGCAGCTCTTCGTTGTATCTTGGATACCGTCTCCGCGCTGCGTGAATCGTTGTTGCCGTTAGGAACAGAAGCAGATGTTATGAACGCAATACTAATTCATCTTGTTTTATCTAAAATTGATGCAGATTCGAAATTATCGTACGATCGGGTTCAAGAATACGAGGTGTTGCCTACTTGGGAGGATTGTTATCGCAGTTTAAGCCGTCATTGTCAATTTTTGGAGAGCAACGTTAAACGAACATCTGATGAGAAGCCAAAGGAAAGGCCCACGCAGAATAGAAGAGCCTTTGTTACTGATCACTCTCTCAATCAGTGCCCTTCATTTGGTTTACTAGACTGGCAGGATAAATTGAATTTCGTCAAGCAATCCGCTCTGTGCATAAATTGTTTGCGCACCGGCCATTTGGCGAGCAGTTGTCCAAGTAGATCTCGTTGCCGCGTTTGTCAAGGCTTACATCATACTATTCTGCATAGAACTGCTCATCCAGAGCAACCAACACAAATTGTCTCCCACACATCTCAGCAGCAGCGGGAACCCACACATCCTGTTTCCATGCTTTCGCGTCATTCGAGGCGCGCTTTAATTCCTACGGCAATAGTATTGATTAAGGATAATTCGGAATATTTCAGCCAGCCAGAGCTTTGCTTGACTCAGGCTCTGAAATAAATTTCATCTCTGAGGAGTTGGCCAAGCTCCTTCAGCTCAGATTCGAGAGACAGAAGTATGACATTTCTGGCATAGGCGATGTCAGAACGCAGATGAGATTCTCGGTCTCAACAACTATTCGATCACGATTATCTGTAAATGAATGGCATTTACAATTCGCTGTAGCCAAGACAATATCGCTTAATCAGCCAGAGCGATTCGTTGACACTTCACAATGGAACATACCCTCAGAGATTGACCTTGCAGATCCAGGCTTCTACATGCCTCACCGGATTGACCTACTCATCAGCACACAAGAGTTTTTTGATTTACTTTCACATGGCAAAATTTCTTTAGGTTCAGGCCTTCCTTGCCTGGTCAATACTGCACTTGGTTGGATCGTTGGCGGAAAGGTTTCTGATATAACGCAATCCCAAGTCGTAACATGCAACATGGCACGTTCTACGGAGCTGCAAGGTGCATTAGAAAGGTTTTGGCTAATCGAGGAGTTTGATTCGCACGATCAAGGTTTCACCGCAGAAGAGCAGGAATGCGAACGACATTTTGTGGCAAACACAAGGTTTCTCACATCTGGACGAGTCCAAGTTTGCTTGCCATTTAAAGAGAATCCTCACATGCTAGGTAAATCTTTTGAAATTGCCAAATCCCGGTTTTTGCAAAATGAACGGAGGTTGAGCCGCAACCCGTTGTTAAAGGAGATGTACGTTCAATTCATGAGGGAATACCTAGATTTGAAGCACATGCAATTGGCATCTGATTTCGACTCTCAAAAGACCCATTATGTAATCCCGCATCATGGAGTCCTGAGATCAGAAAGCACGACTACCAAGCTGCGTGTTGTGTTTGATGCATCGTGCAAAACAACGTCGAACCTTTCTCTGAATGAGTTGTTGATGATTGGCCCAAGCATCCAGCAGAATCTTATCCTAACACTTCTTGCCTTTCGCTTACATCGTCATGCACTTGTAGCTGATATCTGCAAGATGTATCGCCAGTTTGAAGTATCACCAGACGATCGTATGTATCAACTTGTTCTCTGGGGAGAATCCTCAGCTGCGCCTTTAGAATTGTTTCAGCTCAACACTGTCACGTACGGCATGTCCTGCGCACCATTTCTAGCAATCAGGAGCTTGAAATATATTGCAGATAAGTTCTCAAATCAGTTTCCCATCGGAGCAGCAGTACTTAAAGAAGATATGTACGTCGATGATCTCCTTACTGGAGCAGACAGTGTCGAAGAGCTTCATCTCAAGGCTACAGAGGTCACCAGCATACTTTCTAAGGCTGGATTAGAGCTTGCAAAGTGGAACACAAGCAAAATCGAAGGCAACGGAGCAGAGTTTCAATTTAGGGTTGATACCAAAGATGTTACGAAGACTTTGGGCATGTCGTGGCAACCAAAACTAGATGTGTTTTGTTTCAGGTATACCCTACCTACAATCTCTGTCGTCACCAAGCGGAGCATCGTTTCACTTGTAGCTCACCTGTACGATTTGCTAGGGCTCGATGCAAAATATTGGTCCAAGAGTTGTGGATGCATCGTCTAAACTGGGACAATCCACTTCCCCCTGAGCTTCAATCTCAGTGGAAGCGAATAGAAGAAGATTTGCACAATCTTCAAACCATCGAAGTTCCAAGATTTATTAACTCGTCACCTAAAAATCTATCGGAAATACACGGATTTTCAGATGCATCGCAGCGAGCTTATGGCTGTTGCCTATATCTACGAACATACATAAACGGAGAGTTCAAATCAATGCTAATCATCGCCAAGTCTAAGGTGGCCCCAATAAAAGCAATTTCAATTATTGTGTCAAACATGGGCCAAGATTAAGCATAAATTCTAAAAATACATTGATAGTTTTTTCTTTTGGACAGATTCAAGAATCGTTCTACAGTGGCTTACCATGCACTCGTCCAGGCTAAACTGTTTCGTCGCTAACCGGATTTCTGAGATGCAATCAACCACGTCAAACATCACTTGGAGGCACGTTCCGGGCAAGGACAATCCCGCGGACATAGTTTCAAGAGGCTGCGCAGCGTCCGAGCTTATGGAAACTATATGGTTTCGTGGACCAAGCTTCTTACGTCAAGACTCATCTGGATGGCCTCAACCAGTACCAAATTCTCAGGACACCAATGAAGAGTTGGAGCTGCGAAAAGCAACAGTCCTCACATGTACCGATAATGGAAGCAAGGAAGATGTATTCGATGAAGTTATCAACAAATTCTCATCCTATCGGCGCATTTTGCGAGTCATAGCTTTTGTGTTGCGCGTCTTTAATAGAATCAAGGTCAACAAAAAGGTGAACTTAGTCGATGTAATTCATACACCAGCAACTGAATTGCAATACGCGTTAAAGCACATCGTATCACATATTCAGCAGAAGACCTTTTTCAACGAAATCTAGCAGCTAAAGGAAAACAGGATTTTAAAACCCGAATTTCAGAAACTAAATCTGTTCCTAGCAGCGACTAACGGGCCAAACGGTTCGATAACACTATTACGTGTAGGAAGCCGCTTAGCCAAGGCGCCCATTTCACTCGATGGCAAATTTCCTGTTCTTCTACCAAAGAATCATTGCTTCACGTTGAAATTTGTTGAGTATCTCCACCGGCATCACATGCACGCTGGACCAAAGGCTCTCATTGGAATCCTGCGACTTCAGGCTTGGATTGTAAACGCCAGAGAAGTTGTGCGAAGGATTGTACGGCGCTGCACACACTGTTACCATTATAAGCCTCGTTTAATGGAACAAATGATGGGATCACTTCCAGTTGATCGCTTTCATTCACAGCGACCTTTTTTTGTAACATCATACCGCATTCGAAGCAAGGTGCCATATAAAACATACATGGCCGTGTTTATATGCTTTTCGTCAAAAGCAATCCACATAGAACTCATTTCCGATCTATCTACTAATAATTTTGTTCTCTGTTTAAAGCGCTTCGTCAGTCGCAGAGGCATCCCACTACGCATTTATTGTGACAATGCAACTAATTTCGTCGGTGCACGATCGCAGCTCGAGGACTTTAAGCAGCAGCTATTCGACGAAGCCAACACATTGAATTTGCAGAAGTTCAGCAGCATCGTGGGATTCGAGTTCAAGTTCATCCCTCCGCGTGCTCCCCACTTTGGCGGCTTGTGGGAGGCCGCAGTGAAGTCCATGAAGAGCCTAATGATGAAAAACTTGGGCAACACTGGGCTAACGTACGAGGAGCTTCAAACGATTGCAATCGAGTCGGAGGCAATCTTGAACTCAAGACCAATGGCACCCCTTTCCGAAGACCCAAACGATGGAGAGGCGCTTAGCCCAGCGCACTTGCTGATTGGGTCCTCTTTGATGTCCGTACCGGAGCCTTCAATTGACGAGAGCAGACCATCTTATCTTACGCGGTGGCAGCGCGTAACGTATTTGAAGCAGCAGTTCTGGGAGCTATGGAGGCGTGACTATTTACACACGCTTCAGGAGCGCTCCAAATGGCTCAAACCCCACGCCAACATTCAAATTGGCCAAATGGTGATTGTTCACGAGGATAATACACCTCCCCAGGAATGGATCCTTGGTCGCATCACCAACACGCATGTCGGAGCTGATGGACGAGTACGAGTGGCCGAGATCAAGGTGAAAAATGGAACCATTCGAAGACCCATCTGTAAGATAGCGCCCCTGCCTGAGCAAACTGGTGCTTGAATACTCCTTGGATCATTCAACGGGCGGAGAATGTTCGATGACATCATAAGTCAACCTCATTTTTGATTTAATTATTATTATTGTTATGAATAACTTCGTTCAAGCTGATTAATAATTTGAATTCTTTGCCAACTTGTTATATTTAATTACCCCACACTGCAATCATATGCTTATGTTTTGAATTCGCCTTACGCTCTTTTATACATGCAGCTCACACATGTACATACATACATATCTCTCTTTATAATCTCGAAATCGAACATTAAAAATCAGTGCATATTAGAGACCGAAACAAGTCGAACGTTTTATTCCATTCTAATAACTCTGCATTCGACAGAGTCCGCACACCACCTTTACACTATTACAATCGGCTTTAGTTTTCTCTTGTATATAAGACAATACATCAGAAGATGTTTGATCAGGGGAAAGCCGAGAAACAAAAATTTGTTTTTTTAGTGGAAACACTGAAAGGGATTTTGGTGGACCAGACATTGTTTCTGCAAAACCAACTTGAGCCGGTTGTCCAGACTCAGTAGTCCCTTGTGGTGGTGATGGTACATTCTGAGAGATAGATGGATCCACTAATTGTGAATCCACTACGGACAAATCGGAATTCTTAGAAGTCCCTGATTGCATGCATTGTGTTACAGATTGTTCGGATACGGAATCTTTTTTAGCTGCTGATCTTAGCAACATTTTAGGGTTTGTTGCAATCAGCTGCTGATCCGCCGGAATGCTCTGTTGTTCTTTTGTTTTCGGTTGCGGGGTGTTCCCCTTTTGCTGCTTACCACCAGCAAGCTTTTTGCACTTAGGGGACTCTTCTAATAGCTTACGACTATTAAACTGCGAATCCAGCACAGAGAGGAGATCATCAGCTCGGCGAAAACTATCTCTAGCAATTCCGAAACAGCTAATCAGCCCCATCAGGCCGCCTTTAGTTTGGCGCATGAACGATTTCATCTCGTTCGCAACCTCGACACAAGCATCACAACAAAACTGCAAATTGGGCCCCTTTGAAAGGTCATCACTTGTCCGGCCAGTAAAACCGTCGCTTTTGGTGTGCAACATATTTTCAAACAGCCAGTAAGTCATATTAGACTGGTTAGCCCTGATTACGAGGCTGCATTTTTTTCAGAAGCAGACTAAATTTTTATTATTCATTTTATCTATTGGAACCACTGTACCAAGAAAACGAATTGAAATTTATAAGCGAGCAGTTATAAGTACCGCAAGAGCGCAGAGCCTGCACGCTTAGAACTTTCAAAGCAGAGAGAGCGAGAGCGCGGGAGCATAAGTTAGTTAAAGTGCATGCAAAAGCAACACTAAAAACAGCACTACGACTTACGACGGTCAACGCACAAAAGAGAAACGGCGTGGTTACAAGAAAAGAAAACACAGAACAGAATTACGAAATTAAAACAATTTTTTAGTGTGTATATCACACTTATATCAAGTGCACAAAGATTTATAGTTCACTCGCGAAGCGAACGAAATTTCAATGTATGTTTGAATTAACTGTAAGAAAATGAAAATTGTTTTGATAAAACCCACCGATGGGAATAACCGAAACAAAAATACAAAATCGGAGCGCAGAAAAAAAACACTACCGTTCACTTTGGAAGTCAAAGACGCATAAAGGTGCAGACTTTGTGCCATATGTGACTGTTTTCAACCGATAATACTTAAGTCTTTCTGAAGGATCATTTCTCCATACGATCATTTGGTATTGTTGATCATTTGGATTTATCCAAATTTGCCTGTACATTTTTTCAATGTCAGCGGTAAACACGTATTTATGCATTCTAACTCGAAGCAGTATTGACATTAAACTTTTTTGCACTGTAGTACCTTTGTGCAACAAATCGTTTAATGATTTCCCGGAAGATGTCACTGCAGATGGGTCGAATACAAGTCTTAATTTGGTAGTCTGACTGTTGGGTTTGAGCACACAGTGATGCGGTATAAAGTAATGAGACTTCGGAAGATGTGTCTGGGGAACTTCCTTCATATGTCCAAGAGTTTCAAACCCTTTAAAAACTCTATGTAACTTTCTTTGATAGCTTGATCTCTTTGCAATCGTTTCTCTAGCGATAAAAACCGTATCGTGGCTATGTCACGACTCTCCCCCAGCGCTGATGTATGCTCCAAAAATCTGCAGTTCTGAGCCTTCTGAATGTTTTGCAGAAAGTGATCTTCACTGTTTTTCCACTGGTGAATAACATTTTGATTCTGGTTGAAAATTGTCCAGTTCCCAGAATTTGGCGAGTTGCTCGTCCACTTTTTTTCCTTCCGTAAGTACAACACATACTGATGATGAAGGTGCTCTCTCCGAAATTTTACCGGCTATTCTGTAGCTTGGGGAGTCTATTCTTCAAATTCATGCGCTCTGCTTGCATTATATTGAAATAGTGCTCGGCTCCAAGAACAATATCAACCTTTCTTGGTTTTACAAATTGAGGGTCAGCCAATGTAATATTTTTAGGTATTTTCCAATTATCAGTCGAAATTGTATACGTAGGTTGATCAGCGACTATGTGAGGCAAAACCATTCAAGCCGTGAACTAAAATCGCCCTGTTTTGATTTTAGCTGCACATTGATGCTTGCATTGGAAGTGTATGATTTTTCGCCAATGCCATTTATTTTAAGCATTGAATTTGTGGTTTAAAGTGCGAGCATTTTGATTGCTTTTTCGGAAATGGCATTAATTTGGGATCCAAAGTCAAGCAATGCTCTAAATTCTGCTTTTTGTCCATTGTCTCCTTGAATAATCACACGAGCAGTCGCCAGGAGAATATAACTGGATTGTTTTCCACTCGCAGATGCCGCCGTGATGCCATTCAAAGGGTCAGGCTTTGTTTCTAAATGCAACAAGGTATTATGTTTTTTGTTGCACTTAAAGCAATCTCTCTTTGTGCATGTCCTTGACGGGTGTTTTTGAGTTAGACATTTAAAACATAATTTAACGTATTACTTAATACTCTTTTATTGTTGAAGCGTTCTTCAAGTGTTTTCCAAGCAGTTGAATATTTAGCTTCGGTTAATGATAAATGGCGAATTAATCGTTCTGCCTCTCCATTAACATTAGTTTTTAAATACCACAACTTTTGTTTTGTGGGTAACGTTGATTCATGAATCATTTTTTTGAATATATCATGAACGTGAGAAAAATTTAGCTTGGTTTCATCAGTCATTTTGTTCATGATGCGCTCAAACTATCAAGCAACACCCTTTGTTCTCTGAACATCGATTCTATTTCAGTATCCTCTACTGTGGATGCAATGGATCCAACTTCCATTTCCAAGAGAGATAACTGCTAATTGAATTCAGTATTATAATCATCAACCAGTTTCCTAATAAAGAATTCGTTTTTGAAATAATCATGTTCTAAAGTGGCTCCATTAAGAAAATTATTTATTTGTATTTCTCCGGAGTTAAATTTATCCCACAAGGATTCTAACGTTAATAAAAGTTCTCTATAGTAGGCTGGCTTAGTCTTCCTGTCGGCGGAGTCCTTTCTATAATTTCGAATGCAATTATGAATTTGCTCTCCTACTAAAAACTGTTCATTCAACAACTGATGAATGCTGTTCGGCGCCATTTTTGCTTTTCTTATATAATCCGTTCAAGAGGTATTTTTTTTATGATGTGCCTCGACTCACACCAATGGGTTATATATGTTATATGTAAATTGGCTTTGAACAGATCGATCAGAGTAATCAACAGTTTGGTTGCTTCAAATCGCCTGGTTGATCAGAACCTCTCCTTATACAACGCAGATCTAACTTCCTTCCCGGAGGATACATGGCAAAGCTGGCAGACCAGGTCAGACAAAGGAAGCAAGCCTACGGGGAAAGCTTTTAAGATTTCATGGTGGACATGCAGACCCTGATGCGGCCACAAAATGTGTCGACCAAGGAAACTCTGGAGAGAATAAAAGAAAACAGCACGCCGGCACTCCGGATGTTCGCCCATACGAATGTCGACATTTGGATACCTTGATGGCACTGGCAGACGAGTTTGAGGAACTCGACCAGCAGCGGGAGAAGATTGAGCTGGAAAACAATCCCCGTAAGCAGCAAATGCAGGGCCATCCAGTACCAAGGCCAAGAACAGAACAGGGTGCGGTGTGCAGGCGGGGCCAGGAGGATCCGGACACACAACCAATAAATACGCCGCGCGGACACGAATCAGCAAACAATCGCGGCGGATACGTAGCGAATCCTACACAGGCCTGCCGCAGATGCGGGGGTCCAGATCACTGGGAATGCCGAATCCAACGGTTTACGTTCTGCTGGCGATACGGAAAAATAGGAGTTCGGACGGTTCAGTGCTGTTCCGGGTCGGGAAACGCCCAGCGACCCCAGCCTCCAAGGGGCGGCCAGGGATCGTAAGGTACTGCCTCTCGAAATTAATGGGCGACCTGCAGGCGGATGAAATGCACAGAGGATACCGGCGCCACGGCGAGCTTCATCAGCTAAGAGCTGGCGGACAGGCTGCAGGAAGGGTCGGACCCACGAGAAGGCAAGTAGGGATGGCAGACGATCGCCGCGGGGAAATAAAATCACAGCTGAAGAACAAAATCGGTCTTGGCACGAAATCAGTGTCAACGGAGCTGCTGATTTTACCATGCCGACGCCCTGGTATTGGGATTGAATTTTCTTACCAGAATCGGGGCCGAAGTCGAGTGCGCAGGACACAGCGCGTCGATACCGGCAAAGGATAGACGAGGAGGATGGCTGGAGGAGAAACTGTCGGTGGCAATAGTGGAAACACCCAAAAAATTCGCGGAAAAGGATGTGGAGTGGTTTCTAAGGGCCGAGTTGGAAAAACTGGAAGGCAGAAAGGGAACATCCAACGTGGCCGTACATAAGATCACCATGAAGGACGACCACGAGGCTGACAGCAGGCAGTACACGGCGTTTACTGTGCCAGAGAAAGGTCTTTTCCAATAAAAGGTGATGCCATTTGGTCTACACTTCGCGTCGGCAACATTCCAACATTTCGCGTATCAGGACGATATTATCGTCACCGGACGGACTCTAGAAGAGCACATGGAAAACCTGAAGGAAGTGTTTAGGAGACTACGGGCTGCTAACTTAAAAGTAAACGCTGAAAAGTTTTTCAGAAAGGATCTGCAATACTTGGGGCATCGCATAACAGACCAAGGCATCGGAACAGACCCAGAAAAGGTATCGGCAATTGCATTAATAAAACCCCCGACCAACGTTAAGGAGCTGCGACAATTTTGTAACGCACAAAATGGGAATAGACAGATGACCAGATGACAGATGACCAACGGTGATGAGATTCCAGGGAGTTGCCGGACCAAGGGAAGCGAAATGGTGACTTTTAGTTTGGGGAAATGTCTGGGCGGGAAAATTCGAATTCCACGCAGGGAACTGTCTGGGGAACGGGGAACTGTCTGGGAACTTTGAACTCTCTGGGAACTGGGAACTGTCTGGGGAACGGGGAACTGTCTGGGACAGAGAAACAGTCTGGGGAAATAAACCTTCAAGGAGCTGTAAGGAAAAGTCTTTTAGGGAAACATTCGCGGGAAAGTTCAAGTTTTTCAAGGAGCTGTACGAGTGAAGTCTTTTAGGAAAACAGTCTGGGGAAAATCTTTCGGGGAACTGCCTGGGGAACATCTACTACGCAATTAAGGCGGGGAAATCGAATAGTCTACACATCAAGGGCGGAGAAATTCACCACTTTCATTACGTTTCCGAAGGAAGGCGGAAATGTGAGGAGTCTTAAACTCCCCACAAATCCCGATGCAGGAGATCGGCCTAGTAACAGCGGAGGAGGGGATAAAGCCGGAGAGATGAAGGGCATCCAGGTCGACCGGGAAATATTCGGACCTTGGACCCTCATATTGCAAGAGCAACGATGGACCTAGGACCCGCGCCCGGCAAGGGCAACGAGGTCATACGGTAAATTGGCGGACTTCGGAACCGGATAAAGAGGACACACCGATAATGAACGTTACTTCAGTGAACCTTGGACCCGAGCTCGGCGAGGGAAATAACGGCACTTACAGAGCCTATAAAAGGACGGCGCAAGCGCAGCTCGGGATAGTACGAGTGCGAGAATCAGAGCGAGTGCGTGAACGCGGAATAAGTAAATATCTAAGCCGAAGTGCCCAAGGATCAAGATCGCAAAGTCGAGACGCCGAACGACGACAAGTATACAAGGCTGGGGCTACAATGCTGAGATAGGTCGTGGTCAAATCAAACTTAGGGAGTCCTTGCGCGGTGTCAGACGATAAAGGTGGCTAGGCGATAAGGGAGAACTTTGTGCTACCTACTGGGCGATACACCTTGGCGACGAAGTCCAGACTGAACTACGGGAACCAGGCGATAAAGGTGGCTAGGCAATAAGGCGAAACTTCGTTTCACCTGCTAGGCGATACACCTTGCCGGCCCCGGTAGGGAAGTTCGCATAACATCCAGGGTTTTGGTGGAGCCGTCCCGATCTCAGTCACCCGGAGCAGCAAGCCGAAGCAACGCAGCAGTAGGCCTGGAGCGACGCAGCAGCAAGCCAGGAGCGACGCAGCGGCAAGCCAGGAGCAGCGCAGCAGTAAGCCAGGAGCGACGCAGCAGAAGACAGCGACAACGGGCAGCAAAACAGTAGCACTAAGGCTATATTTGGAGAATTAATAAGCCAGCACCAACCTAATCCTTTCTGGCGTTATCTTTTAGTCACGAGCAGTCACTCGATATGAATTTGGCGGAACGAACTCTCAACCTCTCTGAGCTAGCCGCACGTTTACGTAACGAGCACAATATAAAGAATCGGGTCGTTACAAAAATCGCCACCCCCTACAACACGGGTATTTTTTTTTATTGTTATAAATGACTAGCAGCACCAAACATATATATATATATAGACTGGTCATTTCATACAACGAAAATGGACACCAAAATTGGCACAGAAACTCACATGCGCGATGGTCAGCGCATCTCCTTGCCACATTAGCGGCGATATATCTACCTCTAGCAGAAAGATGGATTCAATCAGAATTTGAATCTTTGCTGGCCGGACTTGGAAGGAACTTTATTGCTGGCGGTGACTATAAAGCCAAACATGCATGGTGGGGGGGCAGTACTTGCCAAGTACTTGCCACGGATGAACCAACTTTTCATTCATATAACCCCCTGATAATACCGACGGCGCTTGATTTGTTCATAATCAATGGATTTGCTATAGGCAGGCTACAAGTTAGAACACTCCATGAACTCTCCTCGCACCACATACTGCATGCCACACCTGTGAAAATACCACAGCGCTCGCGACTCCTTGCCAGAGGTGCTAGTATAAACGCTTTTAAAGCCTTTCTAGAACAGCTGAGCGAGGTTAACATACAAATCCAGGAACCTTCTGACATTAACAATGCCATCAGCCTTTTCATGCTTATATATCTGCACCCAGGAATCCCCAAAATACAGAGACCTCTAGTCATCTCCAGCTACCACCCAGAATTGTGGCACTTCTCAACCTAAAGCGAAGAGTAAGAAGAGAATATACCAAAACGGGAGAAGCCCGAATCCATCATATACATAATCGGCTGGCTAACTGTCTAAGCAAGGCACTCGCCCGAAGAAAACAAGTATCTATAGGCAGCTTTCTGCAAAATCTGGATACGGACGCTAGTTCTAACTACTCGCTGTGGCGTAATCAGCAATTAGAAACCCCCCAGGTGGCTGGAGCCGTACGAGCCTAGAGAAAGCTGAATCGTTCGCTAACAACCTCGAGCAAGCCTTCAAGCACTACGACTATTCTCCTGAAAGCATCAAGTTGAAGAGTTTCTGGAATCTCCATTTCAAATGAGTCTGCCTGCAAACCCTGTCTTACTCACAGAGGTGAAAGACCTTGCAGGCAAACTTTCAACGAAGAAAACTCCCGTTCCCAAAGACCTTCTGGAAAACAGGTCGATTCGACTTTTACCGGATCAAGCCTTGCAATTCCTGGTGTCGTTATTCAACAGCGTACTAACTCTTAGATACTTCCCGAATGTTTGAATATCGGCAATTATAATCATGATCCCAAAACCAGGAAAATCGCCGACTGACGTGGACTTATACAGGCACATTAGTCTTCTACCATCCCTGGGAAAAATCATGGTAAGGCTGATCCTGAACTTACGAGAATGTCACCAGTGCGATTCCGGAACTCCAGTTCGGCTTTTGTTTTTAACATAGAACACTTGAGCAATTGCACCGAGTTGTCAACTTTTCTTTAGAAGCCTTACAGAAGAAAGAGTATGCAGTTGCTGCCTTCCTTGACATCCAGCCGGCTTTTGACAGAGTGTGGCGCCCTGGGCTCCTGTACAAAGCCAAACGCGTTTTTGCGCCACAGCTGTTCCAGCTCGTGTAAAGCTTCCTGGAAGAACGCACTTTCCAAGTATCTGCTGATCATCCACCAAACCGATCTCTGCCGGAGTTCCCCAAGGTAGCGTCCTCGGCCCTACTCTATACTCTATTTATGCTTCAGATATGCCAACACAAACTCCAATCACTGAAGTTGATGAACAAGTCGTGCTAATTGCGACCTACGATGACACAGCTGTCCTGACAAAAAGAAAAAGTATCTTGGATGGCTTGGCTTCGCTTACCACGCAACAAGCTCGCATTTGGCTGTAAGGTCCAAATTTAGAAGTCCATATTAACGCCAAGTCCTTTCTATGGACTCTTGGTTTATGGCATCGCTGCAAAAACCACGAAAAAAATCCGGGTTTTGCAAGCGAAGGATCATTGGAGCTCCTTGGTTATGCGAACTAGAGACTTGAAACGTGATCTCAATGTGGCCAAACTTGGAGACAAGCTGCAAGAACTTTCTCGGAAGTATATGGAAAGGCTAAATGAGCACCCCATCAGCCTAGCCAGAAAACTTGGTACCGCTGCTATACACAGCGCTGAACCAAGTAACCGACTCAAAAGAAGACAGAAACGTCACCACCCGCAAGACCTACCGGACCGGATTTTGACCTAGCTACATTACCTCCCTCAATAATAAAAAAATATCACGAAAATACTTCTTGCCCTAAGTAACGCTTAGACTAATTATTGTATTATTTTAGTGAAAACCGATTAGAATAAGCTGCCAGTTGGGTAGCAGTGTGCTAATCTGAAGAATAAAATTTCAACATTTATAAAAAAAAAACAAAAACAGGATATTTTGCGCAGTATTGACATGAATCTTTTCAAATCGTATTTTTTTATGCATACCTTAATCAGGGTAAAAGCGCTTGCCGATCGGACGTCTATATCCTATAGCTCCTATAGGAATAATAGGGTGAAATCGAACCAAATATGATGTTTTTCAGGATATTTCGCGCAGCGTATAAGCTATTGGCATCAATTTTTCCAAGTCTTATTTATCTACGCATACCTTGATCAGGATAAAAGCGCTTGCCGATCGGACGTCTATATATTATAGCTTCCATAGTAATAATTGTTAAAAGCTGTGAAAATATCCATTTTTTTCTATTTTTATATGACATTCTTGCAGTATTAAAGCTATTGACATGAAACTATGCAAATCTAATTTATTTATACCTTGTAAACCTTGCTCAGTGTAAAAGTTCTTGCCAATTAGAAAACTTTAAATATTGAATTGGTGACATATATGTAATCTTTTTTTTATACTAGATGGAGTGAAAAGTAACCTCCTTGGGAATGAACAAATTTTTTTTTCTCAAATGTTTTTTTTATTTTATTCAATGTATTTGAGCTCGATACACTTATTCCAGCAATTTTCCAACTTCTTGATCCCATCCGAAAAGGAATTTTTCGGAAGGTCTGCAAAATACTCCTCCGCGCCGTCGATGACTTCCTCGCGTGAGCTGAATTTTTTATTAATGATATATCTTTTTAGGTTCGGGAAGAGATAATAGTCCGAGGGAGCCAAATCGGGTGAATAAGGTGGATGCCGAAGCAATTGGAGCCCTAAGTCACTTATTTTAGCCGTGGTTGCTACGCTCTAGTGCGCCGGTGCATTGTCTTGCGAAAACCAAATTTTTTTTCGCTTCATGTGAAGCCGTTTTGCAGCGATTTCGGCCTTCAATCGCTCCAATAATTCACTCGCTGTTGATGGTTTTTCCTTTTTCGAGGTAGTCCACGAAAAGTATGCCATGACAATCCCAAAAATCTGACGCCATAACCTTTCCGACCAATCGAGCCTCCCTCGGCCGCTTCGGAGCACTCGTGCCGGCTTTGGTCCATTGCCGGGCACTCATTCTGTTCTCTGGTGTATAATAGTGGATCCAGGTTTCATCAACAGTTACCAATCGATTCCAAAAGTCCGCCGGATTTCGCATCAGTAAGTGCAAATACTCTTTCGAACTGCTCTCGCGTTCGAGTTTTTGGCCCGGAGTGAGCATGCGCGGCACCCAGCGGCAGGATAACTTTTTCATATGCAGAATCTTTCTCAAAATACGGCGTGTGCGCTCAATACTGATCTTTGTGGCATCTGCTATCTCGCGCACTTTCACTTTGTGATCAGCCAATACCATTTCATGTATTTTTTTGACATTGTTCTCTGTAACCGCATCGAAAGGCCTGCCGCTGCGGACTTCATCGGTAGTGGAGTTGCGGCCACCACGAAACTCTCGAAACCAATATTTCGTGGTGTAATCTGACGGAGCATTTGCCCCTTTATAATTACTTTTCACCCCACCTAGTATGATTACAAAAAATTTAATTTATATTTTGCGCAGTGTTTAAGCTATTGACATACATTTTTAAAAGTCTGCAAGGGTATTAAAACTTCGGCTTGCCGAAGTTAGCTTCCGTCCTCGTTATACCCGTTACTCGTAGAGTAAAAGGGTATATTGTATTCGTGCAAAAGTATGTAACAGCTAGAAGGAAGCGTTTCCGACCCTATAAAGTATATATATTCTTGATCAGGGTCACTAGCCGAGTCGATATAGCCATGTCCGTCTGTCCGTCTGTCCGTCTGTCTGTCCGTCTGTCTGTCCGTCTGTCTGTCCGTCTGTCTGTCCGTCTGTCTGTCCGTCTGTCTGTCCGTCTGTCTGTCCGTCTGTCTGTCCGTCCGTATGAACGCTGAGATCTCGGAAACTATAAAAGCTAGAGGATTGGCATTTTGCATGCAGATTCTAGGAGTTCCTACGCAGCGCAAGTTTGTTTCAAAAAGGTGCCACGCCCCCTTTAACGCCCACAATCGCTTATATACGATTTTAAAAATTTAAATATTTCGGAAAAATGCAGTTTTGTTGTGTTTATCAATACCTATCGAAATGTAGAAGAAATTTTTCAAATCGGACCATTCGTTAAAAAGTTATGCGTGATCAAAGTTTCTATCTCCATCTCCCTCGCACTCCCTTTACCTGAGTAACGGGTATCTGATAGTCGTGGCACCCGACTATAGCGTTCTCTCTTGTTTTTATTTAAAATTTAATATTATCTTTATGAATTATTATATTTTTGTTATTCATTATTACTTTAGTTGGTCAATTTTGTTTTATTACTTTTCTTAAATACATACCTAGAATTTAATTTATTTCTTTCTCCATGTTTTTTCTTATAAATTATCTCACCTACATGATAATCTTTTGGTTTTCTATTTTCATTGTGAGTCTTATGCATTTTTAGTTGCACTTGCTTAAGTATTAAAGGAATATTTTTATGCTTAATAATTGTATGATATATTATAAGGTGTTTCATTAGTCACTGAAAGTATAATTTGATTAGGAGCGTAGATTTGTATAGGAGCTTCCCCTACAAGTATTTCTATTAAGTGCGTCTTCACAGAGAACGGTCGTGTTCTTGTTTTGCGCTCCGAATTTTCATTTTTCTTATTGAAACCACCGGGGTTTACTTAAATCTCTTTAACGTTTCTACACCTTTAAGTGTTTTCTAACAACTTTCCGTTCGCTTCGCGAGTGCATCGTGATTAACTTGTGTTTAGTAAACAAAAAGTTTTTATCATAATTTAATTCGGTGCTGGTTTGTTGTTATTGTTTTCTATTGCCCCTCTTTTCAGTCTTTCTCCTCGTCGTTGAGCGCTGTTGGAACGGCACGCACTCCAACGGTCATATCTCTCAGAGGTGTTTTATACCGGAGTAATCGGTTAATAATCCCGCTCTCTCTCTCTTTTCGTTTCTATATCGTTTCGTGGTGCCTAACATCAAAGTTATTCGGTGTTTCGCTATCGCTCTGTCGCTCTGCTTGATCTCTCATTAAAAAGTTCTTGAGCGCTTTCGATTTTTTTGTCCGCTGTAGTGCACAGTGTTCCGCGGTCAGTGAAAATGGCTTTCTGTTCATTAAAAAATGGCAAGAAAGTTATCTCGGCTGGACAGCAAAGTATTCCCTGCCATACATGTGATCAAATTTATCACGCAAAGTGTTTTGGCTATTCTGGCCTGGTTCGTGATGCCATCGATAAGAGGAGTGGCCTACGCTACTACTGCGATGAATGCATTGTATACGAGAACCAGGCAATAACTATTAGGCGACTCACAAAAAGCAGTGTTACGGAATTAATCCGGAACTGCCGTAAAAATACGGACCTGCTCGTGGCGCTTGAATCTCAGCTCACATGCCTCATGCTAGCTGAGCCCGATTCCCCAAAGCCCAAAAAAATCGCGGTAAGTGGGCATTCTATGGCAGGTGCTGTGCAACCTGCTGCCCGCGATTTGACTCCAGCTCAGCTGCCAATCTAAGGCGCCACTCAAATGGTACTAAGATCGGGGGCAAAAAGTGATTCGGTATCCGAAGTTGCTGGAATCGATGTGGCTCCGCTAGGTACTTCCGCTCTGTCCGATCAAAATAAAGTAGTGGCCCCAACACCCCATGTAGACTTAACGTCCGGATTACCGGCCGATACTGGTAGTACGGATACAAATTCTGTAGTACCAAAAAGGGTTGCAAGTGTTGTACCAAAAACGGTTACTTATGTTCGGGTGCTCCATCTAAAACATGTATTTGTTTCACGGCTCGCCCCAGACCTCTCATCAATGGATATTACGGCTTATATCCGTAACAAAATCCAAGTTGATGATTTGAAGGTCAAACAATTTAAATTTACTTATGCTAGGAAAGTATCATCATTTAAGATTGGTATTCCTTGTGCTCTTTTTGCATCTGTGTGTTTCACCAGTTTCTGGCCCGAGGGCATATTTGTAAAAGAGTACGAAGCTAAGAGAAAAAAGAATAGTTCAGGGGAAATGGAAAACACCATTAAAGAACCATCCCCAACGCCCTCCACATCCTCTTCTGTCCCAAAAAACTAGCCTCCTCTTTTCTTCTTTGCTATCAGAATACAAGAGGCTTACTTAGTAAGCTGACTAAATTGTATTCGGATAGTTTTTCTATCCCATATAATATTATCGTATGTACAGAGACCTGGTTAAGGCCGGATATTCCTAACTCCGAAATTCTCCCGGGTAAGTACACAATTTATAGGCTTGATCGTCAGTCCAGACGGGGAGGTGGAGTCCTGATTGCTGTCGACTCCACCTTTTCGTCTGAATTACTAACTTTCGAAGAATTTTATGACATCGAATTCCTAGGTATAAAATTATCGATTCCCGGTAGTTTTGTATATATTACTTGTTCATATATCCCACCATCATTTGAGTTCCCTATTTACGCAAATCACCTTTCCGTTATTCAGTCCATTTCCAAAAAACTGTCAGATCGAGATCAGTTAATAGTATTTTGTGATTTTAATATACCTAGTGAGACATGGTCCCCTGACGAAAACTCTAACATTTTACTTCCTTTAGCGCAGCATGACTTTATTGACGGCTTGCTTGACATTGCGCTATCCCAAGTGAACCATGTTAAGAACTCCTTAGGACGTTTACTGGACTTGTGTTTTGATTTAAATTCAGAAGGCGTTTGCCTATCAAGAACGTCACCACTTACACAACCGGAAGATCCTTATCATCCAACTCAAGAGCTGACTGTAGACGCAAGAACAGAGCTGAATAAAAAATCAGAAAAGTCGGTTAAACGAATCCGCTGCTTTCGTAAGGCAAACTTTCATCTTTTAAATACTTTTATATCCGGCTATGACTGGTCCGAATTTTATTCATGCACTAACGTGGCTAAGGCCGTTAATATCTTTAATAATGTATTAAATTCCTTCTTTTATCTGTGAATTCCGTTATACTATCCGTCAATTTCAAATAAACCTCCGTGGTTTAATAAAGAGTTGTCACACCTAAAAAATATTAAGTCCAGACTTTTCATTAAATTTAAAATGTGCGGTTCACAATCTGCCTTCTCTCGGTACCTAAGGGCTCGGTCAAATTTTATCGTGCTTAACGCCCGGTGTTATAAAAGCTATTGGGCTCGCTGTAGGGTCCAATTTTCACAAGATCCAAAACAGTTTTATAATTTTGTTAACACTAAGCGTAAATCAGCCTGTTACCCTGCACCACTATCATTCCAAAACTCTACGGCAAATTCTGATCAGGCAATTGCCGATCTATTTGCCCAGTTTTTCCAGACAACATATTCTGTTTCATCCCGTCCAAATCCGTCTTATTCAAATGCCTTACCCAAGTCGAACTTGATTTTTTGTCCGAGGTTAAGCAAAAGCTCCCTTCTTTTGGATCTCCATAAAGTTAAGCCTGTCTATTCACCGGGTCCGGACGGAGTTCCAGGCTGCGTGCTGAGGCACTGTGCTGAAACTCTGTGTAGACCTCTGTACAAATTGTTTACCTTGTCTTTAAAAACATCTCATTTCCCACTTATTTGGAAGGAGTCATTTGTCATTCCCCTTCATAAGAAAGGAAATAAATGCAATACAAGTAATTACAGAGACATATCCAAATTATCCGCCATCCCAAAGCTTTTCGAAAACACTATTACACCCCATTTGCAACATCTTTGTAGATCGATTATATCTCCATGTCCACATGGATTTATAAGGCGAAGATCTACGACGACAAACCTCTTGGAGCTAACGTCTTTTGTAATAAATGGCTTCAGAAAGAACATGCAGACTGACGTAGTTTACACTGATTTTAGTAAAGCATTTGATTCAGTAAATCACTCGCTTCTTGTATTAAAGCTAGACTTATTAGGGTTTCCATGTGATCTTCTAACATGGATCTCAAGTTATCTGAGTGGTAGGACTCAAAGAGTTCTCTTTAAAAACTCAATTTTTGATTTGATCCGAGTTACTTCAGGCGTCCCACAAGGAAGCCACCTTGGCCCACTTCTTTTTACTTTATTTATAAACGATCTCCCTCCAGTCTTGACAAAGTCGCGTGTCCTTATAACGAAATTTCTAGAAGTTCAGACTTACAATCTGACCTAAACGCTTTGCAAACATGGTGTTGTGAAAATCTTTTGGATTTAAATAGCGCTAAGTGCAAAGTAATGACATTTTTTCGGGTGAACCCACAATATGCAACGTATACGCTGGGTGGTTGCGCGTTGTCTAGAATTACGCATGTTGATGACCTTGGCGTCCTCCTTGACCCTAAACTTAAGTTTTGTGACCATATTACTTCTATGGTGAATAAAGCCAGGGGAGTACTTGGATTTATTAAAAGGTGGTCAAAGGAATTCGATGATCCCTATGTTACAAAGACTCTGTTTATTTCACTAGTCCGTCCAATCCTGGAGTACTGTTCTGCAGTTTGGAGTCCTCAGTATGGTGTACATATAGACCGGATAGAGTCTGTGCAAAGAAACTTTTTATTATTTGCTCTACGGGGCCTTAACTGGAATGCAAGCCTTATTTTACCATCCTACTCTAGTAGACTTCTCCTAATTAATCTACCATCCTTAGTAAACCGTAGAACGATGCTTGGCACAACTTTTATCTATAAACTTATTCACGGGGATGTGGAGAGTCCCGAGTTACTGGGTCGCATAAGCTTCTCCGTGCCTAATAGAATTACCAGGAACTATGTTCCTCTTACATTAAATATTTGTAGACCTAACTATGATATGCATGAACCGTTTAGAGTACTGTGTAACGACTATAATAGACTATACCACATTATTTCTACTACCGACTCTTTGCCAAGCCTTAAATCATTAATTTTATCTTACTTAGCACAAAATTAGTATTAGTATTAGTCTCGTACGTATTTCTAATCTTAGTCTGCCCGCTTCTACATTGTGCTTTTAACTTCTCGCGATCTCGTTTTTACGCCTATTAGGCTCCGCGCGTAAAAAGCACTGCTTAGTGTCGTAACGGCCACTTGTTTGCGCTGATCATAGTGCATCAACGTCCGAATTATAAAAAAAAAATGTCCATTATACCTATTTTTATAAATTGTTTTAGTTTATCGAACGATTTTGGCCAATAATAGAGTCTACATATTTGTTTGTAATTTTCACCAAGTCCTTTATGGGCTCGGCTGTGAGTTTCCTCAATAAATTGCCTTGTCTTTATCGTTTTCTACATCTTGGAGGAATTTTCTCGTGTTAAGAAATTTATTGTTAAAGTTTTCTTTTAAAGCTTTTTGAATTATATAAAAGTCTTCGAGAGTGCGATGAATTCCCGTTGTGATTTTTGGTTGAAGATATTCTCTAAGGATTGATATTAGATTTTCTGGCGTGTCGTACTCTATTATATGTCTGGTGTTGTTAAATATTATATATTAGTTGATTCATGAATAGTAAATCTAAACTGGTGTATTTTTTTATTAGCTTCTTCAATAATGTTTTCGAAACTACTTTCTGCGGAATGGGTATCCACGTTTACGTAGAGAAGGCGGCTCGCGATTACCCGAGGTCGGAAAACGTCCCCGGAGGGGCTGATGGTGGTCATCCGGAGTTTAACGCGGCACAGAGAAAGCGGGCCGGAGGCGCCACGTTAAAACGGGCTTTTGGCATCAATCAAACGGCCGTGTTGCACAGAGAAAACAGCTCGGAGGCGCTACACGGTAACTTGACTGGCGCGTACTGCGTAGAGAAAAAGCTGCTCCGAGGCGCAACACGCCAACTTGATCGACACGGAATAACGTACAGAAAACCCACAAGCACCCGAGATAGAGAGGGAGAAAAGATCGGTGAGAGTGATCTTTTCCCGCATATTTGTCGTAGTCAGTCAGGCGTTCGTATTGCGCCGAGAAAACGACTCGGAAGCACAACACTATAACTTGACCGACACAAATTAGCGCCCGAGAGAGAGACAGAGAGAGAAAGACCGAACGTGGGAGAACAAAATCGATTCTCTTCTCAGCGCTCCTCGTGGACTTCTGTTATGTTTCATGTTATTTTTTCTTCTTTGTTATTTCCATGCGTTTTATAGCCATTAAGTTGGTTGATCAACGCTTTAATAAATATTAGTACAAAAAAAAAAAAAACCTCGTGGACAGTTTGGCGGCCGCGTTGCTCAGAGAAAACCGCTCGGAGGCGCAACACGGTAGCTTTGGTAGGTAGGTGTCCGGGCGGTGTTCTCCGGGGTACGAGGGGAGCCTTGTTCGCTGCGCTTTGGCGTGGATGGCGGTGTGGCGCGCTCTGATGTTCTCGTTAGGGTACGGACGTGAGGGTCTTCGACGGCAATGGGGACATATTCATCGAAGCTCTCGGGTTCGGGTGGGATGGGTCCCTCCTGTGCGTTCACGTCCGGCATTACGTCTTCCTCGTCCTCGCTGGTTCCACGACGGGAGCTGAGCCCACTCTGGCTTCTATTCCTCGGGGTCTTGGGCAACGTCGCCGCCGTAGTGCTCCCATGTTTTGTTCGCCTCGGTAATGCGCGTTCAAGAGGGGCTCGCGGTCTATCTGCCCACAGATGAGTAGTCCGAGGAAGACGGGATCGCGGGAGCTGCTGGGCCTCCCAGAGGCATTGCGCCCGATGTCCGGGTGCGAACGCGTGGCAGTCCTGGCTTTGCAACTAGGCGCTTACCGAGCCGTGGGTGGTCGAGGTCCCGGTTCGTCTTTGTCGTCGACCTGTAGCAAGGCGTTCGGCGATGTGGGCAGGGTCGACACGGAGTCGGTGTTGCCCGGGGAATTGTTGCCGGCGGGTCTTTTTGGTGTCCCCAAGCCCCGCCATGGGCTGAAAGGGGGTGGAGTCGATTTAGCCATGTCTGCCCGTCTTTCTGTCTGCCTGTTTTCTGAAACTTTCACAATCATCCTAAAAGTTGTGTACGCAGATCAAGATTGAAAAGCGCACCGACCGGACGTCTATATCCTATAGGTCACATAGAAACAATCGCATATAACTTGCAAGAATTGAAGATATTTCGCGCAGTGTAAAAGCTATTGACATGAATCATTCCAGATCTGATTTTTTTATGCATACCTTGATCAGGTTAAAAGCGCGTGCCGATCGGACGTCAATATCTTATAGCTCCCATAGGAACAATAGGGTGAAATCGGTCCAAATTTGATGTTTTTCAGAATATTTCGCGCAGTGCATAACCTATTGACATCCAATTTTTCCCAAGGTTAAAGCGCTTGCCGATCGGACGTTTATATCTTATAGATTCCGTAGGAAAAATTGTTAAAGGCTGCGAAAATATCCCTTTGTTACTATTTTTATATGACATTTTTGCAGTATAAAAGATATTGACTTGAAACTATGCAAATCCAATTTATTTATGTATACCTTGCTCAGGGTAAAAGTTCTTGCCAATCAGACAACTATTTACTACAGGTGCCAATTAAAAATTAAATTGGTTATTTATAATTACATTTTTTTTATATAATTACATAAAATTTAATTTATATTTCGCGCAGTGTATATTGACATCAATTTTTCAAAGTCTGCAAGGGTATTAAAACTTCGGCTTGCCGAAGTTAGCTTCTGTCCTCGTTGTTTTTGCTTGCTAACAAAATGTTATAAAATGGGTCACGTTACGCACAGTACAGAGAAAAAGGAGGAAAATCTAAATGTTATTAGACCTGGTGCATCTGTGCAATTTTGACCCATTTAAGCCCAATAACAAATGTTAACACTTTTTAGACAAGATGTTTTTCGGTTTCATGATTTTTTAATCTTACTTACGATGACCTACTAATTTTGAATATGTTTAGGTCAATGGCCCACTGCATCGGCGCTGGTCACTGAGCTCTCCGAGCTTTCGCTCTCGCCCCTCTTGCGCTCCCTCGCTCGCCTCTCGCAACGTCCGCGCTCCAGAGTGCGAACTTCGGGTTTCGCATCCGAACTCCTCGGACGGCCGCTGCCGATCTCCCGCTCTCGCTTCAACGGAGTAAAGCGGGCGGAAGCGCGGTTTTAGTTTTAAGTTCTTGTAATCTCTTGTATGCAGCTGAACTAAATACATTGAACTATACCACGACGCCCCCGACTTCTTCATTTTTTTCATCTTCCATTACGTTTGCGCCATGGGAATCTTTGCTGTGCCTCAAGTGATTTTTGTGGAAGGATCCTCCCTACAATCATTTGGTCCTTCGAGCCGGATAAGGATATCCTTCTGCCATTCGACCAGCAGCTCCTGTGATTTCTTCCGCAAAAAAGATAAGTACGAGCATTTTCCGACTCCCTCTCGCTGCCGGTCTTTAGCAGTGGTTCGAACATTAAATTTCGTTCACACTGCAGTAAGATTTTTTCGTGTCAACTCCACGTCCGAGTTTTCCCGACACAACGGCAGTCGAAAAATTTAACAATCCTTCAATTCCAAAAAATGTTCTATCCGTCTCCGCTTTGTGTGCGTTGCCAAACTCCTTGCCGTTTCCCTTTCGTTCCCCGTTGTACATCAAGTTGCCGACGGTCAAGGCATACATATGTGCATCCAAACATACACATACACGCGCGTGACAACTTGTGTACATAGTGCAGTGCAATTCTGCCTCCAAAAAATACGCCAAAAAGTGAAATTGTGTGGTGGAAAATAAAAAGGCATAACTAATATCAGCCACTCGGTGTGAAGTAATTTCGGGAGTTTCCCTGTTCGCCGTACAATCCGCCGCTGTCGAGATATTTTTTTGTCTTGTGTTTTCTCTTCACATAATTTCATCTGTTCCGTCACTTCAAATACAGTCCACTCTTCGACGCTCTACTGTACCGATATACACTTACACATAAACGCATGCATGCCCATATCTACATAGAACTATTTTCTGCCTCCACATACAGGAACATACACATATCCATAAACGCATGCATGCCCATATCTACATAAATATATTTTCTGCCTCCACATACAGGAACATAAAATAAAATAAATTCAAATCCACACGGGTGCGACCGTGATTGTTTTTTCTCCAAATTGCCGCATTAACCACCGCAGCGGCCGTGTTGTTATTGTTGCTGTTTTTTTTCTTCTCTCTCTCTCCCGCGCCCTCACGCATGCACTGCGTTGCGGACGGGCATAACCCAGTGAACATTTCTCCCGAACCAAAGCCAAGGTTTTTTTAATTCCACCATTCCGGCTCCGAAAAAAAAAAAAAAATTAGTATTTATAATTATAATTATTATTTAATTATACAAATTATTTATTCATAATTATAATTACTATTTAATTATAAATATTATTTAATTATTTCCGGCAAAGTAATTAATTTATTTAATGGATTAATTAATTTATTTTTATTGCGGTTTTCCGGATTTTTTTTTTTGCAATCAAAGATATTTTCCAAATCCAAAGAAAAAAATATAAATAAAAACCTAAATACAATAAAATTATTTGGCAACACTAACTAAGGTAAAAATTAAAATAAACAAAAAAAAAACAGAAGTCAACAAAGGGAGTAACAAGATATACAAATATATAAACAATCAATACAGTTTCATCGATTTCGAAATATTTTCTTCCGATTCTTCTCGTTGTTTATGGCACTGTGCCTTCTACTCCGCACAAATTGACAGTGTGACCGTTCTCTGTGGCTTTCTTTTCTTTGCGTGCTTGCTCAGGTCAGTCGACAAGAGCTGATCCGCAAAGTTCGAGTCCAAGAATGCCCACGGGAGACGACAAGAAACCGAGTTCGATCCCATCTATCCGTTTGGACAGGTCCCAATCCGCGTCTCCGCGGCCGTCTCAATTAACACCAAAGGCTGCCATTGCCATTCCAAGGGCAAAAAGTGACGAGTCCGTCGAGACTATCTCCGGTCCCCCGTCAAGGCTTTCTCGGTCGGTGTCCAAGATAGCTCAAACTGCGATAGACATCGCCCTCAAAAAGTTTATTGCCACAACAGACCGGGTTAGCCAATTTCAAGCGGATATTCATACTCCGAGCGCCGCTGAACCAGAACGACTTTCCCCTGGCATGTGCCAAGTCCATCGGGACCAAATCCGGGCCTTGTGGGAAAAGGTGGAGAAGAGCTATGAAAGTTGCTCCGATCTTCTTTCCGCGTCCACCGACAATACGGCCACCTCGACAGTGCTTGAATCCAAGTACAGTTACTGCTACTCCGTATATTCGAGATTTTTGGTCCAATTTCAGGACATAATAGACAAGGCCGCCTCCCAGCCCATTCAGGCTGCTGTCAGTGTTCCAACACCGCCGTCTACGGGCTGTCGTTTGCCACCAGTCGACACCGAAGTTTTCGCTGGTGATTACCTGCGTTGGCAGGTTTACCGCGATATACATATACCGCGATATACATATACAACTCTCGTCTTACACCGGTAGAGAAGTTGTTCCACCTATTGTCCAAAACAAGTGGCGATGCGCACGCCATTGTTTCCAAAGCCCCGCTGACCAACGAAGGGTTTATCTCCGCGTGGCGAAGCCTCACCGACCGCTTCGAAAATCGGCGGTTATTAGTCAATAGCCAGCTAAAAATCCTCTTCAACATTCAGGCAGTACCCCAAGAGTCCGGAGCCGCTCTGAGGGACAATCCAAAGTTGCCTGACAGCCTTAGAGATGTCCTCTATTCAAGTCGAGACTTGGGATTGTCTCCTGGTGTACATGGTTTCTTTAAAGCTTCCCAAAATCACGCTTTCGATGTGGGAGCAATCCATTCACAACAAGGCTGAGATTCCAACATGGAATGAGTTAGACTCGTTCTTGACAGAGCGTCATCGCACTCTGCAGGCTATCGATGACATCAGGCCTAGCAGTTCGGGTCAGGTTCCGCCAAGGTCGACACCTGCGAGCGCCCCAGCGCGTAGGCTTAATTCCTACGAGGCCAGAGTGACTCCAGCCCCAAGAGGGTGCGATCTCTGCTCCAGAGAGAATCATCCTGTTTGCTTATGTCCGCGCTTCCTTGAGATGGATGTAAATGGTCGCTCCGACTACATTAAGAAAAAGCAGCTTTGCCTGAACTGTTTTGCACGAGGGCACCTGCAACGGGATTGCACTAGCGCCCATAGCTGCTTCACGTGCCACAGCCGTCATCACACCCTCCTGCACCGCTGTAAACCATTCGCGGCCGCTCCAAGTCCGTCTGCGCCATCCAGGTCTCGACCCGCGCCTACTACAAGAGGCACGAGCCCCACAGAGGATCATTCTGATGTGCTAGTGTGCTTCGCTTCCGGCTCAAGAGCCGTCTTACTGGGCACAGCCCTCATTAACATTTGCCATTTAGGGTGCAATTTCCAGGCGCGAGCCCTAATCGACTCTGGTTCCGAGGCAACCTTTATTACGGAGAGACTTTTCAACCTCGTCAAACTTCCATTCAAGACTATCCAGGCTCAAGTCTCTGGTCTTAATCAAACCGTTGCCGCTCAGTCCACGAAACTCTGTCATTTTTCTATTTGATCGCCTTCCAGACCCGGGCTGCATTTAGAAACTTCAGCTTACGTTCTTCCGCAGCTGGCCGGGAATCTGCCTTCGTATCCAGTCCCTCGAGATCTTCTTAAGGGAATTCCTGACATCCCCCTTGCAGATCC
Source organism: Drosophila rhopaloa (assembly GCF_018152115.1). Lineage (NCBI taxonomy): Eukaryota > Metazoa > Arthropoda > Insecta > Diptera > Drosophilidae > Drosophila > Drosophila rhopaloa. The sequence continues at coordinate 12,786,861 of NW_025335034.1, read as the reverse complement.
CAAGTTCTTCGAGAGCTCCCAAATCGATGTCTTGATAGGAGCCGATATTCTTCCGTCCATCCCCCTCGGCAACGCCAGGGCTAAAATTTGCGGTTCACTTCTCGGCCAGGAAACCATTTTTGGATGGGTGTTGACAGGCCCCATATCTCCAGCGGCCCCCCGCAATTTGTCCACCTTCTCCACTCGAGTTACCTGCGGACTCGACGACTCGTTGGATCATCTCCTTACCAAATTCTGGGAGGTGGAGGAAGTGCCCACACAGATAGTCCCCGAGTCTGATTCCGTCTGCGAACACAATTTTGTCCAGACTACAAGAAGGGACAATCGTGGCAAATACGTTGTGATGCTCCCCTTGCGCGATCCCGAGCATAATGGTTCCGAGCTCGCATCTTCACGATCCTTTGCTCTGGCTCAATTTCTGCGTAACGAGCAGCGCCTAAAAAGAGATCCTCCCCTGAAGGCCTGGTATGACTCTGTGATCCAAGAATACCTCGATTTAGGTCACATAGCCGAGGTCCCTTTGACGAGCAGTTCTGCCACGTACTACCTTCCACATCACGCCGTTCTTAAGTCCGAGAGCACAACCACTAAAGTGCGGGTGGTTTTCAACGCCTCTAGCCCTTCCGCAAACAGGACCAGTCTGAATGACATACTTTACGCAGGCCCGGTCTTACAATCCGACCTCACTATTCAAATCCTGAAGTAGCGATACTTTAGGTTCGTTTTCAACGCCGACATCGAGAAGAAGTATCGGCAAAATTTGGGAGGACCCCAACCATACTCCCTTGCAATGTATTCTATTCCGCAATTCCGATGGGGAAATCCGCGACTACGAGTTGAAGACAATCACCTTCGGGGTCAGTTTCGCCCCGTTCCTAGCGATCCGGGTCTTGCAACAGCTCGCCGACGACGAAGAGTCGAGGTATCCGCAGGCGAGTCGGACGACGTACTCGCGGGGGCAGACTCCAAAACCGAAGCGCAAGCGGCTATTCGCGAGCTCCAGGGGGCCCTGGATTCAGCAGGATTCCCTCTTAGAAAATGGACATCCAATAGCAAGGCAATGTTGGCCAACATCCAGAGTGACCATCTCCTTCGCGCGGACTTCCTTGAAATCGACGCAGAGAGCACGGCTAAAACTCTCGGAGTGCGGTGGAAGGCGACGTCTGACGAGTTTTTCTTCATTCCGCCCGAATTGACCTTGGGTTCAACGTTCACAAAGCGTCAAGTCCTATCCCAAATCGCCAAACTATTTGATCCAGCGGGTTGGCTCGCCCCCTTCATAGTCCGGACATTCTGGAGCGTTTTTCCACACTCGACAAGGCGTTGCGAGTCCTCGCTTACGCTCATCGGTTCATCCAGCGTTCGCGAAAGCTCATGTCCCCGTTTGAGGATCCCTTGACAGCTCCTGAAATTGCGTCGGCCGAGCGGCTCCTGATTTCCGTCACACAACGCAGGCACTTTGCCCTTGAGATGGGCTGCTTAAGCCAAAAACGGCCAGTGCCAGCATCCAGCCTGGTCCAAAACCTGAACCCGTTCATTGATTCCCAAGGGCTCATGAGAGCATGCGGCCGAGTCACGGCTTCCGAACTTCTCCAGTATGATGAACGGCATCCTGTCATCCTTCCATACGACTGCCATCTGTCTCGACTCCTCGTCCATTTTACGCATCGCATAACGCTGCACGGTGGCAATCAGCTTATGATCCGTCTGATCCGTTCCAAGTTCTGGATTCCGAGGGTGGGGAATTTGGTCAAGTCCGTCATATATTCATGCAAGGTCTGCATCATCCACAAAAAGAGGTTGCAAACGCAACTGATGGGAGACTTACCCAAAGAACGAACGTCCTTCTCGCGCCCTTTCACATATACCGGTGTGGACTATGCCGGTCCCTTCGACATCAAAAACTACACGGGACGAGCCTGTCTCATTACGAAAGGGTATGTGCTGGTGTTCGTGTGCTTCGCCACTAAGGCCATCCATTTAGAGCCTACTTCCGACCTTACGACTGAGAAGTTTCTCGCCGCCTTCGCCCGTTTCGTGTCCCGCAGAGGATGCCCCCGTCAAGTTCAGTCGGACAATGGGAAGACCTTTGTGGGTGCGGCTGCCCTACTCTCCCGCGAGTTTCTCCAAGCTCTCAAGGAAGCTGTGACAGGTGCCTATAGTCACCAGCAGCTGCTCTGGCAATTCATTCCTCCGGGAGCACCCCACATGGGAGGCTTGCGGGAAGCAGGTGTTAAGAGCTTCAAGACCCTGTTCTACAAGTCCACGGCGACGCGAAAATATACGTTCGAAGAGCTGTCCACGCTTCTAGCTAGGATCGAAGCATGCCTGAATTCGCGCCCGCTCGCGCCGATGTCCGAAGACCCCACTGACCTGCTGGCACTTACGCCTGGGCACTTTCTTGTTGGAGGGCCCCTCCTCGCCATGGTCGAACCCGAGATAAAGGGGGACACCACATCTATTATAAACCGCTGGCAGCGCCTGAAGGCTCTTCATCAACAATTTCGTCTGCGATGGAAGGAGGAGTACCTCAAGGAACTCCATAAGCGGAATAAGTGGAGAACCCCTACAAGAAATCTCCGTGCCGGAGACATGGTGGTAGTCAAGGAAGACAACCTTCCGTCCAATAAGTGGCGATTAGGCAGAATTGACGCGGTGTTTCCAGGATCCGATGGCCATGTTCGTGTGGTCGACATCCGCACTGCACGGGGACTCATTAAGCGTCGCATAGCGAAGGTCGTCCTTCTTCCAACGGAAGAGTCCGCCTGCCCGCAATAACCAGTCGACCCTTCACTCCGGTGTTTCAATGAATCACTCCGATTCGTAGCGTCAATTAATAGTTACAACCCGTAGTTCCAATTCGCAGTTCTTATCACTACTGATCCAAATTTTTATTTTTTGTCCTCTTCCGCCAATCAGATTTCACACGATGTCTCCACGTCCGCGCAGCGCCATCGCATTGGAACACAGACGAACTCGAGGTATGCAATCCTACCGTTGCCGAGTCGTCGGTTCCTCCGTCTGAGTGCCGAGAAGAGGCTCCGGGCTGTCCTTGTCAACCGGTACTACCGATGTTTGGCCCACGAGCACTCCGACGGAGCGTGTCGGCGAGGTGATCACTGCAAAACGTGCGGCCAGGATCACCACACTCTCCTTCATCTCTCGGAACCACCGATGGCATCACGGCAGTCCCGCCCGGCAGCACGCCGGTCGCAGAGATCCGTTGCCACTTCTCAACACTCCTCAGCAGCTCCTCGGCCCTCGTCAGCCACTCCACGGCACCCTTCAGCAGCTCCTCGGCCCTCGTCCGCCACTCCACGGCATTCTTCATCCGCTCCTCGGCCCTCGTCCGCCACTCCACGGCATTCTTCCGACACTCCGCGGCAATTTTCTGCTACTCGTCGGGGTGCCACGCAGTCCGGTGTGTATAGTTTGTGAACAGCTTCATGACTCCGCACACTGCCCAGCGATCAAAGATGACTGCAACTCGAACAGGAGAGAACGCTATAGTCGAGTGCCTCGACTATTAGATACCATTAACTCCGTTTCCTTTAATAGAAATCCTTATCGAGAATTAACGTTAACTCTGTTGAGCACCTTGGCCAGCTGTTCCAAAATCATCCGTTAGATGGCGCCATGAAAGGCGGAAATGTAGGCGCTAGCCAGGCTTAAGCGTTTAATGGGTTTTTGGGCGTTAGAGTGGGCGTGGCAAACTTTTATTCAGCCAATCGATAGGTATTGACGAAACAAATACATATCAATTAAAATTTTCATAATAGCATCAAAACTGTGGCCACAGCTTGTGGCTTGTGGGCGTCAGAGGGGGCGTGGCACCATTTTGAAACAAACTTGCGCTGCGTTGGAACTCCTAAAATCTACATGCAAAATTCCAATCTTCTAGCTTTTATAGTTTCCGAGATCTCAGCGTTCATACGGACGGACAGACAGACGGACAGACGGACAGACAGACAGACGGACATGGATAGATCGACTCGGCTAGTGATCCTGAACAATAATATATATACTTTATAGGGTCGGAAACGCTTCCTTCTACCTGTTACATATTTTTGCACTAATACAATATACCCTTTTACTCTACGAGTAACGGGTATAAAAAGTGCGGCAACTGCGGTGGTAATCACACTGCTAACTACAGAGGCTGCCCAGTTTATAAGGAGCTGAAAAGTCGCATCCACCAGAGAGGAAGAGCCAGATCCTCACTAGGACCAATAAACTCTGATAAAAATGTGATTTACGCAAGTGCTTTAAGATCAGGACTGGCTAACCCTGTCTCAAAATTTTCATTTCTTCAATCAGCATACCAAGAACCGAACACGGCTCAGCAGGAACAATCCTCGGAGCGGCCAAAAAGCAACTTTGAAGATATGATATACAGCCTACAACAAAGCCGTGCAGAGTTTATATCGTTTATGTTATGATAGTGGTGTTTAATACGGCTTCTGATTAGAATTCCAGTCCCACCATGTGCTTTACCATCTGGATGATTTGTTCCGCACAACAAGATTTAATGCGAAACCAAAATCTATTGATTCAAATGCTGGTCTCACAACAATCCAAATAATGACCCTAAGGATATCTAGGTGGAACGCTAACGGCGTCTCACAGCATAAACTTGAGTTAGCTCAATTCCTACTCGACAACCATATCGACGTAATGCTGCTTTCAGAAACACTCCTTACAAACAAATACAATTTTCAACTACGAGGTTATTCATTCTACGGAACAAATCATCCAGATGGTAAAGCACATGGTGGGACTGGAATTCTAATCAGAAGCCGTATTAAACACCACTATCATAACAAATTTGCTAAAAATTACCTACAGGCCACATCTATAAATATACAAATAAATACTGGCAACCAACTTACACTAGATATGTTTATGCAGTTTTTCAACTCACTAGGAGACCACTTCGTAGCAGCAGGGGAATACAATGCCAAGCACACACTGGGGATCACGTCCCGTGACTCCAAAAGGAAAACAGCTTTATAATGTATTTATAAAAAACAAGAACAAGCTGGACTATGTTTCTCCTGGCAGACCAACATACTGGCCGGCAGAACCAAAGAAACTACCCGATTTAATAGACTTTGCAATTACCAAAAACATTCCTCTCGGATCTTTCATCTGATCACTCGCCTGTCCTGTTTATTCTACTCCGACATCCAGGCGCATTGGCGCAATCGTTTAAATTGACATCACAGAAATCCAATTGGGTTAAGTACAAGAAATACATTAGCTCACACGTTGAGCTAAGTCCTCATATCAGTACTGATGAAGCCAACGTAGACAGATTTGTTAATACACTGGAGTCTGTACTCGTCTCTGCAGCTCGAGTTTCAACACCTCAAACTACAAGTACACAATGCAACCAAAAGAAGACAAATCTACAAATAGAACAGCTCGTCCTCGAAAAGCGACGCTTACGTCGAGAGTGGCAACTCCACAGATCGCCATCTGCTAGGCAACGCTTAAAACATGCCTCACGTCAGCTCACAAAAGCTTTACAGCAAGATGAAGCACATGTCCACCGACGCTACATTGAGCAATTGTCAACATCTAGTACAAAACATTCACTTTGGAGAGCTCACCCGACTCTAAGCTCACCGAAAATAACCGTGATGCCTATTAGAAAACCCACAGGCGGCTGGGCGCGCAGCGATGCAGACAGAGCCAGCACGTTTGCCAACCACCTTAAAAATGCCTTCCAACCAAATCCTGCCACTAGTGCGTTCACCTTGTCGACTTTACCATATGAGCCTCAGCTTCAACATGAGCCAATTGAGTTTCGCCCAAACGAAATCGTTAACATCATTAAAAATCAGCTGAATCCGAAAAAATCCCCGGGCTGCGACCTCATAACTCCCAAAATGATCATTGAGCTCCCATATTGCGCCGTTTGCACTATCACCCAGCTTTTCAATGCAAAACTTGGCCACTTTCCAGTGAGATGGAAAAAGTCGATTATAATAATGAAAGCAAAGCCGGGAAAAGACCACACAATTCCCACGTCGTATAGACCTATAAGACTTCTCTCATGCTTATCTAAACTCTTTGAAAAAAGTGTATTGACTCGGATAAACACATACCTAAGAATCCAGGAAGGAATTCCGTCACATCAATTTGGGTTTCGTGAAAAGCACGGAACAATTGAGCAGGTAAACCGGATAACATCAGAAATTCGGAACGCGTTCGAAAAACGAGAGTACTGTACTGCCATATTTTTAGACGTCTCTCAAGCATTTGATAGAGTTTGGCTAGAAGGTCTAATGTACAAGATGCTCCCCTACAACACCCATAAGCTTTTAGAGTCTTACCTCTACGACAGAAAATTTGCTGTTCGATGCAACACTGCTATAACTTCACTATTGGAGCTGGAGTTCATCAAGGAAGCGTGCTCGGGCCAACATTATATGTTCTCTACACAGCAGACATCCCAACAAGCACACGACTAACAACATCTACGTTTGCTGATGATACAGCCATTCTCAGCCGCTCAAAATGCCCGATGCAAGCAACTGCGCAGCTCGCTCTTCATCTGGTCGATGTAGAAAAGTGGCTTTCAGATTGGCGAATTAAAGTGAACGAACAAAAATGCAAGCACGTTACGTTCACCCTGAACAGGCAAAACTGCCCGCCGCTCATGTTAAAACCTACTCTACTCCCGCAAGCAAACGAAGTGACATATCTAGGAGTACACCTCAACAGAAGACTCACATGGCGCCGGCACATTGAAGCCAAAAGAACACACCTAAAGCTAAAAGCCAGTAGCCTTCATTGGCTTATCAACGCTCGGTCTCCCCTTAGTCTTGCATATAAAGTGCTGCTGTATAACTCGGTACTAAAACCTATATGGATGTACGGCTCTCAGTTATGGGGGAATGCCAGCAATAGCAATATTGACATAGTCCAGCGAGCTCAGTCGAAGATCTTGAGAACAATCACCGGGGCACCGTGGTACGTTCGCAACGAAAACATACATCGCGACTTAAACATTCTACCAGTCAAAGAAGTAATCGCAGAACAGAAGGAAAAGTACTTTACCAAGCTATCGTTGCACCCTAACCACCTGGCGAGAGGTCTTACAAGGTTGATCAACCAATCACGCCTTCGTCGCAATGACTTACCCACCCAGCGACCGAATATTATACTGTTACTTAAATTTTAATATTAAGATTCGTAAACTTATTGTTAGTCTCAAAATTAAGAGAAGATTCAATAAATAAAAGCAAAGTTTTAATAAAAAAAAACTAAAGTTTAAAATTTTCCTTCTATTGTTCTTTTATTCTTATCGTTATAGAATGTAAGATTTAAAAGTAAAGTATAATAGTGGGTGGATAATATTATTATTTTTTATATATAATTTTTTTTATAATTTTTAACACGTCAATGGAGTTTGGGTTGGAAAAGAGGCGTAGAATGTTATTTGCAGGAAATTGTGTTTTTTGGTGTTCAGACGCTTTGGGATATGGAGTATGCTGAAGGGACATGCCTTTGTAACATATATGCTTATACATATGTATGTTTATGGTAAATTGTAAAAGCCCGTATGGAAAAGCTAGCTTGGTGTGTCTTAGTCTCAGTCTCATAATTAATTTAATAAACTCCGGCTTGCCGAGTGTCTTAAGTTTAGTTTTTCTTTGTTAATGTTTTTGCCTAATAAAATACGGGCTGATGAAAGTTTTGGTTGTATTTGGAAATATTTTTTTTGTAAAGTTTACTGGTTAGTTTGGTTGTTGTTAGCAAGAATAACATATTGCGTTCTTAATCGTTTCATCAGCAAATTCATTTCAGTGAATTCCTACGTGAGACGGAACAACAAATTCAAATTTTTTGGGTTTCGTTGGTTTAATATTCCACGAATTTTTTATTGGTATGCCTAATTCTCAATACGGATTTTTTTGGCAGATAATGAATCGAAAGAAATAAATATTTTTTTTTATCTTTTCGCGAATTGCATGGCTTGTAAAACTGCAATGGGCGTGTATTGCATGTTTTTGAACCATTTTTGTACAGAAAGGTGTTGCTATTAAATTTATAATCCTTATTCCAAAAAGGCTTTATAAATATCTCTTTGCTTATATTCATTTTTTTTTGTTAAGCGCCATTGGGGGTTCGGTTAGGTGTGTGTTTGTTTTCGTTCAACGGGTTCTATCTACTCTATCTATAATATTTTACAGCAAAAAGATTGCTGTTCTGGTCTAACAAGTGTCAGTAAAGCTACATAATTAGACTGTGGCTACTGCGCTTGCTGTAAATCCTCTATTTGGGAAGCTTTGGAAAATAAACAAGATATATCCCGAACTATCACTTTCTGTCTAACGCGTTTAGATGTACCTAATATCGAAGTTAATCGGTGTTACTTTGCCGCTTTCTCTATTTTCGATCTATCCCATTTCGAGGTGGCTAACACTAAAGTTAATTGGTGTTACGCTCTTCCCGCTCTTGCTCTGCCGCTTTCTCTCTTTTCGATATTTCTCGTTTCGCGGTGGGTAACATTAAAGTTAATCGGTGTTACGCTCTTCCCGCTCTTGCTCTGAAAGTTCTTCAGCATTAAGATGGTTAGTACGCTTTATTTGCACAGTCGTCAGATTAAGAGTGATAATGGCATTCGGTTTACTCACAGTGAGTGGTTTCAATAACAGGAGTGGTATACGAAACTACTGCGATGAGTGGCATCACATATGAAAATAAGGCGATATCTAGTTTGCGGCTTACAAAAAGAAGGATTACGGAATAAATCCGCAACTGCCGTAAAAATATGGATCTGTTACATATTACATATTACAGCTAATATTCGTAACATAGTCCACGTTAATTATTTGATGGTTAAACAATTCAAATTCTCTTATGCTAGGAAAGTATCATCATTTAAGATTGGTATTCTGCTTCTCTCTGCTCTACCAGTTTCTGGTTCGAGGCCACATTTTAAACAGAGTATGAATCTAAGAGAAAACAAGAGAGAACGCTATAGTCGAGTGCCTCGACTATTAGATACCCGTTACTCAGCTAAACAACTTAATATAAATATGCCTTCTTGTAATAAATTGACTAGAAATATTAAACCTACATACATACATATATTGGCTAAACACATACATTCTTAAATAGTATTATGTATATTAAAGTCTAATGTTTGCACAACACGATAAACGGGTATAGCGAATAGCTTTCTTTGCCGGGCAATTGCAACTGTGTACAATGTAAATACATACATATGTATATGCTTACATATAATACATAAACATACGCCATTGTTTGACTCAGACCTCCAATTTGGCTAACTTGATTTGATTTGCATAGTTCTTGTGATATAGTTCGGTATTGACAAATGAAAACCATCGCAATTTCTTTTAATAGAAATCCTTATCGAGAATTACCGTTGACTCTGTTGAGCACCTTGGCCAGCTTTTCTAAAGTCATCCGTAAGATGGCGCAATATTTTACCAAGACATTGGTACCACGGGACATGGAAGGCGGAAATGTAGGCGCTAGCCAGGCTTAAGCGTTTAATGGCAAACTTTTATTAGGCCAATCGATAGGTATTGACGAAACAAATACATATCAATTAAAAGTTTCATAATAGCATCAAAACTGTGGCTACAGCTTATGGCTTGTGAGTGTCAGAGGGGGCGGGCACCATTTTGAAACAAACTTGCGCTGCGTAGGAACTCCTAAAATCTACATGCAAAATGCCAATCTTCTAGCTTTTATTGTTTCCGAGATTTCAGCGTTCATACGGACAGACAGACAGACGGACAGACGGACATGGCTCGATCGACTCGGCTAGTGATCCTGAACAATATATATACTTTACAGGGTCGGAAACGCTTCCTTCTAGCTGTTACATACTTTTGCACGAATACAGTATACCCTTTTACACTTCGAGTAACGGGTATAAAAATAATAGTTCAAGGGTATTGGAAAATACCATTGAAAAACAATACCCAGCCTTCTCTACATCCTCTTCTGCCCAAAAACTAGCCTTCTCCTTTCTTCTTTCCTATCAGAATAAAAGAGGCTTACTTAGAAAGCTGACTTAATTGTACTCGGATAGTTTTTAAAAAAACCTGGTTAAAGACGGATTCTTAGCCCGGAAAAAGTGTATCAAATCTTTTAATATTAATTTAACTAACATTCATGTTGACGGCCCTGAACACTATTGCTGGCTGGGAAGTCTTTTTCGTCTCAGGCGGGTAATGCTGGAAACCGGAGTCAATCACCGAGCGACAGAACTTGTAAGACACTTTTTGTTTCCCGATTTCGTCTTTTACTGTGAGGATGCCAAGGTCTCTGCGGATGTTATTGTTGCGAACATACTATGGTGCCCCAGTGATAGATCTTAGGATTTTATATTGTGCGCGCTGTGACGAACCCGCCGAGGAGGCGTGTACACCACAATGGCTTTTCTTACCTTTATGATAGTTTTAAGAGAAATTACATGGAGTTCAATAAATATTAAGACATAGTAAGATTAAATAAGTTATATCTAAGTTCAAATCCCAGGGTGGCAACGCTAACCGATATTTAGCCGCGGCGCATTTAATACTAGAAAAGCTAGGAGCTAAGATACCAGTAGTAGGAAAATACTAGAAATCCCGAGTGCGGGAACAAGGAGAAAAGGGCACGCGATCACACAATAACCTGGAGCAGGGCCTCTTGGCTCTTCTCTCGGGATCGCGGAACGAGGCAGACGTGTGATCAGCACACGACTCGACGAAACTTCGAGGCTCCATGTGTAGTCCGCAAGTGTATTCGCAAAGAGGTCAAACGCGACACCCAACGCGAGCTTTCACAGTTCTCTCATCGCGAGTGTTCCGCCGTTTTGGATTTGGCCAAACGCCACGCTGTCTATCGCGGGTGAAATTTAAGAGGTTGGTACGAAATAGGTTCTCATACGCTCAGAACGGTGTAGCGGACTCGGGTGAGGACAATCTCAAAAAAGTGTTACGATTGTTTAATCATATCTACCGATCGTGTGTGTTTCATTTTGTAGTTAGCAAAATAACCTAACCTTCTTCTCACAACTACTTTGGGCCCGAACGCGGACATATTTCCCGTTCGCCACTGTAGCTGTAGTTTTTGCTCCTAGTAGTACCATCGGACCCAAACGCGGACCCTTTCCGTTCGATCCAGTAGTTCCCCAACCCAGTTCGCCCTCGACGCGAGATCCGGGACTTCAACACCCGCAAAGTATTCTCCCGGCTCGGCCTCGCCCGAAGGTCCAGCCCGGTGGATTTCTCGCCCTTGACGCGAAACACACGGACAAGAACCCTCGGTGCAGACTCCCCGTTAAAATCATCCGTTCACCTGTAGAACGGAACTCTCTAGTCCGGTGTTTCGGTGATTTACAAATTTCTTGTAAAGGACTCTTGGATCCGACTGAGATCTGTACCCCGGCCGAGAAAACATCCTTACAAGTGGCGCCCGAGCAGGGACGCCGAGACTAGCTAGAGATTTATACAAGTGGCCTAAAAACCCACTGTGAAAAGGGTAGAGTCGCCTGGGGAGTCGAGACGAAACGACCAGAGGACTAGAAGGATATATGAAGAAAACCGCCCAGGGAAATAAGAAATAAGACGCCACTGGCCTGCAGGGGCAGGAGGTGCGGAGTAATACGACTCCCACTCAGCACTTGCTCGGATCCGCTAACCCTCATCGATGTACTCGAGGAGAAAATGACGACGTATAGGATAAATCCGGAAGAGATTCCCCGGGCTATGTCCGAAATCTTCGAGGGCCCGGCGGCACGGTGGTTCCGTACTAGCCATCTGCAGTCTGCCTCTTGGGGAACTTTCCGGAGGGAATTCCTGGAGTTCTTCCTACCTCCGCGATATTTCGAACGATTAGAGGACGAGATTCGGACTCACGTGCAGAGAAGAGGAGAGCCTTTCAAAACATACCTGATCGAGCTTAGGACGAAGATGCAGCAGGCCGGGTACCGAGAAGAGGAAGAGTTGTACCGCGCGTACGAAAACATGGCTCCAGAGTACCGGCTATACATCAAGCGCAGTGAATTCGGGACGTTGAAGCAGCTGACCCACATGGCTACTGAGTACGTATGTGTCAAACAACTCGAGTCGACTCGAGACGGGACCACAGGAGGGACGGACAGGAACCGCGAGGGACCGCAACTTCGGCGTTCACCGAACCCCTTTCGGAACTTGGAGAGTACTACACAGGCAGGACACGTGACTCACCGGATGATCGGGCAAGAAACCTCGCGAGTGGACGTGCAGCGTGCCTGCGGCCGTTGTGGTGAGAACGGACATTTCCGTCGCAGCTGTCCCAACCCACGCCGTGACTTTTGTTGGGATTGTGGCCGGGTGGGAGTGCTAACTATAGAGTGCTGCCGTCGAAATGCCTCGGGAAATGGAGGACGTCTCCGCCGGAATCCGGGTACGGCAGAGACGAACGAAGTTTTACAAAGCAGGTTGCCCGCGCAGACGAGGTTCGTGAAGTTGTCACCAGAATAGCGTTGGCCGATCGGTCATGTCTGGATGTGACAAAATTGTGGCGCACCCCGGTCACGTGGGCGGGCACCACAGTTCTCTTGCCCATGTTGGTGATGCCCACCATGTTGGACCGAGTGATACTTGGGATGGATTTCCTCAAAGCAGCCGGGACGCGCGTGCGATGTGGACAGGCCACCCTCGAATTGCGATCCGAACCCCAAGCGAGAGGGGATCCTTTGTTACAACCAGTGCTCATATCTCCGAGGGACAATCGAGAAGGAGCGGTACACTCTGACAAGTTTAGGGTCCAATTAGGGACTGCCAGACAAGGAGGAACAGAGGTTCTTAGCTCTACGCCTACGTGGGACGCGGCCACGACAGAAGACACTGGGAAAACTGCTAGGACGGAGGCGGAGGACCACGACAAAGGGCGACAGATTGCGCCTTTGAGTCCGAGGCAACAAGGCTTCCTCGAACGAGAATTAGCTTTGTTCGAGAGTCTCCAGGGAATATCTCAGATCGCCGAGCATCGCATCGTCATGCGCGACGATAAGCCCTTAAAGCAAAGGTATTATCCCAGGAACCCCGCGATGCAACACGTCATCGATAACCAAGTAGATGAACTGCTCCGCGCAGGAGCCATCGAGCCTTCCAGGAGCCCACATAGCGCACCGATCGTGTTAGTGAAGAAAAAGGGGGGCGATTGGCGCATGTGTGTCGACTATCGACAGTTGAACGCACACTCAGTGCCCGACGCCTACCCTGTCCCGAGGATCAATCACATCCTGGAGAAGTTGCGTCACGCCCGGTATATCTCCACGTTGGATTTGAAAAACGGTTATTGGCAAATACCCATGGCCAAGGATAGTCGTCAATACACGGCCTTTACGGTTCCAGGTCGGGGACTATATCAATGGAAGGTCATGCCCTTTGGCCTGCACTCCGCCAGCGCAACGTTCCAACGTGCTCTGGGCAGTGTGATTGGGGCGGAGATGGAGCCGGTTGCCTTTGCCTACTTAGATGACATCATTGTCGTTAGCGCTACGGAGGAGCAACACCTCGCTCACCTCGCCGAAGTGTTTCGCAGATTACGGGTGGCAAATTTGAGGATAAATCCAAGGAAATGTACATTCTTCAAGCTGAAACTGGTTTACCTCGGTCATGTGATCAGCGGCGAAGGGATTCAGTTTGACCCTGAGAAGGTGTCTGCGATCAATGGGCTGAAGATCCCCACCAATCTGAAGGAACTACGCCAATGGATCGGGATGGCATCCTGGTACCGGAGATTCGTCCCGGCCTTCGCGACCATCGTGCAACCGGTGACCGCATTGCTGAAGAAAGGCCGGAAGTGGACTTGGGGACCGGAACAGCAAACCGCCTTGGAAGGGATTAGAAGATGCCTGACCACCGCCCCCGTGTTGGGTTGTCCGGATTTCGACCGGAAGTTTGTCTTACAGACTGATACGAGTGACATAGGCATGGGAGCGGTGTTATCTCAGGACGTCGAGGGCCAAGAGAAGGTCATCGCATACGCTAGTCGTCGACTAACTCCCGCGGAGCACAATTACACGACGACAGAAAAGGAGTGTCTGGCCAACATCTGGGCCATCAGGAAGAAGCGATGTTACATGGAAGGCTACCGATTTGAAGTCGTTACCGATCACTTGACTCTCAAATGGTTAAATTCCATCGAAAGTCCTTCCGGCCGAATAGCGCGCTGGGCTTTGGAATTACAACAGTTCCAATTCGACGTGCGTTACCGACGAGGGAAGTTAAACGTCGTGGCTGATACGCTTTCCCTGTGAGGTACTTCAAGGCGCTATCGAGCTCAAGAACCACTGCGAATGGATCAGGAAGATGAAAGACAAGATACGCGACGAGCCTGAGAAGTTCTCTGACTACATGTTGGAGAACGGTCAGCTCTATAGGAACATGGGTTACCGAACAGACGACGAGGACTACTTCCCGTGGAAACTCTGTGTACCCACTCCCTGCAGAGCACGCGTCTTATACGAGTGTCATAATTCCCCGACCGCGGGACACTTGGGTGTCCGAAAGAGGATCACCCGCCTGTCGCAAAGATATTTCTGGCCCGGCATGTACTGTGATGCAAAACAACACGTTCGGCACTGCGAGTCGTGCCAAAAATTTAAGACCGTTCAGACCAAAGCAGCAGGGAAAATGCTTACCCGTGTCGTAAGCGAACCCTTCGACATTCTCTGCGCTGACTTTGTAGGTCCGCTGCCCCGATCGAAACAAGGGAACTCGATGCTTCTCGTTTTCCATGACGCGTTCTCTAAATGGGTAGAGTTGATCCCACTCCGGAAAGCCACCGCTGTGGCAGTCCAGAAAGCGTTTCGGGAACCTATACTCGGGCGAGTGGGCACTCCCCGGAAGTTCGTGTGTGACAACGGAACCCAATTCACAAGTCGGGCCCTAAAAGATTACTTTACTAAGCTCGGCGTGGAAGTCCAGTACACGGCTGCGTATTGTCCGCAGGAGAATCCCACCGAGAGGACCAATCGCACGGTGAACACGCTGATTTCTCAGCTCTCGGAAGGAGACCAGAGTACGTGGGATAATATGTTGCCGGAGATTTCCATCGCTATCAATAGTAGTGTATCGGACTCGACTGGGTATACTCCCGCATTTCTCACTCAGGGACGGGAGCTACGCTTGCCTGCGATGCTGTATGACGAACTCACCCCTGGATCAGCAGTCGCGCATACAGGTCCTGAAGACAAGGCGTCACACCTCCAAGGGATCTTCGACATCGTACGGTCGAACCTGCAACGAGCATCTCTGGAGCAGGCGAGGCACTATAACCTTAGGAGGCGCGAATGGAGACCAACGCTCGGGAGCCAAGTATGGCTGCAACAACATCCCTTATCAAAAGCGACCGAGGGGTTCGACGCCAAACTCGCTCCTAAGTATGACGGTCCCTACACCGTCGCGAAGTTCACATCGCCGAACTTGGTACGTTTGCAGCGCCCAGGAGACCGTCGGCGGCGGATCGCCGACATATCTCAACTTAAGCCCTACTACGCAGAGGACGCCATCGATGCGAGCGACGACGACATCACCGGGCCAAGTAACCCGGCACGGTAAGCGGTCTGGAGCTACGAAATAACTTTAAGATCCATGCTTGTAATAGGTTAAGATTAACGAGTCCTTTGTTAGCTACACCGTTAGGTAGGGAGTTCGAGAGGTAGGGTTATATAAATAAGTCTAGATTACTGTTTCAGATGGACGACGTAATCATGGTATCCGATGACTCCCAACACACCTAGGCCTTCTATCCACGGGCAAACGACGGGGAAAATCACGGAGAAGAAGAGGAGGAGGAGGTCTTCACCTCCGAAGGGGAAGGCGTTGGTAGCTCGACGAGAGCGGACGACGATGAGTCCCGGGACCCCAACGACTGGCGTTTTGCTGAGCCCCACGAGGACCAGTGGAGCCAATCTGCGTCGCCCCAGTCGGCCCCGTACCGTCTCGACGACGACGAAGATAACACCAGTGACCGAGACTCCGACCAGTTCAGCAGACCGCCACGCTCTCGAGACAGTTCGCCGAGCAGTCATCCCCAGGGACGACGGCCAGGGGAACCGTTCTACACGGAATCGCGGCCATCCGAGTCAGAGGGGTATTGCCCGTGGACAAGACGCGATCCCCGAGCTGGCCATCCGCGGTACTCAAGGCACAACGAACCACGATTCCCGGACGTGGACCACTTCTACCACCATACGACGGAGGACCAGGTGTGCAGATACGCCGGGCATGTGTCGCTCATGCGCATCGACGTCCGCTCGGTGCTCATCAAGGTGCCTGGGTTACCCGCACAAGGGCCGTACGTGGACGAACCCCCACCCTCGCCTCCGTATCCTGCGCTGGAAGCCGGTGCGGGCGTTGACTTCCAGGCCGACCGCTCGCCGTACGAGGGAACAGTCCAAATGGAAGGAGAAGCCGCTAGGGAACCCGAGCGCCCGACAACTCCGCCACAACGAGTTGCGACCGCCCGTATGCTCTCTCAAGGGGTCCAGACGTCCCCCGTGGTCGTAAAGAGCCATACGCAGGAGGTGTCAAACCAGGGAACCCAAACCTCGCCACCCAACTGACTGGACTCGCGCCGCTTGGCCCGGATGCCTGAGATGCAGGTACCCCACGACCAGAGGCCTGCTAGTCCACGACGCGACACTGGGGACCCTACTCCAGTTGTCCCGTGTTCTGAATACCTGGCCGGCTTCGAGTTGGTCACGGACAGCGAGGATGATGAAGAAGAAAGGCCCCTGTTTCGTCGATCCTTCGTGGCGTCGCCCCAACAAGACCAGATGGCCGAGGTCATACCTCTCGGGGTCGACACCGAATGCGTCCACTATGGGGTTGCGAGGGACCTCTGGACTACTCCGCGGGAAGGGGGAATCCCCAACTGTCCCCCAGTTGCGCTCATCCAGGTGAGCAGCTCACCGAATGGGAGGATCGTGTCCTCACAGATCTATCAGGTGCTGGCTCCCCCGGGCCTGTTGCCGACGTGGTTCTCATGCGCACGCAGATGGCGACGGAAACGAACGCATCATTCGTGGCTGCGATGGAGGTGGACCAGTCGACAGGGATGGAGGACGACCTTCGCCCATTACCCGAAGGTTGGATCGGGGGAAACAACCTACGCTATCTGCCTCAGCACATCATAGAGCAGATAGAGCGGAAGGTGGCAACCCGGATCGGTCGTGGACGTCGGGTACGGATAGCCGTCGGAGAAGGCGCTTTCAGGTTAACCGTCACGATCAAGAGCGATGGACGCCTCTATATTGCGCCGCGGGAAGAAAGGGGGTGTGACGAACCCGCCTAGGAGGCGTGTACGCCACAATGGCTTTTCTTACCTTTATGATAGTTTTAAGAGAAATTACATGGAGTTCAATAAATATTAAGACATAGTAAGATTAAATAAGCTATATCTAAGTTCAAATCCCAGGGTGGCAACGCTAACCAATATTTAGCCGAGGAGCATTTAATACTAGAAAAGCAAGGAGCTAAGATACCAGTAGTAGGAAAATACTAGAAATCCCGAATGCGGGAACAAGGAGAAAAGGGCACGCGATCACACAATAACCTGGAGCAGGGCCTCTTGGCTCTTCTCTCGGGATCGCGGAACGAGGCAGACGTGTGATCAGCACACGACTCGACGAAACTACGAGGCTCCACGTGTAGTCCGCAAGTGTATTCGCAAAGAGGTCAAACGCGACACCCAACGCGAGCTTTCACAGTTCTCTCATCGCGAGTGTTCCGCCGTTGGCCAAACGCCACGCTGTCTATCGCGGGTGAAATTTAAGAGGTTGGTACGAAATAGGTTCTCATACGCTTAGAACGGTGTAGCGGACTCGGGTGAGGACAATCTCAATAAAGTGTTACGATTGTTTAATCATATCTACCGATCGTGTGTGTTTCATTTTGTAGTTAGCCCGAACGCGGACATATTTCCCGTTCGCCACTGTAGCTGTAGTTTTTGCTCGTAGTAGTACCATCGGACCCGAACGCGGACCCTTCCCGTTCGATCTCGACCCGAGATCCGGGACTTCAACACCCGCAAAGTATTCTCGCGGCTCGGCCTCGCCCGAAGGTCCAGCCCGGTGGATTTCTCGCCCTTGACGCGAAACACACGACAAGGATTCCACGCGTCCACGTTTCCGTCGACACGGACAAGAACCCTCGAAGCAGACTCCCCGTTAAAATCATCCGTTCACCCGTAGAACGGAACTCTCTAGTCCGGTGTTTCGGTGATTTACAAATTTCTTGTAAAGGACTCTTGGATCCGACTGAGATCTGTACCCTGTATAATTTCTATGTTGCTACTGATCGCGTTCTCCCACAGCTGGGAGCCATATATTCAGGTGGTTTTAAGAGTTGAGTTGTAGAGCAGGATCTTGTAGTCCAGGCACAGATGTGATCGAGCGTCTATAATCCAGTGGAGTCTGCTGTGCATTCGTCTTTAACGTTAATTCGTTGGCTGGGAGGATCTGCGTACCGTTCAAAGAAAGCGGATGGAAAGCCGGAATGACATTATGTGCTTCCAGAAATGATATTATGCGAGTTAGAAGGCATATTATTATTATTGGTCTATACGATGACGTAATTGTGTGTTCTTTTCCGGGTATCATTATTATGATCGATTTTTTCCATTTCTTAGGGAAGTAGCCGAGATTAATGATCATTACAAACAACCTCAGTAGCACAGTTTGGAAGCATTTATGGATGACATTTTTATAGTTAGTATATCACTACCGAAAGCCCTTTTGGTTTTAGTTCCTTAATGACGAAATCGGCCGAAACTAAGTTGGGAAAGATGTATGTAGTTACGGTCTGAATTGGTTGGCTGGAAAGCATTTTCAAGATGTGAAATGTTTCAGTTACGTCTCCTTTGCTTCGGCCCCAGCATTCTGAAGAGTTTCTTATCATGGTAATCGTTTCCATGGGAGCGCTTAAATTTGGGTAAGTCCTCTATATTAGATTCTTTGTACTAATTGGCTAAAGTTTCTCAATGTGTCGCAGCTGGGCATTTTCCGCCTGGTCTTTGAGAGCCTGGTCGAGAGAGCAGGTGGCTTTATTAAGGCGTTGCTTTTTAGATGGCGATCTGCTGGACTGCCAAGCACGTCGCATACGATCTCCGATTCCATATTAAGTTGAGAGGCAAGTGTTACGTGGGAACTTACATACTTTTTGTATTTAAGCCAGTTAGTTCTGAGTGGCGTCAGCCTGAGGAGTTTTCAATTATTTCAGGGCTTTGAAGTTAGCACAAGCGAGTGGTCTGAAGATAGGTCCAAAAACGCTGTGGCACTTATTAGATTGAATAATATGTTATTCGTCATCGCAAAATTTATCAGATCTGCGAGCTTTCGGGGGTCTGCTGTCCAATATGTTGGTCTACCAGAAAGTGGTGTTTGATGCGTTCTCCGATTAAGACTCCGCTTCCGCCATGGGCTTTGCCATCCGGATGATCTGTGTGGTCAAATGCTTAACCTCATATTTCAACATTATTTTGTGACGGCGATTCCGACGCCACCACAATTATTCCTGATCCCCCTCCACGGAGGAGAGACGGAAATAGACGTCAACTTTTTGTTATTATTATTATTCTTCTTGGTTTTACTAGAGATTAGAGAAAACAATGGATTGAATAATATAATAAGTCTAGGCGCAAACAAAACCATAAATTTCTCGATAAGTGGAAGGGAGGGACGAGAGCGGGAAGAGAGGCAAGGCCAAGAATACATCCTACGCAGTTGCGAGAGAGCAGTAAACCGAACGTCCCAAACGGAACGCAAAGCCCACCTCAGCGACTGCGCGGTCGCCGACAACGGAATGCGTGAGAGAATATCGAAAAGCGAACGTGTCAAAGTGGAGGAGTTGCTGTTGCCAAACGGAGAAAAGCGAGCCCCACTGCGACTGCATGGCGAGAAAAATGGTGAGATCAGATGGGCCAAGGGAACGAGACAAAAGATGCGAAGGATCTCGGGGAAATGAAGCGCAAGTAACAGAGCCGTATGGACGTACGTTGGAAGACGGGACAAGTTGTAATTAAGCGAGGCCACGCAGTTTTTAATCGGTAAGCGAAACGGAACAGGCGGTCAGATTTTTTAATGGTGAAGCGAGAAACGCAAATAGATCTTTAAAAAAATTTAGAACGAAGATAATTGTGAAGTTATGTGAACGGGACGAGACGGCGAATGAAGCCAATTGTGAATAAGCACGAAATAATGAATTATAATTTTGACAACGAGTGTGTATTCTTTTTTCCCTGACCTTCGACGTCACCATCAAGCCCGCATTTTGTGGAGGCCCTAGCCAACCCCTGAGCATATCCTGGCTGGGAAAACATCCTTACAAATGGCGCCCAAACAGGACTGATGTAGGTCTGATCACGATCGATCAGGACCAAAAACATCGTAAAGTGTAAGACTGGCGAAAATAGCTAAGGAGTAAGGACTACGATCAAGAACGGATTTTGATAACGCAATGGCGGAAACGAACAAGGAAAGAAAACGACTTTAGGTTCGCCGGACAGTCGGATAGGCCCTCGCTGGAGTTATACGTTAAGGAAGGACGAATTACTCATCTTCGCACCGGAATTCGGATTCGGCGCTCATTGCACGAGTTCGGTCGTTCAGTCGCAGAGACCCGCATTTTGAAGAAGGTTGCCCTGCGCTTGAATTAAGCTTTGTAAGTATGCGTGTTCATGCATTCTCATACAGGGATGCATGTGTGAGTTTATTTCAATTCGATGCGGAAAGAATATTTTGTCTTTTGCTACTTTTCAGACTTGGTACCCTAACAATATGGGCGTATTCACTATTGGGTTAATTATAAAAATAAGAATATTATATGTTATATTATATTTTTTAATATTTTTAATATTTAAATTTCGATCGAATAATGTAAAAGTTTATTTATCCACTTTTTTCCCTGTAAGCACAGGAGTATGTAAGTAATATATGTATTTAAATCGGTATCCAGGGAACACCACGAGGAGGCCATTGCAATTGCGATGGAGTCTTCAATGAAGACTTACGAGTCGACTTGAGATATCAAAATGCCTTAAACATCTCCTTGTTCCCCACCTAACAATACCTTCTATACGTACAAAAAATATTAAACGTTTTATAAGAAACTAATTACTGTTTGAGTATTTTTAGTTTTCTTGCACCAGCTGTTGATACAGCTTTTCCTTTCGTATACATTTTATCTGTAAGCCATTTACTGTTTTTCAGTATACAGGAATGAATAATTTTTTGTTTTGTAGTGCATTTCAATAAAAGAGAAATAGTAATCTGAAGGAGCTTTAAGTTTTAAACCTATATCGGCGCAGTCATAATTTTTATTTATAATAAAATGTTCTGTGGAGCATTTAGTTTCTATATTTGTTTTTAATAGATCAGAACACACTCCGCACTCTTTTTTTTCAGAAATTTGAACAATATATAGCCTGCAAAATATCGCAAGGCATTGCTATCAAATTCTTTTCCAGTTGGAATATCAAAAATTTGCTCAATTTCCGTCTCTTCATCTCAGAACATATCGAAATCAGTACTTTCTTCGGTTTTTATGTCATTACAAGTTTTGTTTAAGCTGCAGTCCTGGATAACATTTATTAACATTGTGTCTTCATCTGGACCGCAATTACCAGATACTGATGTGGATGTTAATATTTTCATCGATAGCATTTTTGACATTATGATGTTAAATTCATACATCGTTGGATTAATATTTTTTGCTCCGCGAGCCCTTATTAAATAAAATAGGTTTTCTAAGGGGTCTTGATTCAATTTCGAGGTTGATATATAAAATATTTCGGAGCTCCTCACACTTTCAGCTAGTGCAAGTACAGAAGAAATGCTCAAAATCATTCCGTCAATGCAATGCACTAATTGTGGATATTTAAGTTCTCCAAAATACTTCCTCATTTCAACGAGGTATCTTTGTACGTTATTATTTTTCTGCATTCCACATCTGTATGGGTTTCTTTCATAAACAATACATCAGAAGATGTTTGATCAGGGGAAAGCCGAGAAACGAAAATTTATTTCTTTAGTGGAACCACTGAAAGTTATTTTGGTGGAGCAGACATTGTTTCTGCAAAACCAACTTAAGCCGGTTGTCCAGACTCACTAGTCCCTTGTGGTAGTGATGCTACATTCTTAGAGATAGGTGGATCCACTAATTGTGAATTCACTACGGACAAATCGGAATTCTTAGAAGTCCCTGATTGCATGCATTCTGTTACAGATTGTTCGGATACGGAATCTTTTTAGCTGCTCATCTTAGCAACATTTTAGGGTTTGTAGCAATCAGCTGCTGATCCGCCGGAATGCTCTGTTGTTCTTTTGTTTTCGGTTGCGGGGTGTTCCCCTTTTGCTGCTTACCACCAGCGGCCCTTTTGCGCTTAGGGGACTCTTCTTATAGCTTACGACTATTAAACTGCGAATCCAGCGCAGAGAGGAGATCATCAGCTCGGCGAAAACTATCTCTGGCAACTCCGAAACAGCTAATCAGCCCCATCAGGCCGCCTTTAGTTTGGCGCATGTGTTTACGCCGCTCTCCCCTCTCTTAAATTGCCCGCTCTTCCCTCGTGGCGAATGCCTACTCGCCCGCACTGGATGCTCGCGATTCCAGGTTCTCTCGCTCTCCCGCACTGGACGCTTGCGATTCCAGGCTCTCCCGCCTTCCCGCTCCCGGAATCTCTCCGCCGCGATTTGAAGCGCAGCGCTCAACTATGTTAGGCTTAAGTTAGTTCACATTCAATACATCGCCCGGCCGGTCCGCGCTATTCCCGAAAAGTTAAACGAGTTTTTCATTTCTCTTGCGCTTCGCGATCGTCGAGTGTTTCCAAATCTCTTCCACAGCTGCCACCCGTCTACGTGCAACAGCCGCAACGCCCGACGAAGCTGCCTTCAATAGACGAGTACTCTACGACGCCCCAGCTATTCATGTTTTGGTCCTTCAAGCCGGATAAGTGCCATTTTATTTATTTTTTATTAAGTGCTGGCCAGTCAGCCATCCGAAAAACATAATTCGTTTGACTTTCTGTACGATTTGTCTAAAATCCAAGTCCGATTTAATCCGACGACGGCAGTTAGTAAATTACAATTCCGATTCCGTCTTTTATTTCTTCGTTATCTTTTAACGTGCGGCCATATTGCCTATTTTCCAATTCCTTTTCGTGTGCATATTGATGTACAAGTTTCATATTCGCAATTGGCCGTACATCCAATAAATATACATCCAACATCAAATCGAAGAAAATAAAAAATATAAATCCAAATCAAAGTGTGCAAATAAAAAGTCAAGCGTACAGTGAAAAATAAATTAATTTCAAAAAAAATCCGGGAACAGTAAAAAATAAATTAATTTCAAAATTGAGTTCAAATTAATTTCCCACAAAAAAGGGAAACAAAAATTAAGTGTTCCGCCAATTTCGGCCCACAAATATTTTTTGATATTAATTTTTTATTGTACATCCGCTGTGACAATATTTGCTTACATTATTAAAAATCCAAATACAGTCCACAATAAATCGAAAATTTACAACACATACCCGCCGGCAAAATTTACAATAAAATTTTCCGCCATATTGATTACATATATTACATCCATATTACATATATTCCATACATACATTTATACATATTTTTCTACATTACTACACCCCAATTCCGAAAGTTCAAGTATTTCCGTCGGCCATCCAATAAATATATATTAAATAAATTCCCAAGGCCGACGTGAAAAACTTTTGTGTCTCAGTGTGTTTTTCGTATTTACATATTTTGCGCACTATCCATCCATACACCCACAAATACACGCGAATTGCAGTACCGCAAAAAGCTCGAAATTCCCGCGCATTCCAGCGTCACCAATCCACAGCCCGCAAATGTTCGGGCAGTTGTTTTTCAATCATCCCATAAATTAATTCCAACAAAATTAATAAACACCAAGTTCAACTCCAATAATATTAAACAAATTACTGCCAGTTAAAAAAAAATAAAAATATAAAATACTGTCGCCATCGCGAAACTTGTGGAATCAATTTATTAATTTATTGACTTATTAATTTGTTTCTACGGTTTCACATTTTTTCACAAAACGCCCATTCCAGTAATTTTTTCTTATTTATTGAGCTTGGTAAATCTACATATATATCGATATTAGATTTTTTCTTTTGGGGATAAAAAAAAAAATTGGGAAAAAAATACCACCTGCATACCACTGCAAGGTATTTTTTTTTGTTTGTCTCCGAATATTTTTTATTAAAATATTTTTTTTTTAAATAAAGAAAAAAAAAACCAATAATCTCCAAACACTGCCGGGGACATCCAATCCCATCCTAATTCGTCCAACCACCCCCTATAAAATACTAAACGACAAATACCTCATCAAATACAGTATTTTTTCAGTATTTTTATTTTGTAGTATTTTTTGGTATTTTTTCCATTCTTGCTCCATCGTTCCACCACAAGCCTGGGGAATATTTTAACAATAATTCAGCCACGCATATCGACTATTTTTTGAGCTAGTCGATACCCTATTTCCACCGGTCCATAAGTGGGTCCGTAATTGTTTCTCTGATTTTTGTCCGAAATATCAGCGCGCACATTCCATCCTAACAGCATCCGAGTTTGGTATGTCCAGGGAAAGTTCCAACAAACTATCCCCTGTTCCATCACCGAAAATACCAAAAATCACGGTAAGGACGCCCACACCTAAAAAGGTCAAGACGCCACCTTCCAAAAAGGCTCCTTCTCCCATCGAATGAACAACGCGAGCCAGCACAAAAATGGTTGCAACGGCTGCCGACCTCGCTATAAGCCAGTTTATTGAGGTGTCGGATCGACTGTCCGAATTGGAATCGCGAATAAATATTCCCTCGGCGGTCCCTCCTACGTTATCCATCCTCAATATTCGCCGAGACGAAATCCGAGAGGTATGGGTCCGCATCAAAAAAGAATACGATGCCTGTACCGCATGCCTTGTCGCAGCCGGAGAAGGTGCAGCTGACAGCTTGCCAGTTTTCAAGGCTAAGTACGGTTATTGCTACAGCGCGTACGGAAGGTGCGGCGCCCAGATAGCAGATATGATAGCGCAAACTCCGCAACTTCCGCAACCGTCCCCAACGCCAGCTGATCCTTCTCAGACATACATTCCGTCAGGCTGCCGGCTTCCGCCGTGCGATACCGAGGTTTTTACCGGCGACTATCTTCGTTGGCCAACCTTTAGGGATCTATTCACGGCAATTTATATCAACAATCCCAGACTCACTCCTGTCGAAAAATTATTTCACCTTAATGCTAAAACGAGTGGCGACGCTCACAATATAGTTTCAAATTCACCCCTTACTAATGATGGCTTTCGATCAGCGTGGGATAACCTCACTGAGCGTTTCGAAAACAAGCGATTGTTAGTAAACAGTCAATTAAAGATTCTTTTCAATGTACCGTCCGTCACACAGGAGTCTGGGTCAGAACTTCAAAGTACCATCCAGGGTTGCCTTACTGCACTAGAAATGTCCGGTATTCAGGTCGAAACTTGGGATTGCCTCTTGGTGTATATGTGCTCGTCCAAACTCCCAAAGCTTACGCTTTCCCTATGGGAGCAGTCCCTTCAGCCGAGATCCCTACGTGGCACGAGCTGAACGTTTTCCTAACGGAGCGTCACAGGACACTAGAAGCCATGGATGATGTTCGACCATCAGGTTCTAGTCAGACTCAGCCCAGGGCATCCACTTCCAACTCGGCGTCTCGAAGAATAAATTCATATGAGACAAGGGTAGCACCTAGGCAACCTAGAGGGTGCGATCTCTGTAATAGAGAGAACCATCCTGTACGCACATGCGCCAAATTTCTCCAGATGAAGGTCGACCAACGCATCGCATATATAAAAAGAAAACAGCTGTGTTTAAACTGCGTTGCGCGGACACATCAGTTGCGCGACTGCGAAAGTGCACATAACTGCTTCACGTGCCGCGGCCGCCATCACACCCTCCTACACCGAGGCAGCCCATCCCCAGCGCGCGCAAATCCAACGCCAACGCCCAGATCCAGACCAAATACTCTCGGTCCCTCGGCTGCCAGTGGCACTCAGTCAACGCTTCAGAATTATTTTGCGGCAGGCACTAGGTCAGTCCTCATAGGCACCGCTATAATTAATATATGCCATCGAAGTTCCAATTTCCAAGCGCGAGCCTTAATAGACTCCGGATCTGAGGCGACCTTCATCACTGAGCGCCTCTTCAACCTGATTAAACTGCCTTTCCAGGTTATCCGAGCACAGGTTTTAGGACTTAATCAAACGGTCTCTGCTGAGACCAAAAAGATCTGTCAATTCACGATCCGTTCTCCGACCCGGCCTAGTTTGCAGTTAAACACCACTGCCTACGTGCTTCCACAAATAGCCGGAACTCTTCCTTCATGTCCGCTTCCGCAACATTTCCTGCGAGACCTTCCCGAACTTCCGCTAGCCGATATACTTCCATCCATTCTACTAAGCGGTACCCGAGCGAACATCTGTGGCTCGCTTCTCGGTCAAGAGACCATTTTCGGATGGATTCTAACAGGACCAGTACCCGCTCCTAGGCATGATCAAATATCATCCTTTTCTACGCAAGTTGCACACACGTATGAAGCGTCCCTCGATAAACTCCTCACCAAATTCTGGGAGGTGGAGGATCTGCCAGTGAAGGTGGCAAAAGAATCCGACGTGATTTGTGAGGACAATTTCCTTCGGACCACCACAAAAGACGAGACCGGCAGGTATGTCGTGAGTCTTCCTTTTCGAGATCCTGAGAACATTAATTGCTCCCTAGGACATTCCAGATCTTGCTCAATTCTTAAGAAACGAGCAGCCGCTAAAAAGGGACAGCGTGTTACTACCTGCCACACCACGCGGTGTTAAAACCGGAGAGTACGACCACCAAACTTTGAGTGGTATTCAACGCCTCCAGCCCTTCAGACAATGGGGTCAGTTTAAATGATATCCTTCATGCTGGCCCGGTCCTACAGTCCGATCTAACCATCCAGATCCTGAAGTGGCGATATTTCCGATTTGTGTATAGTGCTGACATCGAGAAAATGTACCGGCAGATCTGGATAGATCCGAAGCAGACAGCGTTCCAACGTATCTTATTCCGCGATAGGGAAGGATACATTCGAGATTTTGAGCTAAAAACTGTTGCGTTTGCGTTGCGGGTACTGCAACAGCTGGCGACCGACGTGCAACTAACCCATCCGAGGGCGAGTAAAGTTATTCGTGGTTGCATGTATGTCGATGATGTCCTTTCGGGAGCTGACTCTGCAGAAAAGGCTCACCTCACCATTCGCGAGTTGCAGAGTGCCCTCGATTCGGCTGGTTTTCCATTGAGGAAATGGACCTCCAACCACAAAGAAGTTCTGGCTCATATCGGAACCGATCATCTTTTAAATGCCGACTTCCTCGAAATAGATACGGAAAGCACGGCGAAAACTCTCGGAGTCCGTTGGAAAGCAACATCCGATGAGTTTTTCTTCGCCCCCCCGACCTATCCACCGAAGCTACAATCACAAAACTGCATCTTCTCTCCCAAATTGCGAAGCTGTTCGATCCAGCAGGCTGGCTCGCTCCTTTCGAGGTCTGGGCCAAGATTTTCATGCAGGAGATCTTGCTGCATGATTTAGGGTGGGATGATGAACTTCCAATTGAACTGTGCCAAAAGTGGCGTGATTTCCTTCAAAGCTACTCAGTCCTAGATCAAGTCCGAATTCCCAGATGGGTTTCCTTCCGCCCAGAATTCCGAGTGGAACATCACGGATTCTGTGATGCCTCTCAAAAGGCGTACGGTGCTGCGATCTATGTGCGCGTCGAGATGGGGCACACGAGGCTAGTGCATCTTCTCACGGCCAAGACGCGCGTGGCGCCAGTAAAAACTGTGTTGCTTTCCAGACTAGAGCTGTGTGGAGCTCTATTGCTATCCGAGATGGGCGAATCCATGCTCCCCCATATGCCGATGGTGTCGACACCGACAATACACCGACTTACAGGTGACCGAAGTGGAAAGGCGTCCTGTCAAGGCCCATGTTGCGTCCATTCCGACAGAAGACATCCTTGATCGCTTTTCCAAGTTAAATAGAGCTTAACGGGTCCTTGCGTATGTCCATCGTTTTGTCCAGCGATGTAGGAAACAGTCGCCGATTACGGAAGTCCGTCTAGAAGCCCAAGAACTTTTCGCCGCTGAACGGCTCATGGTCATTAGCACTCAGCGCTGCTTGAGTCAAAAGCGTATTGTGTCCGCGACAAGTTCCATCCTCTCCTTGAACCCCTTTCTAGATGAGAAAGGGCTTATAAGGGCATGCGGCCGCATAACGACCTCCGAAAATTTGCGATATGATGAACGACATCCTATAATCCTCCCGTACGAATGTGCACTCTCTCGACTACTGGTAAACTTTACGCATCTCATAACGTTGCACGAAGGGAACCAGTTAGTCGTACGTTTCACCCGGTCAAGATACTGGGTTCCGAAAATAAAAAACTTGGTAAAGGCCGTTATTAACTCCTGCAAGGTCTGCGTTATCCATAAGAAGCGATTGCAAGTTCAGATGATGGGAAGTTTTCCGAAAGAGCGAGTTTCTTTTTCCCGGCCATTCACGTACACAGGGATGGACTACGCTGGCCATTTCGACATAAAATATTACACAGGCAAAGCTTGCCTAATTACAAAAGGGTATGTGTTGGTTTTCGTGTGTTTCTCTACAAAGGCCATCCATCTAGAGCCTACATCCGATCTGACGACCGAGAAATTTCTCGCCGCTTTCGCTCGTTTCGTATTCAGAAGAGGTTGTTCCCGTCAAGTACAGTCCGACAATGGGAAAACCTTTGTCGGCGCTGCCACCCTGCTCTCCCGAGATTTTCTACAAGCCGTAAAAGAGTCTGTGACTGATGCGTGTAGTCATCATCAGCTCAACTGGCAATTCATTCTTCCTGGGGCACCCCATATGGGAGTTCTTGTTTTACAAGTCCACCGCTACTCGAAAGTACACTTTTGAAGAGCTTTCAACTCTCCCAGCGAAAATTTAAGCTTGTCTAAATGCCAGACCGCTATCTCCTATGTCTGAAGATCCCACTGCTCTCTTAGCTTTGACACCACGGTATTTTC
The DNA here is from genome assembly GCF_018152115.1 of Drosophila rhopaloa. Lineage (NCBI taxonomy): Eukaryota > Metazoa > Arthropoda > Insecta > Diptera > Drosophilidae > Drosophila > Drosophila rhopaloa. Next base: position 12,757,716 of record NW_025335034.1, on the reverse strand, counting down.
TAGTCGGCGGACCTCTTCTGTCCATAGTGGAACCCGAATTAAAAGGGGATTCCAAGTCTATTGTGAATCGGTGGCAACACTTAAAGGCGCTCCATCAACAATTCCAAGCTCGATGGAAAGAGGAGTATCTCAAAGGGCTCCACAAGCGTAACAAGTGGCAGTCCCCGACCGCAAATCTCCGCGTTGGCGACATAGTAGTCGTCAAGGAGGACAATCTGCCCTTGAATGAGTGGCGCCTTGGCAGAATCGACTGTATCTTTCCGGGGGCTGACGGCAATGTCCGTGTCGTCAGCATTCTCACGGCCCGCAGGATTATCTAGCGTCCCGTGACCAAGGTGGTTCTTCTGCCAGGAGAACACTGCAACCGTCTTCCTCAACCAACATCCTCCACATAATTCCCCAACCATCCTCGCCATCTAAGCAGTTTCAAATCATCTCCATATGTTTTTTTTTTTTTTTTTATCCATTACTCACTACCAGATCACATCATGGTTCCTCGTCCACGCAGCGCTCAGGCATTGGATAGCAGACGTACTCGAGGTTTACATTCCTACCGATGCCGAGTCTGCCGTGGAATCCATCCGCTTCGGAAGTGTCAGAGGTTCCTAAAGCTGAGCGCTGAGAAGCGGCTTCGGGCAGTGCTCATCAATAAGTACTGCTCAAATTGTCTCGTCCACGAGCACTCCGACGGGAGTTGTCGCAGTGGCGACAAATGTAAAACGTGCAACGGGAAGCACCACACGCTCCTCCATATGCACGAGCTCCCCCTGCCGTCGGCTACACAGCAGCGTTCGCGCCGGCAGCATCCGCCAACTCGCCGAGCGCTGGCCCCGGCAAGGCGCTCGGCATCCGCCGCTTCTCAGCAGCGCTCGCGCCGGCAAGATCCGCCAACTCGCAGAGCGCTTGCCTCTCCGCCGCGCTCAGCCTCCTCGGCACCGGCTCCGTCACTTGCGTCCATCCTCCAACGGCACAGCGTGAATGTCCTGCCGACGGCCATGGTTACTTTGGAGACCGGGCTGAAGACCTTCGACACGGCCGCCCCCATCGACCCGTGTACGCAGACGAGCTGAATCGACGCATCAATGGCGTCCGCGTTCCGCTTGCCGACTACTACCATCGGCGACGAGAGGATCTGCACGGCGACAATTCGTTCAAAGCGCGACAACGGCTTCAAGCTAGAGGTGGTCCTAAAAGTGGAGCCGAACGTCAGCATCCGCACCCCCATCCGAGAGCTCTCGGACACCGTGGTCGGCAGATACGGGAACCTCCCGTTGGCCGACGAGCGGTTCTACTTGCCGGCAACCATCTCCGTAGTCCTGGGTGCGGATGTCTACGCCAAGGTCAGCCGACCTGGCTTCCATTTGGTCGACGAGGGACTCCCAGTGGCCCAGAGGACGGCATTCGGGTGGATCCTGTCCGGCGCCTGCAGTCAAGCCTAGACGACAGGAGTGGGTCTTCTTTTGCAACGCTAGCGATTGCAAGGGGGGCGGAATGTTTACGCCGCTCTCTTAAATTGCCCGCTCTTCCCTCGTGGCGAATGCCTACTCCCCCGCACTGGATGCTCGCGATTCCAGGCTCTCCCGCTCTCCCGCACTGGACGCTTGCGATTCCAGGCTCTCCCGCCTTCCCGCTCCCGGAATCTCTCCGCTGAGCTTTGAAGCGCAGCGCTCAACTAGGCTTAAGTTAGTTCTCATTGTTAACCGCCTGAAATACATCGCCCGGCCGGTCCGCGCTATTCCCGAAAAGTTCAACGAGTTTTTCATTTCTCTCGCGCTTCGCGATCGTCGAGTGTTTCCAAATCTCTTCCACAGCTTGCCACCCGGCTACGTGCAACAGCCGCAACGCCCGACGAAGCTGCCTTCAATAGACGAGTACTCTACGACGCCCCAGCTATTCACGATTTGATCCCGTTCGCAACCTCGACACAAGCATCACAACAAAACTCCGGCCAGTAAAACCGGCGTTTTTGGTGTGCACCATATCTTCACACAGCCAGGAAGTCATATTAGACTGGTCAGCCCTGATTACGAGGCTGCATTTTTTGCAGAAGCAGACTAAATTATTATTATTAATTTTATCTATTGGAACCACTGTACCAAGAAAACGAATTGAAATTTATAAGCGAGCAGTTATAAGTACCGCAAGAGCGCAGAAACTACACGCTTAGAACTTTCAAAGCAAAGAGAGCGAGAGAGCGGGAGCGTAAATTAGTTAAAGTGCATGCAAAAGCAACACTAAAAACAGCACTACGACTTTCGACGGTGAACGCGCTAACAATTTTGTAGTGTTATTACACAAGTGCACAAAGATTTATAGTTCACTCGCGCAGCGAACGGAATTTAAATGTATGTTTGAATTAACTGTAAGGAAGTGAAAATTGTTTTGATAAAACCCACCGATGGGAATAAGCGATACAAAAATACAATATCGGAGCTCAGAAAAAAAAACACGACCGTTCACCTTGGGAGTCAAAGACGTATAATTTTTTTAATATATCCCAAGATACTTCGCCATCAGGCGTAATTAAATTATTCTTCATTATTATATTTCTCAATGATTTAATAAGATGTGGGGCTTTAAATATTGTAAATATTTCTTTTCCGTTAACATTAAAACTCGGCTTGTTTATGTTAACTCCCCATTTTTTTAATGCTGCTCTATTATTTGAGCCTTGATCGCATATTATAGCTCGTACGATAAGCCCCAAAGTTTGCGAAACTCCAATGTTCGCTTCAACTTTGCTCATGAGGACATCATGTTTAATACCGTTAGCCGAAACAGTATAACTTATAACGTACTTCCAATTTTCAAATAAGCCTCTAGCCATAAAAACGCATACTTGCTGCCCCAAAAACCGTGTTCTTTTCTCGCCATCGTTTTCAAATCCTTGAATTTCATAGAGTGCGGTATTATATTGCAGTCCTTTTTATACCCGTTACTCGTAGAGTAAAAGGGTATATTGTATTCGTGCAAAAGTATGTAACAGGTAGAAGGAAGCGTTTCCGACCCTATAAAGTATATATATTCTTGTTCATATCACTAGCCGAGTCGATCTAGCCATGTCCGTCTGTCCGTCTGTCTGTCTGTCCGTATGAACGCTGAGATCTCGGAGACTATAAAAGCTAGAAGATTGGCATTTTGCCCCCTCTGACGCCCAAAAGCCACAAGCTGTGGCCACAGTTTTGATGCTATTATGAAAATTTTAATTGATATGTATTTGTTTCGTCAATACCTATCGATTGGCCTAATAAAAGTTTGCCACGCCCACTCTAACGCCCAAAAACTCATTAAACGCTTAAGCCTGGCTAGCGCCTACATTTCCGCCTTTCATGGCCCGTGGTCTTGGGGTAGATGGCGCAATACAATAGCGCCATCCTGGGTACCGATTTTAACATAAAAATCGGGAGCTAATTCGAGCGGCGAAAAACATAGAAGAAGGCATATTTATATTTAGTTGTTTAGCTGAGTAACGGGTAGTTACGGGTAGTCGAGGCACTCGACTATAGCGTTCTCTCTTGTTTTATTTTTATTTCATCACTAAGGATAACTGCTTTCTTTACCTTTCGCACTCATTTTCTCACCAACTTACCAACAATTTTCTGAAGGTTTTCTAATAAATCAGGTTGAAATCCTGGCGTCATATTTATACCCGTTACTCGTAGAGTAAAAGGGTATATTGTATTCGTGCAAAAGTATGTAACAGGTAGAAGGAAGCGTTTCCGACCCTATAAAGTATATATATTCTTGTTCAGGATCACTAGCCGAGTCGATCTAGCCATGTCCGTCTGTCCGTCTCTCTGTCCGTCTGTCCGTCTGTCTGTCCGTATGAACGCTGAGATCTCGGAAACTATAAAAGCTAGAAGATTGGCATTTTGCATGCAGATTCTAGGAGTTCCTACGCAGCGCAAGTTTGTTTCAAAAAGGTGCCACGCCCCCTTTAACGCCCACAATCGCTTATATACGATTTTAAAAATTTAAATATTTCGGAAAAGGAAAAATGCAGTTTTATTGTGTTTATCAATACCTATCGAAATGTAGAAGAAATTTTTCAAATCGGACCATTCGTTAAAAAGTTATGCGTGATCAAAGTTTCTATCTCCATCTCCCTCGCACTCCCTTTACCTGAGTAACGGGTATCTGATAGTCGGGGCACCCGACTATAGCGTTCTCTCTTGTTTAAGTCTCCTATCTTCTGATGGAAATAAAAACAACTTAACTGGGAAGGAGTCTGATGAATCCCTATAACTCCCCCTGCAGCACTCTATAATACACCTCCGACCATTTTTCTAACACTATGCTGATTCATTGCAAAAATATTTAAAAAATAATATTTAGATAAGTTAAAATATTTTTATACCCGAATTGAAGATTATACAACAACGGACTCTCGGAACAGCAAGACAGGCGTTTAAAAAAAAAAAAACACGCTGTATTGTAAATAAAAACTTTAACTTTTTGCACCGTAACCGCACTTAAAACAGCAACACAGGCGTTTTGAAAAAAACACGCTGTATTCTAAATTAAATTTTTTGACTTTTTTAATTTCTATCTGTTTTACACTGTAAAAATCACCGCACAGAAGCACAATCAAAGGCCAATTGAAAGATGCTTGACTTTTTCTATCAAATGGCAACATTTTACGCGCGCAAATGAAGCTATATACTAATGCACTTATATGTAAACCAAGTGACAACCAATAATCAATAAACACTAAAAAAAACGCGTGTCAAGTTCATAATCAAAACAAACCAAACAAAAACAATAGAATTGGCGCGCAAGTTATAAGTCTTCCTATTACATGCATTGCCAAAAACAACATCTCTCATAGAAATACCAAAGGAAAAAAACAATTAAAACAAGAGAGAACGCTATAGTCGGGTGCCCCGACTATCAGATACCCGTTACTCAGGTAAAGGGAGTGCAAGGGAGATGGAGATAGAAACTTTGATCCCGCATAACTTTTTAACGAATGGTCCGATTTGAAAAATTTCTCCTACATTTCGATAGGTATTGATAAACACAATAAAACTGCATTTTTACTTTTCCGAAATATTTAAATTTTTAAAATCGTATATAAGCGATTGTGGGCGTTAAAGGGGGCGTGGCACCTTTTTGAAACAAACTTGCGCTGCGTAGGAACTCCTAGAATCTGCATGCAAAATGCCAATCTTCTAGCTTTTATAGTTTCCGAGATCTCAGCGTTCATACGGACGGACAGACGGGCAGACAGACAGACGGACAGACGGACATGGCTATATCGACTCGGCTAGTGACCCTTATCAAGAATATATATACTTTATAGGGTCGGAATCGCTTCCTTCTAGCTGTTACATACTTTTGCACGAATACAATATACCCTTTTACTCTACGAGTAACGGGTATAATTACACTGCGAACCTTAAAAAAATAAATCAACCAAAGGTCATTCATAACATTCAAAACAAGTGTCCTAAAAAATGTAAACAAAACAAAAGCCAAACAGCTGTTTTGTTTCTGCCCGCACCCCTGAAATTCAATCGTCAACCAAAGCTGATTTGGTTTGAAGTTTTCTGAACCACTTAAAAGCAGGCTTTTTTTTTTTGACACCGACTGCGATATGCCCTGTTCGTATCTCAGTAGATTGATTTCTATTAATTGGAATACATACATATATGATAAACATTTTACTGCTACCACTGATATGAATTTGTAAACCAAAATGAAATTTATGCTGAAATTTAAAAAAATATACTATAACATATAATATTCTTATTTTTATCATTAAACCAATAGTGAATACGCCCATATTGTTAGGGTACTAAGTCTGAAAAATAAACGCACACATGCATCCCTGTATAAGAATGCATGAACACGCATACATACAAAGCCGAATTCAAGCGCAGGGCAACCTTCTTTAAAATGCGGGTCTCTGCAACTGAACGACCGAACTCGTGCAATGAGCGCGCGAGAGTCAAAATAAGAATAAGAATGTGAGCGAAAAAAACCCGAAGGCACACGAAGTGTCCGGGGCCTGCCGCTTAGAGCGCTAGGGCCTGTCGATTCGAAATTTTTGTGTCGATTTTCGTTGTATGAAATGACCAGTCTATATGTTGTATGGTTAGTAGTATAACTAACTCGTCATTTATGTAAAGTAAGTTATCTACTCACTTCAGATACTATGGAGTGACCAGGAGGCTGCTACGGAAGCAGATGGGGAAACCTAATCGTACTCGACCAAGCCGCCCGACGCGCCTCACTTGGGAACACATCCCCCCGGTATGCGTCTCCACAGTACGCGTCTCCCTAGTATGCGTCACCCCGTTACGCATCCCCGTATTCTCCGTTACCTTGGTACGAGTCGAGCCCAAACTCAGCAACAGAGGAATCAGGCGCAGGTCACGCATCTCCTCCCTCGGTGTATCTTCCCCGCGGGCGGTCTCATTCTCCTCACCCAGCATCCTTTGCCAACCTAGGGGGAAGTATGTATGAACCCCGGCGCGACAAATACTCACCCACAGGAGGTCGCTCGCGTGTCCCCAGACGAGGACAAGGGGTATACCAGCGAGTCGCAAGAATCCGAGGAAGAGGAGGACGAAGACGGCGAGTGGACTGCCAGTTTCGTAAGAGAACGGGAAGACTAGCACTGGGCGACAATCCCTGGGGGATATTGGGTCACCCAAGTCCGGCAGGTGATGATGGACATAATTCCACCACTATGACAGGGGCCCGCTTTCCAGTTTAAGTCAAATTGCGGCAGAACCCCTGGCTGAACGAGCAGCGTGAAGAGAAGGGTACGCCAACGAGAACACCCAGGCGGCCCGGGAACCCACGCCCCCACCTCAGGAGGAAGTCGACGATGCCGTTCGGAGTCGCGAGACCAATCAGAGCGAGGCCAATCAGTACACTCAACAAAAGGGGACCAAGATACTGTCCAGAGAGCCGGAGCCACCCGACGCCGTCGGATACGCCGACGGAAATATTGTACTTGGGACTTGATCCCATCCGAGGATGACGCGCAAGAAGACGACAAACCGCTCCTACGGCGTAGATATGCTGAATCGTCCGCAGACGACCCTAAGTCTACGACGACGAACTTCCAGAGCCACGGCGATCGAGAGCAGTAAACCGTACGTCCCAAACGGAACGCAAAGCCCACCATAGCGACTGCGCGGTCGCCGACAACGGAGAGCGGAGAGAATATCGAAAAGCGAACGTGTCAAAGCGGAGGAGTTGCTGTTGCCAAACGGAGAAAAGAGAGCCACGAACGCGCCGAGAAGTGACGAAAAAAATGGTGAGATCAGAAGGGTTAAGGGCACGAGACAGAAGATGCGAAGGAATTCAGTGAATTGAAGCGCGAGCATCGGAACCGTAAAGACGTACGTGGAAAGACGGGACAAGTGGTAAGCGAAACGGTACATTCGATCAGAATTTTTACTGGTACAGCGATAAACGCATGTAGATCTTAAAAAATATTTAAAACGAAGAATATTGTTATGTGAACGGGACGAGAAGGCGAAAGGAGCCAACTGTGAATAAAGACGAATTAATAAATTATAATTTTGACAACGTGTGCGTATTCTTTTTTCACTGACCTTCGACCCGTCAACATCTGACCCGTCACCATCAAGCCCACCGAGTAACTTTTTTTTATTTAACTTTGCTTTTATTAATTGAATCTTCTCTTAATTTGAGACTAACAATAAGTTTACGAATCTTAACATTAAAATTTAACTAACAGTATAATAAGATTGCATTCTGGTTGCGCGTCCCTCAAGTCGGTCACTGGGTGGGTAAGTCATTGCGACGAAGGCGTGATTGGTTGATCAACCTTGTAAGACCTCTCGCTAGGTGGTTAGGGTGCAACGATAGCTTGGTAAAGTACTTTTCCTTCTGTTCTGCGATCGCTTCTTTGACTGGTAGAATGTTTAAGTCGCGATGTATGTTTTCGTTGCGAACGTACCACGGTGCCCCGGTGATTGTTCTCAAGATCATCGACTGAGCTCGCTGGACTATGTCAATATTGCTATTGCTGGCATTCCCCATAACTGAGAGCCGTACATCCATATAGGTTTTGGTACCGAGTTATACAGCAGGACTTTATATTCAAGACTAAGGGGAGACCGAGCGTTGATAAGCCAATGAAGGCTACTGGCTTTTAGCTTTAGGTGTGTTCTTTTGGCTTCAATGTGCCGGCGCCATGTGAGTCTTCTGTCGAGGTGTACTCCTAGATATGTCACTTCGTTTGCTTGCTGGAGTAGAGTATGGTTTAACATGAGCGGCGGGCAGTTTTGCCTGTTCAGGGTGAACGTAACGTGCTTGCATTTTTGTTCGTTCACTTTAATTCGCCAATCTGAAAGCCACTTTTCTACATCGACCAGATGAAGAGCGAGCTGCGCAGTTGCTTGCATCGGGCATTTTGAGCGGCTGAGAATGGCTGTATCATCAGCAAACGTAGATGTTGTTAGTCGTGTGCTTGTTGGGATGTCTGCTGTGTAGAACATATAATGTTGGCCCGAGCACGCTTCCTTGAGGAACTCCAGCTCCAATAGTGAAATCGTCAGTTATAGCAGTGTTGCATCGAACAGCAAATTTTCTGTCGTAGAGGTAAGACTCTAAAAGCTTATGGGTGTTGTAGGGGAGCATTGTCTTGATCTTGTACATTAGACCTTCTAGCCAAACTCTATCAAATGCTTGAGAGACGTCTAAAAATATGGCAGTACAGTACTCTCGTTTTTCGAACGCGTTCCGAATTTCTGATGTTATCCGGTTGACCTGCTCAATAGTTCCGTGCTTTTCACGAAACCCAAATTGATGTGACGGAATTCCTTCCTGGATTCTTAGGTATGTGTTTATCCGAGTCAATACGCATTTTTTAAAGAGTTTAGATAAGCACGAGAGTAGGCTTATAGGTCTATACGACGTGGGAATTGTGTGGTCTTTTCCTGGCTTTGCTATTATTATTATAATCGACTTTTTCCATCTCACTGGAAAGTGGCCAAGTTTTGCGATGGCATTAAAAAGCTGGGTGATAGTGCAAACGGCGCAATATGGGAGCTCAATAATCATTTTGGGAGTTATGAGGTCGCAGCCCGGGGATTTTTTTCGGATTCAGCTGATTTTTAATGATGTTAACGATTTCGTTTGGGCGAAACTCAATTGGTTCATGTTGGAGCTGAGGCTCATGTGGTAAAGTCGGCAAGGTGAACGCACTAGTGGCAGGATTTGGTTGGAAGACATTTTTAAGGTGGTTGGCAAACGTGCTGGCCCTGTCTGCGCGCCCAGCCGCCTGTGGGATTTCTAATAGGCATAACGGTTACTTTCGGTGAGCTTAGAGTAGGGTGAGCTCTCCATAGTGAGTGTTTTGTATTAGATGTTGACAATTGCTCTATGTAGCGTCGGTGGACCTGTGCTTCTTCTTGCTGTTAAGCTTTTGTGAGTTGACGTGAGGCATATTTTAAGCTTTGCCTAGCAGATGGTGATCTGTGGAGTTCCCACTCTCGACGTAAGCGTCGCTTTTCGAGGACGAGCATTTCTATTTGTAGATTTGTCTTATTTTGGCTGCTTTGTGTACTTGTACTTTGGGGTGTTGAAACTCGAGCTGCAGAGACGAGTACAGACTCCAGTGTATTAACAAATCTGTCTACGATGGCTTCATCGTTGAGATGAGCACTTAGCTCAATGTGTGAGCTAATGTATTTCTTGTACTTAACCCAATTGGTTTTCGAGATGTCAATTTAAACGATTGCTCCAATGCGACTGGATGTCGGAGTAGAATAAACAGGACAGGGGAGTGATCCGATGAAAGATCCGAAAGGCATTCGGCGCTTATCAGATTTTTAGGAATGTTATTGGTAATTGCAAAGTCTATTAAATCGGGTAATTTCCTTGGGTCTGCCGGCCAGTATGTTGGTCTGCCAGGAGAAACATAGTCCAGCTTGTTCTTGCCTTTTATAACTGCATTATAGAGCTGTTTTCCTTTTGGAGTCACGAGACGTGATCCCCAGTGTGTGTGCTTGGCGTTGTAGTCCCCTGCTGCTATGAAGTGGTCTCCTAGTGAGTTGAAAAACTGCATAAACTCATCTTCAGCTATGGTGAAGCGAGGGGGGCAGTATACGGCGGCTAGTGTAAGTTGGCTGCCAGTATTTGTTTGTATATTTATAGATGTGGCCTGTAGGTAATTTTTAGCAAATTTGTTATTATAGTGGTGCTTAATACGGCTTCTGATTAGAATTCCAGTCCCACCATGTGCTTTACCATCTGGATGATTTGTTCCGTAGAATGAATAACCTCGTAGTTGAAAATTGTATTTGTTTGTAAGGTGTGTTTCTGAAAGCAGCATTACGTCGATATGGTTGTCGAGTAGGAATTGAGCTAACTCAAGTTTATGCTGTGAGACGCCGTTAGCGTTCCACGTAGATATCCTTAGGGAAGTCATTATTTGGGTTGTTGTGAAACCAGCATTTGAATCAATAGATTTTGGTTTCGCATTAAATCTTGCATAGTTGTGCGCATAAACGGCATAAACTCCGTAAGGCTTTGCTGCAGGCTGTATATCATATCTTCAAAGTTGCTTTTTGACTGCTCCGGGAGTTGTTATTGCTGAGCCGTGTTCGGTTCTTGGTATGCTGATTGCAGAAATGAACTTTTTGAGACAGGGTTAACCAGTCCTGATTTTAAAGCGCTTGCGTAAGTCACATTTTTATCAGAGTTTAAGGGTCCTAGTGAGGATCTGGCTGCAGTCGAGACGAAGACTTCAGGGTTTGATTTGGAAGCTGTCATCTGTTTATTTTGGGTGCGGGCGGCAGTTCCTCTGTGGTGGATGCGACTTTTCAGCTCCTTATAAACAGGGCAGCCTCTGTAGTTAGCAGTGTGATTGCCACCGCAGTTGCCGCACTTTTTCGAGTTGCAGTCATCTTTGCTCGCCGGGCAGTGTGCGGAGTCATGAAGATCTCCACAAACTACACACACCGGGCGCAGTTTACAGTATGACCTTGTATGGCCATATTCTTGGCAGTTCGCACATTGTACCGGTCCATTGCGTTTGTGCGGTTCCTCAACTGTAATTCTGCGGTGCAGCAGGAACTGAAGATTGTAAATGGGGTGCACTTCGTATTTCTTTAGGGTCTTATTTTCTGGTTCGAGCTCAACCTTAAAGAGTGGCTGCGGCTTTCTATCCCTGTTAAGGATGTTGAAGACTGTCTTAGCGTTAAATCCCTTCTCTTGAAGCGCCTTTGTTATCTCTGCAGGCGTTACGTCGGACTCTATGCCCTTAAGTACGACTTGCAGGCCCTTGCTACTTTTTAGCTGATACGTGTAAAAGTTCTTTTTATTCTCGGAAAGATATTTCGATAACACTCTGTAATTATCTTCAGACTTCATTTGAACCTTTGTTTCCTGGATGTTGCTTATTACTAGAGGTATTATGTGGAAGTTATCCTTTCCAATAAGCTCGATAATTTTGTTGACAAGAACATTGGAACTTTTTTCTCGAATATAAATAGGCGGAGGTTTTGGCTTCCTTTTCTCGACTTCAGTGGATTCGGCAGCCTCAACGTCATTGGCGTCTTCCAAGATTAAATCGGTTTGAGTTCGTGGGCGTTTCTATTCCAGCTAGGCTAGCATTGTTACGGGTTATTTTGCGTTGAGAATTTAGAGGGCTCAGCTTCCTTTTGATTTGGATGTAGCGATCCATACCAGTCTGCACAGCCGGCTTAGCACATTCATTGGTTTTGTTCTGTTTTTCGGGCAGCGCAGCGGCAGACGTATTAATATTTGCGCTGCTAGCTGATGATGTCATTAAACGCGCAGTCGATACGGTTGCAGTTGTTGTTGTAGTTACAGTTGACGTTGTTAAAGAAATTGCGGTGCTAGTTACTGCTGATGAGCTTAGGTTATTGCATACCTGCATTGGAGCACTTTCAGCGCTCTTTGGCCGCAGAGACGTCGATGGTAGCGAGGGAAAGCAAGAACGCGCTCTCTCGCTCGCTACGTTTAGGAACTCGGTCAAGTTGGGGGTAATTGCCCGCGCTTGATCAGAGCTTGCATTATTTTCGGTTGCTTTAAAAGAGAAGTACGCGTTATTTCTTTGTACTGAGAGCCGTCTCTAGTCTTGCTCACGTTGACGTTGTGTGCGAACGTCGTTCAGACTCATTGTATTCGTGGTAAAGTTAATTAGAGTTTTAAGTGTTAAGTTTTATATTAATTAAATGACCAATCAATATAAACATTCGCGATTTCATCGCAGAAAGCGTCTTTTCGCGTTATAGTAGATTTATTAAAACGGTCACTGCACTTTTGTGATTTTATTGAATACATTTTCCCGGAGCACAATAAATACACGTCTGCATGCGACGACGGTAATACTTCTACCACCGAGTAACTGAATAACTATAACAAACGATAATAATCCTTACCCGAAAATTGATCAAACGTAACGGAACCGTAACCCCGAGACGCAATTAACTAATATACCGGTCGCTAATCAAGCTTATCGTAGATAATAATCAAGCCCAAAGTCTGCAAGAGTTTTTACCGTAGCTTGCAATAAAACACAGGGTTAGCCAGAGTTTTATCGTAATTAGTAATAAAACACAAGTTTCGCCCTAGTTTTATCGTAATTAGAAGTGAAACGGCCTGCTTGACATATCATTATATCAAGTAAACCATGTTCGAAACTCACTAAATCGCCTACTTGATTTGTGTTTTGTATCAAATCCTGAAGGTGTGTTTCTGTCCAGAGTAGCACGCCTCACGAAACCTGAAGATCGACCTTACATTTGACACGGGTAGAGTTATGGAAGAAAAATCAGAAAAATCAACCAAACGAATACATTGTTCTCGCAAGGCAGACTTTCTGAGGCTTAATAATTTTATTTCTGGCTTTAATTGGTCTGATCTTTACTTATGCAATAATATGTCTGTTTGCGCACTTGGCGCTGTTATTAACATTGTAAAATCTCCCTAGTTTTAAGACGAGAGCGGGAGCCAATAAAGCTTTCCTTCGCTCTCGCGAATTCGCCCCGTCTCTCGCCCCCCTTAGATAAGCATAGCTCTAAGAGATCATTATGGAAATTAAAATCAGTGTTAAATCGACTCCGATCAAGATCGCACTCCTTTTCATCGCTTTCGTTCGCAAATAAAAAATATCGTTGCTCTCCAATCACTAGTCGCGTATTTTGTTAATACAAATTAGTATTAAAACTTTCATGGGGAATCCGACGTTATTGATTGGAAAGAGTTCGCGATTGTGAAAATTAATTTTCAAAACCAAAAACTCGCATCGGTACGGGAACTAATATTTTCTCGTTTGGAACTGCGTTGGAAGTCTGCTGACCCCTCCCTCTGTTGCTGCTGATACCCTGAGATGGAGTCAAAGGAAGTCTCAAGCCCCAAATTGGCCAAGCAGGTATAGAGTGCGAAAAGTTGAAAGCTAATCTGTGACGTTTTTTAATTGTGTTTGGCCCATCTTTCAACTTTTTCCATTCGTGTGAAAAATCGGTAGATAGCGAGCATTATAACCAAGAAAATAAAAAATTTTTGCATGTACTAACAATTTTAATTCTGGCAAATATATATACATACAGAAATATTTTAACCTATACAAAAGTAAATCGCTTTGGATATTAAAACACAAACAAAAAATTCGACCCAAATTAGTGCAAACTTAATTCCCCCATTCTCGTCGTAGTGAGCACCAATTTAGGGTATTGCTAAAAAAGCTGGAAAAAAAGTGCAATTTTAATAATTGAGAAAATCGCCGCAAGAACCCGCGCTTTTCATAATATTTCCCGTGCCTTTCAGCATCAGTCTTATATATTCGTTGCCCTTAGTTATCGGTCAGTGCATCATTCTCCGTTTGCGTTTGCCTTTGCCTAGGAGTTGAGCCGCTAGCCGTGCTCACATACACGCGCACACCGACACCACTGCCTCGATTTCGAGTTATCTTTGTCGTTTTCGTTCTCGATCTCGGCAGCAGTGCAATTGTTGGTTGCTTGATGATCCAATTCAAGGAGGTCATACTGGCATATCAAAAACTTTGGCCAAAGTAAAAAGACACTATTACTGGAAAAGTATGTCTAAAGATATAACTGAGTACGTAAGAAAATGTCAAAAATGCCAGAAAGCCAAAATAACTAAACACACAAAGACCCCTTTAGCAATTACAGACACACCAATAAATGCTTTCGACAGAGTGATAGTGGACACTATTGGTCCACTACCAAAATCAGAAAATGGCAATGAGTATTCAGTTACTTTAATATGTGATTTAACTAAGTATTTAGTTGCCATACCTGTTCCGAATAAAAATGCTAATACTGTCGGTAAAGCAATATTTGAATCTTTTATCCTGAAGTACGGTCCAATGAAGACGTTCATTACGGACATGGGAACAGAATATAAGAATTCAATTATAGACGATTTGTGCAAATATTTAAATATTGAAAGTATTACATCCACAGCACACCACCACCAGACAGTTGGAACAATAGACAGAAGTCATAGAACTTTCAATGAGTACATACGATCTTACATATCGGTTGATAAAACCGATTGGGACGTATGGCTTCAATATTTTGTCTTTTGTTTCAACACGACCCCCTCTATGGCACATACTTATTGTCCATATGAGCTAGCATTCGGTAAAACAAGTAATTTACGGAAACATTTTAATAGCATAGATAGTGTAGAAGCACTATATAATATAGATGACTATGCTAAGGAGAGTAAGTATAGATTAGAAGTAGCCTATAAAAGAGCTAGAGTTATGTTAGAAGCAAATAAGAATAAAAATAAACTACTATACGATCATAAAGTAAGGGATATAGATATATCAGAAGGTGGCCAAGTTTTATTAAAAAACGAGACAGGTCATAAGTTAGATCCTAAATATATGTTACAGGTCCGTATATAGTAACGGAAATAGGAGATAGAGATAACATAGTAATAACAAATAATAAACATAAGACACAAACAGTTCATAAGGATAGATTAAAAATCTTTATTTCATAAATTGCACTTAGTATGGCCATACAAAGACACACATACATAGATAAATAAATACACATGTTCTTTTAATAATTTCATTTTCTTTGATTATATATATGTTATTACATAATACAAAAAAACTTCTAAAAACTCTAATTAAAATTTTTTTTTTAACTTCTCTCGGCACTTTAGCTCCCCTACACTGCGTGCGTTCGGCATATTTCTCGTTAGTCGTTTAAATTATATTATATATTATATTATATTATATATATATTATTAAACAAATACACAGTATAAATGAAGAATAAAATATATTTATATTAAAAACCTCCCAACCAAGGATATCGAAGAGCTTAAACACAAACGAGATATTAATACGTGTATTGCAACTCAGCTGGACATCAAATTGGAAACTGCACTTCCTTCGCTGCTCTAACAGTTCAGCAAATATTCGATTTGCCTATGAAAGGGACATACCGCCAAAAAATGCAAATCGAACAGATGAAGAGTGTGCAATTCCTCACACCATACGTTGCTGCACATATATTCCGCAAACACTAATCGCGCGTTGCCACCCCCTTCTCAGCCCACGCTCATGCAGGAGACTCCATCCGTCATTCTTGCAACTGCTATTGTGAGCGTTCAAACGAAAAGTGGCGAATTTGTCTTGGCTCGAGCGTTGCTCGACTCAGGATCACAAATTAACTTTGTGACCGATGAGCTCGCTCAGAGACTTAAAATTTCAAGAGAGGAGGTGTGCTTGAGCTTACGAGGCATTGGTGGGACTAATGCCCAAGCTACAAAAAAAATACACACGGTTGTGAAGCCGCGAGTAGGGAATAGTCAGTTGTCGTCCGATTTTTGGATCCTAAAAAATATTTCTGGATATCATCCGGATCAAGCGGTGAACACCAGCGGTTGGAGAGTGCCTGAAAATATTCAGTTGTCAGATCCATTCTTCTTCAAGCCTCAAACAATAGATATGCTTATCGGTGCACATACGTTCTTTGAACTTTTATCTGTTGGCCAGATCAAGCAGGGGCCATAACTTCCCTTCCTACAAAAAACAGTTCTCGGCTGGATAGTGTCTGGGAGATGTGCCTCTGAAAATAAAATAAAGGCTAACAAAACGGTACATCTCAGCTGCCAGGAGGAAGCGTTGGATTCAATTGATACAACCCTGTAGAAATTTTGGTCTGTGGCGGACCTGCCGCCCAAGGCTAAAGTCCATACTCCTGAGCAGCATCTTTGTGAACAACACTTTGAGAAAAATACTTAAAGATTGTCGTCCGGTAGATTTTCGTTTGCCGTTCAAATCTGACCCAAATTCTCTTGGCTCATCATACGAAGTTGCGAAGCGTAGATTTTTGTCGCTAGAAAGGAAATTGTCAAAGGACCCTTCGTTGAGGAAGATGTACATTGAATTCATGGAGGAATATGTTTCCATGGGCCACATGTCTTCCACCAATGGCTAAATTCAAAACACTATTTCATTCCGCACCAGTGCGTTCTACGGCCACAAAGTACTTCAACGAAGTTAAGAGTAGTTTTTGATGCAACGTGCCGTACATCGACGCAGGTATCGTTGAATGACAACTTGATAGTGGGCCCAACCATTCAAGAGGAGCTGTACTCGACACTGCTTCGGCTTAGATTGCATAAGTTTGCCCTAGCGGCAGACATAAAAAAAATGTATCGCCAAGTAATGGTGGACGAATCTGACCGAAACTTTCAGCTCATAGTATGGAGACGAGATCCCTCTGAGTCTCTGAAAATCTCTAAGTTAAATACCGTTACATATGGAACTTCGCCGGCACCCTTTTTGGCGATCAGGTGTTTAATGCGGCTAGGAGAGATGGCGCTAGCAACTTATCCAAAAGCCGCACAGATTATTCAGAAAGATTTTTATGTTGACGATTTGTTGACTGGCGCCGGATGCGTGGAGGACCTGCAAGGCCTTCGAGACGAAGTTTCTCAGGTTTTGCAAGAGGCAGGATTTGAACTGGCAAAGTGGTTTTCAAACTGCCGAAAGTTATCGTAGTTACGGCAGGCCCAGACGTATCTAAGACCCTTGGCGTGGTTTGGTTACCGGTTAAAGATTACTTCCAATTTCGGTTGGATGACTCTTTCCTGGATCTTCGCGCGACAAAACGAAATATTTTGTCGGTGGACTTTGGGAGGCAGGTGTGAAGTCTGCAAAGCACCTGTTCCATCGGACGGTCGGCTAAAACCTCTTGACCGCGGAGGAGCTCGAAACTCTCCTCACCAGCGTGGAGGCCGTGCTGAACTCCAGACCTCTGGGAACCCTCAGCAACGACCCAAACGACGGCGAAGCCCTGACCCCCGGACATCTGCTTATCGGGGGCTCCCTGCTGGCCCCTCCGTCGGAAGCACTCCCAGACCTAATCAATCTGTCCTGCTTGCGTCGATTGCGAGGTGTCTTGTCGCTCAGTTTTAAGGCGAAAGCGGGAGCCAATAAAGCTTTCCTTCGCTCTCGCAAATTCGCACCGTCTCTCGCCCCCCTTAGATAAGCATAGCTCTAAGAGATCATTATGGAAATTAAAATCAGTGTTAAATCGGGTCCGATCAAGATCGCACTCGTTTTTGTCGCTTTCGTTCGCAAATAAAAAATATCGTTGCTCTCGAATCACTAGTCACGTATTTTGTTAATACAAATTAGTATTAAAACTTTCAATGTCCGATGCAGTTAATGTTTTTTACACTTCAATAAACTCATTTTTTAATTCCTGTGCTCCGTGGAACTATCCGTCAATTTCCAATAAATCACCTTGATTTAGCAAAGAGTTGACACACTTAAGAAATGTAAAGTCCAGACTTGTTAGGAAATATAAAAATACCGGTGCTCAATCTGTTTTAACTAGATATTTAAGTGCTCGGTCAAGATTTAACGTGCTTAATGCTCAGTGTTACAATAGTTACTTAAACCGTTGTAAGGCCCAATTCTCTCACGACCCGAAACAGTTTTATAACTTCGTTAACACCAGGCGTAAATCTAATTCATATCCTTCCTCGATGTTATGATTTGTGCTATCTCTTCTCTGACGAGTGATATGTGAAGGTCCCTGTGAATGTTTTCATTTCGAAAGTACCACGGTGCCCCGGTGATGGTTTGAGAAATTTTGATTGAGTTCTTTGCATTAAATCCACACTGCTGTTACTGGGATTCCCCAACAACTGAGAGCCGTACATCCAGATTGGTTTCAAAACGGTATTGTATAGAAATACCTTATAGTCCAAGCTAAGGGGCGAGCGCCTATTGATAAGACAGTGGAGGCTGTTGGCTTTCAGCTTTAAATGTGTTCTTTTGGCTTTAATGTTGCTGCGCCAAGTAAGACGTCTATCGAGATGTACGCCAAGATATGTTATTTCATTGGCTATCGGAACCACTGTGTTGTTTAGAGTAAGTGGAGGGCAGTCTTGCCTGTTAAGTGTGAACGTTACGTGTTTGCATTTTTGTTCGTTAACTTTGATTCGCCAGTCGGATAGCCACCAGGTGTTTAGCAAGTTTCGCCGTTGCTTGCTTGGGGCATCTCGAGCGGCTTAGGATCGCTATGTCATCAGCAAAAGTGGATATGATTAGTTGCCTACTCGTTGGGAGGTCCGCAGTGTAGATAAGGTGTGTGTAGATAAAGTGTTGGTCCGAGCACGCTGCCTTGAGAAACTCCGGTTTTGATGATGTAGTCATCGGACATGGCAGCATTACATCTTACTGAGAATTTCCTGTTGAAAAGGTATGACTTCAGAAGTTTGTGAGTGTTGGTTGGGAGCATTTCTGTTATTTTGTGCATTAAACCTTCTAACCGCACTCTGTCGAAAGCTTGTGATACGTCCAGAAATACCGCAGTGCAGTACTCTCTTTGTTCGAATGCATTTCGGATTTCTGAAGTTATGCGGTTGACCTGCTTAATGATGATGATGATGAGTCGGGTCTTTGTTGTGTGTTCTGAGATATGGGGTAATATGTGTCAAAATGCCTCATTTTTCGAAGAGTTTTGATAGACACGTTAGTAAACTAATTGGTCTATATGATGAAGCAATTGTGCGGTCTTTGCCAGGTTTTGGTATCATTATGATGATCGACTTTTTCCATCTCTCTGGGAAGTGTCCATGTCTCGTTATTGCATTGAAGAGTTGGCAAATAGCTCGAACTGCACAGAAAGGAAGTTCAATAATCATTTTTGGTGATATTAGGTCGCATCCTGGAGATTTTTTTGGGTTGAGTTGTTCGTTTATGATTTTGAGTAACTCATGTGGCCTAAATACAATTGGTTCATACATAGATGTGTTGATATCTGATGTTGCTGGCAGTGAGATCCCGTTTGATACTGTATTGGGCTGAAATACATTTTGAAGATGTTCTGCAAATCTGTCGGCTCTTTCTCCGTCGCTGCGCGCCCAGTTGCCTGTGGATGTCCTTATTGGCATTGCAGGTTCGATTGGTGCGCAGAGTGATGAGTGTGCTCTCCAAAGTGGGAACTTGGAGCTCATTGGGGACAACTGCTCTTTGTAATGTTTTTGGGACCTTTCTTCTTCATGACGTAATAAAATGGTGATCTGTTGGATTGCCATTCTCGCCGTGAGCGTCGCTTTGCTAGAACAAGCTGTTCTATATCAACGTTCGTGTATCTATGATTGTACGATGTTTTTTTGCGTTTGTGGAGTTGGCATGCGAGCTGCTGCGACCAAGACGGATTCAAGAGTGTTTGTTTATAAGTTGATATCAGCTTCGTCATTCAAACGTGTATTCAACTCAATATGTTCGCATATTTTTTGTACTTAAGCCAATTGGTTTTATTCGTTCTTAGTCTGAATGGTTTATCTACCGCAACTGGATGTATATTAAGTTGAAGGAGTACAGGCGAGTGATCAGACAATAGATCTGATAAGGAGTTGGCGCTTATCAGGTTGCGTGGATCGTTTTTTGTGACTGCAAAATCTATTAAGTCTGGCAGTTTTCTGGGATCTGTTGGCCAATATGTAGGAGTCCCAGGTGACACACAATCTAGCTTGTTGCTTGCTTTTATTATTGCATTGTAAAACTGCCCTCCTTTTGGAGTCACAAGTCGAGATCCCCAGTGCGTATGCTCGGCATTAAAGTCTCCTGCTCCTATAAATTGTTCGCTCAGAGCGTTGAAATAGTCCATGAATTGGGATTCGGATATTGTAAACCGAGGAGGACAGTATAAGGCGGCAAGCTTTAAAGATCGGTAATCCATTTGTACATCTATAGATATAGCTTGCATGTAGTTAGTGGCGAAGCTATTGTGGAAGCAGTGCTTGATGCGATTTCTAATCAGAATCCCAGTGCCTCCATGTGCTTTTCCGTCTGGGTGATTCGTGTTGTAGAAGAAGTAGCCTCGAATTTGGAAATTATATTTATTTGTAAGATGAGTTTCTGCGAGTAGCATTGCATCGATATGGTTGATGAGGGGAAATTGATGATCGTGGCTTGGTGGAAGCTGTACTTTTTAGACCCAATTTTAGAGCAGTTGCATAGCTTTCGGGTTTGTCGGTGAACTCAATATTAGCTGAAGATTTAACGGCTGTACGGGGGAAGACATCACGCGTAGATTTCATAGGTGTTATATGTGAGCGAGCTGTGGTCACTCTTTGGTGTGTACGACTACCTTGAAAAGAGGTTGAGGCTCTCTATTCTCTATTCAAAATGTTAATAAAATTTTTTACATTAAAACCTTTCTCCTTCAGTGCGCCTGTAACTTCAGCTGGTGTTACTTCCGGTTCAATACCTTTAAGTACTACTTGCTGGCCTTAACTGGTTTTTATTTTGGTACGTGTAGAAGTTTTAATTATTGTCGTTTAAAAACTTCGACAAAATTTTATAGTTTACTTCCGTATTAGTCTGAACTTTTTTTTTCGTGAATATTTCCCTTTGTTAATGGAATTATATGGATATTGTCTGATCACATTAGATTCAGTATCGAGTTTACGAGAGCATTATAACTTTTCTCTCGAATGCAAGCTTGGGCTCTTTATTGTCCCCTATGATGTACTCAGGAGGTATATCATGGGATTTATCTGCCAAAATAGAAAATCTGTTTGCTTCTATGGGCTTCTCTATTGTAGATTGTTTTGAGCTATTTTAGCAGAATTACCAAGTCTAGAGTTCTGCGGGCTGAGCTTACGTTTTTTTTGTATGTACCGATCCATACCAGTCTGTACGGCCCAACATTGTTTTGAAGACAGCGCGCTGGTTTAAGGTTCTGCATTATTTGCTTGCACAGCTGATTTCGTTGTTACAGTAGATGGTATTGCGCGAGCAGTCGATACTATTGTAGTTGTTGAAGAAGTTGCCGTTGCAGTTGCTAACGACGTCACTGTACTGGTGACCGTGGCTAAGCAGGTTGAAATTAGGGAAGGGTATGGGGTTTTATCCGACAAGAGTACTGGAGAGCAAGGACGAGAGTTACCGCCTCAGCAGTTACCCTCGGCGGTTCCCCACCGAAACCCCCACGGCAGCCCAACATCTATCAGCCAAAGTACCGCCTCAGCAAATACCCTCGGCGGTACCCCACCGAATTCCCACGGCAGCCAAACGTCTAGTAACCAAATACTCCGTTGGCAATAAAGTTGCCAACCAAACACAAACATCGGGACCATTTCGGATCCAAGCCCCACAAATGCATACGCTCCAATTTCAATTCCATTCCGCCAGGTCAGCATAAGTACAGGCGAACATTTAAGCATTGAAAGACGAATAATTAAATAAAGAATTAAGTTTGAAATATATTGTCAAAGAAACCACAACTTGGTATTGTTAATTATTGGAAAAGCTCGCCGAACCAAATTGGAATACCTTTCCTTTAGTTAACTGCGCAGTCGGTAACCCTACGCCCAAGAACGGATTGTACCCTAGGACTTGAGGAAGGATCTGAGACGACGAAGGATGACAAGGATATATAGCATTATCTGTATCATTATTATGTAAGAGTGAGTAGAGTGAAGTGGTTGCAATGGAGTGGAAAATAGATTACATGAAGAAAATAATAAATAAAAAAATAATAGAGTACAACAGCAATAAGAAATGAAAAAATAATAAATAAAAAAATAATAAAGTACAAAAGCATAAGAAATGAAAGAAAAATTATTAATAAAAATATACAACCAAAGAGTAATCAGTGCGAATAAAGGCAATAATGCGAACAGCAGACAGAGAAATGTGAAAGGAGAAAAGGGCAAGTGCAGAGTGTCCGACGCTGAACAACAGCAGGATGAAATAAATTAATAAGAAGATATTCACATAGAACATGTTTAATAATTTGAAGAGTTAAGTTGGAATTTAAATTAATAGTGGTCGTGTTTATGAACGAAATGAAAAGTTCGATTGCAACAACCGACCAACCATCGTCAACCACAACAGTCTGCCGACGCTCATCGTGTATTGAGCGGCGCACTGTATCACACAGGGCGGCCGTTTAGCATGAGAATGGGGTAAAGTACCACGAATAATTTAAGATTTAATAATAGTTAATATCGGGTATGCTTTCACTTGTATTAGGGGACGAACTGTGGACACAAGGCGTCGCTTAGCGAAGGGAGGTACTGACTCGATGAAAATAATAATAATAATATACGCATTAACATGTATTAGGCGCAGGCGGCTGCTTAGCATGAGGATGAAATAATAAAAAAATAAAAAATACAAAAAACATTCAATAAATAAAAAAAACAAAGAAATCTGATATGAGAGTATTCACATGTATTAAGCGATACAATGTAACGAACAGGGTAGTCGTTTAGCATGGGGATGGTCAAAAAAAAAAGAAAAAAAAAAGTCAAGAAAGGGAGAAAATACCCAAATGGCAATGACTGTCCGCATTTGGCTGTGATGCTGTATCACACAGCTGAGCAGCTAGCTTCAGCATGCCGGGTAACAATGACTAAAAGCAAGAAAAAAGATTCTCGAAAAAAAATAGTTACGAGAGAAGTAAGAGAAAGAGACAGTTCAAGCCCATTAAACCTAGATCTGTTATGACAGAGGAGACTAGGCCTACAGCAATGGCGACTACAAGTGTATTAGAAGCTATCAAGGTAATAGACCTGGTAGAAATTATTCCGAAGTACGAAGGAGACTCCGCTAAATTAGATGGATTTATAGGAGCGGTAGAGCAGGTGCTAGGCCTAATCAAGGGAGGAGAGAGATCAAACGTAGGAGTAATCGCACTTGGAACGGTAAGGAGCAAGTTTTTTGGAGCAGCGGATAAAGTCCTAGATTTAGATGAGTCGAAGTTAAATTAGGATCAGATAAAGAAAGTATTAATTACCCATTTCAAAGACAAAAGATCTGAGCAGGATTTGATTATGGAATTGACCCACATTAAAAAAAATAAGTTAGAATTGGAGGCCTTTTACCAAAGTAATGACCCTGAAGAAAGCCCTAGTGAGTCTTGCCAAGTCCAGCGAGCAAGGCATATTGTTGAGAAGCGAAAAGACCAAGTGCTATGAATAATGTCCTTAACCGCCTTTGTATCAGCCTTAAAAGGACCGATAGGGGTAACTATCAGGAACATGGGGGTAACCAATATAGCTAAGGCCTATGAAATAGCCTGCAGAGAAAAGAACCTGGGTACCTTGCTGGTAGCAGAAAATGAAGCAAAAGGTCAAAACTGAGTCGCAGGGCAAAGAGGTTAAGGAAATTCCAAAACAGGAACCAGGAAAGCAAGATAACCCAGTACCGGAGTCGCAGACTGGCACTTGGTCGCAGTATCGGTGGGCAGGAAATACCCAACCGCAGTTTCCAATGCCGTTTCCGATGCTCAACATGAATGGATGGCCAGGATATGGGTTACCAATCATTGGATTGGATCCATGATTTGGATTTCCGTATCCAATGATTGGTAACCATGATTTGGATTTCCGTATCCAATGATTGGTAACCCATTCAGACCAGACAATTTTAATCAGGGAGAAACTTCCCACTATGAAAGACCATATGGTAACTATCAGAACAAGAATAATAATTGGGCAGTGGTACGGCAGCAATAATTATAACAACAACAAACCTAGAGAGGGTCAGCTAGCAATCCAGGCGACTGGAGATGCAGAAGGCAGTGGCCAGACAAGGATGTCTAGGAATTCAAACTAATCCGGACAATCGTATAATTCGAACTATTCAAGGCAGTCGAATAATTCGGCCAATTCAAAACGGTAACTCAGAGAGAGGCGGAAATCGGCTGGCAACCACTGCTCAGCTGCATAACATCCAGGAAGAGGATGCAAATTTTTCGCAATCAGCCTCGAGCAACCAACAGGATATTTAGGGACCAGGAGGGGTCACTCAACCCTACCTTATGTATTGATCAAAATCACTCCGGAAAAAACAATAAAAATTTTAATTGACACAAGATCCATTTTCTCATTTATTCGTCCAGAACTAGCTTAATCACAATACGTGAAAGACCTACAAGACCCAATTGCGATTAGACAATTACACAATCTCATAAAATTTATAAAGAAGCATACTTACCAACGTTCAAGGAACTGGGAGGAGTAGGGAAGATTAGGATGGTACTTTTCAGATTCCACCAGTTTTTTTTAAGGTTAATCGGGATAGATCTGTTACAACAGTTAAAGGCCGTGATCGATATAGAAAATGGTGGGTTCCGCACGGTGGAGGAGAAGATTCAGTTCGCTAAATATAGACCAAGCGAAAGACATAGACCAGGAGTTGTTTTTGGAAGAACCACTAAATGTTGTAGAATTCAAAACCGAGCAACATTTCGAACTCAATAATATAGAAGTGGCAGGTAACAAAGATAAAAACATACCGTTCCACAAGATCAGGACAGAACATTTAAATAACGAGGAGCTTAAAGAGCTTCAGAGAATTTGCAGGAAGCACCCGAAGGTATTCCATAAGGAAGGTGATAATTTGACTTTCACTAATGCAGTCAAACATCAAATCAGGTCGAATGATGACATACCAGTGTATGCCAGACCGTACAGATATGCATTCAAGGAGAGACAGGAAGTTAGAAAACAGCTAGAGAAGCTATTGGATCAGAAGATTATTAGACATAGCCACTCACCATGGAGTGCGCCGGTTTGGCTGGTGTCCAAAAAGAAGGATGCCTCAGGAGAAAGGAAATGGAAAATAGTGGTAGACAATAGGAAATTAAACGAGAAAGAATTAAAGACAGATATCCCCTACCAATAAAATTTGGTAGGTCGTATTGATTGGCCAAAAATAAAACCCATAGAAAATCCCAACTTCCTAACTTTACAAACACCAAAGTTATGGCATTTCCGATCGTTCAGTTATATGGCAGCTATAGGACATAGTCTGCCGATCCCTATGAAATTTGGTAGGTCGTATTGATTGGCCAAAAATAAAACCCATAGAAAATGTATTGGATAACTTGGGGAGAGCCAAATATTTCTCAACCTTAGATTTGGCGAGTTGATACCTCCAAATCGAGGTAAAGGAGGAAGATATTTCGAAAACAGCTTTTTCTGATGAAGGGGGGCACTTCGAGTATGTACGAATGCCTTTCGGCTTGAATAACACTCCCGCAACCTTTTAAAGGTTAATGAATAACATTTTCGGAGAATTGCTAGGCAAATGCTGTCTCATATACATGGACGACATTATGGTGTTCTCAACGTCGTTGCAGGAACACATCACAGATTTAGAAAGAGTTTTTAAGAAGCTTGCAGAAGAAAATTTTAAACTGCAGTTAGACAAGACAGAATTTTTGAGAAAAGAAGTTAGAGCATGTAGTAACGCAACAGGGTATTAAACCAAACCCAGGGAAAATCAAATCAAAATCAAAGATTCAAGATTCCGAAGACTAGGAAGCAGATTAAATCATTCTTAGGTCTGTTGGGGTACTACATAAAATTTATACGAAACTTCACGTAAACTCGTAAGGTGGCGACTCTAAATGTTGGAGTATGATTACGAGATTGTGTATAAAAAAGGCTCCTTGAATGTTGTGGAAAACGCATTGAGCAGAATTCAATCTGAACTCAATGTGTTAGAAGATGTCTCAGAGATAGCGACAAATGGAGAGACAATTCACTTCGTTGGGTAAGACTTGCAATTAGGATTCCCAATATCAAAAAGACCACTGAATCAGTATAATATTCAAGTGGTTATATAGGAAGGAAAACAGGGATAAGCTTACACCTCGGTTCTCAAAACACAAGGTGTTGGATGAACACCGAAGATAATACAGACGCACAAGACATTCGTACACATAGTAAGACTACAGGAATACCAAGAAGCAGTAGAGGGCATAGAGCAAACGCTCAGAGACATAGTTGAAGATACAGAAACGAAGGATCTGGTAAGAGCACTGCAGAACAAATTACAAATGATGAAGACAAGACTGGAAGCTATATGTCCAAAGAGTAGGAAAACGAGAGGATTGATAAACGGATTAGGTTCAGTCGTCCAATCGATAACAGAGAATCTAGATGCATAAGATGCAGAAAGACTAAAAGCAGAAATAAGGAGAATGCAGGAAGAAGAAAAAGGATTGAGAGAAGCCATAAGCTCTTAGGAAAAAACAGGTAGCAAGATCATTATAATGTAAAATAATCTAACAAAATACATCAATGAAGAACAAACCAGAGTAACCATGTTCATAAACAATTATAAGAACGGAATAAGAAAGACGTTCCTAAAAGAGGACAAAAGTATTTATAGGTTAGAGTACATAGACAGGATTTCCGTAACGATAGATATGTAAGGATTAAATCTAAATGATATAGCAGAAAGCTTGTTGCTAGAAAAGATGGGGCTAATCTCGAAATTTATATTTGACAAACAGAGAGCAACGAAGTGTGTGCAAAAATAAAAGAGGGACAATGTATACAAATAATGTCCGAAGAACAAAGCTGTTTTCGAAATATCTTCCTCCTTTACCTCGATTTGGAGGTATCAACTCGCCAAATCTAAGGTTGAGAAATATTTGGCTCTCCCCAAGTTATCCAATACATTTTCTATGGGTTTTATTTTTGGCCAATCAATACGACCTACCAAATTTCATAGGGATCGGCAGACTATGTCCTATAGCTGCCATATAACTGAACGATCGGAAATGCCATAACTTTGGTGTTTGTAAAGTTAGGAAGTTGGGATTTTCTATGGGTTTTATTTTTGGCCAATCAATACGACCTACCAAATTTTATTGGTAGGGGATATCTGTCTTTAATTCTTTCTCGTTTAATTTCCTATTGTCTACCACTATTTTCCATTTCCTTTCTCCTGAGGCATCCTTCTTTTTGGACACCAGCCAAACCGGCGCACTCCATGGTGAGTGGCTATGTCTAATAATCTTCTGATCCAATAGCTTCTCTAGCTGTTTTCTAACTTCCTGTCTCTCCTTGAATGCATATCTGTACGGTCTGGCATACACTGGTATGTCATCATTCGACCTGATTTGATGTTTGACTGCATTAGTGAAAGTCAAATTATCACCTTCCTTATGGAATACCTTCGGGTGCTTCCTGCAAATTCTCTGAAGCTCTTTAAGCTCCTCGTTATTTAAATGTTCTGTCCTGATCTTGTGGAACGGTATGTTTTTATCTTTGTTACCTGCCACTTCTATATTATTGAGTTCGAAATGTTGCTCGGTTTTGAATTCTACAACATTTAGTGGTTCTTCCAAAAACAACTCCTGGTCTATGTCTTTCGCTTGGTCTATATTTAGCGAACTGAATCTTCTCCTCCACCGTGCGGAACCCACCATTTTCTATATCGATCACGGCCTTTAACTGTTGTAACAGATCTATCCCGATTAACCTTAAAAAAACTGGTGGAATCTGAAAAGTACCATCCTAATCTTCCCTACTCCTCCCAGTTCCTTGAACGTTGGTAAGTATGCTTCTTTATAAATTTTATGAGATTGTGTAATTGTCTAATCGCAATTGGGTCTTGTAGGTCTTTCACGTATTGTGATTAAGCTAGTTCTGGACGAATAAATGAGAAAATGGATCTTGTGTCAATTAAAATTTTTATTGTTTTTTCCGGAGTGATTTTGATCAATACATAAGGTAGGGTTGAGTGACCCCTCCTGGTCCCTAAATATCCTGTTGGTTGCTCGAGGCTGATTGCGAAAAATTTGCATCCTCTTCCTGGATGTTATGCAGCTGAGCAGTGGTTGCCAGCCGATTTCCGCCTCTCTCTGAGTTACCGTTTTGAATTGGCCGAATTATTCGACTGCCTTGAATAGTTCGAATTATACGATTGTCCGGATTAGTTTGAATTCCTAGACATCCTTGTCTGGCCACTGCCTTCTGCATCTCCAGTCGCCTGGATTGCTAGCTGACCCTCTCTAGGTTTGTTGTTGTTATAATTATTGCTGCCGTACCACTGCCCAATTATTATTCTTGTTCTGATAGTTACCATATGGTCTTTCATAGTGGGAAGTTTCTCCCTGATTAAAATTGTCTGGTCTGAATGGGTTACCAATCATTGGATACGGAAATCCAAATCATGGTTACCAATCATTGGATACGGAAATCCAAATCATGGATCCAATCCAATGATTGGTAACCCATATCCTGGCCATCCATTCATGTTGAGCATCGGAAACGGCATTGGAAACTGCGGTTGGGTATTTCCTGCCCACCGATACTGCGACCAAGTGCCAGTCTGCGACTCCGGTACTGGGTTATCTTGCTTTCCTGGTTCCTGTTTTGGAATTTCCTTAACCTCTTTGCCCTGCGACTCAGTTTTGACCTTTTGCTTCATTTTCTGCTACCAGCAAGGTACCCAGGTTCTTTTCTCTGCAGGCTATTTCATAGGCCTTAGCTATATTGGTTACCCCCATGTTCCTGATAGTTACCCCTATCGGTCCTTTTAAGGCTGATACAAAGGCGGTTAAGGACATTATTCATAGCACTTGGTCTTTTCGCTTCTCAACAATATGCCTTGCTCGCTGGACTTGGCAAGACTCACTAGGGCTTTCTTCAGGGTCATTACTTTGGTAAAAGGCCTCCAATTCTAACTTCTTTTTTTTAATGTGGGTCAATTCCATAATCAAATCCTGCTCAGATCTTTTGTCTTTGAAATGGGTAATTAATACTTTCTTTATCTGATCCTAATTTAACTTCGACTCATCTAAATCTAGGACTTTATCCGCTGCTCCAAAAAACTTGCTCCTTACCGTTCCAAGTGCGATTACTCCTACGTTTGATCTCTCTCCTCCCTTGATTAGGCGTAGCACCTGCTCTACCGCTCCTATAAATCCATCTAATTTAGCGGAGTCTCCTTCGTACTTCGGAATAATTTCTACCAGGTCTATTACCTTGATAGCTTCTAACACACTTGTAGTCGCCATTGCTGTAGGCCTACTCTCCTCTGTCATAACAGATCTAGGTTTAATGGGCTTGAACTGTCTCTTTCTCTTACTTCTCTCGTAACTATTTTTTTTCGAGAATCTTTTTTCTTGCTTTTAGTCATTGTTACCCGGCATGCTGAAGCTAGCTGCTCAGCTGTGTGATACAGCATCACAGCCAAATGCGGACAGTCATTGCCATTTGGGTATTTTCTCCCTTTCTTGACTTTTTTTTTTCTTTTGTTTTTGACCATCCCCATGCTAAACGACTACCCTGTTCGTTACATTGTATCGCTTAATACATGTGAATACTCTCATATCAGATTTCTTTGTTTTTTTATTTATTGAATGTTTTTTGTATTTTTTATTTTTTATTATTTCATCCTCATGCTAAGCAGCCGCCTGCGCCTAATACATGTTAATGCGTATATTATTATTATTATTTTCATCGATGAGCGTCGGCAGACTGTTGTGGTTGACGATGGTTGGTCGGTTGTTGCAATCGAACTTTTCATTTCGTTCATAAACACGACCACTATTAATTTAAATTCCAACTTAACTCTTCAAATTATTAAACATGTTCTATGTGAATATCTTCTTATTAATTTATTTCATCCTGCTGTTGTTCAGCGTCGGACACTCTGCACTTGCCCTTTTCTCCTTTCACATTTCTCTGTCTGCTGTTCGCATTATTGCCTTTATTCGCACTGATTACTCTTTGGTTGTATATTTTTATTAATAATTTTTCTTTCATTTCTTATGCTTTTGTACTTTATTATTTTTTTATTTATTATTTTTTCATTTCTTATTGCTGTTGTACTCTATTATTTTTTTATTTATTATTATCTTCATGTAATCTATTTTCCACTCCATTGCAACCACTTCACTCTACTCACTCTTACATAATAATGATACAGATAATGCTATATATCCTTGTCATCCTTCGTCGTCTCAGATCCTTCCTCAAGTCCTAGGGTACAATCCGTTCTTGGGCGTAGGGTTACCGACTGCGCAGTTAACTAAAGGAAAGGTATTCCAATTTGGTTCGGGGAGCTTTTCCAATAATTAACAATACCAAGTTGTGGTTTCTTTGACAATATATTTCAAACTTAATTCTTTATTTAATTATTCGTCTTTCAATGCTTAAATGTTCGCCTGTACTTATGATGACCTGGCGGAATGGAATTGAAATTGGAGCGTATGTATATGTGGGGTTTGGTTCTGAAGTGGTCCCGATGTTTGTGTTTGGTTGGCAACTTTATTGCCAACGGAGTATTTGGTTACTAGACGTTTGGCTGCCGTGGGAATTCGGTGGGGTACCGCCGAGGGTATTTGCTGAGGCGGTACTTTGGCTGATAGATGTTGGGCTGCCGTGGGGGTTTCGGTGGGGAACCGCCGAGGGTAACAATTAAACAATAAACAATTATAAGAACGGAATAAGAAAGACGTTCCTAAAAGAGGACAAAAGTATTTATAGGTTAGAGTACATAGACAGGATTTCCGTAACGATAGATATGTAAGGATTAAATCTAAATGATATAGCAGAAAGCTTGTTGCTAGAAAAGATGGGGCTAATCTCGAAATTTATATTTGACAAACAGAGAGCAACGAAGTGTGGGCAAAAATAAAAGAGGGACAATGTATACAAATAATGTCCGAAGAACACATGTACGAATTTCTAGAATTAAAGGCAATAATGAATAGGACAATTCTTTGCAAAGAATTATAGCGTTACCCATGAACAAAACAGAATTTGAACTAACACCGGAATATGTAGTAAGCAACAAGGAAGAAATATATTACTATAAGAATAAATGTCAGAAAATAAGACATTGGTATACATGTAAGAATGATAAAATCGTAAACCAGGTTAACGAGAATTGTATTAAGAAACTGATCAGCGGAGAGGAAGCGAATTGTGAAACAAAAGATGTAGGACTCGTAAGCAGGATTTTCGAACCGAAAGAGGGATACATCACAATCTTCAATGGGGAGAACGTAAAAATACAAACACACTGTGGACACGAAAGAACCATGAATGGATCAGCACTGATCACATTCACCGAGTACAGAGCCATGGTAAATTACATCCAATACGAAACAGTGGAAAAACTTGGCTCAGCGAGATTAAACTATACCTCAGATCGGAGCTATCCAGAAAAACAGAACTACCCAAGAATTGGGAATACATGAGCTGAAGATGGTGGACATCGAGACGAAATTACAGATCAATAGAATCCAGACGGGAACAGCAATACACACAACAACGACATACACAATGCTAACCGTACTAATGATAGTGGTGGCAGCGGTGGCTTGCTTTTCAAAAAGAACGACTCCTTTACACCAGCGGCACCACTCACGACATTCACGCCAACTATTGCTCCACCTGCCACTTTCACACCTACCATCGCTCCGTTATGGTCGGTAGTTCAGTGTGAGGGGGGAGGAGTTACCGCCTCAGCAGTTACCCTCGGCGGTTCCCCACCGAAACCCCCACGGCAGCCCAACATCTAGCAGCCAAAGTACCGCCTCAGCAAATACCCTCAGCGGTACCCCACCGAATTCCCACGGCAGCCAAACGTCTAGTAACCAAATACTCCGTTGGCAATAAAGTTGCCAACCAAACACAAACATCGGGACCACTTCAGAACCAAACCCCACATATACATACGCTCCAATTTCAATTCCATTCCGCCAGGTCATCATAAGTACAGGCGAACATTTAAGCATTGAAAAACAATAATTAAATAAAGAATTAAGTTTGAAATATATTGTCAAAGAAACGACAACTTGGTATTGTTAATTATTGGAAAAGCTCCCCGAACCAAATTGGAATACCTTTCCTTTAGTTAACTCGCGCCCTGCCTAGCGATGTTGGATTGAGTTCATTACTCGGGCTTGGGGTTATTAATCGCGGTTGATTAGCATTTGTTGGGTTTGCGGTCGCGTTGTCTTACATTGACTCGATTGAATGGTATGCGTTGTTACGTTGCAGAGAGAGCCGACGCTCGTCTTGCTGACTTTGGAGCAACGTATGAGTGTCGAATTCACTCATAGCTTAATGTTTTAGATGTTCCTCTTGTCTATTTACACAAAAAGTACGAAGTTCATCACAATAAGCGTCTTTTCGCCCACTGTGTATTGTTGCTTAGAGCTAGTTGCTTCGATTTTATTTAAATTTTCGCTGCACGATAAGAAGACAAGAAAAACACATCCGCACTCGCCGACGTCCGCGAGCGAATTCAACATCATGACGGAAACCACAGATCAGGCAATAGCCGATTTATTTGCCCAATTTTTTCAAACGACATACTGTACTTTAGGTTATTCATCACAGCTTTATTCTTACACCATATCCAAGACAAACCTCATATTCTGTCCGACTTTAACAGAAAGTTCTCTTCTTTTGGATCTTCTTCGTGGTAAGCCTGTTTATTCCCCAGGGCGCGATTGTATTCCTGGGTGCGTGCTTAGGTATTCTTCCTCACAATTTGTTTACCAATTCCCAAATATTTGGAATGAATCCTTTGTTATTCCTCTTTTCAAAAAAGGTAACAAGTTAGAAGCCAGTAACTACAGAGGTATTTCTAAGTTGTCAGCTATTCCCAAACTTTTTGAAAAAATTATTACTCCTCATTTGCAGCACCTTTGTAGATCAATCATTTCTCCGTGTCAACACGGATTTATTAAACGTAGATCCACAATCACAAACCTTATAGAGCTCACTACATATGTGATAAAAGACTTCAATAGTAGTTTTCAAACCGACGTCATCTACACTGACTTTAGTAAAGCATTTACTCTGTAAATCACTTACTTCTTGTTCAAAAACTTGACCTTTTAGGTTTTCCAGTTGATCTGCTTAAATGGATTTCAAGTTGTCTGAATGACAGGTCACAAAGGGTCCTTTTTAAAAAATCAATTTCTAAAATTCTCCGTGTTACCTCTGGTGTCCCTCCAGAGAGCCATCTGGGTCCGTTACTTTTTATACCCTTGCAGAGGGTATTATAATTTTGGTCAAAAGTGTGCAACGCAGTGAAGGAGGCATCTCCGACCCTATGAAGTATATATATTCTTGATCAGGATCACCTCCTGAGTTGATATAGCCATGTCCGTCTGTCCGTCTGTCCGTCTGTCCGTCTGTCCGTCTGTCTGTCCGTCTGTCTGTTTCTACGCGAACTAGTCTCTCAGTTTTAAAGCTATCGAATTGAAACTTTGCACACACCCTTCTTTCCTTTGCACGCAGTATATATGTCGGAACGGCCGGGATCGGCCGACTATATCCTATAGCTGCCATATAACTGATTGATCGGAAATGCCATAACTTTGGTGTTTGTCAAGTTAGGAAGTTGGGATTTCCTATGGGTTTTATATTTGGCCAATCAATCCGACATACCAAATTTCATAAGGATCGGCCTACTATATCCTATAGCTACCATATAACTGATTGATCGGAAATGCCATAACTTTGGTGTTTCTAAAGTTAGGAAGTTGGGATTTTCTATGGGTGTTATATTTGGCCAGCCAATCCGACCTACTAAATTTCATAAGGATCGGCCGACTATATCCTATAGCTGCCATATAACTGAACGATTGGAAATGCCATAACTTTGGTGTTTTTAAAGTTAGGAAGTTGGGATTTTTTATGAGTATTAAGAATGCATCGTATGAATAATTTTGGAGAATATAATTTACAGAGTATTCTGCAAGGGTATATCAACTTCGGCTCCGCCCGAAGTTCGCTTTCCTTTCTTGTTACATTTTTTATTATCGATCTTCCCTCAATTATAAGTCATTCTCGCTTACTTATGTACGCAGATGATGTTAAGTTATGCCTGCAGTATAAGGATATTTCCTGCCATTTAGACTTGCAATCCGATCTAGATAATTTTCAAAACTGGTGCTGAGATAATTTACAAAATTTAAACGGTTCCAAGTGCAACCTGATGACTTTTTATCGGGACAATCCAATATACGCGACTTACACGATAAGTGGCAGCTCTTTGGATAGAATAACTCTCGTAAACGATCTTGGCGTTCTCTTGGATGCTCTTTGGATAGAATAACTCTCGTAAACGATCTTGGCGTTCTCTTGGACCCTAAACTAAAATTTTCGAATCACATTTCGTCCATGGTTAATAAAGCCAGAGGAGTGCTTGTATTTATTAAAAGGTGGTTAAAAGAATTCGATGATCCTTATTTAACTAAAACTTTATTTATTTCGCTAGTCCGTCCGATTCTGGAGTATGGGTCTCCCGTCTGGAATCCACAATACGGAATACATATTGGTCGTATTGAATCAGTACAAAAAACTTTCTTCTTTTTGCTTTACGTCGCCTAAACTGGGATGCAAATCTTAACTTACCTTCTTATTTAAGTAGACTTCTTTTGATTAATTTACCCTCCCTAGCCAACCGTAGAACGATGCTTGGTACAATCTTCATTTATAACCTTATACATGGTGATATTGACTCCCCCGACTTGGTAAGTCGGCTAAATCTAATTTTAAATCATTGTAGATCCAACTATGTTCTATACTATAATACTATAATAGACTATTTCCTATAATCTAATCTTGACTCTCTGCCGCTCCTAAAACGATTAATACTAGCTTCATTGGCACAAAATTGATCTTACTGTTAATTTCTTTCCCTGACTTTTACCTATATTTTCTTATCTCGCGTCTATCTTCTCGCGAATGGTGCCATACAATACACGGCTGCGCCCGTCGGTCGGTTGGGCGGGTAAGTGGGCCGTGGGACTCCGCGCGAAAAAAAAAACTTTGAATATAAACACGTAATCGCGTAAAATACGTTCGCTCAGTTCCGTACTCGAAATTTGCGAATTATCTATCAGATAGAACTCAGTTAGTAGTATTAGGTGATTTTAAAATTCTAGTCTATACCCTATCACCCAACTCTAGAGCTGACTGTGAATGCAGGAACAGAGTTTGTAACGAACACACTCATCGAGCGTTGTCCCTCCTAACACGCTCTGTTTACATTTTCGACCAGCTGGCTCAGGGAGAGTGGGTTTGTGTTAAGAAAGAACAAGATGTGTAACAGAACTAACAGTAGTAGACAGAGAAACGATAGCAACAGATAAACAACTCAATAGCTAAAATCGTACAAAAACAGTGCGCCTATCGAAGATTGAGGACCAGATGTTATTGGCCTCGTTCTATACCCACCCTACCATGTGAAATCTATTCAGATTCCACCCATAAATAACTATTGCTCTACGTGCCCAAAAGAGCCCTCCAAAGAGTAACCAATTAGTTCATCTTAAACATTATTTACTTCACAGCTCTTTGGCTGTGATTACTTTAAGTTTGCAAGATATATATATAAAATAAAGTATAAAAGGAGTGTGTGACGGCTATGCCGTATTTAAGCAGTATACAACGTTCTCCTCAGGCCTGATGACTGTTTTTAGCGTTGCTGTAGACTTTATACATTTGGATAAAGGTTATATCAAAACTGCACACAAAGTTTTACACTATAATAGGAGTCTTAAAATTAATCAGTAAAATGTTCTTAATGAAATACAAAAGAAAATGTAACTAAATCTACGATACTCAGAACGATTCACGCAAACGAGCATGCATGAACATCTCCTTAGCAAATTGATTCACAGAAATCCGATCGAGGTGCGAAACTAAACAGGCTTGAACGTGTCATAACGCTCAAGCACGCTTGCTGCACACAACCACTACACGTGGTGGGGATGAAAGGCGACAGGCAGCTTCTTGATAAATCCGGGGAAGAATATTCCGGCTGTGCCACGAGAAAGTTTCCAAAAGATTTCCGAAAGAAGAGAATACACGTTCTGCAGTGGACGGCGATTGTTTGTTGCCTGATCCCAGAAAAACTCCTGTCTGTGCAAGCAGCGAGGAAAAAGGCGAAGCGATCAGCAACAAGGCAATAGGCGAAGCAATCCGCAGCAAAATAATAGGCGAAGCGATAGGCAATAGGAAGTGCGACACGAGGTTCCAAGAAATGCGTTCGAAGCGCACGACGAAGTTCTGGGAACTCGCATACGCACAAAAGAATCAGTTAACCGGGAATCGCAAGCGGGCGCCTGACCGATAGCCGTGATTATCTTGGACTATGTATGTCTTGGGAACCACGAAGAAGACACCAGACTAATTCCTAGGAAAACGCAATTAAAATTGGCCGACTTTGGGTCCTAATAAGCTTACCAGAAAAATATGACAATATTAACTTATAAAAATACTAATTACTTCTTAAAAAGGGTTCAGCACGTTTTTAGGATGAACAGAGATTTTATGCAAAAGTTTTAAGAGCGAATGAACTTTGATCCTCACGCTGCAAGACTGGTGCTATTTGCTTACAGTATAGCAAAATGAGTTTTAAAATTTCACTGGCTCCCACAAGTTAAATAAAAAATTGGAAAAATCTGTGCAATCTCTTATATACTATTATATCTGGCTTCACTGCTCCAAACTTTATTCATGCACTAACATGGCTGAGGAGCGGTTCTTTGGCGGTTACCATTCGACAATTTCTAATAAACCTCAATGTTTTAAAAAAAAGTTGTCACACCTAAAAAATGTTATACCCAGACTTTTCAAATGTGCGGATTACATCAGGAAGTTATTAGATTCGGCATAATACATTACAGAATGAAGGGAAAACTGACTTATTGGATTGGATGGCCAGATAAAATAGCCTATTATAGTCAGAACATAATACTCTAAGAGGCTCATCCAAGTCATAATTAAATATACTCTGATTTAATATTAGGGGAATATAATTTCTAGTTAATCTACTTGGCACAGGAACGTTAACCAAGTCCGGGCTATCAATGGCAAATTTATTAACAGTAGTCTACTAGAATAAGAGTGTAAGAGAAGATTTGCATCCCCGTTTAGGGACAGTAAAGCAAAAAGTAGAAAGTTTGTACTGATTCAATGCAACCCATGTGTATTCCGTATTATGGACTCCAGAGGAAAGATTCATTATCCAAAATCGGACGGACTAATGAAATAAATCTCTTAATAAAACCAAGCGCGCCTCGGGCCTTGTTAACCATGGACGAAATATGATCAGGAGGCTTTAGTTTTGGATTCAATTGAATCCAGTCCAAAGAGCTGCCACTTACCGGGTAAGTATATTTCGGACTGAATGTCCGAAAAAGTTACCAAAGGTAACGCGGAGAATTTAAAAAAGACAATTTTTAAAAAGAACCCTTTGTGTCCTGCCACTTAGATAACTTAAGATCCAACAAAGGGGATCAACTGGAATCTCTAACAGGTCAAGTTTAAAAACAAGAAGTAAGCTATTTACAAGGTTGAATGTCTGTTTGAGAACAACTTTTGAAAACCTTTATCACGAATGAAGTGAGCTCCAAATGTTTGCGGTTGTGGATCTACGTTTAATAAATCCGTGTTGGCACGGAGAAACTGTTGAACACAAAGGTGCTGCAAATGAGGAGTAATAATTTTTTCAAAAAGCTTAGGGATAGCTGAAATCTTAGATATACCTTTATATGTACTGGCTTCAAACTTGTTACTTTTCCTGTGAAGAGGAATTAAAAATGATTCCTCCAAATTTGTGGAAATTAAGAAGTTTCTAAAGATAAGGTAAATTATTTGAGTAGGTGTTTTAGGGCTTCAGAGCAATACCTAAGTACAAAAATGATCTGTGTGTAAGATTCGAATTTCAGCGTTTGTGAACTCCATTCCCATTGATTGTAAACTGAAGCGGAAACTGATGTAAGCAAACTATACGTAATTTAAAAGGTGAAGAAAAAATGTATAGAACGATATACAGCATTGCAGGATTCCATTTGACTTCACGAGCGCAACGCCAAATTTAAATGAAAAAACCGGTACGTCATTACCAAAAAACCTAAAAATATTATAAGTAATTATATATAAACAAAAATAGAAGTGATATAAGGTGCCTACATATATTTTCTATTCCTCGAGATAAATGCTCATTACTCAGTAAAGCGACAGCTTTTAGATTTGTTCAAAATAACGGGTAAGTGGTTTGGAGCATAACATTACGATTCTTTTGTCATTATGTATTTGTGAAAGGCCTTAAGGGTGGAGCCAGTTTTAGAAGCTGTGACGGTGATTCCGACGCCGCCACAATTATTCCCGATCCCCACGGAGGGGAGAAGGAAATATGTGACTTTGGTTTTTGTTATTATTGTTATTCCTTTTGATTTTTATTAGCTTAAAGAGAAAAATAAGAAAGGAAAGCTAACTTCGGGCGGAGCCGAAGTTGAAATACCCTTGCAGAATATTCTGTAAATTATATTCTCCAAAATTATTCATATGATGCATTCTTGACACTCATAAAAATCCCAACTTCCTAATTTTAAAAACACCAAAGTTATGGCATTTCCACTCGTTCAGTTATATGGCAGCTATAGAATATAGTCGGCCGATCCTTATGAAATTTGGTATGTCGGATTGATTGGTCAAAAATTAAATCCATAGAAAATCCCAACTTCCTAGCTTTACAAACACCAAAGTTATGGCATTTCCGATCGTTCAGTTATATGGCAGCTATAGGATATAGTCGGCCGATCCCAGCCGTTCCGACTTATATACTGCGTGCAAAGCAAAGAAGGATGTGTGCAAAGTTTCAATTCGATATCTTTAAAACTGAGAGACTAGTTCGCGTAGAAACAGGCAGACGGACAGACAGACGGACATGCTTAT
The DNA here is from genome assembly GCF_018152115.1 of Drosophila rhopaloa. Lineage (NCBI taxonomy): Eukaryota > Metazoa > Arthropoda > Insecta > Diptera > Drosophilidae > Drosophila > Drosophila rhopaloa. Next base: position 12,718,728 of record NW_025335034.1, on the reverse strand, counting down.
ATCAACTCAGGAGGTGATCCTGATCAAGAATATATATACTTTATAGGGTCGGAGATGTCTCCTTCACTGCGTTGCACACTTTTGACCAAAATTATAATACCCTCTGCAAGGGTATGGTTAAATGGTCTAAATAATTAGTATAATAAGCCTAGGTGTAAACAAACATTAATATATTATTCGATAAGTAGAAGGGAGAGAGGAGAGCGGGGAAGAGAGGCGAGGCCGGGAACAACTCCCACGCTGTTTCCTAAGAAATTTACCCCAAAAGAGCACGAGAGAGCAGTAAACCGAACGACCTAAACGGAGCGCAAAGCCCACCTCAGCGACCGCGCGGTACACTACAACCAAGAGCGAGAGGGAATATCGAAATGCGAGCTTGGCAGAGCAGAGGAGTTGCTGTTGCCAAACGGAGAAAAGAGAGTCTCGAACTTGCCGAGAAGTTCACCGCTGCGACTGCGTGGTGAAAAAATGGTGAGATCGGAAGGGCCAAGGGAACTTAGAGGATTGACACGCGAACATCGGAGCCGGATAGGCATACTTAGACGACATGAGTCGCAATTAGGCAGACCTCGCGGTTTTTAGTCGGTAAGCGAAATGGTACAGTCGTGCAGAATTTTGATTGAAAACTGTAGAACGAAGATTTGTGAACTTCTGTGAACAAGACAAGAAGGCGAAAGAAGCCAACTGTGAATAAAGACTAAAATAATGAATTATAATTTCGGTCTTCTGGCACGATTTTCTCTCCTAATTATAAAGAACACGCCTCAAAACTCACTCGATTAACCCACATCGTCCACTGTAAATTTATAAATATTTTGTGGAGGCCCTAGCCAACCCCTGAGCATATCGTGGCTGGGAAAACATCCTTACAAATGGCGCCCGAGCAGGGACAGATGTGGGTCTGATCACGATCGATCAGTACTAAAAACATCAAGCGGATTAAAGACCAGTAAAGTGTGAGGCCGGCTAAAATAGTTAAGGAGCTGATCAATAACGGATTTTTGACAAGAAACATAAAGGGAGCACACCGGATATAACGCAATGGCGGAAAACGAACAAGGAAAGAAAACTACTTTGGGTTCGTCAGACAGTCGCATAGGGACTCGTTGGATGTATACGCTAAGGAAGGACGAATTACTCATCTTCGCACAGGAATTCGGATTCGACGGCACAGGCAAGGTGGACGAGATAAAAGGCGTTTTGCAGAAATCGTCAAAGCAGGTTAGCTCTCTCAATCCCAAAGGGCCCGATTAGAAGCCGGACTCGCGAATGTGAGAGTGAACGACGACGTGAAAAGGGTAGAAGAAGCCGACCTAGACCCTAGGTCAATCCAATTACAGGTGCCAGGATTTTTCACCCCTATAGGCGGGAGCCCTGTCGACCGCGAACGAGCAATTGCTACGGAGGGAGCCACCAGCCGTAATAATACCAAATGTAATATTACACAGGAGAACGAAATGGCTTGGGGGAGAAATTTTGCCCGGCCCACAGCGCATCATAGCAGAGCAAGTCCGAAAGTGGGGGCTCATATTCAATGGCCATACCGACCCGTTGGGGTTTCTAGAGGAGCTGGAGGAGAGGGCTACATCGTACGCCCTTCCCTCAGCCCAACTACCAAGAGTTATGATAGAAACTCTTACAGACAGGGCCTCCCGGTGGTTTAGGACCAGCCAACTGCAGGGAGCCACTTGGCCAGTATTCCGGCGGGAGTTATTAGATTTTTTCTTACCCCCACAATTTTTTCGACGATTAGAAGACGACATCAGAGCTCGTTACCAACATGAGGGAGAGGGATTCAAGGATTATGTTGATTACAGTTCGCAGTCGAGTTCGAGAGTATACAACATCGCGACCGTATACGATTACAGTCCCAAAATCGCTCATACCGGAGTCTCGGCAAAACTCACGGGAAAACTGGAGAGTCTCCGAGGCCATCCAGGTTCGCAACCCTTTCTGAGGAAACCCGCAAACCCCCACGGGAAGAAATCTCAAATAGGATGATGAACCAGGAGGCGATACGAACACCTCCCGAAAGTCGGAGTTGTTTCAACTGTGGCGCAGAGGGTCACTTTGAGAGGGAGTGCCGGAACCCAACGGTTTCTAGACGAGAAGAGAGCAGGACTATTAATTGTTGTAGACGTCCCGAGTCGGGAAACTACCAGCGCCCTGACCAACCCAGCAGTTGGGGACAAGAGTACCAGAGAACCGGGAAGGAGAGAGGATACAGAAAAACAGGAGAACAAAGAAATTCAGGAAAACCAGGGAACACAGGAAAACCAGGAAGAAGAAGCTACGCCCCTCGGCGAGAAGGGGAATGGTCAGTAGCGGACCAGAAACACATAGATCGATTCTTCAAACAAGAGCTGGAAGAGTTTGAGGGTATGTCAGGGGTATCACACATCGCACAACATACGATCACAATGCGAGACGATCGACCGGTGAAACAACGATACTACCTAAAGAATCCAGCGATGCAACGAGTTATCGACGACCAGGTGAACGAATTGTTAACCGCAGGACAGATAGAACCGTCCGAAACCCCATATAGTGCACCCATCGTCCGGCAATTAACCGCGAGGTCAATACCAGACGCGTATCCGACACCTCGTATTAATTATATCCTAGAGAGACTCAGCCAGGCCCGAGTCTTGTCGACATTAGACCTAAAATGCGGCTACTGGCTAATACCTATGGCATCAGACAGTAAGCGGTATACTGCATTCACAGTCCCGGGGAGGGGGTCTCTTTCAGAGACGTGTCATGTCATTCGAGTTACGCTCCGCAGCCGCTACGTTCCAACGCGCCTTAGATAGTGTCATCGGACCCGAACTAGATCCGTTCGCGTTAGCGTATTTGGATGACATCGTTGTAATTGGGAGAAACTTAGCCGAACATACACGAAACCTACGAGAGATATTTCAGAGACTCAGGGCTGCTAGCCTACGCATTAATAAGGGGAAATGCTCATTCTTTAAAAGAAAACTCAAGTACCTGGGCCACATGGTAAGCAAAGATGGTATTCATACAGACCCCGATAAAGTAGAAGCAGTAAGGGAGTTACGACCACCTACCTCTCTGAAGGAACTAAGACGATGTTTAGGTATGGCATCGTGGTTCAGCCGATGACCAAGCTCCTAAATAAGAGCGTTAAATGACGCAGGGATACCGAAGAACAGGCTGCCTTCGACTCACTTAAAGAACGTCATCCGTTATGACGGATCATCTATCGTTAAAGTAGCTGAATACGATTGAAAGTCCATCTGGACGGGTCGCTCGATGGGCCCTCGAACTACAACAGTTTCGATACTCGGTCAAGTACAGGAGGGGCTGTCAAAACGTCGTGGCAGACGCTCTGTCCCGCCAACCACTAGGGGTACTACAGTGTACAGAAACAGGCAAGGAAGAATCTGAATGGTGGGTACGGAAAAGAGAGCAGATCTTAGGAAGCCCTGAGAAGTTCCCGGACTTCACCTATGAGAACGGAGAACTATATCGTCGGCTAGGGACCCCCAGACGACGCCGATTTCGTGCCATGGAAACTGTGCGTACCTCAACACCACCGGAGACGAGTAGAATGCCACGATGCACCAACGGCAGGACACCTTGGCATACGGGAGACGATCCTACGGGTCGCTTCAAAGTACTACTGGCCAGGGATGTATCGAGATGTGAAAAGGTATGTACAAAACTGTCTAACCTGGCAAAGGTTCAAGGTCAACAGAAGCCGGCGGGACAGATGCTGTCTCGTCGAATAGAAGAACCCTATTCGACATGGTGTGTCGACTTTGTTGGACCTTTGTCGAAGTCGAAGTCAGGTAACACAATGTTGTTGCTTTTCTTCGACGCGCTTGTTAAATGGGTTGCGCTCATCCCACTTAAGAGGGCCACCACCGTGACCCTAATCAAGGCATTCCCCGAACGTATTCTTGGACACTTTGGGGTCCCACGCACGTTCGTGTGTGACAACGGCACGCAGTTTACAAACCGCACCTTCAAAGAATATATGCGAGAACTCGGATGTGAGTTACAGTATACGGCGCCCCACGAGAATCCTACGGAGCGTGCAAACCGCACCGTCAAAACCATGATCGCGCAATTCCTCCAAGATGTACAGGCAAGTTGGGACAACCTTCTACCAGAGATGACCTTCTTTGACTTTTAAAGTCGTGTTTTTTTTTTCTGCGCTCCGATTTTGTATTTATACCCGTTACTACCCGTTGTTCGTCGGTTTGGAGTCCACAATATCAAGTCCACATTGACCGTATTGAGTCGGTACAAAAAAAAATTCTTCTATTTGCCCTTCGTAGTTTGAACTGGGATCAAAACGTAAGGCTACCTTCCTACCAGAGTAGATTACTGTTGCTTAATTTACCTACACTTGTAAATCGTAGAAAAATGCTTGGTACTATTTTTATGCATATTCTTATAAGAGGTGATATTGATTCTGCAGAACTTGTAAACCACCTAACTTTCAATGTTCCTGTTAGACTGACACGAAATTATATCCCTCTAAATTTGCCACGATGTTCATCAAATTTTTGTCTGCACGAGCCCTTTCGCGTTCTATGTAATACTTATAACAACCTTTATCATCTAGTTTGCATTTTCACTTCAATCCCGTTATTAAAAACCAATATTTTAACTCATTTGCGTTTCTCTTAATTGTGCCTTTTATTTTCACTTGTGTCTTGTCTCTATTTAATTTATGTATTTTCCTCGCGAACTCGCATTTTTTGCCCAAATTGATAATAGGGCCCGCGCGTAACAAGCACGTGCTTGGTGTCGTTGGGCCACTTGTTTGTACTGCTCGTAGTGCATCAACGTCCATAAAAAAAAAAAATACTCGTAGAGTAAAAGGGTATATTGTATTCGTGCAAAAGTATGTAACAGGTAGAAGGAAGCGTTTCCGACCCTATAAAGTATATATATTTTTGTTCAGGATCACTAGCCGAGTCGATCTAGCTATGTCCGTCTGTCTGTCTGTCCGTCTGTCCGTATGAACGCTGAGATCTCGGAAACTATAAAAGCTAGAAGATTGGCATTTTGCATGTAGATTTGAGGAGTTCCTACGCAGCGCAAGTTTGTTTCAAAATGGTGCCACGCCCCCTCTGACACCCACAAGCCCCCAGCTGTGGCCACAGTTTTGATGCTATTATGAAAATTTTAATTGATATGTATTTGTTTCGTCAATACCTATCGATTGGCCTCATAAAAGTTTGCCACGCCCACAATAACGCCCAAAAACCCATTAAACGCTTAAGCCTGGCTAGCGCCTACATTTCCGCCTTTCATGGCCCGTGGTACCAATGTATTGGGGTAGATTGCGCAATACAATAGCGCCATCTAACGGATGACTTTGGAACAGCTGGCCAAGGTGCTCAACAGAGCAACGTTAATTCTCGATAAGGATTTTTATTAAAGGAAATTGCGATGGTTTTCATTTGTCAATACCGAACTACATCCCAAGAACTATGCAAATCAAATCAAGTTAGCCAAATTGGAGGTCTGAGTCAAACAATGGCGTATGTGTGTATGCTGGTGCAGGACAAAAGCTGCCTGCGCTAAAGCAGCGCTGGTGCTGATGCTCGTGCTGTAAAGCTGCCAGCGCTAAGAAATCGCCGAATTCAAATTGATAATTTGAACTTTTTATCCTTTTTTCCTGTGGTCACTCTAATTCACATTATGTTAATGGAAAATCTAAAGTTGTTTAGCTGAGTAACGGGTACCTAATAGTCGAGGCACTCGACTATAGCGTTCTCTCTTGTTTTATTTTATTTAATCCCATCGGTGGGTCAAAACAATTTTCATTTTCTTTCAGTAATTTAAACTGTAAGGATGCTTTCTCGGCCGGGGTACAGATCTCAGTCGGATCCAAGAGTCATTAACAAGAAATTTGTAAATCACCGAAACACCGGACTAGAGAGTTCCGTTCTACAGTTGAACGGATGATTTTGATAGGGAGTCTGCACCGAAGGTTCTTATTTGTGTCGGCGGAAACGTGGACGCGTGGAATCCTTGTCTTGTGATTCGCGTCAAGGGCGGAAAATCCACCGGGCTGGACCTTCGAGCGAGGCCGAGCCGGGAGAATACTGGGCGTACGTTGAAGTCCTGGGTCTCGCGTCAAGGGCGAAAAATTCACCGGGCTGGACCTTCGGGCGAGGCCGAGCCGGGAGAATACTTTGGGAGGGGGCCGGATAGTAAGGGCACAGAGGGATTCGACTCGATTGACCGGCCGGGACGGGTGTCCACGTGCCAATCTCCAAACTACTACAGAGACCAGACACTTGGTTGATAGATCGGGCGGGACGGGTGTCCACGCGCAAATCCCAAACTACGTAGGAAAACTAAGGAGACGGATCCGGCGGGACAGGTGTCCACCCGCAAATCCCAAACTACGTAAGGGAGTGGGGAATCTACCGGAGAACGGATCCGGTGGCACGGGTGTCCACGCTCAAATTCCAAACTACGTAAGGGGGGGGAGGGGGGAGAGAGATTGTCCTCACCCGAGTCCGCTACACCGTTCTGAGCGTATGAAAACCTATTTGTACTAACCTCTTTAAAGTCACCCGCGATCGACAGCGTAGCACTTGGCCAAATTGTCCGGTTGTTGTGTGATCGCCTACCCTTTTCCTCCTTTTTCCCGCATTCGGGATTTTCGGGTATTTTCCCACTACTGATATCTTAGCTCCTTGCTTTTCTAGTATTAAATGTGTCTTGGCTAAATATCGGATGGCGTTGCCACCCCGGGATTTGAACTTAGATATAACTATGTCTTAATATTTATTAACTTCATGATATTTCTCTTAAAACTAGTATAATGATAAGAAAAACCATTGCGGCATATACGCCTCCTAGGCGGGTTCGTTACACCCCCACTTCTTACCGCGGCGCAATGTAAAGGCGCCTGACGTTTTTGATGGTGACGGTAAACTTGTAAGCGCCTGTGGGTAGGAGACCTCGGAGTCGTGGAAATCGTCGGATTACACGATTACCTCGTCCATCTGAAACAGTAATCTAGACATATTGGTATAACCCTGCCTTTGAGCTCCCTACCTAACGGTGTAGCTAACAAAGGACTCGTTAATCTTAACCTATGGATCTTAAAGTTATTTTGAGGTTCCAGACCGCTTACCATGCCGGGTTACTTGGCCCGGTGATGTCGTCGTCGCTCGCGTCGAGGGCGGCCTCTGGGTAGTAGGGTTTAAGTTGAGATAATTTGGCGATCCGCTGCCGACGGTCACCTGGGCGTTGCAGACGTACCAACGACGAGTTTGGCGGCGAACCCCTCGGTCGCTTTTGATAAGGGATGTTGTCGCAGCCATACTTGGCTCCCGAGCGTTGGTCTCCATTCAAGCCTCCGAAGGTTATAGTGCCTCGCCTGCTCTAGATATGCTTCCTTTGTCACATACGAACTTCCGGGGGTTAACCACTCGCCCGAGTATGCGTTCCCGAAACGCTTTCTGTACTGCCGCAGCGGTGGCTTTCCGGAGTGGGATCAACTCTACCCATTTGGAGAACACGTCATGGCAAGCGCGAAGCATCGAATTCCCTTGTTTCGATCGGGGCAGCGGACCTACAAAGTCAGCACAGAGGATTTCGAAGGCTTCGCCTACGACACGGGTAAGCATTTTCCTTGCTGCTTTGGTCTGAACGGTCATAAATTTCTGGCAAGACTCGCAGCGCCGAACGTGGTGTTTTGCGTCGCGGTACATGCCGGGCCAGAAATATCTTTGCGACAGGCGGGTGATCGTCTTTTGGACCCCCAAGTGTCCTGCGGTCGGGAAATCATGACACTCGTATATGACGCGTGCTCTACAGGGAGTTGGTACACAGAGTTTCCACGGGAAGTAGTCCTCGTCGTCTGCTCGGTAACACATGTTCCTATAGAGCTGGCCGTTCTCCAACATATTGTCACAGAACTTCTCAGGCTCGTCGCGTACCTTGTCTTTCGTCTTCCCGATCCATTCGCAGTGGTCCTCGAGCTTTATAGCGCCTTGAAGTACCTCACAGGGCTGAACGTTCACTCTCGATCCATTCGCAGTGGTCCTCGAGCTTTATAGCGCCTTGAAGTACCTCACAGGGCTGTCGGGAAAGCGTATCGGCCACGACGTTCAACTTCCCTTGTCGGTAACGCACGTCGAATTGGAACTGTTGTAATTCCAAAGCCCAGCGCGCTATTCTGTCGGAAGGACTCTCAATGGAATTTATCCATTTGAGAGCTAAGTGGTCGGTAACGACTTCAAATCGGTAGCCCTCCAGGTAACATCGCATCTTACTGATGGTCTAGATGATGGCCAGACACTCCTTTTCTGTCGTCGTGTAATTGTGCTCCGCAGGAGTTAGTCGACGGCTAGCGTAAGCGATGACCTTCTCTTGGCCCTCGACATCCTGAGATAACACCGCTCCCAAGGCTACGTCACTCGCATCAGTCTGTAAGACAAACTTCCGGTCGAAATCCGGACAACCCAACACGGGGGCGATGGTCAGGCATCTTCTAATCTCTTCCAAGGCGGTTTGCTGTTTCGGTCCCCAGGTCCACTTTCAGCCTTTCTTTAGTAACGCGGTCACTGGTTGCACGGTGGTCATGAAGCCTGGGACAAATCTCCGGTACCAGGATGCCATCCCGATCCATTATCGTAGTTCCTTCAGGTTGGTGGGGGTCTTCAGCCCATTGATCGCAGACACCTTATCGGTATCGGTCTGAATCCCTTCGCCGCTGATCACATGACCGAGGTAAACCAGTTTCTGCTTGAAGAATGTACACTTCCTTGGATTTATTCTCAAATTCGCCGCCCGTAATCTGCGGAACACTTCGGCGAGGTTAGCGAAGTGTTCCTCCTCCGTAGCGCTAACGACAATGATGTCATCTAAGTAAGCGAAGGCGACCGGCTCCATCTCCGCCCCAATCACGCTGTCCAGAGTGCTGGCCAAAGGGCATGACCTTCCATTGATATAGTCCCCGACCTGGCACCGTGAAGGCCGTTTATTGACGACTACTCGTGGCCATGGGTATTTGCCAATAGCCGTTTTTCAGATCCAACGTGGAGATATACCGGGCGTGACGCAACTTCTCCAGGATGTGATTGATCCTCGGGACCGGGTAGGCGTCGGGCACTGAGTGTGCGTTCAACTGTCGATAGTCGACACACATGCGCCAAACGCCAGCCTTTTTCTTCACCAATACGATTGGTGCGCTGTGTGGGCTCCTGGAAGGCTCGATGGCTCCTGCGCGAAGCAGTTCATCTACTTTGGTATCGATGACATCTTGCATCGCGGTGTTCTTGGGATAATACCTTTGCTATAAGGGCTTATCGTCGCGCATGACGATACGATGCTTAGCGACCTGAGATACTTCCTGGAGACTTTCGAACAAAACTAACTCTCGTTCGATGAAGCCTTGTTGCCTCGGGCTCAATGGTTCAATCTGTCGCTCTTCGTCAGGTCTTCCGCCTCCATCCTAGCAGTTGTCCCAGTGTCCTTTGTCGTGGCGGCGACCCGCGTAGAAGTAGGGCTAAGGAGGAACCTCCTTGTCTAGCAGTCCCCAATTGGACCCTGTACTTGTCAGAGTGTACCGCTTCTTCTCGTCCCTTGGAGGTATGAGCACTGGTTGTAACAAAGTATCTCTTTCTGGTTGGGGCTTGGATCGCAATTTGAGGGTGGCCTGCCCAAATAGCACGCGCGTCCCGGCTGCTTTGAGGAAATCCATCCCAAGTATCACTCGGTCCAACATGGTGGGCATCACCAACATGGGTAAGACATGGGTTCACCACAATTTCGTCACATCCCTACATGACCGATCGGCCAACGCTATTCTAGTGACAACTTCTCGAACCTCGTCCGCGCGGGCAACCAGCTTTGTAAAACTTTCACTGGCGAAACTCCTCGATGCCCCTGTATCAACGGTGGCGTCTACCCACCTTCCACGGACTTCTATCGCTGCTGTGATGAGCCCACCGTGTATCCTTAACGGGGGTTTTGTTGGGGTCGGGTCGTTGCTTCGCTCGTCTCTGCCGTACCCAGATTCCGACGGAGACGTCTTCCGTTTCCCGAGGCATTTCGACGGCAGCACTCTATAGTTAACACTCCTACCCGGCCACAATCCCAACAGAAGTCGCGACGTGGGTTGGGACAGTCCCGACGGAAATGTCCGTTTTCACCGCAACGGCCGCAGGCCGGCTGAACGTTCACTCTCGAGGTTCCTTGCCCGATCATCCGGTGAGTCACGCGTCCTGCCTGTGTAGTACTCTCCGAGTTCCGAAAGGGATTCGGCGATCGCCGAAGTTGCGATCCCTCGTGGTTCCTGTCCGTTCCTCCTGTGGTCCCATCTCGAGTCGACTCGAGTTGTTTGACACACTCGTACTCAGTAGCCATGTGGGTCAGCTGCTTCAACGTCCCGAATTCACTGCGCTTGATGTACAGACGGTACTCTGGAGCCATGTTTTGACTTGACTTGCTGTCAAGTGCGAAAAATCTACCGGGCTGGACCTTCGGTCGAGGCCGAGCCGGGAGAATACTGGGCGGGCGTTGGAGTCCTAGATCTCGCGTCAAGAGCGGAAAATCCACCGGGCTGGACCTTCGGGCGAGGCCGAGCCGGGAGAATACTGGGCGGGCTTTGGAGTCCTGGATCTCGCGTCAAGGGCGGAAAATCCACCGGGCTCGACCTTCGGGCGAGGCCGAGCCGGGACGATACTTTGCGGGCGTTGAAGTCCTGGATCTCGCGTCAAGGGCGAAAAATTCACCGGGCTGGACCTTCGGGCGAGGCCGAGCCGGGAGGATACTTTGGGAGGGGGTCGGATAGTAAGGGGACAGAGGGACCGAACGGGAATGGGTCCGCATTCAACTACGGCTACTGTGGCGAACGGGAAGTATGTCCACGTTCGGGCCCAAAGTAGCTGTGAGAATGAGGTTAGGTTTCTTTTCTAACTACAAAATGGAATACACACGATCGGGAGATGTGATTAAACAATCGTAACACTTTATTGAGATTGTCCTCACCCGAGTCCGCTACACCGTTCTGAGCGTATGAGAACCTATTTGTACTAACCTCTTTAAAGTCACCCGCGATCGACAGCGTAGCACTTGGCCAAATTAAACTGGCGGAACACTCGCGATGAGAAAGCTATGAAAGGTCGCGTTAGGCGTCACGTTTGGCCTGTCTTGCGAATAAGCTTGCGGAGCACACGTGGGGTCTCGAAGTTTCGCTGAGCCGTGTGCCGATCACACGTCTTCCTGGTTCCGTGATCCCGAGAGAAGTCACCCTGTCCGGTTGTTGTGTGATCGCCTACCCTTTTCCTCCTTTTTCCCGCATTCGGGATTTCTGGTATTTTCCCACTACTGATATCTTAGGTCCTTGCTTTTCTAGTATTAAATGTGTCTTGGCTAAATATCGGATGGCGTTGCCACCCCGGGATTTGAACTTAGATATAACTATGTCTTAATATTTATTAACTTCATGATATTTCTCTTAAAACTAGTATAATGATAAGAAAAACCATTGTGGCGTACACGCCTTCTAGGCGGGTTCGTCACAAAACATACACTTAAAATCCGTTCGCTTCGCGAGTGAACTATAAATTTTTGTGCACGTTTGTATTAATACCTAAAAATTGTCTTAATCTCTTAATTCTGTTCTGTGTTTTTCTTTTCTTGTAACCCCTTCGATTCTCTTTTGTGCGTTGTTCGTCGTAAGTCGTAGTGCTGTTTTTAGTGTTGCTTTTGCATGCACTTGAACTAAACTACGCTCCCGCTCTCTCACTCTCTTTGTTTTGAAAGTTTTAAGCGTGTAGTTTCTGCGCTCTTGCGGTACTTATAATTGCTCGCTTATAAATTTCAATTCGTTTTCTTGGTAAAGTGGTTTCAATAGGTAAAATGAATAACAATAATTTAGTCTGCTTCAGCAAAAAAAGCAGCCTCGTAATCAGGGCAGACCAGTCTAATATGACTTGCTGGCTATGTGAAAATATGGTGCCCACCAAGTGCGCCGGTTTTAGTGGCCGGAGTTTTGTTGTGATGCTTGTGTCGAGGTTGCGAACGAGATGAAATCGTTCATGCGCCAAACTAAAGGCGGCCTGATGGGGCTGATTAGCTGTTTCGGAGTGGCTAGAGATAGTTTTCGCCGAGCTGATGATCTCCTCTCTGCGCTGGACTCGCAGTTTAATAGTCGTAAGCTATTAGAAGAGTCCCCTAAGCGCAAAAAGGCTGGCGGTAAGGAGCAAAAGGGGAACACCCCGCAACCGAAATCAAAAGAACAACAGAGCATTCCGGCGGATCAGCAGCTGATTTCAGCAAACCCTTAAATGTTGCTAAGACCAGCAGCTAAAAAAGATTCGGTATCCGAACAATCCGTTACAGAATGCATGCAACCAGGGACCTCTAAGAATTCCGACTTGTCCGTAGTGGTTTCACAATTAGTGGATCCACCTATCCCTCAGAATGTAGCATCTCCACCACAAGGGACTACTGAGTCCGGACTACCGGCTCAAGTTGCTTTTGCAGAAACAATGTCTGCTCCACCAAAATCCCTTTCAGTGGTTCCAATAAAGAAACAAATTTTCGTTTCTCGGCTTTCCCCTGATTAAACATCTTCTGATGTATTGTCTTATTTACAAGACAAAACTAAAGGTAAAAGTTGAAAAGTTTAAGTTTTCTTATGCTAGGGACATTTCATCTTTCAAGATAACTGTCCCTAACGAGCTCTTTGAGGCCATATGTACGGGCGACTTTTGGCCGGATAATATGGTTGTAAAAGAGTTCCGATAGCCTTTCCTTTGCATCTCATATTATTGTGTTTACATAAACTTTGTTAAAGCCGTAGATCTTTAGCTCCGAAGTTTTTCCAGGTAAGTACACAATATATAGGTATGACCGTCCCTCTAGACGGTGAGGTGGAGTCTTAATTGGAGTTGATTCAAACCTACCGTCAGAGGAGTTATTTTTTGAGGAATTCAATACCATTGAATTTATTTGTGTAAACTTATTGCTCTATATACATAATATAATATATAATCTATATAGATTATTCATCACATCATTATTCTTACACCATACCCAAGTCAAACCTCATATTCTGCCCCACTTTAACAGAAAGCTCTCTTCTTTTGGATCTTCTTTGTATTAAGCCTGTTTATTCGCCAGGGCTCGATGGTATTCCTGTGTGCGTGCTTAGGTATTGCGCTAAGGCCCTGTGCAAACTTCTTCACAAGTTGTTTACCTTATCTCTAGAAATTTCCCAATTGGCAAATATTTGGAAGGAATCATTTGTTGTTCCTCTTTTCGAAAAAGGTAACAAGTTAGAAGCCACTAACTACAGAGGTATTTCTAAGTTGTCAGATATTCCTAAGCTTTTTGAAAAAATTATTAATCCTCATTTGCAGCACCTTTGCAGATCAATCATTTCTCCGTGTCAACACGGATTTATTAAACGTAGATCCACAATCACAAACCTTCTAGAGCTCAATACATTTGTGATAAAAGGCTTCAATAGTAGTTTTCAAACAGACATCATTTACACTGACTTTAGTAAAGCATTTGACTCTGTAAATCACTTACTTCTTGTTCAAAAACTTGACCTGTTAGGTTTTCCAGTTGATCTGCTTAAATGGATTTCAAGTTATCTGAATGGCAGGTCACAAAGGGTCCTTTTTAAAAATTCAATTTCTGAAATTCTCCGTGTTACCTCCGGTGTTCCACAAGGGAGCCATCTGGGTCCGTTACTTTTTATATTATTTTTAACGATCTTCCATCAATTACAAGTCATTCTCGCGAACTTATGTACGCAGATGATGTTAAGTTATGCCTGCAGTATAAGGATATTTCCTGCCATTTAGACTTACAATCCGATCTAGATAATTTTCAAAACTGGTGCCGAGATAATTTACTAATCCAATCCGATATACGCGAACAAGTTAAGTGGCAGCTCTTTGAATAGAATAACTCTTGTAAACGATCTTGGCGTTCTCTTGGATCCTAAATCCATGGTTAATAAAGCCAGAGGAGTGCTTGGATTTATTAAAACGTGGTCAAAAGAATTCGATGATCCTTATTTGACTAAAACTTTATTTATTTCGCTAGTTCGTCCGTTTCTGGAGTATGGGTCTCCCGTCTGGAGTCCACAATACGGAATACATATTGGTCGTATTGAATCAGTACAAAAAAACTTCCTTCTTTTTGCTTTACGGCGCCTAAACTGGGATGCAAATCTTATCTTACCTTCTTTTTCTAGTAGACTTCTTTTGATTAATTTCCCCTCCCTAGCCAACCGTAGAACGATGCTTGGTACAATTTTCATTTATAACCTTATACATGGTGATATTGACTGCCCCGACTTGTTAAGTCGGCTAACATTTTCTGTGCCAAGTAGATTAACTAGAAATTATATTCCCCTTATTTTAAATCATTGTAGATCTAACTATGCCTTGCATGAGCCTTTCAGAGTATTATGTTCTGACAATAATAGACTTCTTCCTGTAATCTCAAATCTTGACTCTCTACCGCTCCTAAACCGATTAATACTTGCTTCATTGTCACAAGATTGATCTAACTATTACTTTTTTCCCCGGACCTTTACCTTTATTTTCTTATCTCGCGTCTATCTTCTCGCGAATCGTGCCGTACGATACACGGCTGCGCCGCTCGGTCGGTTGGGCGGGTAAGTGGGCCGTGGGACTCCGCGCGAAAAAAAAAATAAATAAAAAATTACACTGGCAGTCAACTCTAGTATCTCAGATACTACAAACTCCAGCCCCATTTTCCTGATGCAAGGTCGCGAACCAAGGATGCCCAGGGCGCTATACGAAGAGAAGATACGAGGGAACGGGAACGCCCCAGAAGACTTCACAATCAAAGCGGCCAAGATGAAGGAAATATTTGAGGTCGTCAAAATTAATGCGGAACGAGCGAGTGCCGACCATATGCTCCACTATAACCAGAGAAGTCGTGAATGGCGCCCCGCCTCGGTTTTCTCGTGTTAGCACAACACACCGTGTTAAAACAACACCAACTGTCCAGAGGAGTCGACGGCTTCGCGGCGAAATTGGCGCCGAAATATGACGGACCGTTCCGGGTCCTAATGTTTATATCGCCGAACATCGTACGGATCCAGAGGCCCGGGGAACGTAAGAGGAAAGTGGCCAACATTGCAGAGTTGAGAGAATTCCGAGACGATGAGACAGGGGAAGGCGAAGAAGTAACGTATAACGAATACCTTCCTAACTAACATCAAGTATCTTAAGATTGTAACTAGATATAAGGCGTTTATTGTAAGCTGCACCAGTAGGCAGGGAAATCTTAGGGTCAGTTATATAAAGTAAGTTATCTACCCACTACAGATACTATGGAAGAAGGAGTGTCAGACTGCACTCAAGAGTGCACCGGCGGGGATGGCGAGATAGACGACGGGGGATCCTCACCTTGGCGGAGACGGAAGATAGCGACGAAGAGGCTGCGACGGAAGCAGAAGGGGACAACCCATCGTGCTCGAGTGAGCCACCAGACGAGTCAACCCGGGGCACCTCACTTGGGAGTACATCCCCCCGGGATGCGTCTCCACGGTACGCATCTCCCCGGTATGCGTCCCCACGCTACGCGTCTCCCCAGTATGCGTCACACCGTTACGCGTCCTCGGAAAGAAATCTCCTCCCTCGACATATAGGGGTTACCAGCCTTTTCCACGCGGGCGATGTCATTCCCCTCACCCAGCATCCATTGCCAACCTGGGGGGCATGAACCCCGACACGCCGACTACTCACCCACCGGAGGTCGCTCGCGTGACCCCAGACGAGGGCAATGCGTATACCAGCGGACAACAGAGACCACGGTGGACCGGTACAGGGAGTCACAAGAGTCCGAAGAAGAGGAGGATGAAGACAGCGAGTGGACTGCCAGCTTCGTTATGGAACGAGAGGACTACCACTGGGCGACAATCTCTGGGGGATATCGGGTCACCCAAGTCCGGCAGGTTACGATAGACATAATTCCACCACTAGGACAAGGTCCGCGTTCCAGTTTGAGGCAAACTGCGGCAGAATTCGAGCACCTCCCCTGGCTGCACGAGCGGCATAGAGAAATGAGTACTCCAACGAGAACACCCAGGCGTTCCGGGAACACACGCCCCCAGGAGGAAGGCGACAATACCATGCAGAGTCGCGAGGAAAATCGGAGCACAAGACAGGCGACAAATGACGAACAAGATGCCGCTGAGGGAACCGGAGTCGCACGACGCCGTCGGGTACGCCCGCGGAAGTATTGCACCTGGGACTCCATCCCATCCGAGGAAGACGAGCAAGATGACGACCAACCGCTCCTAAGGGGTAGTCGTCCGTGGGAAGTTTCCCAAGATACTAGCTTCCCGACTCTAAGTCTCCGACGACGCAACTCTAGGGCCGCGACAATTGAGCCCGAGGAAGCCCAATCTATACCAGAGGCGGAACACGGAACAGAGGCCGGAGTACGACCTGGACGAGATCGATATCGATGGAAAGCTAGGTCTGGAAAACGTCGAAGAGGGTTACGGCGTAGAGCAGTTACTCGACGACATCGAGGCGCTAGTGCGAGCCGCTACCGAGACCCCTCGACGGGCGTTGTTGAAAGCACCGGAGACCTGGAGGGTCTACACGCCTGGTCGTATGCTCCCGGAGGAGTTAGTGGACGAATTGTCGAGATTGGTGTCGCAAGGACCAAAGAGGGATTTTTATTGGCTTTAAGAAAAAAACAATGGATTAAAAAATTAGTATAATAAGCCTAGGTGTAAGCAAACATAAATATATTATTCGATAAGTAGAAGGGAGAGAGGAGAGTAGGGAAGAGAGGCGAGGCCGGGAACAACTCCTAGGTAGTTGCTTAAGAAATTCACCCCAAAAGAGCACGAGAGAGCAGTAAACGACCTAAACGGAGCCCAAATCCCACCTCAGCGACTGCGCGGTCGACTACAACGAAGCGCGAGAGGGAATATCAAAAAGCGAGCTTGGCAAAGCAGAGGAGTTGCTGTTGCCGAGAAGTTCACCACTGCGACTGCCCGAGTTCTATCATAGTTATTAGTAGCGAAGCACAGGGTCCGCCCGAGCTTTACCGTAGTTATTAATAAAACCCAGGGTCCGCCCGAGTTTTATCGTAGTTATTGGTAGCGAAGCCCAGGGTCCGCCCGAGCTTTATCGTAGTTATTAATAAAACCCAGGGTCCGACCGAGTTTTACCGTGGTTATTAATAAAACCAAGGGTCTGCCCGAGTTTTATCGTAGTTATTAGTAAAACCCAGGGTCCGCCCGAGCTTTACTGTAATTATTAATACAACTCAGGGTCCGCCCGAGTTTTACTGTAGTCATTATTACCCACGGAGCCCGCTCGAGAGTATCGTATTTAGTAGTAAAACCCAGGCCCCTACCCGAGTTTTATCGCAGCCAAACCCTGCCTCGGCCAGATTTATTGTAGTCACAGATAAAGCCCATAACTGACATAGATTTCTACGATAGCCAGGGGCTGCCCGAGCTCGGTAACCGGTCTTAGGTCTAGTCACGTAGCTTCTGGTTCTATTTTCTTTCCTAATTATAAAGAGCACGCCTCAAAACTCACTCGATTAACCCACATCGTCCACTGTAAATTTATAAATATTTTGTGGAGGCCCTAGCCAACCCCTGAGCATATCCTGGCTGGGAAAACATCCTTACAAAGCTTTAAAAAATGGAATTTACTGAGGACTTTTTTGGGAAGAATGTAAATAAATATTCGATTGAAAAGAAACTTTCAGGGTGTATTATTATATACATATTTCAACAGTCTTTTCAAATTGTTTCATTAAATTATATGTCATATTATGCCTGGTATAAACATTTCGCCGAGGCGCCACGTGCGCATGTGCCGTGCTGCGGGAATGATGCAGGTCGCGATTTCCATCTGAAACAAAAAAATATTTTGAATTTTCATTGTATAGTTAAAGCAAGAAAATTGATCAAAAAGTGAGAAATTCAAAACAATACTTCATATTGTTTAAAAAAGGTTTAACTAGAATATTATTTAATCCCAAATACAATAAATTTTGTCTCGTTTTGATAGGACGTTTAATTTTACCCTATCTTCCCGGCAATTAGGAAAAATCGTATAAATGAATAATCCGAGAAATCGCACATCAAAACGATTTGGCCGCTCGTATACCTTCTCGACGCTTGCTGACTATTTCTCCTGTAACTTTAAATCATTTTGAATTTCCTTTTGAATTTTTTGGGACACATTCTTAGATAGTTTGGGTAGACATGTATGCAAAAAAAATTAATTTTTTTAAAAGTTAACCATCCGATAATAAAAAAAATTTTGTTTTTGACCGTACTTAGCAGATGTAAATAACAAATAATGATATGAAATTATAGTGCAATAATGTGTTGTTAAAATTCTACTAATGAAAGTTGGGCCACATGAAAAAAGCTACAAGAGGCGGCAGTGGTACAGGATGTTGTGAGGAGTTAAATAACTCCACACAAATGGAAGCGAATTTCCTGGATACGCGAGAATACAGTTGACGAGAGTTTGGAGAGTACGAGGAAAAAGAGTTTGAATTGAAGGACTGGAGAGAGACGAGAGAGCGCCGGCGCACCGTGCTCGAAGGGATACGGGAGAAAACAGCGGACAATGTCACTCCGTCAATATCAGTGAATTATCGAAGTCAAAGAACCAAGTCAAGCAGCAGCAACACCAACAAGCCAGCAACAACAGATCCAGTCGTCCGAAGCAGCGCCGTGGGAAGCCAACAAGGAGCAAGATCGCTACGTCGAGAAGTTCGGGATTGGGGCATCACGGATCTCCGAATTGAGTCCCAGGTAGCTGAAGTCCGGAAGGCAGACGATCGATTTTTTTTTCAAGAGGCGTTGTCCTGGAGAGCCCTGCGATTGCCGGCGAAGTGCCGGAACAGGCACTGTCCGACACCCACACTACCAGACTGTTGAGGCATTCAAGAGGCAGAAGGACCGAAGATCCGGGCAACCAGGATAAACGCGGAAATGACCAGTGGTCATGACCACACCAAGTCCAACGGCAGCAAATAAGCGAAGCACCGCGAGGAGTGTCATGAACACCATCCCAACAGCAACAAAGACAGCCAAACAACACCGTGTGAAGGCCGCCAAGCACCACACAGAGTGAGGCCTGTTGAAAATGTGGTGGGAACGGACACTGGGCTCGAGGATGTCGAAAGCAACGGCTGTTATTCTGCTGGGTATGCGGCAAAGTGGGCGTCAGGAGTGTCGAGTGCTGCAAACGATCGGGAAATGGCCAGCGACCTTAGCCGTAGAGAGGCGAGCGGAGGTCGCATAGTGCTACCTTTCCAAACTAACTGGCAGGCTAATCGAGGAGGAGCCGCAGTTTCTGCTCTAGGAAGGAGGTCAAATTCAGCAACAAACAATTGGCCATAAGCCTGTTGATTTTACCAGGAGTAGTGCATCCGTTGGTATTGGGATGGAACTTCCTTACACAAGTCGGAGTCGAAGTAAAGTGTGCTGGACACGACATCACAATACCAGGCAGGAACCGACACAAGTAGAGGAGAAGCCATCGGTAGCAGTCGTTCAACAGGCAAGCGAGGTGAACTGTGAGGAGTTAAATAACTCCGCTCAAATAGTCAAGGGGTGTGCATAATCACTGTTCGGGCAAATCACGAAGGCCAATACGGCAATTTAATTCCAACTAATAATTCGAACAGACGAGAAAAAAACTTGTGGACACCTTTGTTTCCAAATTGAGAGTGATCCACTCAAATTTATTCAAGCTCTTCTAGGGCCATTAAATGAGTTTTAATGTTAAAATAGCGGTTCTTGCGAGTGCGAGGGAGCGAAAGCTCTTTTTAATACAAGAGCAGAAGTTCGACTTCATGAGATTTTAGGTACTAATTGTTAATTGTTTTACACAAGTCAAGGCCGCGTTGACAGCATACAAATGCTTCAACTAATAGGAATAGGTGCAAGGCGGTGAATGGAGCGTTTATATAGACCCGATTTGGTTCTGACTAATCATGTCCTGAAACTCCCTCTACGACTACGCCTATTAACCATAGCTGGAGGGGAAAGTTGTCTTCGTGGATTGCCACCACTGTTCCGATCTGAAGATTGTCCACGTCTTTGGTCCATTTTCCTCGCTGCTGTAGGCTCAGAAGATAGTCCCTCGACCAGTCGTTCCAAAACCGCTGTTTGATTGCTGAGACTAGCTGCCATCTCTGCAAGTACGAGAGGTTGCCATTTGCCTTCGGCTGCGCGGATGCGGGCGGCAGTGTTTCTAGCGTTGTGCCTACTAGCAGATCAGCTGGCGTGACAACCTCTCCCTCGTTGGGACTGCCACTGTCTACGATGAGCGGCCTCGAATTTAGGACGGCTTCCACATCCACTATGACGGTATGGAGCTCGTCCTCCGTCAGAATAGCGCTGCCCATAGCCTTGAGAAGATGATGCTTGGCCGATTTTACGGCCGCCTCCCAAAGGCCGCCTATATGTGGCGCTCTGGGAGGGATGAATTCGATGGTGAATCGGTGGGCCGCAGTATACGACATGATGCTCTGGTCGTTGGTGTCGACAGGTTCCAAAAGCTCCTTCAGGATTCGGGCAGCTCCCACAAAATTCGTGGCGTTGTCGCAATAAAGTTCGACAACAGGACCACGACGACCCACAAACCTAGATAAGCATAAAATAAATGTATTAGACGTCAAATCTTTCACAATTTTTAAATGTACAGCCTTGGAGGCAAAGCAGACAAACACTGCTATGTACGAGGTGTGTTCAAAAAGTAAGGTGACTTTTCAAATTTCGCGGGCAACATATTTTCTATTATCGATTTTTTTGTTTTGTTATATTGGTACACTCTTCCCTAACATCTGTACCAAGTTTCAATGGAACATCCTCTTTTGTTTGGTTGTGAGAGGCGTAAAGTTACAAGTTATTTTGCGAGCTCGGCGATTTTTTGCTATCGAAAAATATGGATCAAAGGATTTGCATCAAATTTTGTGTAAAAAATAAAATTAAGTGCTCTGAAACACTTGAAATGTTGACAGTGGCATACGGTGAAACTGTTCTGAGTAAAAAAATGTGTACAAGTGGTACAAACTCTTCCAAGATGGCCGGGAAGATGCCAATGACCAGCCTCGCTCTGGACGCCCAAGCACGTCAACAACTGATGAAAACGTTCAAGCAGTGACGAAAATTGTTTTGGAAAATCGTCGAATCACTATCAGAGAAGTTGCTGAAGATGTCGGTATATCGCTTGGCTCGTGCCATGAAATTTTTCAAACGTTTTGGGTATGAGTCGTGTGTCAGCGAAGTTTGTTCCGAAATTGCTGAATTTTGACCAAAAGAACCGTCGCATGAGCATCGCTCAAGAGCTGTTGAATGACGTCAACGACGACCCAGATTTACTCAAAAGGGTCATAACTGGTGACGAATCATGGGTATATGGTTATGATATCGAAACCAAAGCCCAATCGTCCCAATGGAAGAGCCCAGGCGAGCCAAGACCGAAAAAAGCAAAAAATCGCCGAGCTCGCAAAATAACTTGTAACTTTACGCCTCTCACAACCAAACAAAAGAGGATGTTCCATTGAAACTTGGTACAGATGTTAGGGAAGAGTGTACCAATATAACAAAACAAAAAAATCGATAATCGAAAATATGTTGCCCGCGAAATTTGAAAAGTCACCTTACTTTTTGAACACACCTCGTACATCTTGATTGGCTGCTCTCCCCGAATTCCAAGTGAGACTCTGACAGGCCCAAAGAGATCCACTCCGCTTACTTCAAAGGGTCTATTTCCATGCAATCGATCTCTTGGTAAATTACCCATTATCTGTGATAGAAGTTTTGGTTTATAATGAAAACAATGAACGCACTGCCGTAAAACGGTACTGCACTCGCGACGTGCGTTAATAAGCCAAATCACTTGTCTGAGAAGCCCAACCAACGACCGGGGACTTCAAGTACAGGATCACAAATTTGCAATTTTTAGGCATTAACAAGGGGAATTTAGCGTTGTCAGCAATGGGGGCATGTACTAGACGACCACCTACTCGCAACAAAGAGTATGACGACGTTCCACACTGTTCAGCAGATAGAAAAGGATTTAATTTTTGAATTCCAGCACGGATATTAGCTCATTTTTCTAGTTTTACAATTTCTTCAGCAAATGCCGTCTTTTGAATAGCTTCAACTACTTTAAGAAATTGTGTTCCAAGCTCGTCCGCTGACGGACAAATGGAATTCCAAGATATCTTTTTTTCGGTTGATAAATCGATACATATAAGCCACAATGCGAACTACTTTCAGATATGACGATGACCTTTCTACAATTAAAATCGGGTTTAGTTCAACATCGGCCGCGATGAGAGCAACGCGTACCGTTTTGGTTTCTAGTGCTGCGTCTGTTTCTGATAGCTGAAAATGAGAATTTATTGGCCAGCACTCGGTTTCCTTCTGTAAAAAGCTAGAACCATTATAAAAAGCTAGGACCATTGTACCAAAATGAGGTATTTAGCTCATCCACAGAGCATCCTCGCGAGACTAAATCCGCAGGATTTTCCTTGGTTGGCACATGCCGCCAAACAGCTGATGACACAATGTCTTGTATATCAGCAATTCGATTAGAGACAAATGTAGCAAGCTGAGATGGATGAGTTTGTATCCAGTAAAGAACTACCTTAGAATCGGACCAAAGGACAACACTATCGACTGGAAAGGTAATGATGTTGCGAACTTCTTCCCAAAGCTTTGCCAACAAATGCGCTGCACATAGCTCTAGTCTGGGCACCGTCTTAGTTTTTAAAGGGGCAACCCTAGATTTTGCTGTTAGCAACTGCACCGACACCCCACATGGCTCAACCACTCTAACGTAAAGGCAACACCTGTAGGCCCGTATAGAATTTTTATACAATTTTTCCAAAAATGCATATTCATTTTTTAACAGGTTCCACTTCTTTTCAAAGTCTTGGGGCACAGGGTCATCCCAGTTCAGACTCAAAAGCCAAGCCTCTTGCAGAAATATTTTCTATCTGGTTATTATTGGGCATAACAAACCCAAAGGATCAAAAAGTGTGGCGATAAAGGACAATATTGATCTTTTTGTAACCACCTGATCTGTGTATACTTTCCCAACGCCGTACTTGAAAACGTCAGTCTGTGGATTCCATGTCAATCCAAGAGTCTTGAGATCTTGAAGATGTCCGTGTAAAATTTCCGCATTCGATTTGTCGCTTGCACCTGTTTTGCAATTCGAAGCCCATTTTGTCAAAATAAAGCCCGCTGGTTCCAGGATCTCAATTAGCTCGCGACGAAGAACAGCCATTCCCTGCTCTGTGTCCAATCCGGTGAGCAGGTCATCGACGTAGAAGTCCGTGCCAAGACATCTTGCACCTTGAGGATGAGATTGCAAATGGGTCTCACTAAGATACTTTAAGCATTGTGACGAACCCGCCTAGGAGGCGTGTACGCCACAATGGCTTTTCTTATCTTTATGACAGTTTTAAGAGAAATTACATGGAGTTTAATGAATATTAAGACATAGTAAGATTAAATAAGTTATATCTAAGTTCAAATCCCAGGGTGGCAACGCTAACCGATATTTAGACGAGGCGCATTTAATACTAGAAAAGCAAGGAGCTAAGATACCAGTAGTAGGAAAATACTAGAAATCCCGAATGCGGGAAAAAGGAGAAAAAGGGTACGCGATCACAAAATAACCGGACAGCGTGGCTTTTCTCGGGATCGCGGAACCAGGCAGACGTGTGATCGGCACACGGCTCAACGAAACTTCGAGGCTCCACGTGTAGTCCGCAAGTTTATTCGCAAGGCAGGTCAAACGTGACGCCCAACGCGACCTTTCACAGTTCTCCCATCGTGAGTGTTCCGCCGTTTTGGATTTGGCCAAGCGCCACGCTGTCAATCGCGGTTGAAATTAAAGAGGTTGGTACGAAATAGATTCTCATACGCTCAGAACGGTGGAGCGGACTCGGGTGAGGACAATCTCAATAAAGTGTTACGATTGTTTAATCATATCTCCCGATCGTGTGTATTTCATTTTGTAGTTAGCAAAGTTACGTAACCTTCTTCTCACAACTACTTTGGGCCCGAACACGGACATATTTCCCGTTCGCCACTGTAGCCGTAGTTTTTGCTCCTAGTAGTACCTACGGACCCGAACGCGTAACCCTTCTTGTTCGATCCAGTAGTTCCCCAACCTCCCTTGCGTAGTTTGGGATTCGAGCGTGGACACCCGTCCCGCCGGATCCGTTCTCCGGTAGTTTCCCTACCCTCTTGCGTAGTTTGGGATTTGCGCGTGGACACCCGTCCCGCCGGATCCGTTCTCCGGTAGTTTCCCCACTCCCTTGCGTAGTTTGGGATTTGCGCGTGGATACCCGTCCCGCCGGATCCGTTCTCCGGTAGTTTCCCCACTCCTTTGCGTAGTTTGGGATTCGAGCGTGGACACCCCTCCCGCCGGATCCGTTCTCGGGTAGTTTCCCTACTCCCTTACGTAGTTTGGGATTTGCGCGTGGACACCCGTCCCGCCGGATCTACTAACCTAGTGTCTGGTCTACGTAGTAGTTTGGAGACTGGCACGTGGACACCCGTCCCGGCCGGTCAGTCAAGTCGAATCCCTCTGTCCCTTTACTATCCGGTCCCCTCCCAAAGTAGGGGGAGGGAGGACCCGAAGGTCCAGCCCGGTGGATCTTCCCCCCCTGACGCAAGATCCAGGACTTCAACACCCTCAAAGTATTCTCCCGGCTCGGCCTCGCCCGAAGGTCCAGCCCGGTGGATTTTTCGCCTTTGACGCGAGATCCAGGACTTCGACGACCACCCAGTATTCTCCTGGCTCGGCCTCGCCCGAAGGTCCAGCCTGGTGGATTTTTCGCCCTTGACGCGAAACACAAGACAAGGATTCCACGCGTCCACGTTTCCGTCGACACGGACAAGAACCTTCGGTGCAGACTCCCCATCAAAATCATCCGCTCACCTGTAGAACGAAACTCTCTAGTCCGGTGTTTCGGTGATTTACAAATTTCTTGTAAAGGACTCTTGGATCCGACTGAGATCTGTACCCCGGCCGAGAAAACATCCTTACAGTATCTTACTGCTAGAAATAGAGCACTTGCTGTTCCATAAGTAACAGTATTTAGGCAATAAGTTTTTAAGGGGCTGGCAGCATCTGTTCTCCATACAATTAATTGAAAAATTCGTTGCGCCTCGTCAACCTCCAATTGACGGTACATTTTTGTTATGTCTGCAACCTAAGGAGAGTGGAATATAAGCATGGCTGTATTGTTGGTCCTACCATAAGAATAAGCGATTAATCATTAAGCGATACTTGCGAAGTAGTCTTGCAAGATGCATCAAATACCACTCTAAGCTTAGTGGATGCGCTTTGAGGACGTTCTATACATTGGTAGGGTATAAAACAATGCGAATCCTTCGGAATTGAACCCTCGATTGCAGTCATATGTCCGAGAGCCAAATACTCTTCAATAAATTGATTAAACATTAACTGTGTGTTCGGATTTTCAGTTAATCGTCTCTCTAACGACAAAAAACGCCCCACGTTGGGCTAGATTTAAACGGTAAGGATACTTGCAATCGACCTTAGGGTAAACGAACAATTGTTTCTCTTTTTTTTATTTTTATACCCTTGCAGAGGGTATTATAATTTTGGTCAAAAGTGTGCAACGCAGTGAAGGAGACATCTCCGACCATATAAAGTATATATATTCTTGATCAGGATCGCCTCCTGAGTTGATATAAGCATGTCCGTCTGTCCGTCTGTCCGTCTGTCCGTCTGTCCGTCTGTCTGTCCGTCTGTCTGTTTCTACGCGAACTAGTCTCTCAGTTTTAAAGATATCGAATTGAAACTTTGCACACACCCTTCTTTCCTTTGCACGCAGTATATAAGTCGGAACGGCCGGGATCGGCCGACTATATCCTATAGCTGCCATACAACTGATTGATAGGAAATGCCATAACTTAAGTGCTTGTAAAGTTAGGGAGTTGAGATTTTCTATGGGTTTTATTTTTGGCCAATCAATTCGACCTAGCAAATTTTATAAGGATCGGCCGACTATATCCTATAGCTGCCATATAACTGAACGATCGGAAATGCCATAACTTTGGTGTTTGTAATATTAGGAAGTTGGGATTTTCTATGGGTTTTATTTTTGGCCAATCAATCCGACCTACCAAATTTCATAAGGATCGGCAGACTATATCCTATAGCTACCATATAACTGAACGATCGTAAATGCCATAACTTTGGTGTTTGTAATATTAGGAAGTTGGGATTTTCTATGGGTTTTATTTTTGGCCAATCAATCCGACCTACCAAATTTCAAAAAGATCGGCCGACTATATCCTATAGCTGCCATATAACGGAACAATCGGAAATGTCATAACATTGGTGTTTTTAAAGTTAGGAAATTGGGATTTTGTATGGGTTTTTTATTTGGCCAATCATCCGACATACCAAATTTCGTCAGGATCTTTTCAGATTTACCTTTAAACCTAATTTAGAATTGTTATTGAGCTTCTGGTACATATAAGAAAATTTGTACTTAGTCATAGAATATGTCATAGAATATGGCTATCATAGCTATCATCATCAATAAAATCAATCAATAAAATTCAACCCCCTCGAACTTTTCCTTATTGGCATTAAAATAGAAATAGATTTATTAAATATTATTTTGAATCTGTCGGTGATCCATCTTTTTATACCCTTGCAGAGGGTATTATAATTTTGGTCAAAAGTGTGCAACGCAGTGAAGGAGACATCTCCGACCATATAAAGTATATATATTCTTGATCAGGATCGCCTCCTGAGTTGATATAAGCATGTCCGTCTGTCCGTCTGTCCGTCTGTCCGTCTGTCCGTCTGTCCGTCTGTCTGTCCGTCTGTCTGTTTCTACGCGAACTAGTCTCTCAGTTTTAAAGATATCGAATTGAAACTTTGCACACACCCTTCTTTCCTTTGCACGCAGTATATAAGTCGGAACGGCCGGGATCGGCCGACTATATCCTATAGCTGCCATACAACTGATTGATAGGAAATGCCATAACTTAAGTGCTTGTAAAGTTAGGGAGTTGAGATTTTCTATGGGTTTTATTTTTGGCCAATCAATTCGACCTAGCAAATTTTATAAGGATCGGCCGACTATATCCTATAGCTGCCATATAACTGAACGATCGGAAATGCCATAACTTTGGTGTTTGTAATATTAGGAAGTTGGGATTTTCTATGGGTTTTATTTTTGGCCAATCAATCCGACCTACCAAATTTCATAAGGATCGGCAGACTATATCCTATAGCTACCATATAACTGAACGATCGTAAATGCCATAACTTTGGTGTTTGTAATATTAGGAAGTTGGGATTTTCTATGGGTTTTATTTTTGGCCAATCAATCCGACCTACCAAATTTCAAAAAGATCGGCCGACTATATCCTATAGCTGCCATATAACGGAACAATCGGAAATGTCATAACATTGGTGTTTTTAAAGTTAGGAAATTGGGATTTTGTATGGGTTTTTTATTTGGCCAATCATCCGACATACCAAATTTCGTCAGGATCTTTTCAGATTTACCTTTAAACCTAATTTAGAATTGTTATTGAGCTTCTGGTACATATAAGAAAATTTGTACTTAGTCATAGAATATGTCATAGAATATGGCTATCATAGCTATCATCATCAATAAAATCAATCAATAAAATTCAACCCCCTCGAACTTTTCCTTATTGGCATTAATATAGAAATAGATTTATTAAATATTATTTTGAATCTGTCGGTGATCCATCTTTTTATACCCTTGCAGAGGGTATTATAATTTTGGTCAAAAGTGTGCAACGCAGTGAAGGAGACATCTCCGACCATATAAAGTATATATATTCTTGATCAGGATCGCCTCCTGAGTTGATATAAGCATGTCCGTCTGTCCGTCTGTCCGTCTGTCCGTCTGTCCGTCTGTCCGTCTGTCTGTCCGTCTGTCTGTTTCTACGCGAACTAGTCTCTCAGTTTTAAAGATATCGAATTGAAACTTTGCACACACCCTTCTTTCCTTTGCACGCAGTATATAAGTCGGAACGGCCGGGATCGGCCGACTATATCCTATAGCTGCCATACAACTGATTGATAGGAAATGCCATAACTTAAGTGCTTGTAAAGTTAGGGAGTTGAGATTTTCTATGGGTTTTATTTTTGGCCAATCAATTCGACCTAGCAAATTTTATAAGGATCGGCCGACTATATCCTATAGCTGCCATATAACTGAACGATCGGAAATGCCATAACTTTGGTGTTTGTAATATTAGGAAGTTGGGATTTTCTATGGGTTTTATTTTTGGCCAATCAATCCGACCTACCAAATTTCATAAGGATCGGCAGACTATATCCTATAGCTACCATATAACTGAACGATCGTAAATGCCATAACTTTGGTGTTTGTAATATTAGGAAGTTGGGATTTTCTATGGGTTTTATTTTTGGCCAATCAATCCGACCTACCAAATTTCAAAAAGATCGGCCGACTATATCCTATAGCTGCCATATAACGGAACAATCGGAAATGTCATAACATTGGTGTTTTTAAAGTTAGGAAATTGGGATTTTGTATGGGTTTTTTATTTGGCCAATCATCCGACATACCAAATTTCGTCAGGATCTTTTCAGATTTACCTTTAAACCTAATTTAGAATTGTTATTGAGCTTCTGGTACATATAAGAAAATTTGTACTTAGTCATAGAATATGTCATAGAATATGGCTATCATAGCTATCATCATCAATAAAATCAATCAATAAAATTCAACCCCCTCGAACTTTTCCTTATTGGCATTAATATAGAAATAGATTTATTAAATATTATTTTGAATCTGTCGGTGATCCATCTTTTTTTTTTATGAACTAGTTAAAACAAAGGATTGATGCTGGTTTCCGTGATATTTATTATGAATCCTCACATACTCAGCCCCCTCACCACGACAAGGTCTCAATCCACGAGAGGGAAATATTATAATAGCTTAATCTATATTGCACTTTATAAAAAAAAAATTATCACAATCTTGAAACAATATAATAATATATTTCTATTTTACCTCAATATATACAATTCAAATAAATAAATAAGTTAATAAATTAATAAATAAATTAATAAACTAATCCTAATATCTATATTTAAGAAAAATTCCATCATGATGACTATAGCTCGTTTTATATGTAAGAGCAACAGCATTCCTCAGCTCATTTTCAGCAAATATCCAATCAATTTGCGTCAAATGTTTCGTAGTTGATTGGAATTAGATTAAATTCATTTAAAGCTTCCTCAAGTCGATCAGTGGTTGTGGATCTGCAAATATTAAAATCTCCTAAAATAACCAATTTGCTATTATTTTCTAAGCTGCGTATCCTTTCTACGTCCGACATAACTTCATTACGAAATTGAGCTATAGGAAACGTTGGATTCCTATAAACAACAATGAAGGATGTATTAAGATATTTGAAGGCAATTGATTGGTATATAGTTCTTGAGCTCAAAGACTTATTTGTCTCAAACAAGAAAACTACATTTTCGGCAATATTTTGCTTGGCATAAATCATAATTCCATTTTTGCCAATACCATTCAATCGATTGCTATCAATTCTTCTTATTATGTCGAAACCTTGGTAAGAAAAGTCTTCGCTGGGAAGAGTCCAAGTTTCGACAAAACAAAGAAAATTTGCACAACAAATAATAGGGTCGTTAAAAATATCTTCGCGATGGCTTCGAAGAGACTCAACATTATGGTAATAAAGGGAGATGTCTTCGTTTCTGTTAACCACAAAATCATAATGCGTAGTCAAAAACTTTTCCTCTCTTAACTTTTGAAGTTCGTCTTGGACATTTGGAGCTCCAAATCTTGTTGGAGCAACAAAGTCGCCTAGAAGAAAAAGTCCTGATGCGCTAGTGGCTCTGCTGCATCCAACATATAACGAAGCTCGCTTGATGCCTCTTTTAAGATGCACGGCGACTTTGCTATATGTTGCTCCTTGGCTTTTGTGGATGGTAATAGCCTCAGCAGGAACAATTGGAAATTGTTTTCGGTCAACAGAAGCATGCTCCGATCTTCCACATTGAAAAACTCGAGAGGCTTTTACTATTGGAGTCCATTCGGGATCGGGACTGTTCCGAACTTTTGATCTGGCGATAGCGCCAACCGTGGGTTCAAAAAATTTAATCCAAAGTCGCGTTACTAAATTTGAGCCATTCACTAAGCAATGGTCAATTAGCATCAGCTGACCAGTTGCTCCATTTACAAGTCCGTCACTTGTGTCTATATTGACGGTCACCATATATTTAGCAGTTGTTTTGAGATGAAGAACATATGGCAAGCCCTGTGTTTCAGAGGTTTTCATATTTTGAGCATATCTTAACGTGTTTTCTCTGTTTCGTGTAGATATGTTCGCAGTTTTCACTGTATCAACAGCAGTGGAAACCAATTCCTCCGTCCCAATTCGCGCTAGTTTTAGGGAATTGTAATTGTTAACTTCTTCGTTAGAAGAAAATAAATGAATGGCATCATCAGGAACTTCGCTGGGTGAAACAACTCTTTGTTTAAGGAGCTCCATATCTGCTATTGTCATGCAAGCCTCAGATAAATGATTTAGGGCTTGAGCAAATGCATGGTCGCCTCTTTGGCGCATTATTTCAGTAAGCTCAAAATACTTAAAGTTGTTCCATAAGCTATTTCCTGCTAAAACGCTATAAGGATTAATTGTCCTCTCCGAAAATATCCAACTGTCTCCAACTGGGGAAAGCTGCTTTAGATCTCTAAAAACTATAATTGATTTTCCACCAAAACTTAAGTCAGGGCTTCGGAATATTTGACGAAGCCGTTGATCCAAAAATGGAAGCATTTTAGAACCAACCATATAAATTTCATCAATTATAATCAGTTGGAGATCAATCAACTTGCAATGAATTGTATTTAAACTATCATTGCTTAAAGGTCTTAAGGGACCTGAAGCCTGATTAATTGGAAGAGAAAACACTGAATGCAGAGTCAGTCCTCCAATTCCAAAAGCAGCTTTTCCAGTCGGAGCACATAATAAAACCTTTGCTGAATCCGTAGCACCAGGAACCTTATTTGCTCGCCAAGTCACAGACTGATAGATGGTAGAAATCAGTCTGCTTTTTCCTACACCGGCCCCTCCACCAACATATTCGTAAAAAATATTTTTACAAACAACATTATGCATCACATGTGCATAATATAGTCTTTGTTTGTAGTTGAGGGACCGAGTTAGCGAGCAAAGGTCATCATTGGAAACTAACGGGGGGAGTCTAATTAATTGAAGTTCGCCGTCTTCTTCAGGGTTGTTTATCGCATTGTCATCCTGAAGAATATTTACGTTTCGCTCTATATTTGGTACAGCCAAAGCTCTAAACTCTTCGTCTAAAAATTGGGAGGCAGGTTCTTCCGCATCAGGAGCATTATCTCCCCTATCCTCTTGCAAATCTTCCAGAACTCTCTCTAACTCCATATCATCAAACACATCATAGTTCCTTTTCATTATCTTAATGGCTTCATGGTTTACTCGGAATGTGTTTGCAATGTCGTTGGAAAGAAGTTCAGCTTCTTCATTTCGCCAAGGATAAAAGAGCATTAAATGCTCTCGGAAATAATCGGAAGGTGAAGAGTTTATGCTAAAGCGAACCCACCTTAGAATCAGGGGATGCCTACGTTTCTTAACGCAACCAGACCCATCCAACAGTGGATAACTTTGCTCAGCAACTTCATCTTCGTCATCTACCTCCACATCATTTGCTTCATCATAGTCTTCCCTATGATTAGCGGCAGATCGTGCAATCCGCTTGACAAATCTGTACCAAGCTGCGAAATCTGCTAAACAAATTCCTTCCAACTGCTCATGCCTTTGCACATATCGGTCAAGAATATTACGCTCAAAAATATCCACCGAGTTGTTTGGAAGTCGCTCTAATTCTTCATTTGAGCGAGCCAATCGAACTCGTTTGTCTGGATGGCAAGTGTTTACAAAAATAGTACCTTCACTTGCCTCCGACATATGCAGCCCCAAAATATTGTAAGCTGCTTCTTGGGCCGATATTTCTGTAGCGTTAATAAACTTATTCCCTATGTGCTGTAATTTCCTTTTAATAGAAATATTCCCATGGCTTATTTCTGCCATGGCTTCACGGAGCAACTGCGATACGCCTCTGTTTGACTTGTTTATGTAGTTAATGATATAACTACAACAGGCGTACGCATCTAGGATAAATTGAATATCCATATTAGCTCTGTGTAAGCTTAGAATATCTCTATTATAAGCATTGAGCAGTCGGTCGGAGAATTGTCTGCGAAGAAAAATTTGTGGCTTTTTTAAGCTGGAACGTAAGGCTAGCTTGTAGGCTTCAAAATTAGTTTCAAGGTGGGACAGAAAATTATCAAAATTGTTAAACAAAGCTGCGTCTTCATTTGAAATAGTCCTTAAAGCTTCCTTAATTTTTTTAAACAAAGTTTTATGATCTTCAATATTGACTTCGTTTTCTTCTATTGGATGCAAAATAAGCGTTTCGGGCATAGGAGGATATGGCATATTGAATCGGCAGAACTCCTGTCCGCGTAACTCTCTTAGGCAAGAAGCACTATGCTTATGGCGTTGATACTGAATTACTTCTTGTAGTTCAGTATCGTCTCCATTTGTAGTAATAAACCTATCAATAAAGTTTATTACTTGCTCGGTATTTTCGGCGTCTTCGAGCTTAGGAGCACCAGCAAGCCAGTACATGCCATGAGAATGCGGAGATCCTCTGTGCTGGAACTCGATTCTCCAATAAAAATGAGAAAGATTAAATTCCCCAAAAATATCGGTTTTGAACAATTTCATTAATTGTCGCAACCTGTAATCGAAGTATCGAGAGCACGTCACTGGATCAGATCGGATTAACCGAGCCTTTTCGGAGCTGGAAAGAGCTGCCGCTTCTTCCTCGCTTATAGCCCTATTATCCAATAGAAGAGACAGGATAACTAAAAGTTCATTCCACTTAGTTTCAGCAGCGGAAAGAGTTATGAAAAACGTTGGCAGCCCAAATTGTCGAATCATGGCTATAACTTTTTTTTCTCAGCCTCCCAATGAGCTGGTGCAGACCGTAAGCCTTTTAGGATGTGGTAGCCATCATCATGTTGCACAAGACGGTCAACAAATGATTCATCCCGCAGATTACCAGCGGTAACCGCTCCCGACTTTTTGCGTAAAGCAATTGAAATTGAATTTTGTATGCGCTGCATTTCGTAAAATTTATACATGTATAAAACTTTTGGAACTACAGCGCAACGACGGTCGTAAAAACGGATTTGGGATCTGGCTTTTTCGCATAGGTTGTATTTCCTTTAAATATTTCTCCGCAAGAAATAGTTGGAAAGGAAAGTTCCTCTGCGTCTTCGTCAAGCGTTAAGCTTGTTGGCCGGCGGCCTTCACCCGGTGCCAATGCAATGCGCTGAATTGCAGTATCATTATTTTCCAATAATGTTTCATGGCCTCCGGGATTTAAATTGTCTTCGAGCTCTGCAGCATTTTGGGAGTGGTGTTGCTGGTGAAGAAGTTGCTCTACTGCTTCGCGATCAGATTCGTCAGCAATAAAAGGAATTTCATTAATTCCTTGAAGTTCTGTTAGCCAGGATTCGTTTAGTGAAATGTTGTGCTTTCTGTAGAGCTCGGTATTCACTAAGTACCGTACAGCTTCAAGAACCCGAGCGGGTCTAATAGTTTCAGTCATGAAATTGTGAGCGTACTCTAGTCTCCTTTTTAAATGGACTTGGATGACATGGGTAGAGTCGAAAGAGCGTGGAAGCGCAGTCACAATATCGGGAACTGAAATTGGAACATTCACCACTGCCCCTCTGATTCCACATTGCCTTTCATAGCCGAGGGAAATAATCCTCATAAAAGGGATTCTCGGTGAAATAAGGCGTTCTTCGAGGCAGGTGAGTCCATTTAAGCACTCAGGGATTTCTGGGAAATCGAACCCATTAGAAAGGCAGAGTGATGGGAGTTTGCCAAGAGAAATGGCACGACGACAAGTGTGGCAAAAGTTATATTTGCCGGACGGACTTGGAAATTTTCTTGACAAATAAAAGGCGTTGCCAACGTTTAGGAGAGGAAATTTAGAGGAGATAGCCAAGATGGATAATCCACTTACCTGCGAACGGAACCATGTTCCTCCACAGCAAATACAAATAGCCGTTGGGCCTTCCTTAATGTTCCTGTGGTACAAATCCCTCGCTGATGATCGAATCCTATTTCGCTGTTGTCCTCGTTCCTGTTCCAGTTCATCCTCCGAAAGTTGAGCTCTTGCGTCCATGTTTCTTTGCGACTGCCTTTGGGAGGCATCGAGTCGATTTTGTGAGTCCATCCTAAAGTTTAATAACCGATCCTCTGCCATTTGCCGAATTTGTTCTTCCCGAATCCTCCGCTGTTGTCGTGTTTCCCGGCGTTGTGATGTGTTTATCCGTTGCTCCTGTGATCTAGCGATGGGATTTCTCCTGGTTGCTCTCCTGTTATCGGCGTCCCTTTCCCGTTCTCGCTGCCTGTCTTCCATATCCCTTCGTCGCTGTCGGTGCTCTCCAGTGTTCCTTTCCTGTTCCCTTGCACGTTCCTCTGGGTCCTCGCGATGAGCAGCTCGTGCTGCGGCATCCCGAATTCGCTCTGAAATTCGAAATTCGGGATTGTTCCTCCGAGAGGCATGGTCAGCAGTATTTTGCACCTGCTCTTGTCGCCGTTCCTCGGTGACCTCTCGACGAATAGCACGCGCTCCGGCGTCCCGTACCCGTTCAGGATTTCGGTACTCCGGAATAGTCCTCCGAGTAGAGTGCTCAGCAGTGTTTCGCAACTGCTCTCGTCGTCGCTCCTCGGGGTCCTCTCGACGGATCGCGTGTGCATCCATGTCCCGAACCCGTTCAGGATTTCGGTACTCCGGAATAGTCCTCCGAGTAGAGTGCTCAGCAGTGTTTCGCAACTGCTCTCGTCGTCGCTCCTCGGGGTCCTCTCGACGGATCGCGTGTGCAGCCATGTCCCGAACCCGTTCAGGATTTCGGTACTCCGGAATAGTCCTCCGAGTAGAGTGCTCAGCAGTGTTTCGCAACTGCTCTCGTCGTCGCTCCTCGGGGTCCTCTCGACGGATCGCGTGTGCATCCATGTCCCGAACCCGTTCAGGATTTCGGTACTCCGGAATAGTCCTCCGAGTAGAGTGCTCAGCAGTGTTTCGCAACTGCTCTCGTCGTCGCTCCTCGGGGTCCTCTCGACGGATCGCGTGTGCATCCATGTCCCGAACCCGTTCAGGATTTCGGTTCTCCGGAATAGTCCTCCGAGTAGAGTGCTCAGCAGTGTTTCGCAACTGCTCTCGTCGTCGCTCCTCGGGGTCCTCTCGACGGATCGCGTGTGCATCCATGTCCCGAACCCGTTCAGGATTTCGGTACTCCGGAATAGTCCTCCGAGTAGAGTGCTCAGCAGTGTTTCGCAACTGCTCTCGTCGTCACTCCTCAGAGTCCTGTCGACGGGTTGCACGTGCCTCCATATCCCGAGCCCGCTCAGAAACACGATAGTCCAGGTCCTGTCGACGATTCGAATGCCTTGCAGCATCCTGAACGGATTTCTGGGTTAGTCCTCCGAGATGCATGCTCAGCAGTGTTTCGCAACTGCTCTTGTCTTCGCTCCTCAGAGTCCTCCCGACGAGTTAAATGCGCTTGTGCGTCCCGAATCCGTTCAAGGTTGCGAACCCGACTTTCCTCCCGAAAGTTAGGGTTATTGCCGCGAACATTGGCGATATGTTGAGAGTTCCGAGCTCTTATTTGGGACGCATTCCTTTCATAGCGGGCTCTACTGCGGCTTAAAGCTGCTTGGCGGCGTTGCTCCTGGGACAAGCGTGTTACACGTGGCATTTCTAATAGCGCTGCATGAAAAAATAAAAATTATGGAATGATAGCATATAAAATCACCTACATGGAATGCCGTCCACGGCTATAATAAGATTTTAGGAGAATTTGAAAGTTAATGAGTTATTAGCGAAATATACTTACCAAAGTTTGTGTTTCAAATATTACTCGAAAACAATTTTTTAATTTTACCACTGATACAAATTACTTTCTCACTCTTTTGCACTGTTAAAAATACTTCCGCTCTCTTTAAATTTTTGCACTTGAAAAAATACTTTT
Source organism: Drosophila rhopaloa (assembly GCF_018152115.1). Lineage (NCBI taxonomy): Eukaryota > Metazoa > Arthropoda > Insecta > Diptera > Drosophilidae > Drosophila > Drosophila rhopaloa. The sequence continues at coordinate 12,682,530 of NW_025335034.1, read as the reverse complement.
CACTAACTGGCAGAGTAACGTCGTCACTCTATAAATTTTTTCATCGACTGATCTACGAATTATAGGATTTCTGAATATATAATCAAGTTAGGTAATATCCCAAATAAAAATGAATTGTCCCATGACCCTTTTAAGGTTCTCTAGCTTGACCCTTTTCAAAAAGGCAATGAAAATGCATTTTTTATGTATCTGGCTACCTGTTGTGCAATTTAGGTCCTAATTTGTAGTGCTATTTTTTCCGATTCGACCATCAAAAAAGGGTATACCTGATATTGTACAGTTACAAAGCCACTCCTTAAATTGCACTCATACCTGCGTTACCGGTTGCGCAATGCAGGTTCTTTGCACAATTCTTGCCCCTTGCACGTGTTCATTGAACCAATTAAGGGTTTGCCAAATTATACCTGCTTATAATGGAAAAATCCCGTGGATTTCTTTGAATGAAATGTCTCTGTTATCTAAAAAGTAAAGGGTTGTAAACTTAAGCGTTACTGTCACTCCTTTGCATTATAAAAGAGGCTGAAAGGGTAGATATGTTAGAATGCATCATATGAATAATTTTGGAGAATATAATTTACAGTATGTTCTGCAAGGGTATATCAACTTCGGCTCCGCCCGAAGTTAGCTTTCTTTTCTTGTTTTTATTTTTTTTATTTATCTTTGCTTTTATTTATTAAAGACTAACAACTAATTTTGAGACTAACAATAAGTTTACGAATCTTAACATTAAAATTTAACTAACAGTATAATAAGACTGCATTCTGGCTGCGCGTCCCTCAAGTCGGTCGCTGGGTGGGTAGGTCATTGCGACGAAGGCGTTATTGGTTGATCAACCTTGTAAGACCTCTCGCTAGGTGGTTAGGGTGCAACGATAGCTTGGTAAAGTACTTTTCCTTCTGTTCTGCGATCGCTTCTTTGACTGGTAGAATGTTTAAGTCGCGATGTATGTTTTCGTTGCGAACGTACCACGGTGCCCCGGTGATTGTTCTCAAGATCTTCGACTGAGCTCGCTGGACTATGTCAATATTGCTATTGCTGGCATTCCCCCATAACTGAGAGCCGTACATCCATAAAGATTTTAGTACCGAGTTATACAGCAGCACTTTATATTCAAGACTAAGGGGAGACCGAGCGTTGATAAGCCAATGAAGGCTACTGGCTTTTAGCTTTAGGTGTCTTCTTTTGGCTTCAATGTGCCGGCGCCATGTGAGTCGAAATGGGTCATGTACTTCAAAATTCGTCTTACAAATATCAAGGTCAATAGGTCGAAAGTAACGAGTAGACCTTACAGGGATGGAGAACCGTATTTGACCCAGTAGGTAGCTTGAATTTACAAGACCAGTTATTAACTTATGAAGGAACATGACACCGTGACAGGTTCGACGATCCTTGAGGGAGGGCATGTTCAGTAGACGCAGTCTATCCACGTAAGATGGTAGGTGACGATGTGTTTCCCAGTTTAAACCACGTAAAGCAAACAAAAGGAACTGTTTCTGTACCGATTCGATAAGGTCTTGATGATTGGTATATTGAGGAGACCAAACACACGAGCAGTATTTCAGAATTGGACGAACCAAGGAAATATATAAGTGTTTCGTGGTATAGGGATCCTCAAATTCCTTAGACCAACGTTTAAAAAGGCAAAAACCCCTTTAGATTTACTAACAATAGTGCCAATGTGACCAGAGAAGTTTAAGTTGTGGTTGAATAACACTCCAAGGTCTGTTACGGAATTTATGTGTTCAAGATCATTCGACCCAATAGAATATGAGGTGAGGAGCAGCCTCTTCCCATAAAAGGACATCAATTTACATTTCGAGTTATTTAAAAACAGGAAATTCTGGATGCACTAAGAATGAAATTTGTTCAGATCGGCTTGCAAGAGATCATGGGAATTGGGGTTCGATAATGGCAAACAAAGTTTTACGTCGTCAGCATACATCATAACACAAGAAGAGAGAACTACTTGAGGCAAGTCATTTATGAAAATTCCAAACAGTAGGGGTCCTAGGTGGCTCCCTTGCGGAACACCAGAATTCACGTGAGCAGAGTTTGAGATTGTGCTTTTAAAAGCTACTCTCTGAGTCCGGTTCGAAAGGTATGTTGAAATCCACTTATTCAACATGATCGGGAATCCTAGTAATGTTAGTTTTTTTAATAATAACTGATAGTTCACGGAATCAAAAGCTTTACTGAAGTCCGTAAAAATAACATCAGTTTGAATGTTATTTTTAAAAGCGCTTCTAATGACTGAGGTAAATTCCTAAAGATTTGTAGTCGTTGACCTACGTTTCATAAAACCATACTGAGTTGGGGACATTACTGAGCTGCATTGGTGCTGTAGCTGAGCGGTAATAAGCTGTTAAAAAAACTTGGGGATCGCGCTCAGTTTTGCAATACCGCGGTAGTTTTTAATGTCCGATTTGCATCCTTATTTATGAAGTGGAATGATAAACGATTCCTTCCAAACTTCAGGGAAAAACGAATAAAGGAGGGATATCTGAAAAAGTTTAGATAAAGGTTTGCACAAAGCTACGGCACATTTTTTTATAAAAAGACATCTTGATTGTTTTCAGATTTTATGAGTCATCATCCTCACTAAGGGCGTGAAAAAACAGTTGGAGTGAGGAAGTGGGTAGGGGTAGGATGAAGTGTCATCGTAACTGAAAGACGAGTACGTGGACTGGAAAAATTTTGCAAATAAGTTCGCAATATCGGCGTCACTAGAGGCAGATGTCGTATCAAGGTGAAGACAAGTTGGAAATTGTTGCGCGATTTTCGTTTCGAATTAACAAATGCGTAGAACTGCTTGGGGCTATTTTGGAATTCTATTCTGCAACGGTTTAGGTAACCATTGTAACATACGGAATTATGGACTGAGAAATTTGAACGAGCTATTAGATACATCAAAAGGTCAACTTGGAGCCCAGTTAAATTTCTTAAAAAGTCTAGACTTGGAATTTGTCAGGAAAGAGAGTCTACGAGAGAACCAAGGGGGCTTTTGAGGCGCGTTTGCAGAGGGAAATGAGGGAACGAACGTATCGAAAGCAGAGTAGAGTATACCATAAACCTGTTCTACAATATGTAAGGGATTATCGTTTGAATCCATAAAAGACCAGTCGAGTTCCGATAAATGCCTATTCAATTCTGCGAATTTAGCTCTTCGAATACAGCGAAAAGATGCTGGTTCGATTTCGGAACATGACTGTAATGGAGCTGAAGCTTCTAAAGTAACCTCAAGTGTAGTCTTCAGGATTGGAGAGAGGGCTAATTCGAGTAACGAATGCATTGGCGAACTCCGAGACAAAAATAAGGTCTAAAACTTTTTTGGAGCAGTTCAAGATTGAGTTCGGTTGTCCTAATGAAAGATCAATAAGACCGTGAACAATCTCATGGGCCGTGGTGGGAACGAGAGCAAAAGAATCCGTTGATGTCATCCAGGAAATGTCAGGGAGGTTAAAGTCGCCCATTACAATAAGATAATCGTTATAACCGAGGGTTGAATGAATACTCTGTATTTGAGCCAAATGCTGAAGGTAGAGGCTAATATCAGAACGACGGGGAATATACGAGCATGATATAAAAACGAAAAAATCATGAAGCTTTATCCGAACTGCAACAAACTCTAATATGCTGTCCGTACCAATTATCGGAATACGTTGAGAGACAAGATCGGACTTGACGGCAATAAGAACACCACCGCCAAGACGCATTGAACGGTCACATCTATAAATAACATAAGCACCAGCAAATATTTCGCAGTCAGACACAGAGGAATTAAGCCACGTTTCGGTAAAAGCAATCACATTGCATCGAAGGACACACTGTTGACGTGCAGTTTACTAAGTTTGCTCAATAAACTGCGAACGTTCTGGTAGTGCAGGGAAAAGGAATTGTTTAGTTTTTTGGAACGTTAGTTGAAGGAATCTGAGGCCCGTGGACCCGAGGATTAGGCATGTTTACATACTCGTGAACAATAACATGTTTAGGCCATATAGAAACATCGAGAGCCTTATTAAGATGTTCCGCAGGAAATCCAATTTTAAACGAAAATATTTCACGTCTCTGCTTAAACTTGAACTTCAAGACGGTTAGTTTTTGGTTATTGCAAAGTCTATTAAATCGGGTAGTTTCCTTGGGTCTGTCGGCCAGTATGTTGGTCTGCCAGGAGAAACATACTCTAGCTTGTTCTTGGCTATTATAACTGCATTTAGAGCTGTTTTCCTTTTGGAGTCACAAGACGTAATCCACAGTGTGTGTGCTTGGCGTTGTAGTCCCCTGCTGCTATGAAGTGGTCTTCTCGTGAGTTGAAAAACTCCATAAACTCATCTTCAGCTATAGTGAAGCGAGGGGGGCAGTATACGGCGGCTAGTGTAAGTTGGTTGCCAGTATTTATTTGTATATTTATATATTTATTTAGAGGGCTCAGCTTCCTTTTGATTTGGATGTAGCGATCCATACCAGTCTGCATAGCCGGCTTAGCACGTTCATTGGTTTTGTTCTGTTTTTCGGGCAGCGCAGCGGCAGACGTATTAATATTTGCGCTGCTAGCTGATGATGTCATTAAACGCGCAGTCGATACAGTTGCGCTTGTTGTTGTAGTTACAGTTGACGTTGTTAAAGAAATTGCGGTGCTAGTTACTGCTGATGAGCTTAGGTTATTGCATACCTGCATTGGAGTACATTCAGTGCAGTTTGTCACCCGAAACATTTTTAACTTGTTCCAACTCCCAGAATCGTTTAACTAGTTTTTCAAGTGGCCAGACTCCTCAACTATGCTCACCATAGCACACGCTTCAGTCCCTTGGGGTTGTTTTCATTTACACCTCCCTGACACCAACCAACCAAAAACAGTGTTTTGCAAAGTCAAATACACCGAATAAATCTTGTTTAATTTGGCCATCTTTTAGAAGATCAAAAAACACGTCTGCTCCAAGCAGCAGATCTACGTTTTGTGGCTTATGAAACGCTGGATCAGCAAGCGGTATATTTGGAGGAATATTAAGAGATTCAATGGAAATGCCTTTTTCTGGGTGATAAGGGGAAATAGATTTTAGAACGACGATGTCAATTACCATTTCAAATTTATGAATTCGAGAACTAATTGTTGTTTGCACAACTTGGTGCGCAGATAAGCTAGATTTTCCAATTCCCAACAAATTAATTTCTTTTCGAATCCGTTTTAGCTGCAAACCTCACGCCAACTCGTCCGTTATAAAATTGACCTGGGAACCTGAATCCAAAAGTACCCTGGCTGGCTGAATCTGACAGGAGCCACCTTTAATATCTACTACTGCTGTCGCCAAAACAACTTGCTGTGCATCGAGGGCGATTGCATGATTCGACGACAACAGATTTGAATGTTCTGCAGCTTGCACTCCTATATGGCTAGCCACTGGATCTAAATTTTGTTGCATGTTTGCGTCAGTAGTATAGCGATGTAACAATGTATGGTGGGACTTTGCATTATGCCCTTTTCTCAAACAATTTATGCAAAGTAGGACCCCTTTGGCAAATTTAAAACGAGCTATGACAGAAGCAGTTGAGGATGTTGGACATGTCGTGATAAAATGGTCATTAGACTTGCAGAACGAACATTTGGCTGTTTCACGGGTTCTAATTGTTTGTGATACTGCCAATGAAGTTTTGCCAAATTGCTTGTTTCTAGTATCTTGTTGTCCTATGCGACCTTTTGAGCGTCCACTTGTAGCCTCTTTAGCCGACAAATGCTGAAAGCGCCTATTAAGGGCAGTAACACACTCAGACCATAACGGAATTTTTTGATGATCTAAATTCTCTTCCCACCTGGAGCGAGTCTTTCCGTCAACCTTTAACATGACAACGTGAATTAATAGTGCGTTTGCAATAACCTATTCGTCGCCAACGGACAACAAGGACTCAAATATGGCCGATACTGTATCAATAAGCGACCGCAATGCGCTTGCAGATGGACTTTGGATAGCCTGTATCTCAAAAAGCCGAGATATGCCATCAAAAAAAATTAGGCACTCGTTGTCATAAACTTGCTTTAGAGCAGCCAGAGCCTTCGCATAATTCTGATCCGTCACCTGAAAGGCTTTTACAGTACCTAACGCTTCGCTTTCTAAGCAACATAATAAATGATTAAACTTTTCAACGTTGCATAGGAATGGGTCACTATCAATTATGCTCGAAAATAATCCAAAAAAGTTTTTGAATTCAAAATAATTACCACCAAACTTGGGGAACTGCATACGAGGAAGGTGCCTTGTATTCGATAGAGTTGTAATTAACACTGATTCGTTTAGATTGTTTGGCGGGCTGGAGTTTTTACTGACAATAACAAGGCCCTGGTTAGCACGCATAAATCTTCAAGTTCAGATCGCGATGACAAGTCCGAATCGACATACTCAATTTGCAGTTGTAACGAAAACGCACGATCGATATACGTATCGAAAATACTCAAACGACAATCCAACTGTACAGCGTTAAACGAAATCTTTTTATTTTGCACGGCTTTAGCTATACGATTTATATCCCTTTTAACTCAATCCAATTTTTTCATAATATTTTCTGAATCAGCTTTTTCTGTCAGAAGCTCCACGACGTTTAGGCATTTTTAAGAAAATTACAAAAATATTTTTTATTTATTTCACAAGGTTTTAATTCTGGAAAATGTTCCACTGTAACTCCGAATTAAATCACTCAATCCAATCGAACTTCGTATAAGTGATCTTCAATTAACTAAGCGCAGTGTTATCCAAAATAATTTTCCATTATTGCGCAGAGCTGTTATTACATATCCACAATGTTCCACTGTCACCCCAAGCCAAATCACATAAAAAGGGCTCGATGTGGTTCGACCATAAGAGTGAGTTCCATATAGACGAGCGCAGTGCAAACAATGAGTGAAAAGCTACCATGCAAATCACTCAACTTTTTTTAATGTATATAAATAACTGTGTGCAATTATGTATGCAGCCACAGCAAAACGAAACTGGCACAATTCTTTTCCTGTGACACTTTCACTGTTACTTGCGAATTAGCGGTAATATAAATGTGGCCTTATGCAATGTGTATATGCCTATATGAAATATATTTTATTAGGTTTTTACCTTATTTGTTTGATGCCAACTATTTTTGTAATATGGCATTCTCACTCTCAAACGAATTTTTGCGATGAGGGCTTTCAATCCAAATTTAATTGCCCCGCGTCCAGAAATTGGCTCCATCCAAATTTTTCAAAATGCCTCCAACGATCCGGCTCCAACGAAATGGGTCCGACGAAAATGTCCAACGGCTCCAACGAAATGGGTCCGATGAAAATATCCAAAGATATAAATTCCTCAAAGTGTCCAATTTTATGGCACAAAATTTCCACACGGGGGGTTCCAAAATGTTCGTGCAAATCACGAAGGCCAATACGGCAATTTATTTCAACTAATAATTCGGACAGACGAGAACAAAACTTGTGGACACCTTCGTTTCCAAATTGAGAGTGATCTACTCAAATTTATTCAAGCTCTTCTAAAGCCATTAAATGAGTTTTAAAGTTACAATAGTAGTTATTGCGAGTGCGACGGAGTGAAAGCTCTTTTTAATACAAGAGCGCAAGTTCGACTTCATCAGATTTTAGGTACTAATTGTTACAAAAGTCAATCGCTACCGAATTGACTGAACAATCACCAAGGAGGAGGCCTACCCGTTGCCAGATATGCGGCAAATTTGCCCGTAGTAACGGTAGGGCGTCGAGAGAGAAGGGAGACGTTAAAGCTAGAGGGCGATATCAGAGAGTCCACGTGCCGTATGCAAAAGGAAATAACGGTACGGCAAGGACTTTGGAATCTACCGTGGTTGCGTGTGCAGAGGGTGAAAGGTCGAACGGTAAAACCGTGGACTTTAGACAAGGAGGCAGGAAGACGCCGAAAATTAACGGGATACGTCGACCTATATAAGCAGGCGGAGCGCTGGAAGCTGGATCAGTGAACAAGCAACCGAACGCGAGTGAACAACGTAAATCAAGTCAACATCAGGAAGCAAGCTATAGAACGCGAGTAAATACCACGCATCAAGTCAACATCAGAAGCAAGCAGAGCCTCACCGAATCAACAAGGAGCAAGATCGCTACATCGAGACGTTCGGGACTAAGAGTTGAAGTCTCCGAATTGAGATACAGGTAGCTGAGGTCCTTAATGCATCACGTGGCTAAGTCCAGGCGCTTTGTCCCGGCCCCGAAGCCAAAGACAACGGAAGCGTTCCGGAGAAATGAGCAACGAGTCGACGGAGAGCGACGGTCGTGGAACACCCACAACTCAACGGAGAAGGCGTTAAGGCACTAATTTGTCACCATTAGTCCCGGGCCGAGGCCAAGTCGGAAAATAAAGATCATCGAACATACATCCTAACATTCTTTGCGTTCTCACTAAACAGTCGGGCGGTCACGTTTTTATAAATTTGGTGGGACTGACAACACAAGCTAAGCTAGCCGCACGATATTCGTAGCGAGCAGACAACAATAAAATCAGTTCTTTACAGAACGATACTACAACGTTCCTAGAAACAGAGCTGGCATACTTCAGCACAATGACGGGAACATCGAATATGGCAGAGCACCGAATAAAAATGAAGGCTGACAAGTTAATCAAGCAGAGATACTACCCCAAGAAAAAACAAGGGGAAACAACGCAAAAGTGCGAGGGAAAGACCTATTCTAGTGGAGGGTAATACCGTTCGGACTCCACTCGGCGTCGTCAACATTTCAGCGGGTCTTGGACCAAGTAATTGGCCCCGAGATGTCACCTCACGCATTTGCTTACCAGGATAACATAATAGTGATCGGTTGCACGCTAAGAGAAGTGTTCCGGTGTCTAAGGGAAGCAAACCTGAGGCTGAATACAGAAAAATACCAATTCTTTAAGAAGGAACTGCTGTACCTGGGACATCAAGGGAATAGAAACAGATCCGGAAAAAGTATCCGCCATCACCGAACTGCAACCACCTTCGACCGTCAAAGAACTCCGGCAATACCTAGGAGTTGCTTCGTGGTACCGCCGATTTGTACCAGATTTTTCGAAAATCGTCAAGCCTATAAATGACCTGCTACGCAAAACGGAGCAATACAGACCCAGGACACTGAAAAGGTAATCTTCTACTCGAGCCGGGCACTGAACGGCGCGGAAAAAACTATAGAAGAACGGAGAAGGAGTGGTCGGCAATTGACTGGGCGATCCGGAAGCTCAAGCCGTATCTGGAAGGTTACCACATTAAAGTGGTAAAGAACATGGGCGAAAAGATAAGGACCCAGCCGCAGAAGTACCCGGACTTTGTGATGGAAGGTGAGACACTGTATAGAAATATACCACACAGAGCGGGCAGCGAAGACATCGCGCCATGGAAGATGTGCATTCTAAGGTCGCTACGAGAAACCGTGATGAAGGAAAACCACGACGCACCATCGGGGGGATAATACTGACCAGGCATGCATAGAAAAGCCCAAACCTATGTGAGAAAATGCCAGACTGAGATTTAAACCTTATCAAATGCAGGCGGCTCGCAAAATGCTAAACCAAGTGTCAAAGGAACCATGGGTCACGGTATGCGTAGAATTCGTCGGACCTAATAGATAGATTTTCGAAATGGGCGGAACTGGGGCCCCTGCGCAGTGCGACAGGGTCCCAAAGGTGGTCATAACAGGCACCGGAGTACAGTTTGAGTGTTTTACGAAAGAAGGGGGAAGACGGCACAGCAAAGACAGCTGTACCGTTAGGGAGCGAACGGCCCGGGGAAGGACATAACGGTTACATGTAAAGAGGAAGGCGCGCAACCGAGGTTTCGTGTAAGGGGAGCCCTGCGACAATCGGGCAGTAAAAATCGAGAAGTCAACATAAGCACAAGAATCACGAGGTCAGAAGCGCGCAGGAGGATATCGGCCCAGCAGGGATCCAGCCCGGGGCAATGATGGTCGGTAACCCGACCTACCCCGGAGCTGAAAGGGATCCACGTAGAGGACTCCACCCCCGAACCCGTGGTGAGCTCCGATGTCGACGTGGAGATGGTGGACGATCCTAGCGTCGAGCAGAGGGAGTGGCAGCTCCGGAGGGCGGCGACCGCATACCACCAGAGGCCCGAGACGCAGCCGGAGGAGCGGAACTCCCGATAGGCCATGTCGAGGCGGTCTGTCGGGCCGCGTTTGAGAACCAGAGGAGGTTTCGGGAGTCATCGTTGAAGGAGCAGCGCCGTCCCCTCCACGGTGGCTGCCGGAGGTGCCACCCACTCAACGCTACGCGGGGAAATCGCTGGAGAAGGGACCCTGGGTGTGGCCCGAGCCAACAGTCACCCGTGGACCCCCGCAGCGGCAACAATCGACGCCCGAAGTAGCGCGCCCGCGGCTGCATTTCACCCTGCAGCGGGCCACCTCTGCGCTCTCCAGCATGCCGCCAGCCCAGCGAAGGAGAGGCTGAGCTTGCGAAGGGCACCAGGAGGGTGAAAGCAAAAGAAATGCGAGAATACTCACCAGAATAGAGGAATTTCGAGGAAAGAGCGGTTGGCGAAAAGAGTTGAAGAGAGTTTGGAGAGTACATTTGGAGAGAGTTTGGAGAGTACGAGGAAAGAGAGTTTGGAGAGTATGTTGAAAGAGAGTTTGGAGAGAAGGAGCGGAGAGAGACGCCGGCGCACCGTGCGCGAAGGGATAACGGTAGAAAACGGACTTTGGACCCAAGTACGGTGCCGTGCTTAAAGATAAAAAGGAGAAGCAGAAGATTAACGGTCCAGCGTTGAAATCAGGATCAGTCGATCACAAGGAGTCAATCCGTCAAGATCAGTGAATTATCAAAGTCAAAGAACCAAGTCAACTAGCAGCAACACCAACAACCCCGTGGGAACTCTACAAGGAGAAAGATCGCTACTTCGAGACGTTCGGGATTGGGGCATCGGGAATTGGGACATGAATTGGGCTGAGGTGCGGAAGGCATCACACGGAAAAGTCAAGGCGGTTGTTTCCAACTTTGTCATGACCACACACTGGCGTATCGCCCGGCGAATCTGTCAGAGTCGAACAATAGAGTCCTGCGACGAGGAGCCGAGCTCGACTGAGCAGGACACGGCGCGAAGGATGAGCGGTCGATCGATTTGTAATTTCAAGAGGAGTTGTCCTGGAGAGCCCTGCGATTGCCGGCAAAGTGCCGGGACAGCCACTGTCCGACACCCCGAGTGCCAGAGTGCAACACCACCAGCCAGGAAGGGCAAGCTTTGGACTTGTTGAGGCGTTCAAGAGGAGTTGTCCTGGAGAAGCACAGCGGTTCAGCAAGTCCCGGAACGGCGGTCGAAGTAGAGCAGAGGGCAACGGCAGCGTCGCCAACAGACATCAAAGGCAGCCACGTCACGATCGCCGCACGGAACTCGTTGGGGAGCGCAGGAACGTCAACGACGGCAAGCAATAGTGTAAGGCTAGGTGGATTGTTCGTATGCGCTAGGCGTAAAGAAAAGTAAACTGGCGTTAGCCTGGCGTCAAAGACAGCAAGATACTTATCCGTACCCGAGGTACAGCGAATGCCTTCTCTCTCGCAACTCGGTGCTTAAAACAGCTTAGCAATATCTATTCTGAACCTCTGCCCTTAGGATCGTAACCCAATTCCCATGTCGACGACTTATTGATAGGAAAGTTAGGATTTAAAATCATTTAGCTCCGCTGAATTTGTATTGGCAGAAGTCCTTATCAAGCCCAAAGCCGCAAGAGCATTTGTTGATCCTGGTTGATAAACAATTTTGGGTGAACAACTTTCAATGAATACCATCTATTCATTCCGATATTTGCGTTTTTAAGATATAGAGAAGGAAAGAGGTCTATGATCCATACTACGGCTGAAAGTTCCTTAGTTCTGAATAGATGCGTCAAATTGTTCGGCTTTGGTTAGAGTTTTAAAATTGTGGTAATTGGTTTTTCTTTCTGAGAAAGTTTAACGGCTAAATCGTTCAGCTGTATTAAAGTTTTACGAGACTTTTTTTTGCCATTTTGTCCTTCTAAATATTATTCTTTCTTAAAGGTTTGAATATTTTATAATTATAGACATGTTTTCCGGATGGCTTTATATCACATTGTGAGAAACAACGTAACCCAGAAACTTTGTTTCCAATTTAAAGAAACTGGATTTTTCCATACGAATTTTATTTATTTATGAAACTTAGGCCATTTTTATGTTGTTCAATTGTTTTTGAAAATATAATAATGTCATCCATATAAACATGACACGTTTTACGGACTCATTCATTGCTCCAAATGGAATTCTCAGGAATTTGTATCTTCCATTATTTATTGATAATGAGGTTTTTCGTTAAGTTTTAATAATCTATTACGAGGGTGAGTCCTGATGTTAATAATCTTTAAAATCTTTTTTTGGTACCACTACTACAGGAGAATTATAAGGAAACTGCATATTTATTTTCAATTGCTCCTTATTTATAATATTTAATAATTCATCCTCCAAATATTTTTCTTGATTTGTAGTTGATATTTTTATATTGTTAATTTCTCGGCCGCGGATACTTCAACTACGACGTGTTTAAGATTTTTGATTCCCAAACTTTTATTTTTGTCGGATAATTCAACGACGGCGAGTTTAGAATTTTATATTCTTAAACTGTTGTTTTTGTCGGATAATTCAACGACGGCAAGTTCAGGATTTTGGTTTCTCAAAGATCAGATTCGGATCTGACTTGATCCTTTTTATCGAAGTATTTTAGTATTATAAATTCTTTAAATGGAAGAATGGTGTTTTCTTTCGACAAGGAAAGTTGGTTTAAAATGTCATTGTTATCATAATTTAATTTCTCTACCTTTCTGTTATATTTTATTACCCTCTTTTTCTGTGTCCATAACAGATCAAATTTTATCATGTGATTATACTTAATTATTATATATCCATTCAGTGTGGATACACTTTTATATATTGGTAGCTCATTTTTAGTTTTATAAATTTTTTTTTATCAAAAAATTGTCCCGGTTTTTATTAATATTTTTATTGTATTATTTATTTTATTATTAATTATCATTAAGGATATAAGCCTTCTTTTGATTCTGCCCTAAAAATGTCAAAAATGTCTTCAATATTTTTCAATCTCTTCGTTTTGTTAGCCGGCTGGTTAACAGTTCCTGTTTGTACTCGTTTTTTTTGGGTGGATACTCTTTTATATATTGGTAGCTCATTTTTATTTTTATAATTTTTTTATGTTAGCCGGTTGGCTAACAGTTCCTGTTTGATATTGCTTAGTGTTCTATGTTTCACTTCTTTAAGTTTGGTTCCATTTATTCTGAGTGCGAAAGAGTACACCAGGCGCTAAGGGGCTTGTTCTTTTGCAATGTTGGTTGACTGCTGAAAATGATGTACATAAGTTCCTATTTTTCTTGCCAGGAATCTTACGGCTTACAACCCGCCCAGCCGACCGAGGAGCACAGCCTATCTTTTCGTAGACGCGAGATATGAAAATAAAGGTAAGGGTCCGGGGAAAAAAGTAAAACAAGTTTTGTGCTAATAAATAGTTTTAAGAGCGGCAGAGAGCCAAAATGTAAGATTAAATAAAAAAGTCTATTATAGTCAGAACATAATCATCAGAAAGTAAAATGCAAGTCAGAATTAGTTCTACAAATTTATAATTTGCAGTTAATTTAGTCCAATCATCAGCTATCGAACTTCGGCTGCGTGCAGAAGTGTTTTCTTATCGCTCCGGAAAAACTTAGTCAATCAGTCGAAAACGTTCGAAAAATTAATAAACGCGAGGTTTTGCGTTTCGCGATGCAAATCGCATATCGTAAGCTAAAGTTTTAATTAATAAGTTTAATTAATTAAGTTTAATTAATTAAATAATTAATATTTACGCACTAACGATAAACAAATGAGTAAGAACGTGGATCAGCGCACTCAAACACAAAAGCAACAAGACGAAAACCGTAAAAAAATTCAGAGAGATCAAGACAAACGTCGTCTCTCTTTGGCCCGTAACAATGCTTATTTTACGGTGACGAATAATACTCTACAACCAAAAGTGCTTGAAGGTGCAAGTTTACTGACCGCCGAAAACCAGAGAGCTAGCTCTTGCTCTCCCGCCCTGATCTTCACCGCTCAAACGCCATGGAGTACGCAATGCAAGAACCCAACAGAGCTTCTGCCGCCTAGCGCAACAACAACAGCAACTACTACGGCTACTACAACGGTCTCTGTCGCCAACAATGCCAAAACGACTCCACTCTCTTCTTGTGCTGCGGGTAAAGCAACAACACAAAAAACCGTGCAAACGGCGAGAACAAAGCTACGGTAGAGAAAATGACAACTCTGCAAGCTGGTTCGGCCATGCAGACGGGCATGGATCGCTACATTAATATCTCCAAGCGCAAGCTAACACCCCCAAAAAACTCGGAAGGCAATAAGCCCAAAATAAATCGTTCCAACAAAGACCCTGAAAATCCCGGCCAATTAGACGAAAATAGATTTTCCATTCCGGCGGAGCCTGAAACAGACTCAGAACAATTAGCCCCAAGGAAACTAAAGCCCCACCTATTTTTATTCGGGAGAAAATCTCGAATGCCCTAGTCATTAAAATAGTTGAGCTTGTCGGAAAAGATAACTTTCAGGTTATTTCGCTTTTTTTTTTCGCGCGGAGTCCCACGGCCCACTTACCCGCCCAACCGACCGAGGGGGGCAGCCGTGTATCGTACGGCACGGTTCGCGATAAGATAGACGCGAGATAGGAAAATAAAGGTAAAGGTCCGGGGAAAAAAGAAATAGTTAGATCAATCTTGTGCCAATGAAGCAAGTATTAATCGTTTTAGGAGCGGCAGAGAGTCAAGATTTGATATTACAGGAAAAAGTTTATTACAGTCAGAACATAGTACTCTGAAAGGCTCATGCAAGGCATAGTTAGATCTACAATGATTTAAAATTAGGGGAATATAATTTCTAGTTAATCTACTCGGCACAGAAAATGTTAGCCGACTTAACAAGTCGGGGCAGTCAATATCACCATGTATAAGGTTATAAATGAGGATTGTACCAAGCATCGTTCTACGGTTGGCTAGGGAGGGGAAATTAATCGACAGAAGTCTACTAGAAAAAGAAGGTAAGATAAGATTTGCATCCCAGTTTAGGCGCCGTAAAGCAAAAAGAAGGAAGTTTTTTTGTACAGATTCAATACGACCAATATGTATTCCGTATTGTGGACTCCAGACGGGAGACCCATACTCCAGAATCGGACGAACTAGCGAAATAAATAAAGTTTTAGTCAAATAAGGATCATCGAATTCTTTTGACCACCTTTTAATAAATCCAAGCACTGCTCTGGCTTTATTAACCATGGACGAAATGTGATTAGAAAATTTTAGTTTAGGGTCCAAGAGAACGCCAAGATCGTTTACAAGAGTTATTCTATCCAAAGAGCTGCCACTTAACGTGTAAGTCGGGTATATAGGATTGACCCGATAAAAAGTCATCAGCTTGCACTTGGATGCGTTTAAATTTAGTAAATTATCTCGGCACCAGTTTTGAAAATTATCCAGATCGGATTGTAAGTCTAAATGGCAGGAAATGTCCTGATACTGCAGGCACAACTGCGTACATAAGTACGCGAGAATGACTTATAATTGAGGGAAGATCGTTAATAAATAATGTAAAAAGTAACGGACCCAGATGGCTCCCTTGTGGAACACCGGAGGTTACACGGAGAATTTCAGAAATTGAATTTTTAAAAAGGACCCTTTGTGACCCATTTAGATAACTTGAAATCCATTTAAGCAGATCAACTGGAAAACCTAAAAGGTCAAGTTTTTGAATGAGAAGTAGGTGATTTACAGAGTCAAATTCTTTACTTAAGTCAGTGTAAATCAAGTCTGTTTGAAAACTACTATTGAAGCCTTTTATCACAAATGAAGTGAGCTCTAGAAGGTTTGTGATTGTGGATCTACGTTTTATAAATCCGTGTTGACACGGAGAAATGATTGATCTGCAAAGGTGCTGCAAATGAGGAGTAATAATTTTTTCAAAAAGCTTAGGAATAGCTGACAACTTAGAAATACCTCTGTAGTTACTGGCTTCTAATATGTTAACTTTTTTGAAAAGGGGAATAACAAATGATTCCTTTCAAGTATTTGGGAATTGGGAGGTTTCTAGAGATAAGGTAAACAACTTGTGAAGAGGTTTGCACAGGGCCTAAGCGAAATACCTAACCACGCACCCAGGAATACCATCGGGCCCTGGCGAATAAACAGGCTTAATACGAAGAAGATCCAAAAGAAGAGAGCTTTCTGTTAAAGTGGGACAGAATATGAGGTTTGATTTGGACATGGTGTAAGAATAAGGCTGTGATGAATAATCTAAAGTAGAGTAAGTCGTTTGAAAAAATTGGGCAAATAAATCGGCTATTGCCTGATCTGTGGTTCCCGTCATGTTTTCGAACGACAGCGAGGAAGGAAAAGAAAGGGAATATAAGCGAAACTAAACTCCAAACCAAAACCAAAGACGATTTCCGAGCAGTGTCGAAGTACTTAAACGATGGCAAAAAGAATTACTACATGTAGCAGCTGAAAAGTTGCAAAGGTGTGCAAGTTGTGCTCAAGGGAATAGAACCCGATGTGACCCCCTGTGAAATTACAGAGGCCTTAAAAGAAAACGGTTTTTGCGCAAAAAATGTTATAAACATTATGAACAAAAACAAGAAGCCGCAACCACTCTTCAAGGTCGAGCTGGAGCCAGACAGCAGAACTTTGAAAAAAAAACGCAGTGCACCCGATCTACAAGTTGCAGAACCTTCTTCACCGTAGGATCACAGTGCAAGAGCCACACAAACGGACCGGGCCAGTGCAATCCACAAATTGCCAGGAATACGGTCATACCAGGGCTTACTGCACCCTTAGGTCAGTATGTGTAGCTTGTGGAAACTGCCACGGCTCCGAACCCTTTCCTGCCAATAAGGAAGACTCTCTCACTATAAAGTGTGTAAACTGCCAAAGAAACCACACAGCAAACTACAGAGGCTGCCCCGTCTACAAGGTGATGAAAAGTCGGATGCAACGAGCGACAACGGCACACTCCCTGAACACACAAAACACTTACATGAGATCACAAACGACACCGGAAGTTTTCTTCGCAAAAGGAGCCAGATCATCACTTGGCCCTTTAATTACCACCAACGGAATTTCTTACGCCAGTGCTCTAAGATCAGACACAGCTCACATAGAACCGACAATTGATTACATCCAGCAGGCCATGGGACAGCCACAAAGTAACATGGAATCTATGATGATTACCTTGCAACAAAATATGGTGGAATTTATGTCCTTCATGAAAACCACCATGCAAACCCCTAAGCAAAACCAAAATATCTTGTTACAATTCCTTGCAGCTCAGCTGTCCAAATAAACCATGCCTAGCCTTCGAATAACTCTGTGGAACGCCAACGGTGTTTCACGGCATAGACCTGAAATAACTAAATTTCTAAACGAAAACCACATCGACTTTATGTTGCTGGCAGAAACGCATCTCACTAGCAAACAAAACCTTCAAATACGGGGATACACGTTCTAGGGCACCGATCATCCAGATGGTAAAGCGCATGGCGGAACTGGCATAGTAATAAGAGACCGCGTCAAACACCACTTCCACCAACGGTTTGCAAAAAATCATCTGCAAGCTACATCGATAAAATTTCAGTTGGGCAACTGCAACCTTGCTATTGCCGCTGTCTACTGCCCATCCCGCTTTACAGTCTTCAAAGACCAATTCATGGACTTCTACAATTCACTTGAAGAGCGATTCATAGCAGCAGGAGATTACAACGCCAGGCACACGCACTGGGGATCCCGCCTTGTGACCCCCAAATGAAGGCAACTATATAGTGCACTCATTAAAACATGCAACAAACTGGACTACGTTTCACCAGGCAGCCCTACATACTGGCGTACAGATCCTAGAAAACTACCTGATTTAATTGATTTTGCTGTGACAAAAAACATTTCTCGACTCCATTACAAAACCGCCGTCGCACGCAGACGTATATTCATTGTGCTCCGGGAAAAAGTATTCAATAAAATCACAAAAGTGCAGTGACCGTTTTAATAAATCTACTATAACGCGAAAAGACGCTTTCTGCGATGAAATCGCGAATGTTTATATTGATTGGTCATTTAATTAATATAAAACTTAACACTTAAAACTCTAATTAACTTTACCACGAATACAATGAGTCTGAACGACGTTCGCACACAACGTCAACGTGAGCAAGACGAGAGACGGCTCTCAGTACAAAGAAATAACGCGTACTTCTCTTTTAAAGCAACCGAAAATAATGCAAGCTCTGATCAAGCGCGGGCAATTACCCCCAACTTGACCGAGTTCTTAAACGTAGCGAGCGACAGAGCGCGTTCTTGCTCCCCCTCGCTACCATCGACGTCTCTGCGGCCAAAGAGCTCATCAGCAGTAACTAGCACCGCAATTTCTTTAACAACGTCAACTGTAACTGCAACAACAACTGCAACCGTATCGACTGCGCGTTTAATGACATCATCAGCTAGCAGCGCAAATATTAATACGTCTGCCGCTGCGCTGCCCGAAAAACAAAACAAAACCAATGAATGTGCTAAGCCGGCTGTGCAGACTGGTATGGATCGCTACATCCAAATCAAAAGGAAGCTGAGCCCTCTAAATTCTCAACGCAAAATAACCCGTAACAATGCTAGCCTAGCTGGATAGAAACGCCCATGAACTCAAACCGATTTAAAATCTCAATCCACTGAAGTCGAGAAAAGGAAGCCAAAACCTCCGCCTATTTATATTCGAGAAAAAAGTTCCAATGTTCTTGTCAACAAAATTATCGAGCTTATTGGAAAGGATAACTTCCACATAACAACTCTAGTAAAGGGCAACATCCAGGAAACAAAGGTTCAAATTAAGTCTGAAGATAATTACAGAGTATTATCGAAATATCTTTCCGAGAATAAAAAGAACTTTTACACGTATCAGATAAAAAGTAGCAAGGGCCTGCAAGTCGTACTTAAGGGCATAGAGTCCGACGTAACGCCTGCAGAGATAACAAAGGCGCTTAAAGAGAAGGGATTTAACGCTAAGACAGTCTTCAACATCCTTAACAGGAATAGAAAGCCGCAGCCACTCTTTAAGGTTGAGCTCGAACCAGAAAATAAGACCCTAAAGAAATACGAAGTGCACTCCATTTACAATCTTCAGTTCCTGGTGCACCGGTACAATGTGCGAACTGCCAAGAATATGGCCATACAAGGTCATACTGTAAACTGCGCCCGGTGTGTGTAGTTTGTGGAGATCTTCATGACTCCGCACACAGCCCAGCGAGCAAAGATGACTGCAACTCGAAAAAGTGCGGCAACTGCGGTGG
This sequence comes from Drosophila rhopaloa, assembly GCF_018152115.1. NCBI lineage: Eukaryota > Metazoa > Arthropoda > Insecta > Diptera > Drosophilidae > Drosophila > Drosophila rhopaloa. The sequence goes on along the minus strand of NW_025335034.1, from coordinate 12,663,162 downwards.
CAATCTCACTGCTGCCCTGTTTATAAGGAGCTGAAAAGTCGCATCCACCAGAGAGGAACTGCCGCCCGCACCCAAAATAAACAGATGACATCTTCCAGATCAAACCCTGAAGTCTTCTTCTCGACTGCAGCCAGATCCTCACTAGGACCCTTAAACTCTGATAAAAATGTGACTTACAAAAGCGCTTTAAAATCAGGACTGGCTAACCCTGTCTCAAAAAGCTCATTTCTGCAATCAGCATACCAAGAACCAAACACGGATCAGCCGCAACAATTCCCGGAGCATTCAAAAAGTAACTTCGAAGATATGATATACAGCCTGCAGCAAAGCCTTACGGAGCTTATGTCGTTTATGCGCACAACTATGCAAGATTTAATGCGAAACCAAAATCTAATGCTGGTATCACAACAATCCAAATAATGACTTCCCTAAGGATATCTACGTGGAACGCTAACGGCGTCTCACAGCATAAACTTGAGTTAGCTCAATTCTTTCTCGACAACCATATCGACGTAATGCTGCTTTCAGAAACACACCTTACAAACAAATACAATTTTCAACTACGAGGTTATTCATTTTACGGAACAAATCATCCAGATGGTAAAGCACATGGTGGGACTGGAATTCTAATCAGAAGCCGTATTAAGCACCACTATCATAACAAATATGCTAAAAATTACCTACAGGCCACACCTATAAATATACAAATAAATATACTGCCCCCCTCGCTTCACCATAGCTGAAAATGAGTTTATGCAGTTTATGCACTACGAGACCACTTCACAGCAGCAGGGGACTACAACGCCAAGCACACACACTGGGGATCACTTCTCGTGACTCCAAAAGGAAAACAGCTCTATAATGCAGTTATAAAAGCCAAGAACAAGCTGGACTATGTTTCTCCTGGCAGACCAACATACTGGCCAGCAGACCCAAGGAAACTACCCGATCTAATAGACTTTGCAATTACCAAAAACATTCCTAAAAATCTGATAAGCGCCGAATGCGTCTCGGATCTTTCATCGGATCACTCCCCTGTCCTGTTTATTCTACTCCGACATCCAGGCGCATTGGAGCAATCGTTTAATTGACATCACAGAAAACCAATTGGGTTAAGTACAAGAAATACATTAGCTCACACATTGAGCTAAGTCCTCATCTCAACGATGAAGCCAACGTAGACAGATTTGTTAATTCACTGGAGTATGTACTCGTCTCTGCAGCTCGAGTTTCAACACCCCAAACTACAAGTACGCAAAGCAACCAAAAGAAGACAAATCTACAAATAGAACAGCTCGTCCTCGAAAAGCGACGCTTACGTCGAGAGTGGCATCTCCACAGGCAACGCTTAAAATATGCCTCACGTCAACTCACAAAAGCTTTACAGCAAGAAGAAGCACATGTCCACCGACGCTACATAGAGCAATTGTCAACATCTAGTACAAAACACTCACTATGGAGAGCTCACCCTACTCTAAGCTCACCGAAAGTAACCGTGATGCCTATTAGAAATCCCACAGGCGGCTGGGCGCGCAGCGATGCAGACAGAGCCAGCACGTTTGCCAACCACCTTAAAAAATGTCTTCCAACCAAATCCTGCCACTAGTGCGTTCAATTTGCCGACTTTACCATATGAGCCTCAGCTTCAACATGAGCCAATTGAGTTTCGCCCAAACGAAATCGTTAACATCATTAAAAACAAGAGAGAACGCTATAGTCGGGTGCCCCGACTATCAGATACCCGTTACTCAGGTAAAGGGAGTGCGAGGGAGATGGAGATAGAAACTTTGATCACGCATAACTTTTTAACGAATGGTCCGATTTGAAAAATTTCTTCTACATTTCGATAGGTATTGATAAACACAATAAAACTGCATTTTTACTTTTCCGAAATATTTAAATTTTTAAAATCGTATGTGAGCGATTGTGGGCGTTGAAGGCGGCGTGGCACCTTTTTGAAACAAACTTTCGCTGCTTAGGAACTCCTAGAATCTGCACGCAAAATGCCAATCTTCTAGCTTTTATATTTTCCGAGATCTCAGCGTTCATACGGACGGACAGACAGACGGACAGACGGACAGACAGACAGACGGACAGACGGACAGACGGACAGACGGACAGACGGACATGGCTATATCAACTCGGCTAGTGACCCTGATCAAGAATATATATACTTTATAGGGTCGGAAACGCTTCCTTCTAGCTGTTACATACTTTTGCACGAATACAATATACCCTTTTACTCTACGAGTAACGGGTATAATCAGCTGAATCCGAAAAAATCCCCGGGCTGCGACCTCATAACTCCCAAAATGATCATTGGGCTCCCATATTGCGCCGTTTGCACTATCACCCAGCTTTTTAATGCCATCGCAAAACTTGGCCACTTTCCAGTGAGATGGAAAAAGTCGATTATAATAATGATAGCAAAGCCGGGAAAAGACCACACAATTCCCACGTCGTGTAGACCTATAAGACTTCTCTCATGCTTATCTAAACTCTTTGAAAAATGCGTATTGACTCGGATAAACACATACCTAAGAATCCAGGAAGGAATTCCGTCACATCAAATTGGGTTTCGTGAAAAGCACGGAACAATTGAGCAGGTCAACCGGATAACATCAGAAATTCGGAATGCGTTGGAAAAACGAGAGTACTGTACTGCCATATTTTTAAGCGTTTGATAGAGTTTGGCTAGAAGGTCTTATGTACAAGATCAAGACAATGCTCCCCTACAATACCCATAAGCTTTTAGAGTCTTACCTCTACGACAGAAAATTTGCTGTTCGATGCAACACTGCTATAACTGACGATTTCACTATTGGAGCTGGAGTTCCTCAAGGAAGCGTGCTTGGGCCAACATTATATGTCCTCTATACAGAAGACAGCCCAACAAGCACACGACTAACAACATCTACGTTTGCTGCTGATACAGTCATTCTCAGCCTCTCAAAATGCCCGATGCAAGCAACTGCGCAGCTAGCTCTTCATCTGGTCGATGTTGAAAAGTGGCTATCAGACTGGCGAATTAAAGTGAACGAACAAAAATGCCAGCACGTTACGTTCACCCTGAACAGGCAAAACTGCCCACCGCTCATGTTAAACCATACTCTACTCCCGCAAGCAAACGAAGTGACATATCTAGGAGTACACCTCAACAGAAAACTCACATGGCGCCGGCACATTGAAGCCAAAAGAACACACCTAAAACTAAAAGCCAGTAGCCTTCATTGGCTTATCAACGCTCGGTCTCCCCTTAGTCTTGAATATAAAGTGCAGCTGTATAACTCGGTACTAAAACCTTGAGAACAATCACCGGGGCACCGTGGTACGTTCGCAACGAAAACATACATCGCGACTTAAACATTCTACCAGTCAAAGAAGTGATCGCAGAACAGAAGGAAAAGTACTTTACCAAGCTATAGTTGCACCCTAACCACCTGGCAAGAGGTCTTACAAGGTTGATCAACCAATCACGCCTTCGTCGCAATGACTTACCCACCCAGCGACCGACTTGAGGGACGCGCAGCCAGAATGCAGTCTTATTGTACTGTTAGTTAAATTTTAATGTGAAGATTCGTAAACTTATTGTTAGTCTCAAAATTAAGAGAAGATTCAATAAATAAAAGCAAAGTTAAGTTAAGTTAAGTCGGACCACTCACCCGTGCTAATAGCTCTTCTTCAAAGCCCGGAATTAATCGAGCACCCTCGCAGGTAGACGTTGCATCGAACCAACTGGCTGAAGTTCAAAAAGTACGTAAGTTTCCACATTGAACTAACTCCACAGCTCAACATCAAGGAGGACATCGACTGCTATGCCGATGCACTGGAGTCTGTACTCGTCGCAGCCAAAGGCTCAACACCGCAAGGGAGGGATGGGCACACACACCAACACAAAACTAACCTTGAAATCGAACAGCTTGTTCTGGAGAAAAGACGTTTGAGACGTGCTTGGCAAACCAGCAAATCGCCATTATCAAAACAAAGTCTTAAGGAAGGTGGTCGCAGACTTACCAGGGCTCTAAGTGCGCCGGCGAAACAGTAATTCCCAAAAGAGGCTCTTCCGGCAGCTGGGCCAGAAGTTACAAAGACAGAGCTTGTACATTTGCTTTACACCTTCGAAATGTTTTCAGCCAAACCCTGAAACTAATTCATTCGCACTACCGTCGCCGTCAATTCGAATTGAATCTGAGAGGGAGCCACTTCTGTTTCAACCAAATGAAGTTGCAAAAGTAATCAGCGAGAAATTTTTTTTTTTTTTTTAACATTTTGCATTTTATTTATTGGATCTTCTCTGAATATAGACTAACAATAAGTATATAGAATCTTAAATTAAAAACTATCTGACAGTCAAGGTGACTGGCGCGAGATTTAGCGGCTCTAATAACTATTGCTGAGCTGGAAGGTCAAACCCTGGCTAGGTCCCTGGAGAGCTGGTTTGGATGAGAAGTTAGCTTGGTGTGGTAGGACGCTTTTTGTTTTGATATTTCACCTTTTACGGGTAGAATGCCAAAAGCTCTGTGGATGTTGTCGTTCCGAACATACCAAGGTGCCCCAGTGATAGTTCTCAGGATTTTTGATTGTGCTTGCTGAATAATGTCGATGTTGCTTCTGCTCATGTTTCCCCACAATTGGGAGTCGTAGGTCCAGACTGGCTTAAGCGTTGAATTGTAGAGCAGGACCTTGAAGTACAGGCAGAGGGGGAGCGCGCGCTTATAAGCCAATGGAGACTGTTTAATTTTAGTTTTAGGTTAAATTTTTTCTTACATCGTCAGCTTGTGGAAGTGGCGTGTTATTCCGGGTTAGCGGGGGACACGGTTGTCTGTTAAGAGTAAACGTGAATTGGGCATTTGGACCGACTTAAGATCGCGGTATCGACTGCGAATGTAGAAGTAGTTAGCCGCTCGTTCGTGGGAACATCTGCGGTGTAGAGGAGAAATAGAGTTCGACCAAGGGCGCTACCTTGGGGAACTCCAGCCTCTATAGCGTAGTCGTCGGATGTTGTAGTGTTTACATCTCACGGCGAAGGCTCTGTTGTAAAGGTACGATTCAAGTATCCTGTGAGTGTTTCTCGGCATGCATAAGGCCATTAAGCCAGACTCGGTCGAAAGCCTGTGCAACGTCAAGGAATACCGCACTGCAGTATTCCCGAAGCTCGAACGCAGTCAGTATTTCTGTTGTTAGTCTGTTGACTTGCTCTATTGTTCCATGGCTTTCTCGAAAGCCAAATTGGTGTGCTGGAATAACGTAGTGCTCTTTCAGACATGGGATTATGCGCGTCAAAAGGCATTTTTCGAGCAGTTTTGACAACCACGAGAGTAAACTTATCGGTATGTACGAAGCTGGTATTGTGTGATCTTTTCTTGGCTTTGGAATCATTATTATTACCGATTTTTTTCCATTTTTTTGGAAAATAGCCAAGTCGTGTAATCCCGTTAAAGAGTTTACAAATAACCTCAACTGCACAGTTTGGAAGTTCGATTAACATTTTGGGAGTTATTTGATTACCGCCTGGGGCCTTTTTTGGTTTCAATTGCTCGCTGATTACTTTTGCAACTTCATTTGGTTGAAACAGAATTGGCTCCGTCTCAGATTCGATTCGAATTGACGGCGACGGTAGTGCGAATGAATTAGTTGCAGGGTTTGGCTGGAAAACATTTCGAAGGTGTAAAGCAAATGTCCAGTGCATCGGCATAGCAGTCGATGTCCTCCTTGATGTTGAGCAGTGGAGTTAGTTCAATGTGGGAACTTACGTACATTTTGAACTTCAGCCAGTTGGTTCTATGCGACGTCAGCCTGCGAGGGTGCTCGATTAATTCCGGGCTTTGAAGAAGAGTTATTAGCACAGGTGAGTGGTCCGATGATAGATCCAGAAGCGATTTTGCTGATATTAGATTGCGAGAAATGTTTTTTGTCACAGAAAAATCAATTAAATCAGGCAGTTTTCTAGGATCTGTAGGCCAGTATGTAGGGCTGTCTGGTGATGTCTGTCTGTTTTAATAAGTGCATTATATAATTGCCTTCCTTTGGGGGTCACAAGGCGGGATCCCCAGTGCGTGTGCTTGGCGTTGTAATCTCCTGCTGCTATGAATCGCTCACCAAGTGAATTGTAGAAGTCCATGAATTGGTCTTCGGAGACTATAAAGCGGGGTGGGTAGTAGACAGCGGCAATGGCAAGGTTCAGTTGCCCAACTGTAATTTATCGAAGTAGCTTGCAGATGATTTTTTGCAAACCGTTGGTGAAAGTGGTGTTTGACGCGGTCTCTTATTAAGATTCCAGTGCCAGTGCGCCATGCGCTTTACCATCTGGATGATCGGTGCCGTAGAACGTGTATCCCCTTTTTTTAAAGTTATATTTGCTCGTGAGATGCGTTTCTGCCAGCAACATAACGTCGATGTGGTTTTTGTTCAGAAATTGAGTTATTTCAGGTTTATGCCGTGAAACACCTTTGGCGTTCCACAGGGTTATTCAAAGGCTAGGCATGGTTTATTTGGACTGCTGAGCTGCAAGCATTTGTAACAAGATAATTTGGTTTTGCATATGGGTTTGCATTGTGGTTTTCATGAAGGACATAAATTCCATCATATTTTGTTGCAAAGTAATCATCAGAGATTCCATGTTACTTTGTGGCTGTCCCATGGTCTGCTGGATGTTATCAATTTTCGGCTCTATGTGAACTGTGCCTGATCTTAAAGCACTGGCGTAAGACATTCCGTTGGTGGTTATCTTCAATAATGATGATCTGGCTGCTTTTGCGAAGAAAACATCCGGTGTCGTTTGTGATCTCATGTAAGTGTTTTGTGTGTTCAGGGAGCGTGCCGTTGTCGCTCGTTGCATCCCATTTTTCATCATCTTGTAGACTGGACAGCCTCTGTAGTTTGCGGTGTGGTTTCCATGGCAGTTTACGCACTTTTTAGTGAGAGAGTCTTCCTTGTTGGCAGGGCAGGGTTCGGAGCCGTGGCAGTTTCCACAAGCTACACATACTGACCTGAGGGTGCAGCAAGCCCTGGTATGACCGTATTCCTGGCAATTTGTGCATTGCACTGGCCCGGTCCGTTTGTGTGGCTCTTCCACTGTGATCCTACGGTGCAGAAGGTACTGCAACTTGTAGATCGGGTGCACTGCGTTTTTTTTCCAAAGTTCTGCTGTCTGGCTCCAGCTCGACCTTGAAGAGTGGTTGCGGCTTCTTGTTTTTGTTCATAATGCTTATAACATTTTTTGCGCAAAAACCGTTTTCTTTTAACGCATCTGTAATTTCGGAGTGGGTCACATCGGGTTCTATTCCCTTGAGCACAACTTGCTACTTTACAACTTTTCAGCTGGTACGTATAGTAATTCTTTTTGCCATCGTTTAAGTACTTCGACACTGCTCGGAAATCGTCTTCAGTTTTGGTTTGGAGTTTAGTTTCGCTTATATTCCCTTTCATAAGCGGAATAACATGAAAGTTATCTTTTCCGACAAGCTCAACTATTTTGTTGACTAGGGCATTCGAGATCTTCTCCCGAATAAAAATAGGTGAGGACTTTAGTTTCCTTGGGGCTAATTGTTCCGACTCTGTTTCAGGCTCGGCCAGAATGGAAAATCCATTTTCATCTAATGGCCCGGGATTTACAGGGCCTTTGCTGGAACGATTTATTTTGGGCTTATTGCCGTCCGAGTTTTTTGGGGGTGTTAGCTTGCGCTTGGAGATATTAATGTAGCGATCCATGCCTGTCTGCATGGTCGAACCCGCTTGCAGAATTGTCATTTCTTCTACAGTTGCTTTGTTTTTGCCGTTTGCACCGATTTTTGCACTTGGTTGTGTTGTTGCTTTACCTGCAGCACAAGAAGAGGGTGGAGTTGTTATTGCACTGTTGGCGACAGAGACCGTTGTAGTAGTGGTAGTAGTTGCTGTTGTTGTTGCGCTAGGCGGCAGAAGCTCTGTTGGAGTCTTGCATTGCTCACTCCATGGCGTTTGAGCGGTAAAGAGCAGGGCGGGAGAGCAAGAGCTAGCTCTCTGGTTTTCGGCGGTCAGTAAACTTGCACCTTCAAGCACTTTCGGTTCTAGAGTATTACTCGTCACCGTAAAATAAGCATTGTTACAGGCCAAAGAAAGATGACGTTTGTCTTGCTCTCTCTGAAATTTTTCACGGGCTTTGTCTTGTTGTTTTTGTCGTTGAGTGCGCTACTCATTTGTTTATCGTTAGTGCGTTAAAATTAATTATTTAATTAATTAAAACTTTAGATTACCATATGCGATTTGCATCGCGAAACGCAATACCTCGCGTTTATTAATTTTTCGAACGTTTTCGACTGATTGACTAGTTGTTTTTCCGGAGCGTTAAGAAAACACGTCTGCACGCAGCCGAAGTTGATTTTAAGCGAGCAATTGAAACCAAAAAAGTACCCAGGCGGTGATCAAATAACTCCCAAAATGTTAATCGAATTTCCAAACTGTGCAGTTGAGGTTATTTGTAAACTCTTTAACGGGATTAAATTCCCAAAAAAATGGAAAAAATCGGTAATCATAATGATCCCAAAGCCAGGAAAAGATCACACTATACCAGCTTCGTACATACCGATAAGTTTACTCTCGTGTCTGTCTGCTGCTCGAAAAATGCCTTTTGACGGGCATAATCCCATATCTGAAAGAGCATAACGTTATTCCAGCACACCAATTTGGCTTTCGAGAAAGCCATGGAACAATAGAGCAAGTCAACAGACTAACAACAGAAATACTGACTGCATTCGAGCTTCGGGAATACTGCAGTGCGGTATTCCTTGACGTTGCACAGGCTTTCGACCGAGTCTGGCTTAATGGCCTTATGCATGCCGAGAAACACTAACAGGATACTTGAATCGTACGTTTACAATAGAGCCTTCGCCGTGAGATGCAACACTACAACATCCGACGACTACGCTATAGAGGCTGGAGTTCCCCAAGGTAGCGCCCTTGGTCCAACCGCTAACCCGCTGACGATGTAACGTACCTTGGCATCCACCTAGACAGGAGACTTACATGGCGGATACATATAGACGCTAAGAAAATTCACCTAAAACTAAAATCAAACAGTCTCCATTGGCTAATAAACGCGCGCTCCCCCTCTGCCTGGACTTCAAGGTCCTGCTCTACAATTCAACGCTTAAGACAGTCTGGACTTACGGCTCCCAATTGTGGGGAAACGCGAGCAGCAGCAACATCGACATTATTCAGCGAGCACAATCAAAAATCCTGAGAACTATCACTGGGGCACCTTGGTATGTTCGGAACGACAGCATCCACAGAGATCTTGGCATTCTACCCGTAAAAGGTAAAATATCAAAACAAAAAGCGTCCTACCACACCAAGCTAACTTCTCACCCAAACCAGCTCGCCAGGGGCCTAGACATGGTTTCCAACAGGACCCAATTGCAACGCAATGACCTTCCAGCTCAGCAATAGTTACTAGAGCCGCTAAATCTCGCGCCAGTCACCTTGACTGTCAGATAGTTTTTAAATTTAAGATTCTATATACTTATTTTAAATCTCAATTCAGAGAAGATCCAAAAATAAAAAGCAAATGTAAACAAAAAAAAAATGTAGTCCAATCTGGACGTCCAATTTTCAATGACTTTTTCCAATATTTGTGGCCGTATATCGGCAATAACACGGCGAATGTAGTCTTCCGAATGGTCAAGCGTTTGTGGCTTATCCGAATAGACCAATGACTTTATATAGCCCCACAAAAAGAAGTCTAGCAGTGTTAAATCACAAGATCTTGGAGGCCGATTCACAGGTCCAAAACGTGAAATTAGGCGGTCACCAAACGTGTCTTTCAGTAAATCGATTGTGGCACGAGCTGTGTGACATGTTGCGCCGTCTTGTTGGAAGTACAGCTCCTGGAAATCATTACTGTTCAATTCAGGAATGAAAAAGTTATTAATCAGGCCTATACCGATCACCATTGACTGTAACGTTCTGGCCATCATCGTTTTTGAAGAAGTACGGAGCAATGATTCCACCAGCCCATAAAGCGCACAAAACAGTAAGTTTTTCAGGATGTAACGGTGTTTTGACATACACTTGAGGGTTAGCTTCACTCCAAATGCGGCAGTTTTGTTTGTTGACGTAGCTGAAAAGTTTAATACTGTTTTGTATTAATAACACGAATCTTGTGACTGCAGGGAAAAATTCAACTTTATTTTTTTGACGATGAAGCGACGAAAGGGAGTTTGCGTAATGAGGTTCATTTAACAACTGACTTTAATTTCAATATAAAAATGCTTAAGCCTAACTTAACGAAGAAGGCGAGAGACGGAGCGAATTCGCGAGAGCGATTAAATCTTTATTGCGCTCCCCCTCCCACCTTACACTATTCAACAAATATTAAAAACGCAAAGTGCGCGAACACCGCCCCCTCTGAAGGACTGCCGTCTTCAGCATGCCACAGGCAGCACCGCCAGCCTATGGACCGCTCGCCGATACGTCGCATCCTTCGTCCTCACGTCTGCCACTCGGACCTTGCCGTCAGCGCCGACGTGCACCGCCACGATCCGCCCGATCATCCACTGCTGCGGCGGAAGATTGTCCTCGGCGACGACGACGAGAGCTCCCACGTCGACGTTTGGAACCTCCTGGTGCCACTTGTTATTCGCCTGGAGGCTCGAGACGTACTCCCGGGACCAACGCTGCCAAAACCTGTGCCTGAGACACGAGACACAGGCAGGCAGGCAGGTTGGGCTGTCTTGGTCCGGGAGCGCTGCTGAGGGTGGAGCTAGGAGGGGCCCGCCGATCAGGAGATGGCCTGGGCTTAGGGCTTCGCCGTCGTTGGGATCTGTGCTGATCGCTCCGAGGGGCCTGGAGTTGAGAACGGCCTCCACGCTGGTGAGGAGAGTTCCGAGCTCCTCCGCGGTCAGGATGTCTTCGCCGACCGTCCGGAGGAACAGGTGCTTTGCAGACTTCATACCTGCCTCCCAAAGTCCGCCGAAGTGAGGTGCTCTGGGCGGTATGAACGCAAACTCGCATCCTTTTCTTGATGCGAATGTTGCGATACCGCTCCCCTAATCCTCCAGACGGGTCCGGCACTCTCTCATGTGGCGACGAAGTTCGTCGCGTTGTCCCACCACACCTTCTCCGGAATCCCGCGTCGACTCACGAACCTTTGGAATGCCAACAAAAACGTATCAGTGGTGAGGTCAGACTCTAACTCTAAGTGGACCGCTTTGGACGCAAAATATACAAACAATGCAACGTATGATTTGTACGGTGGCTTACCACGGATACGATACGTTGTGTTAAATGGGTCACAAAAATCAACACCACAGATATTAAAAGGGCGGAGAGCTCGAAGTCTGTCTGATGGCAAGTTCCACATGATTTGCGTCAAGAGTTGCGGCTTGCACCGAAAGCAACGAATGCAAGAACGTACTGTTCTGCGGCAAACTTCCTGCGCATTAACCAACCATATCAGGTCGAGGGCCAGCATGTCAATTTGTAACGTGCAGGTAGGACACGTAAGTTTTAACAAACTGTGAGCCTTTCAACAACAACAACGGGAATTTGGCTTCGTACGGGATAGGAGAATTCAATAACCGACCCCCAACTCGCAGCAATGTCGAGGAACACCAATCTAATTTTTTCTCCTGGAGAAAAGGGCTTAGTTTTTGTATATTCGTTGCTACCGGTTTATTTTTCCGAATTTTACCTATGTCGTCACTGAACTCGTGATATTGGATCACTTCCACTATTTTCTCGAGCGCAAAATTCAATTATCTTGGAGTAATACTTTTTTCAAAGGGCTGCGACACTTTTTTACACGTTTGAATAAACCGTAAGACCCACACGAAAACCCTTAGAAGCCTTCTGTGCGACGAAAAGGATTCTATTTTCTGAAGCACATAATTGGGCTCTGGGATTACCACAAGCGCCAATGCTGATTTGCGTAATTTCATCGACACGACATCAGCAGGTACTTCGAAGTGTCTATTTAAATGCCAAAATTTTTTTTAAATCGAGGAAAAACGACGGCTAGCGAACCAAATGGAAGCTGTAAGTTCCTCAACGTTACATCCCCGTGACACGATGTCCACTGGGTTTACTTTCGTGGGGACATGTCGCCAGATTGCTTTTTCCGACCACTCTTGAATCTGCGCAACTCGGTTTGAGACAAAAACTGACAACGACGAAGGATGCGTTTTGATCCAATGCAAAGTGATCTCCGAATCCGTCCAGAGAAACACTTTTGTAATCGGAAAATTAAGCAATGGTATTACACGATTATAAAGATCCGCAAGAAGGTGAGCTGCGCACAACTCAAGGCGGGGCAAAGTTTTCGTCTTGAGGGGAGCTACTTTGGATTTTGCTGTCAATAAAGATACTTTTAAACCTTTAGCGGTACTAGTGCGAACGTAGATGCACGCTCCATATGCTCGCATGAAAGCGTCAGCGAAACCATGTATTTCTGCCGGGACTTTGGCGTCTGTATGAACGAATCGCGATACCTTGATATTGGGCAGCTGCAACAGCGTTCCCTTAAAAGCTTCCCAAGATGTCTGCAGTTGCATCGGCAGCGACTCGTCCCAGTCTATCTTTCGAAGCCACAGTTCCTTTTTTTTGTTTTTTTTATTTAACTTGGCTTTTATTTATTGAATCTTCTCTTAATTTTGAGACTAACAATAAGTTTACGAATCTTAACATTAAAATTTTACTAACAGTATAATAAGACTGCATTCTGGTTGCGCGTGCCTCAAGTCGGTCGCTGGGTGGGTAAGTCATTGCGACGGAGGCGTGATTGGTTGATCAACCTTGTAAGACCTCTCGCCAGGTGGTTACAGTGCAACGATAACTGAGAGCCGTACATCCATATAGATTTTAGTACCGAGTTATACAGCAGCACTTTATATTCAAGACTAAGGGGAGACCGAGCGTTGATAAGCCAATGAAGGCTACTGGCTTTTAGCTTTAGGTGTGTTCTTTTGGCTTCAATGTGCCGGCGCCATGTGAGTCTTCTGTTGAGGTGTACTCCTAGATATGTCACTTTGTTTGCTTGCGGGAGTAGAGTATGGTTTAACATGAGTGGCGGGCAGTTTTGCCTGTTCAGGGTGAACGTAACGTGCTTGCATTTTTGTTCGTTCACTTTAATTCGCCAATCTGCCACTTTTCAACATCGACCAGGTAAAGAGCTAGCTGCGCAGTTGCTTGCATCGGGCATTTTGAGCGGCTGAGAATGGCTGTATCATCAGCAAACGTAGATGTTGTTAGTCGTGTGCTTGTTGGGATGTCTGCTTTATAGAGGACATATAATGTTGGCCCAAGCACGCTTCCTTGAGGAACTCCAGCGCCAATATTGAAATCGTCAGATATAGCAGTGTTGCATCGAACAGCAAATTTTCTGTCGTAGAGGTAAGACTCTAAAAGCTTATGGGTGTTGTAGGGGAGCATTGTCTTGATCTTGTACATTAGACCTTCTAGCCAAACTCTATCAAATGCTTGAGAGACATCTAAAAATATAGCAGTACAGTACTCTCGTTTTTCAAACGCGTTCCGAATTTCTGATGTTATCCGGTTGACTTGCTCAATTGTTCCGTGCTTTTCACGAAACCCAAATTGATGTGACGGAATTCCTTCCTGGATTCTTAGGTATGTGTTTATCCGAGTCAATACGCATTTTTCCAAGAGTTTAGATAAGCATGAGAGTAAGCTTATAGGTCTATACGACGTGGAAATTGTGTGGTCTTTTCCCGGCTTTGCTATCATTATTATAATCGACTTTTTCCATCTCACTGGAAAGTGGACAAGTTTTGCGATGGCATTAAAAAGCTGGGTGATAGTGCAAACGGCGCAATATGGGAGCTCAATGATCATTTTGGGAGTTATGAGGTCGCAGCCCGGGGATTTTTTCGGATTCAGCTGATTATACCCGTTACTCGTAGAGTAAAAGGGTATATTGTATTCGTGCAAAAGTATGTAACAGCTAGAAGGAAGCGTTTCCGACCCTATAAAGTATATATATTCTTGATCAGGGTCACTAGCCGAGTTGATATAGCCATGTCCGTCTGTCCGTCTGTCTGTCTGTCCGTCTGTCCGTCTGTCTGTCCGTCCGTATGAACGCTGAGATCTCGGAAAATATAAAAGCTAGAAGATTGGCATTTTGCGTGCAGATTCTAGGAGTTCCTAAGCAGCGAAAGTTTGTTTCAAAAAGGTGCCACGCCGCCTTCAACGCCCACAATCGCTCACATACGATTTTAAAAATTTAAATATTTCGGAAAAGTAAAAATGCAGTTTTATTGTGTTTATCAATACCTATCGAAATGTAGAAGAAATTTTTCAAATCGGACCATTCGTTAAAAAGTTATGCGTGATCAAAGTTTCTATCTCCATCTCCCTCGCACTCCCTTTACCTGAGTAACGGGTATCTGATAGTCGGGGCACCCGACTATAGCGTTCTCTCTTGTTTTTAATGATGTTAACGATTTCGTTTGGGCGAAACTCAATTGGCTCATGTTGAAGCTGAGGCTCATATGGTAAAGTCGGCAAATTGAACGCACTAGTGGCAGGATTTGGTTGGAAGACATTTTTAAGGTGGTTGGCAAACGTGCTGGCTCTGTCTGCATCGCTGCGCGCCCAGCCGCCTGTGGGATTTCTAGTAGGCATCACGGTTACTTTCGGTGAGCTTAGAGTAGGGTGAGCTCTCCATAGTGAGTGTTTTGTACTAGATGTTGACAATTGCTCTATGTAGCGTCGGTGGACATGTGCTTCTTCTTGCTGTAAAGCTTTTGTGAGTTGACGTGAGGCATATTTTAAGCGTTGCCTGTGGAGATGCCACTCTCGACGTAAGCGTCGCTTTTCGAGGACGAGCTGTTCTATTTGTAGATTTGTCTTCTTTTGGTTGCTTTGCGTACTTGTAGTTTGGGGTGTTGAAACTCGAGCTGCAGAGACGAGTACATACTCCAGTGAATTAACAAATCTGTCTACGTTGGCTTCATCGTTGAGATGAGGACTTAGCTTAATGTGTGAGCTAATGTATTTCTTGTACTTAACCCAATTGGTTTTCTGTGATGTCAATTAAACGATTGCTCCAATGCGCCTGGATGTCGGAGTAGAATAAACAGGACAGGGGAGTGATCCGATGAAAGATCCGAGACGCATTCGGCGCTTATCAGATTTTTAGGAATGTTTTTGGTAATTGCAAAGTCTATTAGATCGGGTAGTTTCCTTGGGTCTGCTGGCCAGTATGTTGGTCTGCCAGGAGAAACATAGTCCAGCTTGTTCTTGGCTTTTATAACTGCATTATAGAGCTGTTTTCCTTTTGGAGTCACGAGAAGTGATCCCCAGTGTGTGTGCTTGGCGTTGTAGTCCCCTGCTGCTGTGAAGTGGTCTCGTAGTGCATAAACTGCATAAACTCATTTTCAGCTATGGTGAAGCGAGGGGGGCAGTATACGGCCGCTAGTGTAAGTTGGTTGTCAGTATTTATTTGTATATTTATAGGTGTGGCCTGTAGGTAATTTTTAGCATATTTGTTATGATAGTGGTGCTTAATACGGCTTCTGATTAGAATTCCAGTCCCACCATGTGCTTTACCATCTGGATGATTTGTTCCGTAAAATGAATAACCTCGTAGTTGAAAATTGTATTTGTTTGTAAGGTGTGTTTCTGAAAGCAGCATTACGTCGATATGGTTGTCGAGAAAGAATTGAGCTAACTCAAGTTTATGCTGTGAGACGCCGTTAGCGTTCCACGTAGATATCCTTAGGGAAGTCATTATTTGGATTGTTGTGATACCAGCATTAGATTTTGGTTTCGCATTAAATCTTGCATAGTTGTGCGCATAAACGACATAAGCTCCGTAAGGCTTTGCTGCAGGCTGTATATCATATCTTCGAAGTTACTTTTTGAATGCTCAGGGAATTGTTGCGGCTGATCCGTGTTTGGTTCTTGGTATGCTGATTGCAGAAATGAGCTTTTTGAGACAGGGTTAGCCAGTCCTGATTTTAAAGCGCTTTTGTAAGTCACATTTTTATCAGAGTTTAAGGGTCCTAGTGAGGATCTGGCTGCAGTCGAGAAGAAGACTTCAGGGTTTGATCTGGAAGATGTCATCTGTTTATTTTGGGTGCGGGCGGCAGTTCCTCTCTGGTGGATGCGACTTTTCAGCTCCTTATAAACAGGGCAGCAGTGAGATTGCCACCGCAGTTGCCGCACTTTTTCGAGTTGCAGTCATCTTTGCTCGCTGGACAGTGTGCGGAGTCATGAAGATCTCCACAAACTACACACACCGGGCGCAGTTTACAGTATGACCTTGTATGGCCATATTCTTGGCAGTTCGCACATTGTACCGGTGCACCAGGAACTGAAGATTGTAAATGGAGTGCACTTCGTATTTCTTTAGGGTCTTATTTTCTGGTTCGAGCTCAACCTTAAAGAGTGGCTGCGGCTTTCTATTCCTGTTAAGGATGTTGAAGACTGTCTTAGCGTTAAATCCCTTCTCTTTAAGCGCCTTTGTTATCTCTGCAGGCGTTACGTCGGACTCTATGCCCTTAAGTACGACTTGCAGGCCCTTGCTACTTTTTATCTGATACGTGTAAAAGTTCTTTTTATTCTCGGAAAGATATTTCGATAATACTCTGTAATTATCTTCAGACTTCATTTGAACCTTTGTTTCCTGGATGTTGCCCTTTACTAGAGTTATTATGTGGAAGTTATCCTTTCCAATAAGCTCGATAATTTTGTTGACAAGAACATTGGAACTTTTTTCTCGAATATAAATAGGCGGAGGTTTTGGCTTCCTTTTCTCGACTTCAGTGGATTGAGATTTTAAATCGGTTTGAGTTCATGGGCGTTTCTATCCAGCTAGGCTAGCATTGTTACGGGTTATTTTGCGTTGAGAATTTAGAGGGCTCAGCTTCCTTTTGATTTGGATGTAGCGATCCATACCAGTCTGCACAGCCGGCTTAGCACATTCATTGGTTTTGTTCTGTTTTTCGGGCAGCGCAGCGGCAGACGTATTAATATTTGTGCTGCTAGCTGATGATGTCATTAAACGCGCAGTCGATACGGTTGCAGTTGTTGTTGTAGTTACAGTTGACGTTGTTAAAGAAATTGCGGTGCTAGTTACTGCTGATGAGCTTAGGTTATTGCATACCTGCATTGGAGCACTTTCAGCGCTCTTTGGCCGCAGAGACGTCGATGGTAGCGAGGGGGGAGCAAGAACGCGCTCTCTCGCTCGCTACGTTTAAGAACTCGGTCAAGTTGGGGGTAATTGCCCGCGCTTGATCAGAGCTTGCATTATTTTCGGTTGCTTTAAAAGAGAAGTACGCGTTATTTCTTTGTACTGAGAGCCGTCTCTCGTCTTGCTCACGTTGACGTTGTGTGCGAACGTCGTTCAGACTCATTGTATTCGTGGTAAAGTCAATTAGAGTTTTAAGTGTTAAGTTTTATATTAATTAAATGACCAATCAATATAAACATTCGCGATTTCATCGCAGAAAGCGTCTTTTCGCGTTATAGTAGATTTATTAAAACGGTCACTGCACTTTTGTGATTTTATTGAATACTTTTTTCCGGAGCACAATAAATACACGTCTGCATGCGACGACGGTTTTCAATATTCAAGCCACAGTTCCTGCAACAACATTTTTGCCCTAGTCACTAGAGGACACAATAGGCCAAGCGGATCGAAAAGTCGGGCAGTCACCGACAGTATGTTGCGTTTTGTTGCACGAAGATCCAGGAAAGAGTCATCCAACCAAAATTGAAAGTAATCTTTACTCGGCAACCAAACCACGCCAAGGGTTTTAGTTACGTCTGAGTCTGCCGTTAGCGGCATGACAGCGCATTCAGATGCAGACAACTTTGGGCAGTTAGAAAACCACTTTGCCAATTCAAATCCTGCCTCTTGCAATACCTGAGAAACTTCGTCTCGAAGGCTCAGCAGGTCCTCAACGCATCTGGCGCCAGTCAACAAATCGTCAACATAAAAGTCATTCTGAATGACCTTAGCGGCTTTTGGACACGAATCCTGCGAGATCTCTCCAAGCCGCATTAAACACCGAATCGCCCGATAGGGTTCTGGCGAAGTTCCATAAGTCACGGTGTTCAGCTTGAAGATTTTTAAAGACTCAGATGGATCTCGTCTCCACACTATGAGCTAAAAGTTTCGGAATTGAGCGGAATTGTCAACGCTCTTACGCTTTGTTTCCGCAATTAGGGAAATTAGCAACGATTTTGCTATTATCGCAGTCTCTTCGAACTCTTCACGGTACACATCATCTCCATCTTTCTCTTCAATTTATTTTGTATAAGCGAAGCATTTTCGATGTGCGTATTTAGAATTTCTAATCGACATTCTAACTCAACCGTATTTAACGAGAATCGACCCTCATTTAAATATCTTTGCGTTCGCTCTATACTCCTCATATATCCATCTCGTTGGTTTTTCAACTCTTCGATGTCCTGGTTGTTACTTTCTGATTTTGGCATTTTTTTTTGGGTATCGAAGAGTTTTAAATTTAATTTATTTTAGTTTTTTTTTTTTTTAATTATATGTATGTAAATGTGTGCAAAAAATTTTGTTTTTAAATTTATTTAATTTAAAAATAATAACCAACGAGAGGAATAAGCTGAACGCAAGCAGTGTAGGGGAGTTATTTAAAATGAATTAAGGAATTAATTTAAGGAATCCTAATTTGTTTTAATAATTCAATAATTATAATATGCCGAGCGCACGTAGTGTAGAGGAGCACACGCCAAGCTCAAACACGAAAAGACGAACAAGCGTTTAGGCAGCGGCAACGCTTGCACCGTTCCAGCGATCGAAAACGAAAACGACGAAGGAGAACTCGAAAGACGGGATGCGCTGTCTGTGTGTGTGTATGTGTGTACGGCTGGCGGTGCTCAACGCAATGCTAACGGAGAATGATGCACTGACCGATAACTAAGGGCAACGAATATATAAACCTGACGCTTAAAAGCGCGGAAAATGGCAAAAAGCGAGGGAAATTTGAAGAAAATGCGCGCCCGAAAATTTTGAGGGAATTTAATTCTGGAATTACAACTTTTCACAATTCTCAACTTTTACCTTTTTAATTTTTCGCAAAGCTATAATTGGTGTTCACTACGACAAGAAATGGGGGAATTTAATTTTTTTTTAAAAACCAGGATGCCGACAAATATTTATTTGATTTTGGTCTAAAGCGATTCACTTATGTATGTATAATTCGAAATATGTATATATGTATGTATGGATGTATGTATCAAAATTATAATCGTTAGTACATGTAAGTTTTATTTATTTCTTGGTTAGAATGTTCGCTATCTACCGAATTTTTTACACGAATGCAAAAAGTTGAAAGATGGGCCAAAACACAATTTATGACACGCCACAGATTAACTTTCAACTTTTAGCACTCTATACCTGGTGGGACGTTACACATACGTCGGCAACTTCCCTCTTCGAATCCATATGACTTCCTTCGTAGGCAGCAACTGGCGACAAGCAGCGTCAACAACAACTTCACTGGTTTAGTTAACGGCGAACTGCAGCGGTCAAAATTTTCCAGCGACAGCAACGACGAATTAAAGTAGGCAGGAACTGGAGACAAGCAGCGGCAACAACAGGGCGAGAGACGGAGCGAATTCGCGAGAGCGATTAAATCTTTATTGCGCTCCCCCTCCCACCTTACACTATTCAACAAATATTAAAAACGCAAAGTGCGCGAACAGTAGCCATTCAACCAGAAGAGCGCTTCATAGCTAAACAAAATTCGCTTATGAAAATCGGGAACAATGGCAATCTCGTTTTGGGCCCAATCGACGAATCTACGCCTTGCTTGATGATCGTTTGGCTTCAATTCTTGCACGAGTTGGATTTTGTAAGCACTCAAACCAAGATCCTTCCCCAAAATCTTCCATAAAGTGGATGGACACAGATTCAATTCCTGTGCTCGATGGCGGATGGACTCATTCTGGTCTTCTTCAATGCTACGCTCTACAGTAGCAATAGCTTCTTCCGTACGCACCGTACGGCGTATCTGGGGATGCAAATTATCAATAAGAGTAAACGTGTTGTGAAAAGGTTCCATGGTTAATCGAATTAACTGCTCTGATGGACGATTTTGTCGACGATAAAATGGACGTAGTGCGCGATATGTATTCGGCACAGAACCATTATTTTCGAAATAAAATTGCACTATTTGCAAGCGTTGTTCAGGCGTGAGTCTATTCATGATGAATTGCCAAACCAAACTTGAAAGCTGTTAAATCGGTAGCCATCTTGAACAGTAATGCCAACTTAAAGTTCTATACCTCTAAAAAAACACCCTTTATAAGTAAAAGTCCGTGAAAAAAGATCAATTTTGTGCTTATGAAGTAAGAATTAATCGTTTAAAGTCAGAATATAATACTCTGAAAGGCTCATGCAAGGCATAGTTAGATCTATATTGATTTAATATTATGTTAATATAATTTCGAGTTAATTTACTTGCACAGACAAGTTAAGCCAGATTACCAAGTCAATCTCACCATGAATAAGGTTATAAATGAAGACAGTATCAAGCATCGTTCTACGGTTGACAAGGGAGTGTAAATAAATTAACAGTAGTCTAATAGAATAATAAGGTAAGATAAGACTTGCATCCCAATTTAGGCGCCGTGAAGCAAAAAGTATGAATTTTTTTCTCCCGTACGGGAGACCCATACTTCAGAATCGGACGGACAAGCGAAATAAATAAAATCTTAGTGACAAAAGGATCATCGAATTCTTTTGACCACCTTTTAATAAAATCAAGCACGCCTCTGGCTTTAGGGTCCAAAAGAACCCCAGGATTGTTTACAGGAGTGCTGCAAATGAGGAGTAATCATTTTTTCAAAAAGCTAAGAAATAGTTGCAACTTAGATATACCTCTATATTTACTGTCCTCTAACTTGTTATCTTTTTTTAAAGAGGAATTAAAATGATTCCTTTCAAAAATGTGGTATATGTGTTAGCGCAATACCTAATCACGCACTCAGAAATACCATAAGGCCCTGGCGAATAAACAGGTTTAACATAAAGAAGAAGAAAAAGAACAGAGCTTGTTGTTTAAGTGGGGCAGAATATGAGGCTGGACTTGGACATGGTGTAAGAATAAGGCTATGATAAATGATCTAAGGTAGAAAAGATCGTTTAAAAAATTGGGCAAATAAATCGAACATTGCCTGTAGTTGCCGTTATGTTTTCAAACTGTTTCCGGTCCTACAAAAACTGGACCTTACAACGGTGTAAGTAACTATTATGACACTGAGTATTAAGCACGGTAAATCTTTTTTTTTTGAACATTTGCATTTTATTTATTGGATCTTCTTCTCTGAATTGAGACTAACAATAAGTATATAGAATCTTAAATTAAAAAACTATCTGACAGTCAAGGTGACTGGCGCGAAAATTTAGGGGCTCTAATAACTATTGCTGAGCTGGAAGGTCATTGCGTTTCAATCGGGTCCGGATGGAAGCCCTGGCTAGGCCCCTGACGAGCTGGTTTGGATGAGAAGTTAGCTTGGTGTGGTACGACGCTTTTTGTTTTGATATTTCATCTTTTATGGGTAGAATGCCAAGATCTCTGTGGATGTTGTCGTTCCGAACATACCAAGGTGCCCCAGTGATAGTTCTCAGGATTTTTGATTGTGCTCGCTGAATAATGTCGATGTTGCAGCTGCTTGCGTTTCCCCACAATTGGGAGCCGTAGGTCCAGACTGGCTTAAGCGTTGAATTGTAGAGCAGGACCTTGAAGTCCAGGCAGAGGGGGAGCTCTGCTTCGATATGTCTCCGATATGTCTGGCTTCGATATGTCTCCGCCATGTAAGTCTCCTGTCTAGGTGGATGCCAAGGTACGTTACATCGTCAGCTTGTGGAAGTGGCGTGTTATTCAGGGTTAGCGGGGGACACGTTTGTCTGTTAAGAGTAAACGTTATGTGTTTACACTTTTGCGCATTTATTTTTATACGCCAGTCTGATAACCACCTCTCCACTACAACGAGATGATCAGCTAGTAGTGCTGTTGCCTGAGTTGGGCATTTGGACCGACTTATGATCGCGGTATCGTCTGCGAATGTAGAAGTAGTTAGCCGCTCGTTCGTGGGAATATCTGCGGTGTAGAGGAGAAATAGAGTTGGACCAAGGGCGCTACCTTGGGGAACTCCAGCCTCTATAGCGTATGTTGTGGTGTTGCATCTCACGGCGAAGGCTCTGTTGTAAAGGTACGATTCAAGTATCCTGTGAGTGTTTCCCGGCAGGATCGTTCTGATTTTATGGATAAGCCAGACTCGGGCGAAAGCCTGTGCAACGTCAAGGAATACCGCACTGCAGTATTCCCGAAGCTCGAATGCAGTCCTTATTTCTGTTGTTAATCTGTTGACTTGCTCTATTGTTCCATGGCTTTCTCGAAAGCCAAATTGATGTGCTGGAATAACGTTATGCTCTTTCAGATATGGAATGATGCGCGTCAAAAGGCATTTTTCGAGCAGTTTTGACAGACACGAGAGTAAACTTATCGGTCTATACGAAGCTGGTATTGTGTGATCTTTTCCTGGCTTTGGGATCATTATGATTACCGATTTTTTCCATTTTTTTGGGAAATAGGCAAGTCGTGTAATCCCGTTGAAGAGTTTACAAATAACCTCAACTGCACAGTTTGGTAGTTCGATTAACATTTTGGGAGTTATTTGATCGCCGCCTGGGGCCTTTTTTGGATTCAATTGCTCGCTGATTACTTTTGCAATTTCATTTGGTTGAAACAGAATTGGCTCCGTCTCAGATTCAATTCGAATTGACGGCGACGGTAGTGCGAATGAATTAGTTGCAGGGTTTGGCTGAAAAACATTTCGAAGGTGTAAAGCAAATGTACAAGCTCTGTCTTTGTCGCTTCTGGCCCAGCTGCCTGAAGAGTCTCTTATGGTGATTACTGTTTCGGCCGGCGCATTTAGATTTGGGTGGGCCCTCCACAAGGGATGCTTAGTGCTGGTGGGTGAAAGTTTCTCAATGTACTGGCGTTGTGCTTTTTCTTCTTCTTGTCTTAGAGCCCTGGTAAGTCTGCGACCAGCTTCTTTAAGACTTTGTTTTGAGGATGGCGATCTGCTGGTTTGCCAAGTACGTCTCAAACGTCTTTTTTCCAGAACAAGCTGTTCGATTTCATGGCTAGTTTTGTGTTGGTGTGTGTGCCCATCCCTCCCTTGCGGTGTTGAGACTTTGGCTGCTGCGACGAGTACAGACTCCAGTGCATCGGCGTAGCAGTCGATGTCCTCCTTGATGTTGAGCTGTGGAGTTAGTTCAATGTGGAAACTTACGTACTTTTTGAACTTCAGCCAGTTGGTTCGATGCAACGTCTACCTGCGAGGGTGCTCGATTAATTCCGGGCTTTGAAGAAGAGCTATTAGCACGGGTGAGTGGTCCGACTTAACTTAACTTAACTTTGCTTTTATTTATTGAATCTTCTCTTAATTTTGAGACTAACAATAAGTTTACGAATCTTCACATTAAAATTTAACTAACATTACAATAAGACTGCATTCTGGCTGCGCGTCCCTCAAGTCGGTCGCTGGGTGGGTAAGTCATTGCGACGAAGGCGTGATTGGTTGATCAACCTTGTAAGACCTCTTGCCAGGTGGTTAGGGTGCAACTATAGCTTGGTAAAGTACTTTTCCTTCTGTTCTGCGATCACTTCTTTGACTGGTAGAATGTTTAAGTCGCGATGTATGTTTTCGTTGCGAACGTACCACGGTGCCCCGGTGATTGTTCTCAAGGTTTTAGTACCGAGTTATACAGCTGCACTTTATATTCAAGACTAAGGGGAGACCGAGCGTTGATAAGCCAATGAAGGCTACTGGCTTTTAGTTTTAGGTGTGTTCTTTTGGCTTCAATGTGCCGGCGCCATGTGAGTTTTCTGTTGAGGTGTACTCCTAGATATGTCACTTCGTTTGCTTGCGGGAGTAGAGTATGGTTTAACATGAGCGGTGGGCAGTTTTGCCTGTTCAGGGTGAACGTAACGTGCTGGCATTTTTGTTCGTTCACTTTAATTCGCCAGTCTGATAGCCACTTTTCAACATCGACCAGATGAAGAGCTAGCTGCGCAGTTGCTTGCATCGGGCATTTTGAGAGGCTGAGAATGACTGTATCAGCAGCAAACGTAGATGTTGTTAGTCGTGTGCTTGTTGGGCTGTCTTCTGTATAGAGGACATATAATGTTGGCCCAAGCACGCTTCCTTGAGGAACTCCAGCTCCAATAGTGAAATCGTCAGTTATAGCAGTGTTGCATCGAACAGCAAATTTTCTGTCGTAGAGGTAAGACTCTAAAAGCTTATGGGTATTGTAGGGGAGCATTGTCTTGATCTTGTACATAAGACCTTCTAGCCAAACTCTATCAAACGCTTAAAAATATGGCAGTACAGTACTCTCGTTTTTCCAACGCATTCCGAATTTCTGATGTTATCCGGTTGACCTGCTCAATTGTTCCGTGCTTTTCACGAAACCCAATTTGATGTGACGGAATTCCTTCCTGGATTCTTAGGTATGTGTTTATCCGAGTCAATACGCATTTTTCAAAGAGTTTAGATAAGCATGAGAGAAGTCTTATAGGTCTACACGACGTGGGAATTGTGTGGTCTTTTCCCGGCTTTGCTATCATTATTATAATCGACTTTTTCCATCTCACTGGAAAGTGGCCAAGTTTTGCGATGGCATTAAAAAGCTGGGTGATAGTGCAAACGGCGCAATATGGGAGCCCAATGATCATTTTGGGAGTTATGAGGTCGCAGCCCGGGGATTTTTTCGGATTCAGCTGATTATACCCGTTACTCGTAGAGTAAAAGGGTATATTGTATTCGTGCAAAAGTATGTAACAGCTAGAAGGAAGCGTTTCCGACCCTATAAAGTATATATATTCTTGATCAGGGTCACTAGCCGAGTTGATATAGCCATGTCCGTCTGTCCGTCTGTCCGTCTGTCCGTCTGTCCGTCTGTCTGTCTGTCCGTCTGTCCGTCTGTCCGTCTGTCTGTCCGTCCGTATGAACGCTGAGATCTCGGAAAATATAAAAGCTAGAAGATTGGCATTTTGCGTGCAGATTCTAGGAGTTCCTAAGCAGCGAAAGTTTGTTTCAAAAAGGTGCCACGCCGCCTTCAACGCCCACAATCGCTCACATACGATTTTAAAAATTTAAATATTTCGGAAAAGTAAAAATGCAGTTTTATTGTGTTTATCAATACCTATCGAAATGTAGAAGAAATTTTTCAAATCGGACCATTCGTTAAAAAGTTATGCGTGATCAAAGTTTCTATCTCCATCTCCCTCGCACTCCCTTTACCTGAGTAACGGGTATCTGATAGTCGGGGCACCCGACTATAGCGTTCTCTCTTGTTTTTAATGATGTTAACGATTTCGTTTGGGCGAAACTCAATTGGCTCATGTTGAAGCTGAGGCTCATATGGTAAAGTCGGCAAATTGAACGCACTAGTGGCAGGATTTGGTTGGAAGACATTTTTAAGGTGGTTGGCAAACGTGCTGGCTCTGTCTGCATCGCTGCGCGCCCAGCCGCCTGTGGGATTTCTAATAGGCATCACGGTTACTTTCGGTGAGCTTAGAGTAGGGTGAGCTCTCCATAGTGAGTGTTTTGTACTAGATGTTGACAATTGCTCTATGTAGCGTCGGTGGACATGTGCTTCTTCTTGCTGTAAAGCTTTTGTGAGTTGACGTGAGGCATATTTTAAGCGTTGCCTGTGGAGATGCCACTCTCGACGTAAGCGTCGCTTTTCGAGGACGAGCTGTTCTATTTGTAGATTTGTCTTCTTTTGGTTGCTTTGCGTACTTGTAGTTTGGGGTGTTGAAACTCGAGCTGCAGAGACGAGTACATACTCCAGTGAATTAACAAATCTGTCTACGTTGGCTTCATCGTTGAGATGAGGACTTAGCTCAATGTGTGAGCTAATGTATTTCTTGTACTTAACCCAATTGGTTTTCTGTGATGTCAATTAAACGATTGCTCCAATGCGCCTGGATGTCGGAGTAGAATAAACAGGACAGGGGAGTGATCCGATGAAAGATCCGAGACGCATTCGGCGCTTATCAGATTTTTAGGAATGTTTTTGGTAATTGCAAAGTCTATTAGATCGGGTAGTTTCCTTGGGTCTGCTGGCCAGTATGTTGGTCTGCCAGGAGAAACATAGTCCAGCTTGTTCTTGGCTTTTATAACTGCATTATAGAGCTGTTTTCCTTTTGGAGTCACGAGAAGTGATCCCCAGTGTGTGTGCTTGGCGTTGTAGTCCCCTGCTGCTGTGAAGTGGTCTCGTAGTGCATAAACTGCATAAACTCATTTTCAGCTATGGTGAAGCGAGGGGGGCAGTATATTTATTTGTATATTTATAGGTGTGGCCTGTAGGTAATTTTTAGCATATTTGTTATGATAGTGGTGCTTAATACGGCTTCTGATTAGAATTCCAGTCCCACCATGTGCTTTACCATCTGGATGATTTGTTCCGTAAAATGAATAACCTCGTAGTTGAAAATTGTATTTGTTTGTAAGGTGTGTTTCTGAAAGCAGCATTACGTCGATATGGTTGTCGAGAAAGAATTGAGCTAACTCAAGTTTATGCTGTGAGACGCCGTTAGCGTTCCACGTAGATATCCTTAGGGAAGTCATTATTTGGATTGTTGTGATACCAGCATTAGATTTTGGTTTCGCATTAAATCTTGCATAGTTGTGCGCATAAACGACATAAGCTCCGTAAGGCTTTGCTGCAGGCGGTATATCATATCTTCGAAGTTAATTTTTGAATGCTCCGGGAATTGTTGCGGCTGATCCGTGTTTGGTTCTTGGTATGCTGATTGCAGAAATGAGCTTTTTGAGACAGGGTTAGCCAGTCCTGATTTTAAAGCGCTTTTGTAAGTCACATTTTTATCAGAGTTTAAGGGTCCTAGTGAGGATCTGGCTGCAGTCGAGAAGAAGACTTCAGGGTTTGATCTGGAAGATGTCATCTGTTTATTTTGGGTGCGGGCGGCAGTTCCTCTCTGGTGGATGCGACTTTTCAGCTCCTTATAAACAGGGCAGCAGTGAGATTGCCACCGCAGTTGCCGCACTTTTTCGAGTTGCAGTCATCTTTGCTCGCTGGACAGTGTGCGGAGTCATGAAGATCTCCACAAACTACACACACCGGGCGCAGTTTACAGTATGACCTTGTATGGCCATATTCTTGGCAGTTCGCACATTGTACCGGTGCACCAGGAACTGAAGATTGTAAATGGAGTGCACTTCGTATTTCTTTAGGGTCTTATTTTCTGGTTCGAGCTCAACCTTAAAGAGTGGCTGCGGCTTTCTATTCCTGTTAAGGATGTTGAAGACTGTCTTAGCGTTAAATCCCTTCTCTTTAAGCGCCTTTGTTATCTCTGCAGGCGTTACGTCGGACTCTATGCCCTTAAGTACGACTTGCAGGCCCTTGCTACTTTTTATCTGATACGT
The DNA here is from genome assembly GCF_018152115.1 of Drosophila rhopaloa. Classification (NCBI taxonomy): domain Eukaryota; kingdom Metazoa; phylum Arthropoda; class Insecta; order Diptera; family Drosophilidae; genus Drosophila; species Drosophila rhopaloa. Next base: position 12,635,727 of record NW_025335034.1, on the reverse strand, counting down.
GTAAAAGTTCTTTTTATTCTCGGAAAGATATTTCGATAATACTCTGTAATTATCTTCAGACTTAATTTGAACCTTTGTTTCCTGGATGTTGCCCTTTACTAGAGTTGTTATGTGGAAGTTATCCTTTCCAATAAGCTCGATAATTTTGTTGACAAGAACATTGGAACTTTTTTCTCGAATATAAATAGGCGGAGGTTTTGGCTTCCTTTTCTCGACTTCAGTGGATTGAGATTTTAAATCGGTTTGAGTTCATGGGCGTTTCTATCCAGCTAGGCTAGCATTGTTACGGGTTATTTTGCGTTGAGAATTTAGAGGGCTCAGCTTCCTTTTGATTTGGATGTAGCGATCCATACCAGTCTGCACAGCCGGCTTAGCACATTCATTGGTTTTGTTCTGTTTTTCGGGCAGCGCAGCGGCAGACGTATTAATATTTGTGCTGCTAGCTGATGATGTCATTAAACGCGCAGTCGATACGGTTGCAGTTGTTGTTGTAGTTACAGTTGACGTTGTTAAAGAAATTGCGGTGCTAGTTACTGCTGATGAGCTTAGGTTGTTGCATACCTGCATTGGAGCACTTTCAGCGCTCTTTGGCCGCAGAGACGTCGATGGTAGCGAGGGGGAGCAAGAACGCGCTCTCTCGCTCGCTACGTTTAAGAACTCGGTCAAGTTGGGGGTAATTGCCCGCGCTTGATCAGAGCTTGCATTATTTTCGGTTGCTTTAAAAGAGAAGTACGCGTTATTTCTTTGTACTGAGAGCCGTCTCTCGTCTTGCTCACGTTGACGTTGTGTGCGAACGTCGTTCAGACTCATTGTATTCGTGGTAAAGTTAATTAGAGTTTTAAGTGTTAAGTTTTATATTAATTAAATGACCAATCAATATAAACATTCGCGATTTCATCGCAGAAAGCGTCTTTTCGCGTTATAGTAGATTTATTAAAACGGTCACTGCACTTTTGTGATTTTATTGAATACTTTTTCCCGGAGCACAATGAATATACGTCTGCGTGCGACGGCGGTTTTGTAATGGAGTCGAGAAATGTTTTTTGTCACAGCAAAATCAATTAAATCAGGTAGTTTTCTAGGATCTGTACGCCAGTATGTAGGGCTGCCTGGTGAAACGTAGTCCAGTTTGTTGCATGTTTTAATGAGTGCACTATATAGTTGCCTTCATTTGGGGGTCACAAGGCGGGATCCCCAGTGCGTGTGCCTGGCGTTGTAATCTCCTGCTGCTATGAATCGCTCTTCAAGTGAATTGTAGAAGTCCATGAATTGGTCTTTGAAGACTGTAAAGCGGGATGGGCAGTAGACAGCGGCAATAGCAAGGTTGCAGTTGCCCAACTGAAATTTTATCGATGTAGCTTGCAGATGATTTTTTGCAAACCGTTGGTGGAAGTGGTGTTTGACGCGGTCTCTTATTACTATGCCAGTTCCGCCATGCGCTTTACCATCTGGATGATCGGTGCCCTAGAACGTGTATCCCCGTATTTGAAGGTTTTGTTTGCTAGTGAGATGCGTTTCTGCCAGCAACATAAAGTCGATGTGGTTTTCGTTTAGAAATTTAGTTATTTCAGGTCTATGCCGTGAAACACCGTTGGCGTTCCACAGAGTTATTCGAAGGCTAGGCATGGTTTATTTGGACAGCTGAGCTGCAAGGAATTGTAACAAGATATTTTGGTTTTGCTTAGGGGTTTGCATGGTGGTTTTCATGAAGGACATAAATTCCACCATATTTTGTTGCAAGGTAATCATCATAGATTCCATGTTACTTTGTGGCTGTCCCATGGCCTGCTGGATGTAATCAATTGTCGGTTCTATGTGAGCTGTGTCTGATCTTAGAGCACTGGCGTAAGAAATTCCGTTGGTGGTAATTAAAGGGCCAAGTGATGATCTGGCTCCTTTTGCGAAGAAAACTTCCGGTGTCGTTTGTGATCTCATGTAAGTGTTTTGTGTGTTCAGGGAGTGTGCCGTTGTCGCTCGTTGCATCCGACTTTTCATCACCTTGTAGACGGGGCAGCCTCTGTAGTTTGCTGTGTGGTTTCTTTGGCAGTTTACACACTTTATAGTGAGAGAGTCTTCCTTATTGGCAGGAAAGGGTTCGGAGCCGTGGCAGTTTCCACAAGCTACACATACTGACCTAAGGGTGCAGTAAGCCCTGGTATGACCGTATTCCTGGCAATTTGTGGATTGCACTGGCCCGGTCCGTTTGTGTGGCTCTTGCACTGTGATCCTACGGTGAAGAAGGTTCTGCAACTTGTAGATCGGGTGCACTGCGTTTTTTTTTCAAAGTTCTGCTGTCTGGCTCCAGCTCGACCTTGAAGAGTGGTTGCGGCTTCTTGTTTTTGTTCATAATGTTTATAACATTTTTTGCGCAAAAACCGTTTTCTTTTAAGGCCTCCGTAATTTCACAGGGGGTCACATCGGGTTCTATTCCCTTAAGCACAACTTGCAAACCTTTGCAACTTTTTAGCTGGTACGTGTAGTAATTCTTTTTGGCATCGTTTAAGTACTTCGACACTGCTCGGAAATCGTCTTCGGTTTTGGTTTGGAGTTTAGTTTCGCTTATATTCCCTTTCATAAGCGGAATAACATGAAAGTTATCTTTTCCGACAAGCTCAACTATTTTGTTGACTAGGGCATTCGAGATCTTCTCCCGAATAAAAATAGGTGGTGGCTTTAGTTTCTTTGGGGCTAATTGTTCCGACTCTGTTTCAGGCTCCGCCAGAATGAAAAATCTATTTTCATCTAATGGCCCGGGATTTACAGGGCCTTTGTTGGAACGATTTATTTTGAGCTTATTGCCGTCCGAGTTTTTTGGGGGTGTAAGCTTGCGCTTGGAGATATTTATGTAGCGATCCATGCCTGTCTGCATGGTCGAACCCGCTTGCAGAATTGTCATTTCTTCTACCGTAGCTTTGTTTTTGCCGTTTGCACCGAGTTTTGCATGGAGTCGTTATTGCATTGTTGGCGATAGAGACCGTTGTAGTAGTCCTAGTAGTTTCTTTTGCTGTTGCGCTAGGCGGCAGAAGCTCTGTTGGAGTCTTGCATTGCTCACTCCATGGCGTTCGAGCGGTGAAGAGCAGGGCGGGAGAGCAAGAGTTAGCTCTCTGGTTTTCGGCGGTCAGTAAACTTGCACCTTCAAGCACTTTCGGTTCTAGAGTATTACTCGTCACCGTAAAATAGGCGTTGTTACGGGCCAAAGAGAGACGACGTTTGTCTTGTTGTTTTTGTCGTTGAGTGCGCTGATCCACGTTCTTACTCATTTGTTTATAGTTAGTTCGTAAAGATTAATTATTTAATTAATTAAAACTTTAGTTTACGATATGCGATTTGCATCGCGAAACGCAAAACCTCGCTCTTATTAATTTGTTTCGAACGTTTTCGACTGATTCGCTAATTGTTTTTCCGGAGCGTTAATAAAACACGTCTGCACGCAGCCGAATTGATTTTGGAAATAGAATCTTGAGCGTAAATCTTGAGCGTAAATCTTGAGCGTGCACTTAAATATCTAGCAAGAACAGATTGAGAACCGATATTTTTAGGTAGACTGTTGTCATTTTTTATTGAAATTTATCGAAAAGGTGTTTCTTGTGTTTGTTGTTTTGGCCGGTGACGTAGTTACTTTGTTTCCTAATGCTACTGTGACATAGATTTCAATACTTGGAAGCCATTCCGAAAATTTTACTATTCCTCTTTTCACTCTACATTAATTAACAAAAGTGATTTATTTTTAATGGGCCATTATGTGACTAATTTCTAAGGCCAGAATATAAAAGTTTTTTTTACAGGTTATTTTCTTATATTTCTTTGAGTTTAATACGAATTAGATCTGCTGGTCGTGCATAATAATTACAAAATGTTTGCATATGTGTTTTAATCTTATTTGGATTTGGAACCCAGCAAGCAAAGTTAGAAGCGTGATTTATTGTGTGTCTGAAAAGAGCCTCGTTTCAGAGTGTTTTCTGAGTCGGCACATAAATAAGAGCGTTTTCGGAGCACATTTGGTGCTCTCTACGATGGATATTTAAGTGATGAAAGTAACCTTTCTGAAGACTCCGAAGAGCATGAGATGAAATCCCTGCGCGAGGAATTGTCAAGCTGGGCAGTTGCATTTTTTTGAAAAATATACTTTTAAAGAAAAGACAATATTTATCAATATAAATATTGATAGCCTGCCACTATTTAAAAGCTCCAATATGCAGGTATGGCCAATATTAATAAGTATTTATTGTATTGTTGCCTGGCGTTTTTGTGCCTTTTCTGAGGGTTTTCTATGCTTCCATCGGAGGGTGAAAGCACTTATATCTGTGTCAGACAAGAGTCAGATCGGACTGTGAGGAGTTAAATAACTCCACACAAAACATCCCCTAAAAATATCTGCATGGAAAACCTGCCAGTTGCTACTTACGCAACCACTTCGCGTAGTAATGGCGACACAGGAAAAGAGAGTTTGGAGAAAGCAGTTGAAGAGAGAGGGGAGAGAAAGTACAGAGTACGAATCCAAAGAGAGTTTGGAGAGATTAGGAGCGCCCGAGCGGAGAGAGGCGACAGAGCGAGACGGCACTAGTCAGAGCGAGAGAGCGCAGGCGCGCCGTGAGCAAGGAAGGAACGGTACAGCGCTGCACTGTGGACTTCAGTGTGGTGCCGTGTGCAGAGGGCGAAAGGTCAAACGGTAAAACCGTGGACTTTGGAACTTGGAGTGGAGAGAAGAAAAGGAGAGGCCGAGGATTAACGGGACCCGGAGGCCTATATAAGCGGCCCCAGCGCTGGAATCAGGACCAGTCATCGAGCATCAAACTGCGAGTGAACATCGTCTAGCAAAAGTCAAAGTCAAGAATATACCACCGTGAGAACCAGCCGGGAACAAGATCGCCACGTCAAGACGTTCGGGACCGAGCAAGTCACCGAATTGAGACACAGGTAGTTGAGTCCTCGAACGGCAACACACGGCCAAGTCTGCAGAACATCAAGATTGGCTGTAATACCGATTAGTCCAACCAAGTTGGCTGTAATACCGGTCAGTTTAGCTGCATTGGCTGTAATACCGATCAGGCTAGCTGTGCCGGCTGTAATACCAACCAGTCTGGCTACATTGGCTGTAATACCGATTTGTTCTAACTGTGTGCGACTAAGTTGGCTGTAATACCGGTCAGTTAGCTGCATTGGCTGTAATACCGATCAGACTAGCTGTGCCGGCTGTAATACCGACCAGTCCGGCTACATTGGCTGTAATACCGATTAGTCCAGCTGCGTCGGCCGTAATACCGATCAGTTGTGCCGGTTATAGGCAGATTTAGCTCGGCACGTCAACACCAGCAGAGTGAGCGACACGAGCAGCGGGCCTTAAGGGAGCAACGTGAAACAACGCCGCAACCAATCGCGCAGGACGACGACGTGGACAAGCCGCCAGACACCGCAACAAGAGCCAAGCCTCAGGTACGATCGCAACAGTCGGGAGGGAAGGCCAGGGTGGAACGTTCGTCTTTCTCTGGGCGCTGGCTACAGGGACTGCTGACGTGATCTGGCCGTAGTGACGGAGCGTCAAAGGAAACTGAGTGAGCGTCTAGCGGGACCGGCCGGGAGAGAGCAAGGGACAGGAGGCTGCGGCTGGCAGGACGAAGGTCTTGCGAGCGTGGTGCCTGTTCACCCTAGTCTGAGAACGGTGACGCTTCCCTAAGCCCAACGGTCCAACTCAACGCCCTCGTCTACAAGTGGCAGCGAAAGTACTCGGAGCGGCTAGGACTACCAGCAGCGAGGAATCACCGAGCGGCGTCGCAGGAGCATCACCCGCACAAGATATATACAAATATTGTAAACCAGAGCCGTAAATAAACGCCTCCTTAACTGAATTCTGAAGTGTTGTTACTGTTAACCGGGCGGTCACGTTTAATATAAATTTGGTGGGACGAACGCACAAACTCTAATGAGTTAGCCGCACGAATTTCGTAGAGAGCAATACATAGAAAAACAGTTCGTTACATCTGGCGCCCAAAAACGTGATGGTCCCGGCAGTAAAAAAAAAAAACACAAAACACCAGAATGGGGAGAAGTTGGATCTACCGCCTCAAGAAGGAGGATTTCACCAATGTGGCACAAAGGCTACGCATTTCCTTGACGGGTAGAACTGAAGACATGCGGAAAGCCTTGGTGGAACACTACAACGAGACGGAAAACAACCCAGAACTCAAAGAACTCTGGTCCGAACTAGAAGCTATGTACCCAGAAAAACCAGGTCTAAAATTAACAAACCCCGAGGGAGAAGACGCATGGACAGGCATTAGCATTGAAGAGATGCAACAAGAGGGCCAGCGAAGAGATTTAATTCAAGATAGAAAGACAGCCCCGAAGGCACAAAGACCTAGCGAGCCCAACTACGCTAAAGTCGCGAAGCAGGTCAGAGAATGGTCTTTTAGATTCGAGGGCACAGAGAAACCTCTTGAATTCTTGGAACAGGTGGAATGGTCCGCGAGTACCTACGGGTTGGACTTAGACATGGTACCGCGAGCAATGCCAGAACTACTACAAGGCAGATCATTGAAGTGGTTTATCTCGAACAACCAGCACTGGAGAACGTGGGGAGACTTTATTGAGAGTTTCCAAACATTCTTAATGCCCAGAGGATATTTGGCGAAACTAGAGGACCAAGTCAAAGCTCGGAAGCAGGGATTCAGAGAGCCGTTCAAGGATTACATGGTGGACATGCAGACCATGATAAGGCCACTCGGGTACAGTCCGGGGAAAGTACTCGAGGTCATAAGGGAGAACAGCACACCTGACCTACGAATTTCCCTCCGAACGTACAAGATCGACGACCTGGAAGCCCTCATGATCCTGGCCACAGAATACGAAGAGCTCGAAAAGTAGCGGGAAATGTTCTCCCAGGAAAATAAGTTCAGCAGGAAGACGACAGTCCCGTCTCAGGTGACAAGTAGAAGATGCGAGGATACCAGCAGGCAAGGCAGGCCAGCCGAAACATCGCGAAACACGCAGAAAACAGAATATCAAAGGTAGCAGATCAATACTATATGGAGACCACCAAACACTACCCAGAGACCACAAAGCGCGACAGCAGGAAGCAACCAAGCCCAAGAATACATAACCAACCCCTCCTGTGGGTCGCACATGTCGCAAATGTGGCGGACACGGGCATTGAGCAAGAGGTTGCCGAAACCAGCGAATGCTATTCTGCTGGATATGCGGAAAGGTGGGAGTGAGATGCATTGAATGCTGCCAGAGAGCGGAAAATGGCCAGCGATCCCAGCCGCAGAGAGGCGAGCGGGGGTCGCACGCGGATACCTCTCCAATCTAACTGGCAGGCTAATCGAAGAGGAGCAGCAGTTGTCCGCAGCGTTGACGATTGGTGGGAACTCGTACAAAGCCACAATCGACACCTACGGGCAACCCGAGGCCCAAACTCCAGCGGCAGGTCTCCGCCCCAAAGGCGCGGCCCAGTGGCCAGGCCCACACTGGTGCGAATGGCGTCCCGGACGGAGGGCGGATCCTGGCAGGACATCCCCGAGGAGGAGTGGCCAGCTGGCCTATTGGAGCAGCCGGTTATAAAGCATGCCATGCGACGAGGAGGCCGACGCTGCGTGATGACAGAGGTAGACTACAGGAAATACCGCATCCGTTTGGCGGCCTCTGGCCAAGTTAGTGTTCGCCGTTTTGATTGCAAGCCGTAAATAAAAAAAAATAATAAAAATCAAAAAAAAAAATAACCCTATCACACACGTAAACACTGACACTGGGACTTAAAACGCGGACAAAACTAGCACAAACACTTAAAATGATAACACCATAAAAAGTCGTGGCGGCAGTCCATCTATGTCCCAGGTCGTCTTTTTGCTTTATCTCCTTGGGAAAGCCGTTCAGCTGAAAACGAAAAAAAAAGAAAGGCAAATCAGTTGAGCAACAAAAAAAAAAAATGTAAAGGCACAAAATCATGTGTACTTCGAAATGCTGGGGAGGGGTAGCGGCTGAAACGCGGGGGGGGAACGATCGTGGCGGCAGTCAAACCACTTTACCCTTTATCCTCTCTTTTTCCATCTCCGCTCGTAGGCGAGGACCACGGTCCAAGGGCAAGTCGAGGGAAAGGGAGGGGCTTAAAGAGAAGGCAGGATAAGAGAAAGGGGAAATGGAAAATTTAAGAGAAAACTTACCGGCAAGAAAAATTCTCCGCGTCATCATGTGCTTAGGGAAGGGGGCTCCAGCGATATAAGGCGGTCGATTGGCACTATCGTATAACAGCCGATCGATGGGCACGAGACATTGGAATTATCGGCATATGAGGGGCACACTAATAAACATCGCGATGATGAGGTGGCAACGCCACCCCAAGGTAATACCGATATGCAAGTCATGTTATCGATCGCAAAGGATTAGGGTGACCAAGACGAACCACAGGAGACCGCGAACCAGGTTGAAGCGGGATATTTAAAAATTTCAACGGCAACATCGGGAGTTAGGAAGCATACATCGACGAGGAAAGCTTCGTGGGAGAAAGTCAAGGAATACGGATCGGCGCAGTATAACTCAACAAGGAGCTGATTGCGTCGATAGAAAGATCAAGAAAACTCAAAGGCAACAAGGATACACAGGATAAAAGCCGGAGAGGAACAACGAGAATTCATACGTATAAGGATGGAACCAGAGCGGGGAGAAGAACGAGAGGAGGATCGAGCTCACTTTCGTTATCCGAAGAAAGAGGGGAATGTGAGGAGTTAAATAACTCCACACAAAACATCCCCTAAAAATAACTGCATGGAAAACCTGCCAGTTGCTACTTACGCAACCACTTCGCGTAGTAACGGCGACACAGGAAAAGAGAGTTTGGAGAAAGCAGTTGAAGAGAGAGGGGAGAGAAAGTACAGAGTACGAATCCAAAGAGAGTTTGGAGAGATTAGGAGAGCCCGAGCGGAGAGAGGCGCCAGAGCGAGACGGCACTAGTCAGAGCGAGAGTCCAGAGAGCGCAGGCGCGCCGTGAGCAAGGAAGGAACGGTACAGCGCTGCACTGTGGACTTCAGTGTGGTGCCGTGGGCGGAGGGCGAAAGGTCAAACGGTAAAACCGTGGACTTTGGACCTTGGAGTGGAGAGAAGAAAAGGAGAGGCCGAGGATTAACGGGACTCGGAGGCCTATATAAACGGCCCCAGCGCTGGAATCAGGACCAGTCATCGAGCATCAAACTGCGAGTGAACATCGTCTAGCAAAAGTCAAAGTCAAGAATATACCACCGTGAGAACCAGCCGGGAACAAGATCGCCACGTCAAGACGTTCGGGACCGAGCAAGTCACCGACACAGGTAGCTGAGTCCTCGAACGGCAACACACGGCCAAGTCTGCAGAACATCAAGATTGGCTGTAATACCGATTAGTCCGACTAAGTTGACTGTAATACCGGTCAGCTTAGCTGCATTGGCTGTAATACCGATCAGGCTAGCTGTGCCGGCTGTAATACCAACCAGTCTGGCTACATTGGCTGTAATACCGATTAGTCCAGCTGCGTCGGCCGTAACACCGATCAGTTGTGCCGGTTATAGGCAGATTTAGCTCGGCACGTCAACACCAGCAGAGTGAGCGACACGAGCAGCGGGCCTTAAGGGAGCAACGTGAAACAACGCCGCAACCAATCGCGCAGGACGACGACGTGGACAAGCCGCCAGACACCGCAACAAGAGCCAAGCCTCAGGTACGATCGCAACAGTCGGGAGGGAAGGCCAGGGTGGAACGTTCGTCTTTCTCTGGGCGCTGGCTACAGGGACTGCTGACGTGAGCTGGCCGTAGTACCGGAGCGTCAAAGGAAACTGAGTGAGCGTCTAGCGGGACCGGCCGGGAGAGAGCAAGGGACAGGAGGCTGCGGCTGGCAGGACGAAGGTCTTGCGAGCGTGGTGCCTGTTCACCCTAGACTGAGAACGGTGACGCTTCCCTAAGCCCAACGGTCCAACTCAACGCCCTCGTCTACAAGTGGCAGCGAAAGTACTCGGAGCGGCTAGGACTACCAGCAGCGAGGAATCACCGAGCGGCGTCGCAGGAGCATCACCCGCACAAGATATATACAAATATTGTAAACCAGAGCCGTAAATAAACGCCTCCTTAACTGAATTCTGAAGTGTTGTTACTGTTAACCGGGCGGTCACGTTTAATTTAAATTTGGTGGGACGAAAGCACAAACTGTAATGAGTAAGCCGCACGAATTTCGTAGCGAGCAAAACATAGAAAAACAGTTCGTTACATCTGGCGCCCAAAAACGTGATGGTCCCGGCAGTAAAAAAAAAAAACACAAAACACCAGAATGGGGAGAAGTTGGATCTACCGCCTCAAGAAAGAGGATTTCACCAATGTGGCACAAAGGCTACGCATTTCCTTGACGGGTAGAACTGAAGACATGCGCAAACCTAGAACTCAAAAAACTCTGGTCCGAACTAGAAGCTATGTACCCAGAAAAACCAGGTCTAAAATTAACAAACCCCGAGGGAGAAGACGCATGGACAGGCCTTAGCATTGAAGAGATGCAACAAGAGGGCCAGCGAAGAGATTTAATTCAAGATAGAAAGACAGCCCCGAAGGCACAAAGACCTAGCGAGCCCGACTACGCTAAAGTCGCGAAGCAGGTCAGAGAATGGTCTTTTAGATTCGAGGGCACAGAGAAACCTCTTGAATTCTTGGAACAGGTGGAATGGTCCGCGAGTACCTACGGGTTGGACTTAGACATGGTACCGCGAGCAATGCCAGAACTACTACAAGGCAGAGCATTGAAGTGGTTTATCTCGAACAACCAGCACTGGAGAACGTGGGGAGACTTTATTGAGAGTTTCCAAACATTCTTCCTGCCCAGAGGATATTTGGCGAAACTAGAGGACCAAGTCAAAGCTCGGAAGCAGGGATTCAGAGAGCCGTTCAAGGATTACATGGTGGACATGCAGACCATGATAAGGCCACTCGGGTACAGTCCGGGGAAAGTACTCGAGGTCATAAGGGAGAACAGCACACCTGACCTACGAATTTCCCTCCGAACGTACAAGATCGACGACCTGGAAGCCCTCATGATCCTGGCCACAGAATACGAAGAGCTCGAAAAGTAGCGGGAAATGTTCTCCCAGGAAAATAAGTTCAGCAGGACAAAGACGACAGTCCCGTCTCAGGTGACATGTAGAAGATGCGAGGATACCAGCAGGCAAGGCAGGCCAGCCGAAACATCGCGAAACACGCAGAAAACAGAATATCAAAGGTAGCAGATCAATACTATATGGAGACCACCAAACACTACCCAGAGACCACAAAGCGCGACAGCAGGAAGCAACCAAGCCCAAGAATACATAACCAACCCCTCCTGTGGGTCGCACATGTCGCAAATGTGGCGGACACGGGCATTGAGCAAGAGGTTGCCGAAACCAGCGAATGCTATTCTGCTGGATATGCGGAAAGGTGGGAGTGAGATGCATTGAATGCTGCCAGAGAGCGGAAAATGGCCAGCGATCCCAGCCGCAGAGAGGCGAGCGGGGGTCGGACGCGGATACCTCTCCAATCTAACTGGCAGGCTAATCGAAGAGGAGCAGCAGTTGTCCGCAGCGTTGACGATTGGTGGGAACTCGTACAAAGCCACAATCGACACCTACGGGCAACCCGAGGCCCAAACTCCAGCGGCAGGTCTCCGCCCCAAAGGCGCGGCCCAGTGGCCAGGCCCACACTGGTGCGAATGGCGTCCCGGACGGAGGGCGGATCCTGGCAGGACATCCCCGAGGAGGAGTGGCCAGCTGGCCTATTGGAGCAGCCGGTTATAAAGCATGCCATGCGACGAGGAGGCCGACGCTGCGTGATGACAGAGGTAGACTACAGGAAATACCGCATCCGTTTGGCGGCCTCTGGCCAAGTTAGTGTTCGCCGTTTTGATTGCAAGCCGTAAATAAAAAAAAATAATAAAAATCAAAAAAAAAAATAACCCTATCACACACGTAAACACTGACACTGGGACTTAAAACGCGGACAAAACTAGCACAAACACTTAAAATGATAACACCATAAAAAGTCGTGGCGGCAGTCCATCTATGTCCCAGGTCGTCTTTTTGCTTTATCTCCTTGGGAAAGCCGTTCAGCTGAAAACGAAAAAAAAGAAAGGCAAATCAGTTGAGCAACAAAAAAAAAAATATGTAAAGGCACAAAATCATGTGTACTTCGAAATGCTGGGGAGGGGTAGCGGCTGAAACGCGGGGGGGGAACGATCGTGGCGGCAGTCAAACCACTTTACCCTTTATCCTCTCTTTTTCCATCTCCGCTCGTAGGCGAGGACCACGGTCCAAGGGCAAGTCGAGGGAAAGGGAGGGGTTTAAAGAGAAGGCAGGATAAGAAAGAGGGGAAATGGAAAATTTAAGAGAAAACTTACCGGCAAGAAAAATTCTCCGCGTCATCATGTGCTTAGGGAAGGGGGCTCCAGCGATATAAGGCGGTCGATTGGCACTATCGTATAACAGCCGATCGATGGGCACGAGACATTGGAATTATCGGCATATGAGGGGCACACTAATAAACATCGCGATGATGAGGTGGCAACGCCACCCCAAGGTAATACCGATATGCAAGTCATGTTATCGATCGCAAAGGATTAGGGTGACCAAGACGAACCACAGGAGACCGCGAACCAGGTTGAAGCGGGATATTTAAAAATTTCAACGGCAACATCGGGAGTTAGGAAGCATACATCGACGAGGAAAGCTTCGTGGGAGAAAGTCAAGGAATACGGATCGGCGCAGTATAACTCAACAAGGAGCTGATTGCGTCGATAGAAAGATCAAGAAAACTCAAAGGCAACAAGGATACACAGGATAAAAGCCGGAGAGGAACAACGAGAATTCATACGTCTAAGGATGGAACCAGAGCGGGGAGAAGAACGAGAGGAGGATCGAGCTCACTTTCGTTATCCGAAGAAAGAGGGGAATGTGAGGAGTTAAATAACTCCACACAAAACATCCCCCTAAAAATAACTGCATGGAAAACCTGCCAGTTGCTACTTACGCAACCACTTCGCGTAGTAACGGCGACACAGGAAAAGAGATTTTGGAGAAAGCAGTTGAAGAGAGAGGGGAGAGAAAGTACAGAGTACGAATCCAAAGAGAGTTTGGAGAGATTAGGAGAGCCCGAGCGGAGAGAGGCGCCAGAGCGAGACGGCACTAGTCAGAGCGAGAGTCCAGAGAGCGCAGGCGCGCCGTGAGCAAGGAAGGAACGGTACAGCGCTGCACTGTGGACTTCAGTGTGGTGCCGTGTGCAGAGGGCGAAAGGTCAAACGGTAAAGCCGTGGACTTTGGACCTTGGAGTGGAGAGAAGAAAAGGAGAGGCCGAGGATTAACGGGACCCGGAGGCCTATATAAGCGGCCCCAGCGCTGGAATCAGGACCAGTCATCGAGCATCAAACTGCGAGTGAACATCGTCTAGCAAAAGTCAAAGTCAAGAATATACCACCGTGAGAACCAGCCGGGAACAAGATCGCCACGTCAAGACGTTCGGGACCGAGCAAGTCACCGAATTGAGACACAGGTAGCTGAGTCCTCGAACGGCAACACACGGCCAAGTCTGCAGAACATCAAGATTGGCTGTAATACCGATTAGTCCGACTAAGTTGACTGTAATACCGGTCAGTTTAGCTGCATTGGCTGTAATACCGATCAGGCTAGCTGTGCCGGCTGTAATACCAACCAGTCTGGCTACATTGGCTGTAATACCGATTTGTTCTAACTGTGTGCGACTAAGTTGGCTGTAATACCGGTCAGTTAGCTGCATTGGCTGTAATACCGATCAGACTAGCTGTGCCGGCTGTAATACCAACCAGTCCGGCTACATTGGCTGTAATACCGATTAGTCCAGCTGCGTCGGCCGTAATACCGATCAGTTGTGCCGGTTATAGGCAGATTTAGCTCGGCACGTCAACACCAGCAGAGTGAGCGACACGAGCGGCGGGCCTTAAGGGAGCAACGTGGAACAACGCCTCAACCAATCGCGCAGGACGACGACGTGGACAAGCCGCCAGACACCGCAACAAGAGCCAAGCCTCAGGTACGATCGCAACGGTCGGGAGGGAACGCCAGTGTGGAACGTTCGTCTTTCTCTGGGCGCTGGCTATAGGGACTACTGGCGTGATCTGGCCGTAGTACCGGAGCGTCAAAGGAAACTGAGTGAGCGTCTAGCAGGACCGGCCGGGACAGAGCAAGGGACAGGAGACTGCGGCTGGCAGGACGAAGGTCTTGCCAGCGTGGTGCCTGTTCACCCTAGTCTGAGAACGGTGACGCTTCCCTAAGCCCAACGGTCCAACTCCACACCCTCGTCCACGAGTGGCAGCGAAAGTACCCGGAGCGGCTAGGACTACCAGCAGCGAGGAATCACCGAGCGGCGTCGCAGGAGCATCACCCGCACAAGATATATACAAATATTGTAAACCAGAGCCGTAAAAAATCGCCTCCTTAATTGAATTCTGAAGTGTTGTTACTGTTAACCGAGCGGTCACGTTTAATATAAATTTGGTGGGACGAACGCACAAATTCTAATGAGCTAGCCGCACGAATTTCGTAGAGAGCAATACATAGAAAAACAGTTCGTTACATCTGGCGCCCAAAAACGTGATGGTCCCGGCAGTAAAAAAAAAAAACACAAAACACCAGAATGGGGAGAAGTTGGATCTACCGCCTCAAGAAAGAGGATTTCACCAATGTGGCACAAAGGCTACGCATTTCCTTGACGGGTAGCACTGAAGACATGCGGAAAGCCTTGGTGGAATACTACAACGAGACGGAAAACAACCTAGAACTCAAAAAACTCTGGTCCGAACTAGAAGCTATGTACCCAGAAAAACCAGGTCTAAAATTAACAAACCCCGAGGGAGAAGACGCATGGACAGGCCTTAGCATTGAAGAGATGCAACAAGAGGGCCAGCGAAGAGATTTAATTCAAGATAGAAAGACAGCCCCGAAGGCACAAAGACCTAGCGAGCCCGACTACGCTAAAGTCGCGAAGCAGGTCAGAGAATGGTCTTTTAGATTCGAGGGCACAGAGAAACCTCTTGAATTCTTGGAACAGGTGGAATGGTCCGCGAGTACCTACGGGTTGGACTTAGACATGGTACCGCGAGCAATGCCAGAACTACTACAAGGCAGAGCATTGAAGTGGTTTATCTCGAACAACCAGCACTGGAGAACGTGGGGAGACTTTATTGAGAGTTTCCAAACATTCTTCCTGCCCAGAGGATATTTGGCGAAACTAGAGGACCAAGTCAAAGCTCGGAAGCAGGGATTCAGAGAGCCGTTCAAGGATTACATGGTGGACATGCAGACCATGATAAGGCCACTCGGGTACAGTCCGGGGAAAGTACTCGAGGTCATAAGGGAGAACAGCACACCTGACCAACGAATTTCCCTCCGAACGTACAAGATCGACGACCTGGAAGCCCTCATGATCCTGGCCACAGAATACGAAGAGCTCGAAAAGTAGCGGGAAATGTTCTCCCAGGAAAATAAGTTCAGCAGGACAAAGACGACAGTCCCGTCTCAGGTGACATGTAGAAGATGCGAGGATACCAGCAGGCAAGGCAGGCCAGCCGAAACATCGCGAAACACGCAGAAAACAGAATATCAAAGGTAGCAGATCAATACTATATGGAGACCACCAAACACTACCCAGAGACCACAAAGCGCGACAGCAGGAAGCAACCAAGCCCAAGAATACATAACCAACCCCTCCTGTGGGTCGCACATGTCGCAAATGTGGCGGACACGGGCATTGAGCAAGAGGTTGCCGAAACCAGCGAATGCTATTCTGCTGGATATGCGGAAAGGTGGGAGTGAGATGCATTGAATGCTGCCAGAGAGCGGAAAATGGCCAGCGATCCCAGCCGCAGAGAGGCGAGCGGGGGTCGGACGCGGATACCTCTCCAATCTAACTGGCAGGCTAATCGAAGAGGAGCAGCAGTTGTCCGCAGCGTTGACGATTGGTGGGAACTCGTACAAAGCCACAATCGACACCTACGGGCAACCCGAGGCCCAAACTCCAGCGGCAGGTCTCCGCCCCAAAGGCGCGGCCCAGTGGCCAGGCCCACACTGGTGCGAATGGCGTCCCGGACGGAGGGCGGATCCTGGCAGGACATCCCCGAGGAGGAGTGGCCAGCTGGCCTATTGGAGCAGCCGGTTATAAAGCATGCCATGCGACGAGGAGGCCGACGCTGCGTGATGACAGAGGTAGACTACAGGAAATACCGCATCCGTTTGGCGGCCTCTGGCCAAGTTAGTGTTCGCCGTTTTGATTGCAAGCCGTAAATAAAAAAAATAATAAAAATCAAAAAAAAAAATAACCCTATCACACACGTAAACACTGACACTGGGACTTAAAACGCGGACAAAACTAGCACAAACACTTAAAATGATAACACCATAAAAAGTCGTGGCGGCAGTCCATCTATTCCCAGGTCGTCTTTTTGCTTTATCTCCTTGGGAAAGCCGTTCAGCTGAAAACGAAAAAAAAGAAAGGCAAATCAGTTGAGCAACAAAAAAAAAAATATGTAAAGGCACTTTGAAATGCTGGGGAGGGGTAGCGGCTGAAACGCGGGGGGGGAACGATCGTGGCGGCAGTCAAACCACTTTACCCTTTATCCTCTCTTTTTCCATCTCCGCTCGTAGGCGAGGACCACGGTCCAAGGGCAAGTCGAGGGAAAGGGAGGGGTTTAAAGAGAAGGCAGGATAAGAGAAAGGGGAAATGGAAAATTTAAGAGAAAACTTACCGGCAAGAAAAATTCTCCGCGTCATCATGTGCTTAGGGAAGGGGGCTCCAGCGATATAAGGCGGTCGATTGGCACTATCGTATAACAGCCGATCGATGGGCACGAGACATTGGAATTATCGGCATATGAGGGGCACACTAATAAACATCGCGATGATGAGGTGGCAACGCCACCCCAAGGTAATACCGATATGCAAGTCATGTTATCGATCGCAAAGGATTAGGGTGACCAAGACGAACCACAGGAGACCGCGAACCAGGTTGAAGCGGGATATTTAAAAATTTCAACGGCAACATCGGGAGTTAGGAAGCATACATCGACGAGGAAAGCTTCGTGGGAGAAAGTCAAGGAATACGGATCGGCGCAGTATAACTCAACAAGGAGCTGTTTGCGTCGATAGAAAGATCAAGAAAACTCAAAGGCAACAAGGATACACAGGATAAAAGCCGGAGAGGAACAACGAGAATTCATACGTCTAAGGATGGAACCAGAGCGGGAAGAAGAACGAGAGGAGGATCGAGCTCACTTTCGTTATCCGAAGAAAGAGGGGAATGTGAGGAGTTAAATAACTCCACACAAAACATCCCCTAAAAATAACTGCATGGAAAACCTGCCAGTTGCTACTTACGCAACCACTTCGCGTAGTAACGGCGACACAGGAAAAGAGATTTTGGAGAAAGCAGTTGAAGAGAGAGGGGAGAGAAAGTACAGAGTACGAATCCAAAGAGAGTTTGGAGAGATTAGGAGAGCCCGAGCGGAGAGAGGCGCCAGAGCGAGACGGCACTAGTCAGAGCGAGAGTCCAGAGAGCGCAGGCGCGCCGTGAGCAAGGAAGGAACGGTACAGCGCTGCACTGTGGACTTCAGTGTGGTGCCGTGTGCAGAGGGCGAAAGGTCAAACGGTAAAACCGTGGACTTTGGACCTTGGAGTGGAGAGAAGAAAAGGAGAGGCCGAGGATTAACGGGACCCGGAGGCCTATATAAGCGGCCCCAGCGCTGGAATCAGGACCAGTCATCGAGCATCAAACTGCGAGTGAACATCGTCTAGCAAAAGTCAAAGTCAAGAATATACCACCGTGAGAACCAGCCGGGAACAAGATCGCCACGTCAAGACGTTCGGGACCGAGCAAGTCACCGAATTGAGACACAGGTAGCTGAGTCCTCGAACGGCAACACACGGCCAAGTCTGCAGAACATCAAGATTGGCTGTAATACCGATTAGTCCGACTAAGTTGACTGTAATACCGGTCAGTTTAGCTGCATTGGCTGTAATACCGATCAGGCTAGCTGTGCCGGCTGTAATACCAACCAGTCTGGCTACATTGGCTGTAATACCGATTTGTTCTAACTGTGTGCGACTAAGTTGGCTGTAATACCGGTCAGTTAGCTGCATTGGCTGTAATACCGATCAGACTAGCTGTGCCGGCTGTAATACCAACCAGTCCGGCTACATTGGCTGTAATACCGATTAGTCCAGCTGCGTCGGCCGTAATACCGATCAGTTGTGCCGGTTATAGGCAGATTTAGCTCGGCACGTCAACACCAGCAGAGTGAGCGACACGAGCGGCGGGCCTTAAGGGAGCAACGTGGAACAACGCCGCAACCAATCGCGCAGGACGACGACGTGGACAAGCCGCCAGACACCGCAACAAGAGCCAAGCCTCAGGTACGATCGCAACAGTCGGGAGGGAACGCCAGTGTGGAACGTTCGTCTTTCTCTGGGCGCTGGCTATAGGGACTACTGGCGTGATCTGGCCGTAGTACCGGAGCGTCAAAGGAAACTGAGTGAGCGTCTAGCAGGACCGGCCGGGACAGAGCAAGGGACAGGAGACTGCGGCTGGCAGGACGAAGGTCTTGCCAGCGTGGTGCCTGTTCACCCTAGTCTGAGAACGGTGACGCTTCCCTAAGCCCAACGGTCCAACTCCACACCCTCGTCTACGAGTGGCAGCGAAAGTACTCGGAGCGGCTAGGACTACCAGCAGCGAGGAATCACCGAGCGGCGTCGCAGGAGCATCACCCGCACAAGATATATACAAATATTGTAAACCAGAGCCGTAAATAAACGCCTCCTTAATTGAATTCTGAAGTGTTGTTACTGTTAACCGAGCGGTCACGTTTAATATAAATTTGGTGGGACGAACGCACAAATTCTAATGAGCTAGCCGCACGAATTTCGTAGAGAGCAATACATAGAAAATCAGTTCGTTACAGGACCCAGAAATTTTCCTCTTAAAGTGCGACCGTTTTCAAAGAAGAAAACACTCTTTCCGGACTCTTCTTTGCACACTTAATGACTGTAAATGCTCAGAAAAAGTATCAGAAAACAGTCAGAAAACGCTCAAATTGTTTGGTGGAAATTAGATATTGTAGCCGCCCTAAGCAGTTCTATTAGTGTTTATACACACATTATATATAGTAGTGCAATAAGCATATCTGTAAAATATATTAACAGATAGTAGTCCTAAGCATATCTGTAAATACACATACTCATAAATATATACACGACCTGTTATTTATATGTTAAAGTTCCTAGCTGTTAAAAGAATGTTAGCAAAGACGAGAATAAATGAGAGAAGGGCAGACTTGAGAGTGACTCTGACCTGAATTGGTGCGTGTTTTACTCTGCTACAATATGAAACAAAACCTTTTGAAGACGAGACAAGTACTTAAGATTATTAGAACATAGTTCACTATTCAGGGGTTAAATCAAACGGATGCTTGTCAAACTTGTGTGAATGTGAATGCCAAAACGGAGGTACTCCAGTGAACGGTTGTGCCTGCGATCATGGAATCATTTTTGGTAAATTGGAAAGAAATGTGATTAAATAAAGGAATGGTCAGACTAGCAGAGCAGGGAAATCGGGCAAGAAACGGGGACACTAGAACCGACGATGGCCTATTTTAAAGCGACCATTGCTGGTAGAATTTTACTTTCAGCAACATCGACCGGCTAACGTAAGCTTATATTTTCTAAAGTAGCATTATCCGCACCTTTGGGAGCTGGTCCATCCAATAAATAAAGAACAACTTGGATGTAGTCATATAATATTCTCTGAATCAGGAGGCCTTTGGGACTCAAACAACCCGAACCATTTAATCTTTGTCTAGCCTTGGGCGGCAATCCATATTCCTCTTTTTTTTCACAGGAGCCACCCTGAATTCCCGTGTTAGAATCGAGCACCAATCGCTGAGTCTCTCTGCGTCTTATTTTACATCTTCTGCAGTACCTATATTATAAAACTATTCACATCGAGGCAAATGACTTGGGTGACGAAAGATTCTACAGTTTTCACGACAGACAACACCGAAACTGGAGCTCCCGATCTTCGTCGACGAGCACTCGCACCTGCCTTTATTCACCATGGAAGTAATATGGTCACAAAACTTAAGTTTTGGGTCAAGAAGGACGCCAAGGATGCCTGATTCAAGACAACGCACAACCACCCAGCGTATACGTGGCATATTGTAGGTTCACCCTAAAAATGTCATTACTTTACACTTAGCGCTATTTAAATCCAAAAGATTTTCACAACACCATGTTTAAATAACTCCACACAAAACATCCCCTAAAAATAACTGCATGGAAAACCTGCCAGCTGTTACTTACGCAACCACTTCGCGTAGTAACGGCGACACAGGAAAAGAGATTTTGGAGAAAGCAGTTGAAGAGAGAGGGGAGAGAAAGTACAGAGTACGAATCCAAAGAGAGTTTGGAGAGATTAGGAGAGCCCGAGCGGAGAGAGGCGCCAGAGCGAGACGGCACTAGTCAGAGCGAGAGTCCAGAGAGCGCAGGCGCGCCGTGAGCAAGGAAGGAACGGTACAGCGCTGCACTGTGGACTTCAGTGTGGTGCCGTGTGCAGAGGGCGAAAGGTCAAACGGTAAAACCGTGGACTTTGGACCTTGGAGTGGAGAGAAGAAAAGGAGAGGCCGAGGATTAACGGGACCCGGAGGCCTATATAAGCGGCCCCAGCGCTGGAATCAGGACCAGTCATCGAGCATCAAACTGCGAGTGAACATCGTCTAGCAAAAGTCAAAGTCAAGAATATACCACCGTGAGAACCAGCCGGGAACAAGATCGCCACGTCAAGACGTTCGGGACCGAGCAAGTCACCGAATTGAGACACAGGTAGCTGAGTCCTCGAACGGCAACACACGGCCAAGTCTGCAGAACATCAAGATTGGCTGTAATACCGATTAGTCCGACTAAGTTGACTGTAATACCGGTCAGTTTAGCTGCATTGGCTGTAATACCGATCAGGCTAGCTGTGCCGGCTGTAATACCAACCAGTCTGGCTACATTGGCTGTAATACCGATTTGTTCTAACTGTGTGCGACTAAGTTGGCTGTAATACCGGTCAGTTAGCTGCATTGGCTGTAATACCGATCAGACTAGCTGTGCCGGCTGTAATACCAACCAGTCCGGCTACATTGGCTGTAATACCGATTAGTCCAGCTGCGTCGGCCGTAATACCGATCAGTTGTGCCGGTTATAGGCAGATTTAGCTCGGCACGTCAACACCAGCAGAGTGAGCGACACGAGCGGCGGGCCTTAAGGGAGCAACGTGGAACAACGCCGCAACCAATCGCGCAGGACGACGACGTGGACAAGCCGCCAGACACCGCAACAAGAGCCAAGCCTCAGGTACGATCGCAACAGTCGGGAGGGAACGCCAGTGTGGAACGTTCGTCTTTCTCTGGGCGCTGGCTATAGGGACTACTGGCGTGATCTGGCCGTAGTACCGGAGCGTCAAAGGAAACTGAGTGAGCGTCTAGCAGGACCGGCCGGGACAGAGCAAGGGACAGGAGACTGCGGCTGGCAGGACGAAGGTCTTGCCAGCGTGGTGCCTGTTCACCCTAGTCTGAGAACGGTGACGCTTCCCTAAGCCCAACGGTCCAACTCCACACCCTCGTCTACGAGTGGCAGCGAAAGTACTCGGAGCGGCTAGGACTACCAGCAGCGAGGAATCACCGAGCGGCGTCGCAGGAGCATCACCCGCACAAGATATATACAAATATTGTAAACCAGAGCCGTAAATAAACGCCTCCTTAATTGAATTCTGAAGTGTTGTTACTGTTAACCGAGCGGTCACGTTTAATATAAATTTGGTGGGACGAACGCACAAATTCTAATGAGCTAGCCGCACGAATTTCGTAGAGAGCAATACATAGAAAATCAGTTCGTTACAGGACCCAGAAATTTTCCTCTTAAAGTGCGACCGTTTTCAAAGAAGAAAACACTCTTTCCGGACTCTTCTTTGCACACTTAATGACTGTAAATGCTCAGAAAAAGTATCAGAAAACAGTCAGAAAACGCTCAAATTGTTTGGTGGAAATTAGATATTGTAGCCGCCCTAAGCAGTTCTATTAGTGTTTATACACACATTATATATAGTAGTGCAATAAGCATATCTGTAAAATATATTAACAGATAGTAGTCCTAAGCATATCTGTAAATACACATACTCATAAACATATACACGACCTGTTATTTATATGTTAAAGTTCCTAGCTGTTAAAAGAATGTTAGCAAAGACGAGAATAAATGAGAGAAGGGCAGACTTGAGAGTGACTCTGACCTGAATTGGTGCGTGTTTTACTCTGCTACAATATGAAACAAAACCTTTTGAAGACGAGACAAGTACTTAAGATTATTAGAACATAGTTCACTATTCAGGGGTTAAATCAAACGGATGCTTGTCAAACTTGTGTGAATGTGAATGCCAAAACGGAGGTACTCCAGTGAACGGTTGTGCCTGCGATCATGGAATCATTTTTGGTAAATTGGAAAGAAATGTGATTAAATAAAGGAATGGTCAGACTAGCAGAGCAGGGAAATCGGGCAAGAAACGGGGACACTAGAACCGACGATGGCCTATTTTAAAGCGACCATTGCTGGTAGAATTTTACTTTCAGCAACATCGACCGGCTAACGTAAGCTTATATTTTCTAAAGTAGCATTATCCGCACCTTTGGGAGCTGGTCCATCCAATAAATAAAGAACAACTTGGATGTAGTCATATAATATTCTCTGAATCAGGAGGCCTTTGGGACTCAAACAACCCGAACCATTTAATCTTTGTCTAGCCTTGGGCGGCAATCCATATTCCTCTTTTTTTTCACAGGAGCCACCCTGAATTCCCGTGTTAGAATCGAGCACCAATCGCTGAGTCTCTCTGCGTCTTATTTTACATCTTCTGCAGTACCTATATTATAAAACTATTCACATCGAGGCAAATGACTTGGGTGCCGAAAGATTCTACAGTTTTCACGACAGACAACACCGAAACTGGCGCTCCCGATCTTCGTCGACGAGCACTCGCACCTGCCTTTATTCACCATGGAAGTAATATGGTCACAAAACTTAAGTTTTGGGTCAAGAAGGACGCCAAGGATGCCTGATTCAAGACAACGCACAACCACCCAGCGTATACGTGGCATATTGTAGGTTCACCCTAAAAATGTCATTACTTTACACTTAGCGCTATTTAAATCCAAAAGATTTTCACAACACCATGTTTAAAAAGTATTTAGGTCCGATTGTAAGTGTGAACTGCTAGAAATTTCGTTATATTGCAGGCATAACTTGACGTCATCTGCGTACATGAAGACATGCGAGTGAGATCAAGACTAGAGTGAGATCGTTTATAAATAAAGTAAAAAGAAGTGGACCAAGGTGGCTTTCTTGTGGGACGCCTGAAGTAACTCGGATCAAATTAGAGGTAGAGTTTTTAAGATAACTTGAGATTCATGTTAGAAGATCACATGGAAACCCTAATAAGTCTAGCTTTACTGAATCAAACGCTTCTTGTATTAGAGATAGACTTATTAGGGTTTTCATGTTGCATGTTCTTTCTGAAGCCATTTATTACAAAAGACGTTAACTCCATGAGGTTTGTCGTCGTAGATCTTCGCCTCATAAATCCATGTTGACATGGAGATATAATTGATCTACAAAGATGTTGCAAGTGGGGTGTTATAATGTTTTCGAAAAGCTTTTGGATGGCGGATAATTTGGATATGCCTCTGTAATTACTTGTATTGCATTTATTTCCTTTCTTATGAAGGGGAATAACAAATGACTCCTTCCAAATAAGTGGAAAATGAGATTTCTTCAAATAAAAGGTAAACCATTTGTACAGAGGTCTACACAGAGTTTCAGCACAGTATTTAAGCACGCAGCCTGGAACTCGGTGAATAGACTGGCTTAACTTTATGAACAGTTTATAAAATTGTTTTGGATCTTGTGAAAATTGGACCCTACAACGTGTCAGATAGCTTTTATCACACCGGGCGTTAAGCACGGTAAAATTTGACGGAGCCCTTAGGTACCGAGATAAGGCAGATTGTGAACCGCTCATTTTAAATTTATTGAAAAGTCTGAACTTAATATTTTTTAGGTGTGACAACTCCTTATTAAACCACTGAAGTTTATTTGAAATTGACTGATAGTATAACGGAACACACAGATAAATGAAGGAGCTCAATGCATTATAAAAGATATTTACGGCCTCAGCCATGGTAGTGCATGAATAAAATTCGGACCAGTCATAGCCGGATATAAAAGTATTTAAACGATGAAAGTTTGCCTTACGGAAAACAGCGCCACTCTTTAACCCTCTAGTGCCCAAGACCGCCTCCAGACGGGTAAGGTTAAAAACACCGTTATTTTAGTCTTTTTATTCCTTTTGACTCGGTTTTGCGTTTTTTCTAATTCGGGGAAGTCCAAAAATTAAGTTCGTTGCGTTTGGAATACATACTAGAGCTTGCGCAAGCTGCTGTAGTCATTTGAAGCAGAAAATTTGTGCAACTCGGACGAAATAATTATTTGCAAATTAAGTGCAAAATATAAATATTTTTTTAAAATATTATATAAAGTTTGTTGCTATAAAAAAAATTGTACCGTGTTGCTGATAGTCTCAACGACTCAAAAAACGTCATAGCCGGATATAAAAGTATTTAAACGATGAAAGTTTGCCTTACGGAAAACAGCGCCACTCTTTAACCCTCTAGTGCCCAAGACCGCCTCCAGACGGGTAAGGTTAAAAACACCGTTATTTTAGTCTTTTCATTCTTTTTGACTCGGTTTTGCGTTTTTTCTAATTCGGGGAAGTCCAAAAATTAAGTTCGTTGCGTTTGGAATACATACTAGAGCTTGCGCAAGCTGCTGTAGTCATTTGAAGCAGAAAATTTGTGCAACTCGGACGAAATAATTATTTGCAAATTAAGTGCAAAATATAAATATTTTTTTAAAATATTATAAAAAGTTTGTTGCTGGAAAAAAAAATTGTACCGTGTTGCTGATAGTCTCAAGGACTCAAAAAACGAAACCCACACTAAAAATAAGATTTCGTTAGCTTTCTATAGCTTTTATAAGGTATCCCGTCTAGAGGCGGTCTTGGGACAATTCGGGAAAAAAAATTATAAGGTAAGTTTGAAAGTAGAACAACCTATGACATATTTAAGTACAAATAATTGCTTCAGTAGACATGGAGCGACGACAAGTGAATAAGCTATCAGCTCTTTCCGACGTGGAGCTTGAAAAATTTTTAAATTCAATTGATATTGACATTGATACGGGCGGAGAAGAAGAATTGGAGGAAGATTTGACTGATGATGTTTGCGAGGCAGCGCGTCCTGTCAATGAGGAAGATGAAGAAGCGATTGAGAAAGTTTTGTTCCACCGAAAAAACCATCCGGACGCTAATAACACAAAATACCAATTACCAAACTTCCGTTCAGAGGTTGCAAATGTGCTTTGCATGCTACAAACTCCTTATCTGCCAAAAGGACCCGGGCGCCCGCGACAAGTTGATGGAAAGGAAAATAAATGCACAGGGAAGAAAACTTTCCTTCCGATTAATGATGTACGCTATGATAAAGTCGAGCATTTTCCAATGTTTTTATCACGCGCTGACAAAAAAACCTGTAAGCTTCCTGGTTGTACATCGGAAACTCAAATTGTCTGCCGCAAATGTAATATAAACATCATCACAAATAAGTAATAAAACTTTTTTTACCCAAATATTTGAAGCTTTGTGAATTTAAGTAACTTTAGTTTTAATTGTTGTTTTATTTGTTTTTGGAGCCTTTCTTTAAGTAATTTATAATAAAACGTGTAAACAAAAGAATTGATTACCTAATTTTTTGTTGGCCTAGCTTCCCAAAGCCGCCTCTAGGCGGTCCAAGGATATAGTCCTATACAACTCGATCCATGCAAAAGTAAAAGTTTTTCTAAAACAAACATTCACTTTTGATACATAATGAATCCAAAAATAATTTTTTTTTTGGAAAAGAAAATTTGGGCACTAGAGGGTTAAGGTTAAGCTCGAACCAGAAAATAAGCTCCTAAGGAAATACGAAGTGCACCCCATTTACAATCTTCAGTTCCTGCTGCACCGCAGAATTACAGTTGAGGAACCGCACAAACGCAATGGTCCGGTACAATGTGCAAACTGCCAAGAATATGGCCATACAAGGTCATACTGTAAGCTGCGCCCGGTGTGTGTAGTTTGTGGAGATCTTCATGACTCCGCACACTGCCCAGCGAGCAAAGATGACTGCAACTCGAAAAAGTGCGGCAACTGCGGTGGCAATCACACTGCTAACTACAGAGGCTGCCCTGTTTATAAAGAGCTGAAAGGTCGCATCCACCAGAGAGGAACTGCCGCCCGCACCCAAAATAAACAGATGACAGCTTCCAGATCAAACCCTGAAGTCTTCTTCTCGACTGCAGCCAGATCCTCACTAGGACCCTTAAACTCTGATAAAAATGTGACTTACGCAAGCGCTTTAAAATCAGGACTGGCTAACCCTGTTTCAAAAAGTTCATTTCTGCAATCAGCAAATATTCCCGGAGCAGTCGAAAAGCAACTTTGAAGATATGATATACAGCCTGCAACAAAGCCTTACGGAGTTTATGTCGTTTATGCGCACAACTATGCAAGATTTAATGCGAAACCAACATCTATTGATTCAAATGCTGGTTTCACAACAATCCAAATAATGACTTCCCTAAAAAAATCTACGTGGAACGCTAACGGCGTCTCACAGCATAAACTTGAGTTAGCTCAATTCCTTCTCGACAACCATATCGACGTAATGATGCTTTCAGAAACACACCTTACAAACAAATACAATTTTCAACTACGAGGTTATTCATTCTACGGCACAAATCATCCAGATGGTAAAGCACATGGTGGGACTCGAATTCTAATCAGAAGCCGTATTAAGCACCACTATCATAACAAATTTGCCAAAAATTACCTACAGGCCACATCTATAAATATACAAATAAATACTGGCAACCAACTTACACTAGCCGCCGTATACTGCCCCCCTCGCTTCACTATAGCTGAAGATGAGCTTAGGCAGTTTTTCAACTCACTAGGAGACCACTTCATAGCAGCAGGGGACTACAATGCCAAGCACAAACACTGTGGAAAACGTCTCGTGACTCCAAAAGGAAAACAGCTCTATAATGCAGTTATAAAAGCCAAGAACAAGCTGGACTATGTTTCTCCTGGCAGACCAACATACTGGCCGGCAGACCCAAGGAAACTACCCGATTTAATAGACTTTGCAATTACCAAAAACATTCCTAAAAATCTGATAAGTGCCGAATCCCTCTCGGATCTTTCACCTGATCACTCTCCTGTCCTGTTTATTCTACTCCGACATCCAGGCGCATTGGAACAATCGTTTAAATTGACATCACAGAAAACCAATTGGGTTAAGTACAAGAAATACATTACCTCACACATTGAGCTAAGTCCTCATCTCAACGATGAAAAAGTCGATTCTAATAATGATAGCAAAGCCGGGAAAAGACCACACAATTCCCACGTCGTATAAACCTATAAGCCTACTCTCATGCTTATCTAAACTCTTTGAAAAATGCGTATTGACTCGGATAAACACATACCTAAGAATCCAGGAAGGAATTCCGTCACATCAAATTGGGTTTCGTGAAAAGCACGGAACAATTGAGCAGGTCAACCGGATAACATCAGAAATTCGGAACGCGTTCGAAAAACGAGAGTACTGTACTGCAATATTTTTAGACGTCTCTCAAGTATTTGATAGAGTTTGGCTAGAAGGTCTAATGTACAAGATCAAGACAATGCTTCCCTACAACACCCATAAGCTTTTAGAGTCTTACCTCTACGACAGAAAATTTGCTGTTCGATGCAACACTGCTATATCTGACGATTTCACTATTGGAGCTGGAGTTCCTCAAGGAAGCGTGCTTGGGCCAACATTATATGTTCTCTATAAAGCAGACATCCCAACAAGCACACGACTAACAACATCTACGTTTGCTGATGATACAGCCATTCTCAGCCGCTCAAAATGCCCGATGCAAGCAACTGCGCAGCTAGCTCTTTATCTGGTCGATGTTGAAAAGTGGCAGATTGGCGAATTAAAGTGAACGAACAAAAATGCAAGCACGTTACGTTCACCCTGAACAGGCAAAACTGCCCACCGCTCATGTTAAACCATACTCTACTCCCGCAAGCAAACGAAGTGACATATCTAGGAGTACACCTCAACAGAAGACTCACATGGCGCCGGTACATTGAAGCCAAAAGAACACACCTAAAGCTAAAAGCCAGTAGCCTTCATTGGCTTATCAACGCTCGGTCTCCCCTTAGTCTTGAATATAAAGTGCTGCTGTATAACTCCGTACTAAAATCTTTATGGATGTACGGCTCTCAGTTATGGGGGAATGCCAGCAATAGCAATATTGACATAGTCCAGCGAGCTCAGTCGAAGATCTTGAGAACAATCACCGGGGCACCGTGGTACGTTCGCAACGAAAACTACATCGCGACTTAAACATTCTACCAGTCAAAGAAGTGATCGCAGAACAGAAGGAAAAGTACTTTACCAAGCTATCGTTGCACTGTAACCACCTGGCGAGAGGTCTTACAAGGTTGATCGACCAATCACGCCTCCGTCGCAATGACTTACCTTAGTCTCAAAATTAGTTGTTAGTCTTTAATAAATAAAAGCAAAGTTAAATAAAGAAAAAAAAAAAAAAAAAACAGCGGATTCGTTTAACCCACTTTTCGGATTTTTTATTCAGCTCCGTTCTCGCATCTACAGTCAGCTCTAGAGTTGGGTGATAAGGATGTTCCAGCTGTGTAAGTGGTGATGTTCTTAATAGACAAACGTCTTCGGAATTTGAAACAAAATTGGGGACCATGTCGCAATAGGTATATTAAAATCACCTAATACTATAAACTGATCTCGATCTGAGAGTTTTTTGGAAATGCACTGAATAACGGAAAGGTGATTTGCGTAAATAGGGCTCACGGTTACATAACAACATGCTTTACTTCGACACGTGTAGCCAAGGATAATCTCGTTCGAGTCGTTGACGTTCGGACTGCCAAGGGAATCGTAGGATCCGCATGTAATATTTGAAATCCAATATATTAGGATGTCAAATAACTCCCTTCCGCTTTTTTGCTCTTTATTCAATGCTTTTTACAAATTGATACAGTGAACGGATTTAGCTAAAATGTGCGCCGTTTTGTTCCCATTTAGACAGCAACTTTACAATACCACCTTCGTAGAAACATCCCTCCTTATTTGCGAAAAACTCTGACTCCACTTTTCACAAACCTCTTTTGAGCCCAACGTTACACCAGTAAGGGCATTCGCCATGGACAGGAACAGTTGGTAGTCACTTGGCGCTAGGTCCGGGTTATATGGTGAATGCGATAAAATCTCCCATCCGAGCTCCCGTAGCTTCTTACGAGTCATCAAAGAAGTGTGGGGTCTGGCGTAGCCCTGGTGACACACTACACGCTTCCTGTTGGTCTCGGTCCAGTTGTTCGCAGTAGATGGTAGAATTAAGCGTCTGGCCATTTGGGAGCAGCTCATAGTGTATGATTCCCTTCCAATCCCACCAAACACAAAGCATAACTTTCCTGGCCGTCAATCTCGGCTTGGCCACTGTTTTGGACTATTCATTGGCCACGACCGTTTCCGCTTGATATTGTCGTATGTGATCCATTTTTCGGCGCCAGTCCACCATCTGCTTCAAAAATGGGTCGAGTTTTTTTTTTTTTTTTCGCGCGGAGTCCCACGGCACACTTACCCGCTCAACCGACCGAGAGGCGCAGCCGTGTATCGTACGGCACGATTCGCGATAAGATAGACGCGAGATAGGAAAATAAAGGTAAAAGTCCGGGGAAAAAAGTAATAGTTTGTGAGGAACCGTAGAACGGCCCTCACAATTTATTTTGTAGCCATGTAGGATTTTGTAGCCATGTAGGATTTTTGTAGCCATGTAGGATTTTGTAGCCATGTAGGATTTTTGTAGCCATGTAGGATTTTGTAGCCATGTAGGAATATTTTTAGTTTAGCTTTTTAATAGCAAACATCAGCGGCTGCACACATTTGAACCATCGAACGCCTGAGCGCGACCAACACGCTCTCGCTCTCTTCTTCACACACTTCAAACATCAGCGGCTGCACACATTTGAACCATCGAACGCCTGAGCGCAACCAACACACTCTCGCCCGCTTCGAACAGTTTGAACACCTGCACAAAGCCAACACACACATAAGCTTTTCGTCGCACGATCGAACCAAATCGCAACCAACCCGACCGATGTTTTCGAGCAAGGGGAAAATAATTTCGCACGATCGAACCAAGTTGCAACCAACCCGACCGATGTTTTCGAGCAAGGGGAAAATAATTTCGCACGATCGAACCAAATTGCAACCGACCCGACCGATGTTTTCGAGCAAGGGGAAATAATTCTGCCTGCAAACTGCCGAAGCGCAAGCGCAGCGGCAGCGACGCCGACGCAATGCATGGGGAACGCGCGCCAATATCAAAGAGGGGAAAGGCAATTACTCTTGAGGCTTCGTGCGTGCCAGACAAAAAATTCGTGAGACCTGATAAAACCCGGGAAACCGGCCCGCCGTGAAAAATTTCGGACAAGTGCGTGAAACGTGTGGGAAAAATGTCAACCGACAGTGGCGATGTGGATGGAGTGAACGACGCTATTCCCGGTGCGGAGGCATGGGAAATCAACTGGCTGGATTTGCTGTGGACGGAAACGTAAGCGTCAAATATAGATTTTTCCGGATATATTTTGTTTTTTTTTTTTTGAAAAAAAACAACGACTGGACTGGAGTGGCGTGACAAGGAGGCTCTGTACACCCCTTGCACAAAACTTAAATAAAGAAAGCAAAAATATTTGAAAACCCAAAAAAACTATTTGCCTGACCGTGTTTTGTGTGTAAGTGAACGTAGGAGGGGAATGGGAACTATTTTCTTTTGCCTCCATCTAAGAAAACCCCTTTTCTCTGCCGGTCGTTTCCAGACCGCGTGGTGGCCAAGGATTACGACGGAGTCTTGCACTCGCTTGTCGGATCCGAGGCTGTTGCCGGTCCCGGAGCGCGTAGTGGCCGTGGATTACGACGGAGCTATGCTCGTTTGTCGGGTCCATGGTCAGTGCGGGTTCCGGAGCGTGCGGCTGGGAGAGATTTTGACGGAGTCTTGTACTCGATTGTCGGATCTAACCCCGCTGCAGGTTTCGGCCCATGGTCGGCATCTCTGGGTGACAGTGCCCACAAAACCCCCTTCCTTTTCTTTTGTTGCTGTCTCTGCCGATCGTGGTCGGACCGCGTTGTGGCCAAGGACTACGACGGAGTCTTGCACTCGCTTGTCGGATCCGAGGCTGTTGCCGGTCCCGGAGCGCGTAGTGGCCGTGGATTACGACGGAGCTATGCTCGTTTGTCGGGTCCATGGTCAGTGCGGGTTCCGGAGCGTGCGGCTGGGAGAGATTTTGACGGAGTCTTGTACTCGATTGTCGGATCTAACCCCGCTGCCGATTTCGGCCCATGGTCGGCATCTCTGGGTGACATTGCCCACAAGACCCCTTCCTCTTCTTTTGTTGTTGTTTCTGTCGATCGTTGCCGGACCGCGTGGTGGCCAAGGATTACGACGGAGCTAGCCTCGTTTGTCGGATCCAAGGATCATTGCGGGTTCCGAGGCGCGTGGCGGGTAGAGATTACGACGGAGCTCTGCTCGATTGTCGGATCCTAGCCCGCTGTGAGTTCCGGCCACGGAGTCTGAATAGGGTCATTTTATCTCGCCCCTCCCTTGAGTCCTTGAACTGAAATAAATTATTGTAAGTGACCCTGGGAGCCCTGAGCACCATATCCCAGCCTAAGAACTTCCTTACATGGCGCCCGAGCAGGGACTTCAAGGATACGGGAAATTTTTAAATAATTTTTTCCGTGCCCCGGAGCACGTAGCGGCCGTGGATTACGACGGAGCTAAGCTCGATTGTCGGGTCCCGGAGCACGCTGGAATTTTTTTTCCTGGGGAAAACGGGAAGGGAACATATAAATCTGTGTGGTTGGAAAAAAATTAAATTTTTTTTTTCTTCCTCTCTCGCTTTCCACGTTGTCCCGAACGCGGTGGACACGTGGCCGGCGACTATAAGAGGAGCACACCGGGCTACCAGAAGGCAGTCAAGTTCCGGCCCTCAAGCGGCGAACATCGTCGCGAACAACAGACTCCTGTGAACATTCGGCATCCTAGCCCGAATCCTGTGAACATTCGGCGTCCTAGCCCGAATCCTAGCACCGCGCGCACCAAAGGACCCCGAGTCCTGTGAACATTCGGCATCCTAGCCCGAATCCTAGCACCGCGCACCAAAGGACCCCGAGTCCTGTGAACATTCGGCATCCTAGCCCGAATCCTAGCACCGCGCACCAAAGGACCCCGATTCGTGTGAACATTCGGCATCCTAGCCCGAATCCTAGCACCGCGCGCACCAAAGGACCCCGAGTCCTGTGAACATTCGGCATCCTAGCCCGAATCCTAGCACCGCGCGCACCCAAAGGACCCCGAGTCCTGTGAACATTCGGCATCCTAGCCCGAGTCCTAGCACCGTGCCCAAAAAGGACCCCCGAGTCCTATAAATATTCGGTACCCTCGTCCCGAAATTTTTTCCGCGTACACAATCAAAAGGTACGATTTTTTAAATTTCCCCCCCCCCACCCGCTCTCTCTGCCGCTGGAAAACCATGGGCGTAAGATGGATATCGTATCGCCGCATGGAGGAACTCCAACTCCTCTTAGCCGAGTTCGGGTTACCCCAAGGGGGAACCGTCGAAGAACTGCGCAATCGGCTAGCGACTTTTCTCACCCGGGAGGATCTAGAGCCGGAACTCCTGGACCGAGCCAGGGAATTGGCTAGTACGTTCCAAGAGGCAGCCACACCCAGGGACAAATCCCCGACCCCTCTGGGAGGACAAGAACCCCGGGAACAGAAGCTAAGCACAGCAGTCGTCGACACCGGGAGCATCCCCCTAAGACTGGAAGTACCACCAGGCAACCGACCAACAAGGAACACAAACGCGGACCCACCTGCACGCGAGGAAATATCCTCCGTCACCTTGGCAGAAAAACTGCGGAGCTGGGGAATCTTATTCGACGGACAGTCCGACCCGCTCACATTTATCGAACGCCTGGAAGTACAAGCCGAAGCATACCGACTCAGGACCGCACGACTCCCCAGGGTAATCTCCGGATTGCTTACGGGAAAAGCGGAAAGTTGGTACCGCACATTCCAAATGCAGGACGTGTCGTGGGAAATTTTCAGGAAAGAATTTCTTGAATTCTTCCTCCCACCACAATACTTCCAACGATTGGAAAACACGATCCGGACGAGATACCAGCAACCGGGCGAGAGCTGTAAGGAATATGTAGTGGAGCTCCGACTCCTGATGCAGCGGGCAAAATTTACTCCGGCGCAGGAACTGGAGCGACTCTACCAGAACCTTCGACCGGAATACCAGCTATTTGTGAGGCACCAAGACTTTGAGGATCTGGCCACTCTGATCCAACGGGCCACGGCCTATAAGATCACACGCGACCGCGATCGAGCACTGCATACAAACTTTCTAGCAGCTATGCCACACAGACAACCCCGACGATTTCCAGCTCCCATACCATCCACAGGAAACGTGAGTCACCCCCTGGAACTTCCAGGCACCCCAGCGACAAATCGAATGATGGCACAGGTACCCGAACACCGCATCGATGTCCGGAACGCTTGTTCCCGCTGCGGGGAGACGGAACACTTCCGCCAAGAGTGCCCCAATTCCCCAGGTCCTGTTCTGCTGGCAGTGTGGAAGAAGGGGAGTGCGGACCAACGAATGCTGTCGGGCCCGAAACCCGGGAAACGGACCGAGTCCTCGCCCATCCGGGGAACCAGCGAGGACCACACACCAAGGACCCCAGAACTAACCCCACCTTTACGGTTCGAAGGGGGGCGCATCGTGGCGACGGTCGGCATCGAGGGGAAGATATTTCACGCCACCCTGGACACCGGGGCGTCAAGGAGCTTCATCAGCGCGAAAGTAGCCGACGACATTGGGAGTACCAATAACCGCCGGAATGTACGAACGAGGATTGCCCTGGCAGATGGATCCACCACCGACGTCACCCACGCCCTGAATACCACCGTAACCCTAGCACGGGATACGGCTAAGACCACACTGCTAGTGCTATCGTCCATCTTGGACGAGATCATCCTCGGAATCGACTTCCTCTGCGGGATCAAGACCACTATCCAGTGTGGGAAAGCCCAGTTGTCTCTCTCCTACTACACTCCGCCGCTAACAAGCAGAAGAAAACCACCCATCGTCACCCCACGAGTAGTCGTCAGTCCAAGCGCCGTCGGACCAACACCATCACCACTCTGCACGGTACCACCCGTGGCAGCTCCTCGACGATCGGCGTCTCGAATACAAGTCAACGAGCCTACCGCAACCCCACGACGATCACCGGCACTTCTACAAGTGGAGACCCACACCGTAACACCGCGACCCCGACCCACGCCGTCACCAGGGAATAACTCTTTTTATTTAAAACCTTTGGCCGACGCCGCCGCAGCACGGAAAAACAACCCCTTTCGAAAGTCACCAACGACTACCCACCCACCGGGACAAACCCAAGGGGTAACAGCCAGCCTAGCAACGGTCATCACTGAAGGACCCGAGGAATCCCGGATCTAATCCTTTCTCGAAGCGGAACTCGCCCCATTTGAGCATATGACCGGTATCTCTCACATAGCCGAACATAGGATTGTCATGAAGGACGACAAGCCCATCAAGCAGAGGTACTTTCCAAAGAACCCTGCCATGCAGAAAATCATTAACGAACAGGATGATGAACTGCTTCGCGACGGACGCATCGAGCCCTCCCGGAGTCCTCACAGCGCACCCATCGTCCTCGTCGGCAAGAAGACAGGAGATGTGCGCATGTGCGTGGACTATCGTCAGCTCAACGCTCACTCGGTGCCCGACGCCTACCCATTACCGCGGATAGGACACATCTTGGAACGACTTCGCAACGCTAAGTTTATCTCGACGCTGGATTTAAAAAGCAGTTACTGGCCGCATTTAACGTGCCGGGCCGCGGACTCTTCCAGTGGAAAGTAATGCCATTCGGCTTGCACTCGGCTCCTGCTACATTTCAGCGGGCACTGGACAGCGTGATAGGACCCGACATGGAGCCTGACGCATTCGCCTACCTAGATGACATCATCGTCATCGGGACCTCGTTGGACGATCACTTCACCAACCTACGGGAAGTACTCCGACGGCTTAGGCAGGCCAACTTGAAGCTGAATAAAGCGAAGTGTAAGTTTTTCCAGCGCAGCATAACTTACCTAGGGCACGTCATCAGCGAAGACGGAATCCACACCGACCCAGACAAGATAGCCGCTGTAAGAGAACTCCAGCCACCCACTAACTGCAAGGAACTTCGACGATGCCTGGGGGTAGCATCCTGGTACCGGCGATTTGTGGAGAACTTCGCCACAATCGTCCAACCAATGTCCGCCCTGCTCAGGAAGGGAAGGAAATGGACCTGGAGCGACCCTCAACAACAGGCATTCGAGGAGTTAAAAAGAAAACTCAACGAGGCACCAGTACTGGCCTGCCCGGACTTCAACCTCAAATTCCAACTACAAACCGACGCAAGCGACTTCGGCCTTGGAGCCGTCTTAACCCAGCAAGTCGATGGAACCGAACGAGTCATCGCCTATGCCAGCAGGAGGTTGCTTGCAGCAGAGGAAAATTACTCGGCTACGGAAAAAGAGTGCCTTGCTATAGTGTGGGCAATCAGGAAAATGAGATGCTACCTCGAAGGATACCGATTTGACGTTATAACAGACCACCTCGCCCTGAAGTGGTTGAACTCAATCGATAACCCGACAGGCCGAATCGCACGATGGGCCCTCGAACTCCAACAATTCCAATTTGACATCTCATACCGACGGGGAAAACAGAACGTCGTCGCGGACGCCCTGTCCAGGCAACCGCTAGCAACGCTCCAGCAGGTGAATGAGACCGACGAACCGTGCAAGTGGATCACCGCAATCACCGGATCAGGCAAATCGAAGCCAATCCGGAGGTATTTCCTGACTACATGCAAGAGAACGGGCAACTCTACCGACACCTCGACAACCCGTTTAGGAAGGAAGACCGTGGAGCATGGAGACTTTGCGTACCCAACAGCCATCAGCGTCGGGTTCTGGAAGAATGTCATAACCACCCCACTGCAGGACACCTAGGGATCAGGAAAACGACCACTCGAGTCTGCCAACAATATTATTGGCCGGGTTTGTTTCGAGACATCGCTCGTTACGTTCGACAATGCCCAGCCTGTCAGCAATTTAAGGTGAGTCAACGCAAACAAGCAGGGAAGATGCTAACCAGGAAATCGGAGGGACCATTCTCAACCCTGTGCGCGGACTTCGTAGGGCCTCTGCCCAGGTCCCGCAAAGGACACACGATGTTACTGGTGTTTTTGGACCATTTCACCAAATGGGTGGAATTAATACCCTTACGCCGAGCTACCGCCACCAGTCTGGAATTAGCCTTCCGGGAGCGAATACTGGCTAGGTTCGGCGCCCCAAAAACTTTTATCTGCGACAATGGGAACCAGTTTATCAGTAGGGCCTTCAAAGCATTCTGCAAGAAAGCAGGAATAGAGGTCCAACATACTGCTCCATACTCCCCCCAACAGAACCCTACAGAGCGAGCCAACCGCACCATCAAAACGATGATCGCGCAGTACGCCACAGAGAACCAACGAACATGGGATCACCTGTTGCCGGAGTGTCTCCGACAACACCGGATTCAGCCAAGCGTACCTAGTTCAGGGTCGTGAGCCCCGGTTACACCAGGGGCCGGCGAAGCGCCAAGAGACCCCCAGAGTAAGGCAGAGCATCTCAAGAACATTTTTCAAACAGCCAAGGAAAACATGGAGAGAGCAGCCCAGGAACAAAGTCGCTATTACAACTTGCGCCGACGGGAATGGAGACCGACCATTGGGATGTGGGTTTGGGTCCGAACCCACCACCTGTCCAACGCCGCGGAGGCGTTCAATGCAAAACTAGCACCAAAGTTCGAAGGTCCCTATAAGATCATAAAATTTCTGTCACCAAACATCGCCAGAGTCCAACTCCGAGGAACACGCAAACCCTTTCATGGGGATCAGACCGCCGAGGACCCAGAAGAGGACGCCGAAGGGATCCACGAATCCACTCTAGATATTCATCAAACCCGAGACACCTGTGCGCCACTGCCGGGTGGTCAAGGAAAAGGGCAAACTAAAATCTGCCGCGGGGCCCTTGCTACGACAAGGAGATTCAATAGGGCCACTTGAGCCTGGGACCCGCCAGCGCCAACGCCCCACAACCCTCCCCATGGGTGGAGGGATATTTCTAACTCGTCACGCCTAGTTATCACTAGTCACCGACACACGACGACACACGACTAGAACTTCCATAACATCACTGACTCTCCACGCTAACACGTTCTTCTCTCCTATCTAGCGCCGAGAGCGGGTACTTCACCTCGTCCAGCCGTGGGTCTTCTTCCACCGAGGCCTCTTGGACACCGCCCATGAACCCCCGGCCTTGGAAGTTGCCACTATCCTGGCCCGAGTCAGCCAGTACGCTGCCCAACACGCCCGTCGGCTCGTTGGCACTCAGCATCCACAGTGACCACCAGGGATCAGAACGTCCGACAGACGACGTCCCGAAGTGCAGCCAGGCTGACCCACTGTGGTGCTCCGTGTCTCGACTGGCCACCATTCACGTCCTGGAACCCCTGAACGAGGAGGTCCAATCGGTCGCGCGGGCCGCTAGCAGCTGGGTGGACGTAGCCGGATTAGGTCCACATCCTGGGGACGACACTCCAAGTTGCAGCCAGGCGGACTCAAACCTGCTTACCGCGACCCGACTAGCACAGCTGCAAGCCCTGGAGCCCGGGGACGAGGCCACTCAGACAACCATAAGTGCCGTCAGCCACTGGGTCGACGAGGTAGGACTGCCCCTTCGGACCCTCCATGTTGGAAGAGAGCCTCCGCCAAATACGGGTTGTAGCCACCGGTTCGGTTGGCAGTTCCGTCCTGTGAACATTCGGCATCCTAGCCCGAGTCCTAGCACCGTGCCCAAAAAGGACCCCCGAGTCCTATAAATATTCGGTACCCTCGTCCCGAAATTTTTTCCGCGTACACAATCAAAAGGTACGATTTTTTAAATTTCTTTTAAACTCCTGGACCGAGCCAGGGAATTGGCTAGTACGTTCCAAGAGGCAGCCACACCCAGGGACAAATCCCCGACCCCTCTGGGAGGACAAGAACCCCGGGAACAGAAGCTAAGCACAGCAGTCGTCGACACCGGGAGCATCCCCCTAAGACTGGAAGTACCACCAGGCAACCGACCAACAAGGAACACAAACGCGGACCCACCTGCACGCGAGGAAATATCCTCCGTCACCTTGGCAGAAAAACTGCGGAGCTGGGGAATCTTATTCGACGGACAGTCCGACCCGCTCACATTTATCGAACGCCTGGAAGTACAAGCCGAAGCATACCGACTCAGGACCGCACGACTCCCCAGGGTAATCTCCGGATTGCTTACGGGAAAAGCGGAAAGTTGGTACCGCACATTCCAAATGCAGGACGTGTCGTGGGAAATTTTCAGGAAAGAATTTCTTGAATTCTTCCTCCCACCACAATACTTCCAACGATTGGAAAACACGATCCGGACGAGATACCAGCAACCGGGCGAGAGCTGTAAGGAATATGTAGTGGAGCTCCGACTCCTGATGCAGCGGGCAAAATTTACTCCGGCGCAGGAACTGGAGCGACTCTACCAGAACCTTCGACCGGAATACCAGCTATTTGTGAGGCACCAAGACTTTGAGGATCTGGCCACTCTGATCCAACGGGCCACGGCCTATAAGATCACACGCGACCGCGATCGAGCACTGCATACAAACTTTCTAGCAGCTATGCCACACAGACAACCCCGACGATTTCCAGCTCCCATACCATCCACAGGAAACGTGAGTCACCCCCTGGAACTTCCAGGCACCCCAGCGACAAATCGAATGATGGCACAGGTACCCGAACACCGCATCGATGTCCGGAACGCTTGTTCCCGCTGCGGGGAGACGGAACACTTCCGCCAAGAGTGCCCCAATTCCCCAGGTCCTGTTCTGCTGGCAGTGTGGAAGAAGGGGAGTGCGGACCAACGAATGCTGTCGGGCCCGAAACCCGGGAAACGGACCGAGTCCTCGCCCATCCGGGGAACCAGCGAGGACCACACACCAAGGACCCCAGAACTAACCCCACCTTTACGGTTCGAAGGGGGGCGCATCGTGGCGACGGTCGGCATCGAGGGGAAGATATTTCACGCCACCCTGGACACCGGGGCGTCAAGGAGCTTCATCAGCGCGAAAATAGCCGACGACATTGGGAGTACCAATAACCGCCGGAATGTACGAACGAGGATTGCCCTGGCAGATGGATCCACCACCGACGTCACCCACGCCCTGAATACCACCGTAACCCTAGCACGGGATACGGCTAAGACCACACTGCTAGTGCTATCGTCCATCTTGGACGAGATCATCCTCGGAATCGACTTCCTCTGCGGGATCAAGACCACTATCCAGTGTGGGAAAGCCCAGTTGTCTCTCTCCTACTACACTCCGCCGCTAACAAGCAGAAGCAAACCACCCATCGTCACCCCACGAGTAGTCGTCAGTCCAAGCGCCGTCGGACCAACACCATCACCACTCTGCACGGTACCACCCGGGGCAGCTCCTCGACGATCGGCGTCTCGAATACAAGCCAACGAGCCTACCGCAACCCCACGACGATCAGCGGCACTTCTACAAGTGGAGACCCACACCGTAACACCGCGACCCCGACCCACGCCGTCACCAGGGAATAACTCTTTTTATTTAAAACCTTTGGCCGACGCCGCCGCAGCACGGAAAAACAACCCCTTTCGAAAGTCACCAACGACTACCCACCCACCTGGACAAACCCAAGGGGTAACAGCCAGCCTAGCAACGGTCATCACTGAAGGACCCGAGGAAACCCGGATCTAATCCTTTCTCGAAGCGGAACTCGCCCCATTTGAGCATATGACCGGTACCTCTCACATAGCCGAACATAGGATTGTCATGAAGGACGACAAGCCCATCAAGCAGAGGTACTTTCCAAAGAACCCTGCCATGCAGAAAATCATTAACGAACAGGATGATGAACTGCTTCGCGACGGACGCATCGAGCCCTCCCGGAGTCCTCACAGCGCACCCATCGTCCTCGTCGGCAAGAAGACAGGAGATGTGCGCATGTGCGTGGACTATCGTCAGCTCAACGCTCACTCGGTGCCCGACGCCTACCCATTACCGCGGGTAGGACACATCTTGGAACGACTTCGCAACGCTAAGTTTATCTCGACGCTGGATTTAAAAAGCGGTTACTGGCCGCATTTACCGTGCCGGGCCGCGGACTCTTCCAGTGGAAAGTAATGCCATTCGGCTTGCACTCGGCTCCTGCTACATTTCAGCGGGCACTGGACAGCGTGATAGGACCCGACATGGAGCCTGACGCATTCGCCTACCTAGATGACATCATCGTCATCGGGACCTCGTTGGACGAACACTTCACCAACCTACGGGAAGTACACCGACGGCTTAGGCAGGCCAACTTGAAGCTGAATAAAGCGAAGTGTAAGTTTTTCCAGCGCAGCATAACTTACCTAGGGCACGTCATCAGCGAAGACGGAATCCACACCGACCCAGACAAGATAGCCGCTGTAAGAGAACTCCAGCCACCCACTAACTGCAAGGAACTTCGACGATGCCTGGGGGTAGCATCCTGGTACCGGCGATTTGTGGAGAACTTCGCCACAATCGTCCAACCAATGTCCGCCCTGCTCAGGAAGGGAAGGAAATGGACCTGGAGCGACCCTCAACAACAGGCATTCGAGGAGTTAAAAAGAAAACTCAACGAGGCACCAGTACTGGCCTGCCTGGACTTCAACCTCAAATTCCAACTACAAACCGACGCAAGCGACTTCGACCTTGGAGCCGTCTTAACCCAGCAAGTCGATGGAACCGAACGAGTCATCGCCTATGCCAGCAGGAGGTTGCTTGCAGCAGAGGAAAATTACTCGGCTACGGAAAAAGAGTGTCTTGCTATAGTGTGGGCAATCAGGAAAATGAGGTGCTACCTCGAAGGATACCGATTTGACGTTATAACAGACCACCTCGCCCTGAAGTGGTTGAACTCAATCGATAACCCGACAGGCCGAATCGCACGATGGGCCCTCGAACTCCAACAATTCCAATTTGACATCTCATACCGACGGGGAAAACAGAACGTCGTCGCGGACGCCCTGTCCAGGCAACCGCTAGCAACGCTCCAGCAGGTGAATGAGACCGACGAACCGTGCAAGTGGATCACCGCGAAAATCAGGCAAATCGAAGCCAATCCGGAGGTATTTCCTGACTACATGCAAGAGAACGGGCAACTCTACCGACACCTCGACAACCCGTTTAGGAAGGAAGACCGTGGAGCATGGAGACTTTGCGTACCCAACAGCCATCAGCGTCGGGTTCTGGAAGAATGTCATAACCACCCCACTGCAGGACACCTAGGGATCAGGAAAACGACCACTCGAGTCTGCCAACAATATTATTGGCCGGGTTTGTTTCGAGACATCGCTCGTTACGTTCGACAATGCCCAGCCTGTCAGCAATTTAAGGTGAGTCAACGCAAACAAGCAGGGAAGATGCTAACCAGGAAATCGGAGGGACCATTCTCAACCCTGTGCGCGGACTTCGTAGGGCCTCTGCCCAGGTCCCGCAAAGGACACACGATGTTACTGGTGTTTTTGGACCATTTCACCAAATGGGTGGAATTAATACCCTTACGCCGAGCTACCGCCACCAGTCTGGAATTAGCCTTCCGGGAGCGAATACTGGCTAGGTTCGGCGCCCCAAAAACTTTTATCTGCGACAATGGGACCCAGTTTACCAGTAGGGCCTTCAAAGCATTCTGCAAGAAAGCAGGAATAGAGGTCCAACATACTGCTCCATACTCCCCCCAACAGAACCCTACAGAGCGAGCCAACCGCACCATCAAAACGATGATCGCGCAGTACGCCACAGAGAACCAACGAACATGGGATCACCTGTTGCCGGAAATCACCCTGGCCATCAACACGAGTGTCTCCGACAACACCGGATTCAGCCCAGCGTACCTAGTTCAGGGTCGTGAGCCCCGGTTACACCAGGGGCCGGCGAAGCGCCAAGAGACCCCCAGAGTAAGGCAGAGCATCTCAAGAACATTTTTCAAACAGCCAAGGAAAACATGGAGAGAGCAGCCCAGGAACAAAGTCGCTATTAAAACTTGCGCCGACGGGAATGGAGACCGACCATTGGGATGTGGGTTTGGGTCCGAACCCACCACCTGTCCAACGCCGCGGAGGCGTTCAATGCAAAACTAGCACCAAAGTTCGAAGGTCCCTATAAGATCATAAAATTTCTGTCACCAAACATCGCCAGAGTCCAACTCCGAGGAACACGCAAACCCTTTCATGGGGATCAGACCGCCGAGGACCCAGAAGAGGACGCCGAAGGGATCCACGAATCCACTCTAGATATTCATCAAACCCGAGACACCTGTGCGCCACTGCCGGGTGGTCAAGGAAAAGGGCAAACTAAAATCTGCCGCGGGGCCCTTGCTACGACAAGGAGATTCAATAGGGCCACTTGAGCCTGGGACCCGCCAGCGCCAACGCCCCACAACCCTCCCCATGGGTGGAGGGATATTTCTAACTCGTCACGCCTAGTTATCACTAGTCACCGACACACGACGACACACGACTAGAACTTCCATAACATCACTGACTCTCCACGCTAACACGTTCTTCTCTCCTATCTAGCGCCGAGAGCGGGTACTTCACCTCGTCCAGCCGTGGGTCTTCTTCCACCGAGGCCTCTTGGACACCGCCCATGAACCCCCGGCCTTGGAAGTTGCCACTATCCTGGCCCGAGTCAGCCAGTACGCTGCCCAACACGCCCGTCGGCTCGTTGGCACTCAGCAGCCACAGTGACCACCAGGGATCAGAACGTCCGACAGACGACGTCCCGAAGTGCAGCCAGGCTGACCCACTGTGGTGCTCCGTGTCTCGACTGGCCACCATTCACGTCCTGGAACCCCTGAACGAGGAGGTCCAATCGGTCGCGCGGGCCGCTAGCAGCTGGGTGGACGTAGCCGGATTAGGTCCACATCCTGGGGACGACACTCCAAGTTGCAGCCAGGCGGACTCAAACCTGCTTACCGCGACCCGACTAGCACAGCTGCAAGCCCTGGAGCCCGGGGACGAGGCCACTCAGACAACCATAAGTGCCGTCAGCCACTGGGTCGACGAGGTAGGACTGCCCCTTCGGACCCTCCATGTTGGAAGAGAGCCTCCGCCAAATACGGGTTGTAGCCACCGGTTCGGTTGGCAGTTCCGTCCTGTGAACATTCGGCATCCTAGCCCGAGTCCTAGCACCGTGCCCAAAAAGGACCCCCGAGTCCTATAAATATTCGGTACCCTCGTCCCGAAATTTTTTCCGCGTACACAATCAAAAGGTACGATTTACGGTTACACCAGGGGCCGGCGAAGCGCCAAGAGACCCCCAGAGTAAGGCAGAGCATCTCAAGAACATTTTTCAAACAGCCAAGGAAAACATGGAGAGAGCAGCCCAGGAACAAAGTCGCTATTACAACTTGCGCCGACGGGAATGGAGACCGACCATTGGGATGTGGGTTTGGGTCCGAACCCACCACCTGTCCAACGCCGCGGAGGCGTTCAATGCAAAACTAGCACCAAAGTTCGAAGGTCCCTATAAGATCATAAAATTTCTGTCACCAAACATCGCCAGAGTCCAACTCCGAGGAACACGCAAACCCTTTCATGGGGATCAGACCGCCGAGGACCCAGAAGAGGACGCCGAAGGGATCCACGAATCCACTCTAGATATTCATCAAACCCGAGACACCTGTGCGCCACTGCCGGGTGGTCAAGGAAAAGGGCAAACTAAAATCTGCCGCGGGGCCCTTGCTACGACAAGGAGATTCAATAGGGCCACTTGAGCCTGGGACCCGCCAGCGCCAACGCCCCACAACCCTCCCCATGGGTGGAGGGATATTTCTAACTCGTCACGCCTAGTTATCACTAGTCACCGACACACGACGACACACGACTAGAACTTCCATAACATCACTGACTCTCCACGCTAACACGTTCTTCTCTCCTATCTAGCGCCGAGAGCGGGTACTTCACCTCGTCCAGCCGTGGGTCTTCTCCCACCGAGGCCTCTTGGACACCGCCCATGAACCCCCGGCCTTGGAAGTTGCCACTATCCTGGCCCGAGTCAGCCAGTACGCTGCCCAACACGCCCGTCGGCTCGTTGGCACTCAGCAGCCACAGTGACCACCAGGGATCAGAACGTCCGACAGACGACGTCCCGAAGTGCAGCCAGGCTGACCCACTGTGGTGCTCCGTGTCTCGACTGGCCACCATTCACGTCCTGGAACCCCTGAACGAGGAGGTCCAATCGGTCGCGC
This sequence comes from Drosophila rhopaloa, assembly GCF_018152115.1. Classification (NCBI taxonomy): domain Eukaryota; kingdom Metazoa; phylum Arthropoda; class Insecta; order Diptera; family Drosophilidae; genus Drosophila; species Drosophila rhopaloa. The sequence goes on along the minus strand of NW_025335034.1, from coordinate 12,591,014 downwards.
GGGCCGCTAGCAGCTGGGTGGACGTAGCCGGATTAGGTCCACATCCTGGGGACGACACTCCAAGTTGCAGCCAGGCGGACTCAAACCTGCTTACCGCGACCCGACTAGCACAGCTGCAAGCCCTGGAGCCCGGGGACGAGGCCACTCAGACAACCATAAGTGCCGTCAGCCACTGGGTCGACGAGGTAGGACTGCCCCTTCGGACCCTCCATGTTGGAAGAGAGCCTCCGCCAAATACGGGTTGTAGCCACCGGTTCGGTTGGCAGTTCCGTCCTGTGAACATTCGGCATCCTAGCCCGAGTCCTAGCACCGTGCCCAAAAAGGACCCCCGAGTCCTATAAATATTCGGTACCCTCGTCCCGAAATTTTTTCCGCGTACACAATCAAAAGGTACGATTTTTTAAAAATCCCTCCCTCCCTCCCTCTGGGAGGACAAGAACCCCGGGAACAGAAGCTAAGCACAGCAGTCGTCGACACCGGGAGCATCCCCCTAAGACTGGAAGTACCACCAGGCAACCGACCAACAAGGAACACAAACGCGGACCCACCTGCACGCGAGGAAATATCCTCCGTCACCTTGGCAGAAAAACTGCGGAGCTGGGGAATCTTATTCGACGGACAGTCCGACCCGCTTACATTTATCGAACGCCTGGAAGTACAAGCCGAAGCATACCGACTCAGGACCGCACGACTCCCCAGGGTAATCTCCGGATTGCTTACGGGAAAAGCGGAAAGTTGGTACCGCACATTCCAAATGCAGGACGTGTCGTGGGAAATTTTCAGGAAAGAATTTCTTGAATTCTTCCTCCCACCACAATACTTCCAACGATTGGAAAACACGATCCGGACGAGATACCAGCAACCGGGCGAGAGCTGTAAGGAATATGTAGTGGAGCTCCGACTCCTGATGCAGCGGGCAAAATTTACTCCGGCGCAGGAACTGGAGCGACTCTACCAGAACCTTCGACCGGAATACCAGCTATTTGTGAGGCACCAAGACTTTGAGGATCTGGCCACTCTGATCCAACGGGCCACGGCCTATAAGATCACACGCGACCGCGATCGAGCACTGCATACAAACTTTCTAGCAGCTATGCCACACAGACAACCCCGACGATTTCCAGCTCCCATACCATCCACAGGAAACGTGAGTCACCCCCTGGAACTTCCAGGCACCCCAGCGACAAATCGAATGATGGCACAGGTACCCGAACACCGCATTGATGTCCGGAACGCTTGTTCCCGCTGCGGGGAGACGGAACACTTCCGCCAAGAGTGCCCCAATTCCCCAGGCCCTGTTCTGCTGGCAGTGTGGAAGAAGGGGAGTGCGGACCAACGAATGCTGTCGGGCCCGAAACCCGGGAAACGTACCTAGTTCAGGGTCGTGAGCCCCGGTTACACCAGGGGCCGGCGAAGCGCCAAGAGACCCCCAGAGTAAGGCAGAGCATCTCAAGAACATTTTTCAAACAGCCAAGGAAAACATGGAGAGAGCAGCCCAGGAACAAAGTCGCTATTACAACTTGCGCCGACGGGAATGGAGACCGACCATTGGGATGTGGGTTTGGGTCCGAACCCACCACCTGTCCAACGCCGCGGAGGCGTTCAATGCAAAACTAGCACCAAAGTTCGAAGGTCCCTATAAGATCATAAAATTTCTGTCACCAAACATCGCCAGAGTCCAACTCCGAGGAACACGCAAACCCTTTCATGGGGATCAGACCGCCGAGGACCCAGAAGAGGACGCCGAAGGGATCCACGAATCCACTCTAGATATTCATCAAACCCGAGACACCTGTGCGCCACTGCCGGGTGGTCAAGGAAAAGGGCAAACTAAAATCTGCCGCGGGGCCCTTGCTACGACAAGGAGATTCAATAGGGCCACTTGAGCCTGGGACCCGCCAGCGCCAACGCCCCACAACCCTCCCCATGGGTGGAGGGATATTTCTAACTCGTCACGCCTAGTTATCACTAGTCACCGACACACGACGACACACGACCATGGGCGTAAGATGGATATCGTATCGCCGCATGGAGGAACTCCAACTCCTCTTAGCCGAGTTCGGGTTACCCCAAGGGGGAACCGTCGAAGAACTGCGCAATCGGCTAGCGACTTTTCTCACCCGGGAGGATCTAGAGCCGGAACTCCTGGACCGAGCCAGGGAATTGGCTAGTACGTTCCAAGAGGCAGCCACACCCAGGGACAAATCCCCGACCCCTCTGGGAGGACAAGAACCCCGGGAACAGAAGCTAAGCACAGCAGTCGTCGACACCGGGAGCATCCCCCTAAGACTGGAAGTACCACCAGGCAACCGACCAACAAGGAACACAAACGCGGACCCACCTGCACGCGAGGAAATATCCTCCGTCACCTTGGCAGAAAAACTGCGGAGCTGGGGAATCTTATTCGACGGACAGTCCGACCCGCTCACATTTATCGAACGCCTGGAAGTACAAGCCGAAGCATACCGACTCAGGACCGCACGACTCCCCAGGGTAATCTCCGGATTGCTTACGGGAAAAGCGGAAAGTTGGTACCGCACATTCCAAATGCAGGACGTGTCGTGGGAAATTTTCAGGAAAGAATTTCTTGAATTCTTCCTCCCACCACAATACTTCCAACGATTGGAAAACACGATCCGGACGAGATACCAGCAACCGGGCGAGAGCTGTAAGGAATATGTAGTGGAGCTCCGACTCCTGATGCAGCGGGCAAAATTTACTCCGGCGCAGGAACTGGAGCGACTCTACCAGAACCTTCGACCGGAATACCAGCTATTTGTGAGGCACCAAGACTTTGAGGATCTGGCCACTCTGATCCAACGGGCCACGGCCTATAAGATCACACGCGACCGCGATCGAGCACTGCATACAAACTTTCTAGCAGCTATGCCACACAGACAACCCCGACGATTTCCAGCTCCCATACCATCCACAGGAAACGTGAGTCACCCCCTGGAACTTCCAGGCACCCCAGCGACAAATCGAATGATGGCACAGGTACCCGAACACCGCATCGATGTCCGGAACGCTTGTTCCCGCTGCGGGGAGACGGAACACTTCCGCCAAGAGTGCCCCAATTCCCCAGGTCCTGTTCTGCTGGCAGTGTGGAAGAAGGGGAGTGCGGACCAACGAATGCTGTCGGGCCCGAAACCCGGGAAACGGACCGAGTCCTCGCCCATCCGGGGAACCAGCGAGGACCACACACCAAGGACCCCAGAACTAACCCCACCTTTACGGTTCGAAGGGGGCGCATCGTGGCGACGGTCGGCATCGAGGGGAAGATATTTCACGCCACCCTGGACACCGGGGCGTCAAGGAGCTTCATCAGCGCGAAAGTAGCCGACGACATTGGGAGTACCAATAACCGCCGGAATGTACGAACGAGGATTGCCCTGGCAGATGGATCCACCACCGACGTCACCCACGCCCTGAATACCACCGTAACCCTAGCACGGGATACGGCTAAGACCACACTGCTAGTGCTATCGTCCATCTTGGACGAGATCATCCTCGGAATCGACTTCCTCTGCGGGATCAAGACCACTATCCAGTGTGGGAAAGCCCAGTTGTCTCTCTCCTACTACACTCCGCCGCTAACAAGCAGAAGAAAACCACCCATCGTCACCCCACGAGTAGTCGTCAGTCCAAGCGCCGTCGGACCAACACCATCACCACTCTGCACGGTACCACCCGTGGCAGCTCCTCGACGATCGGCGTCTCGAATACAAGTCAACGAGCCTACCGCAACCCCACGACGATCACCGGCACTTCTACAAGTGGAGACCCACACCGTAACACCGCGACCCCGACCCACGCCGTCACCAGGGAATAACTCTTTTTATTTAAAACCTTTGGCCGACGCCGCCGCAGCACGGAAAAACAACCCCTTTCGAAAGTCACCAACGACTACCCACCCACCGGGACAAACCCAAGGGGTAACAGCCAGCCTAGCAACGGTCATCACTGAAGGACCCGAGGAATCCCGGATCTAATCCTTTCTCGAAGCGGAACTCGCCCCATTTGAGCATATGACCGGTATCTCTCACATAGCCGAACATAGGATTGTCATGAAGGACGACAAGCCCATCAAGCAGAGGTACTTTCCAAAGAACCCTGCCATGCAGAAAATCATTAACGAACAGGATGATGAACTGCTTCGCGACGGACGCATCGAGCCCTCCCGGAGTCCTCACAGCGCACCCATCGTCCTCGTCGGCAAGAAGACAGGAGATGTGCGCATGTGCGTGGACTATCGTCAGCTCAACGCTCACTCGGTGCCCGACGCCTACCCATTACCGCGGATAGGACACATCTTGGAACGACTTCGCAACGCTAAGTTTATCTCGACGCTGGATTTAAAAAGCAGTTACTGGCCGCATTTAACGTGCCGGGCCGCGGACTCTTCCAGTGGAAAGTAATGCCATTCGGCTTGCACTCGGCTCCTGCTACATTTCAGCGGGCACTGGACAGCGTGATAGGACCCGACATGGAGCCTGACGCATTCGCCTACCTAGATGACATCATCGTCATCGGGACCTCGTTGGACGAACACTTCACCAACCTACGGGAAGTACTCCGACGGCTTAGGCAGGCCAACTTGAAGCTGAATAAAGCGAAGTGTAAGTTTTTCCAGCGCAGCATAACTTACCTAGGGCACGTCATCAGCGAAGACGGAATCCACACCGACCCAGACAAGATAGCCGCTGTAAGAGAACTCCAGCCACCCACTAACTGCAAGGAACTTCGACGATGCCTGGGGGTAGCATCCTGGTACCGGCGATTTGTGGAGAACTTCGCCACAATCGTCCAACCAATGTCCGCCCTGCTCAGGAAGGGAAGGAAATGGACCTGGAGCGACCCTCAACAACAGGCATTCGAGGAGTTAAAAGAAAACTCAACGAGGCACCAGTACTGGCCTGCCCGGACTTCAACCTCAAATTCCAACTACAAACCGACGCAAGCGACTTCGGCCTTGGAGACGTCTTAACCCAGCAAGTCGATGGAACCGAACGAGTCATCGCCTATGCCAGCAGGAGGTTGCTTGCAGCAGAGGAAAATTACTCGGCTACGGAAAAAGAGTGCCTTGCTATAGTGTGGGCAATCAGGAAAATGAGGTGCTACCTCGAAGGATACCGATTTGACGTTATAACAGACCACCTCGCCCTGAAGTGGTTGAACTCAATCGATAACCCGACAGGCCGAATCGCACGATGGGCCCTCGAACTCCAACAATTCCAATTTGACATCTCATACCGACGGGGAAAACAGAACGTCGTCGCGGACGCCCTGTCCAGGCAACCGCTAGCAACGCTCCAGCAGGTGAATGAGACCGACGAACCGTGCAAGTGGATCACCGCAATCACCGGATCAGGCAAATCGAAGCCAATCCGGAGGTATTTCCTGACTACATGCAAGAGAACGGGCAACTCTACCGACACCTCGACAACCCGTTTAGGAAGGAAGACCGTGGAGCATGGAGACTTTGCGTACCCAACAGCCATCAGCGTCGGGTTCTGGAAGAATGTCATAACCACCCCACTGCAGGACACCTAGGGATCAGGAAAACGACCACTCGAGTCTGCCAACAATATTATTGGCCGGGTTTGTTTCGAGACATCGCTCGTTACGTTCGACAATGCCCAGCCTGTCAGCAATTTAAGGTGAGTCAACGCAAACAAGCAGGGAAGATGCTAACCAGGAAATCGGAGGGACCATTCTCAACCCTGTGCGCGGACTTCGTAGGGCCTCTGCCCAGGTCCCGCAAAGGACACACGATGTTACTGGTGTTTTTGGACCATTTCACCAAATGGGTGGAATTAATACCCTTACGCCGAGCTACCGCCACCAGTCTGGAATTAGCCTTCCGGGAGCGAATACTGGCTAGGTTCGGCGCCCCAAAAACTTTTATCTGCGACAATGGGACCCAGTTTACCAGTAGGGCCTTCAAAGCATTCTGCAAGAAAGCAGGAATAGAGGTCCAACATACTGCTCCATACTCCCCCAACAGAACCCTACAGAGCGAGCCAACCGCACCATCAAAACGATGATCGCGCAGTACGCCACAGAGAACCAACGAACATGGGATCACCTGTTGCCGGAAATCACCCTGGCCATCAACACGAGTGTCTCCGACAACACCGGATTCAGCCCAGCGTACCTAGTTCAGGGTCGTGAGCCCCGGTTACACCAGGGGCCGGCGAAGCGCCAAGAGACCCCCAGAGTAAGGCAGAGCATCTCAAGAACATTTTTCAAACAGCCAAGGAAAACATGGAGAGAGCAGCCCAGGAACAAAGTCGCTATTACAACTTGCGCCGACGGGAATGGAGACCGACCATTGGGATGTGGGTTTGGGTCCGAACCCACCACCTGTCCAACGCCGCGGAGGCGTTCAATGCAAAACTAGCACCAAAGTTCGAAGGTCCCTATAAGATCATAAAATTTCTGTCACCAAACATCGCCAGAGTCCAACTCCTAGGAACACGCAAACCCTTTCATGGGGATCAGACCGCCGAGGACCCAGAAGAGGACGCCGAAGGGATCCACGAATCCACTCTAGATATTCATCAAACCCGAGACACCTGTGCGCCACTGCCGGGTGATCAAAAAAAAGGGCAAACTAAAATCTGCCGCGGGGCCCTTGCTACGACAAGGAGATTCAATAGGGCCACTTGAGCCTGGGACCCGCCAGCGCCAACGCCCCACAACCCTCCCCATGGGTGGAGGGATATTTCTAACTCGTCACGCCTAGTTATCACTAGTCACCGACACACGACGACACACGACTAGAACTTCCATAACATCACTGACTCTCCACGCTAACACGTTCTTCTCTCCTATCTAGCGCCGAGAGCGGGTACTTCACCTCGTCCAGCCGTGGGTCTTCCCCCACCGAGGCCTCTTGGACACCGCCCATGAACCCCCGGCCTTGGAAGTTGCCACTATCCTGGCCCGAGTCAGCCAGTACGCTGCCCAACACGCCCGTCGGCTCGTTGGCACTCAGCAGCCACAGTGACCACCAGGGATCAGAACGTCCGACAGACGACGTCCCGAAGTGCAGCCAGGCTGACCCACTGTGGTGCTCCGTGTCTCGACTGGCCACCATTCACGTCCTGGAACCCCTGAACGAGGAGGTCCAATCGGTCGCGCGGGCCGCTAGCAGCTGGGTGGACGTAGCCGGATTAGGTCCACATCCTGGGAACGACACTCCAAGTTGCAGCCAGGCGGACTCAAACCTGCTTACCGCGACCCGACTAGCACAGCTGCAAGCCCTGGAGCCCGGGGACGAGGCCACTCAGACAACCATAAGTGCCGTCAGCCACTGGGTCGACGAGGTAGGACTGCCCCTTCGGACCCTCCATGTTGGAAGAGAGCCTCCGCCAAATACGGGTTGTAGCCACCGGTTCGGTTGGCAGTTCCGTCCTGTGAACATTCGGCATCCTAGCCCGAGTCCTAGCACCGTGCCCAAAAAGGACCCCCGAGTCCTATAAATATTCGGTACCCTCGTCCCGAAATTTTTTCCGCGTACACAATCAAAAGGTACGATTTTTTAAATTTCTTTTAAACTCCTGGACCGAGCCAGGGAATTGGCTAGTACGTTCCAAGAGGCAGCCACACCCAGGGACAAATCCCCGACCCCTCTGGGAGGACAAGAACCCCGGGAACAGAAGCTAAGCACAGCAGTCGTCGACACCGGGAGCATCCCCCTAAGACTGGAAGTACCACCAGGCAACCGACCAACAAGGAACACAAACGCGGACCCACCTGCACGCGAGGAAATATCCTCCGTCACCTTGGCAGAAAAACTGCGGAGCTGGGGAATCTTATTCGACGGACAGTCCGACCCGCTCACATTTATCGAACGCCTGGAAGTACAAGCCGAAGCATACCGACTCAGGACCGCACGACTCCCCAGGGTAATCTCCGGATTGCTTACGGGAAAAGCGGAAAGTTGGTACCGCACATTCCAAATGCAGGACGTGTCGTGGGAAATTTTCAGGAAAGAATTTCTTGAATTCTTCCTCCCACCACAATACTTCCAACGATTGGAAAACACGATCCGGACGAGATACCAGCAACCGGGCGAGAGCTGTAAGGAATATGTAGTGGAGCTCCGACTCCTGATGCAGCGGGCAAAATTTACTCCGGCGCAGGAACTGGAGCGACTCTACCAGAACCTTCGACCGGAATACCAGCTATTTGTGAGGCACCAAGACTTTGAGGATCTGGCCACTCTGATCCAACGGGCCACGGCCTATAAGATCACACGCGACCGCGATCGAGCACTGCATACAAACTTTCTAGCAGCTATGCCACACAGACAACCCCGACGATTTCCAGCTCCCATACCATCCACAGGAAACGTGAGTCACCCCCTGGAACTTCCAGGCACCCCAGCGACAAATCGAATGATGGCACAGGTACCCGAACACCGCATCGATGTCCGGAACGCTTGTTCCCGCTGCGGGGAGACGGAACACTTCCGCCAAGAGTGCCCCAATTCCCCAGGTCCTGTTCTGCTGGCAGTGTGGAAGAAGGGGAGTGCGGACCAACGAATGCTGTCGGGCCCGAAACCCGGGAAACGGACCGAGTCCTCGCCCATCCGGGGAACCAGCGAGGACCACACACCAAGGACCCCAGAACTAACCCCACCTTTACGGTTCGAAGGGGGCGCATCGTGGCGACGGTCGGCATCGAGGGGAAGATATTTCACGCCACCCTGGACACCGGGGCGTCAAGGAGCTTCATCAGCGCGAAAATAGCCGACGACATTGGGAGTACCAATAACCGCCGGAATGTACGAACGAGGATTGCCCTGGCAGATGGATCCACCACCGACGTCACCCACGCCCTGAATACCACCGTAACCCTAGCACGGGATACGGCTAAGACCACACTGCTAGTGCTATCGTCCATCTTGGACGAGATCATCCTCGGAATCGACTTCCTCTGCGGGATCAAGACCACTATCCAGTGTGGGAAAGCCCAGTTGTCTCTCTCCTACTACACTCCGCCGCTAACAAGCAGAAGAAAACCACCCATCGTCACCCCACGAGTAGTCGTCAGTCCAAGCGCCGTCGGACCAACACCATCACCACTCTGCACGGTACCACCCGTGGCAGCTCCTCGACGATCGGCGTCTCGAATACAAGTCAACGAGCCTACCGCAACCCCACGACGATCACCGGCACTTCTACAAGTGGAGACCCACACCGTAACACCGCGACCCCGACCCACGCCGTCACCAGGGAATAACTCTTTTTATTTAAAACCTTTGGCCGACGCCGCCGCAGCACGGAAAAACAACCCCTTTCGAAAGTCACCAACGACTACCCACCCACCGGGACAAACCCAAGGGGTAACAGCCAGCCTAGCAACGGTCATCACTGAAGGACCCGAGGAAGCCCGGATCCAATCCTTTCTCGAAGCGGAACTCGCCCCATTTGAGCATATGACCGGTACCTCTCACATAGCCGAACATAGGATTGTCATGAAGGACGACAAGCCCATCAAGCAGAAGTACTTTCCAAAGAACCCTGCCATGCAGAAAATCATTAACGAACAGGATGATGAACTGCTTCGCGACGGACGCATCGAGCCCTCCCGGAGTCCTCACAGCGCACCCATCGTCCTCGTCGGCAAGAAGACAGGAGATGTGCGCATGTGCGTGGACTATCGTCAGCTCAACGCTCACTCGGTGCCCGACGCCTACCCATTACCGCGGGTAGGACACATCTTGGAACGACTTCGCAACGCTAAGTTTATCTCGACGCTGGATTTAAAAAGCGGTTACTGGCCGCATTTACCGTGCCGGGCCGCGGACTCTTCCAGTGGAAAGTAATGCCATTCGGCTTGCACTCGGCTCCTGCTACATTTCAGCGGGCACTGGACAGCGTGATAGGACCCGACATGGAGCCTGACGCATTCGCCTACCTAGATGACATCATCGTCATCGGGACCTCGTTGGACGAACACTTCACCAACCTACGGGAAGTACACCGACGGCTTAGGCAGGCCAACTTGAAGCTGAATAAAGCGAAGTGTAAGTTTTTCCAGCGCAGCATAACTTACCTAGGGCACGTCATCAGCGAAGACGGAATCCACACCGACCCAGACAAGATAGCCGCTGTAAGAGAACTCCAGCCACCCACTAACTGCAAGGAACTTCGACGATGCCTGGGGGTAGCATCCTGGTACCGGCGATTTGTGGAGAACTTCGCCACAATCGTCCAACCAATGTCCGCCCTGCTCAGGAAGGGAAGGAAATGGACCTGGAGCGACCCTCAACAACAGGCATTCGAGGAGTTAAAAAGAAAACTCAACGAGGCACCAGTACTGGCCTGCCTGGACTTCAACCTCAAATTCCAACTACAAACCGACGCAAGCGACTTCGGCCTTGGAGCCGTCTTAACCCAGCAAGTCGATGGAACCGAACGAGTCATCGCCTATGCCAGCAGGAGGTTGCTTGCAGCAGAGGAAAATTACTCGGCTACGGAAAAAGAGTGTCTTGCTATAGTGTGGGCAATCAGGAAAATGAGGTGCTACCTCGAAGGATACCGATTTGACGTTATAACAGACCACCTCGCCCTGAAGTGGTTGAACTCAATCGATAACCCGACAGGCCGAATCGCACGATGGGCCCTCGAACTCCAACAATTCCAATTTGACATCTCATACCGACGGGGAAAACAGAACGTCGTCGCGGACGCCCTGTCCAGGCAACCGCTAGCAACGCTCCAGCAGGTGAATGAGACCGACGAACCGTGCAAGTGGATCACCGCGAAAATCAGGCAAATCGAAGCCAATCCGGAGGTATTTCCTGACTACATGCAAGAGAACGGGCAACTCTACCGACACCTCGACAACCCGTTTAGGAAGGAAGACCGTGGAGCATGGAGACTTTGCGTACCCAACAGCCATCAGCGTCGGGTTCTGGAAGAATGTCATAACCACCCCACTGCAGGACACCTAGGGATCAGGAAAACGACCACTCGAGTCTGCCAACAATATTATTGGCCGGGTTTGTTTCGAGACATCGCTCGTTACGTTCGACAATGCCCAGCCTGTCAGCAATTTAAGGTGAGTCAACGCAAACAAGCAGGGAAGATGCTAACCAGGAAATCGGAGGGACCATTCTCAACCCTGTGCGCGGACTTCGTAGGGCCTCTGCCCAGGTCCCGCAAAGGACACACGATGTTACTGGTGTTTTTGGACCATTTCACCAAATGGGTGGAATTAATACCCTTACGCCGAGCTACCGCCACCAGTCTGGAATTAGCCTTCCGGGAGCGAATACTGGCTAGGTTCGGCGCCCCAAAAACTTTTATCTGCGACAATGGGACCCAGTTTACCAGTAGGGCCTTCAAAGCATTCTGCAAGAAAGCAGGAATAGAGGTCCAACATACTGCTCCATACTCCCCCAACAGAACCCTACAGAGCGAGCCAACCGCACCATCAAAACGATGATCGCGCAGTACGCCACAGAGAACCAACGAACATGGGATCACCTGTTGCCGGAAATCACCCTGGCCATCAACACGAGTGTCTCCGACAACACCGGATTCAGCCCAGCGTACCTAGTTCAGGGTCGTGAGCCCCGGTTACACCAGGGGCCGGCGAAGCGCCAAGAGACCCCCAGAGTAAGGCAGAGCATCTCAAGAACATTTTTCAAACAGCCAAGGAAAACATGGAGAGAGCAGCCCAGGAACAAAGTCGCTATTACAACTTGCGCCGACGGGAATGGAGACCGACCATTGGGATGTGGGTTTGGGTCCGAACCCACCACCTGTCCAACGCCGCGGAGGCGTTCAATGCAAAACTAGCACCAAAGTTCGAAGGTCCCTATAAGATCATAAAATTTCTGTCACCAAACATCGCCAGAGTCCAACTCCGAGGAACACGCAAACCCTTTCATGGGGATCAGACCGCCGAGGACCCAGAAGAGGACGCCGAAGGGATCCACGAATCCACTCTAGATATTCATCAAACCCGAGACACCTGTGCGCCACTGCCGGGTGGTCAAGGAAAAGGGCAAACTAAAATCTGCCGCGGGGCCCTTGCTACGACAAGGAGATTCAATAGGGCCACTTGAGCCTGGGACCCGCCAGCGCCAACGCCCCACAACCCTCCCCATGGGTGGAGGGATATTTCTAACTCGTCACGCCTAGTTATCACTAGTCACCGACACACGACGACACACGACTAGAACTTCCATAACATCACTGACTCTCCACGCTAACACGTTCTTCTCTCCTATCTAGCGCCGAGAGCGGGTACTTCACCTCGTCCAGCCGTGGGTCTTCTTCCACCGAGGCCTCTTGGACACCGCCCATGAACCCCCGGCCTTGGAAGTTGCCACTATCCTGGCCCGAGTCAGCCAGTACGCTGCCCAACACGCCCGTCGGCTCGTTGGCACTCAGCAGCCACAGTGACCACCAGGGATCAGAACGTCCGACAGACGACGTCCCGAAGTGCAGCCAGGCTGACCCACTGTGGTGCTCCGTGTCTCGACTGGCCACCATTCACGTCCTGGAACCCCTGAACGAGGAGGTCCAATCGGTCGCGCGGGCCGCTAGCAGCTGGGTGGACGTAGCCGGATTAGGTCCACATCCTGGGGACGACACTCCAAGTTGCAGCCAGGCGGACTCAAACCTGCTTACCGCGACCCGACTAGCACAGCTGCAAGCCCTGGAGCCCGGGGACGAGGCCACTCAGACAACCATAAGTGCCGTCAGCCACTGGGTCGACGAGGTAGGACTGCCCCTTCGGACCCTCCATGTTGGAAGAGAGCCTCCGCCAAATACGGGTTGTAGCCACCGGTTCGGTTGGCAGTTCCGTCCTGTGAACATTCGGCATCCTAGCCCGAGTCCTAGCACCGTGCCCAAAAAGGACCCCCGAGTCCTATAAATATTCGGTACCCTCGTCCCGAAATTTTTTCCGCGTACACAATCAAAAGGTACGATTTACGGTTACACCAGGGGCCGGCGAAGCGCCAAGAGACCCCCAGAGTAAGGCAGAGCATCTCAAGAACATTTTTCAAACAGCCAAGGAAAACATGGAGAGAGCAGCCCAGGAACAAAGTCGCTATTACAACTTGCGCCGACGGGAATGGAGACCGACCATTGGGATGTGGGTTTGGGTCCGAACCCACCACCTGTCCAACGCCGCGGAGGCGTTCAATGCAAAACTAGCACCAAAGTTCGAAGGTCCCTATAAGATCATAAAATTTCTGTCACCAAACATCGCCAGAGTCCAACTCCGAGGAACACGCAAACCCTTTCATGGGGATCAGACCGCCGAGGACCCAGAAGAGGACGCCGAAGGGATCCACGAATCCACTCTAGATATTCATCAAACCCGAGACACCTGTGCGCCACTGCCGGGTGGTCAAGGAAAAGGGCAAACTAAAATCTGCCGCGGGGCCCTTGCTACGACAAGGAGATTCAATAGGGCCACTTGAGCCTGGGACCCGCCAGCGCCAACGCCCCACAACCCTCCCCATGGGTGGCGGGATATTTCTAACTCGTCACGCCTAGTTATCACTAGTCACCGACACACGACGACACACGACTAGAACTTCCATAACATCACTGACTCTCCACGCTAACACGTTCTTCTCTCCTATCTAGCGCCGAGAGCGGGTACTTCACCTCGTCCAGCCGTGGGTCTTCCCCCACCGAGGCCTCTTGGACACCGCCCATGAACCCCCGGCCTTGGAAGTTGCCACTATCCTGGCCCGAGTCAGCCAGTACGCTGCCCAACACGCCCGTCGGCTCGTTGGCACTCAGCAGCCACAGTGACCACCAGGGATCAGAACGTCCGACAGACGACATCCCGAAGTGCAGCCAGGCTGACCCACTGTGGTGCTCCGTGTCTCGACTGGCCACCATTCACGTCCTGGAACCCCTGAACGAGGAGGTCCAATCGGTCGCGCGGGCCGCTAGCAGCTGGGTGGACGTAGCCGGATTAGGTCCACATCCTGGGAACGACACTCCAAGTTGCAGCCAGGCGGACTCAAACCTGCTTACCGCGACCCGACTAGCACAGCTGCAAGCCCTGGAGCCCGGGGACGAGGCCACTCAGACAACCATAAGTGCCGTCAGCCACTGGGTCGACGAGGTAGGACTGCCCCTTCGGACCCTCCATGTTGGAAGAGAGCCTCCGCCAAATACGGGTTGTAGCCACCGGTTCGGTTGGCAGTTCCGTCCTGTGAACATTCGGCATCCTAGCCCGAGTCCTAGCACCGTGCCCAAAAAGGACCCCCGAGTCCTATAAATATTCGGTACCCTCGTCCCGAAATTTTTTCCGCGTACACAATCAAAAGGTACGATTTTTTAAAAATCCCTCCCTCCCTCCCTCTGGGAGGACAAGAACCCCGGGAACAGAAGCTAAGCACAGCAGTCGTCGACACCGGGAGCATCCCCCTAAGACTGGAAGTACCACCAGGCAACCGACCAACAAGGAACACAAACGCGGACCCACCTGCACGCGAGGAAATATCCTCCGTCACCTTGGCAGAAAAACTGCGGAGCTGGGGAATCTTATTCGACGGACAGTCCGACCCGCTTACATTTATCGAACGCCTGGAAGTACAAGCCGAAGCATACCGACTCAGGACCGCACGACTCCCCAGGGTAATCTCCGGATTGCTTACGGGAAAAGCGGAAAGTTGGTACCGCACATTCCAAATGCAGGACGTGTCGTGGGAAATTTTCAGGAAAGAATTTCTTGAATTCTTCCTCCCACCACAATACTTCCAACGATTGGAAAACACGATCCGGACGAGATACCAGCAACCGGGCGAGAGCTGTAAGGAATATGTAGTGGAGCTCCGACTCCTGATGCAGCGGGCAAAATTTACTCCGGCGCAGGAACTGGAGCGACTCTACCAGAACCTTCGACCGGAATACCAGCTATTTGTGAGGCACCAAGACTTTGAGGATCTGGCCACTCTGATCCAACGGGCCACGGCCTATAAGATCACACGCGACCGCGATCGAGCACTGCATACAAACTTTCTAGCAGCTATGCCACACAGACAACCCCGACGATTTCCAGCTCCCATACCATCCACAGGAAACGTGAGTCACCCCCTGGAACTTCCAGGCACCCCAGCGACAAATCGAATGATGGCACAGGTACCCGAACACCGCATTGATGTCCGGAACGCTTGTTCCCGCTGCGGGGAGACGGAACACTTCCGCCAAGAGTGCCCCAATTCCCCAGGTCCTGTTCTGCTGGCAGTGTGGAAGAAGGGGAGTGCGGACCAACGAATGCTGTCGGGCCCGAAACCCGGGAAACGGACCGAGTCCTCGCCCATCCGGGGAACCAGCGAGGACCACACACCAAGGACCCCAGAACTAACCCCACCTTTACGGTTCGAAGGGGGGCGCATCGTGGCGACGGTCGGCATCGAGGGGAAGATATTTCACGCCACCCTGGACACCGGGGCGTCAAGGAGCTTCATCAGCGCGAAAGTAGCCGACGACATTGGGAGTACCAATAACCGCCGGAATGTACGAACGAGGATTGCCCTGGCAGATGGATCCACCACCGACGTCACCCACGCCCTGAATACCACCGTAACCCTAGCACGGGATACGGCTAAGACCACACTGCTAGTGCTATCGTCCATCTTGGACGAGATCATCCTCGGAATCGACTTCCTCTGCGGGATCAAGACCACTATCCAGTGTGGGAAAGCCCAGTTGTCTCTCTCCTACTACACTCCGCCGCTAACAAGCAGAAGAAAACCACCCATCGTCACCCCACGAGTAGTCGTCAGTCCAAGCGCCGTCGGACCAACACCATCACCACTCTGCACGGTACCACCCGTGGCAGCTCCTCGACGATCGGCGTCTCGAATACAAGTCAACGAGCCTACCGCAACCCCACGACGATCACCGGCACTTCTACAAGTGGAGACCCACACCGTAACACCGCGACCCCGACCCACGCCGTCACCAGGGAATAACTCTTTTTATTTAAAACCTTTGGCCGACGCCGCCGCAGCACGGAAAAACAACCCCTTTCGAAAGTCACCAACGACTACCCACCCACCTGGACAAACCCAAGGGGTAACAGCCAGCCTAGCAACGGTCATCACTGAAGGACCCGAGGAATCCCGGATCTAATCCTTTCTCGAAGCGGAACTCGCCCCATTTGAGCATATGACCGGTACCTCTCACATAGCCGAACATAGGATTGTCATGAAGGACGACAAGCCCATCAAGCAGAGGTACTTTCCAAAGAACCCTGCCATGCAGAAAATCATTAACGAACAGGATGATGAACTGCTTCGCGACGGACGCATCGAGCCCTCCCGGAGTCCTCACCACGCACCCATCGTCCTCGTCGGCAAGAAGACAGGAGATGTGCGCATGTGCGTGGACTATCGTCAGCTCAACGCTCACTCGGTGCCCGACGCCTACCCATTACCGCGGATAGGACACATCTTGGAACGACTTCGCAACGCTAAGTTTATCTCGACGCTGGATTTAAAAAGCGGTTACTGGCCGCATTTACCGTGCCGGGCCGCGGACTCTTCCAGTGGAAAGTAATGCCATTCGGCTTGCACTCGGCTCCTGCTACATTTCAGCGGGCACTGGACAGCGTGATAGGACCCGACATGGAGCCTGACGCATTCGCCTACCTAGATGACATCATCGTCATCGGGACCTCGTTGGACGAACACTTCACCAACCTACGGGAAGTACACCGACGGCTTAGGCAGGCCAACTTGAAGCTGAATAAAGCGAAGTGTAAGTTTTTCCAGCGCAGCATAACTTACCTAGGGCACGTCATCAGCGAAGACGGAATCCACACCGACCCAGACAAGATAGCCGCTGTAAGAGAACTCCAGCCACCCACTAACTGCAAGGAACTTCGACGATGCCTGGGGGTAGCATCCTGGTACCGGCGATTTGTGGAGAACTTCGCCACAATCGTCCAACCAATGTCCGCCCTGCTCAGGAAGGGAAGGAAATGGACCTGGAGCGACCCTCAACAACAGGCATTCGAGGAGTTAAAAAGAAAACTCACCGAGGCACCAGTACTGGCCTGCCCGGACTTCAACCTCAAATTCCAACTACAAACCGACGCAAGCGACTTCGGCCTTGGAGCCGTCTTAACCCAGCAAGTCGATGGAACCGAACGAGTCATCGCCTATGCCAGCAGGAGGTTGCTTGCAGCAGAGGAAAATTACTCGGCTACGGAAAAAGAGTGTCTTGCTATAGTGTGGGCAATCAGGAAAATGAGGTGCTACCTCGAAGGATACCGATTTGACGTTATAACAGACCACCTCGCCCTGAAGTGGTTGAACTCAATCGATAACCCGACAGGCCGAATCGCACGATGGGCCCTCGAACTCCAACAATTCCAATTTGACATCTCATACCGACGGGGAAAACAGAACGTCGTCGCGGACGCCCTGTCCAGGCAACCGCTAGCAACGCTCCAGCAGGTGAATGAGACCGACGAACCGTGCAAGTGGATCACCGCGAAAATCAGGCAAATCGAAGCCAATCCGGAGGTATTTCCTGACTACATGCAAGAGAACGGGCAACTCTACCGACACCTCGACAACCCGTTTAGGAAGGAAGACCGTGGAGCATGGAGACTTTGCGTACCCAACAGCCATCAGCGTCGGGGTCTGGAAGAATGTCATAACCACCCCACTGCAGGACACCTAGGGATCAGGAAAACGACCACTCGAGTCTGCCAACAATATTATTGGCCGGGTTTGTTTCGAGACATCGCAGGAAATCGGAGGGACCATTCTCAACCCTGTGCGCGGACTTCGTAGGGCCTCTGCCCAGGTCCCGCAAAGGACACACGATGTTACTGGTGTTTTTGGACCATTTCACCAAATGGGTGGAATTAATACCCTTACGCCGAGCTACCGCCACCAGTCTGGAATTAGCCTTCCGGGAGCGAATACTGGCTAGGTTCGGCGCCCCAAAAACTTTTATCTGCGACAATGGGACCCAGTTTACCAGTAGGGCCTTCAAAGCATTCTGCAAGAAAGCAGGAATAGAGGTCCAACATACTGCTCCATACTCCCCCCAACAGAACCCTACAGAGCGAGCCAACCGCACCATCAAAACGATGATCGCGCAGTACGCCACAGAGAACCAACGAACATGGGATCACCTGTTGCCGGAAATCACCCTGGCCATCAACACGAGTGTCTCCGACAACACCGGATTCAGCCCAGCGTACCTAGTTCAGGGTCGTGAGCCCCGGTTACACCAGGGGCCGGCGAAGCGCCAAGAGACCCCCAGAGTAAGGCAGAGCATCTCAAGAACATTTTTCAAACAGCCAAGGAAAACATGGAGAGAGCAGCCCAGGAACAAAGTCGCTATTACAACTTGCGCCGACGGGAATGGAGACCGACCATTGGGATGTGGGTTTGGGTCCGAACCCACCACCTGTCCAACGCCGCGGAGGCGTTCAATGCAAAACTAGCACCAAAGTTCGAAGGTCCCTATAAGATCATAAAATTTCTGTCACCAAACATCGCCAGAGTCCAACTCCGAGGAACACGCAAACCCTTTCATGGGGATCAGACCGCCGAGGACCCAGAAGAGGACGCCGAAGGGATCCACGAATCCACTCTAGATATTCATCAAACCCGAGACACCTGTGCGCCACTGCCGGGTGGTCAAGGAAAAGGGCAAACTAAAATCTGCCGCGGGGCCCTTGCTACGACAAGGAGATTCAATAGGGCCACTTGAGCCTGGGACCCGCCAGCGCCAACGCCCCACAACCCTCCCCATGGGTGGCGGGATATTTCTAACTCGTCACGCCTAGTTATCACTAGTCACCGACACACGACGACACACGACTAGAACTTCCATAACATCACTGACTCTCCACGCTAACACGTTCTTCTCTCCTATCTAGCGCCGAGAGCGGGTACTTCACCTCGTCCAGCCGTGGGTCTTCCCCCACCGAGGCCTCTTGGACACCGCCCATGAACCCCCGGCCTTGGAAGTTGCCACTATCCTGGCCCGAGTCAGCCAGTACGCTGCCCAACACGCCCGTCGGCTCGTTGGCACTCAGCAGCCACAGTGACCACCAGGGATCAGAACGTCCGACAGACGACATCCCGAAGTGCAGCCAGGCTGACCCACTGTGGTGCTCCGTGTCTCGACTGGCCACCATTCACGTCCTGGAACCCCTGAACGAGGAGGTCCAATCGGTCGCGCGGGCCGCTAGCAGCTGGGTGGACGTAGCCGGATTAGGTCCACATCCTGGGAACGACACTCCAAGTTGCAGCCAGGCGGACTCAAACCTGCTTACCGCGACCCGACTAGCACAGCTGCAAGCCCTGGAGCCCGGGGACGAGGCCACTCAGACAACCATAAGTGCCGTCAGCCACTGGGTCGACGAGGTAGGACTGCCCCTTCGGACCCTCCATGTTGGAAGAGAGCCTCCGCCAAATACGGGTTGTAGCCACCGGTTCGGTTGGCAGTTCCGAGCTCGTCCACGGAAGCTCGTCTGAGTCGGCGAACACTTGGCCATGCGCCAAGCTGCAGCCAACGCAGCATGGGACCAGATCCCCGTTGCGGACGATAGCTCGAGCGAGGAGTCGAACCCGGACTCTGCGCTGTCGACGGAACAGAGCTCCCGCAGCAGTCAACCGGTAACCGGCTACGACCAGGGCAGTTCTAGCAGGTCCGACAACAGCAGCATCCAAGGCGAGGACGATCCACGCGGGGAAACACACAGTCCTCGAATGGCGGCGCCCGCCAGCGCCAACGCCCCACAACCCTCCCCATGGGTGGCGGGATATTTCTAACTCGTCACGCCTAGTTATCACTAGTCACCGACACACGACGATACACGACTAGAACTTCCATAACATCACTGACTCTCCACGCTAACACGTTCTTCTCTCCTATCTAGCGCCGAGAGCGGGTACTTCACCTCGTCCAGCCGTGGGTCTTCCCCCACCGAGGCCTCTTGGACACCGCCCATGAACCCCCGGCCTTGGAAGTTGCCACTATCCTGGCCCGAGTCAGCCAGTACGCTGCCCAACACGCCCGTCGGCTCGTTGGCACTCAGCAGCCACAGTGACCACCAGGGATCAGAACGTCCGA
Organism: Drosophila rhopaloa; assembly: GCF_018152115.1. Taxonomy (NCBI): domain Eukaryota; kingdom Metazoa; phylum Arthropoda; class Insecta; order Diptera; family Drosophilidae; genus Drosophila; species Drosophila rhopaloa. The sequence continues at coordinate 12,570,915 of NW_025335034.1, read as the reverse complement.
CAGACGACGTCCCGAAGTGCAGCCAGGCTGACCCACTGTGGTGCTCCGTGTCTCGACTGGCCACCATTCACGTCCTGGAACCCCTGAACGAGGAGGTCCAATCGGTCGCGCGGGCCGCTAGCAGCTGGGTGGACGTAGCCGGATTAGGTCCACATCCTGGGAACGACACTCCAAGTTGCAGCCAGGCGGACTCAAACCTGCTTACCGCGACCCGACTAGCACAGCTGCAAGCCCTGGAGCCCGGGGACGAGGCCACTCAGACAACCATAAGTGCCGTCAGCCACTGGGTCGACGAGGTAGGACTGCCCCTTCGGACCCTCCATGTTGGAAGAGAGCCTCCGCCAAATACGGGTTGTAGCCACCGGTTCGGTTGGCAGTTCCGAGCTCGTCCACGGAAGCTCGTCTGAGTCGGCGAACACTTGGCCATGCGCCAAGCTGCAGCCAACGCAGCATGGGACCAGATCCCCGTTGCGGACGATAGCTCGAGCGAGGAGTCGAACCCGGACTCTGCGCTGTCGACGGAACAGAGCTCCCGCAGCAGTCAACCGGTAACCGGCTACGACCAGGGCAGTTCTAGCAGGTCCGACAACAGCAGCATCCAAGGCGAGGACGATCCACGCGGGGAAACACACAGTCCTCGAATGGCGGCGCCCGCCAGCGCCAACGCCCCACAACCCTCCCCATGGGTGGCGGGATATTTCTAACTCGTCACGCCTAGTTATCACTAGTCACCGACACACGACGACACACGACTAGAACTTCCATAACATCACTGACTCTCCACGCTAACACGTTCTTCTCTCCTATCTAGCGCCGAGAGCGGGTACTTCACCTCGTCCAGCCGTGGGTCTTCCCCCACCGAGGCCTCTTGGACACCGCCCATGAACCCCCGGCCTTGGAAGTTGCCACTATCCTGGCCCGAGTCAGCCAGTACGCTGCCCAACACGCCCGTCGGCTCGTTGGCACTCAGCAGCCACAGTGACCACCAGGGATCAGAACGTCCGACAGACGACGTCCCGAAGTGCAGCCAGGCTGACCCACTGTGGTGCTCCGTGTCTCGACTGGCCACCATTCACGTCCTGGAACCCCTGAACGAGGAGGTCCAATCGGTCGCGCGGGCCGCTAGCAGCTGGGTGGACGTAGCCGGATTAGGTCCACATCCTGGGAACGACACTCCAAGTTGCAGCCAGGCGGACTCAAACCTGCTTACCGCGACCCGACTAGCACAGCTGCAAGCGCTGGAGCCCGGGGACGAGGCCACTCAGACAACCATAAGTGCCGTCAGCCACTGGGTCGACGAGGTAGGACTGCCCCTTCGGACCCTCCATGTTGGAAGAGAGCCTCCGCCAAATACGGGTTGTAGCCACCGGTTCGGTTGGCAGTTCCGAGCTCGTCCACGGAAGCTCGTCTGAGTCGGCGAACACTTGGCCATGCGCCAAGCTGCAGCCAACGCAGCATGGGACCAGATCCCCGTTGCGGACGATAGCTCGAGCGAGGAGTCGAACCCGGACTCTGCGCTGTCGACGGAACAGAGCTCCCGCAGCAGTCAACCGGTAACCGGCTACGACCAGGGCAGTTCTAGCAGGTCCGACAACAGCAGCATCCAAGGCGAGGACGATCCACGCGGGGAAACACACAGTCCTCGAATGGCGGCGCCCCGGCAAGACGGCTGCTACAGCGACGTCAGTGAGGAAGAGCGACCTTTACCATGGATCGCCGAGGTGGCGAACGAGGCGATGGCAGCTCTGCAGCCGGCAGACGACGCCCCCGGTGGCAGCCACGTCCAGGACGAGTGTCCAGTGCCCTGGGAACTCTGCCTCGACTTGGAAGAGGAAAGGGAGCTCTGGAACGCACTGGAGGACAACCAGCTATCTCCGGCCACCCCGTAGGAGGATCAGTGGTCAGAAGCCCCCGCAGAGTGGGCAGTGAACACTGAGCGACGCAGACTCCCCAACGAGCTCATCGTCTTCGTCCAACAACACGAGCGCCGAGGGGTACGCTTCCTACGGAAGGTGAAGGGACGAACATACAGGGTTGCGATCAGCAATAATCGCTTCATCCGCGTCTCGCTCCAGCACCCCGAAGAAAGGGGGGTGTGAGGAACCGTAGAACGGCCCTCACAATTTATTTTGTAGCCATGTAGGATTTTGTAGCCATGTAGGATTTTTGTAGCCATGTAGGATTTTGTAGCCATGTAGGAATATTTTTAGTTTAGCTTTTTAATAGCAAACATCAGCGGCTGCACACATTTGAACCATCGAACGCCTGAGCGCAACCAACACACTCTCGCCCGCTTCGAACAGTTTGAACACCTGCACAAAGCCAACACACACATAAGCTTTTCGTCGCACGATCGAACAAAATCGCAACCAACCCGACCGATGTTTTCGAGCAAGGGGAAAATAATTTCGCACGATCGAACCAAGTTGCAACCAACCCGACCGATGTTTTCGAGCAAGGGGAAAATAATTTCGCACGATCGAACCAAATTGCAACCGACCCGACCGATGTTTTCGAGCAAGGGGAAATAATTCTGCCTGCAAACTGCCGAAGCGCAAGCGCAGCGGCAGCGACGCCGACGCAATGCATGGGGAACGCGCGCCAATATCAAAGAGGGGAAAGGCAATTACTCTTGAAACCGGGAAACCGGCCCGCCGTGAAAAATTTCGGACAAGTGCGTGAAACGTGTGGGAAAAATGTCAACCGACAGTGGCGATGTGGATGGAGTGAACGACGCTATTCCCGGTGCGGAGGCAAGGGAAATCAACTGGCTGGATTTGCTGTGGACGGAAACGTAAGCGTCAAATATAGATTTTTCCGGATATATTTTGTTTTCTTTTTTTTTGAAAAAAAAAACGACTGGACTGGAGTGGCGTGACAAGGAGGCTCTGTACACCCCTTGCACAAAACTTAAATAAAGAAAGCAAAAATATTTGAAAACCCAAAAAACTATTTGCCTGACCGTGTTTTGTGTGTAAGTGAACGTAGGAGGGGAATGGGAACTATTTTCTTTTGCCTCCATCTAAAAAAACCCCTTTTCTCTGCCGGTCGTTGCCGGACCGCGTGGTGGCCAAGGATTACGACGGAGTCTTGCACTCGCTTGTCGGATCCGAGGCTGTTGCCGGTCCCGGAGCGCGTAGTGGCCGTGGATTACGACGGAGCTATGCTCGTTTGTCGGGTCCATGGTCAGTGCGGGTTCCGGAGCGTGCGGCTGGGAGAGATTTTGACGGAGTCTTGTACTCGATTGTCGGATCTAACCCCGCTGCAGGTTTCGGCCCATGGTCGGCATCTCTGGGTGACAGTGCCCACAAAACCCCCTTCCTTTTCTTTTTGTTGCTGTCTCTGCCGATCGTGGTCGGACCGCGTTGTGGCCAAGGACTACGATGGAGTCTTGCACTCGCTTGTCGGATCCGAGGCTGTTGCCGGTCCCGGAGCGCATAGTGGCTGTGGATTACGACGGAGCTAGGCTCGATTGTCGGGTCCAGGGTCAGTGCGGGTTCCGGAGCGTGCGGCTGAGGGAGATTTCGACGGAGCCTTGTACTCGATTGTCGGATATAACTCCGCTGCCGATTTCGGCCCATGGTCGGCATCTCTGGGTGACATTGCCCACAAGACCCCTTCCTCTTCTTTTGTTGTTGTTTCTGTCGATCGTTGCCGGACCGCCTGGTGGCCAAGGATTACGACGGAGCTAGCCTCGTTTGTCGGATCCAAGGATCATTGCGGGTTCCGAGGCGCGTGGCGGGTAGAGATTACGACGCAGCTCTGCTCGATTGTCGGATCCTAGCCCGCTGTGAGTTCCGGCCACGGAGTCTGAATAGGGTCATTTTATCTCGCCCCTCCCTTGAGCCCTTGAACTGAAATAAATTATTGTAAGTGACCTAAGAACTTCCTTACAAGTTAGATCAATCTTGTGCCAATGAAGCAAGTATTAATCGTTTTAGGAGAGAGTCAAGATTTGATATTACAGGAAAAAGTCTATTATAGTCAGAACATAGTAGTATGAAAGGCTCATGCAAGGCATAGTGGGATCTAAAATGATTAAAAATTAGGGGAATATAATTTCTAGTTAATCTACTTGGCACAGAAAAGTTTAGCCGACTTAACAAGTCGGGGCAGTCAATATCACCATGTAAAAGGTTATAAATAAAGAGAGTACCAAGCATCGTTCTACGGTTGGCTAGGGATGGTAAATTAATCAAAAGAAGTCTACTAGATTAAGAAGGTAAGATAAGATTTGCATCCCAGTTTAGGCGCCGTAAAACAAAAAGAAGAAAGTTTTTGTACTGATTCAATATGACCAATTTGTATTTCGTATTGTGGACTCCAGACGGGAGACCCATACTCCAGAATCGGACGGACTAGCGAAATAAATATAGTTTAAGTTAAATAAGGATCATCTAATTCTTTTGACCATCTTTTAATAAATCCAAGCACTCCTCAAGCAAATTTTAGTTTAGCGTCCAAAAGAACGCCAGGATTGTTTACAAGAGTTATTCTATCCAAAGAGCTGCCACTTAACGTGTAAGTCGCGTATATCGGATTGACCCAATAAAAAGGCATCAGCTTCCACTTACAACCGTTTAAATTTAGTAAATTATCTCGGCCCCAGTTTTGAAAATTATCTAGATCGGATTGCAAGTCTTAATGGCAGGAAATGTCCTTATATTGCAGGCACAACTTAACATCATCAGATCAACTGGAAAACCTAATAGGTCAAGTTTTTGAACAAGAAGTAAGATGATTTACAGAGTCAAATGCTTTACTAAAGTCAGTGAAAATTACGTCTGTTTAAAAACTACTTTTGAAGCCCTTTGTACAAATGTAGTAAGCTCTAGAAGGTTTGTGATTGTGGATCTACGTTTAATAAATCCGTGTTGACACGGAGAAATGATTGACCTACAAAGGAGCTGCAAATGAGGAGTAATGTAAGTAAGTAAGGATTTCAAAAAGCTTAGGAATAGTTGACAACTTAGAAATACCTCTATAGTTGCTGGCCTCTAACTTGTTACCTTTTTTGAAAAGAGGAATAACAAATGCTTCCTTCAAAATATTTGGAAATTGGGAAGTTTCTAGAGATAAGAAGAGGTTTGCACAGGGCCTTAGCGCAATACCTAAGCACGCAGGAATAACATCGGGCCCTGGCGAATAAACAGGCTTAATACAAAGAAGATAAAAAAGAAGAGGCTTTTTGTTGAAGTGGGACAGAATATGAGGTTTGTCTTGGACATGGTGTAAGAATAAGGCTGTGATGAATAATCTAAAGTTGAGTATGTCGTTTGAAAAAAATGGGCAAATAAATCGGCTATTGGCTGATCTGTTGTTGCCGAGGAAGGATAAGAATAAGATTTACGCTTGGTTTTAAAGAAGTTATAAAACCGTTTCGGGTCGTGAGAGAACTGGACCTTACAACGGTTTAAGAAACCATTATAACACTGAGAATTAAGCACGGTAAATCTTGACCGAGCACTTAAATATCTAGTAAAAACAGATTGAGAACCGGTATTTGTATATTTCCTACACAGTCTGGACTTTACATCTCTCTTACAACTCTTTGCTTAACCAAGGTGATTTATTGGAAATTGACTGATAGTACTACGGAACACAGGAATTAAAAAATAAATTTTTTTGCAGTGTAAAAACATTAACAGCATCGGACATATTATTGCATAAATTAAAGCCAGAAATAAAACAAGAGAGGACGCTATAGTCGAGCGCCTCGACTATTAGATACCCGTTACTCAGCTAAACAACCTTAGATTTTCCATTAACATAATGTGAATTAGAGTGACCACATGAAAAAAGGACAAAAAGTATAAATTATCAATTTGAATAAGGCGATCTCTTAGAGCTGGCAGCTTTACAGCACGCGCATCAGCACCAGGCAGCTTTTGTCCAGCATACACACAAACGCCATTGTTTGACTCAGACATCCAATTTGGCTAACTTGATTTGATTTGGGAAATAGTTCGGTATTGACAAATGAAAACCATCGCAATTTCCTTTAATAGAAATCTTTATCGAGAATTAACGTTGACTCTGTTGAGCACCTTGGCCAGCTGTTCCAAAGTCATCCGTTAGATGGCGCTATTGTATTGCACCACGGGCCATGAAAGGCGGAAATGTAGGCGCTAGCCAGGCTTAAGCGTTTAATGAGTTTTTGGGCGTTAGAGTGGGCGAGGCAAATTTTTTTTTAGGCCAATCGATAGGTATTGACGAAACAAATACATATCAATTACAATTTTCATAATAGCATCAAAACTGTGGCCACAGACTGTGGCTTGTGGGCGTCAGAGGGGGCGTGGCACCATTTTGAAACAAACTTGCGCTGCGTAGGAACTCCTAAAATCTACATGCAAAATGCCAATCTTCTAGCTTTTATAGTTTCGGAGATCTCAGCGTTCATACGGACGGACAGAAAGACGGACAGACTGTCATGGCTAGATCGACTCAGCTAGTGATCCTGAACAAGAATATATATACGTTATAGGGTCGGAAACGCTTCCTTCTGCCTTTTACATACTTTTGCACGAATACAATATACCCTTTTACTCTACGAGTAACGGGTATAATTATTTAGCCTCAGAAAGTCTGCCTTGCGAAAACAATGTATTCGTTTGGATGATTTTTCTAATTTTTCTTCTATAACTCTACCCGTGTCAAATGAATGTTCGATTTTAGGGTGATATGGATCTTCAGGTTGCGTGAGTGGTGCTACTCTGAACAGAAACACACCTTCAGGATTTGATATAAAACACAAATAAAGTAGGCGACCTGATGAATTTCGAACATGGTTTACTTGAGATAAGGATATGTCAAGCAGGCCGTCAATAAAATCATGCTGTGCTATAGATAGTAAGATATTCGATCCATCCTCAGTGGACCAGGTAACTCCAGGTATATTAAAATCACCTAGAACTACCTATCGGAAAGCTTATTTGCAACAGACTTAATAACGGAAAGGTGATTTAAATAATCAGGAAGTTCAGACAACGGCGGAATATATGAGCAAGTTATGTATATAGAGCTACCAGGAAGAGATAACTTTACACAAATAAATTCAAAGGTATTGAATCCCTCAAAAAAATAACTCCTCCGACGGGAGGTTTGAATCAACTCCAATTAAGACTTCACCTCCCCGTCTAGAGGAACGGTCATACCTTTATATTGTGTACTTACCTGGAAAAACTTCGGAGATAAAGATCTCCGGCTTTAACCAGGTTTCGGTAAACACAATAATTAGAGATGCAAACGAAAAGCAATATTCCCGAATCTCAAAGGCAGTGCGGATTTCTGATGTTATTCTGTTAACTTATTCGATTGTACCATGTCTTTGACGGAAGCCAAATTGTGCTGAGATAACATTGTGTGCTTCCAGATATGCTATTATGCGTGAAAGAAGGCATTTATCGAACAATTTAGACAGATACGATAGTAAACTTACTAGTCTGTAGGATGAAGGCATTGTGTAGTTGTGCATTTTCAGCGTCTGTCTTCAGGGCTCGGTTTAGTGTGCGAGTTGCTTCCTTAGGGCGTTGTTTTGAAGATGGCGATCTACTGGTTTGCCAAGCACGTCGCAGATGCCTCTTTTCCAGTACAAGCTGTTCTAATTACAGATTAGTTTTGAAATGCTTGATTTGCACGTTCTTCGATTGTGGTGTTGAAATAGTGGCTGCTGCCACGAGTACATCTTTAAGAGCATCAGTGGATCTTTCGATGTCCGCTTCGATGTTCAGCTGCGGGGTTAATTCGATGTGAGAACTTACATACATTTTATATTTTAACCAGTTTGTTCTGTGCGATGTCAGTCTCTGGGGGCGATCTGTAGTTTCTGGGCTTTGAAGAAGAGTTATTAGCACTAGCGAATGGTCAGATGAAAGGTCCGAAAGCGCTTTGGCGCTTATTATATTGCGTGGATTAGTTTTTGTCACCGCAAAATCTAAGTCTGGGGCCTTTCTGAGGCTCCTGACCAGTATGTGGGGCAACCTGGGGAAACATAGTCCAATCTGTTGCTTAGTTTTATAATTGCATTATATAATTGCCTTCCTTTGGAAGTCACGAGTCGTGATCCCCAGTGGGTTTTTTTTGGCATTATATTCTTCTGCTGCTATAAAGCGATCTCCAAGTAAGTTGTAAAAATCCATGAATTGTCCTTCAGTAATAGTAAAGCGAGGCGGGCAGGAGACAGCGGATATGGAAAGGGGTCCGCTAACTGACTGCACTTTGATAGACGTGGCCTGCAAGTAATTAGTTGCAAACGTTTCGTGAAAGTGGTTTTTGATCCGTTCCCTGATTAGGTTGCCGGTTCCGTCGTGGGCTTTATCATCTGGATGATTGGTGCGGTAGAAGGTGTAGCCTCTTATTTGGAAATTTTATTTGCTTGTGAGGTGCTTCTCTATCAGTAGCATAATGTCGATATGATTTTCATTCAGGAACTGTGTTATTTCATGTTTGTGCCGGGAAACGCCATTAGAGCTCCACATGGTTATTCGTAGATTTGCCATCAATTATTTGGACTGCTTTGCTGCAAGCAACTGTAACACCATGTTCTGGTTTTGAACCAGTATTTGTATGGTCGTTTTCTTGAAGAACATAAATTCCATTGGTAACCATCATAGCTTCCAGTGGGCTTTGTGACTGCCCTGGGACCTGCTGAACGTTTCCTAGATAAGACTGTAGTGGGTTTTCCGTTCCTGTTCGATGGGCATCGGCGTATGAGAATCCCTTCTGTGTATTTAGCTGACCAAATGAGGATCTTGCAGCCGTCACGAAAAATACTTCTGGCGTCGTTTTTGAGTAAGTGTACACGTTTTGTGTGCTTTGGTGGCGCGTTGTTGTCACTCGTTGCATGCGATCCTTCCACATTTCTTCTTTTGGGGGTCTTTCTTGTTGGCAGGGCAATTGCCGGAATTATGGAAGTCTCCACAAACTACACATATCGATCGAAGTGTGCAGTATGTCCTGGTGTGTTCATACTCCTGACAGTTTGTACATTGCACTGGGCCGTTCCTTTTATGTGGCTCTTCCACCTTAATTCTTCGGTGTAATAGGTATTGCAGGTTATATATGGGATGAGCTTCATTTTTCTTCAAAACTCTGCAGTCTGGCTCCCCCTCGACCTTGAAGAGTGGTTGCGGCTTTTTGTTCCTGTTAATGATCTTACTAACGTTCTTTGCAGAAATTCTGTTTTCTTTAAGGCGTTGCTGCTTTTTAGTTGGGTCCTTAGCTTGCTCAAGGTATTTGGACACAGCTCGGAAATGTTCTTCGGAGTTGGTCTGAAGTTTGGTTTCGTGAAATTCCCTTTAGTGTTCCTCTCACATGAAAATTTCCGTCCCCGACTAGGGCAACAATTTGTTGACCAGGGCGTTCGTGTTTTCTCACTGGTTGATTTTCAGCTAAGAGGCCAAATATGTTGTTGTTGGATCTGCTCGGTAATTCGTTGTCTCATTGGACACGGTTTATTTTTGACTTATTACCCACAGCGGTGTTCCGCGCAAAGCAAGTCCGCTCTCTTTGGCTACAATCTATAGCATATATAAAACATACATGAGTTTTCGGTTAAATATTTTGTTAAAATCAGCGCACTTAAAATATGGATATTTTAATCTTTAGTACCCGAAACTTAATTATCTTTCTTTAAAACGAAAGACCTAATAATATTTTCAAGACATGGTTTTCTTTTGTCTTTCAAAAATAAGATAAAGTATTATTAGAATTTGAAGTCCTTACCTTCTGCGATAGTCACAGGAGAGCAACTCGACTTGTAAATTTTCAATATCTTTTTCTACGCACATCTACTACGTCTTTAAAAAAGAAATTAAATACGCCGACAACTTAATAAGCGATAAATTAAGACGTTCCCTTTATAATACTACATAATCACGCGCATACAACGTGCATATTAACGTAAATTGAATTTAGCTGGTATAGCAGACCAAATAAATAACATATAATAATAATACCGATGCTCCATATGTCCAACGACGGGCGGGAAACTGTACGTTCAGATTCTTTCTAAGAGAAAACTGCGGTCACTAGTAGCGGATTATTTTAGAAAGAGAGGTTTTGGGCCGGTTACTCATGCTGAGGCCAGTAGAATACGGACGTCAACTTTTGCACAACAACAACACAACTAGCCAATCACCTCATCGTAGGTGAGAGGTGGCTATCTGATTGGCATATTAAAATAAATGAACAAAAATGTAAACACATAACGTTTACTCTCAACAGGCAAACATGCCCTCCACTATCATTGAATAGTATGCCGATTTCCCAAGTCAACGAAGTAACGTCTCGGCGTCAACTTAGACAGACGACTAACCTGGAGAAGATACATCGAAAGCAAAGATACATTGAAACTAAAAACCAGCAGCTTCCACTGGATATCTAACGCTCGATCTCCCCAGCGTCTGGATCACAAGGTCCTGCTCTACAACTCCACTCTCAAGCCTATCTGGACTTATGGCTTCCAACTATGGGGGGAACGCATGCAGCACCAACATTGACATCATACAGATTTGATACACTTATTGTTAGTACTCGAAAAAAGAATTTTCAATAAATAAATAGCAAAGCTTAGTACAAAAAAAAAACCAGAACCATGAACTAAGGACTGCTATGCACATGAAATACACAATGGCCAGACGACAGCGATAAACAAATCCCAGGCATCAAGCCAACCCATGACCAACCCATGACCAACCCACACCTTCTCAAGCTATGCCAGAGCAGCACGGACCGGTCACTACGGACAGCTTCTGGCTGAAGCAAGACAACCCATCGCCCAGAACATTGACACCACCAAGAGTGCACAGTCAAATTAACTGGCTCGGAAACACCTGACGACAAGCCCCGAGAAAATATCTTTGACAGAGTGCTTCGCGAATTCCTCTGCCTTCTAAAAGGAGCAGTAGCCAAAAGGTACTGGCAGCTAATGGAAGACATCGCTTAAAACTTTGATCTTAACTATTACGCTTTGACCCGCGAGATGACCCGGCTATTTGCCAAGTCTGCTAAGGATTTCGTCACTATCAAGAAGTTAATGGAGTGGACGATATTATCGCCGGAATACACAACTTGCACTTCAAGTTGAAACTGAAGATCCCGGAAAAAGACTTAGTGAGCACTCTGATAGAAAGCCTTTCTATTAACGTTCCTAGCAAGAAGAAAAGGAAGGGAACCCCGGTTGCCTTTGGATCAAAGAAAAACGGGCTAGAAATGAAATAGGTCAGCGATGACGACACCGACACGCTATTGGTTAAAGAATTTCAACGGAAGCGGGTGTTAAACGTACCGGAAAGGCACCATCCAATCCAATACCTTCCCTGTTACATGTTCTTGAAGGTTTTAAATTTCTTTCGAGTCTGCGGGAACGGAGCTCTATGTTTTTTCCTAATATTCTGCCGGTAAGGAGCGGGGCCAGCGCAAACAGAACACTGAAATATTCGTTTTTACCATATGCGCTGCAGGACAGGAGCAGGGCCCCAGCCAGAGACTCCGTATACTCTGAGTGAGCTCACTCCCGAGCAATCCAAAGATTTAAAACAGGTCATCCAAAAGCACTTATCTTGCTTTGGAAAAAGGGCTAGGAAAAACAGACCTAGATGAGCATGTCTTACCAGCAAAACAAAAGTTGTTGAACGACAATTCAGACCGTATTTTGAAGTTAGGTTTAATCAAAGCCAAAAGCCGAAGAAGACCGTTTTTACGGTGTCAGCCCGCCGGTCTATCAGAACACAGTTGTGCCTTTCGGATTATCGACTAATCAATAAAGTAATACCTGCCTCACTAAGGAAATACGTTTTTGTGTTTCAATGATCTACTTGTGTGCTCACCTAAAAATGTCAGGTCAGGTTGAAACCTGTCTGAAAGCCGAATGCTAACACTTCCTGTAAAAAAATTGAATTCTACAGACAAGCAGGAAATCTGATGTAATATGCATGTATTGCTTTAGCCAGCACCCACTGTACCAAGGCCAACATAGTGTTACAGTGTAATTTAATTATGTAACATAAAGACCCACCCATTAAACTCAAGTGGTTAAAGAAATACGAACATCCAAATATGACTGTTAGGCTTTAAGATATGTGAATAGCAAGTGTCAGCACATTTACATGGCTTCGCCGTACACACTCTCGATGCTTTTTTGTTTTATATATGTGGGATCCGGTAGTGTTGGTGATGTGACTAGAGTTACCAGGAGAGATTTCAGCTACTAGTCATTGTCTCCCTTCTTTTTAAATATATCGAAAAGAAAAATTCAACTGCAGAAAATAATGTCTGGCAACTCGTCGCTAAGTGAATGGAATAAACAATATAATTAATTGAAAGCCAGTGTTACAACTTATTATGTAAATCCATCGGTTCTCACATGTTAAGAGCCACGATTGCCAACGATCGGTGAAACGATAACTGTACCATACACAGAAGCCAACATGAGTCGATTGACATAGAGCAGTATTATTTGATGTTCGCAACCCGAATGATTTCACAGGGAACGGCTTATCCACAAGCTAGGTGGACTGCAGTCGGCAGACCATAAAGCACGGCTCTGGATTAAGCACACACACTAGCAGAAAATGAACAAAACACCCGTACTTACCTCATAATTCTATTCTCCGTAGGACAAGTTGTCTATCGACTTACATGACGAGTGATAGAGGAAGTGACTAACCACAAAAATTATTTGTTTTTATATTGTGCCTAAAGATAAGGCAACAGCGCCGAGATCATGGACATGCTCGTGGCCGACTGATCTGCCAACGGTAAATCGCCTTTTCCAAAACGACACAAATGAAAAAATGCATACGGATAACCAAATGTCATATCAAAAACCTTTAAATCAAACAAAGAAACTCAAAACGGTGGCAACCAGCATATTTACCGACAATAAAGCGATTCTGCTGCAGGCTCCTGCCGATGCCGCCCAGCCGAGAGTTCCCGCCTGACGTAATAATTTTTTTTTTTTTAGTAGTTGATAAGTAATTCATTGCTGGAATAAAAAAAAACTTGCACCTATTTATTCTGTTTTTAGTTAGTTTAATTTTACTCTTTTATTTTAATTTCAAGTATCAACATTCCAAAAATCGATATATATAATTTAAGTCATTTCTTCATCCGCAGGATATCGGAAGACTCGAATTCGCCAACTCCTCATTACCTAAACATTGTAGGTAACAGCTGTTTCCTAGAATACCAAGGGTGTATCAATCCTCCCGCCAGTGAATTCAGATTTTTTAGTATACATAAAATAACGTTATAATATTTATTGAATATTTAAGAAAATATTTCGATGACTTATCAGAGTCGGTGCCAGGTCTCCTCTGCCCTTCTTAGGTAGCCAAAGTTAGAACGTCTCGCCGTTGGTGTTGACTTTGGCCTCGGCTTCCGCATTGCAGACAGTGGAAATTGACCGCCAAAGTTAGCTTCCACTCTTGTTGTAAGCAACTTATAGTCTCCAGCCAACTGTAAGACAATGATTGTTTTTACATTCATTCAGATAAAACTATGACACACAAAATCTATTTAAAGTAACATGTTATGACTATAGTAGACTATACCACCTTATTTCCAATACTGACTCTTTGCACAACCAAAATTGTTAAGTGGTAAAATGATTTTATGGAAGTTTATACAAATAATAATGAAAACAGTTCTTAGGATTCCCAGTTCTTAGTTTAAAGCAGTCAGTCGCTACTTACCTCATAGTTCGTCAAATTAATTATACCGTCGTTGTCACAGATTTTCTAAGGAGTATGGTGACAGAGTCTTTATGTTATATTATGATATTATCTTTGCCGGCTGGCACATCGTCAAAGTTTTTGAAGGCTCTGCTAGTACAAAGCTTCTTTTTCTTGTGCTCTCTTCGCCGTCTTTTTAATGCAGTTCGAAAAATAACAAGCGTAAGACAAAGAAGAACTCCGGCCGCCACTGATATGATAAGATAAAAGTAGAGCTGCTCCTTATGCTCTGCCCGTAAGAAAAATAAAGAAAAATAATTAATGAAACATATAGAATAAGAACTGAGTACTACTATAGGGATGATAAATACTGAAAACGTAATACTATTTTGTAAAAGCATTATTCCGAAACCGCTTTTGCCTTACACTAAACTTCAAAATAAATTTGCAAACCGCTTCTTCTGAAAGGACGACCTCCTTCAGGACAGTAAGGGCCAGCCGATGAACATCTCGCCGGTACGTCTCATCCTGCGCCTATACGCAAGAAAGCTTCTTCCCGGTCCTGGACCACCGTCTCAAGAAACAGGAATTTTGCAGACTTCACATCTGCTTCTCAAAGTCCGCTGAAGTGATATATTTGTGTTTCCTTACGCGAACGCCCCCTGCTAGTCCAGGTTAAATTCAAATACTTATGGTTCTCAAGTCGCTCCCCGGTATGCTAGTCGTAGGGGTCGTGCACTTCTAGCGATGCTCTGCGCTATGCTCGTCGGACTGGCGTTGGTTCTTTCTACTTCAGCTATACCTAACATAAAACAAAAAAATAAGTGCACTGTCGGAAACTAATAAGTTGTACCTAAAATGCTTGTAATCGGCTCTACCCACTGCTAAGTTACGCTAAGAAAAAGAAAAGATCTTCAAACGTTCAAGGATTAGAAAGACTTGGACGTTGTTTGCCCCCTATTCCTTACCCACCCTTACGTGGTAACCTATACATTTTAGAGATTACCTCTTATGCGTGCGTCTGTGTATTTTACACTATGGACAAGTCATATAAACTATAAACGTAAGACTTGTACGATACCTTGGCCACAAAAATCAACGCCACAGATATTAAGCGGGCAGAGGCTCGAAGTGTCTCCCCTGGCAAGATTCCAATGATTTGCATCAAGAGTTGCGGCTTGCAGCTAAAGCAGCGCAGCACTGTTTGGTGTCAGACGTACTGAACGTTGGCTAGCCGTATTTTTTCTCGCAGTAAAGTTACGAGAGTTCCAGGCTTGACAACTCCTACAGTACAGGCTTTTTGAATGCAACAACGGGAATATGGCTTCGTATGAGGTAGAAGAATTATATAACTGAAGAATTACAGAGGCATATCCAAATAATGCGCCATCCCAAAGCTTTTCAAAAACGTTATTACACCCCACCTGCAACATTTTTGTAGATCAATTATATCTCCATGTCAACATGGATTTATAAGGCGAAGATCTACGACGACAAACCTCTTGGAGTTAACGTCTTTTGTAAATGGCTTCAGAAAGAACATGGAGGCTGACGTAGCTCACACTGATTTCAGTAAAGCGTTTGATTCAGTAAATCACTCGCTTCTTGTATTAAAGCTAGACTTATTAGGGTTTCCATGTGATCTTCTTATATGAATCTTAAGTTATCTAAGTGATCCGAGTTACTTCAGGAGTCCCACAAAGAAGCCACCTTGGCCCACTTCTTTTTACTTTATTTATAAACGATCTCACTCTAGTCTTGATCTTAAGTTATTCCTGCAATATAACGAAATTTCCATCAGTTCACACTTACACCCGGACCTAAATACTTTTCAAACATGGTGTTGTGAAAATCTTTTGGATTTAAATAGCGCTAAGTGTAAAGTGGGTGAACCCACAATATGCCACGTATATGCTGGGTGGTTGTGCGTTGTCTTGAATCAGGCATGTTGATGAGCTTGGCGTCCTTCTTGACCCAAAACTTAAGTTTTGTGACCATATTACTTCCATGGTGAATAAAGGCAGGGGAGTACTTGGATTTATTAAAAGGTGGTCAAAGGAATTCTATGATCCCTATGTTACAAAGATTCTGTTCATTTCACTAGTCCGTCCAATCCTGGAGTACTGTTCAGCAATTTGGAGTTCTCAGACTGGTGTACATATTGACCGGATAGAGTCTGTGCAAAAGAACTTTTTTTTATTTGCTCTACGGTGACTTAACTGGAATGCAGGCCTTATTTTACCTCCTACTCTAGTAGACTTCTCCTAATTAATCTACCATCCTTATTAAACCGTAAAACGATGCTTGGCACAACTTTTATTTATAAACTTATTCATGGATGTGCAGAGTCCTAATAGAATTACTCTTACTTTAAATATTTGTAGATCTAACTATGATATGCATGAACCGTTTAGAGTACTGCCGACTCGTTGCCAAGCCTAAAAGCCTTTATTTTATCTTACTTAGCACAAAATTAGTATTAGTATTAGTCTCGTACGTATCTCTAACTTAGTCTGTCCGATTCTATATTGTCCTTTTTCACTTCTCGCGATCTCATTTTTACGCCCATTGGGGAATACGGCTTTGCGCGTAACAAGCACTGCTTGGTGTCGTCTGGGCCACTTGTTTGCGCTGAGGGTGCTTTTGCTACTACCAATTTGGTGCGAGTGTTCGTCGACGAAGATCGGGAGCGCCAGTCTCGGGATTGTCTGCCGTGTAAACTGTAGAATCTTTCGTCACCCAAGTCATTTGCCTCGATGTGAATAGTTTTATAATATAGGTACTGCAGAAGATGTAGAATAAGACCCAGAGAGACTCAGCGATTGGTGCTCGATTCTAACACGGGAATTCAGGGTGGTGGGGCGATCTGCTGGGAATGGATGTCCTGTGAAAAAAAGAGGAATATGGATTGCAGCCCAAGGCTAGACAAAGATTAAATGGTTCGGGTTGTTTGAGTACCAAAGGCCTTCTGACTCGGAGAATATTAGATGACTACATCCAAGTTGTTCTTTATTTATTGGATGGACCAGCTCCCTAAGGTCCGGATAATGCTACTTCAAAAAATATAAGCTTACGTTAGCCGGTCGATGTTGCTGAAAGTGAAACTCTACCAGCTATGGTCGCTTTAAAATAGGCCGTCGTCGGTTCTAGTGTCCCCGTTGCTTGCCCGATTTCCCTGCTCTGCTAGTCTGACCATTTGAGGTTTATAGTTGTAGTTGTTTGGCGCGTATCCTTAAATAAAATTGAATTATGTTTTTATTCCTAAAACATGAACATGATTGATGCCGAGCCTAATGAGCTTTCACTGTACATTATTATCCATTTCGGCATACCGAAAGCTATTAACATTTCCCTCAACGGATTTTTAATATCTTCAGATGCACTTGACTCTAAAATTTTTACTTTAGCATATTTTGAAAATTTGTCGATTCCTGTTAAGATTCTATGTTTTTCTGTAATATAAATATCAATGTGAACTATTTCTCCTGGGTAATTACGAATAGGGGTCGGTTGGATTTCTCCTTTTGAGGGGTGCCTATCGTATTTTGATTCTTTTCATGTTTGGCAGGCTTGAACTATTGCTTGGATTTTCTTTATTGCTTGTCTCTATGTGCTCTTTTATGTTCGAGGGTAATTATTTCGTTTTGTTGAGATTCTGAAGTTACGTCGTCTATTTCGTTTTGAGTAAACCTTACTTTGTATGATATGAAATAGGTGGGGTAAATGTTTTGAATTTTTCCCATTACTCCTTCGAATGTAATGATTCCGTTTAAAAGCTTAGGGTCAAGTCTGGTAGTTAGAATTGCTATATGTTTTTCTTCTGTGTAAGAATTTTGTTCAATTATATGTCTGTGGTATGTTGGAAATGGTATTTCAAAACTATAGGAATCTGATTGAATTTATTTCAGCGGGGGCTCAGGTGAGCGCATCCGCTACCACGTTAGCCACTGGATCTGGATATGAAAGGGTTCATCTCTGGAGATGAGGGTATTTTTAAGTTTCTCGAATGCTGTAATCGCATCGTTGCTCATGGTAATAGCAGTTTTGCTTGACTTGGTCTTAGTTATACGGCCTTCTTCGCCTCTTAGTTTAAGGGCATTGCTATTTTTGCATAGTCTTGTATGAACCGCCTATAATAGCCTGTCATGCCCAGAAAAGAACGAAGATCTTTTAATGTTTTCGGGACCGGAAAATTTGTAATCGCTTATATTTTATCTATATTTGTTTTAACTCCATTTTTTGATATTGTATACCCCAAGAAATCTACTTCGTTTTTGAAAAAATTGCAATTCTCTATTTGGACTCTCATGTTTGCGTTTTGTAGGGTTGAAAATACCTTTTCAAGATTTTGGCCGTGGTCTACTTCATTTTTGGTAAAGACTATGATGTCGTTCTTTGCTCTTTGAAAAATGGATGGGGAATTTTTGAGACCGAACGGAAGTCTCGTAAATTCATATTTTCCGCCGTTTACAGCGAATGCTGTTTTCTCTATGCCCGTGCCTTTCAATGGTATTTGGTGAAAACCACTCTTGAGGTCCAATACCGAAAAATACTTGTTGTCCCCAAGTTGTGCAATAATTTCGCCTATCTCAGGGATCGGATACTGATCTGAGATAGTAACTCCATTAAGTTTCCGATAATCGATTACTAATCTGTACTTTTTTTCTTCGGACTGACCGGACCTTTTCTAAAATAAGTCTGGGCATTATAGGCGACCTTGAAGGTCTTATAATGCCATCTTTTAGCATCTCGTTTATTTGTTTTTCTACTTCCTGTTTTAAGGATATTGGTATGGGTAATGTTTTCCGTAAACTGGGGAATCGGACGAAGTTCTGATCTCGCCTACTACTTTAGTTGTGTATGCTAACTTCGTATCATGATCTGCAAGAGGGTTTTGTGACTTTTTACGAGGAGATTTATAATTGATTTTTGAGACTCGGTCATATGGCTGACTTGCGGTCCAATTGTATTTACCGCTGGTGTTGCTAATTGGTGAATTTTATTTTGGCCATTATTTCCAAGAATTAATGTATCTTCACATCTATAATGGCTCCTAGGCTTTTCATTGTGTCATTGCCCAGTATACCGTGAAAGGTTTTTAGTGTTTCTAGTAAAAAAATTTCATGGGTGTAATTGAAATTTTAGGGAGTTTAAGTATAGCATGTTGTGTTATTTTAGTTGCACCTCCAACTGAGTTAACGGAAAATTGGTTCTCATTTTGTTTTGGTTTTGGTACTAATTGGTTCTGAATATTACAAATTTTAGGATTTTTCCGTTCTCCGTGGTTACTTTAAAGTAAGGTAATGGGGAACGATTTATTCTAAAAATAAAGGTCTGACATATCTATGTATTCCTGCTGCTCAGTATCGTTTTGCCATACATATTTTTCCTGAAGCTCGTTTACATTATTTTCTCCTACAAACTTGCTCTTCTTTCTTTCTTCTTGCTCTGAGCTTAGTGTAGCTTCTACTGAATTTTGTTGGGCGGTGCTTTCTGTCTCTGGCTGAATATGGAATTGCCGTGGCATTTTGTTAGTCTTTGTAACGTTGGAAGCACTTAGAGGTCTTTTCCCCTAATCATTATTTGCCGGCCTGTTCATATAATTTATATGACGCCAGCGAACTGACTGATCGACCTCCATAGGTACCGTTTTCGGTTGGAGTCGTGGGGGAGGTTTTGGGGTGCTGTAGGATGCTACTGCACTGGCTTGATTTGTATAGGGCTGTTTACAAGTTTTAAATTGATTAGTCTGGGTAATTGGGGTGGTTCCAGTTACGGGTACCCACTGCATTTGGTTTGGGTTATGATAGAGTTGCGGATGAAAGTTTTGTTTGACGGCTACCATCCTATATGGCTGTTGCGGTTTGGGTGGTAATAAGGGTGCCTTCCCTAAATATGAGGTGTCTGACTATTCCTAGCGTTCTGATTCTCAAGTAGACTGCACAGATGTAGGGCGTGTACTAAGTCATGTGGCTCTTTAATGGCCAGTAGTCGTGCTAAGTTTCCGTTGAGGCCTATGACAGAGGTGTCCAAGGCTATTTCTCTGTACATGGCTGTCAGAGATTGCACAGTTTCTTGTGAGTCATCTAAGTTGCCAATTTGGTTTAGAATTAGTGATAGCTGTTGGTACACTGCCTGATAATAATCGGCTATACTATCGCTACCTTGATTAAGAGCATAAAGCTGCCTGCCTGATAATAATCGGCTATACTATCGCTACCTTGATTAAGAGCATAAAGCTGATATTCCAAAGTCTTTAAGTCACGTTTGTCAGCAAAATGCGCTGTTAGGCATTTTGAAATAGCTGTCCAATCTAAGGGGGTATTATAGGATTCTAGTACTGCGTCTGCTTGTCCGGTGATTTTGCTTCGAATTGCTAAAAGAATTCCATAATATTTTGGTGAGCCAATTCTCATTTCGTAAATTTCTAACACCCTTTCGACAATTTTCTTCCATGAAGAATATTCGCTTTTGTTTCCCGAAAAATCTCTAAGTGTCCTCACGATGTCTGGTAATTTATCTAAGTCACTAAGTTTGTGCGCTAATTCTCTTTTAATTGTTTGGTCTGTATACTTGGAAAAATCTTTATTGGGATTAAGTATTTAAAGTTAAGTTAAGTTAAGTTAAACTTAACTTTTAATTTTGATTACTCAGAATTCGGAAGGTTATTAATTAAAGAAATATAGTGTGGGTCTTTGATTATGGTGTAAATTTTGCACTTTTTGTGTGTGGAATTCTAAATTCCCTTTTCGGTAATATTTGTAATATTTTTTAATTTAAATTTGTTTCATTTGATAGGTTGCTTAAAACTATTCTTACAATAATAATATATCTCGACGTTCTATCGTGACGACAGGATCGACAGATTACGGCTTATTCCACGCTGCAGCGAACTCTCCTTAGTGCGGGTTGACTAGGGGGCCTCCTCTGTACCTTATTCACGTTCCCTCCGAACGGATACTAACGGGATCACGGCGATAAGTTTGGCCTGATTAGTCCACTAGGCACAAGTCCTGTTTTTCCTGGAGTGATATTGTGGCGTTTTTTAAACGGCACTTTCGCACTTCCGGGTCTCGGATTTTTCTTTTCACTTCTCACGGATTAGGCGGAGGTTCAAGAGAAATGTCGGAATTTTTTACTTTCCCGAAGTACGAGACGCGGAACTTGTTATCCTTTCGCGGCTTTTAATCAGGTCCCTGTTCGGGCGCCAGTTAAAAGATTGATTATTATTTTGATATAAAAAAATGAAACTTTACTTTATTGAGTTGGATTAAGAACTGATTTTAATTAAGCTTAACAATTATTCATTATGACTACGCGCTCCACCGCTGCAACCGTCTCTGCCGCTGCTGCCGTTTCTGCTAACGTTCTTTATTATTATTGGTTGCTTCTCTTCTTCACTGTCGCTGTTGGCCAAATTTAATTGTCATTGGCCAATGCATTCATGTTATTGTTTTTGTTGTATGCACTTGGCCGAGTTCGATCAACTTTGGAAATTGGCTATTCTACATTCCCACGATCGCTAACCGAAAGGTCCAAGTTCAGCGCACGTGGCTTAGTTCGTGTGAACTTTATGTAGGGCATTTGTTGTGCAATCAATGCCTACTCTTACTTATGTCTGGGTCTTTAAGGTAAGTCAATTGTTTTTATTTATTTTTTTTCCGCCATCCGAAAAAGGGAATAGTAAGATCAATTTTAGATACGCCAAATTTGTGTTATTATTCACAAACATTTACAAAATAACTGTTAAATACAAAAAAAAGCAAAAAAGTGGATGTTTAATAACTTATTTTTTTATACGTTTCTAAAATCGAAGTTGTTGTGCTTGCAGTGATTTGGTTTGATCAATTGTTTTATGGTTTTGCTTCATCTGCAGCTGGAATCATGCAAACATGAAGATGGCGTTTTTATATACCTAAACCACTTAAAACAAGAGAGAACGCTATAGTCGGGTGCCCCGACTATCAGATACCCGTTACTCAGGTAAAGGGAGTGCGAGGGAGATGGAGATATAAACTTTGATCACGCATAATCGCATATAAGCGATTGTGGGCGTTTAAGGGGGCGTGGCACCTTGCGCTGCGTAGGAACTCCTAGAATCTGCATGCAAAATGCCAATCTTCTAGCTTTTATAGTTTCCGAGATCTCAGCGTTCATACGGACGGACATGGCTATATCGACTCGGCTAGTGACCCTGATCAAGAATATATATACTTTATAGGGTCGGAAACGCTTCCTTCTAGCTGTTACATACTTTTGCACGAATACAATATACCCTTTTACTCTACGAGTAACGGGTACAACTAGGAAAAAATAAATGTTACAAAAATTAATTATTAAGAAACTAAGACTCTTTGAAAACTAAATAATAGGTACATAGAAAGCTTTTATAACTGAATACAACCCACTGCGCTTTAATGCCTAGCCCACAGTCTTCAGCTTCCAGCGCAAGAAGATCACGATAAGGGCCACAATGTCCAAGGTAAAGTTGGCTTTAACCATGTCCAGTTCTTCCAGCGTCGTAGTGGGTGATTTAAAGTGGCAGTCGGTCTGAAAGCACCTCAGCTTTTCCCGCCCATACCCATAGGTCGCCAGAGCAGTGCCCTGGAATCCGTATCGGATGTACGAAAGATGTGTGATCCACCTTAAATATACTGGTATGTTGTCGAATGAGACAAAGAAGCCGGAGAACAGCAGGAAGGGCAGGGACATGACCGGGGCCAAGAAGACACCGTTCTGCACATTCATAGCGGCGCCAACCACCAGCCCCACGGACTGAGCCACGAACGAGATAAGCAGACAAGCCGACAAGAACATGGAGAAGCGAAAGAGCTCCCAGGGCTGCGAAGTGAAGTAATATACGATGGACACGTATATGACGCAGAAAATTGCTTGAAATGGTAAATCCGCCACTGATATACCAACGATTAAAGTTTTTCTTCAAAAAACCGGCATCTCGAGCGGGAACGACAGAATCGTAATGGTCAAAGACGTGTACATAAGAAACAGCATGGCAAAGAACAGGAATACCAGGTTGCTCAGAACTTTAGCTCCATCATGGCCGATGTCATAGTAGAGGGCGCCAATCAGGAATCCAAGCAAGAGATGGGCAAAAAATCGCAGATACATGAGTGTCCAATCGCGGTAGCTGAAAAGCAGAGTTCGCTTAAGAACCACCCAGAACTGGTGGAACTGTGACGTCGGGTAGCGCTCCGGCGATGTGATCTCCTCCGTGAGCAGGGCGGTTGTGCAGTTGACGGACTTCTCTACGTCAATAAGGGCATCTCCCTTTTCGTTGGTGGAAACCAGAGCGCTGCTCGCGTTGCCCTCCTTCACAATATCGTTGACCATGCCGTTGAGCAAGCCGTTGTTTAGGGTGAGGTTATCCTCGTACTTGCTGCCGCTGACGTTCGAAGAGTCGTTCTTGTCTAAAATGGCCTTCAAGTTCTGAACTTTAACCAGATCGTTCCGATCCTTCAGCCCGGCATAGTCGGCCGACGAGCGGATGTCCCGCTTGCCGTTGTCGATGGCGTCGACCAGTTTGCGCGTGTGGTCGCCGTGCTCTCCGCAAGACACCTCGATCACGTAGCTCGCTGGGTTGTGGTAGCTAGGATTCAAGATTCAGAGTGGATAAAAAGGGCACCAGTTGCTTGGTGTTTCCTTGGTAGACGCACTGACCATCTGCCAGGGTGTACAGCTGGTCGAACATCTCGAAAAGACGAGCGGAGGGCTGATGGATGGTACAGATGACAGTGCGTCCGCCGGCGGCCAGCATCTTCAAAAGATGTATGCACTGGAAGCAGGTTGAGCTGTCAAGGCCGGAGGAGAGTTCGTCAAATGGGCGGATTGCTGACCAGCTCCAGGGCTATTGAGAGGCGCTTCTTCTGGCCGCCGGACAGATTGCGCGTCATCGTGTAGCGGTGCTCGCTCAGGCTGAGAGTCAGCAAGATGTCATCAATCATTAATGCTTCTCGGGCTTCGAAAACTTCTTGCTGAGCTTCAGATTCGTCACCACAGTCATCGCTTCCTGAACCGTCAGGTTTCCGTGGAGCTGATTGTCCTGCATGATGTAGGCGGACAGTTTGCGGAAAGCGCTGAGATTGCGCTTGGCGCCGTTCATGGTGACGCTGCCTTCGATGCTCGAGGTTTTGTAGCCGGACAAAATATTGAGCAGCGTACTCTTGCCATCGCCTGATGGTCCCATTATGGCGGTGAGCTCTCCCGACCGGAGGCGTCCACTGACACCCTTCGGAATGGTCTCTGCATTGCTCCGGTTTCCTTCCTTGACGCGGTATGTAAGGTTGTGAAAGGCCAGGTCCACCGCCGGCCGCTTGGGCAGGTGCTGCAAGGTCTTGGGCTGGGCGGGCACTATCTGGGCCTTTGGCTGGCCTGCTCCGGCGGTACCCAGCCTGTTGTCATTTAACAGATCGTTTTCAGTCATCTTGTCAATAAGTCAACCAGTAGGGGTTAAAAAAGCAAAATGCACAACTCTACTCTGTGTTTTGTGTATTCGTTGTAAACTTTAGGAGCGGCAGAGAGTCAAGATTTGAGATTATAGGAAAAAGTCCATTATAGTCAGAACATAATACTCTGAAAGGCTCTTGAAAGGCATAGTTAGATCTACAATGATTTAATATTAGGGGAATATAATTTCTAGTTAATCTACTTGGCAAAACCAACTTGAGCCGGTTGTCCGGACTCAGTAGTCCCTTGTGGTGGTGTAGCTACATTTTGAGAGATAGGAGGATCCCCTAATTGTAAAACCACTATGGACAAATCGGAATTCTTACAGGTCCCTGGTTGCGTGCATTCTTCTACGGATTGTTCGGATATCAAATCTTTTTAGCTGCTGATCTTAGCAACATTTGAGGGTTTGCTGAAATCAGCTGCTGATCCGCCGGAATGCTCTGTTATTCTTTTGATTGCGGTTGCGGGGTGTTCCCCTTTTGCTGCTTACCACCAGCTGCTTTTTTGCGCTTAGGGGACTCTTCTAATAGCTTACGACTATTAAACTGCGAGTCCAGCGCAGAGAGGAGATTATCAGCTCGACGAAAACTATATCTAGCAACTCCAAAACAGCTATCAGCCCTATCAAGGCGCCTTTAGTTTGGCGCATGAACGATTTAATCTCGTATGTTTATAGGAGCAGAATCATTTTTCGAATTATTAGCTATTCATGTCGAACAAGAAAAAGATCGCTGGTTCGGCATCACTGGCAACCGGATCGATTGCCCCTTTAGACTAAGCTTACGATATATGAATTCATTACAGAATAAAATGTGAAACGAATCACAAGTGAAACGAAGCTCCACACAACCCCGCATTTTTAAATTTATTTGGGAAAACCGCCCCAACATTTGATCCAATCGAAGCCGGATTTATTTTCGTCGTTCTCCGCAAGTTAATTAATTCCAAAGTTTTTTTCACTAGCAATATATATGTAAGGTGGCATCGGTACAATCACCTCACAAGTTGACACACTCATCCTTGACACACACCACCCATCATTGCCACCCATTGCAAATTTGCTAAATTTGGAATAAGAAGTTGGCAGCGCCGAGGAGGAGAACAGAAGTCGAAGTCGAAGAAGTAGTCAAAGAAGCAAGTCGAAGAGGCCAGTCGCAGAAGTCGTAATAATTTGAAAGTTGTCAAAAGTAGTCGCGAATTTCTGTCGGTCATTTGGAATCTTAATTAATATCATTTACCTGTTCGGCTATATACTTAATCATATTTTTAATAAATAAACCTATATCCTATAATAAATCTTACATGGGGGCTCAACCGATATGAGCAGCCAGTTAAATGAATGTGAAACAATAAACTCTTTGTGAAATTTTTTAAGAAGTTGTGTAACTATGATGAGAACAATTAAAAAGAAGAAAAATACAGCGCAAAAGGATAAGGCTACGACAGCAAAGAAGAATCAAGAAAAACTTAACGAAGGTGTGCAAAATAGCACATTTCAATTGAATCGAAGGAATATTGGCGAAAAAACATTCAATATAGAGGATCAAAGTAGTGAAAACGAGACAACCATAGCAGAGCTCAAGCCGATACATACACAAAATCAACTTGACAAAAGTTTGCCATTAAAATCTGACGAGGTTGACCAAGAATTTTCAGACAAAATGAACAATATAGACTTGGAAGAGACACATCCGTGAACAACGGTGACCTGCAAAATTGATAAAAATGATTGCAGAAAAATGTGAAATTAGTGAAAATAAAAATTGTGTTTCGGTGGAAAGGGTACAAGGTACAAGGGTAGACGTAAAATTGTATCGAATAGGCTAGTTAAAGATAGTTTGATCTTCTCACTCAGGCTAGGCAAGTTAGGTAACGTAGAACTAGGCTAACTATTTGGGCACCTTTCAGAGGCAACCACATTCAACAGATGGATATGCAACCCGACGATCCCTATCAAGTGGAGGGAGCGGACCGACCCGTAGAGCACCGAGAAGGCTCTATGACCAGCAGTAGCGGGGAATCCCAAGGCCACGACTCGGTCTTATCCACCCGCAGCCCGACTCCACCCCCGTTCAGCTAATGGCGAGGCATTGAAACGCCCGAAGGACCCGCTGGTCGCACCCCTCCGGGAAACACCGACTCCGTGTCGACCCTGGCTAGGTCTCCGGACGCTGGCATTGCGGTCAGCGGAGGTGTTCGAGCCCCTAACCGAAGACGACGAGGAGGAGGAGCCAACCACCCCCACGGTTGCACGCCTGGCCCGGCTACAGGTGGACGACGGAGACGAGCCCGGGGCATCGACCACCCACGTCCTGGTGGGCGCATGGCTGCAGGGTCAGGACTACCACTCTCTGGGAGGCCCAACGGAGTCCCCCGCGAGCCCAAGGTCCACCGACGACTCGGACGTCGGAGCCGACGATCGGTTTTGGAGGGACCGCCCTCCAAGCTCCAATCGAACTCGCTATAGCAGAGGCGAACCGGGCCTGGGAAGGCTACGATGGCGACAACCCCCCAGCTCCGGAGGAATCCGAGCCCGAGAGTGGCCTCAGCTCTCGCCAGGGGAACCAGCGGTTTCCCTCCGCGGTTTTGGACCGATTCTTGGGACCCCCAGCGCAGGCGGCGTCCCAAAGCGGGGCCGAGGAGCTAGACCTCCAGCTATTTCTAACCGGCGGGGAGCAACACGAAGTAATCCAGGCTCTCCAGGAGGACCCAGCGGAGGACCTAGTCTGGGGTTTTTCACACTGGATCGAGGCCATAGCGGACTGGAGGGTAGACACCCCGGATCGCCGTCTGCCCCCCGTTTTCGTTACATCCATCCATGCTCAGGATCGCCGGCGCGTGCGGTATCTTCGCCACATAGACGGTGTTAAATTTCGCGTCAACGTGACCGCACGGGGAGAAGACACCGTGGCCTTCCGCCCACTTCTTTAACCGGACCGAAGTAAAGTGTGAGGACGCTTAAGGCGCCTCTCATCTTTTCCACTTGAAACCCAGTATCTCAGCCATTGAAGGCATTATTATGTTCCAGCCATTGACGGTCTCACTATATAATAAGTTTTCAAATATATATTTAAGCTTAAAACCTAAGTTTCAAATATGCGCGCGCGAGGTTGCCATTATGGATCAGCAAGATCGGGGCGAATGCCGATAGTATCGATAAGTTATCGCAATCACCCGTGAACGAGCGCGTGTGCTGTTAAGCGCAGAGCATGCGATTAAGGGAAAGCTTAGTGCTGTTAATGGCGCGAGCGTGCGTAAAGAAAAAAAAGCGTGTCGACGTGGAACAGCGATCGGCTGAGATCGCTCTCTTTCTTTTGCGGCAGCCGAGCTGAACGGACCAGCAGGAAAAACAGCGGAAGGAACCAGCCAAGCCTGGCTAATAAAATTTAGTGAATTTCGCGGAGGGGCTTTTCGGGTCAGTGAGGCTTCTGAGTTGTGTTTCCGAGGTTTGTTTTCTCTACGCAACGCGGACGCCAAAGCTGCCCGCGTGCCCATTCACGTCGGACAAGGTTTCCGAGGCTTACTCTACGCAAAACGAACGCTTGCCGGACGGGAAAATATCCGTCGATTTCCCCGCGCGCCCCCGAGGCTTACTCTTCCGAGGCTTACTCTGCGCAATACGAACGCTTGCCGAATAGGAAAAGCTATTGCCGATCGCCCACGCTCAAGTCCCGCCAAAATCACCGCGAGTTAATTTTTGTCGGCTCCGGTTTTCGGGTTGCGTCTCCGAGGTTTCCTCTACGCAACGCGAACGACAAAGCTTCCCATGTGTTAACTCGAGTCGATTAAGTTCTCGGATTGCGTCTCCGAGGTTTTCTCTACGCAATACGAACGCCCGCTGAACTGGGAAACGCGTAAAGCATCGCCAATACCTCACGTGCACCCGCGCATTCACTCCCAGCTGAAACCCCGCGTGCTAATTTGTGTCGGCCCAGTTTACGTTACGCCTCCGAGCGATCTACCCTACGTAGAGGCGGAAACCCAGGCCACGTGATCTCGAAAACAAAATCCCGGCGGCAACTCCCAGTCCCGTTTCGTCTCCTGTGTTTCTACAAATTTAACTGTAGAGGACTCTGGCCGGACTGAAGTCTATCCCAGCATATGAAAAAGTCCTTACAAAGTTACTCATTAACTGCAATCATTAACTTTTTTTTAACACTCAATACACTTCTTGTGTCTTCAAATGACAGTTTGGCAGGATATCTCTTTTTCATTAGTAGCTTGTACTCTTCTGATCAAACCCGACCATTTGGCTTACAATTTTTCACCACATAGTACAGGCTCTTGCCGCCACTCGCGACGATATGCACCTTTAGTACCACAATCTCTCTTTAGATCAAACTTAGGCTTTGTGTGTGATGTCCTGTGAGGGGTGCACAGGTGACAGATCTCAACTCATCTCCTGCGTCTATTTCAACGCCATCACTCTCTTCGACCAACTTAGATGCAACTCGTTTATATGGTAATTTTCGCAAGCTCTCATGATACTTGTATGTTCTTTTGCGAGTCAATGATTTCAACAGGTGATGATCACTTTCCAGCAGTTCTATTAAATTTCGTTTGATGCCGATCCTCATTTCTTAGCAAGACATGATCGCCAATCCCATGTTTCACAATTTTTGCCTTATTTCGATCTATCTTAGGTTCAGCTATTATAGGTAACATGCCCAAAGGTCTTGCCTGCTTTCCTATTGGTAATTTTAAGGGGCTGAACTTAGTCACCCTATTACTAGTACAATTCACAGCTAATTGGACGTCCATCAATGCATCCTGCCATGAGCGTTCGCTTGTCTCAACTGCTCTTAACATTCCTTTCAACGTGCTCATCATGCACTCCACTTGGCCGTTTGCCCTGCTTGCCCCTGTTGCAATTAAATGTAACTGAATTTTATTTGATGAACAGAAGTCACGGAATCGACCACTAACAAAGCTCCTACCTTGATCTGCAATGATACGGCTAGGAACTCCAAAAAGTAATAACTGTCTTTACTGCGTTGATACAATTTTCAGAATCCAAGTTTAGGGTGTGATATACAAAAACATACTTGGTAAATGGGTCTATTTGTACTATAATGTATTCCTTTAAGTTATTTTTGCCGCTAAGCTTCCCACTAATATCAATATGTACGGTATGCCAGGGAATTTCTACCTTAGGAATGGGGTGCAGTTCCATTTGTAGCTGGCCTGTTGAGGGTTGTGAGAGCTTACAGGTTTTCCACAAATTTTGTGACGTACTTTGACATACTTTCAAACCAATATTGTTCATAGACTTTGTTAAGAGTCTTCTGCCATCCAAGATGCATTAAAGCCTCGTGCACATGATTAATGACCGACCACCTAAAGGCTCTCGGAATCACTGGTAAGCAACGAGTCTTACCACTTCTTTGAATTTTGCGATACAGCAATCCGGCTCCAATTTCATAAGTTTTATGATTATCGTTTTCGAGGCTTTTGGAATAGGATTTCGTGATAGGAAGTCCCACCATCGGTGTACACGTGGTGTCAGTTCTGCCCTGGTGCGACTCGCTTTTAAGGAATTGCAGTCAGTATGAACGACAAATACCATGCAGATAATGTCGAAAATGTTTTACACCATTATACACGGCTGAAGTCTCCAGCTCATATGAATGATATTTTGATTGCTTAAATTTTCGATCACCCTACAGTTGCCGTCAATCCTGTGAAGGAGCATTGCACCGTAGCCATCCGCGCTGGCGTCTGTATGCAATACGATCGGAAGCTCAATTTGTTGTGTTAAAGCGGAGAGAGCTTGTTTTTTTCTAGCATTGGGCTTGATTTCGCCATTTTTAATATAAAACCCGAGATACTCTATTCCTGTCTTAAAGAATGACATCAATATAAACAATTGTAAGGCTCGTACTATCGCTCTTTGAAATACTGACGAAGCGTTCTTCAAACCGAATGGCATAGCAAGGAATTCGTATTGGCCTTCTGGAGTCACGAAAGCTGTTTTCCCGATGAATTCATTGCGACTAGGTATCTGAAAAAATCCGTTGGCCATGTCCAAACTGCTAAAGTATTTACTACCACGTAATCTATCTATCTGATCTGATATCTGGATACTAATAAGACATCGTATTCAAATTTAACTCGCGAAAATCAATGCTAGACTATTCACGGCCATCTTTATTTTTAACTAAAAGCATAGGACTAGCAATTGGAGAGCTACTTGGACGGATGACATTGCTTTCAATCATTTCTTGGATTTTGTCAATAACTATTAGTTTTTCTTCTACACTTGATCTATACGGACGTCTTTGTACAGTCTTATGTTCATCAATTATACGAATTTCTAATTCTCCTGTAGTTATAAATCGATCTGAGAATTCATTTAAAATAGTTCTTGATATTAACTTATCATTATAAGCTAATTCCAAATTATCGTTATTCAGATTTTCTAAGATGCTTATAGAAGTTTCATTATTCACTACATTGACAATTTGATTCATATTAATTGTGAATTTGTTAGCATCAATCATTACACCAAAAGCTACCTTAAGGTAAGTATCCATTACTACATGAAAAAGGACTTCCACATTAAATCCGGAAATATTTACAGTTGCCAATATTTGTAAGTTACTTTTAACAATGTTATCACCTATTCCTCTCAGTACTACCGTATTGTACATCCTTTTTCCAGCCAGCTCGTTGCAAAGTTTTTCCTTGACAAAAGATCATTCGGCACCCGAATCGAAGAAGAAGATTAAACTCTCACCCATTTGCTTCATAATACCAGTTGGCTTCAAAACTGCACACATGTCGACTCGCTTCTCGTTGTTGTAGTTGTTCGCCGTAGTCGTTCCCTTTGTACATGCAGATGCAATGTGACCAGGATCGCCATACTTGAAGCAAGTAACTCCTGACATCTCCCGTCCAGCCAAGGGTTTGTCAGTATGATGATTTGGTTTTGCGTCGTTTCTCTCTTCTCCCTTCTTCTTGCGGCATTCAAACGCTTTATGTCCCATTTTGCCGCAATAATGACATTTGATTTGCGCCTGCGCCTTAAACCTTTTCCTGTCCGGTCCTTGATCCAATCCAGAGTAGTCGCTCACTTGGTTGAACGCAAACGCCTTTAAGAGTTGCTGCAGTTCATTCCTAGATTTTATGTTTGTAGTGAAAACGGAACTTTGCAGCCTGAAATCGATTTGGGACGTGTGGGCCAACACTAAAGAAACAGCTATCTTCTCTCTCATTCCTTTCCACTTCGTCAGCAGTGTCGTCACCAGCCTGCTGCCATATACTGACAAGGACTCGTTTGCATTCGGGCGTCTTTTGAGAACATTGAGGAATACGGCAGACGGTGTCTCGATGCCTTCATAGCGGTGTCAAAACAAATCTTTGAATTCCAGCCACCACATTCCAGCGAATCAAATTTGGGATGGCCATTGCGAAGAATTTCCAAGCAGCGATTTGCTACGCGCTAGCGCTCCGCTTTCCAGTGGACGCTCGGATATGATCATATCCACGGTTTTACACCACGCTGCGGCATCGGCCCCAGGCGCATCAGAATTAAACAATGTCACAGAAATATTTTGCGATGCTGCAGTCGATGTTTTTTTGCACAGTTTTCAGCAACTTTAGGAAGTTTCGGTTTTGTGTCTCTTAAATTGCCTGCAACACGCCGTCAGAATGTTCTTGTGGCGATGGGGATCCCACTTCTGATGTCGGAGAAAGGGTTCTCTTAGCCTCTTCGCGAGTTGTCTTGTCCGTCTTGATTTTATTATAACTTGGCTTCTCTTACTAAGATGCGCAGCGAGTCGCAATTGCTTATGTTAACCGTTCGAAGGTTCCCGAAAGAATCAATTCTGAACACTCCA
Organism: Drosophila rhopaloa; assembly: GCF_018152115.1. Taxonomy (NCBI): domain Eukaryota; kingdom Metazoa; phylum Arthropoda; class Insecta; order Diptera; family Drosophilidae; genus Drosophila; species Drosophila rhopaloa. The sequence goes on along the minus strand of NW_025335034.1, from coordinate 12,538,934 downwards.
CCACTCTGCACAACTCTATTGTCGTTCTTGTCATTCTGTTTCACTTGTCATTTTAATTTATTGCAACAACAATTGCGCCACACTCGGCTAAGGTGATTATTATTAATTCTCTCGACATGTATATAATGATATTTAAAGGTTTTTATTAAAGAGTTGTAGAATGAAGTACGATATCGCTTGTAGACATATATTTATTCAATTAAATTGCGTTATATCTAAAAATGTTCTTTAGAGCTAAGGCCGCGCAACTGCGCAGCCGGGAACGCTAGCAGCGGAGCGGTCGGTAATATATATATGTATGTGCTCCTCGCTGCTGACAGCGGCTAGCTCGAGAGAGGTTGTATGTACTGGAAGTGTAACCATAGAACATATAGACTGGTCATTTCATACAACGAAAATAAACACAAAAATATTTTTGCCCCACGGCTCTTAGCGGCAGGCCCCGGACACTTCGTGTGTCTTCGGGTTTTTTGCGCTCTCGTTCTTATTCTCATTTTGATGCTCGCGCATTCATTGCATGAGTTCGGTCGTTCAGTCGCAGAGACGCGCATTTTGAAGAGGGTTGCGCCTGCGCTTGAATTGGTATTTATATGTATGCGTGTTCATGCATTCGTATACATGGATGCATGTGTGCGTTTATTTCAATTCGATGCGGAAAGAATATTTTGTCCTTTGCTACTTTTCAGACTTGATACCCTAACAATACGAGCGTATTTATTATTGGGTTAATGATAAAAATAGGAATATTATTAGTTATAGTATATTTTTTAATATTTCCGCATATATTTCATTTTGGTTTACAAATTCAAATCAGTGGTAGCAGAAAATGATTTGCATATATGTATGTATTTCAATTAATATAAATCAATCTACTGAGATAGGAACAGGGCACATCGCAGTCGGTGTCTGCGCTTAGTGGTTGAGAAAACTTCAAACCAAATCAGCTTTGTTTGTTGTTCTGCGAGCGGATGGTGCCTGCATACCCTACCGACGATTGAATTTTAGGGCGTGTGCATTAGATGTTATATTGTCAATTTTAAAGCATTTGCACAAGTCATTGATTATTGAGTTTTTATATTCTGTACCCATGTCCGTAATGAACGTCTTCATTGGACCGTACTTCAGGTTAATTTCTTCAAAAATAGCTTTAGCTACAGTTTTTTTATTTTTATTTTGTATTGGTATGGCTACTTAATATTTGGTCAAATCGCAATGGGGTCTTGGTGTGTTTACTCGTTTTAGACTTTTGGCATTTACGACATTTTCTTATGTACTCTTTTATATCCTTAGACATATTTTTCCAATAATCGTGTCTTTGGACCTTGTCCAAGGTTTTTGTAATGCCTGTACAGAAATTTTTATTTACATTCAAGGTCACTAATTTACGTACTTCATCATTTTGAATGACTTGATATACGTTGGGCTTCGAAGCTTTTGGTAGAGATTGCCTAGGCGATTCTATTTGTTCCTTTCCTGCGCAGGATTTTTGTCTACTTTTTTGTTTTGTAGTGACTTTTAATATTTTAGCAGTGATTTGTTTTAACTCTTGGATGGTTATTCTTGATAACGCATCTGGGACATAGTTATCCTTGCCCTTCAGATATTCCATTGAAAATAGGTAGGTAAGTGGTTTGTGATCTGTTTTGACAGTGAAGTGTCTATCATAAATATATGGTCTGAAATATGTTATTGCCCCATTAATTGCTGCCAATTATTGTTCTGTTGTGATTTTATTACTTTCACCCTTAGTGAACGATCTTGATGCATATGCAACTGAGAGTTGGAGTCCATTTTTGTTTTGAGTTAAAACTGCTCCACATGCTTGCTTACTTGCATCCGTTATTATGCAAAATTCTTTGCTGAAATCTGGTTATTGTAATAAATTTGGATTTATTAGTGCCGATTTGAGATGATCGAAAGCATTCTGGCAATCAGTTGTCCATTCGAATACAATATCCTTTTTGCATAATCTTGTTATGTGACGAGAATATTCGACAAAATTTTTGATAAAACGTCTATAATAATTCCAGAAAGCAATGAATCTTCTAGCGATGTCCGCATCATGTGGGACTGGGTAATTTTTAATGACGTCGTATTTTTTGTCGTCTGGCAAGATTCCTTTGTCTGTACATTTGTGTCCCAAAAATGTTACTTCATGCATAAAAAATGAACATTTTTCAGGATGTAATTTAAGATGTATGTTCTACATTTCTCAAAAACATCAGTTAAATTTTTAAGCATATGATTTTCAGAACAACCGATGACTATTAGGTAATCCATGTAAAGGAAAGCTTGCGAAGGTTCTAGTGGGGAGAATGCTTTAGTCTCTGGAATGAATTTGGCGCAGTTTTTTATTAATCTGACGATAGTCAATTACTAATCGCCATTTTTTCTTGTCAGAACCGGGAAGAGATTTCTTCGGTACTAAAAAAGTTGGCTATTGTATGGTGATACAGAGGGTTCCACGATTTTGTTGTTAATTAGCTTTTGGACTTGTTTTTCAATTTCATCTTTTTGACTATGAGGATTTCTATAACTTTTTATGTACACTGGTTCATCATCCTTCAATCTTAACTTTTGCTTGTAAAAATTTTTTCTGGAAATTGATTCGGTCTCAAGTACGAATATACCACACAACATACACTACATTTGGTAAATCTATCTGTTAATTATACCCGTTACTCGTAGAGTAAAAGGGTATATTGTATTCGTGCAAAAGTATGTAACAGCTAGAAGGAAGCGTTTCCGACCCTATAAAGTATATATATTCTTGATCAGGGTCACTAGCCGAGTTGATATAGCCATGTCCGTCTGTCCGTCTGTCTGTCTGTCCGTCTGTCTGTCTGTCCGTCTGTCTGTCCGTCCGTATGAACGCTGAGATCTCGGAAAATATAAAAGCTAGAAGATTGGCATTTTGCGTGCAGATTCTAGGAGTTCCTATGCAGCGAAAGTTTGTTTCAAAAAGGTGCCACGCCCCCTGCAACGCCCACAATCGCTCACATACGATTTTAAAAATTTAAATATTTCGGAAAAGTAAAAATGCAGTTTTATTGTGTTTATCGAAATGTAGAAGAAATTTTTCAAATCGGACCATTCGTTAAAAAGTTATGCGTGATCAAAGTTTCTATTTCCATCTCTCTCGCACTCCCTTTACCTGAGTAACGGGTATCTGATAGTCGGGGCACCCGACTATAGCGTTCTCTCTTGTTTTAACTTGAATTGTGGGGGAAAGTTTTTTTCTTGGGCTATTCTTACATAACTGTTGTTATTGTTATTGTTTCCGTTATTGGCTCCGCCACGGTTGTTTTCACTATAATTTTCGCGACCTCTATTATTATAGTTATTGGTCGGGTTATTATAATTTTGGTTATAACCGTTGTTTCGGTAATAGCTATTGTTTTGGTAGTAGTAGTGACCGTTGTAGTTACCACGGCCTCCTCTACCACGAAAATTACCTCGATGGACTTGTCCTCCACGTGCGTATAATATGCAGTTCGCGTTGCCTGTCATTTTCGTACTAGATTGTATGTACTTCGTGACGGCATCGTTCATCGTTGTGAAATTAGCAGCTTCTATAATGGTTTTTGGTCTGCCATGCTCACAATTTTTAATCATTATTGTGATGGATTCTTTTGTGCTAAATTTATCAGCATTTTCAGCTGATAAACCTTCATCAATTGTCTATTTTAGTGGTAAATTTTTCAGCAGTTTTTCCTTTCTGCGTTGTTTTAGTCATTTCAGCCTTTAGTACGTCGGATGTTTCACCAACGACATTGGCTTCCAGTTTCGCGATTATTGCCGTAATAGTGGTTTCATTTTGCACCTTTGGCCATTGAATTCGGATATGGCGCTTGCTATATCCTTTATATATGCCCGTTGGGCAAAGGTTTCATCAGCTGTTATAGTCGGTTTCTCTTTTATAACTCTATCGTTTATATCGGATTCTGTTAAGTCCTGATCTGATAATTCAGATTGCATAAGGACGGCGGGAATGGTGAGGTTATTAATATATTTTTCCTCTATTTCGAGACCTGTAGAATAAGAGTCTTCTGTCGAGAACTTAAATACTTGAAACCACTCGGCTTTGTCTAACCGATCTCGCTGGCCATGTATTAGTATACGCGCTGTGTTGAAGCGGGTTAATAATATTTCAGCATGTTTATTTATAGTAATTTGGTGTATTGTTTTGTTTTGTGTTAATGACTTATAAGATTTGTCAAAATCGTTTAATTTACTTAACTCCTCATATAGTTCATTCCATTCCATTATTTAACGGAATATGAATTATTTCCTTGAAACCATCATTATAAGATTTCTTCCAAGTATTTCATGATCGTCTATGACAGATCTTACTTGTACACCTGGAATGGTGCTCAATACTATTGCTTTTTGTGAACTTGAGCAATGTATTATATTAATGGAGAGAAGTCTAATTTATACATTTCCATATTGGTATAATATATTCGAGCTCTAATATGCTCTTCGGGGTCGTTGAGACCAATGTCAGAATCCTTTCACGGAAATTTGGTTCCCTAATGGAAACCTTCTGTATTAATTTTAATGTGTTCATATTTATTCAACAAAATAACTCAACAAAAATAAACAAAATGTTGGAAATTATTGTATTGTATTTGAAACACGATTTTCCTTTTTATTTTAATTTAATTTGTATACCCTTGCAGAGGGTATTATAATTTTGGTCAAAAGCTTGTTACGCAATGAAGGAGACGTTTCCGTCCCTATAAAGTATATATATTCTTGATCAGGATAAATAGATGAGTCGATATAGCCATGTCCGTCTGTCCGTCCGTCCGTCCGTCCGTTTGCGAACTCAGTTTAAAAGCTAGCGATCTGAAACTTTCACACTCGTCCTAAAACAAGTGTACGCAGATCAAGTTTAAAAACTCCCTTAGGAACAATCGGATATAACTTGCAAGAATGGAAGATATTTCGCGCAGCGTAAAGCTATTTACATAAATCTTTCCAAATCTTATTTTTTTATGCATACCTTGATCAGGGTAAAAGCGCTTGGCGATCGGACGTCTATATCCTATAGCTCCCATAGGAACTATAGGGTGAAATCGGTCAAAATTTGATGATTTTCAGAATATTTCGCGCAGTGTGTAAGCTACTGACATACATTTTTCCAAGTCTTATTTATTTACGCATATCTTGATTAGGGTAAAAGCGCTTGCCGATCGGACGTCTATATCTTATAGCTTCCGTAGGAAAAATTGTTAAAGGCTGCGAAAGTATCACTTTTTTTTTGTATTTTTACACTTTTTTTTTTTTTTTTGTTAACTTTTCTTTTATTTATTGAATCTTCTCTTAATTTTGAGACTAACAATAAGTTTACGAATCTTAACGTTAAAATTTAACTAACAGTATAATAAGATTACATTCTGGTTCCCCGTGCCTCAAGTTGGTCGCTGGGTGGGTAAGTCATTGCGACGAAGGCGTTATTGGTTGATCAACCTTGTAAGACCTCTCGCCAGGTGGTTAGAATGCAACGATAGCTTGGTAAAGTACTTTTCCTTCTGTTCTGCGATCACTTCTTTGACTGGTAGAATGTTTAAGTCGCAATGTATGTTTTCGTTGCGAACGTACCACGGTGCGCCGGTGATTGTTCTCAAGATCTTCGACTGAGCTCGCTGGACTATGTCAATATTGCTATTGCTGGCATTCCCCCATAACTGAGAGCCGTACATCCATATAGGTTTTAATACCGAGTTATACAGCAGGACTTTATATTCAAGACTAAGGGGAGACCGAGCGTTGATAAGCCAATGAAGGCTACTGGCTTTTAGCTTAAGGTGTGTTCTTTTGGCTTTAATGTGCCGGCGCCATGTGAGTCTTCTGTCGAGGTGTACTCCTAGATATGTCACTTCGTTTGCTTGCGGGAGTAGAGTATGGTTTAACATGAGCGGCGGACAGTTTTGCCTGTTCAGGGTGAACGTAACGTGCTTGCATTTTTGTTCGTTCACTTTAATTCGCCAATCTGAAAGCCACTTTTCTACATCGACCAGATGAAGAGCGAGCTGCGCAGTTGCTTGCATCGGGCATTTTGAGCGGCTGAGAATGGCTGTATCATCAGCAAACGTAGATGTTGTTAGTCGTGTGCTTGTTGGGATGTCTGCTGTGTAGAACATATAATGTTGGCCCGAGCACGCTTCCTTGAGGAACTCCAGCTCCAATAGTGAAATCGTCAGTTATAGCAGTGTTGAATCGAACAGCAAATTTTCTGTCGTAGAGGTAAGACTCTAAAAGCTTATGGGTGTTGTAGGGGAGCATTGTCTTGATCTTGTACATTAGACCTTCTAGCCAAACTCTATCAAATGCTTGAGAGACGTCTAAAAATATGGCAGTACATTACTCTCGTTTTTCGAACGCGTTCGGAATTTCTGATGTTATCCGGTTTACCTGCTCAATTGTTCCGTGCTTTTCACGAAACCCAAATTGATGTGACGGAATTCCTTCCTGGATTCTTAGGTATGTGTTTATCCGAGTCAATACGCATTTTTCAAAGAGTTTAGATAAGCATGAGAGTAGGCTTATAGGTCTATACGACGTTGGAATTGTGTGGTATTTTCCTGGCTTTGCTATCATTATTATAATCGACTTTTTCCATCTCACTGGAAAGTGGCCAAGTTTTGCGATGGCATTAAAAAGCTGGGTGATAGTGCAAACGGCGCAATATGGGAGCTCAATAATCATTTTGGGAGCTATGAGGTCGCAGCCCGGGGATTTTTTCGGATTCAGCTGATTTTTGATGATGTTAACGATTTCGTTTGGGCGAAACTCAATTGGTTCATGTTGAAGCTGAGGCTCATGTGGTAAAGTCGGCAAGGTGAACGCACTAGTGGCAGGATTTGGTTGAAAGACATTTTTAAGGTGGTTGGCAAACGTCCTGGCTCTGTCTGCATCGCTGCGCGCCCAGCCGCCTGTGGGATTTCTAATAGGCATCACGGTTACTTTCGGTGAGCTTAGAGTAGGGTGAGCTCTCCATAGTGAGTGTTTTGTACTAGATGTTGACAATTGCTCTATGTAGCGTCGGTGGACCTGTGCTTCTTCTTGCTGTTAAGCTTTTGTGAGTTGACGTGAGGCATATTTTAAGCTTTGCCTAGCAGAAGGTGATCTGTGGAGTTGCCACTCTCGACGTAAGCGTCGCTTTTCGAGGACGAGCTGTTCTATTTGTAGATTTGTCTTCTTTTGGTTGCTTTGTGTACTTGTAGTTTGGGTCGTTGAAACTCGAGCTGCAGAGACGAGTACAGACTCCAGTGTATTAACAAATCTGTCTACGTCGGCTTCATCGTTGAGATGAGGACTTAGCTCAATGTGTGAGCTAATGTATTTCTTGTACTTAACCCAATTGGTTTTCTGAGATGTCAATTTAAACGATTGCTCCAATGCGCCTGGATGTCGGAGTAGAATAAACAGGACAGGTGAGTGATCCGATGAAAGATCCGAGAGGCATTCGGCGCTTTTCAAATTTTTAGGAATGTTTTTGGTAATTGCAAAGTCTATTAAATCGGGTAGTTTCCTTGGGTCTGCCGGCCAGTATGTTGGTCTGCCAGGAGAAACATAGTCCAGCTTGTTCTTGGCTTTTATAACTGCATTTTAGAGTTGTTTTCCTTTTGGAGTCACAAGACGTGATCCCCAGTGTGTGTGCTTGGCGTTGTAGTCCTCTGCTGCTATGAAGTGGTCTCCTAGTGAGTTCAAAAACTGCATAAACTCATCTTCAGCTATAGTGAAGCGAGGGGGGCAGTATACGGCGGCTAGTGTAAGTTGGTTGCCAGTATTTATTTGTATATTTATAGATGTGGCCTGTAGGTAATTTTTAGCAAATTTGTTATGATAGTGGTGCTTAATACGGCTTCTGATTAGAATTCGAGTCCCACCATGTGCTTTACCATCTGGATGATTTGTGCCGTAGAATGAATAACCTCGTAGTTGAAAATTGTATTTGTTTGTAAGGTGTGTTTCTGAAAGCATCATTACGTCGATATGGTTGTCGAGAAGGAATTGAGCTAACTCAAGTTTATGCTGTGAGACGCCGTTAGCGTTCCACGTAGATTTTTTTAGGGAAGTCATTATTTGGATTGTTGTGAAACCAGCATTTGAATCAATAGATTTTGGTTTCGCATTAAATCTTGCATAGTTGTGCGCATAAACGACATAAACTCCGTAAGGCTTTGCTGCAGGCTGTATATCATATCTTCAAAGTTGCTTTTTGACTGCTCCGGGAGTTGTTGCTGCTAAACCGTGTTCGTTTCTTGGTATGCTGATTGCAGAAATGAACTTTTTGAAACAGGGTTAGCCAGTCCTGATTTTAAAGCGCTTGCGTAAGTCACATTTTTATCAGAGTTTAAGGGTCCTAGTGAGGATCTGGCTGCACCCGAGAAGAAGACTTCAGGGTTTGATCTGGAAGCTGTCATCTGTTTATTTTGGGTGCGGGCGGCAGTTCCTCTCTGGTGGATGCGACTTTTCAGCTCCTTATAAACAGGGCAGCCTCTGTAGTTAGCAGTGTGATTGCCACCGCAGTTGCCGCACTTTTTCGAGTTGCAGTCATCTTTGCTCGCCGGGCAGTGTGCGGAGTCATGAAGATCTCCACAAACTACACACACCGGGCGCAGTTTACAGTATGACCTTGTATGGCCATATTCTTGGCAGTTCGCACATTGTACCGATCCATTGCGTTTGTGCGGTTCCTCAACTGTAATTCTGCGGTGCAGCAGGAACTGAAGATTATAAATGGGGTGCACTTCCTATTTCTTTAGGGGCTTACTTTCTGGTTCGAGCTCAACCTTAAAGAGTGGCTGCGGCTTTCTATCCCTGTTAAGGATGTTGAAGACTGTCTTAGCGTTAAATCCCTTCTCTTGAAGTGCCTTTGTTATCTCTGCAGGCGTTACGTCGGACTCTATGCCCTTAAGTACGACTTGCAGGCCCTTGCTACTTTTTATCTGATACGTGTAAAAGTTATTTTTATTTTCGGAAAGATATTTCGATAATACTCTGTAATTATCTTCAGACTTCATTTGAACCTTTGTTTCCTGGATGTTGCCCTTTACTAGAGGTATTATGTGGAAGTTATCCTTTCCAATAAGCTCGATAATTTTGTTGACAAGAACATTGGAACTTTTTTCTCGAATATAAATAGGCGGAGGTTTTGGCTTCCTTTTTTCAACGTCATAGGCGTCTTCCAAGATTTTAAATCGGTTTGAGTTCGTGGGCGTTTCTATTCCAGCTAGGCTAGCATTGTTACGGGTTATTTTGCGTTGAGAATTTAGAGGGCTCAGCTTCCTTTTGATTTGGATGTAGCGATCCATACCAGTCTGCGCAGCCGGCTTAGCACATTCATTGGTTTTGTTCTGTGTTTCGGGCAGCGCAGCGGCAGACGTATTAATATTTGCGCTGCTAGCTGATGATGTCATTAAACGCGCAGTCGATTGCAGTTGTTGTTGTAGTTACAGTTGACGTTGTTAAAGAAATTGCGGTGCTAGTTACTGCTGATGAGCTTAGGTTATTGCATACCTGCATTGGAGCACTTTCAGCGCTCTTTGGCCGCAGAGACGCCGATGGTAGCGAGGGGGAGCAAGAACGAGCTCTCTCGCTCGCTACGTTTAAGAACTCGGTCAAGTTGGGGGTAATTGCCCGCGCTTGATCAGAGCTTGCATTATTTTCGGTTGCTTTAAAAGAGAAGTACGCGTTATTTCTTTGTACTGAGAGCAGTCTCTCGCCTTGCTCACGTTGACGTTGTGTGCGAACGTCGTTCAGACTCATTGTATTCGTGGTAAAGTTAATTAGAGTTTTAAGTGTTAAGTTTTATATTAATTAAATGACCAATCAATATAAACATTCGCGATTTCATCGCAGAAAGCGTCCTTTCGCGTTACAGTAGATTTATGAAATCGGTCACTGCACTTTTGTGATTTTATTGAATACTTTTTCCCGGAGCACAATAAATACACGTCTGCATGCGACGACGGTTTGACGGTTTAAACCCTTGCAGAGGGTATTATAATTTTGGTCAAAAGTGTGCAACGCAGTGAAGGAGACATCTCCGACCCTATAAAGTATATATATTCTTGATCAGGATCGCATCTTGAGTGGATATAAGTATGTCCGTCTGTCTGATTCTACGCGAACTAGTCTCTCAGTTTTAAAGATGTCGAATTGAAACTTTGCACACACCCTAATTTCCTTTGCACGCAGTATATAAGTCAGAACGGCAGGGATCGGCCGACTATATCCTATAGTTGCCATTTAACTGATTGATCGGAAATGCCATAACTTTGGTGTTTGTAAAGTTAGGAAGTAGGGATCTCCTATGGGTTTTATTTTTGGCCAATCAATCCGACCTACCAAATTTCATAAGGATAGGCCGACTATATCCTAAAGCTGCCATATAACTGAATGATCAGAAATGACATAACTTTGGTGTTTTTAAGGTAAGAAGTTGGTATTTTTATGAGTGTTAAGAATGCATCATATAAATAATTTTGGAGAATATAATTTACAGAATATTCTGTAAGGATATTTCAACTTCGGCTCCGCCCGAAGTTAGCTTTCCTTTCTTGTTTTTCTTTAAATCTTCTGTTATTTCTTTTTTTTTTTTAATATATGCTTTATTTATTGAATCTTCTCTATATGAGACTAACAATAAGTATATCAAATCTTAAGAATATAACTTAACTTACAGTCATGTAGACTGAATTTAGACTAACGGGCCCTAATATTTATTGCTGGGCTGGTAGATCGTTACGATGCAGACGAGTTCTGTTCGAAACCCGTCTTAGGTTCCTTGCGAGATTATTTGGGTGCAGTGTAAGCTTGTTATGGTAGGCCGCTTTCTGCTTTGCTATTTCATCTTTGACCGGTGGTATGCCCAGATCCCTGTGGATGTTTTCGTTCCGAACATACCATGGTGCCCCAGTGGTTGTTCGGAAGATTTTTGATTGTGAGCGCTGTATGATGTCAACGTTGCTGTTGCTCGCGTTCCCCCAGAGCTGGGAGCCGTAGGTCCAAATGGGCCTAAGGGTGGAGTTGTAGAGAAGAACTTTAAAGTCCAGACACAGGGATGATCGAGAATTTATAATCCAGTGTAGGCTGCTAGCTTTAAGTCTGAGATGTACTTTCTTGCATTCAATGTGCCTCCGCCAGGTTAGGCGTCTGTCGAGGTGGACGCCGAGATATGTTACATCGCTGGCTTTGAGAATCTGCGTACTATTCAAAGTTAGCGGGGGGCACGATTGTCTGTTAAGGGTAAACGTTATATGTTTACACTTTTGTTCATTAATTTTGATTCGCCAGTCTGATAGCCACTTTTTAACTACCACCAAATGATCAGCCAGTTGAGCTGTTGCTCTAGTTGGGCATCTCGAGCGGCTCAAGATTGCGGTGTCGTCAGCAAATGTGGACGTAGTCAGCCTCTCGTTCGTAGGGATGTCTGCTGTGTATAGGACAAACAGGGTAGGGCCCAGGGCGATACCTTGTGGGACTCCGGCTTCAATGTTATACTCGTTGGATGTCGTTGTATTGCATCTAACCTCAAAGACTCTGTGGTAGAGGTACGACTTAAGTAACTTATGAGTGTTTTCTGGCAGTAATGTTATGATTTTATGCATAAGGCCTTCAAGCCACACTCGGTCGAATGCCTGAGAGACGTCGAGGAATATCGCACTTCAATATTCCCGATGTTCGAAGGCTGTACGAATTTCTGAAGTTATCCGGTTGACTTGCTCGATGGTTCCGTGGCTTTCACGAAACCCGAATTGATGTGCCGGGATTAAGTTTTGTTCTCTTAAATATGGTGTAATGCGCGTGAGCAGGCATTTTTCCAGTAATTTGAACAGGCACGATAGTAAGCTTATTGGCCTGTACGATGAGGGAATTGTGTGGTCTTTCCCAGGCTTCGGTATCATTATAACCACGGACTTTTTCGATTTTTTAAGGTAATAGCCAAGTTTTGTGATCCCGTTAAATAGCATGCATATAACATCCACAGTTTGGAAGTTCAATTATCATTTTTGGGGTTGTTAGGTCGCCCCCTGGAGCCTTTTTCGGTTTTATTTGCTTCCTAATGACGTTAGCAATTTCAGGTGCTTGAAACAAAATCGGGTTAATTGCAATTTCAGAGCTAAGCGGCGGTAGTTGAAGAGAGTTTGTGGCGGCGTTCGGCTGAAATACATTTCGTAGGTGTAAAGCAAATGTTTCGGCTCTGTCTTCGTCACTGCAGGCCCAAGTACCCGAGGAGTTTCTAATCGGAGTGACTGATTCTATCGGAGAGCTTAAATTTGGGTGAGCTCTCCACAAAGGATGCTTTGTACTGGTCGGCGACAGTTCCTCGATGTACCGGCGCTGCGCAAGCTCCTCTTCTTGCTTGAGGGTTTTGGTGAGTCTGCGGGTGGCATCATTATAGAGTTGCGTCGAATGGGGCGATCTGCAGGATTGCCAAACGCGTCGTAGACGTCGTTTTTCCCGAACCAGTTGTTCGATTTGCAGATTAGTTTTGTATTGGTTGCTACGCACGATTGTCTCTTCTGGTGTTCAGATTTTGGCTGCTGCCACGAGTACTGACTCCAGGGCATCAGCACAGAAGTCGATGTCGTTCTCTATGTTTAACTGTGGTGTTAGTTCAATGTGGGAACATACGTACTTTTTGTACTTTAGCCAGTTAGTTCTAGTCGAGGTCAGCCTGAAGGGGTGCTCGATTACTTTCGGGCTTTGAAGGAGAGTTATTAAAACAGGCGAGTGGTCCGATGATAAGTCCGATAGCGATTTGGCGCTTACTAAATTTCTGGGGATGTTCTTGGTCACAGCGAAGTCAATTAAGTCCGGGAGTTTTCTGGGGTCAGCTGGCCAATATGTGGGGCTGCCAGGGGAGACATAGTCGAGTTTGTTGCTAAAATTTATGATTGCTTTATACAGTTGTCTTCCTTTGGGCGTCACGAGTCTTGATCCCCAGTGCGTGTGCTTGGCGTTGTAGTCTCCTCCTGCTATAAAGCGATCTCCGAGTGAATTGTAGAAGTCCAAGAATTGCTCTTCAGTTATTGTAAAACGAGGTGGGCAATAGACAGCGGCTATAGTGATACTGCCGTTGCCTGCTTGTAGTTTTATAGATGTAGCCTGCAAATAATTTGTTGCAAACCTCTGGTGAAAGTGGTGCTTAATGCGTTCCCTGATTAGGATTCCAGTTCCTCCGTGAGCCTTAGCGTCCGGATGATCTGTGCAGTATGAAGTATAACCTCTTATTTGGAAGTTGTATTTACTTGTGAGATGCGTTTGTGCCAGAAGCATTACATCAATTTCATTTTTCATTGAGGAATTGAGTTATTTCAAGTTTGTGCCGTGAAACGCCATTGGCATTCCACATGGATATTCGAAGACAAGACATTGATTATTTAGATTGTTGGGATGTGAGCAAATTTATTAAAATGTTTTGATTTTGCATAAGGTTTGTCATTGTTGTTTTCATTAAGGACATAAATTCCATCATGCCCTGTTGTAAAGTCAGCATCATGGTTTCCATGCTGTTTGGTATTTGTCCTGTTGCTTGCTGAGGTGTTATTATATTTTGCTCAGAGCATTGAGCTTGTGGGAACCCCGTTTGATTGGCAAGTCCTGATTTTTGGGCACTCGCGTATGAAACTCCCCCATTTGTGTTGGGGGGCCCAAATGAAGATCTGGCTGCTTTCGCAAAGAAAACATTAGGTGTGGTTTGGGATTGCACGTACGCATTTCGTGCATTCTGGGAGCGTGCTTGTTTTGCTTGTTGAAACTGACTCTTCAGCTCTTTATAGACCGGGCAGCCTCTGTAGTTTGCGGTATGGTTATCTCCACAGTTAGCGCATTTTTTGTCTTTGGGTCTTCTTTGCTTGCAGGGCAAGGTTCGGATTTGTGGAAGCCACCACAAGCTACGCAGACTGAACGAAGCCCGCAGTTGTTTGTGGTGTGTCCATACTCTTGGCAGTTTGTGCATTGCAGCGGGCCATTCCGCTTATGTGGTTCTTCAACAGTAATCCTTCTGTGCAACAGGAATTGCAGTTTATAGATCGGGTGCACTTCATTTTTCTTCAAGGCTCTGCTTTCTGGCTCCAGTTCGACCTTAAAGAGTGGTTGCGGCTTTTTATTTTTGTTGATAATATTAATAATATTTTTGGAGAAGAATCCTTTTTCTTTCAGTGCCTCTTTTACCTCATTGGTGGATACGTCGTGCTCTATGCCCTTTAGCACTACTTGCAAGCCCTTGCTACTCTTGAGCTGGTAGTGGGGTTTCCTAGCCTCGTCTAGGTAATTAGTTACAGCTCTGAATTGATCTTCAGTTTTACCTTGAAGCTTTGTTTCATGAATATTCCCTTTAACAAGAGGAGTAACATAAAAGTTGTCATTCCCGACCAGCGCAACAATTTTCTTTACTAGGGCATTTGAGTTCTGTTCCCTTATGTAAATTGGTGGGGGCTTTGGTTTCTTTTGAACAGCCTGTCCAGATTCGGATTGATTATTATCAATTTCCGACAATAGGGCGAATCTGTTGTTACTAGATGCCCCTGGTTGTTCGCTGCCTTTATTAGGGCAATTTTGTTTTGGTTTATTTCCAACCATTTTATTTTGCGGGCTTAGCTTCCGTTTGATTTGGGTGTAACGGTCCATGCCAGTCTGTATAGCCGGAACCACTTGTTGTTGTTTGATATTGCCGATATTGGTACTCGTACTTACAATTGGCTTTGTTGCAAACGCATTCGAAATCGCGTTGTTGTTAAGGGCGACCGTTGATGTTGTTATTGCAGTGGCTGCGGTTGCAGAAATTAACGAGGTCGCAGTGCTTGTGGCTGGTGAGCTGTGAGTCGAAGCTGGGGGTGGGGTTCTACACTGCAAGCTCCATGAGGTGGGAGTTGGTGTGAGTAGGGCGGGAGAACAAGACCGTGCTCTCGCTCTGTCAGTCAGTAGGGCTGAGTTGCTCTTTGAAGAAGTTTTTTCTACTTCTGTATCACGGGTTGAGAAATAAGAAATATAACTGTTTCTCTGGTCTACGGAGCTTCTACGCTCATTTTTTGAATCGCCGCTCATTGAGCTATCACTCGTGGCACTTCTTAGTTTTTATAATAACTTTGCACTAGTTTTTTACATAGCACTAATTATTATTTACTGTTTTTAGCAATAAGTTATTACACCACTCCAGTATTTTTAGTTATTGTTTTTTCACTTTTGAGCGGTTTTTTTTTCCGGAGCTCGCGCAAAACACGTCTGCACTCTCCGGCTGTTGTTTGTTTGTTATTTCTTGAATCTTCTTTTTGGGAGACTAACAATAAGTGCATTAAATCGTATAATATTAACTTAATTAACTCATATTGTCGGGCACAAAGTTAGACGACCCTGAACACTTTTGATGGGTTGGGGAGAATTGGGGTGCGCAGATAGCTTTTCTTTGTAAGACACTTTTTGGTTCCAGATTTCGCTTTTTACTGCGAGGATGCCAAGGTCCGTTTGGATGTTTTCGTTGCGAACATACAATTGTGTTCGCGTTTCCCTACAGCTCGGAGCCATACGTGCAGATTTAAGAGTTGAGTCGTACAGGAGGATCTTGTAGTCCTGGCATAGAGGCGATCGAGTATTTATAATCCAGTGGAGTCCGCTGGCTTTTAATTTTAAGTGCAGCTTCTTGCATTCGATGTGTCAACACCATGTTAATCGCCTGTCGAGGTGGACGCCGAGGAACGTTCTTCGTTGGCTTGGAGGAGGGTATGTTCATCTATTAAGAGTAAACGTTACGTATTTAGACATTAGTTCTCTACTACTGCAAGATGATAAGCGAGTTGGCTTTTTGCTCAGATTGGGAATCTGGACCAACTTAGGATTGCAGTATCGTCGGCAAACGTGGACGTTGTTAGTATCTCGTTCACTGGGATCTCCTCAGTATGAAGGACAGATAGGGTAGGCCCATGTGCGCTTCCTTGTGGAACTCCAGCTTCAATCATGTATTCGTCCGATATTGCTGCTTTGCATCTAACTGAAGCATGAGACCATGAAGCCAGAGTCGGTCAAGGGCTTGTGATACATTGAAGGATATAGCTCTACAATATTTTGATGCTGGAAAGCGGAGCGTATTTCTAAGGTTATTGTGTTCGGAACCCAAACTGGTGTTCTTTGAACTAGTTGCTCAACGTTTCTCGATGAGCCGCAGCTGTGCATTTTCTGCCTGTTGCTGGAGAGCAAGGTCGAGAGAGCGGGTGGCTTCCTTAAGGTTTGGTTTGAAGATGGCGATCAGCTTGTCTGCCAAGCACGTCGCAAACGCCTCTTTCCCGCACCAGCTGTTCAATTCGCTGATTGGATTTATAGTAATTGTTTGCTTGTACTTCCTTCCCTTGTGATGTGGAGATTTAGGCTACTGCAACGAGTACGTCTTTAGTAGAGCATTCGATGTCCGATTTCATATTAGGATGAAGATAGGTCAGAAAGTGCTTTTTCACTTATTAGATTGTGAGTGGCTGGCCAGTATGTGGGGATTCCAGGGGAAACATAGTCAAATTTGTTTCTTAAATTTATAATTTGATTGTACAATTGCCTTTTATTTGGAGTCACAAGACGTGCATATGTTTGGCATTATAGTCTCTTGCGGCTATGAAACCATCCCCAAATAAGTTGACTTGTCCTTCCGATATTGTAAAGCGAGGCGTGCAGTAGGTGGCAGCAATTAAAAGGATTCCGTTACTTTATTGCATTGTTATAGATGTGGCCTGCAAGTAGTTTGTAGCAAACTTTTGGTGAAGTTGGTGCTTGTCGCGTTCTCTGATTAAGACTCAGGTTCCTCCGTGGGCTTTGCCATCCGGATGATCTGCATGATGTATTTGCTTGTGAGGTGCGTTTCTACCAGCAGCATAACGTCTATAAGATTTTCGTTCAGGAATTGTGTTAATTCAAGAGTATGCCGTGATGCACCTTTGCCATTCTATTTCCATTTCCATTTGCTATCCACCGATTTTT
Source organism: Drosophila rhopaloa (assembly GCF_018152115.1). Classification (NCBI taxonomy): domain Eukaryota; kingdom Metazoa; phylum Arthropoda; class Insecta; order Diptera; family Drosophilidae; genus Drosophila; species Drosophila rhopaloa. The sequence continues at coordinate 12,521,954 of NW_025335034.1, read as the reverse complement.
TGTTTTGAAAAAGTGTTTGCATAGTCATTTTCATAAATGACATTAGCTGCAGGGTAAACATAATAGTTTCTATTTTGCTGGGGTCTGTTGAGAGCTTTGTTGGTTAGGCTGTGGTTGTTTACGATACTGTGTATGCGTTTCGTGCAATTGATAGAGCGTTGCTGTCTCTTGTCGCATGCGACTCTTCAGCTCCTTATAGACCACACATCCCCTATGGTTTTTTTTGTTTATAACTTTGCTTTAAATTTTAAATCTTCTCTTGACGAGACTAACAAAAAGTCGTTCCGACGAAGACGAGAGCGGCTGCTCACTCTGGTTAGGTCTCTTGCGAGGTGGTTTGCGTGTGTTGACAGTTTTATGTAGTATCTTTCCATGGTTTGCGCTATTTCATCTCTGACGGCGAGTATATTAAGATCTCTCTGAATGTTATTGTTCCGAACGTACCAGGATGCACCGGGGATGGTTCTGAGGATCTTCTGAGCTCTCTGCATTTATACTAGTTATTGTGATAGGGTGTTTTGGAGCAACTGCATCAAGATATCTAAATTTCTTATCAGACGTATCCATAAATTTCATGAACTCTTGCATAATTTGTTGCAGGTTACATATCAATATTTCCATTTTGGTACCTGTCTGCTCATTTGGTTGGGAGGAGCCCCTATAGTTCGGTGCATGATATTCTTCGCAGCTCCCATATTTGGTCTTTATTGTTGGCTGAGTAGTGTACAGCATTGTGGGCGCCCTCGCAGTCTACGGTGACGGCCAAAAGTGTGCAGTATGACCTAGTGTGTCCATACTCCTGGCAATTAGTGCATTGCACTGAACCAATACGTTTATGCTCTTCCACTGCTTTTTCGTTGCCTCGTCCAGGTTTTTGGACACGGCTCGGAAGTTTTCTTAATATTTTGCTTGCCCCTTTGTTTCATGAATGTTTCCTTTAGTAAGCAGAACAACATAGAAGTTACCATTCCCGACCAGCACAACTATTTTGTTGAACTTTTCTTCCTGATATAGATTGGAGGGGACTTGGGTTTCTTTAGAGTATCTTGCGCAGGTTTTTTTTCCTCAGCCTCCGCCAAGAGAGCAAACCTGTTGTTATTGGACATGCATGGTTCTTCATTGATCTTCTTGATGAGATTTATTATTGTTTTGTTGCCCGCAGGATTGTTCGTGGGCTAAGCGCACGCTTGATATGAATGTAGCGATCCATTCCGGTCTGTGTAATCGGGGCCGCTTTTGAGCTTTGAGAATTGTTTTTATTTGCAGTCGCTCCAGGCGTTGACATCGCGACATTGGAAGCTCCTGTAGATGTTGCTGTTGGATTTGCTGCAGTTGGAGGAATTGTAGCACTACATTTTATTGTTACCATACCTTAATGTGGAATAAAACCAAATCCTGTTAAATAAAATCCTGTGATAAGTCAATTTAACGATTTTGATTTTATAAAAAAAAAGCTCTTTTCTTTCGGTGATATTTTTTGGTGGTTTTATTTGAATTTCAAGACCCCGGCAACGAATTGAATGCCCAACTTTTAAAATTATGTTTGCGGCAGCAGACGTGATCCCATAAGACGTTTTTGAGGCTTCCGACTAAAAACTGCTATAATGCATTGAAAGAGTTGAATGTTGGAATTGTAGATCAATAAATTTACTTATTTAAGCTGTACAGACAGAAAGTTGTCTTATAATGTTGGGGGATTACAATTTTTAAAATATATGATGGGTCCTAATTTACTTTACCAGACTCTCATAACTGATAACTTCCATGACAACCTTCTAGAGGTTCAGAAAACCACACATAAAATTAAAACACAGGCTCCTCGGAACGCCTCTGGATACGATGTCAGCTGGGTTTTTTCTTGATGAACGGGAAACGGTAGAACAGAGAGGTCTTTTGTTTTAGAATTCGTATAAAGACCTTCCATAATACATGCGGAAATGATTTTTGTTTCGTGGGATCGCACATTTTTTGTTACACATTTTTGGCTCGTAAACATTAATTTTTGTGCAATGAATGCACACATCAAATGGGAAATCCCGTGCTTAGTAAAATCAATTGGTCTCAGTTATGCTTTTCGGCTTATCTCAACCCGAGTGAGGATTCAGTTGTAAGTGTTGTAAGTTGAGTGTAATTCTCCAAAAAAACTAGAAAACATCGTGATTCGATGTTATTCTAAGTGCAACTAAGAGGAGTTACATGCGCTGCTGCAACGGTGCGCACATATGCTACATCCGTTCGGAAAAGCGGTTCGGCGAGCATAGCGGATCGCAGCCTCCTGATCACCCTCTCCGTTAGTACACAGAAGGATACGACCTAGGTAAGGTACAAGGTATCTGCGGATTCAAAATTTTTTAAGGTAAAAGGTTAACAGTTTTCCAAGTATAATGGATAAGCATTTAAATTTTATTTAAATAAAATGTAATATAAACTTGAGCCAATCAACTTCAAAGACAGTTGCGTTGAACAAAAACGATCAATATAAGCCGGAAATGTGATTAATGCCAAGTCAAGAAAACATTTACATTTCTTCACAAAAGACAGCATACCGGGCTAAAAAAGACCGGGTTGGTAATAAATCCTACTTTAAAACAAGAAAGGAAAGCTAACTTCATATGATGCATTCAGAATACTATTCGTCTTTGACTTTCAAAGTGAACGGTCGTGTTTTTTTTCTGCGCTTCGAATTTTGCATTTTGTTTTCGTTTATTCTCATCGGTGGGTTTAATCAAAACAATTTTAATTCTCGTCCGGTTTATTTAAACATAAATTTAAACTCCGTTCGCTTCGCGAGTGCACTTTGTATTTAATACTAATAAATTGTTTTAGTTTTTCGTAATTCCTATCTGTGTTTTCTTTTCTTATATCCCCGCCGTTTCTCTTTTGTGCATGCACTTTAACTTATTTACGCTCCCGCTCTCTTGCTCTCTTTGCTTTGAAAGTTCTAAGCGTGCAGTTTCTGCGCTCTTGCGGTACTTATAACTGCTCGCTTATAAATTTCAATTTCGCTTTCTTGGTACAGTGGTAAATAAATAAAATGAATAATAAAAATTTATTCTGCTTCTGCAAAAAATGCAGCCTCGTAATCAGGGCTGACCAGTCTAATATGACTTGCTGGCTGTGTGAAAATATGGTGCACACCAAGTGCGCCGGTTTTACTGGCCGGACAAGTGATGACCTTTCAAAGGGGCCCAATTTGCAGTTTTGTTGTGACGCTTGTGTCGAGGTTGCGAACGAGATGAAATCGTTCATGCGCCAAACTAAAGGCGGCCTGATGGGACTGATTAGCTGTTTCGGAGTGGCTAGATATAGTTTTCGCCGAGCTGATGATCTCCTATCTGCGCTGGACTCGCAGTTTAATAGTCGTAAGCTATTAGAAGAGTCCCCTAAGAGTTCCCCAAAAGGGGAACACCCCGCAACCGAAATCAAGAGAACAACAGAGCATTCCGGCGGATCAGCAGCTGATTTCAGCAAACCCTCAAATGTTGCTAAGATCAGCAGCTCAAAAAGATTCGGTATCCGAACAATCCGTTACAGAATGCATGCAACCAGGGACTTCTAAGAATTCCGATTTGTGCGGAGTGGTTTCACAATTAGTGGATCCACCTATCTCTCAGAATGTAGCATCACCACCACATGGGATTACTGAGTCCTGACAACCGGCTCAAGTTGGTTTTGCAGAAACAATGTCTGCTCCACCAAAATCCCTTTCAGTGGTTCCACTAAAAAAACAAATTTTCGTTTCTCGGCTTTCCCCTGATCAAACATCTTCTGATGTATTGTCTTATATACAAGACAAAACTAAAGCCGATTGTAATAGTGTAAAGGTGGAAAAGTTGAAGTTGTCTTATGCTAGAGACATTTCATCTTTCAAGATAACTGTCCCTAACGAGCTTTTTGGAGCCATATGCTCGGGCGACTTTTGGCCGGATAATATGGTTGTAAAAGAGTTCGAGGCTAAGATAAAGAAGAAGGGGCCCGTGGGAGTAAAACTTTCTAGTCGAGGCCATCCCAGTGTACCAATTTCAAAAAACTTACTTCTAACCTCCTTCTTTCCTATCAGAATGCAAGAGGTTTGCGTAGCAAACTCACTAAATTGTATTCTGATAGCCTTTCCTTTGCATCTCATATTATTGTGCTCACAGAAACCTGGTTAAACCGGAGATCTTTAGCTCCGAAGTTTTTCCAGGTAAGTACACAATATATAGGTATGACCGTCCCTCTAGACGGGGAGGAGGAGTCTTAATTGGAGTTGATTCAAACTTCCCGTCTGAGGAGTTATTTTTTAATGAATTCAATACCATTGAATTTATTTGTGTAAAGTTATCGCTTCCTTGTAACTTTATTATTGATGGCCTGCTTGACATATCTCTATCTCAAGTAAACCATGTTCGATATTCATTAGCTCGCCTACTTGATTTGTGTTTTGTATCAAATCCTGAAGGTGTGTTTCTGTCTAGAGTAGCACCACTCACGCAACCTGAAGATCCATATCACCCAACAATCGAACTTTCATTTGATACGGGTAGAGTTATAGAAGAAAAATCAGAAAAATCCAAACGAATGCATTGTTTTCGCAAGGCAGACTTTCTGAGGCTAAATAATTTTATTTCTGGCTTTAATTGGTCTGATCTTTACTTATGCAATAAACTCATTTTTTAATTCCTGTGTTCCGTGGTACTATCCGTCAACTTCCAATAAATCACCTTGGTTTAGCAAAGAGTTGACACACTTAAGAAATGTAAAGTCCAGACTTTTTAGGAAATATAAAAATACCGGTTCTCAATCTGTTTTTACTAGATATTTAAGTGCTCGGTCAAGATTTACCGTGCTTAATGCTCAGTGTTATAATAGCTACTTAAACCGTTGTAAGGTCCAGTTCTCTCAGGACCCGAAACAGTTTTATAATTTCGTCAACACCAAGCGTAAATCTAATTCTTTTCCTTCCTCGCTGTCGTTCGAAAACATGACGGGAACCACAGATCAGGCAATAGCCGATTTATTTGCCCAATTTTTTCAAACGACTTACTCTACTTTAGATTATTCATCACAGCCTTATTCTTATACCATATCCAAGTCAAACCCCATATTCTGTCCCACTTTAACAGAAAGCTCTCTTCTTTTGGATCTTCTTCGTATTAAGCCTGTTTATTCGCCAGGGCCCGATGGTATTCCTGGGTGCGTGCTTAGGTATTGCGCTAAGGCCCTGTGCAAACCTCTTCACAAGTTGTTTACCTTATCTCTAGAAACCTCCCAATTCCCAAATATTTGGAAGGAATCATTTGTTATTCCTCTTTTCAAAAAAGGTAACAAGTTAGAAGCCAGTAACTACAGAGGTATTTCTAAGTTGTCAGCTATTCCTGAGCTTTTTGAAAAAATTATTGCTCCTCATTTGCAGCACCTTTGCAGATCAATCATTCCGTGTCAACACGGATTTATTAAACGTAGATCCGTAATCACAAACCTTCTAGAGCTCACTACATTTGTGATAAAAGGCTTCAATAGTAGTTTTCAAACAGACGTCATTTACACTGACTTTAGTAAAGCATTTGACTCTGTAAAACACTTACATTATCAAAAACTTAACCTTTTAGGTTTTCCAGTTGATCTGCTTAAATGGATTTCAAGTTATCTGAATGGCAGGTCACAGAGGGTCCTTTTTAAAAATTAAATTTCTAAAATTCTCCGTGTTACCTCCGGTGTCCCACAAGGGAGCCATCTGGGTCCGTTACTTTTTACATTATTTATTAACGATCTTCCCTCAATTATAAGTCATTCTCGCGTACTTATGTACGCAGATGATGTTAAGTTGTGCCTGCAGTATAAGGACATTTCCTGCCATTTAGACTTGCAATCCGATCTAGATAATTTTCAAAACTGGTGCCGAGATAATTTACTAAATTTAAACGGTTCCAAGTGCAAGCTGATGACTTTTTATCGGGCCAATCCGATATACGCGACTTACACGTTAAGTGGCAGCTCTTTGGATAGAATAACTCTTGTAAACGATCTTGGCGTTCTCTTGAACCCTAAACTAAAATTTTCTAATCACATTTCGTCCATGGTTAATAAAGCCAGAGGAGTGCTTGGATTTATTAAAAGGTGGTCAAAATAATTCGATGATCCTTATTTGACTAAAACTTTATTTATTTCGCTAGTTCGTACGATTCTGGAGTATGGGTCTCCCGTCTGGAGTCCACAATACGGAATACATATTGGTCGTATTGAATCTGTACAAAAAAACTTCCTTCTTTTTGCTTACGGCGCCTAAACTGGGAGGCAAATCTTATCTTACCTTCTTATTCTAGTAGACTTCTTTTGATTAATTTACACTCCCTAGCCAACCGTAGAACGATGCTTGGTACTATCTTTATTTATAACCTTATACATAGTGATATTGACTGCCCTGACTTGTTAAGTCGGCTAAACTTTTCTGTGCCAAGTAGATTAACTAGAAATTATATTCCCCTAATTTTAAATCATTGTAAATCTAACTATGCCTTGCATGAGCCTTTCAGAGTATTATGTTCTGACTATAATAGGCTTTTTCCTGTAATATCAAATCTTGACTCTCTGCCGCTCCTAAAACGATTAATACTTGCTTCATTGGCACAAGATTGATCTAACTATTACTTTTTTTCCCGGACCTTTACCAAGGAGAGTCTTGAGACACTTATTCGTACTTTTTTTGAGTACATATTTAAGTTCAAAAGCCTCATATCATTTAAAAAAAATTATTTAAATTCATTATTTCATTAATCTGGAACGCTTTTATTGATTTAAAAAACTAACTTCTGACACATATCCTATCCTATCGCGCTGATCCAATTATAATAGAAGATCTATTCTACTACGCCAAGCGATTCTCAAGCCGTTTATTATACCCTTGCAGAGGGTATTATAATTTTGGTCAAAAGTGTGCAACGCATTGAAGGACACATCTCCGACCCTATAAAGTATATATATTCGTGATCAGAATCGCGTTCTGAGTTGATATAAGCATGTGCGTCTGTCCGTCTGTCTGTTTTTACGCGAACTAGTCTCTCAGTTTTAAAGATTTCGTATTGAAACATTGCACACACCCTTCGTTCCTTTGCACGCAGTCGGAACGGCCGGGATCGACTATAGATCAGAAATGCCATAACTGGTGTTTGTAAAGTTAGGAAGTTGATATTTTATCCGACCTACCAAATTTCAATATTTCTATATCTAATTTCTATATTCTATAGCTGCCATATATCTGAACGATTGGAAATGCCATAACTCACAGAATATCAACTTCGGCCCCGCCCCAAGTTAGCTTTCCTTTCTTGTTCTAAATGGTTTGGATATTTTACTTTTTACTGGAGGCTATTTTCTGTATTTTGTCTTTATTTAATATTCAGAGAAGCACCACAGAATAGTAGTAAGAGGGCTTCAGCATAGCACATTAAACAATGAAATTACTATCAAATTCAAAAAATTTGGCTTTGATGTTCTGCAGTTACATAACCCAAGGTCTAGGACAAACCGAGATGAAAAGCTCAAAATTTTCTTCATTAATATTAAGCCATGCACAAAAATCAATGATAAATATGATAAAACAACACTTTTCCGTCAAAAAGTGAGAATAGAAAGAATGCGCAAAACATCAGAAATCGCTCAATGCACACGTTGCCAAGAATATGGACATACAGCCAAGTACTGCCGTCGTCATCCTAACTGTGCTCGATGTGGTGAAAATCATCCGACAAAGCAATGCGTTCGTCCCCAAGATCAACAGCCCACCTGTATGCACTGTGGAGGGAATCATATGGGAAGCTACAAGGGTTGCAAAGAGCATCTTGAGCGTACCTTTGAACTAAATTCGACTCTGGACTCTAGAGAACACATTGAGAACGCAGTAGATATTCTCATTGAAAATATTTACAGAGCTGCTACTGCTTCAACGTCACTGCTCCTCGTCCCATAAGTTATGGCATTGTTCTTACAAAGGAGGCCAGAGAACTAATCACAAGAAAAAGGCCCCGTCCAATGTTCTGGTAGTGAACTAGCAAAAAATGATTTGGAGCAGGCCAATGCTTTCGGTCTTCATTTGGAGGAACGCTTCACTCCTTATGACTTTTCTTCGACAGTGCAGGCTAGAGAAACTCAATTGATATTGCAAACCCCATTCCAAATGTCATTGCCTATTAAGCCTATAAAGATTGAGGAGATAATTGATGTCATCCAAGTATTGCCGAAAAATAAAGCTTCGTGTATTGATAGGATTTGTCACGCTACGTTGAAAGCCTTGCCTACTAAATCGATAATTTATATAGCATTAATTTTTAATGCTATTCTAAGGGTCCAAGCGTTCCCAAAGCCTGGTAAACCAGAAACAGATCCTGAGTCGTATCGCCCCATAATCCTGCTCCCTGCAGGCTTGCTCAACGGTTCCGAGAAGTTATTAGACAAGATCATTTACTTCCGGACCACCAGTTTGGCTTCAGAGCAGGTTCACAGACTTGTCTTGCACATCCTGCAGGCTTTTGATAAGCTTGAATACTGCAATGCAGTTTTTATCGACATGCAGCAGGCTGTTGATAGAGTCTGGCATGACGGCTTGCTATGTAAGCTTAAAAAGATTTTACCTGCACCCTACTTTGTGCTCTTCAGGTCATATAGGGACACAGACTCGATCATATGTGAAATGAGAGCTGGGGTGCCGCAAGGCAGCGTGCTCGGGCCTATGCACTACTCATTGTACACCGCTGATATACCCAAGCCCAACGCTGACTATATGGAGGCTCCGTCAAAGGCATTAATAGCTACATACGGGGATGATATTGCGGTGCTCTACAGCTCAAAGGATCATGTAGAAGCTGGAAATGGTCTACAGATGTACCTGGACGCCCTGGCAAATTGGTGCAGGCGATGGAACTTAAAGGTGAATCCGCTGAAAACCGTCAACCCATGCCTCACATTGAGAAGTCTTTTAACGCCTCCTATTCAGATGAAAGGAGTAACCCTTGAGCAGCCGACCCACGCAAAATATCTGGGCATCACCCTAGACAAACGCCTTACTTGTGGACCACACCTGAAAGCTGTGAAAAAAAGTGCGGTCAAAGGACGCAACAATTGCGATGGCTGGTCAACATAAAGAGTACCATGTCACTGAGGGCAAAGAGAGCTGTGTATGTCTACAGTATAGCCCCAATATGGCTATACGGCATTCAAATATGGGGGATCGCATCCAAATCTTACTACAAGCAAGTCCAAGTGCTGCAAAACCATGCAATGAGGAATATAACGAATTGCCCTTGGTATGTGCGTGGGTCCACCCTCCACAGGGACCTAAATATCCAAACTGTGGAGCAGCAGATTGGCCTACACACCAGCAGGTAGAGAGACAGACTTCTTAGTCATCGGAACCGACTCGCAAGAAGACTCCTGCCAGCTAGACCGCTCAGACGGCTCAAGAGACTTGGGTTCGCTAAAACCATCAGACATCCATAAATATGATCTCCAATAAAATCCATTTGCTGAAGGCATGAGGTTTGGTTCAAATCCATATACAAAACTATATTGTTAAGGTACTTAATTGTACGGGTTCTATGTTTACAAATAAATAATATTACATTATATAAAATTGTTTTAAATGTTGAACAACGATCTTCTTTTCTTCATTACTAATAATTTTCAGTTTTCACTTAGTGTCTTATGGAATCTTTCTACATCTACCATTTTTGCTAGTTGTAATAGATATCTCTACACCTTGTGATTTCAACCAATTTTGTAATGCTATATGCATGAAAGCGGAATCTTTAGGTTCTTTGATTTCTTTCACTTTGTTGTTTTATCAAAGATTAAATAATTAAATATTCATTCGCTTAAAGAAATAACAAAAATGTATTTTGCACAAGGGCAAAACTTTACCATCCTATACAAAATAAAACTTTTTTTAGCATCTTTTAGGGGATGTTTTTGTTCCAGCGTATCCTCACTATCAACTTGCTTCATTATCAATTTTTTTAAGGTATTCACAAATATAACAACATTGAAAATCAATTTTTTTAAGGTATTCGCAAATATGACAACATTGAAAAATACATTTTCCAATCTCATACGTGTTAATATTCCGGTGTTAGTAGACATGTAGACTCATTCTGTAACTATAACTACTATAAAAATTTATACACTTACTTTTTATGTGGATGTAGGTGTGCAGCCAATTAATTAGAAAACCAACAACGCTTACGCGTTCCGTAAGAATGTCCTCCTTGGTACAATTTAAGCCTATGACACCCCAGTCGTCGACATTCATGCACTTGAAGTTATTGATGAAGTTTTCTTTGCCACGCTTATCTTGCGAAGTATCTTCGGTACCAAAGTTGTCCAGTATGGTATCGTTTTGGAAACCGTTAGTTTTGCCATCTACATGAACACCACCACTTTCAGTATGCGTGTTATTGTTTAAATATGCCATTATGCGGTTAAGAATGTGCAAAGACGAGAGAAGACTTTCTGCAAATAGTGATTAATCCAAATTGTTTTGGAAAATTAGTAAAAAATTAGTAAATCTGCAATAAATGTCGTAAATATTTTGAACGACTGGAAAGCTCTAAGAAACTATTCAAAAACCTAAATTTTCACATTTCCGTTTTCCTACTTTTTAAACCCTTGTATTATAATTTCAGTCAAAAGTTTGCAACGCAGTGAAAGAGACATTTCCTAGCCATGTTCATCTGTCAGTCCGTTTCTACGCAAACTAGTCCCTCAGTTTTAAAGCACTCTGCTTTATTGCAGGTAGTATCATATATCATATAGCTGCCATATAACTGAACGATCGGAAATGCCATAACTTTGGTGTTTTCAAAGTTAGGAAGTTGGGATTTTCAATGGGTGTTATTTTTGGCCAATCAATCCGACCTATTAAATTTTAAAAGGATCAGCGACTATATCCATATAACTGAACGATTGGAAATGCCATTTTTTGGTGTTTTTGAAGTTAGGAAGTTGTGAGTTTTTATTGTTTTATATTTGGCCAACCAATATAATTTACAGAGGTTTCTGCAAGGGTATATAAACTTCGGCTCCGCCCGAAATTAGCTTTCCTTTCTTGTTTATTTTTCTTTAAGCAAAGAACCATGTGCTCCTGTTTCGCTTTTCTGATCCGAAAGAGAAAACGTACGGCAGTACGGCTGCCAGGAGGAGGAAGTCTTGGGATACTATAACCTGCAAGGGTGTATGAATCCTTAGTGGTTTTCCAACTGTAACGACCTGATTCTTTATTTCTGCTCGCTACGTAAACGTGCGGCTAGCTCAGAGAGGTTGTGAGTTCGTTCCACCAAATTTATATTGAGTGACCGCCCGTGACCAAAGGATAACGCCAGAAATGATTAGGTTGGTGCTGGTTTATTGACTCTCTAAAATATAGCCTTATTGCTATTATTCTGCTGCCCGTTGTCGCTGTCTCCGGCTGCGTTGCTCCTGGCTCGCTGCTGCTCTGCTCCTGGCGTGCTGCTGCGTCGCTCCTGGCTTACCGCTGTGTGGCTTCGGCTTGCTGCTCCGGGTGACTGAGATCGGTACGACTCCACCAAAACCCTGGATGTTATGCGAGCTTCCCTACCGGGGCCGGCAAGGTGTATCGCCTAGCAGGTGAACCGAAGTTACGCCTTATCGCCTAGCCACCTTTATCGCCTGGCTTCCGGAGTTCAGCCTGGACTTTGTCGGCAAGGTGTATCGCCTAGCAGGTAGAACAAAGTTCTCCCTTATCGCCTAGCCACCTTTATCGCCTGACACCGCGCAAGGACTCCCTAAGCTTGACTTTACCACGACCTAGCACCGTTGGATCTCAGCGTTGTAGCCTCAGCCTTGTAGACTTGTCGTCGTTCGGCGTCTCGACTTTGCGATCTTGATCCTTGGGCACTTCGGTTTCGATGTTTACTTATTCCGCGTTCACGCACTCGCTCTGATTCTCGCACTCGTACTGTCCCGAGCTGCGCTTGCGCCGTCCTTTTTATAGGCGCTGTAGGTGCCGTTATTTCCCTCGGGTCCAAGGTCCACTGAGGTACCGTTAATTCACGGTGTGTCCTCTTTGGGCGGGTCCGAAGTCCGCCAATTTACCGTATGACCCCGTTGCCCTTGCCGGGCGCGGGTCCAAGGTCCATCGAGGTACCGTTAATTCACGGTGTGTCCTCTTTAGGCGGGTCCAAAGTTGCCCTTGCCATATGAGGGTCCAAGGTCCGAATGTTTCCCGTTTGACCTGGATGCCCTTCATTTCTCCGGTTTTCTCGCCTCCTCCGCTGTTGCTAGGCCGATCTCCTGCATAGAGATTTGTGGGGAGTTTATGACTCCTCACATTTCCCCCTTCCTTCGGAAACGTAATGAAAGTGGTGACTTTCCCCGCCCTTTATGTTTAGACTACTCGAATTCCCCGCCTGACTTGTGTGTTAGATGTTCCCCAGACAGTTCCCCGAAAGACTTAACCTTTGCCCAGACTGTTCTCCTAAAAGACTTTACCCGTACAGCTCCTTGAAAGACTTGAACTTTCCCGCGACTGTTTCCCTAAAAGACTTTTCCATGCAGCTCCTTGAAAGATTATTTCCCCAGACTGTTTCCCTGTTCCCCAGACAGTTCCCCGTTCCCCAGACAGTTCCCAGTTCCCCAGATAGTTCCCAGTTCCCATTTCCCAGACAGTTCCCAGTTCCCAAGACAGTTCCCAGTTCCCCTGCGTGGAATTCGAATTTTCCCGCCCAGACATTTCCCCAAACTAAAAGCCACCATTTCGCTTTCCCTCGGTCCGGCAACTCCCTAGAATCTCACCACGATCGCGTTTATCGATTGTGGGTTCCAGTGTTGCCATCGTCGTTGCCTTTTCGTTGTCTTAAGTTGCCATTTGAATTCTTGAACATAGAAATAACCAATTTTGTTAACTCATCGATCGCAACTATCGATCGACCGCCTATCTCGGCGCCCCCGTCCCTATTACCTATGTCCGGCAACCCATTATTCCAAAAGGTAAATAAACAAACCAGTTTGTCATTTTAAAACCATTAATGGCTTTTATTAGCCCCTCAGGACTCTCACTACCCCGTTTGATACCCTGATGCGGTAGCGGACACCGTCTACCACCAAGAGTTTGGCCCAGCGGCTGCTACGGGCTCTCTCCCGCTGCCTATTGGCCTCGGCTGCCACCCTGGGCGGCCACTCTTCCTCGGCCATCTCCTGCCAGTGGCTGCTGTCCGCCGAATGCTGGCGGCTCACCGGCCTGGGGTGGGGACCGCGGCTCCGGCACGACGTCAGCCTGGCGATTTTGGGCGGCCGCGCGGCTGGCCCTCCTGATGCCGGCCACACCCAGGGCCCCTTCTCCCAGCACTCCGGCTCCCCACCGAGCCGTTTTGCTGGCGACGGCGATGGCGTTGGCACCCACGGCGGCGGTGGAGGCGGAGGTGTCTCCGCTCCGTGCCGTGGTGCCTGGAATGGCCATGTTGCCTGCAGCGGTGACGGTGGTGGCGGTGGTGGTGCTGCTGCCCGGGGCGGCGACGGTGGTGGCGGTGGTGGTGTTGCTGCCCGGGGCGGCGACGGTGGTGGCGGTGGTGGAGGCGGTGGCGGTGCTGCTGCCCGGGGCGGCGACGATGGTGGCGGTGGCGGTGCTGCGGCCCGACGGCGGGGCGGGCGACGGTGGTGGCGGTGGCGGTGGAGGCTCTTGCAGCGGCGGCTGCTCCGGGGGGCCTGGCCGGGCCCATAACGCTGCCTCTTCGGCCTCAGCCTCGTCCAGCCGCTTCCGCCACTCCCTGGCTGCTGCGGCTGCCCGTGCCACCGCCCGCTGCCCGAATATTCGCCGCACCACCTCTGTCCGGGTTGCGAGTATGCGCACTGCCTCCTCCGGGTGGCCCGAGGGCGCTGCGTCGCCCAACCGGATCCGCCCGAATCCGGCTGCGGCCCTCCTTATGCGGCGGAATGCCATCCGTGCCTTTGCCGCCCGACGGGGCTCGTCCTCCTCGTCCGAGGAGACCTCCGGACTCACCGTCTCCGTCCCGGTGTCCTCCTTGTCTTCCCTCTTCCTCCTCGTCGGATGAGGACAGGTCGATGGTGGCCACCTCGGCCTCCTGCCCTGCCGGCCGGACGCCGGCCTCCTCCTCCTCCTCCAGCTCGATGTCGGTGATGCGCTCCTCGTCCTCCGATTTGGGGTTCGGCGACGGGGACCGCGACACCAGGGGGGACGCCAGCAGCTGGAGTGCGGAACCTGAGTCCCGCCTCCATCTCGCCGCTGGCTGTTGCCCGGTGCTGCCTCCCCGCCCTCTCCCCTCACCACGATCTTACTGTTGCTGCTGCTGCGTGTCTTCATCTTGGCGACCTGATTTTAATAGGCCCGTCTTGTGGCGCTCGCGCGCTGACGACACCTCGGTTTCCTATGTTTCCGGTTCCGTTATCCCCGGCGGCCTTTGGACTTTCCCTTGCTACGGGCTCCGACGGGTCCCTGCTTTGGTATGCGTTACCCGGTAACGGTATCCGCATCCTAAGACCCTCCCTCTCCCGCTCTCGCGCTCCTATTGCATCTGTGTGAGTTCGATACTGTGTATCGTCCTCTCCCTCTCTTCGGAGTCACAGTGCGCCCCTGCTAAGTCCGACTTCGATCCTTTGTTTTGGCCATCAATTACTTGTTTTTTTAATTGGCTAACGTGGGCGGTTTTTTCTTTGCCAGAATTTTCGTGCCGTAACTTGCATATCACCGGCGAATTAAAATTTATTATCTTAAACGGCCCATCGTACTTTGGTGCCAATTTTGCGGCGAATCCTTCTGCAGCCTTGGACAGATGGTGTTCCTTAGCCCAGACTGTGTCCCCGATGTTTGGCTTCCATGGGCGTCTACGGAGATTGTAGTGGCGTGCCTGATCCTGCGCTGCCTTTTCCATATTACGCCTCACCAGCTCGAAGATTTCTTTCAGCTTCTGTGCGTTCTCGGCCGGAGTTTGCGTTTCCCTTCCTGTGCCGATTGTTCCTTCGTCGTACAGTGCGCTGGGTAACCTAGGCTCTCTCCCTTGCGCAATAAAAGCAGGCGAATATCCTGTGGATTCAGCCACGCTCGTATTTACGGCCAACTGCAGTTCCGGCCACTTTTCGTCCCAAGTCCTCTGGTCTGCCCCGGTGAACTGGGCGATCATAGTTTTCACCGTCCTGTTGGCTCTCTCCGTCGGGTTTTCCTGGGGCGTGTATGGGGCCGTGAACTGGTGTCGGACGCCTAATTCACCCAGGAATTTTTTAAACGCCCTGCTGGTGAACTGAACGCCATTGTCTGTAATCAGTACCTTGGGTACGCCGTATCTTGCGAGGATCCGCTCGCGGATCGCCTTTTCCAGAGTTTCCGTCGTTGCCCTGCGCATTGGCACCATTTCGGTCCACTTGGAGAACCTATCTACCAGCACTAGTAGCATAGAATTCCCGTGTTTGGAGCGGGGCAGTGGTCCGACGAAATCTGCGCACACAGTGGCCCACGGCTCTTCCGGTACTTGGGTCAGCATTTTTCCGGCCGCCTGTAGTTGGCTTGGCTTATATCGTAGGCAGCTCTCGCAGTTTTGCACATATTTCCTTATGTCGCGGTGCATTCCCGGCCAATGGTATCTTGCTGCGACTCTGGCAATTGTTTTCCGACTGCCCATGTGGCCAGCTGTCGGTGAGTTGTGGTTCTCCGACATTACCCGCCGCCTGGACCCCGTTGGCACGCACAGCTTCCATGATGTGACATCCTCGTTGCCTGCTCTGTGCGGTATGTGGCGATATAGCTGGTCGGCTTCTGTCATGTAGTCTGGATATTTTTGGGGATTTTGGGAAATCTTGCTCCGCATATCCCTTATCCAGTTACACTCGCCGGTTTCCTTGTGCTGTTCCTGTGTTTTTACCCGTCGACACGTTTCTGGCAGTGGCTGTCGTGATAGTGCGTCTGCTACTATATTCAGCTGGCCCTTTCTGTACGCGATCTCAAAGTCATATTGCTGCAGTTCCAGCGCCCATCGTGCGATTCTTCCGGTTGGGCTCTCGATGCTATTCAACCACTTCAGTGCCATATGATCCGTGATCACTTTGAAGTGGTAGCCCTCCAAGTATGGCCTTAACTTGCGTATGGCCCACACAATTGCCAGGCATTCCTTCTCAGTCGCTGAGAAATTTCTTTCCGAACCATTCAGGGACCTACTGGAATACGAGATCACCCTCTCGCCTTGGTCGGAATTCTGTGTGAGAATAGCACCGAGCCCGTAATCGCTGGCGTCGGTCTGCAGCACAAATGTCTTTGTGAAATCTGGGCATGCTAAGATTGGGTCTGCGATTAGCCTGGCCTTGACAGCTTCAAACGCCTGTTGATGGTCCTCTGTCCATTCCCATTTTGTGCTTTTCCGGAGCAGGCTATTCAACGAATGCACCAACGTTGCAAAATCTGGCACAAAACGCCTGTACCACGACACCACTCCCAAATATTGTCGTAACTCCTTAACGTTGGTTGGGGGTTTTATTAAGGCACTTTTTCTGGGTCTGTTCCGATGCCTTGGTCTGTTATGCGATGCCCCAAGTATTGCAGTTCCTTTCTAAAAAACTTGCATTTTTCCGCATTTACTTTCAGGTTGGCAGCCCGTAGTCTCCTAAACACTTCCTTCAGGTTTTCCATATGCTCTTCGAGCGTTCGTCCGATGACGATAATGTCGTCCTGATACGCGAAGGCGTGCGGCATCATTTCTGGTCCAATGACCTGATCCAATGCCCGCTGGAATGTTGCCGACGCGGAGTGTAGGCCAAATGGCATCACCTTCCATTGGAACAGGCCCTTCCCTGGTACAGTAAACGCCGTGTACTGCCTGCTGTCTGCCTCCAAGGGGATCTGCCAGTAACCGTCCTTTAGATCGAGACTGCTGATGTACTTCGCCTCCCGCAGCTGGTCCAGGATGTAATTTATCATCGGCATCGGGTATGCGTCCTTTACGGACCTCGCGTTTATTTGCCGGAAATCCACACACAGCCTCCACTTTCCAGTCTTCTTTCTCACCATGACTATTGGTGAGCTGTAGGGACTCCTGGACGGCTCGATACATCCTTTTTCCAGCAGCTCGTCTACCTTGGCATTTATCTCACCCTGCATTTTTGGATTTTTAGGGTAGTACCGTTGTTTGACTGGTTGGTCGTCCTTCATGGTGATCCTATGTACGGCCACGTTGGATGTTCCCTTTATTCCTTCCAGTTCGTCCAACTCGGCTTTTAAAAATCCCCTCCACATCCTTTTCCGCAAATCTTTTGGGTGTTTCAACTATTGCCACTGACAGTTTCTCCTCCAGCCATCCTCCTCGTCTATTCTTTGCCGGTATCGACGCGCTGTGTCCTGCGCACTCGACTTCGGCCCCGATTCTGGTGAGGAAATTCCATCCCAACACCAGGGCGTCGATCAGTCCTGGTAAAATCAGCAGCTCCATTGAAATTGTTTTCGTGCCCAGTCCAATTTTGGTCTCCAGCTGTGATCTTATTTCCCCGCAGCGACCGTCTGCCATCCGTACTTGCCTTCTCGTGGGTCCGACCCTTCCTGCCGCCTGCAGCCTGTCCGCCAGCTCTTCGCTGATGAAACTCGCCGTGGCGCCGGTATCCACCGTGGCCTTAATTTTACTTTCACCTATGAGCACCGTGGCGGACAGTTGCATTTCTTCCGCCTGCAGGTCGCCCATTAATTTCGAGAGGCAGCACCTTGCGATCCCTGGCCGCCCCTCGGAGGCTGGGGTCGCTGGGCGTTTCCCGACCCGGAACAGCACTGAACCGTCCGAACTCCTATTTTTCCGCATCGCCAGCAGAACGTAAGCCGTTGGTTTCGGCATTCCTTCGCCCAGTGGTCTGGACCCCCGCATCTGCGGCAGGCCTGGGTAGGATTTGCCACGTATCCGCCGCGATTGTTTGCTGGTTCGTGGCCGCGCGGCGTACTTCGTGGTTGTGCGTCCGGGTCCTCCTGGCACCGCCTGCACACCGCACCCTGGTCTGATCTTGGCCTTGGTACTGGGTGGCTCTGCCCTTGCTGCTTGCGGGGATTGTTTTCCAGCTCGAATTTCTCCCGCTGCTGGTCGAGCTCCTCAAATTCGTCTGCCAGCGCCATCAATGTATCCAAATTTCGACATTCATATGGGCGAACGAACATTCGGAGTGCCGGCGTGCTGTTCTCTTTTATCCTCTCCAGCGTTTCTTTGGTCGACATATTCAGTGGCCGCATCAGGGTCTGCATGTCCACCATAAAATCTTTGAAGCTCTCCCCGTAGGCTTGCTTCCTCTGTCTGACCTGGTCCGCCAGCTTCGCCATGTATCCTCGGGGCAGAAAGTAATTTTGGAAGCTGTATATGAAGTCTCCCCAGGTCTCCCAGTGCCGATTGTTGGCGATGAACCACTTCAAGGCTCTGCCTTGGAGCAGCTCCGGCATTGCTCGTGGGATCTGGTTTATGTCGAGACCGTAAGTCACGACTGACCACTCTACTTGCTCCAAAAATTCCAGCGGCTTGTCGTTTCCGTCGTAGCGGAAATTCCACTCCCGGACCTGCTTGGCCACCTTCGCGTAGTCCTGCGTGTGCGTCCTGGAACTCTCCTTTCTTTCCCGGCTATTTTCCCGCTGCCGGCTTGCGTGGCTTGCGATGCTCGACACATCCAAGCTCGCTATCAGGCCCTCGGCACTTGCGGTTGTGATTTTGAATTTTGGCGTGGGCATTTTCCGGAATTTCTTTTCCAGGCCCGTTACCAAATCGGCGATGTCTGGCTCCTCTGCCGTCTGGTCGACGAAGTCTCCCAGAGTCTTCCTCATCGAATCGACTGAGCCCTCCAGTTCTATTCCCAGAACTTGGCTCACCTCGTCGAAGTCCTCCTTCCTGAGATTATAAATCCAGGACTTCCCCATCTCGGAACTTTTGTTTCCTTGGTCAGGACAATCACTCTTGGGCGCCAGATGTAACGACCTGATTCTTTATTTCTGCTCGCTACGTAAACGTGCGGCTAGCTCAGAGAGGTTGTGAGTTCGTTCCACCAAATTTATATTGAGTGACCGCCCGTGACCAAAGGATAACGCCAGAAATGATTAGGTTGGTGCTGGTTTATTGATTCTCTAAAATATAGCCTTATTGCTATTATTCTGCTGCCCGTTGTCGCTGTCTCCTGCTGCGTTGCTCCTGGCTCGCTGCTGCTCTGCTCCTGGCGTGCTGCTGCGTCGCTCCTGGCTTACCGCTGTGTTGCTTCGGCTTGCTGCTCCGGGTGACTGAGATCGGGACGGCTCCACCAAAACCCTGGATGTTATGCGAGCTTCCCTACCGGGGCCGGCAAGGTGTATCGCCTAGCAGGTGAACCGAAGTTACGCCTTATCGCCTAGCCACCTTTATCGCCTGGCTTCCGGAGTTCAGCCTGGACTTTGTCGGCAAGGTGTATCGCCTAGCAGGTAGAACAAAGTTCTCCCTTATCGCCTAGCCACCTTTATCGCCTGACACCGCGCAAGGACTCCCTAAGTTTGATTTTACCACGACCTAGCACCGTTGGATCTCAGCGTTGTAGCCTCAGCCTTGTAGACTTGTCGTCGTTCGGCGTCTCGACTTTGCGATCTTGATCCTTGGGCACTTCGGTTTCGATGTTTACTTATTCCGCGTTCACGCACTCGCTCTGATTCTCGCACTCGTACTGTCCCGAGCTGCGCTTGCGCCGTCCTTTTTATAGGCGCTGTAGGTGCCGTTATTTCCCTCGGGTCCAAGGTCCACTGAGGTACCGTTAATTCACGGTGTGTCCTCTTTGGGCGGGTCCGAAGTCCGCCAATTTACCGTATGACCCCGTTGCCCTTGCCGGGCGCGGGTCCAAGGTCCATCGAGGTACCGTTAATTCACGGTGTGTCCTCTTTAGGCGGGTCCGAAGTCCGCCAATTCACCGTATGACCTCGTTGCCCTTGCCATATGAGGGTCCAAGGTCCGAATGTTTCCCGTTTGACCTGGATGCCCTTCATTTCTCCGGTTTTCTCGCCTCCTCCGCTGTTGCTAGGCCGATCTCCTGCATCGAGATTTGTGGGGAGTTTATGACTCCTCACACAACTTAGTGGTTTTCGAAGACTGAGAATTGTTGTTCGAAGAATGGGGTTTTCAGATTAAACGGCTACAATTTTTGCTTTAAAACTTTCCCACTTTCAAACCTCTCGCTTACATCTAAAAATATAAACATAGGATTATTAAAAAACAAGAAAGGAAGCAAGCTTCAGCAAGTCAAAGTTTATATACCCTTGAAGTTATTACAAAACGACAACTTTTCGATTTCTATGCCTATGCCACTAATAACAATGAAGCTATGTCGATTTTGCGCTGCATTTTGCCTTCGTTTCTATGGCAGCTATATGATATATGATAAAGCGGAATTCTTATATCGTAAATAATTACTAAAGCTCAATGGAGTATTTTGATGAATAGAAAAACAGCAAAATAAAGTTGTTTAAATTTTTTTTTTAATTTTTAGATTTTTCTATGGGAGCCATATGAACAATATGTCCGATTTTAATTTAATTAAAACCATAATTCCATAATATTTAAATATTACCAACTAAAAAATAAAAAACAACAAAGTAATAATTTTTTTGAATTGTTTTTTCAGATTGTTCCTATGTTCCTATACAGAATAGACAGAATAACTCCTGCTGTACGTTCTGGAGTCCTTAAGGATCCAAAAGTAAAGTTTTTTATTTTTATTTAGTTATGCTTATAAAATAATTAATCTGAAATCAACCGTGTCGTGTCAAAAAAAAACATGACAATAGTCCTTTTTTGACCGATTACAGTTAAAAGTTTGCAACGCAGTAAAGGAGACATTTCCGACCCTATAAAATATATATAAAGTCGATCTAGCCATGTCCTTGCAGAGGGTATTATAATTTTGGTCAAAAGTGTGCAACGCAGTGAAGGAGTCATCTCCGACCCTATAAAGTATATATATTCTTGATCAGGATCAACTCCTGAGTTGATATAAGCATGTCCGTCTGTCTGTCCGTCTGTCTGTTTCTACGCGAACTAGTCTCTCAGTTTTAAAGATGTCGAATTGAAACTTTGCACACACCCTTCGTCCCTTTGCACGCAGTATATAAATTGGAACGGCCGGGATCGGCCGACTATATCCTATAGCTGGCATATAACTGATTGATCGGAAATGCCATAACTTTGGTGTTTGTAAAGTTAGGAAGTTGGGATTTTCTATGGGTTTTATTTTTATTTTGCCATATAACGACATATTAAAATTTATTTTTAATGTTTGGTCCATTGCAATGGATACAAGGACATATATAGTGATATGAGTTTCTGACAATATTTTTAAAATTTTGTTGGATCAATTTGTAGGTGGCAAGAAATTTAAATTAAAATATTGTTAAAATATGCAATGAGAAATTCATCAAGACCTAAGAATTTAGCTAGTAGCTTAGGTTGTGCAATCGCCCTCCTTGCTGTATTACAGCTACAATATGTATATGGATTTATACATATCGGTGCAAAAATGGAGCAAAAAAGCTTAATAAAATTAGTTTATATACACTTTGCACTTTAATGACAGATAGTTACTTTTTGGCACAAGTTGGCACAAAATTTGTTATAATCCACAACAGACGGGTTAGCAGGTTAGCTTTTTTCTACTCTTGGACAACACCAATAAACGCCACAAAGAACACATTATCAAACATGAACAAAGTCTTTTTTAATACAAATATTCTACATACCTTTGTCTTTCGTTTCTATAATTTTAGTGAAAATTTCTTAAACCACAACAATATTGGCACGCTCGCAAGTAAACTAAATCTTTCCCGCGCTTTTTAGTTTTGCACGAATGCAATCAGACAACTGACTTTGAAGGGCTGCCAAAATTTCAGGGATGCATTAAAACAATTAAAATATTTTGATTTATTTTAGTCAAAGTATATACTATTCAAATTTTATTATTAAAATATGTTTACTTGCTATGAAAAATTTGAACTTTCGTCGAAAAATCGGCTCGCTGGCCCAATGTGCATTGAGAAAGTTTTCCCTTAATGCCTAGAACAAATATTCATTCTTACTTTTACTAGTTGGACTATTTCCACACTTGCCTTTACAGACTGGATCCAAAGCGTCTTACTTTTACTAGTTGGGCCATTACACATTCTTACTCTTATTAGTTGGAACATTTCCACTCTTGCCTTTATTGGATAGAGCCTACATGTGTCACTTCCAATATTTGAACCATTACACCTTTTTACTTTCACTGCTGGGACATTTCTACTCTTTTCCCTATTGACTGGACCTAGAAAACATATTACAACCTTCAAATTCTCCATAGATAAGTTTTATTTCAATTTTGTATGAATTTTAGAAATCGGTCGCCATATTGAATTCACCATTTTGAATACTAAAAATCCGATGTCAGATTTGTGTTCAGATACCCTAAAAACCCCTGAATGACAAGTTTAATGTGAATTTAAGCACTTTTTTAATACTTCTTCCGCCATGTTGGAACACAACAAAAATCCCATGTAATAAAATTCCATGTATAATTATAAAAATTCGATATGATTTTTCGAAATCAGTTGCCATATTGGATCGGCCATTTTGAATATTAAAAATCTGATGTCAGATTTGTGTTCAGCGACCCTAAAAACCCCACAGTGAAGTTTTAAGTGAATTCAATCACATTTTTTTAGTTTTACCGGATTGGTTTTATTGGATCCGCCATTTTCAATTTTTTATTCTGCCACTCAGAATATGAAAATAGATTAACTAAATTTTTTTATTTCAGTTAAGACCAATTATGGGGGCGGGGGTCTTAAATTCAGTTGTTCTGTGCTTGTTTTAAATAGGGATGTCGAAAATATATCAAAATACCGATATATCGATGATATTTTTTTAACAAAAATATTATCATAGCGATATTTTTTTAGGCCGAAATATCGAATATCGATATTATTTGTAAACGATATTTTGGTCCTTTCTAATGGTTGGTCACTTTAAAGCCTAAGCCCACGCCGACAAAACTCAAACTTCAAGTCAAAACTTAAAATGAGCGCAAAAAAGTATTTCACTGAATTCGAATCAAACTCAGCAAAGTGCACATTGTGTTTTAAATTTATTAAAACAAGAAAGGAAAGCTAACTTCGCGCGGAGTCGAAGTTGATATACCCTTCCAGAATACTCTGTAAATTATATTCTCCAAAATTATTCATATGATGCATTCTTAATACTCATAAAAAATCACAACTTTCTAACTTTAAAAACATCAAAGTTATGGCATTTCCAATCGTTCAGTTATATGGCAGCTATAGGATATAGTCGGCCGATCCTTATGAAGTTTGGTAGGTTGGATTGATTGGCCAAAAATAAAACCCATAGAAAATCCAAACTTCCTATCTTAACAAACACCAAAGTTATGGCATTTCCGATCAATCAGTTATATGGCAGCTATAGGATATAGTCGGCCGATCCCGGCCGTTCCGACATACATATATACTGCGCGCAAAGAGAAATAAGGGTGTGTGCAAAGTTTCAATTCGATAGCTTTAAAACTGAGAGACTAGTTTGCGTAGAAACAGACAGACGGACATGGCTATATCAACTCAGGAGGTGATCCTGATCCTCTGCAAGGGTATAACAAGTGGAAACACAACTAACTTAGCATCACACTTAAAAAATAAGCACATGGATGCTTTTCAAAAATGTTCAAAGGTAAGTAAATGCAAAAAGCATTCAAGAATATGAAAAATAGTCAAGCTTCGTTCTTGGCAGAAAATCAGAAAGGTAAACAAATTTAAATATATGTAATTTATTATATATTCAATATTTTAAACAGCAAAAGAAAAAAACATAACTGACTCCTTAATACAAATGATTTTTAAAGACAATAGCCTGTTAGATGTGTTGAAAAAGAGGGCCTGAAAGGCTTTGCTAAAACATGCGTTCCGAACTACAAACTACCAAGTCGATCGAAGGTAAGTGTTTGGTAAAATATAATATGAACTTTATACCTTTTTGGGCGTACATGTGCACACTTATTTGTATTTATACATATGTATAAGTATATTTTTTTTATAAATTAGTTTGATAGTTGTTGACAGTGGGTAAGATATAAATTATGTATATCTGTGTTAAAATTAATTATTTAATTAATGCATGTCCATCTGACAGTCTATTTCTACACAAACTGTTTTCCTTTTGGAAATTATAAAGTCAAAATTGGCAGGTTTACTATATGTATGGGGATCTTACATCTATCTTAGTTAAACTTTATTTAAATAGTTTGTGAAGTAATAGGATAATTAATAATAATAATTTGGGGGGTCAAATTAATTTTTATAATGAGCTTTATTCAGATATAATTTTTTTAGTTATGAGATTTGTTTGTAGGTTACAAATTTGATCTCCGAAAAGTACACACATTGTATGGAGAAGGTGAAAGGGTATTGTAAAGATGTGAATCACTTTTCCTTTACCTGTGATGGCGTAACCATCACGAACTCTACAAGATCCTTCTTAACAATAATGGTACATTTTGTAAAAGAAAATCGTCTGCAATCTGTATGTCTACAGGCTGCTAGGATCAGCCAGGTTTGTTTACCATAAAAGAGTTAACATTGTTTTTGTGTGTTTTTATACCCTTGCAGAGGGTATTATAATTTTGGTCAAAAGTGTGCAACGCAGTGAAGGAGGCATCTCCGACCCTATAAAGTATATATATTCTTGATCAGGATCACCTCCTGAGTTGATATAGCCATGTCCGTCTGTCCGTCTGTCTGTCCGTCTGTCTGTTTCTACGCAAACTAGTCTCTCAGTTTTAAAGCTATCGAATTGAAACTTTGCACACACCCTTCTTTCCTTTGCACGCAGTATATAAGTCGGAACGGCCGGGATCGGCCGACTATATCCTATAGCTGCCATATAACTGATTGATCGGAAATGCCATAACTTTGGTGTTTGTAAAGTTAGAAAGTTGGGATTTTCTATGGGTTTTATATTTGGCCAATCAATCCGACCTACCAAATTTCATAAGGATCGGCCGACTATATCCTATAGCTGCCATATAACTGATTGATCGGAAATGCCATAACTTTGGTGTTTGTTAAGATAGGAAGTTGGGATTTTCTATGGGTTTTATTTTTGGCCAATCAATCCAACCTACCAAACTTCATAAGGATCGGCGGACTATATCCTATAGCTGCCATATAACTGAACGATTGGAAATGCCATAACTTTGGTGTTTTTAAAGTTAGGAAGTTTGGATTTTTTATGAGTATTAAGAATGCATCATAGGAATAATTTTAGAGAATATAATTATAGAGTATTCTGCAAGGGTATATCAACTTCGGCTCCGCCCGAAGTTAGCTTTCCTTTCTTGTTTCAATTTAATATTGTGTTCAATGTTTAGAATAACTATTAACTTAGCATTGTGTTTGTCTCCTCTCTGTGTTTTAGCCAATCCTACCAATCCTTTGCAGAGCTCTGCAAAGGGTATTTCAATTTTACTTGATTTTCTAATATTTTCTAATCATTTTTATACCCGTTACTCGTAGAGTAAAAGGGTATATTGTATTCGTGCAAAAGTATGTAACAGCTAGAAGGAAGCGTTTCCGACCCTATAAAGTATATATATTCTTGATCAGGATCACTAGCCGAGTCGATCTAGCCATGTCCGTCTGTCCGTCTGTCCGTCTCTCCGTCTGTCTGTCTGTCTGAACGCTGAGATCTCGGAAACTATAAAAGCTAGAAGATTGACATTTTGCATGTAGATTTAAGAAGTTCCTACGCAGCGCAAGTTTGTTTCAAAATGGTGCCACGCCCCCTTTAACGCCCACAATCGCTTGTATACAATTTTAAAAATTTAAATATTTCGGAAAAGTAAAAATGCAGTTTTATTGTGTTTATCAATACCTATCGAAATGTAGAAGAAATTTTTCAAATCGGACCATTCGTTAAGAAGTTATGCGTGATCAAAGTTTCTATCTCCATCTCCCTCGCACTCCCTTTACCTGAGTAACGGGTATCTGATAGTCGGGGCACCCGACTATAGCGTTCTCTCTTGTTCTTTATTTAGTCTCACACCAGCGAATATATTTCGACACTTCTGGAAGGCGCTTGCAATGAATTCGGTATTAAAGCATATAAAAGAAGGACATTAACTACGGACAATGCAAATAACATGATAGCTGCATCGAAATTGTTTCTGGGAAATAATAATCACGTTCCGTGTTTTGCGCACACGATTAATTTGGCAGTTGACGATTCTGTTAAGAATATTCAATCTTTTTCCATGGTCTTAGATAAAGTCAAACGGATTGTTATGCATTTTAAACACAGCTCAGCTTCAATGGACGCACTAAGGAAATGCCAAATGGACGAAGACGTGCCAGAAGGTCGCATCAAAACTCTAATCCAAAGTGTGGATACACGCTGGAACTCATGCCTCGACATGCTCAACTCCTTTGTTATGCTCGCCGACAACGTAGCGTTCGTCCTTCTGAGCAGGCGGAGCTCAATGAAAACACCGCAAATGCTAACACTAGCAGAGTTAAACGTTTGCCGTGATTTTTGCAACGTTCTCTTACCTTTCAAAGAAGCCACGGAAAAAGTGAGCTGTGATACATACGTGACTGTAAGCTTGGTAATTCCCATGATCTGCATGATGTTGAAAAAAGTGAAAGATGCGAAAACACATTCGGAGGAGGGTGTGCGAACCGAGGAAACAGTTCTAGAAATTTCCGAAAAACGTCTAAAAGATTTGCTAACGAACAAGATTTTGATGAAAGCTACCATGCTAGACCCAAGATTCAAGAAAATGTACTTTGATTCGCCAATACATGTAATGGAAGTAAGTCGATCAATCTTAAAGGAAATGAGGAATACCCACCAAGAAGAGATGCCTTTTTTGATGACGAAATGGAATTCGCAATCCATGACTCAATAGCATCTAGTGAAAATGACAGTTTTTTGAATTTGCATAACAAAACCATACAACTTCGTAATTGCGAATCGGACAACGCCGAAGAAAAAGAAATGAAACTTTTTTTTAGCATGCCGAATGCTAGTTGGCAAACAGATCCATTGGAATTCTGGAACGCTCAAAAGCAAACTATGCCAAATCTAGCAGCAGTTGCGTTAGCTTGCCTTATTACTCCTGGAAGTTCAGTTGCATCTGAAAGATTGGCCTCTGCCATAAAATGTGTGGTTTGCGACGCCCGCAGTCAGATGACGGACCAGCATATAACCGAGCGAGTCTTTTTAAAGTCTTTAAGTACAGATTTTTATTTGTAATTTACTTATATGCCTACTTTAAAAATGTGTAATTAGATTTAAGTCGACGTCTGAATGAATGTTTATTTTACTTGAATTTCTTTATATTATTGTTTTTATTAAATGAATGATTATATTTTCTGAAAGTTTAGATTGTTGACAATGTTTATGCAAAAACTTTTGAAAAAATATTTTATAGTTTTTAAGGTGTGGCTGTTTCCCTTAAACGCCTTTTTTTTAAAGAGCCTTGCGGTGATAATTCCCCAGGACGAATGGGTCAACTGATACCGAAATAAATCAAATATTTCATTAGCTTAAAGTAGTATCCTGTACTTGAACGAACGTTTTTAAAATTTTGTTTTTTTTTTGTGCATACGGGAACGTTTAATGCAAAAAATGACGTTTTTGGACGCAAAAATTCTTACAAAACTATCTATTTCGGCGAAATTAAAATTTTTACATGAAAAAACGATCGTTCAAGTACTAATAAAATTCATTACGAACATTAAAAAAAAAATTGAAGAAAATCGGTTCAGTAGTTTTTTGCCAATCCATATCACCGCAAAGTCATTTTTAAAAACAAGAGAGAACGCTATAGTCGAGTGCCTCGACTATTAGATACCCGTTACTCAGCTAAACAAGTTTAGATTTTGCATTAACATAATGTGAATTAGAGTGACCACAGGAAAAAAGGACAAAAAGTTCAAATTATCAATTTGAATTCGGCGATCTCAGCTTTACAGCACGAGCATCAGCACCAGCGCTGCTTTAGCGCAGGCAGCTTTTGTCCTGCACCAACATACATACATACGCCATTGTTTGACTCAGACCTCCAATTTGGCTAACTTGATTTGATTTGCATAGTTCTTGGGATATAGTTCGGTATTGACAAATTAAAACCATCGCAATTTCCTTTAATAGAAATCCTTATCGAGAATTAACGTTGACTCTGTTGAGCACCTTGGCCAGCTGTTCCAAAGTCATCCGTTAGATGGCGCCATGAAAAGCGGAAATGTAGGCGCTAGCCAGTCTTAAGCGTGGCAAACTTTTATTAGTCCAATCGATAGGTATTGACGAAACAAATACATATCAATTAAATTTTTTTTTTTTTAAAAGCATCAAAATTGTGGCCACAGCTTGTGGCTTGTGGGCGTCAGAAGGGGCGTGGCACCCTTTTGAAACAAACTTGCGCTGCGTAGGAACTCCTCAAATCTACATGCAAAATGTCAATCTTCTAGCTTTTATAGTTTCCGAGATCTCAGCGTTCATACGGACAGACAGACAGACGGACGGACAGACGGACATGGCTAGATCGACTCGGCTAGTGATCCTGAACAAGAATATATATACTTTATAGGGTCGGAAACGCTTCCTTCTACCTGTTACATACTTTTACTCTACGAGTAACGGGTATAAAAACCATTTCGAGATATTCGCGTTTAAAGTTTCAAGTTTGGGGTTGGGCGGGTACGAGGCGCGCGGTTAGGAGCGCTGTAACTTTTTTTCTACTGCTCAAATCTCTATGAAAATTTTGGGAAATATTCTCAAGAAGTTGTTCTTTAAGATAAAGCAAAAAAAAAAATTTTCGATTTTTTGAAAATGAAAAAGGTATATACCCCCTTAAAGCAACATGTTAAGGGTGCTGTGCGCTGTGAATTTTAAATGAGCAGCCTGTGATGTCCTCTCCCATTAAAATATATATATTTTGAAAAAATATGAAATATCATCGATATATCGATATTTTAAATTGATATTTTCAATTATCATTTTGATACTTTTTTAAAAACCAAATATCATCGATACGATATTTTTATAAAAATTCGACAACCCTAGTTTTAAAAACATTTTGCTTGTCTTAAAGACAAAACTGATAATTGATTTTTAACGATTAGTGTGTGTTCCGATTGCTTACAATAAAATAAAAATCTTAAAAAAGTATTTAAGAATATAAACTTTATTTTTGAAAGAAATCTTACAGTGTAGGGATGGTGAGGTTCCTTAAATGCTATTTGATATGTGGCCTACTAATTCAGGCAGACTTCTTGACCATTGTAGCGAGACCCATGCAGAGTAGACAGTAAGATGGCCAAACAAACCAATTTGTATCTTTTAAATTCTCTGGACTCCATTTCGTCAAACTCCAAAACTATACTGCTGGCTCCCAAAGCTAAAGCTAAGTCCCATTACTTCTTACTTTCTCAAACACAAAGACACTATAAGTCCATACAAAGAAGGAAAGCACTCATCTTCATAAATTTATCCTTTGAAACGTTTGTTTATTGTGCATCCATGGCAAACTTCACATTTTAAAGCAAACAATTTTCGACTGTTAACCTTTACTTTTTTGGTATAATGTAAAACTTATGTAATGTAAACTAAGCGCACTCGAAAATGATTTTACCAATCAATATTAAACTATTAATACCCTTTTTTTATAGAATTTTATTCCTTGCTGTTCGGAATAGAGGCGTTAGATAATTTTAATACCCCTGATCACATACTTTCTTTGAGTTTTGTCTTACCGGCTTTATAAAATATGGAACATTCATTTTTCTGCATAAGATCATTGTCTTTGCATAAATAAATTTAAAATTGTATGCCTCTAATATAATCAATAAAATAAACTCTCCTAGTTTTAATTTGTCAAGTTCCAAAAGGCATTTCATTATATCTGCCAAGCATTGTTGAACTCCTACCAAATAGACATGTAATTATCATCTCCTTGAAATTAGTTTGGAAGTTTAGTTTAGCCCAGGGTCAGGGCCACCCTAGTACAACCTTGTCTAATTGACATTAGCTGGACACTATAAGTCGCATACAACCCTGGGAGACCTGTGCCGATACAACCTCCCAGGATAGAAACCAATATTGCTAGGAAGTGACGAGGTCGAGGAATCTCACAAGAAGCTAGTGTAACAAGACACGCCTAGAACTACGCTAAAATTCACTCCTCTCTTTGGGGAATAGAGTTATATGAAATGTATATTGATTTAATTAAACGATGTCAGATAAATGGTAAAATTCCTTGGACTATATTTATACCCTTGCAGAGGGTATTATAATTTTGGTCAAATGTGTGCAACGCAGTGAAGGAGGCATCTCCGACCCTATAAAGTATATATATTCTTGATCAGGATCACCTCCTGAGTTGATATAGCCATGTCCGTCTGTCCGTCTGTCTGTCCGTCTGTCTGTTTCTACGCAAACTAGTCTCTCAGTTTTAAAGCTATCGAATTGAAACTTTGCACACACCCTTCTTTCCTTTGCACGCAGTATATAAGTCGGAACGGCCGGGATCGGCCGACTATATCCTATAGCTGCCATATAACTGATTGATCGGAAATGCCATAACTTTGGTGTTTGTTAAGTTAGAAAGTTGGGATTTTCTACAGGTTTTATATTTGGCCAATCAATCCGACCTACCAAATTTCATAAGGATCGGCCGACTATATCCTATAGCTGCCATATAACTGATTGATCGGAAATGCCATAACTTTGGTGTTTGTAAAGTTAGAAAGTTGGGATTTTCTACAGGTTTTATATTTGGCCAATCAATCCGACCTACCAAATTTCAAAAGGATCGGCCGACTATATCCTATAGCTGCCATATAACTGAACGATTGGGAATGCCATAACTTTGGTGTTTTTAAAGTTAGGAAGTTTGGATTTTTTATGAGTATTAAGAATGCATCATAGGAATAATTTTGGAGAATATAATTATAGAGTATTCTGCAAGGGTATATCAACTTCGGCTCCGCCCGAAGTTAGCTTTCCTTTCTTGTTTTAATTAAAATAGAGATGAAATGAGGCACCTGAGGGAGGATCGGTCTGATCATGTGTGTACCTTAGAGAGGAACGGATTTACATTCTTATAGTTTGGTTGATTCTTACAATACTAAATTTTAAGAATATAAATCTATATATATAAAACTGTTCATTGAAAACTAAGAATCAACGCACATCCTAAACTAATTAAATGACCCTATTAAAATTGTTTACCATTGAATTCTTATAACACTAAACTGTTTTGCTAAGATTTATTTTGGCCACAAACATGCCCCCATTTTCTTCCAGTGGCAAAAAACCCCCAATTTCTATAAAAAAAATCTGGACGCTAAACGCGTTAATCAATCGATGCGAATTTTTGCCAAAATTTAGTCCTCTACATAATAAAGATTCTATTTAATTTAATATTGGATATTTTAATGTTTACTTATTTTTTATCGATTTTTGAAAATTTATGAATCTTCCTCATTTTTCCTAAAGGCAAAAAAACACTGATCTAAGTCAATTAGCAATATTAAAATTTATCGAGGGAATCCTAATACTTTAAGGATTCATATGGTGGTTTTACAGAAGCTCTAGGTCAATTCTAAAAAAAGTTACATTAGCCTAAAGTAGGAATAATAATTCCAACAAATTATACACAAGCATTGAACACCGAATGCATTCTCTCGCAGTGTCTCTCTCTCTCTACTACAATAATTAAGCGGCGGCTGATTTCGATTTCTTTTTAAAACTTAAAATTAAAAACTTAAAACTAAATTAAACTTAACAATAAATTAACAATAAATTAAAATTAAATTATACCAGCAACACACACGAATAAACTCCGTCAAAGCGTTCAAGCCGCTGGGCTTTGGGAAAACGGCAGGGGACAGTCATCATCCCTAAAGATTATAAAATGAAAGACCGATTTTTAAAGGGATACGGCCACAGCCCAAACCGTAAGAGCAAGAGCAGCCAAATTTTTTCACAGTATTCCATTGGGGGCGTGGGCGCCCACTAAGATCCGATATGTCCCCCCAGTGGCCCCAAACAGCTCCAACATCCATTATTCTGAGCAAAAAAAAGTTGATGTATTTAAGCTTAACTTCTAAAGTGGTTGGAATTTCGATATTTGGTCTTTTCCGAATTTTAGGTTTTGAAAAGGCCTAATTAGAAATCTAAAAGAATTTTCGATATCCCCCATAATTTGGGGGCTACATTTAAAATAAACTTTTCGATTTAAAAAATCTAAACCGCTGCTCCGATCAAGATGATTTTTCGCTCAATAGTTATTCTATGGCCCAAATGCTTAAGTTTAATTTTTCAAGTTTTTAACATTTTTTTAAGTATTTTTAACGAATTTATTTAGATTTTCTAAGTTATTGCGTTGCATTTTGCGGCAACCTGTCAAGAGAGCGAAACCCAGAGAGCGGATGCCAAGAGAGCGACGGCCGAGAGAGCAACAGCCAAGAAAACTGATGAGGGGGAGGGGTAGTGCTGCAGGGAAAGGGGAGGGGAAAGAGGCAATTTAAGTTAAATTTGTTTTGGATTTTAAAAACTTAAGGCAGGCTTGCACCTTGTTGGCGCCCAAAACCTGATTTTTTTCTGGAATTTATTTCTTGGAAAGTATGGTTTTTTCCTCATTTTTTCGTTACTCATTATTTTTTTAAATAAACAATTTTTAATATTTTTAAAAGATCCTAGTCTATGCCATGCACATACTTCTGAGGAACATGTATAAAAAATTTCATGACGATTGCTCAATTTTTGCGGCTTGTACGACTTCCGCCAACTCGGAAAACATGGTTTCGAGAAAAACGCGTTTGAAAATTTGCACTATACTGGCAACGCGCTTGACACCGGTCCACCAAACGGCCGATAACTTTCGTAATTCAAGAGATTTCGACTTGAAATTTTGGGAGAGTAAAATTGAAACATGTATGTATCCGAAACTGCAAAAAAAAAAAATTGATTTTTTTGACCTCACAAGGTGCAAGCCTGCCTTAAACTGCTGCTCCGATCAATATGATTTTCGATCAGTAGTCAGTCCTGTGGCTCAAATGCTTAGGTTTTATTTTTCATTTTGTAGCAGAAGTAAGAGCCTTATTTAATTTCCACCATGGAAGAAAATAGAAAATTACTACAAATTCTGTAAGCAAAGCCAAAATGTTTCCAAGTTAAATATTAATCTTAAGATTCGAACTTTTGACCAAATACGTATGTACATATGTATATTTGGAAATGTTTTGATTTGCTTATATGTACAATACATGTACATACATACAATGTGTGTGTATGTTTCTATTCGAAAGTAGATAATGTGCTTAAATACAAATAAAATGATTTATTATACCCGTTTATCGATCAAATGTGGAATCTTAAAATAATACGTTACTTTGCTGTTTTTGTATTGGATGCCAATCTTTTACTGTGTGTACAAAGGTTTTCGTTTCATTCAAAACAAGAAATTTGAAAATAACAAATTCCAATTTACAAACAAGTATACATATTTGTGCGCAAATTAAAATTGCATTGATAACATTGTAACTGATAAAAAGTATACAAGCTCACGACTTTTAGTTGGATCACTTTCATTTATTATATAGCTCTGCCAGTATCCTTCTGATTCTCTGTCTTGAAGGATCTTCTACAAAGGTTGTTAACACAAAGGTTTTCAAAAAACGCGCAAATAAGAAATAAGAAAGTCCTGACAACCCAATTTCCTAACTCCAAACTAATATTAAGCGAACGAGCAAAAAGTCGTATACAATACAATTTTACAAAGCGTTGGGGCTGAGATGGGTGAAATATTTTTTTTGGAGCTGTAATGCTGTTCATTACCCTGTTGAATTTTTAAATTCTTTGAATCCTCCAGGAATTCCTCAGCATAATCTGTCTCTTAGGATTGGAGCACCCGTAATGTTATTGCGAAATTTGAGTCCCCCAAAGTTATGCAATGTGACACGATTGCAGATAAAAGGTCTTCATAAGAATGTAATCGAAGCAACAGTATTTACGGGGTGCGCGAAGGCGAAAACAGTGTTTATACCCAGGATCCCATTAATACCATCCAGTCTGCCGTTTAAGTTTAAAAGGCTACAATTCCCTCTAAAAGTTTGCTTTGCAATAACTATAAATAAATCGCAGGGGTAGACTTTGAAGCTGGCTGGACTAGATCTTAGAGAAGATATCTTCTCTCATGGACAATTTTATGTCGCATGCTCTAGAGTTAGCTCTGCTAGTAGCCTTATTATTCTCGCTCCTGAAGGATCTTCTAAAAATGTTGTTTACACAGAGGTTTTAAAGTAATCATATTAATTAACATTATTAAACCTAGAAAGTTTCAGTGGAATAGGTCTAATTGAAGATACCACATTAAAAAAAACGCGCCAATTTCTCTACCTGGAAATGGGAAAGTCTTGACAACCGTACTCAAAACTAATTTTAAGAGAACGAAGTCGCGCCGGGTACAGCTAGTCTCTATATATAAAGCTATCAGTAAGAAAACTGGGAATCAACGCACAGCCAAAACCACTGGTTAACAATATTAATATGCATTTTTATTACATTCTAATAACTTTAAACTGATTTGCTAAGATTTATTGGGGCTCCCCAAGTGGCCCCAATTTTTCCAACTGGAAAAAATTTTTCTTTCAAAAATTCTGGACGCTAAACCGTTTAACCAATCGAATCCGTGTTTTCGCCCAAAAATAGTTTAAGACATTATAAATGTTTAATAAATGTTTACCGCTTAGATTTAAGGCTTTTTACTGTTTTTAACACCCGTTCTAAAATTACAATTTAGCCAAAAATATCTTCAAACGTCGAAAAATGGCACTTCTAAAATGAGTATAAAAAATTCCTTCGTAAAGTTTTTCCTTAAGCTTTAACAATTCATTTGATGGTTTCACCAAAGCTCCAGCTATCTTCAAAACAAAGAAACTAAGCAAAAGGTCGATCTATTATCGAATTTAAGTGTCTCCATAAGAATCATATGTTTTTCTGCCTGTCAACAAATGATTCCGTCTCCCTCCCTCTCCCTCTGCCTTGCATTTCCCTGCTCTTCTTTAAAAATATAAAATGAGCTTTAAACCGGTTTTAATTTCTGTAGACTGTAGAATTCAGTTTATAGTTATTGGTGACCCACCCCCCACCAAAGTGCCCCAAACTCATTCAATTAAAAAATGAAACGTTAAACCAATCGATACCGTGTTTTCGCTAAAAAATAGTTAAAAGCATAATAAATGTTTAAAAAATATGACGGCTTCAATTTTTAACTTTTTACTATTTTTAATACCCGATTAAAAAGTAGCCGTCTTATCCAGCATACGCTTGCATATATATATCTCCATCTCTTTTCCACCCCCTGACTCTGCTTTATGATTGTCATTTATTTCTTCGAAATACCAGGTTTCAGTGGATACGTTTGTTCCCAGGGATGTGGATAAGGCAGTATTAATTTTCGGAGCCGAAAGGTGCGGATTTTTCCTGTTTTCTTCGAGGATTTTCCTCTCTTCCCTGCAGGTTAATGATTTTGGACGGCCAGAACGGGGTAGATTTTCCAGGGAATTTCTTGATTTCAGTCAAGAAATGAGACTCCTTATGGTTGACGGACTTCTATCGAACATCTCACAAATATATTTAATAGATCGACCCTCATTATGGAGGTGTAAAATAATTTTTTTTTGTGAAAAGTTTATTCCATTCCCTTTGGCATTTTGCTAGAGATTTACACCATAAATGTCGCCAAAGGTTTGTGTTTTTCCCCGAATTCAGTCTTTAAAATAGAAACGCAACCAAAATGCCAAAAAAAATAATGCGCTAACCCCAAAAAATACTAAAATATAAAAAAATCGTATGTGCAACGAATACTTTTGTGAGCATGCAAAACGGTTTATATTTATATTTTTGTCCATATCTTTTTATGGAAATCGTTTTCTGTTTGGTTTTTTTCGCCATATGCTTCACAAAATATATATATTTGGAAACATAAGCCATTTTTTACCATTTTAAAATGGTTACTTATTTAAAATTGGCATTTTTCAGTTAACCCTCTTTGCAACGAATACTGTGTCTCACTGTATAAAGCTATCAGTAAGAAAACTGGGAATCAACGCACAGCCAAAAACACTGGCTAACAATATTAACATGTATTTTTATTACATTCTAATAACTTTAAACTAATTTGCTAAGATTTATTGAGGCTCCCCAAGTGGCCCCAATCGCTTCCAATTGGAAAAATGGTCAATTTTCCTTTCAAAAATTCTGGACGCTAAACGGTTTAATCAATCGAATCCGTGTTTTCGCCCAAAAATAGTTTAAGACATTATAAATGTTTAAAAAATTTGACCGCTTAGATTTAAGGCTTTTTACTGTTTCTAACACCCGTTCTAAAATTACAATTTAGCCAAAAATATCTCCAAACGTCGAAAAATTGCACTTCTAAACTGAGTATCAAAAATTCCTTCGGTAAAGTTTTTCCTTAAGCTTCAACGATTCATTTGATGGTTTTACCAAAGCTCTAGCTATCTTCTAAACAAAAAAACTAAGCAAAAAGTCGATCTATTATCGAATTTAAGTGCTCTTTACAGGTTTTGCTGCCAGAATACTCAAAAGACGTTTTTTTAGCGAAAATCTTGATAGTTTAGTAAAAATATACCATTCAAATTGTTTTGTTGCGGTGTTTATTTTTACAGTGTTCTGCCACGCGCTGTTAGGAAACATAAGAGCGGGATCGTAGTAGATAGAGAGAGAGGAAAGAGTGTAGCAAGTGCGCAAAAGAAAAAGTTAACGGGGAAACTTTCAATTTGGTCAGAGTCGTATCAAGAAAATTTCTTTGCATAACCGTGTATTTTGGTGTATAACCGTATGTGAGCAATAATATTATTATATTCGTTCGCCTTTCTCGGAATTTTAATTTTTTCTATAGAATGTGTAAATTTGTTGATATTTTTGATGTTAACTTAAAAATTTGGTGAGTTATGCCAGTTAGTTTCGTTTTATACTATTCTTAATAAGTAAAGTCATAAATGATTTACATTTAAATGAATATTTTGTTATATATTAATTATGTGCAGTTGTGATATACCAATTAGCATACTTGCATTTTGTACATATACAAATGCGCTTTTGTAGTTTTTAATTTTCCCTGCAGTACCGTTTATCACCTTTTAATCGCTTTTTCATCACCAAAAATTCATCACTGCTGATTAATCATTGATGAATCTTCATACAAATTAGTGATGAATTTTACATTGGCATGTCCTAGGAGTTAATCAGTGATAAATTCATCACTCTTTAATCAGTAATTCATCACCCTTTTTTCAGTTTTTCATCACTCTTTAATCAGTAATTCATCACTCCACTCCATTTTGTCAGCCCATTTTATGGGGAGAGAGACAGAGTAAGAGAGGGAGATGGAAATTTTTCTGCGTTTCCTACGATCGGGGACTGAAAGTTTCGGCTCTGCCTGCGTCGCACTCGGCTCTGCCGACTTTGCCATTGCCTCTGCCGGCGTCGCAGTCCGCTGCTGATTAAACGGTGATGAATTTTTGTAGTGATGAATTTCGGAACTGCAGGGTTATTATTCGATATAGACATTGCATAAATTGCACTATTTAAAAAATATTGTCTTAATATTTAAGAGCTTCCTGTATGGAGACAGGTATAATGCAAACATAAGACATCGTAAGCGAAGCTGCGGGCATTCTGCTAGTAATATATAAAAATCGACCCTATTCTTGAACCAAGTCCTCAAGTTCATTAGACAGAACGGACTCTCGGGCGATTTAAAGTCGTGTCCGTTATAAAGGCATATAATAATTATGTCTGCGAAACTGAAGCTTGAGTATTTTGATGAGTCCGTGGTTGTGCAGGCAATAAATTTAAAATTTGTTTCGAAATTTGAATTTCAAGACCCGAGAATATGGAGTACAACATCATTTGATTTATACTCAAAATTGACAATAAAAGCTTAACGTTTGCATCACATCAGTATCAACAATCAGCTTCCGATCTCTATGATAATAACGAGCCACTAAAAGCAGGTACAGTGAGCAGATCAAAGAATTTGGATATGAGGCAAAGACGTGCTTCCATCAACGAGGTGTTAGAAGGGTTCGCCAATTTTGCTCTCGTCTAAAGCAGCGCCGATTGCGAAATGCGAGTCATCGCAAGCCTGTTTAAGTTCAGATTTAAGACCAGGAAATTACAGCAGCGTGTAATTCAAAGCTGTAATAAGCTTTGGTGTCCACTCCGTTTTTCGTTTTCAAATCGGAGTGACTGATTCTATCTTTTTTTTTTATTTAACTTTGCTTTTATTTATTGAAGCTTCACTTAATTTTGAGACTAACAATAAGTTTACGAGTCTTAACATTAAAATTTAACTAACAGTATAATAAGACTGCATTCTGGTTGCGCGTCCCTCAAGTCGGTCGCTGGGTGGGTATGTCATTGCGACGAAGGCGTGATTGGTTGATCAACCTTGTAAGACCTCTCGCCGGGTGGTTAGGGTGCAACGATAGCTTGGTAAAGTACTTTTCCTTCTGTTCTGCAATCACTTCTTTGACTGGTAGAATGTTTAAGTCGCGATGTATGTTTTCGTTGCGAACGTACCACGGTGCCCCGGTGATTGTTCTCAAGATCTTCGACTGAGCTCGCTGGACTATGTCAATATTGCTATTGCTGGCATTCCCCCATAACTGAGAGCCGTACATCCATAAAGATTTTAGTACCGAGTTATACAGCAGCACTTTATATTCAAGACTAAGGGGAGACCGAGCGTTGATAAGCCAATGAAGGCTACTGGCTTTTAGCTTTAGGTGTGTTCTTTTGGCTTCAATGTGCCGGCGCCATGTGAGTCTTCTGTCGAGGTGTACTCCTAGATATGTCACTTCGTTTGCTTGCGGGAGTAGAGTATGGTTTAACATGAGCGGGCAGTTTTGCCTGTTCAGGGTGAACGTAACGTGCTTGCATTTTTGTTCGTTTACTTTCATTCGCCAGTCTGCCACTTTTCAACATCGACCAGATAAAGAGCTAGCTGCGCAGTTGCTTGCATCGGGCATTTTGAGCGGCTGAGAATGGCTGTATCATCAGCAAACGTAGATGTTGTTAGTCGTGTGCTTGTTGGGATGTCTGCTTTATAGAGGACATATAATGTTGGCCCAAGCACGCTTCCTTGAGGAACTCCAGCTCCAGCATCGAACAGCAAATTTTCTGTCGTAGAGGTAAGACTCTAAAAGCTTATGGGTGTTGTAGGGGAGCATTGTCTTGATCTTGTACATAAGACCTTCTAGCCAAACTCTATCAAATGCTTGAGAGACGTCTAAAAATATGGCAGTACAGTACTCTCGTTTTTCGAACGCGTTCCGAATTTCTGATGTTATCCGGTTTACCTGCTCAATTGTTCCGTGCTTTTCACGAAACCCAAATTGATGTGACGGAATTCCTTCCTGGATTCTTAGGTATGTGTTTATCCGAGTAAATACGCATTTTTCAAAGAGTTTAGATAAGCATGAGAGTAGGAATTGTGTGTTCTTTTCCTGGCTTTGCTATCATTATTATAATCGACTTTTTCCATCTCACTGGAAAGTGGCCAAGTTTTGCGATGGCATTAAAAAGCTGGGTGATAGTGCAAACGGCGCAATATGGGAGCTCAATAATCATTTTGGGAGTTGATTTTTGATGATGTTAACGATTTCGTTTGGGCGAAACTCAATTGGTTCATGTTGAAACTGAGGCTGATGTGGTAAAGTCGGCAAGGTGAACGCACTAGTGGCAGGATTTGGTTGGAAGACATTTTTAAGGTGGTTGGCAAACGTGCTGGCTCTGTCTGCATCGCTGCGCGCCCAGCCGCCTGTGGGATTTCTAATAGGCATCACGGTTACTTTCGGTGAGCTTAGAGTAGGGTGAGCTCTCCATAATGAGTGGTTTGTACTTGATGTTGACAATTGCTCTATGTAGCGTCGGTGGACATGTGCTTCTTCTTGCTATAAAGCTTTTGTGAGTTGACGTGAGGCATATTTTAAGCTTTGCCTAGCAGATGGCGATCTGTGGAGTTGCCACTCTCGACGTAAGCTGTATTTGTTTTCCTTTTGGAGTCACGAGACGTGATCCCCAGTGTGTCCTTGGCATTGTATTCCCCTGCTGCTATGAAGTGGTCTCCTAGTGAGTTGAAAAACTGCATAAACTCAAGCGAGGGGGGCAGTATACGGCGGCTAGTGTAAGTTGGTTGCCAGTATTTATTTGTATATTTATAGATGTGGCCTGTAGGTAATTTTTAGCAAATTTGTTATGATAGTGGTGCTTAATACGGCTTCTGATTGGAATTCCAGTCCCACCATGTGCTTTACCATCTGGATGATTTGTTCCGTAGAATGAATAACCGTGTAGTTGAAAATTGTATTTGTTAGTAAGGTGTGTTTCTGAAAGCAGCATTACGTCGATATGGTTGTTGAGTAGGAATTGAGCTAGCTCAAGATTATGCTGTGAGACGTCGTTAGCGTTCCACGTAGATATCCTTAGGGAAGTCATTATTTGGATTGTTGTGAAACCAGCATTTGAATCAATAGATTTTGGTTTCGCATTAAATCTTGCATAGTTGTGCGCAAAAACGACATAAACTCCGTAAGGCTTTGCTGCAGGTATATCATATCTTCAAAGTTGCTTTTTGACTGCTCCGGGAATTGTTGCTGCTGAGCCGTGTTCGGTTCTTGGTATGCTGATTGCAGAAATTAACTTTTTGAGACAGGTTAGCCAGTCCTAATTTTAAAGCGTTTGCGTAAGTCACATTTTTATCAGAGTTTAAGGGTCCTAGTGAGGATCTGGCTGCAGTCGAGAAAAAGACTTCAGGGTTTGATCTGGAAGCTGTCATCTGTTTATTTTGGGTGCGGGCGGCAGTTCCTCTCTGGTGGATGCGACTTTTCAGCTCCTTATAAACAGGGCAGCCTCTGTAGTTAGCAGTGTGATTGCCAGCGCAGTTGCCGCACTTTTTCGAGTTGCAGTCATCTTTGCTCGCTGGGCAGTGTGCGGAGTCATGAAGATCTCCACAAACTACACACACCGGGCGCAGCTTACAGTATGACCTTGTATGCCCATATTCTTGGCAGTTCGCACATTGTATCGGGCCATTGCGTTTGTGCGGTTCCTCAACTGTAATTCTGCGGTGCAGCAGGAACTGAAGATTTTAAATGGGGTGCACTTTGTATTTCTTTAGGGGCTTATTTTCTGGTTCGAGCTCAACCTTAAAGAGTGGCTGCGGCTTTCTATCCCTGTTAAGGATGTTGAAGACTGTCTTAGTGTTCAATCTCTTCTCTTGAAGCGCCTTTGTTATCTCTGCAGACGTTACGTCGGACTCTATGCCCTTAAGTACGACTTGCAGGCCCTTGCTACTTTTTAGCTGATACGTGTAAAAGTTCTTTTTATTCTCGGAAAGATATTTCGATAATACTCTCTAATTATCTTCAGACTTCATTTGAATCTTTGTTTCTTGGATGTTGCCCTTTACTAGGGTATTATGTGGAAGTTATCCTTTCCAATAAGATCAATAATTTTGTTGACAAGAACATTGGAACTTTCTCGAATATAAATAGGCGGAGGTTTTGGCTTCCTTTTCTCGACTTCAGTGGATTCGGCCGCCTCAACGTCATAGGCGTATTCCAAGATTTTAAATCGGTTTGAGTTCATGGGCGTTTCTATTCCAGCTAGGCTAGCATTGTTACGGGTTATTTTGCGTTGAGAATTTAGAGGGCTCAGCTTCCTTTTGATTTGGATGTAGCGATCCATACCAGCCTGCACAGCCGGCTTAGCACATTCATTGGTTTTGTTCTGTTTTTCGGGCAGCGCAGCGGCAGACGTATTAATATTTCCGCTGCTAGCTGATTATGTCATTAAACGCGTCGATACGGTTGCAGTTGTTGTTGTAGTTACAGTTGACATTGTTAAAGAAATTGCGGTGCTAGTTACTGCTGATGAGCTTAGGTTATTGCATACCTGCATTGGAGCACTTTCAGCGCTCTTTGGCCGCAGAGACGTCGATGGTAGCGAGTGGGAGCAAAAACGCGCTCTCTCGCTCGCTACGTTTAAGAACTCGGTCAAGTTGGGGGTAATTGCCCGCGCTTGATCAGAGCTTGCATTATTTTCGGTTGCTTTAAAAGAGAAGTACGCGTTATTTCTTTGTACTGAGAGCCGTCTCTCGTCTTGCTCACGTTGACGTTGTGTGCGAACGTCGTTCAGACTCATTGTATTCGTGGTAAAGTTAATTAGAGTTTTAAGTGTTAAGTTTTATATTAATTAAATGACCAATCAATATAAACATTCGCGGAGCACAATAAATACACGTCTGCATGCGACGACGGTGTAAGTCCTCTGCACAAAGGATGCTTTGTACTGGTCGGCGATAATTTTTCAATGTACGGACGCTGCGGAAACTCTTATTCATGCTTTAGGGTTTTGTAACTCTGCGGGTTGCTTCGTTAAAAAGTTGCTTCGAATGCGTACATCTTCTGGATTGCTAAACTCGTCATAGGCGTCGTTATTCACAAACAAGTATTTCGATTTGCAGATTAGTTTTGTATTGGTTGCTACGGACAATTGTCTCTTCCGGTGTTGAGATTTTGGCTAGTCCCAAAAGTTGCATTTCTATTGCAGGTTGTATATAAGTCGGAACGAGCCAGATCGGGCGATTATATCATATAGCTCACATAGGAAAAATCGAAAAAAATTCAAATAAATTATAAGCTTGTTGTTTTTTAAAATTTTTTTTGTTGTTCTTTTAGATTTGGTAATATTTAAATATTATGTAATTACGGTTTAATTTAATTAAAATCGGACAACAATATCATATAGATACCATAGAAACGATGGCTAAATTGTTTCTTTTTTTCTTTGTTTTCTTTGTTTTTTGTTTTATTTTATTTAATGAAATGGTTTTGTAATAACTGCATGGGTATATAAACTTCGGCTTGCCGAAGTTTGCTTCCTTTCTTGTTTTTTTTTTTTGAGATGCTATTCGTAATCTACGATGAATTGCGCCAGTATATGTATGTCGTGGTGCGGTTTATGACGGGTAAAGAGGCTAAATGTTTTGAAAAACTTAATGTTAAACTAAGCAATTCACGAGAACAAATCCAAAATTTGTACAATGAGTACATAGCCGCGAAAAGACACCTAGCAGAATCCAGAAGTAAGATATTGAGCAAGAACGAAGGGGAATTATGAAAAACTATTAAAAACAATGCAGTGAAGCTTGGAAATAAGATTCAATGAAAAGAGTTCGACGCCGCCCAGGGACGCAGTGAAGTCTTTAAGTCTTTAGTTTTTTTTATGTTCATTTGACATAAAAGGTATTTTGTAAGGAATGCTTTCTCGGCCTGGGTACAGATCTCAGTCGGATCCAAGAGTCCTTTACAAGAAATTTGTAAGTCACCAAGACACCGGACTAGAGAATTCCTCTCCACAGGCGGATAATTTTGATGGGGAGTCTGCACCGAAGGTTTTTATTTGTGTCGAGGGAAACGTGGACGTGTGACAGCCATAGCTGCTCAGGCTTTTTACTTGAATGTTC
Source organism: Drosophila rhopaloa (assembly GCF_018152115.1). Lineage (NCBI taxonomy): Eukaryota > Metazoa > Arthropoda > Insecta > Diptera > Drosophilidae > Drosophila > Drosophila rhopaloa. Next base: position 12,478,394 of record NW_025335034.1, on the reverse strand, counting down.
TTTATTTCTATTGCCTTGGTGCATATGGGTAACGATCGCTCAGCTATGCCGGCAGAGACGCTGGCAAAGCTGCGGTCAACGCTTATGTATAAATGTGTAAGGCTGACGGAGGGTCGCCGCGGAAGGGAAAGGTACTATGTTCACTTGGTGTCACAGCGGTCGCGCATGCCAATTATGCTGAATCTGCAATGTCTACTCCTAGTGCCCTCAAGAGTGGTCATATTACCGTGCACTGTGGGAACTGCTTGGGTTGTAGATTTGTATGTAAATATTGTGGCCAAGTGCTACAATATGTTTGTACGTATATTAATGCATAACCCTGAGTACAGTGTGCATTCGACATGTGAACATACTACATCTCCCTCCTTTTGAAAAATAACATAATTCTATGGAGTTATTTTCTTAGTATATGTATATAAATATAAATGAACATTTTTATTTTATTTAAAAAATTTTTTTTTTTTTTATTATTATTATATATATTTTTTTTGTTCGAATCAGAATTTGTTATTTTGAATGAAAAGATAATAATTTTTTTTTGTATCTATTGCCCATTGTAATAATGGTTCTTATTTTATGTATGGCCATACATGATATATATATAAGAGAATTAAAGTGATTATGAAGTAAACATTTTTAGCCTATCCTTATGTACTGTTTGTTTCTTATTTTTATTATTTGAAATTAATATGTTATCTTTATACCCTAGCAGAGGGTATTATAATTTTGGTCAAAAGTCTGCAACGCAGTGATAGAAACATATCCGACCCTACAAAGTATATATGTATATTCTTGATCAGGATCGTGCCCTGACTTGAAATAAGCATGTCCGTCTGTCTGTCCGTCTGTCTGTTTCTACGCGAACTAGTCTCTCAGCACGCAGTAAATAAGACGGAACGGCCGGGATTGGCCGACTATATTCTATAGCCGTCATACAACTGATTGATCGGAAATGCCATAACTTTGGTGTTTGTAAAGTTAGGAAGTTGGTATTTTCTATGGGTTTTATCAATCCGACCTACCAAATTTCATAAGGATCGGCTGACTATATCCTATAGCTGCCGTATAACTGAACGATTGGAAATGCCATAACATTGGTGTTTTTAAAGTTAGGAAGTTGGTATTTTTTATGAGTATTATGAATGCGTCATATGAATAATTTTGGAGAATATAATTTACAGAATATTCTGCCAGGGTATATCAACTTCGGATCCGCCAGAAGTTAGCTTTCCTTGTTTTCTGTTTTCATTTTTCAATAAAACCTGATCTCCTATTTTTAAATCAAAATCTAAAGTATTTTTGTCATAGTTAATTTTTTTTTTCTGCTTATGAGATTCTAACATTAATCTAGCTCTCTTAAATGATTGTTCTAGTCTAAACCTAGATTCTTTAGCATAGTCCTCTATATTATATAGTGGTTTTATTTTGTCTATACTATTGAAATGTTGAAACTAACTCATATGGACAATAGTCATGTGCCATAGATGGTGTTGTGTTGAAACAATATACGAAGTATTGGAGCCACACACACACCGCACTTCAGAATAAAATCTTCGAATATAGCTTTTGCTACTATTTTTGCGTTTTTGTTTTGAATTCGTATTGCCACAAGGTATTTAGTTAAGTCGCAGATTAGGGTTACTGGACGAAACGTATCCACAATTATCCTGTCAAAAGCCATTTGTGGCGTTTCAGTAATAGTCAATGGTGTTGTTGTTTTTTTTTTTTTTTTTTTTTTTGCGCGGAGTCCCACGGCCCACTTACCCGCCCAACCGACCGAGGGGCGCAGCCGTGAATCGTACGGCACGATTCGCGATAAGATAGACGCGAGATAGGAAAATAAAGGTAAAGGTCCGGGAAAAAAAGTAATAGTTAGATCAATCTTGTGCCAATGAAGCAAGTATTAATCGTTTTAGGAGCGGCAGAGAGTCAAGATTTGATATTACAGGAAAAAGTCTATTATAGTCAGAACATAATACTCTGAAAGGCTCATGCAAGGCATAGTTAGATCTACAATGATTTAAAGCTAGGGGAATATAATTTCTAGTTAATCTACTTGGCACAGAAAAGTTTAGCCGACTTAACAAGTCGGGGCAGTCAATATCACCATGTATAAGGTTATAAATAGAGATAGTACCAAGCATCGTTCTACGGTTGGCTAGGGATGGAAAGTTAATGCTTGTTTTTGTATGTTTTGTTGTTTTTGATTTTTGGCAACTTGGGCATTTTGAAATATCTCTGGTCATATTTTTCCAGTACTAATGTCTTTTTATTTGTGGTAATGTTCTAGCTATGCTTGTATGACCTCCTTGCATTGGATCGTCATGGAATGTAAACAGTAATGGTTCTTTCACTTTATAATTATTTGATAATAGGGTCACCGGCTTCAGTAGCGCTACTCTTAAAGATTGTAATTTTTTATTGCCCATTATTTTTAAAAATTATATTGAGATTGTCTTGGTCTGAGGAACTTGTGAGCCGCCTAGCTGGGGCGACCGAGCGGGTCGCAGGTTGCGGATAGCGGACGACCTCACTCGAGGCCAACTGCGAATAAGCTGGCGGTGGAAATCAAACACGGAATCGTGGACGGAAACCCCAGCAAATAAGCAGTCCCGGACAACCAGCGGGTATCTTGCAACGAGGCAGTACCGACGATGCGATTTGTTCAGCCGCATCTAAACAGTTGCTTTACACAAACCCAATATCCCCCACACACCACCTACCCACTTCCTCTCCCAAACAACATCTCACTCCGGGCCGGACTACGGTGTAACTCGGACCGTGCCAAGAGTCAGCCTTGCTGGGGGCCCGGATCAACAACTAGCTCAGTCTCAAACGGTGGGCTCAGGGAGATGGCGACCCCCTGTTCTATCTACCGCCTTACCCGGGTACCGCGGATCTCTGCCCGGGCGGACCTTTCCCCTTCTCCGCAGCTCGTGGGACCAACTATGGAAGCAACAAATAAAAACACAAACAAAAAAACGGAGACGGGAACTCCACAAAAACCCGGCGCTGCAAAGACGAACGATGGTTCCACTGCAAGCACCAGTAGGGCTCAGAAAGGGCCCCATCCCAAACTAGGGATGTCGGGGGACAGAAAGACTGTCGCTAACGCCTCTGCTATGTGCGCATCTGCGCCAAAACCAGCGGTAGGCGCAGCAAAGTCGATCGGGTCACCCGCTGGTGCAAAGAAGTTTACATACGCAGAGAGACGGACTGCATGCCAGAAGCACTGTCGCCACGCCTTCGCCCGATTGGCTAAAGAAGGTAGAGTGGGCAAGGACGGTGTTTCCCAACTATGGGCAGGAAAAGCCCCAACAAGAAGGTGCTCAGGCGAAGAGGCAACGCTCCATAGAGCTGCCCGGTCCGTCGGCGAAGAGATCGAAGATCCAGCCGTCGGTCTCCTTTGCCGAGATCACCAAAGATCGGGTCCTACTTGGACTTATAGATAGGGGAAATCCGGAGAACAGGATCCCCAGAAATAAATGGAAGGCGGTTGAGTCCAAGCTGTCTCACATTTGCCTGCGTATGGTACGCGAGAAGCCCGGTTCAGCGCCTTGCTGTATGGACGCGGGCTGGTACCAGAGCAGCGTAAAAGTGGTGGCCTGCGATAATCAGCGATCAGCTGACCTATATAAACAGGCGGTAGCTCAGCTCGGTGCAGTCTACGTAGGGGCGAACATAGTCGCACTAGATTGGTGTGACGTCCCCAGTAGACCGCGAGCCAGAATTTGGCTCCCAGCAGCAATCGCATCACCGGAGGACATCCTCTATATGTTGCAAGAATGCAACCCACATCTCCCCACAAAAGACTGGAAAGTCGTTAAGGTGGAGGAGCACGTAGGTGACGTGAACCAAGCGATCGTGGTACTAAATAAGGAGTCGGTCGCTCCCATAGAGGCTGCTCAACTATGGGTTCAGTGCCATACATATCAAGATATATAAAGGGGACTCTAATTCCTCGGGAAGTCCTGCCGGCAGCCCAGCTGAGCAGGTGCTTGCGGAGGAGGTGGAGGCCCCTGGTGTGCCGGAGGACGGCTATTCAACCGACTCGTCGCTGAGCAGAGAGATGCGAGCGATGGGACCGGCAATCGATGAAGTGGACCTGAGCGATTCGGAGGCCGACGTTACTGTGGTGGAGGTTGCAGCTGGGGATGATTTGATTTCATTCTTAATTCGAACTTATTTCTTTGTAATAGGGGCAATACCCCTACTTTTATAACAAAAACGTGCCAAACGATCATAGATCTAACCCTGGCATCAGATTCACTCATAAGCACAGTCACAAACTGGGCTGTCTCCGACGAGCACTCATTTTCAGATCATAGGTTTATAGAGACAACTTTGTCCCTAGTGTCACCTGCGCCGGTCAGCTTTGCCAACCCCAGGCGGGCAAACTGGAATAAATACAACGAAATTCTATCGAACTTCCTTCTTAGGGAGCCACCAGAAAGCACTCTTTGCACTCAGGAGGTATATAATATAGTAAATAAATTCACAGAAGCATGCAACGCGGCATTCAAAGCTGCATGCCCGTTAGGGAAACCAAGAGGAAGGAAAAAACCTCCTTGGTGGACCCAGCAATTATCAATCCTCAGAGCCAAATGCAGAAACCTGTTCAACAGAGCGAAAGCTGCAAATGGGGATATAAACTGGCAAAGCTACAAAAAGGAACTAGCCACATACAAAAAGGCCATCAGAAAAGAGAAGAGAACTGCGTGGCAGAACTTCTGCTCGGATATTGAAAAGACAACTGATGCCGCAAGGCTCAGAAAAATACTTTCTAAGATAGCCGTATCCCTGGGCTATCTCCAAAAGGCTGACGGATCATGGTCGGACTCTAGTGAAGAATCCCTAAACCTACTCCTAGACGCTCACTTCCCAGGGAGCCTGCAAACAGGACATCCCACAGGAAGACACACTGGAGAAGGAATAAACTTAAATCTCCTACTATCAGACCGTAATATAAACTGGTCCATTCATAGTTTTAAGCCATACAAATCGCCGGGACCGGACAATATAACACCGGAACATATTCAGCAAGCAGGAGAACTAGCTATAAACTGGCTGAGAAAAATTTTCCAGACCATTCTTGCAGTAGGAGAACTACCTACAGCATGGCGGGAAACGAAAGTCGTTTTCATCCCTAAGGCAGGAAAAGCCACCCATACTACAGCGAAGGATTTCAGACCGATAAGTCTGACATCATTCCTGCTAAAAATCCTAGAAAGACTTTTAGGTCTACACATTAGAGATATCATTGACCCGACGCAGATATCAGAGGCGCAACACGCATACACCAAAGGTAAGTCGACCGAATCGGCGCTACACTTGGTAGTAAGCAACATCGAGAAATCACTCAGTATACAAGAATACACCTTGATCGCCTTCCTTGACATAGAAGGAGCTTTCAACAACGTGCTCCCCACGGCAATAACATAATCCCTCACTGAACTAGGGGTTGAGCCACCGCTGGTGGGGCTGATCCACAAATTGCTGACCTCGACCCAGACTAGATTAGTGAACAGGGGCACTCCGCAAGGAGGTGTACTATCACCCCTCTTATGGAATATCGCGGTAAATAAACTACTGCGGATTCTTGAAGGAGGAGGCTGTAAAATAGTGGCATACGCAGACGATGTCGCTATCATCTTTAATGGTAAGTATACACAAACGTTATGCGATCTTATGACCGCAAAACTAAAAACACTATCGGAATGGACTACAAAGAACGGACTTGGGGTTAATCCCTCAAAAACGGAACTAGTCCTTTTTACAAATAGATACAAAATCCCAAAACTTAACTCACCCACTTTAAACAACTGTAATCTCTCTTTTGGCGAGCACGCAAGATACTTGGGGTTAGTATTAGATAAGCGTCTTAAATGGGGCTTAAACAAACAAGAGAGAACCAAGAAAGCGACCATTGCACTTTACTCTTGTAAAAAAGCAATCGGGCTAAGATAGGGTATGTCCCCTAAAATCGTCAATTGGGTATACATAGCGGTAGTCAAGCCAATCCTACTATATGGAGTGGCTCTGTGGTGGACCGCTTTACACAAACAATGTATCTTATCTCCACTTAACAAAGAGCCCTTCGAACTACCCCAAACGAAGCGCTGAATGCGATCTTGAACCTCCAGAGCCTGGACTTAGCAGGAATGGAAAGGGCGAAATCGGCAGCCATTCGACTAAGGGATACAGGGCAATGGAAAGCCCAACTGTATGGTCACGCTAAGATTCTTCAGCATGACAAATTGATCCCGCCAAAAACGGATCTATGTAAATCCCGTGAATACAATCACACGCCCTTCGAAGCTCTGATCCCAGGCAGGGAAGCTTGGGATCGTGGCCGACCGGGCTCAATAGACGCAATCTGTTTATATACAGACGGCTCCAAACTAGACGGACACGTAGGTGGAGGCATATAATCCGAGCAATTAGAGATCGGGCGGTCTTTCAGACTTCCTGACCACTGCAGTGTCTTCCAAGCGGAATTGTATGCTATAATGGAAGCACTTGTCTGTTTAAGGGACTTAAACACCCAGAACAGACACATAAACATATATAGTGATAGCCAAGCGGCTATTAAATCAATTTACTCGACAAATACAAACTCCCGAACAATAGCAGACTGTCGCAAATCTCTCCACGAGATGGCTAGTCAGTTTACTGTCAGCCTTATATGGGTTCCGGGTCACCGGGATATCGTAGGCAACTGTATAGCAGACGAGCTAGCGAGGCAAGGCACCACCATACCTCTCCTTCCAGGAAAGGAGAATGTCGGCATGCCTATGGCTACTTGCAAGCTAATTATTAAAAACCATTTCAGCAAATTAGCCAACACCTATTGGCAAAACACACCGCAATGCCGAATCTCTCACCAGACATGGCCTGTAATAAACAATAAGAAAACATCAGAACTACTCAATTTCAGCCGCACTGAGTGCGTCATGCTAATTCGAGTACTCACAGGCCACTGGCTCGTTGGCGCACACACCGGCAGGCTAAAAGCCCCAAAAAACGATTTTTGTAGAAGCTGCAGGGATGAGGAAGAAGAGGAAACGGTGAAACACCTACTCTGTTCATGCCCAGCCCTATGCAGGCTTAGACTGAAACACTTAGGATATCCTTTCATAAATGACCTGACCGAAATATCGCAGACTAACCTGAAGAGTCTAAGCTCTTTTATTAAATCCTCCGGATGGGGGACCTGCTGATCGACCAACCTACAGGCTGACTCTTAACGGATAGGGGACCCAAAAATAGAGATCATACGGTATCACAATGGACCCACAGAGGTCTAAGTGTACCAGGCTACAGTCTGGCAGCCGTCCTAACCTAACCTAACCTATTGAGATTGTGTCAAAGATCTTTTCCCTCGGTGCCACTTTGAGTTGGTTGACATTTAGTATACCCGCTTTTTTTTTTAAGCCTTTGAAAGAACTGACCTAAGTCGAGAATTCCATTGGTGTACATATCGCTAACATCAATTCTTGCTTTAACTTTTTTTCCACGATTTAGTAAACATAGTGAATCTGTTATTCGCAAGGTCACTACTTTTCGTACCTCGTCATTTACAATGACTTCGTATACGTTGGGCTGAGAAGCTTTATTTAGAGTTTGCCAAGTTTTTTCTTTTTTTTTTTCTGTTCCTGCGCAAGAATTTTTTTGTTTACTTTGGTATCTGGTAGTGACTCTCAGAATTTTATTATTAGTTTGAATATTTTTCAAGTCTGTTATAGTTATTCTTGAAAGCGCGTCGGCTATATGATTGTCTTTTCCCTTAAGATATTCCACAGTAAAATCATATTGTAGTGTGCATACACACAGAGTACACACTGTACCATCGGCAACAATGTTAGCCAAATCTGCAGGATCAGCACTCTTCAAGTGCAAACGTAATTTGACCACACACGCCATCAGCGAGTGATAAGTCGCGCCAGTTTATTCCCACAGCTTGGCGACTGCAACAAATATATCCATGTATGCACATAACATTCCATTCCCTCTCTCTGGGCACCGCTCTCAGAGATAAACATAAGTTAATATATAAGGCGGTTGCGTCGCTGCCGGCTTAACCGACAGCGCCGACTGCGCAACATAGAGCTAAGCCCAAAAAGAATATAGGCCGGCAGTCTAGAGACGACGGCAAGACAACGAAGTATCAATAAAAATAAATTATAAATTAAAATAAAACCAGTGCGTTTATATTTTTAACTAAAGTGCTGTGAATCATAAATTATATCTTAACATGGCGACCGTGAAATGGATTTATGTCAAACAATTAAAAACACTGTTAAAAAGTGATAAAAATAAAAAAAAAACAACAACAAAAATTTATTACAAATAAAAAACACTATTGCTAAAGAAAAAAAAAAGAAGAAAAAAAATCATCAACAAAAATTAAAGAAAATGGTTATGTATGTGTTACTACAAGATTATGAAATGGAATAATATATATGGTACACAAAAAGCTATGAAAACTGAGTTGAAACGATTATGATAAAATATATCGAAAAACTTTAACGTTGAGAAAACAAAACGCCCTGATTAAAGGAAAACGGCCTGGAACCCTTCTTTTATCCTGCGACACATCAAATAAAATAGCTTGTGCGATGACCAGCACCGGCACCGCCCGAGTCAAAAAGGCCCAGGACCTTGAAGACGAGAAGATACTACGGACAAGGATGCAGAAGAACAATTTTTTTTTGAATATATAAATATATTATAAAATTGTAAGTTTGAGCTGTAAAAGGCAGGAAAAATAATTTGTAACAATAAGAAAAAAAAAATGGAAAATAATATAATAACGTACAATCAATTTTATTTTTAAAATATTTGTGTTATTTTGAGCTTTAAAAAGAAGATGGCCCAAAAAGATTATAAATAGGCAGGGAATTTTGTAAAAAAAAAGTAGTAAATATATTGAATATTAAATGGGAATATATGTTTGAAAATTAATATTTTCAAAATAAAAAAAAATTTTATAAAAAAAAAAATAAAAATGTAAAATAAGTAACCAAAATATAAGAATTCAAAAAAAAAACTATAACCTTTAACAACATTTTTTAAATTACAATATTAGCATTGTCTTGTATTATTCTTTTAACTCCCCATGCAAAATTAAAAAATTACAATGGGTTGGTTCGGCTCAGACGACACCCAGTCTACGGGAAATAAAGCTAATGTTGTTAATAATGTTCAAATAGTTGATCATACGGATGCTATTAAGTCAATGTGGATACTACTTTTGATCCTGACAATTAGCAGCGTTGCTCAATTCGTGCTCGCATTATACGTTAAACATAATAAAATAATTAAAAGACGTTATATAAGCAGAGCTAACGACTTGGACAAGGTTTAAATTCATTTATCCTTTTTTTTACCCTATTGGAGAAACACTCATTTCTTTTGGATCTTTCTATAAAAGACATACATTTAAATATATTGTCTACCTAACAAGGATGGACCGTAAAACGAAAAATAATAAAAGGAAAGGAGGATTAAGAAAAAAGGCATTTAAAAGAATAGCCGCCATTCGAAATGAATTAGCAGCCAGTGATAATACATCATGGGAACAAGCATGTGAACTTCACGCAGAGCTAGACTCCCTAAAAAAATTTGTAAGCACTAAACTACAGAAAAATCAAGAACCCGAAAAATGTTACAAAAATATTGAAATCATCGGGGAAACTGTTGACAAAAAATCTCCTCCAAAAGAGAAATTTTTGCCAGTTCTTAAAAAGGAATGCCCGGCAGACTGCCCAGGCCCTTTTTTGTCACCATACTGTGAATGCACATGCAAGCACACAAAGCCCCAAACAGACCAGTAAAGAAAACAAAAATACAATAAAAACAAAAAAAATTTTTTTTTTTTAATTTACAAATCTGTTCTTTATTATGGATACAAACAGATGTATAGAAAAAACACGGGAAAGGGAACCCATGTTCGATTATAGAGTAAGATCTATCCTCGAAACACTTTGGAACCCCATCTCAGTGTATGAACTAGAAATTGAATATATGGAAAAATTCAATCTAAGTAGTTCCCCATTAATACATTGTAATAATACGCAAAAAGCTATAGTATTATCAACAATACAAAACTGTAAGGTTTTTTCCGTCATTGACAAAAATGCATTGCTAGGCAATATAATAATCTTTAAAATTATTATGAAATAAAGCCTAATGGATTGGAAAACTATTTCTGATAAATTAAAAGAAATAAGAACAAATTTCGACAAGTCATACAAATGTCTTTCGCAAAACCGAAATGTTCAGGGAACAACCATACAAAAACACGCTAAAGTTCTAGTAGACAGCTTTAATGAAGCACGCCTTATAATTTACGAACACAGAGATAAATTATCCAGTAAACACTGGACATAAATCTCAAAATTATTATCTAAATTTGAAAACAATCTTAAAAATATAAAACAAAAATATAAGTTAGACATTTTAATTCCATCTATCCTGAATACACCATTAACATTTGAGGAGGAATTGAAATCAGAAGAAATAGAAGATAAAGATTCCGATACGGAAGATTTCATCGAAACAAACAAAGAAACCGAATTCCCAAAAACCGAGGACATACACAACCTGACTATTCCAGCGCACTATGGGGAATTTGCCCGATTTTTTGGAATAAATTAATAACTCGCGAACTATGTAACATATTTCAGTGAGGTTTTTTTTATAGTGTTCTACATACCTATACACACCTGTTGGAAAAGTGAAAGTATACCCCTCCCCCCCACCCAATTTTTTATATTTTTTATAATAAATTTAGCTCTATATAGTCACATATCCAAGTATAACTATTTGTATACCCTTAATTGTAACCTACATGTATAAGCTTAGCCTAAGAATAAAGATAAGAAAGAAAGACATTACAATAAAAGCTCGAATCAAGTAGTCGTGTACAGACCGCACAAGCAACAGCTCGCTTTAAATAAAACATCTCTTTGAAACAATTTAAATGAGATTTCATAATTGGAACTTAATCTTTGCGGGACCTAACTAGCAATTAGACTTGTAACAACGACTCGATCGAAACCGGCAATTAAAATTGGTTAAGAACGCCTTTTTACCCAAATCTATACCCTCGAGAAAGTCAACTGACGGTGTCGCGTATAATGGGCCAAGCCGCAATCTAACTATATGCTCTTAATTTTCAATTTCAATGTTGTACAAAAAATCATAGTCGTTTTCTTCTTCATAATTATCAACATCTAGAGACTCGTCTCAAGGTTCATATTCGCATAATAACAATTGAATGACTTCTGGCGGAAGAGCAAGCAGCTTATGTTTTCGGACGCGCTTCTTCAAATTAATTGATGAAATGATGGGGTCTGAAGTAACCATGGCTCTCTGAAAAACATCTGTAAAGTTGGAGATTCAACTGTGGGATTAACTAGCTAGCTAACAAAAGTGAATTCGCCATCTTCTTTTTCTCGAAGACCCATTTGCTTATGCAAAACTTCCAGCAGGGCTGCGTTTTTGATCAAGAGATTGGTTTCTAAAAAATGAAATTACGTGAAAAGTCGCACGAAGCGCACGATGAGACAATATGTTCTGAATTCGCAATTAATGGCTCTACAACATAGATATAGACACTCACTGAACAAAGTTAAACATTTTTTAAAACTCTATTGAAAAATTAATTTTCTTTCCAAAACCCAAACGAAAACATCACCTGCTACATTTACAAATTGTAAAAATTGGACGCACATATTAAGCAATATATAAGTATTTTTACACAGAACATACCTTGAGAATTGGTAATCATTTCAAATTTGACTGACTTACGTCATTTTGTTGCAGAGATAATGATTTAAAAATGAGCTTCATAGTTAAGCAAAATGTAAACAAACCATGTGCGCTTGCAACAGCTGACTTTAACAGTTGGTATTTAAATACTAGATTTTTAAGTTTACATTTGCGGTATGTTACCAAACAGCTTGATGTTTTCTTAATACATTAAAACAAAAAAATTTTAAAAAATACATTTATTCCAAAAAATCGGGCAAATTCCCCATAGTGCAGCGGTATTAACGCAGACCGAACTGTCGGATTCCGAAGAAAATATATCATACGAAAATTTGGAAAATAATATAATCAATATGACGGACGACTTGCCAATAGAGCTTACATGAAGGAAATCAGCTCGGCAATTCCAGAGTTGGATGGAAAAAAAATCCACCTGCAAAGATTCTTAACAGCATTGAAATTGATCAACCTTACCAAGGGACCATACGAAAACATAGCTGTTGAGGTAATCAAATCCAAAATAGTTGGAACAACATTGTACAAAGTACAAAACGAAACAACTATTAATAACATAATAAGTAAACTCCAGGCCACTATAGTGGGCGATTCTTCTGACGTTGTAAAAGCGAAATTATTAAACATATACCAAAAGGGAAAAACGGCTACGCAATTTACCACTGAAGTAGACAATCTATGGAAACTATTAGAAGCTTCTTACATTGAAGAAGGATTAAGTGCCGAACATGCAGACACGTTCAGCACAAAAGAAGCCATTTCTACAATGATAAAGAATTGTGAAAATGTTAAATTAAAACCATTCTGGAAGCAGGCACATTCAAAACAATGAATGAAGCTGTTACAAAATATATTCATTGCAGCACGGAAATGACAGGAAATGCAAACAACATATTTTATACAAATAAAAATAATTACTTCCGTGGTAATAACTATACAGGAAACTATAGAGGAAGAAGCTATGGCCGAGGATATTACCAAAATAATTATAATAGCTATAATCATTATGATAATAATTACAATACCCGAGGCCGAGGAAACTATCGGGGTAATGGAGGCAACAACACAAACTACACCAATCAAATTGGCAGAAATAACACTGTGAGAATGGCTCAAACTAACTCGGAAAACGAGGAAGCTTTCTTAAGAAGTCAACAATAAAAAACAACACAGTTCACTCTATTACTCTTAATTTAAATATATTCGTAAAAGTAAAACATGAACTTACACAAAAATCACTGACCTTTTTGATAGACACCGGAGCGGATATTTCTCTCATTAAAGAAAATTCCGACAACTTCATTGATACGGACTTCAATAACACTATACAAATATCAGGAATAGGCAAAGGCTCAATAACTACAATAGGACTATCATTTATTGAATAAAGAACAAGCAATTATATAATACCAATACCGGTAGAGGGAATAATTGGAATAGACTTCATAAAGAAATTTAATTGTATATTGGACTTCAATCAAGATAATGACCTTTTCATTTTAAGTCCTGATAATTTAAAATTTCCAATAAAAATTCCAATCCTTCATAACATAGAAACTAACGAAATAATTATACCAGCCCGCTCCGAAGTAATTAGAAAAATAATTTGAACCGAAAGTAATAAAACCCTCCTAATACCAAATCAAGAAATTGAAGACGGTATATTCATAGGAAATATAATTTCAGATCCCCAAACCACATTCGTCCGAATTTTAAACACTACAAATGAGAACAAAATAGTAAACCTTAAGAACATTAAACACGAATCTATCGACAACTATAATATTGTCCATTTAAATGGCACAAATAAAAACGAAAAAGTCATCAATAAACTAAGACAAAATTTTCCGACTCAATTTAAAAATGTCTTAACAAATCTTTGTTCAAAATATAGTGACATATTCGGTCTTGAAACCGAACCGATATCTACTAACAATTTCTACAAGCAAAAATTAAGAGTAAAAGATGATGAACCCGTGTATATAAAAAACAAGAGAGAACGCTATAGTCGGGTGCCCCGACTATCAGTTACCCGTTACTCAGGTAAAGGGAGTGCGAGGGAGATGGAGATAGAAACTTTGATCACGCATAACTTTTTAACGAATGGTCCGATTTGAAAAATTTCTTCTACATTTCGATAGGTATTGATAAACACAATAAAACTGCATTTTTACTTTTCCGAAATATTTAAATTTTTAAAATCGTATAGCAGCGATTGTGGGCTTTAAAGGGGGCGTGGCACCTTTTTGAAACAAACTTGCGCTGCGTAGGAACTCCTAGAATCTGCATGCAAAATGCCAATCTTCTAGCTTTTATAGTTTCCGAGATCTCAGCGTTCATACGGACAGACAGACAGACGGACAGACGGACAGACGGACAGACGGACATGGCTATATCGACTCGGCTAGTGACCCTGATCAAGAATATATATACTTTATAGGGTCGGAAACGCTTCCTTCTAGCTGTTACATACTTTTGCACGAATACAATATACCCTTTTACTCTACGAGTAACGGGTATAACTATAGAAGTCCACAATGTCATAAAGAGGAAATAACTAAGGAAGTGGACAAACTTATAAAAAATAAAATAGTAGAGCCCTCAGTATCAGAATATAATAGCCCTCTGTTACTTGTTCCAAAAAAATCATTACCTGACTCAAAGGAGAAAAGATGGCGTTTAGTAATTGATTATCGCCAAATTAATAAAAAACTTTTAGCAGACAAATTTCCACTACCTAGAATCGATGACATACTTGATCAATTGGGCCGAGCAAAGTATTTCTCTTGTTTAGATCTTATGTCCGGATTCCACCAAATTGAATTAGAGGAATCGTCCAGAAATATAACTTCATTTTCAACGATCTATGGCTCTTATCGTTTTACACGATTACCTTATGGTTTAAAAATAGCCCCAAATTCTTTCCAGCGTATGATGACAATTGTATTTTCCGGCTTGGAGCCATCCCAGGCATTCCTCTACATGGACGACCTAATAGTTGTAGGATGTTCAGAAAATCATATGTTGAAAAACTTAAAACTTGAACTTTGCAGAAAAAATAATCTTAAACTACATCAAGAGAAATGCTCATTTTTCATGCATGAAGTGACCTTTCTTGGTCACAAATGTACACATCAAGGTATAATGCCAGATGACAAAAAATATGAGGTCATTGAAAAATACCCAGTCCCCACGGACGCTGATAGCGCCCGCAGATTTGTTGCATTTTGCAATTATTATCGTCGATTCATTAAAAACTTTGCAGATTATTCCCGTCACATAACTAAATTATGCAAAAAAGGTGTTAAATTCGAATGGAAACCAGAGTGTCAAAGTGCTTTTGATTACTTAAAGAAAAAATTAATGAGTCCAACACTCTTTCAATACCCCGATTTTTCTAAAGAATTTTGCATAATCACGGGCGCAAGTAAGCAAGCTTGCGAAGCAGTCCTTACAAAAGAACATAATGGCATACAGCTTCCTGTATCTTATGCATCGAGATCATTTACTAAAGGAGAATCCAATAAAAGCACAACGGAACAAGAACTACTAGCAATACATTGGGAAATTAACCATTTTAGACCTTTCGTTTATGGGCGACATTTCCTAGTTAAAACAGACGATAGACCATTAACATTCCTCTTTTCTATGGTTAATCCAAACTCTAAATTAACAAGAATAAGTCTAGATTTGGAAGAATACGAATTTACAGTTGAGTATCTTAGGGGAAAAGACAATTACGTTGCTGATGCGTTATCTAGAATAACCATCAAAGAACTAAAATAGGCTTACAAAGAACTAAAAAACATACAAAAGCAAATTTTACAAGTCACTACAAGAAATCAGAACAGACAGAATAAACCCTGCGCAGGAAAAAATCAAGCACAGCTGCCTAGGCAGTGTGTTGAAAAAGCTTCTATGCCCAAAATATACGACGTCCTTAACAACGACGAAGTAAAGAAAGTAGTGACCTTGCATTTAAATAATTTCAAATGCTATTTTAAGCATGGTAAAAAAGTTATTGCAAGAATAAATGTTAGCGATCTATATACCAATGGTACATTTGATTTAGGTCAATTTTTCCAAAGGCTTGAAAAAGAAGCCGGTATATACAAGATCAGCCAACTTAAAATGGCACTGTGTGAAAAAATCTTTGAAAATATTTCAGTTGATTCGTTTAAAAAAATGGGCAATAAAATATTAAAAAAATTAAGAGTAGCGCTACTCAAACCAGTGACCATAATAAAAGATAAGAAAGAAAAAGAAGCTATACTGTCTGAAAACCATGACGATCCACTACGAGGCGGCCATACCGGAATAGCCAAAACCTTGTCAAAAATAAGACAACATTTCTGTTGGAAAAACATGTCTAGGGACATAACGAACTACGTAAAGACATGTCCAAAATGCCAGAAATCCAAAATAACTAAACACACAAAAACACCATTAACTTTAACAGAGACTCCAACTATGGCAATTGACAGAGTAATTGTTGATACGATACGTCCATTACCAAAATCGGATCAGGGCAATGAATACGCGGTAACTTTGATATGCGACTTAACGAAATATTTAATTGCCATACCAATACCAAACAAAAGCGCAAAATCAGTAGCTAATCAGTTCATATCGGACATGGGAACTGAATATAAAAATTCAATTATTGAAGATTTATGTAAATACCTTGGTATAAAAAACATAACATCTACAGCGCACTACCACCAGACATTAGGAACGATAGAACGTAGTCACCGAACACTTAACGAATACATTCGATCCTATATATCCGTTGATAAAACAGATTGGGACATATGGCTACAATACTTCGTATATTGTTTCAATACAACACCTTCTATGACACACAACTATTGCCCCTATGAATTAGTTTTTAGCGAACATCCAAATTTAAGTACATCTTTTAATTCAACAGATAGAATAGACCCTTTATATAACATAGATGACTATACTAAGGAAGCAAAATATAGACTAGAAAATGCTTACAAAAGAGCAAGAATTATGCTAGATAAAAATAAACAAAAAGAAAAATCTAATTACGACAAAAACACTATTGATTTTAAGTTAGAGATAGGAGACCAGGTTTTATTAAGAAATGAAACCGGTCATAAATTAGATAACAAATATTTAGGCCCTTACAAAGTGGTAGAAATAAAAGAAAATGAAAACATAGTAGTAATGAGCGATAAAAATAAAAAACAAGTTGTTCATAAGGATAGGCTTAAAATTTTTCACGTATAAATACTTTGTTATCTCGTATGGCCTGATCAACCATACGGGTACACAAAAAAAAAGAAGAAGAAGAAGGAACATTACAACAACATTTTGCAATTATATTTCCAATTTATATTTCGAAATTTTACTTTTAACTACAATTTTATAATTTGTATCAAATTTTATTACATTTTTATTGACATTTTATATTCTTATATTTTCAAATAAACCATTTTTGCTACTTAGTATGACCATTGTAATGTCATACATAAAAAAATCAAGTCAAAACATAAAAAAAAAAAAAAAACAAACAAACAAAAAGAAAAAAGAAGAAGAAATAAGAAATATTATGATATATTACGTTATTTTTTAAAAGGAGGGAGATGTAGTGTGCATACATACAGAGTACACACTGTACCATCGGCAACAATGTTAGCCAAATCTGCAGGATCAGCACTCTTCAAGTGCAAACGTAATTTGACCACACGCCATCAGCGAGTGATAAGTCGCGCCAGCAAATATATCCATGTATGCACATAACATTCTATTCCCTCTCTCTGGGCACCGCTCTCAGAGATAAACATAAGTTAATATATAAGGCGGTTGCGTCGCTGCCGGCTTGACCGACAGCGCCGACTGCGCAACATAGAGCTAAGCCCAAAAAGAATATAGGCCGGCAGACTAGAGACGACGGCAAGACAACGAAGTATCAATAAAAATAAATTATAAATTAAAATAAAACCAGTGCGTTTATATGTTTAACTAAAGTGCTGTGAACCATAAATTATATCTTAACAATATTCTTCTAAATCTAATCTCATTCGTGTTAGTTTTGAGCTCGGGTTTGTCATTGAAAATAAGTATGTTAACGACCTATGGTCTGTTTTGACTTTGAAATGTCTTCCATAAATATATGGTCGAAAATAATTTATCGCCCAGTGGATAGCTGCTAACTCTTGTTCTGTTGTATTTTTGTTGCTTTCCCCTTTTGTAAATGATCTTGATGCATAGCTGGTAGCTGGGTGTTATTGTAATCTTGAGTAAGAACAGCTCCACATGATTGTTTGCTTGCATATGTTGTTAAACAAAATTCTTTATTAAAATCTGGATACTGGAGTAGTGTGGGTTTCATCAATTGAATTTTAAGGTATTTGAATGCTTTTTGACATTAATCTGTCTAGTTATGAGACGTGAGTAATCGGAAAATTTTTTAATAAAACGTCTGTAGTAATTGCAAAATGCAACGAATCTTCTAGCGCTGTCTGCGTCCGTTAGGACTGGGAATTTTTCTATTACATCGTATTTCTTACTGTCTGGCAAAATACCTTTGTCAGTACACTTGTGTCCAAGGAAAGGCATTTCGTGTCTGAAAAATGTGTACTTTTCTGGGTGCAGTTTAAGGTTGTGTTTCCTACATAAATCAAAAACGTTTGTAAGATTTTTAATCATATGCTTTTCTGAACAACCGATGACAATTAGGTCATCCATATACAAGAATGCCTGGGAAGGTTCGATACCTGAAAATTCAATTGTTATCATTCTTTGGAAAGAACTTGGCGCTATTTTTAAACCATAAGATAATCGCGTGAAGCGATAGGAGCCATTACTCGTGGAAAAGGACGTTATATTTCGAGACGTTTTTTCGAATTCTATTTAATGGAATCCTGACATCAGATCTAGATCTGGATTGGCGGACAACTTGGATACACCTCTGTAAGAGCTGGTATTCGATTTATTTCCTTTCTTATGAAGGGGTATAACAAATGACTCCTTCCAAATATGTGGGAAGTGAGAAGATTCCAAAGATAAGATAACCAATTTGGGCAGAGGTCTACAAAGTTTCAGCGCAGTATCTAAGCACGCAGCCTGGAACTCCGTCGGGACCCGGTGAATAGACTGGTTTAACTTTATGAAGATCCAAGAGAAGGGAGCTTTCGCTTAAACTCGGACAAAAATTAATTAAGACTTATATGGCATATGAATAAGACGGATTTGGACGGGATGAAACAAAATATGTTGTCTGGAAAAACTAGGCAAACAGATCGGCAATTTCCTGATCAGTATTTGCCGTAGAATTTTCAAATGTTAGCGATGCAGGATAACAGGCTGATTTCGCTTAGTGTTACCAAAATTAAAAAACTGTTTTGGATCTTATGAATACGGGAACCTACAACGAGTCAGATAGCTTTTATAACACCGGGCGTTAAGGCAGATTGTAACATCACATTTTAAATTTATTTAAAAGTCTGGACTTAACCTTTAAAGGTTTTATTAATGTACTTGGTATTGCTGAGGTGTAGTATTAGAATTCCCCAATTCAGAAGAAGTACAACCTCGTTTGTAGACATATGTATCTTTATTCAATGATTTGGCTTATATCTAACAATGTAATTTAGAGCTAAGGCCGCGCAACTGCATTGCCGGGAACGCCTTATGCACTTATGTCTTACACTTGCCAGAAAAAGTATGCGTACAAACATGTCCAGCCACTTTGAAGTTAAAAAAAAAACGTGTTAAAAAAATCTTAAAAATTGCATTTTTATTTTAACAGATAGTGTATTTATTCACCTTTCGTTTGATGTAACTTAATTTCTAACACTTATATTTGCATCAGAAAAAGTATACGTACAAAAGAAAGGAATGCAAAAAGAACTGTATTTAAAGCTTTTAAATTGCGGTTTTTGCATTGATAACTGTAAATCAAAATTTGTTTACATGTTTCTAATCATTTCTGGCATATTCATCTTGTAACCAGACGTTATTTTTATGATGGGGAAAAAGACAAAAGAAATTGACAATGATTTAAGGAAAATCATAGTAAAACTACGTGATGAAGGGAAAACTCTTCAGGAAATCGGTGGGATAGTTGGCAGATCACAATCCTCTGTGCAAAGAGTCCTTGAAAATTTCAATTGATCGGGTTCCTGTGAGTCAAAACCCCGCTCTGGTCGACCTTGCATTTAAATAATTTCAAATGCTATTTTAAGCATGGTAAAAAAGTTATTGCAAGAATAAATGTTAGCGATCTATATACCAATGGTACATTTGATTTAGGTCAATTTTTCCAAAGGCTTGAAAAAGAAGCCGGTATATACAAGATCAGCCAACTTAAAATGGCACTGTGTGAAAAAATCTTTGAAAATATTTCAGTTGATTCGTTTAAAAAAATGGGCAATAAAATATTAAAAAAATTAAGAGTAGCGCTACTCAAACCAGTGACCATAATAAAAGATAAGAAAGAAAAAGAAGCTATACTGTCTGAAAACCATGACGATCCACTACGAGGCGGCCATACCGGAATAGCCAAAACCTTGTCAAAAATAAGACAACATTTCTGTTGGAAAAACATGTCTAGGGACATAACGAACTACGTAAAGACATGTCCAAAATGCCAGAAATCCAAAATAACTAAACACACAAAAACACCATTAACTTTAACAGAGACTCCAACTATGGCATTTGACAGAGTAATTGTTGATACGATACGTCCATTACCAAAATCGGATCAGGGCAATGAATACGCGGTAACTTTGATATGCGACTTAACGAAATATTTAATTGCCAAACCAATACCAAACAAAAGCGCAAAATCAGTAGCTAATCAGTTCATATCGGACATGGGAACTGAATATAAAAATTCAATTATTGAAGATTTATGTAAATACCTTGGTATAAAAAACATAACATCTACAGCGCACTACCACCAGACATTAGGAACGATAGAACGTAGTCACCGAACACTTAACGAATACATTCGATCCTATATATCCGTTGATAAAACAGATTGGGACATATGGCTACAATACTTCGTATATTGTTTCAATACAACACCTTCTATGACACACAACTATTGCCCCTATGAATTAGTTTTTAGCGAACATCCAAATTTAAGTACATCTTTTAATTCAACAGATAGAATAGACCCTTTATATAACATAGATGACTATACTAAGGAAGCAAAATATAGACTAGAAAATGCTTACAAAAGAGCAAGAATTATGCTAGATAAAAATAAACAAAAAGATAAATCTAATTACGACAAAAACACTATTGATTTTAAGTTAGAGATAGGAGACCAGGTTTTATTAAGAAATGAAACCGGTCATAAATTAGATAACAAATATTTAGGCCCTTACAAAGTGGTAGAAATAAAAGAAAATGAAAACATAGTAGTAATGAGCGATAAAAATAAAAAACAAGTTGTTCATAAGGATAGGCTTAAAATTTTTCACGTATAAATACTTTGTTATCTCGTATGGCCTGATCAACCATACGGGTACACAAAAAAAAGAAGAAGAAGAAGGAACATTACAACAACATTTTGCAATTATATTTCCAATTTATATTTCGAAATTTTACTTTTAACTACAATTTTATAATTTTTATCAAATTTTATTACATTTTTATTGACATTTTATATTCTTATATTTTCAAATAAACCATTTTTGCTACTTAGTATGACCATTGTAATGTCATACATAAAAAAATCAAGTCAAAACATAAAAAAAAAAAAAACAAACAAACAAAAAGAAAAAAAAAAAATAAAATTTTTTTAAGACTTCGCTTTAAATAAGAAATATTATGATATATTACGTTATTTTTTAAAAGGAGGGAGATGTAGTGTGCATACATACAGAGTACACACTGTACCATCGGCAACAATGTTAGCCAAATCTGCAGGATCAGCACTCTTCAAGTGCAAACGTAATTTGACCACACGCCATCAGCGAGTGATAAGTCGCGCCAGTTTATTCCCACAGCTTGGCTGGACTGCAACAAATATATCCATGTATGCACATAACATTCTATTCCCTCTCTCTGGGCACCGCTCTCAGAGATAAACATAAGTTAATATATAAGGCGGTTGCGTCGCTGCCGGCTTGACCGACAGCGCCGACTGCGCAACATAGAGCTAAGCCCAAAAAGAATATAGGCCGGCAGACTAGAGACGACGGCAAGACAACGAAGTATCAATAAAAATAAATTATAAATTAAAATAAAACCAGTGCGTTTATATGTTTAACTAAAGTGCTGTGAACCATAAATTATATCTTAACAATATTCTTCTAAATCTAATCTCATTCGTGTTAGTTTTGAGCTCGGGTTTGTCATTGAAAATAAGTATGTTAACGACCTATGGTCTGTTTTGACTTTGAAATGTTTTCCATAAATATATGGTCGAAAATAATTTATCGCCCAGTGGATAGCTGCTAACTCTTGTTCTGTTGTATTTTTGTTGCTTTCCCCTTTTGTAAATGATCTTGATGCATAGGCTACTGGTAGATGGGTGTTATTGTAATCTTGAGTAAGAACAGCTCCACACGCTTGTTTGCTTGCGTCTGTTGTTATACAAAATTCTTTATTAAAATCTGTATACTGCAGTAGTGTGGGTTTCATCAATTGAATTTTAAGGTATTCGAATGCTTTTTGACATTGATCATTCAAATTTAACATTCTTTTTACATGTCTAGTTATGTGACGTGAGTATTCGGAAAATTTTTTAATAAAACGTCTGTAGTAATTGCAAAATGCAACGAATCTTCTAGCGCTGTCTGCGTCCGTTGGGACTTGATATTTTTCTGTTACATCGTATTTCTTACTGTCTTGCAAAATACCTTTGCCAGTACACTTGTGTCCAAGGAAAGGCATTTCGTGTCTGAAAAATGTGTACTTTTCTGGGTGCAGTTTAAGGTTGTGTTTCCTACATAAATCAAAAACGTTTGTAAGATTTTTAATCATATGCTTTTCTGAACAACCGATGACAATTAGGTCATCCATATACAAGAATGCCTGGGAAGGTTCGATACCTGAAAATGCAATTGTTATCATTCTTTGGAAAGAACTTGGCGCTATTTTTAAACCATAAGATAATCGCGTGAAGCGATAGGAGCCATTACTCGTGGAAAAGGACGTTATATTTCGAGACGTTTTTTCGAATTCTATTTAATGGAATCCTGACATCAGATCTAGATCTGGATTGGCGGACAACTTGGATACACCTCTGTAAGAGCTGGTATTCGATTTATTTCCTTTCTTATGAAGGGGTATAACAAATGACTCCTTCCAAATATGTGGGAAGTGAGAAGATTCCAAAGATAAGATAACCAATTTGGGCAGAGGTCTACAAAGTTTCAGCGCAGTATCTAAGCACGCAGCCTGGAACTCCGTCGGGACCCGGTGAATAGACTGGTTTAACTTTATGAAGATCCAAGAGAAGGGAGCTTTCGCTTAAACTCGGACAAAAATTAATTAAGACTTATATGGCATATGAATAAGACGGATTTGGACGGGATGAAAATATGTTGTCTGGAAAAACTAGGCAAACAGATCGGCAATTTCCTGATCAGTATTTGCCGTAGAATTTTCAAACGTTAGCGATGCAGGATAACAGGCTGATTTCGCTTAGTGTTACCAAAATTAAAAAACTGTTTTGGATCTTATGAAAACGGGAACCTACAACGAGTCAGATAGCTTTTATAACACCGGGCGTTAAGGCAGATTGTAACATCACATTTTAAATTTATTTAAAAGTCTGGACTTAACCTTTAAAGGTTTTATTAATGTACTTGGTATTGCTGAGGTGTAGTATTAGAATTCCCCAATTCAGAAGAAGTACAACCTCGTTTGTAGACATATGTATCTTTATTCAATGATTTGGCTTATACCTAACAATGTAATTTAGAGCTAAGGCCGCGCAACTGCATTGCCGGGAACGCCTTATGCACTTATGTCTTACACTTGCCATAAAAAGTATGCGTACAAACATGTCCAGCCACTTTGAAGTTAAAAAAAAACGTGTTAAAAAAATCTTAAAAATTGCATTTTTATTTTAACAGATAGTGTATTTATTCACCTTTCGTTTGATGTAACTCTTAATTTCTAACACTTATATTTGCATCAGAAAAAGTATACGTACAAAAGAAAGGAATGCAAAAAGAACTGTATTTAAAGCTTTTAAATTGCGGTTTTTGCATTGATAACTGTAAATCAAAATTTGTTTACATGTTTCTAATCATTTCTGGCATATTCATCTTGTAACCAGACGTTATTTTTATGATGGGGAAAAAGACAAAAGAAATTGACAATGATTTAAGGAAAATCATAGTAAAACTACGTGATGAAGGGAAAACTCTTCAGGAAATCGGTGGGATAGTTGGCAGATCACAATCCTCTGTGCAAAGAGTCCTTGAAAATTTCAATTGATCGGGTTCCTGTGAGTCAAAACCCCGCTCTGGTCGACCACCAAAGCTCACTGAGCGTGAGAAGAGAAGTTTTTTGAAGACAGTTAAAATAAATCCAAGGAAAACAGCCTCCCAAATTGCAAAAGATATTAAGGACAAGTTTAATAAGGATCTTCATGATGACACTGTACGCAAAATTTTGAAGAAGGAAGACTATTACAGCCGTACTGCGCGGAAGAAGCCACTAATATCACAGGTCAACAAAATCAAGCGAATGGAATTCTGCTGAAAATTCAATAACAAGCCCCAGGAGTTCTGGAAAAGTTTTTAGCGACGAAAGCAAGTTTTGCATATTCGGGATAAAGGGCCGTAAGCTTCTGTGGCGAAAGAAAGGTACAGCCCTCGATATCCAAAACCTTGCCCCAACCGTTAAGCACGGTGGTGGTGGTGTAATGGTTTGGGGATGTATGGCGGCCAGTGGAGTTGGAAATCTTGTTTTCATTGATTCCACAATGGATCACAAGATGTATATCAACATCCTAAAAGAAAATTTACACCAAAGCGCCACGAAACTGGGACTGGAGAATGACTATTGGTTCCAACAGGACAACGACCCAAAGCATTGCGCCATGAATACAAAGCTTTGGTTTCTCTACAATGTGAAAAACCAGTTAAATTCACCACCAGTCCCCAGATCTCAATCCCATTGAGCAATTGTGGGACCTCCTGGAGCGCAGGATCCGCCAGCACACCATTACATCAAAGAATATGCTGAATGGTCCAGGAATGGAATAAAATATAATATAAATTGGTCCAGTCCATGCCAAATCGGTTGGCTGAAGTCCTAAAACGAAAGGGGTACCCGACTTCGTATTAAATTCAAGTCCTTTTGCCAAAAATATGGAGTTTCCTGATGATTTTTGTTTTTATACGCATACTTTTTCTGATGCAAAATCAGCCCATTTTGTACATTTTTGTTAATATTAGGAAAAATATAAGTGTTAGAAATTAAGAGTTACATCAAACGAAAGGTGAATAAATATCTGTTAAAATAAAAATGAAATTTTTAAGATTTTTTTAACACGTTTTTTTTAACTTCAAAGTGGCTGGACATGTTTGTACGCATACTTTTTCTGGCAAGTGTATGTCTTTAAGGCAGAGCTCGGGTGATCGTGTTACGGTCAGCTTGAACCATGCGTTGTGTTTATGTAAACACATGCAACAAAGTGTTACAGAGTGTATCCCTTAAGTACTCTTGGTTCAGTTTATGTTTAAAGGTTAATAGTTTAAAATATAATCAAATTTGGAAAATTTAAAAATGTTTTAATTATCTATTATTTTTGTTGGTTTTTATATATATATATTTTTTAAGTCAGAAAAATATATATCGATAATCAATCGAACTTCGACTGCGTGCAGACGTGTTTTACTAACGCTCCGGAAAAACAATTAGTCCATTAGTCGAAAACGTTCGAAAAATTAATAAACGCGAGGTTTTGCGTTTCGCGATGCAAATCGCATATCATAAACTAAAGTTTTAATTAATTAAATAATTAATCTTTACGCACTAACGATAAACAAATGAGTAAGAACGTGGATCAGCGCACTCAACGACAAAAACAACAAGACGAAGCCCGTGAAAAATTTCAGAGAGAGCAAGACAAACGTCGTCTTTCTTTGGCCCGTAACAATGCTTATTTTACGGTGACGAGTAATACTCTAGAACCGAAAGTGCTTGAAAATGCAAGTTTACTGACCGCCGACAACCAGAGAGCTAGCTCTTGCTCTCCCGCCCTGCTCTTCACCTGTCAAACGCCATCGAGTGAGCAATACAAAATCCCTGAAAATCCCGGGCCACTAGATGAAAATAGATTTTCCATTCTGGCGGAGCCTGAAACAGAGTCGGAACAATTAGCCCCAAGAAAACAAGGAAACCAAGGCAACCACCTATTTTTATTCGAGAAAATATCTTGAATGCCCTAGTCAACAAAATAGTTGAGCTTGTCGGAAAAGATAACTTTCATGTTATTCCGCTTATGAAAGGGAATATAAGTGAAACTAAACTCCAAACCAAAACCGAAGACGATTTCCGAGCAGTGTCGAAGTACTTAAAAGATGCCAAAAAGAATTACTACACGTACCAGCTGACAAGTTGCAAAGGTTTGCAAGTTGTGCTCAAGGGAATAGAACCCGATGTGGCACCCTCCGAAATTAGAGAGGCCTTAAAGAAAACGGTTTTTGCGCAAAAATGTTATAAACATTATGAACAAAAACAAGAAGCCGCAACCACTCTTCAAAGTTGAGCTGGAGCCAGACAGCAGAACTTTGAAAAAAAAAACGCAGTGCAACCGATCTACAAGTTGCAGTACCTTCTGCACCGTAGGATCACAGTGGAAGAGCCGCACAAACGGACCGGGCCAGTGCAATGCACAAACTGCCAGGAATACGGTCATACCAGGGCTTACTGCACCCTCAGGTCAGTATGTGTAGCTTGTGGAAACTGCCACGGCTCCGAACCCTGCCCTGCCAACAAGGAAGACTCTCTCACTAAAAAGTGTGTAAACTGCCAAGGAAACCACAACGCAAACTACAGAGGCTGTCCAGTCTACAAGATGATGAAAAGTCGAATGCAACGAGCGACAACGGCACGCTCCCTGAACACAAAAAACACTTACATGTGATCACAAACGACACCGGAAGTTTTCTTCACAAAAGCAGCCAGCTCATTTGGCCCTTCAATTACCACCAACGGAATGTCTTACGCCAGTGCTTTAGGATCAGGCACAGCTCACATAGAGCCGAAAATTGATAACATCCAGCAGGCCATAAGACAGCCACAAAGTAACATGGAATCTATGATGATTACTTTGCAACAAAATATGATGGAATTTATGTCCTTCATGAAAACCACAATGCAAGCAAATGCTTGCAGCTCAGCAGTCCAAATAAACTATGCCGAGCCTTCGAATAACTCTGTGGAACGCCAATGGTGTTTCACGGCATAAACCTGAAATAACTGAATTTCTGAGCGAAAACCAGATCGACGTTATGTTGCTGGCAGAAACGCATCTCACCAGCAAATATAACTTTCAAATACGGTGATACACGTATCATCCAGATGGTAAAGCGCATGGCGGAACTGGAATCTTAATAAGAGACCGCGTCAAACACCACTTTCACCAACGGTTTGCTAAAAATCATCTGCAAGCTACATCGATAAAATTACAGTTGGGCAATTTCAACCTTGCCATTGCCGCTGTCTACTGCCCACCCCGCTTTACAGTCTCCAAAGACCAATTCATGGACTTCTACAATTCGCTTGGAGAGCGATTCATAGCAGCAGGAGATTACAACGCCAGGCACACGCACTGGGGATCCCGCCTTGTGACCCCCAAATGAAGGCAACTATATAGTGCACTCATAAAACATTCAACAAACTGGACTACGTTTCACCAGACAGCCCTACATACTGGCCTACAGATCCTAGAAAACTATCTGATTTAATTGATTTTGCTGTGACAAAAAAAATTTCTCGCAATCTAATATCAGCAAAATCGCTTTTGGATCTATCATCGGACTACTCACCTGTGCTAATAACTCTTCTTCAAAACCCGGAATTAATCGAGCACCCTCACAGGCTGACGTCGCATAGAACCAACTGGCTGAAGTTCAAAAAGTACGTAAGTTCCCACATTGAACTAACTCCACAGCTCAACATCAAGAAGGACATCGACTGCTATGCCGATGCACTTGAGTCTGTACTCATCGCAGCAGCCAAAGGCTCAACACCGCAAGGGAGGGATGGGCATACCAACACAAAACTAACCTTGAAATCGAACAGCTTGTTCTGGAGAAAAGACGTTTGAGACGTGCTTGGCAAACCAGCAGATCGCCATCCTCCAAACAAAGTCTTAAGGAAGCTGGTCGCAGACTGACCAGGGCTCTAAGGCAAGAAGAAGTAAAAGCACAACGCCAGTACATTGTGAAACTTTCACCCACCAGCACTAAGCATCCCTTGTGGAGGGCCCACCCAAATCTAAGTGCGCCGGCCGAAACAGTAGTTCCCATAAGAGACTCTTCAGGCAGCTGGACCAGAAGCGACAAAGACAGAGCTTGTACATTTGCTTTACACCTTCGAAATGTTTTCCAGCCAAGCCCTGCAACTAATTCATTCGCACTACCGTCGCCGCCAATTCGAATCGAATCTGAGACGGAGCCAATTCTGTTTCAACCAAATGAAGTTGCAAAAGTAATCAGCGAGCAATTGAAACCAAAAAAGGCCCCAGGCGGTGATCAAATGACTCCCAAAATGTTAATCGAACTTCCAAACTGTGCAGTTGAGGTTATTTGTAAACTCTTTATCGCCTTTTGACGCGCATAATCCCATATCTGAAAGAGCACAACGTTATTCCAGCACACCAATTTGGCTTTCGAGAAAGCCATGGAACAATAGAGGAAGTCAACAGACTTACAACAGAAATATGGACTTCATTCGAGTGCAGTGCGGTATTTCTTGACGTTGCACAGGCTTTCGACCGAGTCTGGCTTGATGGCCTTATCCATAAAAGCAGAACGATCCTGCCGGGAAACACTAACAGGATACTTGAATCGTACCTTTACAACAGAGCCTTCGTCGAGAGATGCAACATTACAACATCCGACGACTACGCTATAGAGGCTGGAGTTCCCCAAGGTAGCGCCCTTGGTCCAACTCTATTTCTCCTCTACACCGCAGATATCCCCACGAACGATCGGCTAACTACTTCTTCATTCGCAGACGATACCGCGATCATAAGTCGGTCCAAATGCCCAATTTAGGCAACAGCACTACTAGCTGATCCGATTGCAACGCAATGACCTTCCAGCTCAGCAATAGTTATTGGAGCCCCTAATTCTCGCGCCAGTCACGTTGACTGTCAGATAGTTTTTTAAATTTAAGATTCTATACTTATTATTAGTCTCAATTCAGAGAAGATTCAGTAAAAAAAATGGAATGTAAAAAAAAAAAAAAAATGTATATTTATTTCATATTTTATATTAGAACATATCATTATAACTTATTTGGTTAATCAGACCATTGCTATTTATTTGATTGAAAATTATGAATAAAAATTCTTTAACCTATCCTTGTGAACTGTTTGTTTTTTATTTCTATAATCAGAGATTATGATGTTATCTCTACTCCGATGTCTTCTATTGTGTAGGGACCTGTGTATTTGAAATCTAACTTATGTCCAGATTCGTTTTTAAGCAAAACTAAGTCTCCTATGTTGATTTAAAATTAGAAATATAGTTTGCCTATCATATAATTCCTTATTTGTAGTCTTATTGTCTTCTATCATTATTCTAGCTCTTTTGTAAGCTACTTCTAATCTAAATTTAGATTCCTTAGCATAGTCTACAATGTAGTAATGTGGTTCTATTCTATCTTTGCTATGAAATTGCAAATTGGCAGATTGTAACATCACATTTTAAATTTATTTAAAAGTCTGGACTTAACCTTTAAAGGTTTTATTAATGTACTTGGTATTGCTGAGGTGTAGTATTAGAATTCCCCAATTCAGAAGAAGTACAACCTCGTTTGTAGACATATGTATCTTTATTCAATGATTTGGCTTATATCTAACAATGTAATTTAGAGCTAAGGCCGCGCAACTGCATTGCCGGGAACGCCTTATGCACTTATGTCTTACACTTGCCAGAAAAAGTATGCGTACAAACATGTCCAGCCACTTTGAAGTTAAAAAAAACGTGTTAAAAAAATCTTAAAAATTGCATTTTTATTTTAACAGATAGTGTATTTATTCACCTTTCGTTTGATGTAACTTAATTTCTAACACTTATATTTGCATCAGAAAAAGTATACGTACAAAGAAAAGGAATGCAAAAGAACTGTATTTAAAGCTTTTAAATTGCGGTTTTTGCATTGATAACTGTAAATCAAAATTTGTTTACATGTTTCTAATCATTTCTGGCATATTCATCTTGTAACCAGACGTTATTTTTATGATGGGGAAAAAGACAAAAGAAATTGACAATGATTTAAGGAAAATCATAGTAAAACTACGTGATGAAGGGAAAACTCTTCAGGAAATCGGTGGGATAGTTGGCAGATCACAATCCTCTGTGCAAAGAGTCCTTGAAAATTTCAATTGATCGGGTTCCTGTGAGTCAAAACCCCGCTCTGGTCGACCTTGCATTTAAATAATTTCAAATGCTATTTTAAGCATGGTAAAAAAGTTATTGCAAGAATAAATGTTAGCGATCTATATACCAATGGTACATTTGATTTAGGTCAATTTTTCCAAAGGCTTGAAAAAGAAGCCGGTATATACAAGATCAGCCAACTTAAAATGGCACTGTGTGAAAAAATCTTTGAAAATATTTCAGTTGATTCGTTTAAAAAAATGGGCAATAAAATATTAAAAAAATTAAGAGTAGCGCTACTCAAACCAGTGACCATAATAAAAGATAAGAAAGAAAAAGAAGCTATACTGTCTGAAAACCATGACGATCCACTACGAGGCGGCCATACCGGAATAGCCAAAACCTTGTCAAAAATAAGACAACATTTCTGTTGGAAAAACATGTCTAGGGACATAACGAACTACGTAAAGACATGTCCAAAATGCCAGAAATCCAAAATAACTAAACACACAAAAACACCATTAACTTTAACAGAGACTCCAACTATGGCATTTGACAGAGTAATTGTTGATACGATACGTCCATTACCAAAATCGGATCAGGGCAATGAATACGCGGTAACTTTGATATGCGACTTAACGAAATATTTAATTGCCATACCAATACCAAACAAAAGCGCAAAATCAGTAGCTAATCAGTTCATATCGGACATGGGAACTGAATATAAAAATTCAATTATTGAAGATTTATGTAAATACCTTGGTATAAAAAACATAACACCTACAGCGCACTACCACCAGACATTAGGAACGATAGAACGTAGTCACCGAACACTTAACGAATACATTCGATCCTATATATCCGTTGATAAAACAGATTGGGACATATGGCTACAATACTTCGTATATTGTTTCAATACAACACCTTCTATGACACACAACTATTGCCCCTATGAATTAGTTTTTAGCGAACATCCAAATTTAAGTACATCTTTTAATTCAACAGATAGAATAGACCCTTTATATAACATAGATGACTATACTAAGGAAGCAAAATATAGACTAGAAAATGCTTACAAAAGAGCAAGAATTATGCTAGATAAAAATAAACAAAAAGATAAATCTAATTACGACAAAAACACTATTGATTTTAAGTTAGAGATAGGAGACCAGGTTTTATTAAGAAATGAAACCGGTCATAAATTAGATAACAAATATTTAGGCCCTTACAAAGTGGTAGAAATAAAAGAAAATGAAAACATAGTAGTAATGAGCGATAAAAATAAAAAACAAGTTGTTCATAAGGATAGGCTTAAAATTTTTCACGTATAAATACTTTGTTATCTCGTATGGCCTGATCAACCATACGGGTACACAAAAAAAAGAAGAAGAAGAAGGAACATTACAACAACATTTTGCAATTATATTTCCAATTTATATTTCGAAATTTTACTTTTAACTACAATTTTATAATTTTTATCAAATTTTATTACATTTTTATTGACATTTTATATTCTTATATTTTCAAATAAACCATTTTTGCTACTTAGTATGACCATTGTAATGTCATACATAAAAAAATCAAGTCAAAACATAAAAAAAAAAACAAACAAACAAACAAAAAGAAAAAACAAAAATAAAATTTTTTTAAGACTTCGCTTTAAATAAGAAATATTATGATATATTACGTTATTTTTTAAAAGGAGGGAGATGTAGTGTGCATACATACAGAGTACACACTGTACCATCGGCAACAATGTTAGCCAAATCTGCAGGATCAGCACTCTTCAAGTGCAAACGTAATTTGACCACACGCCATCAGCGAGTGATAAGTCGCGCCAGTTTATTCCCACAGCTTGGCTGGACTGCAACAAATATATCCATGTATGCACATAACATTCTATTCCCTCTCTCTGGGCACCGCTCTCAGAGATAAACATAAGTTAATATATAAGGCGGTTGCGTCGCTGCCGGCTTGACCGACAGCGCCGACTGCGCAACATAGAGCTAAGCCCAAAAAGAATATAGGCCGGCAGACTAGAGACGACGGCAAGACAACGAAGTATCAATAAAAATAAATTATAAATTAAAATAAAACCAGTGCGTTTATATGTTTAACTAAAGTGCTGTGAACCATAAATTATATCTTAACAATATTCTTCTAAATCTAATCTCATTCGTGTTAGTTTTGAGCTCGGGTTTGTCATTGAAAATAAGTATGTTAACGACCTATGGTCTGTTTTGACTTTGAAATGTTTTCCATAAATATATGGTCGAAAATAATTTATCGCCCAGTGGATAGCTGCTAACTCTTGTTCTGTTGTATTTTTGTTGCTTTCCCCTTTTGTAAATGATCTTGATGCATAGGCTACTGGTAGATGGGTGTTATTGTAATCTTGAGTAAGAACAGCTCCACACGCTTGTTTGCTTGCGTCTGTTGTTATACAAAATTCTTTATTAAAATCTGTATACTGCAGTAGTGTGGGTTTCATCAATTGAATTTTAAGGTATTCGAATGCTTTTTGACATTGATCATTCAAATTTAACATTCTTTTTACATGTCTAGTTATGTGACGTGAGTATTCGGAAAATTTTTTAATAAAACGTCTGTAGTAATTGCAAAATGCAACGAATCTTCTAGCGCTGTCTGCGTCCGTTGGGACTTGATATTTTTCTGTTACATCGTATTTCTTACTGTCTTGCAAAATACCTTTGCCAGTACACTTGTGTCCAAGGAAAGGCATTTCGTGTCTGAAAAATGTGTACTTTTCTGGGTGCAGTTTAAGGTTGTGTTTCCTACATAAATCAAAAACGTTTGTAAGATTTTTAATCATATGCTTTTCTGAACAACCGATGACAATTAGGTCATCCATATACAAGAATGCCTGGGAAGGTTCGATACCTGAAAATGCAATTGTTATCATTCTTTGGAAAGAACTTGGCGCTATTTTTAAACCATAAGATAATCGCGTGAAGCGATAGGAGCCATTACTCGTGGAAAAGGACGTTATATTTCGAGACGTTTTTTCGAATTCTATTTAATGGAATCCTGACATCAGATCTAGATCTGGATTGGCGGACAACTTGGATACACCTCTGTAAGAGCTGGTATTCGATTTATTTCCTTTCTTATGAAGGGGTATAACAAATGACTCCTTCCAAATATGTGGGAAGTGAGAAGATTCCAAAGATAAGATAACCAATTTGGGCAGAGGTCTACAAAGTTTCAGCGCAGTATCTAAGCACGCAGCCTGGAACTCCGTCGGGACCCGGTGAATAGACTGGTTTAACTTTATGAAGATCCAAGAGAAGGGAGCTTTCGCTTAAACTCGGACAAAAATTAATTAAGACTTATATGGCATATGAATAAGACGGATTTGGACGGGATGAAACAAAATATGTTGTCTGGAAAAACTAGGCAAACAGATCGGCAATTTCCTGATCAGTATTTGCCGTAGAATTTTCAAATGTTAGCGATGCAGGATAACAGGCTGATTTCGCTTAGTGTTACCAAAATTAAAAAACTGTTTTGGATCTTATGAAAACGGGAACCTACAACGAGTCAGATAGCTTTTATAACACCGGGCGTTAAGGCAGATTGTAACATCACATTTTAAATTTATTTAAAAGTCTGGACTTAACCTTTAAAGGTTTTATTAATGTACTTGGTATTGCTGAGGTGTAGTATTAGAATTCCCCAATTCAGAAGAAGTACAACCTCGTTTGTAGACATATGTATCTTTATTCAATGATTTGGCTTATATCTAACAATGTAATTTAGAGCTAAGGCCGCGCAACTGCATTGCCGGGAACGCCTTATGCACTTATGTCTTACACTTGCCAGAAAAAGTATGCGTACAAACATGTCCAGCCACTTTGAAGTTAAAAAAAAAACGTGTTAAAAAAATCTTAAAAATTGCATTTTTATTTTAACAGATAGTGTATTTATTCACCTTTCGTTTGATGTAACTCTTAATTTCTAACACTTATATTTGCATCAGAAAAAGTATACGTACAAAAGAAAGGAATGCAAAAAGAACTGTATTTAAAGCTTTTAAATTGCGGTTTTTGCATTGATAACTGTAAATCAAAATTTGTTTACATGTTTCTAATCATTTCTGGCATATTCATCTTGTAACCAGACGTTATTTTTATGATGGGGAAAAAGACAAAAGAAATTGACAATGATTTAAGGAAAATCATAGTAAAACTACGTGATGAAGGGAAAACTCTTCAGGAAATCGGTGGGATAGTTGGCAGATCACAATCCTCTGTGCAAAGAGTCCTTGAAAATTTCAATTGATCGGGTTCCTGTGAGTCAAAACCCCGCTCTGGTCGACCACCAAAGCTCACTGAGCGTGAGAAGAGAAGTTTTTTGAAGACAGTTAAAATAAATCCAAGGAAAACAGCCTCCCAAATTGCAAAAGATATTAAGGACAAGTTTAATAAGGATCTTCATGATGACACTGTACGCAAAATTTTGAAGAAGGAAGACTATTACAGCCGTACTGCGCGGAAGAAGCCACTAATATCACAGGTCAACAAAATCAAGCGAATGGAATTCTGCTGAAAATTCAATAACAAGCCCCAGGAGTTCTGGAAAAGTTTTTAGCGACGAAAGCAAGTTTTGCATATTCTGGATAAAGGGCCGAAAGCTTCTGTGGCGAAAGAAAGGTACAGCCCTCGATATCCAAAACCTTGCCCCAACCGTTGAGCACGGTGGTGGTGGTGTAATGGTTTGGGGATGTATGGCGGCCAGTGGAGTTGGAAATCTTGTTTTCATTGATTCCACAATGGATCACAAGATGTATATCAACATCCTAAAAGAAAATTTACACCAAAGCGCCACGAAACTGGGACTGGAGAATGACTATTGGTTCCAACAGGACAACGACCCACAGCATTGCGCCATGAATACAAAGCTTTGGTTTCTCTACAATGTGAAAAACCAGTTAAATTCACCACCAGTCCCCAGATCTCAATCCCATTGAGCATTTGTGGGACCTCCTGGAGCGCAGGATCCGCCAGCACACCATTACATCAAAGAATATGCTGAATGGTCCAGGAATGGAATAAAATATAATATAAATTGGTCCAGTCCATGCCAAATCGGTTGGCTGAAGTCCTAAAACGAAAGGGGTACCCGACTTCGTATTAAATTCAAGTCCTTTTGCCAAAAATATGGAGTTTCCTGATGATTTTTGTTTTTATACGCATACTTTTTCTGATGCAAAATCAGCCCATTTTGTACATTTTTGTTAATATTAGGAAAAATATAAGTGTTAGAAATTAAGAGTTACATCAAACGAAAGGTGAATAAATATCTGTTAAAATAAAAATGAAATTTTTAAGATTTTTTTTAACACGTTTTTTTTAACTTCAAAGTGGCTGGACATGTTTGTACGCATACTTTTTCTGGCAAGTGTATGTCTTTAAGGCAGAGCTCGGGTGATCGTGTTACGGTCAGCTTGAACCATGCGTTGTGTTTATGTAAACACATGCAACAAAGTGTTACAGAGTGTATCCCTTAAGTACTCTTGGTTCAGTTTATGTTTAAAGGTTAATAGTTTAAAATATAATCAAATTTGGAAAATTTAAAAATGTTTTAATTATCTATTATTTTTGTTGGTTTTTATATATATATATTTTTTAAGTCAGAAAAATATATATCGATAATCAATCGAACTTCGACTGCGTGCAGACGTGTTTTACTAACGCTCCGGAAAAACAATTAGTCCATTAGTCGAAAACGTTCGAAAAATTAATAAACGCGAGGTTTTGCGTTTCGCGATGCAAATCGCATATCATAAACTAAAGTTTTAATTAATTAAATAATTAATCTTTACGCACTAACGATAAACAAATGAGTAAGAACGTGGATCAGCGCACTCAACGACAAAAACAACAAGACGAAGCCCGTGAAAAATTTCAGAGAGAGCAAGACAAACGTCGTCTTTCTTTGGCCCGTAACAATGCTTATTTTACGGTGACGAGTAATACTCTAGAACCGAAAGTGCTTGAAAATGCAAGTTTACTGACCGCCGACAACCAGAGAGCTAGCTCTTGCTCTCCCGCCCTGCTCTTCACCTGTCAAACGCCATCGAGTGAGCAATACAAAATCCCTGAAAATCCCGGGCCACTAGATGAAAAAAGATTTTCCATTCTGGCGGAGCCTGAAACAGAGTCGGAACAATTAGCCCCAAGAAAACAAGGAAACCAAGGCAACCACCTATTTTTATTCGAGAAAATATCTTGAATGCCCTAGTCAACAAAATAGTTGAGCTTGTCGGAAAAGATAACTTTCATGTTATTCCGCTTATGAAAGGGAATATAAGTGAAACTAAACTCCAAACCAAAACCGAAGACGATTTCCGAGCAGTGTCGAAGTACTTAAAAGATGCCAAAAAGAATTACTACACGTACCAGCTGACAAGTTGCAAAGGTTTGCAAGTTGTGCTCAAGGGAATAGAACCCGATGTGGCACCCTCCGAAATTAGAGAGGCCTTAAAAGAAAACGGTTTTTGCGCAAAAAATGTTATAAACATTATGAACAAAAACAAGAAGCCGCAACCACTCTTCAAAGTTGAGCTGGAGCCAGACAGCAGAACTTTGAAAAAAAAAACGCAGTGCAACCGATCTACAAGTTGCAGTACCTTCTGCACCGTAGGATCACAGTGGAAGAGCCGCACAAACGGACCGGGCCAGTGCAATGCACAAACTGCCAGGAATACGGTCATACCAGGGCTTACTGCACCCTCAGGTCAGTATGTGTAGCTTGTGGAAACTGCCACGGCTCCGAACCCTGCCCTGCCAACAAGGAAGACTCTCTCACTAAAAAGTGTGTAAACTGCCAAGGAAACCACAACGCAAACTACAGAGGCTGTCCAGTCTACAAGATGATGAAAAGTCGAATGCAACGAGCGACAACGGCACGCTCCCTGAACACAAAAAACACTTACATGTGATCACAAACGACACCGGAAGTTTTCTTCGCAAAAGCAGCCAGCTCATTTGGCCCTTCAATTACCACCAACGGAATGTCTTACGCCAGTGCTTTAGGATCAGGCACAGCTCACATAGAGCCGAAAATTGATAACATCCAGCAGGCCATAAGACAGCCACAAAGTAACATGGAATCTATGATGATTACTTTGCAACAAAATATGATGGAATTTATGTCCTTCATGAAAACCACAATGCAAGCAAATGCTTGCAGCTCAGCAGTCCAAATAAACTATGCCGAGCCTTCGAATAACTCTGTGGAACGCCAATGGTGTTTCACGGCATAAACCTGAAATAACTGAATTTCTGAGCGAAAACCAGATCGACGTTATGTTGCTGGCAGAAACGCATCTCACCAGCAAATATAACTTTCAAATACGGTGATACACGTATCATCCAGATGGTAAAGCGCATGGCGGAACTGGAATCTTAATAAGAGACCGCGTCAAACACCACTTTCACCAACGGTTTGCTAAAAATCATCTGCAAGCTACATCGATAAAATTACAGTTGGGCAATTTCAACCTTGCCATTGCCGCTGTCTACTGCCCACCCCGCTTTACAGTCTCCAAAGACCAATTCATGGACTTCTACAATTCGCTTGGAGAGCGATTCATAGCAGCAGGAGATTACAACGCCAGGCACACGCACTGGGGATCCCGCCTTGTGACCCCCAAATGAAGGCAACTATATAGTGCACTCATAAAACATTCAACAAACTGGACTACGTTTCACCAGACAGCCCTACATACTGGCCTACAGATCCTAGAAAACTATCTGATTTAATTGATTTTGCTGTGACAAAAAAAATTTCTCGCAATCTAATATCAGCAAAATCGCTTTTGGATCTATCATCGGACTACTCACCTGTGCTAATAACTCTTCTTCAAAACCCGGAATTAATCGAGCACCCTCACAGGCTGACGTCGCATAGAACCAACTGGCTGAAGTTCAAAAAGTACGTAAGTTCCCACATTGAACTAACTCCACAGCTCAACATCAAGAAGGACATCGACTGCTATGCCGATGCACTTGAGTCTGTACTCATCGCAGCAGCCAAAGGCTCAACACCGCAAGGGAGGGATGGGCATACCAACACAAAACTAACCTTGAAATCGAACAGCTTGTTCTGGAGAAAAGACGTTTGAGACGTGCTTGGCAAACCAGCAGATCGCCATCCTCCAAACAAAGTCTTAAGGAAGCTGGTCGCAGACTGACCAGGGCTCTAAGGCAAGAAGAAGTAAAAGCACAACGCCAGTACATTGTGAAACTTTCACCCACCAGCACTAAGCATCCCTTGTGGAGGGCCCACCCAAATCTAAGTGCGCCGGCCGAAACAGTAGTTCCCA
The DNA here is from genome assembly GCF_018152115.1 of Drosophila rhopaloa. Taxonomy (NCBI): domain Eukaryota; kingdom Metazoa; phylum Arthropoda; class Insecta; order Diptera; family Drosophilidae; genus Drosophila; species Drosophila rhopaloa. Next base: position 12,439,697 of record NW_025335034.1, on the reverse strand, counting down.
TAAGAGACTCTTCAGGCAGCTGGACCAGAAGCGACAAAGACAGAGCTTGTACATTTGCTTTACACCTTCGAAATGTTTTCCAGCCAAGCCCTGCAACTAATTCATTCGCACTACCGTCGCCGCCAATTCGAATCGAATCTGAGACGGAGCCAATTCTGTTTCAACCAAATGAAGTTGCAAAAGTAATCAGCGAGCAATTGAAACCAAAAAAGGCCCCAGGCGGTGATCAAATGACTCCCAAAATGTTAATCGAACTTCCAAACTGTGCAGTTGAGGTTATTTGTAAACTCTTTATCGCCTTTTGACGCGCATAATCCCATATCTGAAAGAGCACAACGTTATTCCAGCACACCAATTTGGCTTTCGAGAAAGCCATGGAACAATAGAGGAAGTCAACAGACTTACAACAGAAATATGGACTTCATTCGAGTGCAGTGCGGTATTTCTTGACGTTGCACAGGCTTTCGACCGAGTCTGGCTTGATGGCCTTATCCATAAAAGCAGAACGATCCTGCCGGGAAACACTAACAGGATACTTGAATCGTACCTTTACAACAGAGCCTTCGTCGAGAGATGCAACATTACAACATCCGACGACTACGCTATAGAGGCTGGAGTTCCCCAAGGTAGCGCCCTTGGTCCAACTCTATTTCTCCTCTACACCGCAGATATCCCCACGAACGATCGGCTAGCTACTTCTTCATTCGCAGACGATACCGCGATCATAAGTCGGTCCAAATGCCCAATTTAGGCAACAGCACTACTAGCTGATCCGATTGCAACGCAATGACCTTCCAGCTCAGCAATAGTTATTGGAGCCCCTAATTCTCGCGCCAGTCACGTTGACTGTCAGATAGTTTTTTAAATTTAAGATTCTATACTTATTATTAGTCTCAATTCAGAGAAGATTCAGTAAAAAAATGGAATGTAAAAAAAAAAAAAAAAATATATTTATTTCATATTTTATATTAGAACATATCATTATAACTTATTTGGTTAATCAGACCATTGCTATTTATTTGATTGAAAATTATGAATAAAAATTCTTTAACCTATCCTTGTGAACTGTTTGTTTTTTATTTCTATAATCAGAGATTATGATGTTATCTCTACTCCGATGTCTTCTATTGTGTAGGGACCTGTGTATTTGAAATCTAACTTATGTCCAGATTCGTTTTTAAGCAAAACTAAGTCTCCTATGTTGATTTAAAATTAGAAATATAGTTTGCCTATCATATAATTCCTTATTTGTAGTCTTATTGTCTTCTATCATTATTCTAGCTCTTTTGTAAGCTACTTCTAATCTAAATTTAGATTCCTTAGCATAGTCTACAATGTAGTAATGTGGTTCTATTCTATCTTTGCTATGAAATTGAATTGGTTATTGAATTGATGCCTTACCGAAAACTAACTGATATGGACAATAATCATGTGCCATAGAGGGTGTCGTATTGAAATAGTATACGAAATATTGGAGCCATACTTCCCAATCAGTTTTATCTACTGAAATGTAGGATCGAATGAGGTTCTATGGCTTCTTTCGACCGTTCCAACTGTTTGGTGGTGGTGTGCGGTAGATGTTATATTGTCAATTTTTAAGTCATTTTTTTAATTTATTTGCACAAGTCTTTAATTATTGAGTTTTTATATTCTGTTCCCATGTCCGTAATGAACGTCTTCATTGTGCTGTACTTAAGAAAATTGTTTTCAAAAAGCTATTTATATTTGACAATGAAGCACATCCAGACATTAGTAGAGCCTTAGCTAGACATTCACATATATTCCACAAGAAAGTACTAAACATTATAATAAAACACAAACATGACTTAATGAAGGAACTAAACAAAAGGGTAAAGGAAACCAAAGAAATTCTTGAGAGGCAGTTAAACTCAGCTGACTTACAAATGTTTATGAAGAGCGAGAGAAACGTCGCGAATAAACTAACAACAACATTGAAAGAGAGACATGAGAGGAAGTACAGAAGACTACAAAAGGAACGGAATAATATATTCACGAACAACAACGAAACGAACGATTGGTTTGTCAACAAAACGAATGTGGAGTTCCCGCCAGACGTGAAAGCACTTCTTGCAAAGGGTCCAAAGTTCGCGATACCAATAGAGAAGAAGAATTTCCCTCTCTTCAAGTATATAGCGGACGGAGAGGAATTGGTGCAAACTCTTATAGGTAAAGAGCAACAAGAAGAGTCACGCACTAAATTCTCTTTACTTATTAAAGATTATATGACGTCGGTTTGGGAAAGTGCAATAGATCGCGTAATACTAGACACAGTGGGGCAGACACGAAAATTTTTAAAGGAAAATGACGAAATACTAATTTTAACTTCTGACAAAGGAAACAAGACAGTTGCTATGGACAAAGATACTTACAATCAAAAAATGAATAACATATTGGAGGAAATTAACACATATCGGATTTTACGAAAGGATATAACATCGAAACTTCGAACAAGAAACAATGAATTAGCGGAAAATCTACTCACAAAAGGACTTATTTCAGGGAGCGAAAGGAATAAGTTAGTCACGACAACGGCATTACCACCACGCATATACGGACTACCAAAAATCCACAAGGAAGGGACGCCATTAAGACCCATATGCTCATCTATAGGATCACCATCACACAGACTTTGTAAATATATGTCAAACATATTGAAGAACATCACCATAGACTCCAGCTACAACATCAAAAACTCAGTAGAATTTAAAGAAAGAATCAACAACACGTAAAGCTGTGATGATGAAAAATTAATATCATTTGATGTAGTCTCACTATTTCCCAGCATACCTATAGACCTTGCACTAGACATAATTAGAGAAAAATGGACAAAAATAAAAGAACACACAAATATGCCGAAAAAAATGTTTATGGGCATAGTACAATTTTGCATACAAGACAACAGATATTTTAAATTTAATGACGATATATACACACAACTAAAAGGAATGCCGATGGGATGGCCTGCTTCACCAATAATTGCAGACATAGTAATGGAAGAGCTATTAGACAACACTTTGAAAAAACTAGGACACAAACCAAGACTTTTGACGAAGTATGCGGACGATTTTTCGCAATAGTAAAAGAAGACGAAATACAAAACACACTTGACGCTTTAAACTCTTTCAATAAAAATATAAAATTCACACTGGAACAGGAAGAAGATGGAGGACTAGCATATTTGGACTCAATGGTTCATAGACAGGGGAACATTTTAAAACTAAAGTGGTATAAAAAACCAACAGCATTAGGACGAATCATAAACTTTAACTCAAAACACCCTAAAACAATGATAATGAGTACAGCGGTAGGTTGTACACAACGGATGCTAGCCATTTCGGACAACATTTTTCATGAAGAAACCAAAAATGAAATAAGACAAATTTTAAAGGACAACGACTTCCCAAACCATCTAATTAGAACTTTAATTAAAAGACACCAAAACATGGAACAAAAAACAAAATGTAGAGAACCTACACAATACATGTCCGTAACATATATACCAAGACTATCAGAACGCCTTAAAAAGTCAGAATTTTACAATAACCAAAAAATAACAATAGCCCACAAGCCCAACAATACCCTACGACCAATATTCAACAAGACCAAGTCCAAAATACAAATGTTTGACAAAAACAATGTGATATATAAAATACCATGCAATGGAGATATAAATGAAAAATGTGACAGAATATATGTAGGAACAACTAAATCCAAACTAAAAACTCGAATATCACAACACAGATCAGACTTCAAATTAAGACATCAAGCTAATATACAAAAAACAGCACTTATGGCCCACTGTAAAACCAGCGGTCACTCACCAAATTTTGAAGCAACGACTATTTTGGAACAAGAACAACATTACAAACAAGAAAGGAAAGCTAACTTCGGGCGGAGCCGAAGTTGAAATACCCTTGCAGAATATTCTGTAAATTATATTCTCCAAAATTATTCATATGATGCATTCTTAATACTCATAAAAAATCCCAACTTCCTAAATTTAAAAACAACAAAGTTATGGCATTTCCAATCGTTCAGTTATATGGCCGCTATAGGATATAGTCGGCCGATCCCTATGAAATTTGGTGGGTCGGATTGATTGGCCAAAAATAAAACCCATAGAAAATCCCAACTTCCTAACCTTACAAACACCCAAGTTATGGCATTTCCGATCAATCAGTTATATGGCGGCTATAGGATATATTCGTCCGATCCTTATGAAATTTGGTAGGTCGGATTAATTGGCCAAAAATAAAACTTATAGAAAATCCCAACTTCCTAACTTTAAAAACACCAACGTTATGGCTTTTCCGATCGTTCAGTTATATGGCAGCTATATGATATAGTCGCCCGATCCGGCTCGTTCCGACTTATATACTACCTGCAATAGAAAGACAACTTTTGGGAAAGTTTCAAGCAGATAGCTTTAAAACTGAGAGACTAGTTTGCGTAGAAACGGACGGACGGACAGACGGACAGACGGACATGGCTATATCAACTCAGGAGGTGATTCTGATCAAGAATATATATACTTTATAGGGTCGGAAATGTCTCCTTCACTGCGTTGCAAACTTTTGACTGAAATTATAATACCCTCTGCAAGGGTATAAAAACGCTTCACCATAGAAATGTTACATATAACAAACACACCCATACAAAACAGACGTTGAAAATTGCGCTCACATTTACAGACACTTACTTAATAACAACTAGTATTAATCTCCACGTCCGACGGTGCAGACTTGTAAAATTATGTAGGTGTAATAATTTTTAAAGCTTTGTTTTTATACCCGTTACTCGTAGAGTAAAAGGGTATATTGTATTCGTGCAAAAGTATGTAACAGCTAGAAGGAAGCGTTTCCGACCATATAAAGTATATATATTCTTGATCAGGATCACTAGCCGAGTCGATCTAGCCATGTCCGTCTGTCCGTCTGTCCGTCTGTCCGTCTGTCTGTCCGTCTGTCTGTCTGTCTGTCCGTATGAACGCTGAGATCTCGGAAACTATAAAAGCTAGAAGATTGACATTTTGCATGTAGATTTTAGAAGTTCCTACGCAGCGCAAGTTTGTTTCAAAATGGTGCCACGCCCCCTTTAACGCCCACAATCGCTTATATACGATTTTAAAAATTTAAATATTTCGGAAAAGTAAAAATGCAGTTTTTTTGTGTTTATCAATACCTATCGAAATGTAGAAGAAAATTTTCAAATCGGACCATTTGTTAAAAAGTTATGCGTGATCAAAGTTTCTATCTCCATCTCCCTCGCACTCCCTTTACCTGAGTAACGGGTATCTGATAGTCGGGGCACCCGACTATAGCGTTCTCTCTTGTTTATTGTCTAAATTTATGTTATTTTATGTGATCTCGAAGCCAGGAAAAGACAAATCCCAGCCTTCCTCGTACCGGCCCATCAGTCTGCTCCCATGTCTATCAAAGCTATTTGAAAAACTGCTTCTTGTTCATCTAGTAACACATCTTCAAAACAACAGAACGATCCCTCTGCACCAATTCGGATTTAGGGAAAAGCATGGAACTATCGAACAGGTAAACCGCTTAACATCTGAAATTCGCACGGCTTTCGAACACAAGCAATATTGCAGTGCCTTATTTCTGGACGTATCACAGGCATTTGATCGCGTCTGGATCGACGGTCTGGTATACAAAATCAAAACCCTCCTACCGGAAAACACTCACAAGTTGCTTGAGTGTTACCTCAGAAACAGAGTTTTCACCGTGAGATGTAAAACCTTTACTTCAACCATCCGTAACATCGAAGCTGGAGTACCCCAAGGAAGTGTGCTTGGACCAATCTTGTACATCCTTTACACGGCAGACATTCCAAACCATGTTCAAAATTCATTAGGTCGCCTACTTGATTTGTGTTTTGTATCGAATCCTGAAGGTGTGTTTCTGTCCAGAGTAGCACCACTCACGCAACCTGAAGATCCATATCACCCAACAATCGAACTTTCATTTGATACGGGTAGAGTTATAGAAGAAAAATCAGAAAAATCCAAACGAATACATTGTTTTCGCAAGGCAGACTTTCTGAGGCTTAATAATTTTATTTCTGGCTTTAATTGGTCTGATCTTTACTTATGCAATAATATGTCCGATGCAGTTAATGTTTTTTATACTGCAATAAACTCATTTTTTAATTCCTGTGTTCCGTGGTACTATCCGTCAACTTCCAATAAATCACCTTGGTTTAGCAAAGAGTTGACACACTTAAGAAATGTAAAGTCCAGACTTTTTAGGAAATATAAAAATACCGGTTCTCAATCTGTTTTTACTAGATATCTAAGTGCTCGGTCAAGATTTACCGTGCTTAATGCTCAGTGTTATAATAGTTACTTAAACCGTTGTAAGGTCCAGTTCTCTCAGGACCCGAAACAGTTTTATAATTTTGTTAACACCAAGCGTAAATCTAATTCTTTTCCTTCCTCGCTGTCGTTAGAAAACATGACGGGAACCACAGATCAGGCAATAGCCGATATATTTGCCCAATTTTTTCAAACGACTTACTCTACTTTAGATTATTCATCTCAGCCTTATTCTTACACCATGCCCAAGTCAAACCTCATATTCTGTCCCACTTTAACAGAAAGCTCTCTTCTTTTGGATCTTCTTCGTATTAAGCCTGTTTATTCGCCAGGGCCCGATGGTATTCCTGGGTGCGTGCTTAGGTATTGCGCTAAGGCCCTGTGCAAACCTCTTCAAAAGTTGTTTACCTTATCTCTAGAAACTTCCCAATTCCCAAATATTTGGAAGGAATCATTTGTTATTCCTCTTTTCAAAAAAAGGTAACAAGTTAGAAGCCAGTAACTACAGAGGTATTTCTAAGTTGTCAGCTATTCCTAAGCTTTTTGAAAAAATTATTACTCCTCATTTGCAGCACTTTTGCAGATCAATTATTTCTCCGTGTCAACACGGATTTATTAAACGTAGATCCACAATTACAAACCTTCTAGAGCTCACTACATTTGTGATAAAAGGCTTCAATAGTAGTTTTCAAACAGATGTCATTTACACTGACTTTAGTAAAGCATTTGACTCTGTAAATCACTTACTTCTTATTCATAAACTTGACCTTTTAGGTTTTCCAGTTGATCTGCTTAAATGGATTTCAAGTTATCTAAATGGCAGGTCACAAAGGGTCCTTTTTAAAAATTCAATTTCTGAAATTCTCCGTGTTACCTCCGGTGTTCCACAAGGGAGCCATCTGGGTCCGTTACTTTTTACATTATTTATTAACGATCTTCCCTCAATTATAAGTCATTCTCGCGTACTTATGTACGCAGATGATGTTAAGTTGTGCCTGCAGTATAAGGACATTTCCTGCCATTTAGACTTGCAATCCGATCTAGATAATTTTCAAAACTGGTGCCGAGATAATTTACTAAATTTAAACGGCTCCAAGTGCAAGCTGATGACTTTTTATCGGGCCAATCCGATATACGCGACTTACACGTTAAGTGGCAGCTCTTTGGATAGAATAACTCTTGTAAACGATCTTGGCGTTCTCTTGGACCCTAAACTAAAATTTTCTAATCACATTTCGTCCATGGTTAATAAAGCCAGAGGAGTGCTTGGATTTATTAAAAGGTGGTCAAAAGAATTCGATGATCCTTATTTGAATAAAACTTTATTTATTTCGCTAGTCCGTCCGATTCTAGAGTATGGGTCTCCCGTCTGGAGTCCACAATACGGAATACATATTGGTCGTATTGAATCTGTACAAAAAAACTTCCTTCTTTTTGCTTTACGGCGCCTAAACTGGGATGCAAATCTTATCTTACCTTACCTCGGCTAAACTTTTCTGTGCCAAGTAGATTAACTAGAAATTATATTCCCCTAATTTTAAATCATTGTAGATCTAACTATGCCTTGCATGAGCCTTTCAGAGTATTATGTTCTGACTATAATAGACTTTTTCCTGTAATATCAAATCTTGACTCTCTGCTGCTCCTAAAACGATTAATACTTGCTTCATTGGCACAAGATTGATCTAACTATTACTTTTTTCCCCGGACCTTTACCTTTATTTTCCTATCTCGCGTCTATCCTATCGCGAATCGTGCCGTACGATACACGGCTGCGCCCCTCGGTCGGTTGGGCGGGTAAGTGGGCCGTGGGACTCCGCGCGAAAAAAAAAAAAAAAAAAAAAAAAAGCCGCCAGACCCTCATCTCAACCTTTGCTGACGACACTGCCATTGTCAGCCGCTCGAAATGCCCAAAAACAGCTACAGCCCATTTAAAAGAACACCTGGTAGCTGTAGAAAAATGGCTCGCAGACTGGCGTATCAAAGTCAATGAGCAAAAGTGTAAGCACATTACATTTACACTAAACTTGTCGAAATGCCCACCACTGACGCTAAACAACAAGCCGGTTCCACAAGCAGACGAAGTCACCTATCTCGGCATACACCTAGACAGGAGGCTTACCTGGAGAAAGCATATAGAAGCAAAGAAGACCCATTTAAAACTAAAGGCCAGCAGCCGTCACTGGCTCATAAACTACCGCTCCCCCCTTCCACTCGAATATAAAGTACTACTGTATAACTCGTGCTTAAAGCCGATCTGGACCTACGGTTCCGAGCTCTGGGGAAACGCAAGCAGCAGCAACATAGAAATTATTCAAAGAGTACAATCAAAGACCCTACGAACAATAACTGGAGCCCCCTGGTACATCCGCAATGCAAACATCCAGAGAGACCTGGATATAAATCCCGTAAAAGAAGAAATTGTTTCCAGAAAAATTAAATATGAAGCCAGATTATCAAATCACCCAAACCTGCTTGCCAGACAACTCAACCGGCTAAGCTATCATTCCCGTCTACAGCGGAATGATTTCCCATCCCTTTTTCAATAACATAAGTTAACGTAACATAGATTAAGATTTGAAAACTTATTGTTAGTCTCTTAAGTAATAGAGAAGATCCAATAAATAAGAATAAAGTATAAAAAAAAAAAAAAAAATGTGTTTATGTTGATTATAGTTGCCCTGAAGACGGTTGCCGAAGTGCAACCGAAATATATTGGAAAGAACAAAAAACAAAAATTAAAAACTTTTATTTAAAACATTTTTCAATTGTTGACCTCGAGCCGGAAAAACTCAAAAAATTTAAACATACATCAAAGGTCGCCTACAAACAAAATTAAAAATAGCTTTAGCTACAGTTTTTGCGAGCTTATTTTGTATTGGTATGGCTACTAAATATTTGTCTAGTTCATCTGCAAAATAATTATGAAATATTGCAACAGTCAGCTCTAGAGTTGGATGATAAGGATCTTCCGGTTGTGTAAGTGGTTATGTTCTTGATAGACAAACGCCTTCTGAATTTAAAACAAAACACAAGTCCAGTAAACATCCTAAGGAGTTCTTAACATGGTTTACTTGGGATAGCGCATGTCAAGCAAGCCGTCAATAAATTCATGCTTGTGAATTTGCGTAAATAGGGAACTCAGGTGATGGTGGGATATATGAACAAGTAATATATACAAAACTAGCGGGAAACGATAATTTTATACCTAGGAATTCGATGTCATCAAATTCTTCGAAAGTTAGTAATTCAGACGAAAAGGTGGAGTCGACAGCAATCACCTCCCCGTCTGGTGGAGTCGACAAACTCCACCTCCCCGTCTGGTCTGACGATCAAGCCTATAAATTGTGTACTTACCCGGGAGAATTTCGGAGCTAAGAATATCCGGCCTTAACCAGGTCTCTGTACATACCATAATATTAAATGGGAATACAGTTTAGACAGCTTACTAAGTAAGCCTCTTGTATTCTGATACCAAAGAAGAAAAGAAGGAGGCTAGTTTTTTGGGAAAGAAGAGGATGTGGAGGGCGCTGGGGATGGTTCTTTAATGGTATTTTCCATTTCCCCATAACTATTCTTTTTTCTCATAGCTTCGTACTCTTTTACAAATATGCCCACGTGCCAGAAACTGGTGGAACACACAGATGCAAAAAGAGCACAAGGAATACCAATCTTAAATGGTGATACTTTCCTAGCATAAGAAAATTTAAATTGTTCGACCTTCAAATCATCAACTTGGATTTTGTTACGGATATAAGCCGTAATATCCAGTGATGAGAGGTCTAGGGCGAGCCGTGAAACAAATACATGTTTTAGCTGGGGCACCCGAACACAAGTAACCGTGTTTGGTACAACACATGCAACCCTTTTTGGTATTACAGAATTTGTATCTGTACTACCAGTATCGGCCGGTAATCCGGACGTTAAGTCTACATGAGGTGTTTGGGGCACTACTTTATTTGGATCGTACAGAGCGGAAGTACCTATCAGCGCCACATCGGTTCCAGCAACTTTGGGTACCGAATCACTTTTTGCCCCCGATCTTAGTACCATTTGAGTGGCGCCTAAGATTAGCAGCAGGTTGCATGGCACCTGCCATAGAATGCCCACCGACCGCGACATTTTTTGCGCTTTGGGGAATCGGGCTCACCTAGCATGCGACTAGTGAGCTGCGATTCAAGCGCCACTAGCAGGTCCGTATTTTTACGGCAGTTCCGGATTAATTACGTAACATTGCTTTTTGTGAGCCTGGCAAGTGGACTTCCACGACATGTAAGAAATGGCCTACAATTAACGACACGGCTTTAACACCATACAGCAACCCCACACACAACTTGCACCACGCGGGACTGCCATCACACATGTGTATAACCTCAACAAGTGTAGTGCCTGCTTCAATTATTCGATTTACCACAAAATTGTGGTTGGTCGATGCAGTGGCAATAATCTAGGACAGTATCACTGTGGAATCATTCCAGAAATATCCTGCATCAGGAATAGGAGTCATAGGAGGATCCTTTTGAATTCTGTCGGTAAGATCTGCTCCTAAAAACGCGGCACATAATTCTAGTCGGGGTAAGGCTGGCATTGCCTTCGGACAAAAAAAATGTTTATAAGTCATAACGATATTTTTTCTGTTTCTGTTTATAGTTTGTTTAATAGCTCGACATGCCAATCTATTTTGGATTCCCAGATGTGCCGCAAGAAAATTTTATGTTTTACCACAACCGGTTTAAAAAGGCCAGTGGGTGACTATTTTTAGTAAATCAAAGATCCTCTTCGAATTGTAGGTAAGTATTATCCTTTTTTGCATCTGAAATGTTTGCCTCATTTCCAGTAGTGACTGTGATAGGCATGGGTTAACCAACGGCTCTTATTGACATCACGTCTGGTCACCAAAATGCTTATCCCAAATGGCCTAAAGTTCGGACTCCAAATGGTTGATTTTATAGTCCTCGACGATACGCGTCGGTTCTTAAGATATCGTTTTGTCTAACGACCGTACAGGACATCAACCGTCTGCAAATTAGCCGCCCCAACTAGCACATCAATATTTTAATCAGCATTATAATATAAGGAAAATTAAAACAAATATAATATATATCAAACATTAATAACAAAACTGGTTTTAATTGTAGTGTCATTGAATTGCTCGAGGTCATATGTTTTAGCTTAAACATTTCTAATTTAAAATTTTTTTTTGTGTTTTTCCGGCTCGAGGTCAACAATTAAAAAAATGTTTTAAATAAAAGTTTTTAAATTTTATTTTTATTTTTTCCGATATATTTCGGTTGCACTTCGGCAACCGTCTTCAGGGCAAGTATAATTAACATAAAAACAAAAAATAACATAAAATTTAGACAATAAAAAACAAAGCTTTAAAAATTATTACACCTACATAATTTTACACGTCTGCACCGTCGGACGTGGAGATTAATACTAGTTGTTATTAAGTAAGTGTCTGTAAATGTGAGCGCAATTTTCAACGTCTGTTTTGTAATTCAGTCTTATGCTTGTGGGTGTGTTTGTTATATGTAACATTTCTATGGTAATATATGGGAATACAGTTTATATTAATATATTAAATGGGAATACAGTTTAGACAGCTTACTAAGTAAGCCTCTTGTATTCTGATACCAAAGAAGAAAAGAAGGAGGCTAGTTTTTTGGGAAAGAAGAGGATGTGGAGGGCGCTGGGGATGGTTCTTTAATGGTATTTTCCATTTCCCCATAACTATTCTTTTTTCTCATAGCTTCGTACTCTTTTACAAATATGCCCTCGTGCCAGAAACTGGTGGAACACACAGATGCAAAAAGAGCACAAGGAATACCAATCTTAAATGGTGATACTTTCCTAGCATAAGAAAATTTAAATTGTTCGACCTTCAAATCATCAACTTGGATTTTGTTACGGATATAAGCCGTAATATCCAGTGATGAGAGGTCTAGGGCGAGCCGTGAAACAAATACATGTTTTAGCTGGGGCACCCGAACACAAGTAAACGTGTTTGGTACAACACATGCAACCCTTTTGGTATTACAGAATTTGTATCTGTACTACCAGTATCGGCCGGTAATCCGGACGTTAAGTCTACATGAGGTGTTTGGGGCACTACTTTATTTGGATCGTACAGAGCGGAAGTACCTATCAGCGCCACATCGGTTCCAGCAACTTTGGGTACCGAATCACTTTTTGCCCCCGATCTTAGTACCATTTGAGTGGCGCCTAAGATTAGCAGCAGGTTGCATGGCACCTGCCATAGAATGCCCACCGACCGCGACATTTTTTGCGCTTTGGGGAATCGGGCTCACCTAGCATGCGACTAGTGAGCTGCGATTCAAGCGCCACTAGCAGGTCCGTATTTTTACGGCAGTTCCGGATTAATTACGTAACATTGCTTTTTGTGAGCCTGGCAAGTGGACTTCCACGACATGTAAGAAATGGCCTACAATTAACGACACGGCTTTAACACCATACAGCAACCCCACACACAACTTGCACCACGCGGGACTGCCATCACACATGTGTATAACCTCAACAAGTGTAGTGCCTGCTTCAATTATTCGATTTACCACAAAATTGTGGTTGGTCGATGCAGTGGCAATAATCTAGGACAGTATCACTGTGGAATCATTCCAGAAATATCCTGCATCAGGAATAGGAGTCATAGGAGGATCCTTTTGAATTCTGTCCGTAAGATCTGCTCCTAAAAACGCGGCACATAATTCTAGTCGGGGTAAGGCTGGCATTGCCTTCGGACAAAAAAAATGTTTATAAGTCATAACGATATTTTTTCTGTTTCTGTTTATAGTTTGTTTAATAGCTCGACATGCCAATCTATTTTGGATTCCCAGATGTGCCGCAAGAAAATTTTATGTTTTACCACAACCGGTTTAAAAAGGCCAGTGGGTGACTATTTTTAGTAAATCAAAGATCCTCTTCGAATTGTAGGTAAGTATTATCCTTTTTTTGCATCTGAAATGTTTGCCTCATTTCCAGTAGTGACTGTGATAGGCATGGGTTAACCAACGGCTCTTATTGACATCACGTCTGGTCACCAAAATGCTTATCCCAAATGGCCTAAAGTTCGGACTCCAAATGGTTGATTTTATAGTCCTCGACGATACGCGTCGGTTCTTAAGATATCGTTTTGTCTAACGACCGTACAGGACATCAACCGTCTGCAAATTAGCCGCCCCAACTAGCACATCAATATTTTAATCAGCATTATAATATAAGGAAAATTAAAACAAATATAATATATATCAAACATTAATAACAAAACTGGTTTTAATTGTAGTGTCATTGAATTGCTCGAGGTCATATGTTTTAGCTTAAACATTTCTAATTTAAAATTTTTTTTTGTGTTTTTCCGGCTCGAGGTCAACAATTAAAAAAATGTTTTAAATAAAAGTTTTTAAATTTTATTTTTTATTTTTTCCGATATATTTCGGTTGCACTTCGGCAACCGTCTTCAGGGCAAGTATAATTAACATAAAAACAAAAAATAACATAAAATTTAGACAATAAAAAACAAAGCTTTAAAAATTATTACACCTACATAATTTTACACGTCTGCACCGTCGGACGTGGAGATTAATACTAGTTGTTATTAAGTAAGTGTCTGTAAATGTGAGCGCAATTTTCAACGTCTGTTTTGTAATTCAGTCTTATGCTTGTGGGTGTGTTTGTTATATGTAACATTTCTATGGTAATATATGGGAATACAGTTTATATTAATATATTAAATGGGAATACAGTTTAGACAGCTTACTAAGTAAGCCTCTTGTATTCTGATACCAAAGAAGAAAAGAAGGAGGCTAGTTTTTGGGAAAGAAGAGGATGTGGAGGGCGCTGGGGATGGTTCTTTAATGGTATTTTCCATTTCCCCATAACTATTCTTTTTTCTCATAGCTTCGTACTCTTTTACAAATATGCCCTCGTGCCAGAAACTGGTGGAACACACAGATGCAAAAAGAGCACAAGGAATACCAATCTTAAATGGTGATACTTTCCTAGCATAAGAAAATTTAAATTGTTCGACCTTCAAATCATCAACTTGGATTTTGTTACGGATATAAGCCGTAATATCCAGTGATGAGAGGTCTAGGGCGAGCCGTGAAACAAATACATGTTTTAGCTGGGGCACCCGAACACAAGTAACCGTGTTTGGTACAACACATGCAACCCTTTTTGGTATTACAGAATTTGTATCTGTACTACCAGTATCGGCCGGTAATCCGGACGTTAAGTCTACATGAGGTGTTTGGGGCACTACTTTATTTGGATCGTACAGAGCGGAAGTACCTATCAGCGCCACATCGGTTCCAGCAACTTTGGGTACCGAATCACTTTTTGCCCCGATCTTAGTACCATTTGAGTGGCGCCTAAGATTAGCAGCAGGTTGCATGGCACCTGCCATAGAATGCCCACCGACCGCGACATTTTTTGCGCTTTGGGGAATCGGGCTCACCTAGCATGCGACTAGTGAGCTGCGATTCAAGCGCCACTAGCAGGTCCGTATTTTTACGGCAGTTCCGGATTAATTACGTAACATTGCTTTTTGTGAGCCTGGCAAGTGGACTTCCACGACATGTAAGAAATGGCCTACAATTAACGACACGGCTTTAACACCATACAGCAACCCCACACACAACTTGCACCACGCGGGACTGCCATCACACATGTGTATAACCTCAACAAGTGTAGTGCCTGCTTCAATTATTCGATTTACCACAAAATTGTGGTTGGTCGATGCAGTGGCAATAATCTAGGACAGTATCACTGTGGAATCATTCCAGAAATATCCTGCATCAGGAATAGGAGTCATAGGAGGATCCTTTTGAATTCTGTCGGTAAGATCTGCTCCTAAAAACGCGGCACATAATTCTAGTCGGGGTAAGGCTGGCATTGCCTTCGGACAAAAAAAAATGTTTATAAGTCATAACGATATTTTTTCTGTTTCTGTTTATAGTTTGTTTAATAGCTCGACATGCCAATCTATTTTGGATTCCCAGATGTGCCGCAAGAAAATTTTATGTTTTACCACAACCGGTTTAAAAAGGCCAGTGGGTGACTATTTTTAGTAAATCAAAGATCCTCTTCGAATTGTAGGTAAGTATTATCCTTTTTTGCATCTGAAATGTTTGCCTCATTTCCAGTAGTGACTGTGATAGGCATGGGTTAACCAACGGCTCTTATTGACATCACGTCTGGTCACCAAAATGCTTATCCCAAATGGCCTAAAGTTCGGACTCCAAATGGTTGATTTTATAGTCCTCGACGATACGCGTCGGTTCTTAAGATATCGTTTTGTCTAACGACCGTACAGGACATCAACCGTCTGCAAATTAGCCGCCCCAACTAGCACATCAATATTTTAATCAGCATTATAATATAAGGAAAATTAAAACAAATATAATATATATCAAACATTAATAACAAAACTGGTTTTAATTGTAGTGTCATTGAATTGCTCGAGGTCATATGTTTTAGCTTAAACATTTCTAATTTAAAATTTTTTTTTGTGTTTTTCCGGCTCGAGGTCAACAATTAAAAAAATGTTTTAAATAAAAGTTTTTAAATTTTATTTTTTATTTTTTCCGATATATTTCGGTTGCACTTCGGCAACCGTCTTCAGGGCAAGTATAATTAACATAAAAACAAAAAATAACATAAAATTTAGACAATAAAAAACAAAGCTTTAAAAATTATTACACCTACATAATTTTACACGTCTGCACCGTCGGACGTGGAGATTAATACTAGTTGTTATTAAGTAAGTGTCTGTAAATGTGAGCGCAATTTTCATCGTCTGTTTTGTAATTCGGTCTTATGCTTGTGGGTGTGTTTGTTATATGTAACATTTCTATGGTGAAGCGTTTTTTGTAATGTTGTTCTTGTTCCAAAATAGTCGTTGCTTCAAAATTTGGTGAGTGACCGCTGGTTTTACAGTGGGCCATAAGTGCTGTTTTTTGTATATTAGCTTGGTGTCTTAATTTAAAGTCTGATCTGTGTTGTGATATTCGAGTTTTTAGTTTGGATTTAGTTGTTCCTACATATATACTGTCACATTTTTCATTTATATCTCCATTGCATGGTATTTTATATACAACATTGTTTTTGTCAAACATTTGTATTTTGGACTTGGTCTTGTTGTTCAACAACGACTATTTTGGAACAAGAACAACATTACAAAAAACGCTTCACCATAGAAATGTTACATATAACAAACACACCCACAAGCATAAGACCGAATTACAAAACAGACGATGAAAATTGCGCTCACATTTACAGACACTTACTTAATAACAACTAGTATTAATCTCCACGTCCGACGGTGCAGACGTGTAAAATTATGTAGGTGTAATAATTTTTAAAGCTTTGTTTTTTATTGTCTAAATTTTATGTTATTTTATGTTTTTATGTTAATTATGGTTGCCCTGAAGACGGTTGCCGAAGTGCAACCGAAATATATCGGAAAAAATAAAAAATAAAATTTAAAAACTTTTATTTAAAACATTTTTTTAATTGTTGACCTCGAGCCGGAAAAACTCAAAAAGAAATTTAAACATACATCAAAGGTCGCCTACAAATAAAATTTCTAATTTTTTGACGATTAAACATTTTTTGATAATTTTGGTCAAAAGTGTGCAACGCAGTGAAGGAGACATCTCCGACCCTATAAAGTATATATATTCTTGATCAGGGTCACCTCCTGAGTTGAAATAAGCATGTCCGTCTGTCTGTTTCTACGCAAACTAGTCTCTCAGTTTTAAAGTTATCGAATTGAAACTTTGCTCACACCCTTCTTTCGTCCGACTATATCCTAAAGCCGCTATATAACTGACTGATCGGAAATGTCATAACTTTGGTGTTTGTAAAGTTAGGAAGTTGGGATTTTCTATGGGTTTTATTTTTGGCCAATCAATCCGACCTACCAAATTTCATAAGGATCGGCAGACTATATCTTATAGCTGCCATATAACTGAACGATTGGAAATGCCATAACTTTGGTGTTTTTAAAGTTAGGAAGTTGGGATTTTTTATGAGTATTAAGAATGCATCATATGAATAGTTTTGGAGAAAATAATTTACAGAATATTCTGCAAGGGTATATCAACTTCGGCTCCGCCCGAAGTTAGCTTTACTTTCTTGTTTTGTTTTGAGGCAGTACATCCAGTTTTTGAATCAGTTAGTTTTACAATTTCTTTCTCCTAGTCATGACCTATAATAATGCTGATACCGGAAAAAAATATTTATGTATTAATAACTTTCAAATTCGTACCAATCCAGCCAAAACGAAATAGGCTGTTGCTAGATTTGTTGAAAACTGTTGGCAACTGAAGTCAAAACTTAGTGCATATTTCATGGTTTGGGGTTAGTTATAAATTATGTTATTACATTTTTTAGTTGGTAATCATGAGTTAAACAACCATAGCATAATAATACAATGTTCTTTCACAGAAAACTTTCTCATACAAATATGAATAAAGGAAAATAAGTTGTGCAAAAGCGGCAAAGCCAGTTTTTGCTGATGTTTGGTGGACAGTTTTCGGCCTCGATTTGTATAAATAATACAGATAAACTCAAAAGCGTTTTATAGAATGCCGCAATAATGGCATCTAGCAGAATCGTGAGTGCCACAGAGACCTCTTACAACCGTAGTCAATTGGAATTTTTATACAAAGTACCATCAAATTTTTTAAAATAAATTTTTGCAAAAGCCCGCAGAGAGAAAATATTTGACAGCGGAATCCAGTTTTCATTGATTTACGTACCGTCTAGTGAACGATTATTCTGCGCGCGATATGGGGGCAAGTAAGTGCTTGACGTATCAACACCAGCTGCAGCTTCTGAAAAGTCAATTGGTAAGCCAACATTTAAAATTGCTCCTTGGAGGTTTGGTGATGGTGATATTGCCTCCGATTTCTTGTAAAACTGATCATCGCGGTAAAAATCGCCTTGGTCTAAGTCAAGCGCAACCTGTTGAGGTTCGTCGGCCTCCGGGACCGTTTCGAAGTGATTCTTCAAAACCTTGCGAGGAACTGTGAATATTAGATTAGGTATCAGTATTTCGTTATTTGACAGAAATTGGCGTAACTCTTTAGTACTCACTACATGTGTACACAACTTTTAAGGACATCCTGACATCGGCCCTGCAAGGCCGACCAAATGTTCCTGCATCTGCAGTCATGAAACAACGTCGACGGCCATGACATATTTGCATGACTGTCTCTGTCGCATAAGAAACAAGGCAGGCTGTGGAAAGACAAAAAAACGCCTCTTAAGACGACCGACCGACAGAATTCCTCTGGCTTACTTACTTGGCGTGCTATTGTCATCGTTTGGTCCAGCCACACTCTCAGACATTTCCTCGCCCTGTTCGCACTGAAGTCTTTTATGTTCAATGTGGCCGAATGATGCGCTATAGATAGCGATCCGGGAGTAGGGATTACACATGAGGTGCATGCTGCCATTTTCGCAAGCTACTTTGCTGCGAAATTCGTCTTGGTTTTCAATTAAATAATGAAATAATGAACCAAACATTTATTATACCCGTTACTCGTAGAGTAAAAAGGTTTATTGTATTCGTGCAAAAGTATGTAACAGGTAGAAGGAAGCGTTTCCGACCCTATAAAGTATATATATTCTTGTTCAGGATCACTAGCCGAGTCGATCTAGCCATGTCCGTCTGTCCGTCTGTCTGTCCCTCTGTCTGTCCGTATGAACGCTGAGATCTCAGAAACTATAAAAGCTAGAAGATTGGCATTTTGCATGTAGATTTGAGGAGTTCCTACGCAGCGCAAGTTTGTTTCAAAATGGTGCCACGCCCCCTCTGACGCCCATAAGCCACAAGCTGTGGCCACAGTTTTTATGATATTATGAAAATTTTAATTGATATGTATTTGTTTCGTCAATAAATATCGATTGGCCCAATAAAAGTTTGCCACGCCCACTCTAACGCCCAAAAACCCATTAAACGCTTTAGCCTGGCTAGCGCCTACATTTCCGCCTTTTATGGCGTTATCTAACGGATGACTGTGGAACAGCTGACCAAGGTGCTCAACAGAGTCAACGCTAATTTCATTTGTTTTCATTTGTCAATACCGAACTATATCCCAAGAACTATGCAAATCAAATCAAGTTAGCCAAATTGGAGGTCTGAGTCAAACAATGGCGTATGTGTGTATTTATGTAAGCATATACATATGTATGTATTTACATTGTACTCAGTTGCAATTGCCCGGCAAAGATAACTCCTTTCAAAAAAGCTATTCGCTATACCCGTTACTCGTGTTGTGCAAACATTTAGACTTTAATATACATAATACTATTTAAGAATGTATGTGTTTAGCCAATATAAGTATGTATGTTTAATCTTTCTAGTCAATTTATTACAAGAAGGCATATTTATATTAAATTGTTTAGCTGAGTAACGGGTATCTAATAGTCGAGGCACTCGACTATAGCGTTCTCTCTTGTTTTTTTGTTATTTTCAATTCCAGTCAAAATATATTATTTGGTTTAACTTCTAAGTCTAAGCGTTGGAATTATTTAAATTCTAGGGATGAGGACATCTTCACTTTTGAATGGCCCCACTATTATTTTTGCTTCCACTACATTGTTCATTAATTTTCTGAAATTTGTAATACTATTTTAAATCAAGAAGTAAGCTTTTAATCGTCGCAGGCACCATCCGCTCGCAGAACAACAACCAAAGCTGATTTGGTTTTAAGTTTTCTCAACCACTAAGCGCAGACACCGACTGCGCACACATGCACCCCTGTATGAGAATGCATGAACACGCATACATACAAAGCCCAATTCAAGCGCAGGGCAACCTTCTTTAAAATGCGCGTCTCTGCGACTGAACGACCGAACTCGAGTAATGAGAGCGAAAAAAACCCGAAGGCACACGAAGTGTCCTGGGCCTGCCGCTACCAGCTGTGTGGCCTCCCGCAAAGTTTTTTGAGTGTCCATATTGGTTGTATGAAATGTTGTATGGTTAGTGATATAACATAATATACATTAGTTATCATTTCTTGTAAAAATAATAATAATTTTTTGGTTTGGAAACAATAATATTAATTTATATCTATATATATCTAGATGGAAGATCGTGTGGGTGGAATCTTTTCAGTCTTCTTTTTGTTGGTCTACGAGTAAGACTTCTGGCCAGGGAGTTAGGATGAGAGCCAAGTCGTCTAAAGCGCGTGTGTCCTACAGACATCGCCTATCTTTGGATTTTAAAGATCTCTTTCGATGTCTCTAGTTCTCATGTACCAGGGGACATTGCAAAGTAATCTAACGATTTTACTTTGTGCAACTCGAATTTTTTTGAGGTGCGATTTAGCCTTGTAGACTTGTAGCAGGATCAAGATAGATTTGTAAATGCAAACTTTGTTTGACAGTGAGTGCTTATTTCTCGGAGACAGGAGACACGACATCATGGCTGCCTTTAAAAGCACTGACTGCTTGAAATGTGTCTCTGAAATGTAAGTCCTCTGTCCAAGATCACACCACGGTACTTATAAAAAGTCTCGTGAAGAAGAGAAGTGCCATGCATAGTTATTCCTGAACAATCCAAAGGTCTTTTCTCGAATGTGACACAAGCACATTTGCTGCAATTAATGCCTATGTTCCATTCAGTGGTCCACTTCTCATCACATACTCTTGTAATCCTGTTGTTGCAATGTCTATACTAGTACTCCTGACCTTTACAGCAGCGTCGTCGGCATACGTACCCATGAGCATGTTATCCTCGTCAACTTCTGTACATTGCCAGGAATCAGGTACAGTACACTGCCTTGGACGATTTCTCACCGTCGACAACCACACTGAATTTCCTATTTGATAAAAAGCTTTTGATAAGAATAAAAAGCTGGGGCGCTAATAGTCTTTAGCTTGCTCAGAAGACCATCATGCCATACCCTGTCAAAGGCTTGTTGTATATACACGAATACAGCAACCTTGTGCTCCATAGCTTCCAAGGCAAAGTGAAGCTGTTCGGGGGTACCTTGTCTTTTTACGGAAACCAAACTGCCACTTTGGAATTGCTCTACACAGTTTTCAAGTTTAAGAACTCGATCCAGTATCACCCTTTCCATAATTTTTCCCAGTGTAGATAAAAGACTAATTGGCCTGTATGCATCGACTTCAGTGGGTTGCTTTCCAGGTTTGTGGATCATCGTGATATTCGACGATTTCCATAAGGTAGGATAATGTCTCAGCCTGAGAACACTGCTGAACAGCAGTACTATAAAAGCACAGCCTTTCGGGGAAAAAGCTTTATAGTCCTATTGTCAAGAAGATCCTCGCCTTGAGTTGTTTTAGCTTTTAGATTTCTAATCTGAGTTTGGACCTCTTCTGGTGTAATTGGGTTCGCATTTGAACTAGAGTTCTATTTTCTACCGGAGTGAGGTGTAAAGGCTTGAATCTTTCCTCTAAGCAGCTTGCAAAGATATCAGTTTTCTGTTGACTGGAGCTGCACCACCCACCAGCCGGATTTCTAATGGGAGCATTCGGAATGACCTGTCGTTTATATCGATTCGTGAGCTTCCACAAAGAATAGTTTTGAAGATGCATCTGGACTTGCATATTCCATTATATGGTCAAACTGGTCTTGCTTGTTTTTCGCCAAGACCTTGCTTTGCCGATTAGATAGCCTCTTGTAGATATTGTATACACGGACATCACCTGTTCTTGAATATTCCCTCCTAGATCGTTTGTTTTGTTCAATGAGAGCTATAGCATTTTATGGAAGAGGACTTCGTCTAATCTGGCTATAAAGATTTTTCTGTTTCGAAGACGCAATAGACGCAGCCCTGTATATTTTATCCATTAATATCTGTACCGCATCTTCGATATCCTCTGGATTACATATTTCAATATTCAGATTAAAAATTCTGTCTAAAGCATCATACAATTTTTCGATGGAAGAGCCGGGCGGTAGTATGGTTTTTCTTCCGGGCTTATATTGCACTGTATGGCTTAGTGTTGCCATAACCGGCAGGTTATCAGAGGACAGTTCATATTTTGTTTCGATTGACAGTTTGTTGATTGAAACCCCATTTGTAATGAAAAAGTCCAGAGCCGTTGGAGTAAGCCTTGTGTTAGATGAGAAAAAGGTAGGTTCATTAGTAGCAAGAACTTGGCAGGAGCTAATTGCTATTGCTTCTTGTAGACGTTTTCCTCGACCTTAAGTTGCCCCAACTCCAGCTAAAAACCTGGGACCCAGAGTGCTCAGAAGTTGGTCAAAGTCGATTTTTAACCAGGGCTGGTTTGGACTAGACTTGATAGTTGTAATTATAGGCGCATTCTAAAAGTGTTGAATGGTGGCTCTGATAGGGACTGCAGAACCGCCCTTAGCACAGTATAGATAATAGCCAGGCATGCAAACTTTAAGTCCAGGTTGCATATGAGTCTCAGTAATTGACATAATGTCGATTGTGTGGGCAATAAGGAGAAGTCGAAGTTCTCCATTCTTTTGTACTAATCCTCTTGCATTCCATAATCCGGTTCACATGGGCGATGCTGTCATTTTTTGGGAATAAGAACTTGTACTAGGTCACGAAAGGCCTTGTTCGATTCTATCGTTTCCGTGACTAGTTTGAACAGTTGCTCCAATCCAGCGTTAATATCAAATATTTCCTTCTCAAGGGTAGACAATTTCCTGTTGGAGTGCAGTCGTCTCCAGAACTATGTGTGAGAATTTGTCTAGCTCTAACGATAGCAGTGTTACGAGAATTAATTCTTGTCATGTCTGCGTAGGAGACGCCATCTCTAACAGCCGAAATTGAAGTTGAATGTGCATTTCGGCTTTCATTTGATTTATTGCTGTTGATGCTGGGTAATCTTGCAACTGCTTTCAGCTTTTTGCTCAGTTCCATTCTGACTTTGCAGCCTTCAAAACTGGCGGTGTGGTTTTCTCCACAATTAGCACAACTGCGTTGCTGAGATTTGATTCACACGATTTGGAGTTATTACGGTGCACTCCTGCACAGTTCCCACACACAGTCGTTATGAAACAACAATTTCGTGTATGACCAAAATTTTGCCAGTTATAACACTGATCGAGGTCCTTATTGCGAGCAGCCTTCTCCACAGTGACCCTGTGTCTACCTATTTTCTTTATTTCTAGTGATTCGGATTCATTACGAGTCTGCTTAAGGTTGACATAAAATACATTTTGTCATGTTTTTGCATTCAAAATTTCTTCGCTGTCATTATCCTCCACAGCAATTGCACGCCAACCACGCTTTATTGGCCAGTATATATTATATTTGAAACGACAAATCCCTTATCAGTGAAGCAACGCTCTATTTCCTCCCTAGGGACAGTAAAATGTATGTTCTTTATCACCAGCCTTTATCCTCTCGGAGCTGAAAATGCCAAAACTGGCAGTTTAAAGCGGTCAAGCTACGAACTACTTTGCTGAACGCTTCTGCGAGAAATTTCATGCCTAGAAGTACGTACATATATCGTAATCCTATGCGGAGATAACCTGATTAAGTGTACTTTCCTGCGTTTCCATGTTATTCATCTTGTGTACATAAATTGGTGGAGGTTTCGGATTAACCAACTGTGTTGATCTCTGACCCTGTAGAGAATTGGGTTCAGAGGTCTCCTCGTTAATCTCCATCTCTTCGAAGGAGTTATTCTCCTCAGCCAGTGGTGCGGTTATTGCCCAGTCCATTTGACGTCAATTTCTTGTCTTTCACCGGGCAGAGCGTGTGCGAGCGAGAGACAAGACACTAGCCCAATGGGCAGAGTCGAACACAACGTTGATACTTTCGATCTAGTGTATAATGTTTTTGCAAGCTTGGTAGAGACACCGGCGCGGCGGGCGGTGTCTAAAAATAAGAGCACAAACAAAAGAAGTTGGAGATCATTCCGGTTCAAGATAAGAGCTAGTCACGACCGTTCGAAACAAGTGCATAAACTCGACTGTCACGCTTCGCTGTGGCATATTAATGGATGCATAAATAAAAAGACACAAAGCAAACGTTTCATAACCATTTAATTTTTAACATTCGTGGGTATAGGTTTGGTGATGGTGATATTGCCTCCGATTTCTTATAAAAGTGATCATCGCGGTAAAAATCGCCTTGGTCTAAGTCCAGCGCAACCTGTTGAGGGTCGTCGGCCTCGGGGACCGTTCCGAAGCGATTCTTTAAAACCTTGTAAGGAACTGTGAATATAAGATTAGGTATCAGTATTTCGTTATTTGACAGAAATTGTCGTAACTCTTTAGTACTCACTACATGTGTACACAACTTTTAAGGACATCCGGACATCGGCCCTGGAAGGCCGAACAAATGTTCCTGCATCTGCAGTCATGAAACAACGTCAACGGCCATGACGTATCAGATTATCAAATATCTCTTTTCCGCTTTTTTTGGTTTTTGAATTTGGCAACTTTGTGCAAAGCGCTACATATCGGTATCGGGCAATGCTATATATCGATTGAAAGGTCTTGACATAATCTACAAAACGACGCTATTCATAAAAAGTTTGGTTATTGCGTTGAAAAGTTATACATGTGTAAACATGGAGTTCGCTAGCGCCGAAATTCGCGCTGTTTTAAAGTTTTCCTTTGTTAAAGGTAAATCCGCTAGAGAAACATTCCGTGAGACTAATGGTGTTTTAGGGGATGGTACTCTATCACTTCGAATCGCGGAGGAATGGTTTCGACGATTCTGAGCCGGTGAAAACGACATCATGGTTAAGCCAGCTTGCGGAAGACCTGTGACGACGAATACCGGTCAAATCATGGAAAACATCGAGCTAGACCGGCATGTGACATCTCGTGACATCGCCGAGAAGATAGGAGTTAGTCACCAAACAATTTTAAACCATCTGAAGAAGGCTGGATACAAAAAAAAACTGGATGCTTGGGTGCCGCATGATTTGACGCTAAAAAAACTGGTGGACATAATCAACGCCTGCGATATGCCGCTGAAACGGAATGAACTCGACCCAGTTTTGAAGCCGATGGTGACTGGCGACGAAAAATGGATCACATACGACAATATCAAGCGAAAACGACGTGGTTGAAGGCCGGTGAATCGTCAAAAACAGTGGCATTTGTTGGGATTGGAAGGGAATCATACACTTTGAGCTACTCCCATATGGCCAGAAACTTAATTCTACCATCTACTGCGAACAACTGGACTGCTTAAAGCTGCCGATCGACCAGAAGCGACCAGAATTGGCCAACAGGAAGGGTGTACTGTTTCACCAGGATTTTATCGCATCCACCATATAGCCCGGACATAGCGCCAAGTAACTACCACCTGTTCCTGTCCATGCCCTTACTGGTGTAAAGTTGGGCTCAAAAAAGGGTTGTGAAAAGTGGCTGTCAGAGTTTTTCCCAAATAAGGAGAGGGAAGTTTCTACGTGGGGGGTATTATGAAGTTTCCGTCTTAATGAAAACACATTATCGAACAATACGGCGCATATTTTAGCTAAGTCCGTTCACTGTATCAATTTTTATAAAGCATTGAATAAAAAACAAAGAAGCGGAAGGGAGTTATTTGACAACCTAGCATTTGCATGACTGTCTCTGTCGCATAAGAAACAAAGCAAGATGCCTAATTTTTATTATACCCGTTACTCGTAGAGTAAAAGGGTATATTGTATTCGTGCAAAAGTATGTAACAGGTAGAAGGAAGCGTTTCCGACCCTATAAAGTATATATATTCTTGTTCAGGATCACTAGCCGAGTCGAACTAGCCATGTCCGTCTGTCCGTCTGTCCGTCTGCCTGTCCGTCTGGCTGTCCGTATGAACGCTGAGATCTCGGAAACTATAAAAGCTACAAGATTGGCATTTTGCATGTAGATTTGAGGAGTTCCTACGCAGCGCAAGTTTGTTTCAAAATGGTGCCACGCCCCCTCTGACGCCCACAAGCCACAAGCTGTGGCCACAGTTTTGATGCTATTATGAAAATTTTAATTGATATTTGTTTCGTCAATACCTATCGATTGGCCGAATAAAAGTTTGCCACGCCCACTCTAACGCCCAAAAAGCCATTAAACGCTTAAGCCTGGCTAGCGCCTACATTTCCGCCTTTCATGGCGCCATCTAACGGATGACTTTGGAATAGCTGGCCAAGGTGCTCAACAGAGTCAACGTTAATTCTCGATAAGAATTTCTATTAAAGGAAATTGCGATGGTTTTCATTTGTCAATACCGAACTATATCCTAAGAACTATGCAAATCAAATCAAGTTAGCCAAATTGGAGGTCTGAGTCAAACAATGTCGTATGTGTGTATGTATGTAAGCATATACATATGTATGTATTTACATTGTACACAGTTGCAATTGCATATTTATATTAAGTTGTTTAGCTGAGTAACGGGTATCTAATAGTCGAGGCACTCGACTATAGCGTTCTCTCTTGTTTTTATTTTTATTTTATTTTATTTTTAATTCCTCTCAAAATATATAATTTGGTTTATTTTCTAATTCTTTTTCTGTTCTTCTCCATCACTCTAAAATATTTTATGGAGACTGAGAAAACGCCGCCACAATGTCAAACGGTTCATCTAAGCCACACAATTCCAGTCGCAGTCGCAACAGGATAATGGCACTCCCATCTTCAATTTCATTATTTGTGGTGGCATCTCTGGCAGATCAAGTAAGTTCAAAAATTCCGTTGGGTAATTTAAATTGAATCTTTTTGTGGCATACTTTGATTTGCGCTCAAACTATTTGAAGGGATGAAATTATAATCACCCATCATATATTTCAAATAGTTTATTATTATTTCTCATGGTTTTCAATGTACACATGTGAAAGTCATGAGAGATTGGTGGAGAGTATTTTTTAACTAAGTTTTATTATATCTCTCATACTTTTTACATTTTCTAACTCCTAAAATCAATTAGCCTCTTTTTCATAATCATAAATCATCATTATCATGTACCATTCTTGTATCGTTTTTTATATTATTTCTTTTTTTTTTTCGTTTTTTTCCCTTTTCTTTTGTGCTTGGCAACTTAGGCAAGTGCTGAGTAGATAACAACCAAATTGGGACCTCAACACATGTTGTGTCAAAATTGCTCAAACGGTTCATAACTTTTCGAGTACATCGGCCACAAACATAAGCAAAGAGCATTTTTATATACAGTGGCTCACAGCTTATTTGACCCACACCTAATTTTCAACATTAAACAGGTATAACTCCTGAAGCATAGAGATACCCATAAAAATAAAACGCAGAAAGGTTAACTGTTGATTTAACTTACAAAATATGTTTTCATTTATTTATTATAGCAAGGAACTTCTAAATTTAATATTTTTTGGGTCCGAAGGACGTTCTTACGTATGGCGTAAAGCTAATACAGAGCTGCAGGACGAACATCTAAAACCCACCGTTAACCATGACGGCGGACACGTTATGGTTTGGGCCTGTAAGTCCGCAGCATGAGTCGGAAACCTTAAATTTATTGAAAGCACAATGGATAAAAATGTTTATCTTAATATCCTTAAGAATAATTAACTCCAAAGTGTTAAGAAATTGGGAATAATACAGGGTTTTCGGTTCTACCAAGACAATGACCCAAAGCAAAAGTCGGGTATAGTTCAATATTGGCTGGGTTATAATTGTCCCCATATAATGAAATCGCCAGCTCAGTCACCCGATTTTAATGTTATTGAGAATTTGTGGGCTTTGCTGGACTCAAAAATTCGGGAGCGCAATATTTCCAATAAAAATGACGGCTTTGCTCGAAGAATGGGCTAAAATCACCACAGAAACCACAAAAAAATTGGTCGAATCCACTCCCAATCGACTGAAGTCGGTTGTGGACCAAAAGGGCGGACATACCAAATACTAAAAGTTTAACAAATTTTTTTTTGCAATTTTTTATAATTAATTTGATGATCTGGGTCAAATAAGCTGTGACGTTGAAAAAGGCAGTATTTTTAGTTTTTATTGTTTAATTTAGAAGTTCCTTGCTATAATAAAAAAATGAAAACATATTTTTTAAGTTAAAACAACAGTTAACCTTTCTGCGTTTTATTTTTATGGGCATCTCTTATGGTTCAGGAGTTATAGTCAAACAAGCTGTGAGCCACTGTATATAGTGACATATTCACATATTCATACCAAGAAATAAGAAGAAGAAGCTGGTGATGCCGCTCTACAATAACATAAACAATTATTGCAATGACTAAGTGCCGCGCCCTATGTGGCACTCTCACTCTCAAATTATTGAATACAATCAATATCCCAAGCGGGCAATCTCGCTCCCAATTTTATGTAAACAAAGCGGAACACAAAAAGATTTTGTCACAAGAATTTAGTCTTAAGCCAATTTTCAATTAATAAAGTCTCAGCGCCACATTGTGTTTTTAATTCAAAGTTCCAGCCCAAAGGCTGGATCATTTATTCGACTCAAACTAAATAATTTCACTGGCGCAGTCGGTAGGATACAAAAAGTATCCGAAAAAAAGATCATCGAGTGGAAAATAAATTAAATTTTATAATCCAGTTCTCGATAAAAAAAAAATTACGCAACACATTTTAATACCCTTCAACTTGGATTATATTTCCAATTCGGTTGTCCAACAAAAAGTGGAAGAATTAGTGAAAAATAAAAACGATAGGTCCAAAGGCAACTAACAGTTAAGCAAATTATAAAAAATTAAATTAGGCACTACAAGTTAAATAAGTAAAAACAAATAAAAAGAACAAGTATTTCTACTGAAATTTTTACAAAAAATTTAATTATACAACAATGGCACAACCAATTATCGCCGCACCCGAAATCGTGGCGCTAAGCGACAACAACCTTGCTGAAGCTCGTCGGCAGCTAAAAGATATCATACCATTTAAAGGTGATCCAGAAAATCTGTACACCTTCGTCAGCAGAGTTAATTATGTCTCTTATCACTCTACCAAACTAATGATGTAACAGTGACAACGTTTTTTTTTAGGTGGACCAAAAAAAAAAAACGAAAACGTAACATAACCATATTGCGTCCTTCCAAAATAGAAGACTGGCCTCCCCTTAGATCGAGACTAGTTGCAGAATTTAAACCCCAAACACCGAACTACAAATTACTGGAGAACTTCAGGGAGACACCTTACAAAGGAAATCTGAGAGCATTCTGCGAAGAAGCTGAAAGACGACCGACGTCAACTCCTGATTTCGAAATTGCATCTGAAAGGTAACCAATCAGATTTTCTCATTTATGTTCAGGCGATTAAAGATTCCAATTAAAATACTGATCAGAAAATTACTGTTTAGAGGAGGCATTAATTTATGCCACCTTTTTTGCGAATGTTTAACGAATTTTAAACTATGCGGTGTGTGAACGGTGTTAAAAGAAAAAGCCGAGAGTATGGTTCGATTTCAAATATGTATGTTTTATTGCTGGAAGCGAGAGAGAACGAACTGCTTCGTACCAGCGATCAAAAGCGAATGCAAAAATGAGAGTGCGCAGTTCCGAGAGATCAGCGAGCGCAGTCGCTTATCTCGGCTTATCTCACCCACGCATGCAGATAGATAAATGAGAAGCTTTTGTTTATATTGTTGTTGTCAGTGATGCTGACCAAAATAGAAAACAATAAATGGTTTTGAAATGATTTTAAATTGATTTCTGCGGCTGCTCCCGACATGCTCCCCCGTTGGAAGAGTCATGCTTCCAAGTGAAGTGGTTTCAAGGGGCAGTACCGCCAGCTTCCTCATTGCCCGCTTGCATAGTCCAGAGTCGGTTCGGATGACTGCAACTCGTTCGACGCCATCCTCTCCGGAGATGGTGCTCTCGATCCTGCCGAGGCGCCACCGCAAAGGGGGTATGTTGTCCTCCTTGATGAGGACCATGCTTCCTGCCTGTATGCTGCTCACAGGAAGGCGCCATTTGGTCCGATCCTGCAGCAGCGAAAGGTAGTCGGCGCTCCATTTGCGCCAGAAGGTTTGCTGCATTTGGCATACACGCTGCCACCGGCTCAAGCGGTCGATGTTCAGATGGGTGACATCAGGCTCATCCATTGCGGTGAATGTAGATCCAATGAGAAAGTGTGCAGGCGTAAGAACACTAATATCATCTGGGTTTTCTGAAATGGGACAGAGCGGCCGTGAGTTTAAAATTGCGGAAATTTCACAAACTAAAGTACGCAGTTCATGAAATGTGAGAATCGATTTTCCAACAACACGGATGAAATGATATTTTGCGGATTTGACCGTGGCCTCCCACAGGCCACCAAAGTGCGGGGAACGAGGTGGGATGAAATTCCACCGGATCTCCATCGACGTAAGGGAATTCCATAGTTCAATGTTTTGAGGATCGCTCAGAAACAGCTGCCGAAGCTCAACAAGCTCGAACCCACGAAGTTCGTTGCGTTGTCTGACCAAATCGTTTGAGGCTTTCCCCTCAGGCTTATAAAACGCTTCAGGGCTGCTATGAAAGATTGCGTTGAAAGGTCTTCGACAACTTCCAAGTGTGTAGCCTTGCTGACGAAGCAAACGAATATGGCTATGTAGCATTTCGTAGGGGGCCTGATTTTGACCTCTGACTTCGAATAAAAGGGGCCACAAAAGTCCACTCCAGAGATGACGATTGGGCGATTCGGTTGCACTCGGTCCTCCGGAAGCGGCGCCATGATGTGTTCGACTAGCTTGGGCTTTAATCTGAAACATTGAATGCACTTGTTGATGACAGCAGAAACCGTTTTTCGCCCTCCAATGGGCCAGAATCTCTGTCGTAAAGCTGCTAACAAGCTCTGTGCTCCTGCATGAAGGAACTTGCGATGAAAATGATCAATGATAGCTGATGTTATGTGATGAGACTTGGGAAGAAGGGTTGGAAGGGTTCTTGGCATCGAAATCCAGCTGCGAATTATGAAGGCGTCCGCCGACGCGCATTAGACCTCCTGCATCTATAAATGGGTTTAAGGATAGAAGTTTACTCCTCGGCGACAGCTTCATCTTCATGGTTAGTGCCTTGCGATCTTCGGCGAAATGCACGCGCTGAATCCCTTTAAAGAGTAGATGAGTACCACCTTTGATTTCCTCGACTGTAAGCTCTCCTTTATGCCGTACTCGATCCTTGCTGACCCTTTGAAGGAACCGATATATATATCCGAAGACTCTCTGCATTCTCCCAAACGAGTTTCCAAACTTGCAACTTTGCGAGATGTCTATTTCCTGCGACAGCACCAATGCGCTGCGTCGACGCTCAGGAAGTTCCTTGACAGGGGGTGCGTCATCGGGCCATGTAGAAGAATCAGTGAGTAAGAACTGCGGTCCTTCACTCCAAAGCTTTGATCCCACCAGCTCAATAGGGGTACATCCACGAGATAAGATATCTGCCGGATTCTGTCGTGACGGTACGTGCCTCCAAGTCATTCCCTTAGTTCTCTCCTGTATCTGCGAAATCCTGTTCGAAACGAAAATGTTAAAGTCCGAAGGAGGTTGACGGATCCAAGCCAAAACTATTGTCGAATCTGACCAACAATGAAAAGAGCAAGATCGAGGTGCAATTTGTGCCACTTGAGAGACAAGTTCGGACAGTAAAAGAGCGGCAGATAACTCCAACTTCGGAATCGTGAGGGTCTTCAAGGGTGCGACTCTTGACTTTGAGCAAAGTAGGTTCGAAGAAACTATGCCTTGGTTCTCTGATCGAACGTAAATGCAAGCTCCGTAAGCTGCCATGCTTGCATCGCAAAATCCATGTATTTCGCACGATGAGTTATGCTGTAGAACAAAGCGTGGAAATTTCAAGTAAGCAACTGCGGCGATCTGCGACATGTGCTCCAACCAAGCGGAATGTAAAGATTGCGGCAGAGACTCATCCCAGTCGAGTTTATCCTTCCATAAGACCTGCATGAAAATTTTAAGTTTGGTTATGATCGGTGCTATTAATCCAAGGGGATCGTAAAACCTAGCGATAGCCGACAGAATGCTGCGCTTAGTTGCGGGTTTTTCAGTCCATTCGTTTGAGAAGCTGAAAAGCAAGCTATCCGATAGCGTGTCCCAAGATAAACCTAACGCCTTTGTAACGTCAGTTCCGTCGTGGAACTTTAAAGTTTTCTCCCGATCCGAGTCATCCACTCCTTCTAGCGCCGCAGGTTCGTTGGAACACCATTTGCGAATTGGGAAATGTCCTCTTTCCAAGAGCGCCTTGATTTGTTGACGAATTTCAACGACCTCCTCAATGGTGTCTCCTCCTGCGATTAAATCATCGACGTAGAAATTTGTGCGTATGATGTTAGCTGCTACTGGAAACTCCGCTTCTTCATCGTAAGAGAGCTGCTGCATTGCACGAATTGCCAAAAAAGCAGCAGGCATCGTGTCATAGGTTACGGTGTCGAGCGAGTAAACTTGTACCTCGTCTTCTGGCCGATCGCGCCACAAAATACATTGTAGAAACTGATGGGGATGTGTAACCCGAACGCAGCGATACATTTTGCAAATATCTCCACACAAAGCAACCTTGAAAAATCGAAAACGAAGCAGGGTAGTGAAGATTTTTGGTTGAATGGAAGGGCCAGCGTACAACAAATCGTTTAACGAATATCCCGAAGTGGACTTCGCGGAGCCGTCGAAAACAACTCGCAGTTTTGTCGTTGTACTTTCCAACTTTTGGACGCAGTGGTGGGGTAGGTAATATTGATGAGCTGCAGCATTTTTAGTTGCTAGAGACATGTGGCCAAGGTTTAGATACTCGTCTATAAAGGCTTTATATTGCGACTTCAGCTCTAAATTTCTAGCTAATTTGGCCTCGAGTGCTTTAAAACGAAGAAGCGCACGATCGAATGAATCTCCTAGAACATCGAAACTAGTTTTGGCAGGAAGTAGTACCGAATATTGGCCAGATTCAAGCCGAGTGTATTCCTGCTGAAATAGCTGCTCGCATAGAGCTTCCTCTTTCGAAATGATTTTTGTAGAATCTGCGCAATTGTCGATTTCCCAAAATTTCTTTAGTATCTCAGAGATCGACTCCGAATGAGTGCTGGGCTCTTGAGATATGGAAACTAAAGATAAGGGAACGGAAGATCCTACTGTCAGACACCCTGAGATCGACTCCGACTCCGAATGAGTGCTGGGCTCTTGAGATATGGAAACTAAAGATAAGCGAACGGAAGATCCTACTGTCAGACACCCTGAGACGATCCAGCCAAGTCTGGTTTTCTGCAGAGTGGGTAAATTGCTGCCTAATCGAATTTGTCCAATACAAAGCAGCTCGAAGAATATGCTTGCTCCAATAAGCAAGTCGATGCGTTGACTTTTGTAGAAGAGCGGGTCGGCGAGCTCGAGATTTTCCGGTATTTTCCATTCAGACGCGTTAAGATCGAAATGCGGGTGATAATCGGTTATTGACTGGGTGACAGCAGCTGAGAGCGAAGCTCTATACTTTGCGTTACTCGACTGCGCGAAAATATAAACCGATTTATCCGAAGCGAGCGAGGATTCACCGATTCCTGATATGGAGATGACTGACCGATGGACCTTGAGCTGAAGCTGATTGGCGAAACGAGAGGTGACGAAATTGATTTGAGAAGCCGAATCGAGCAGGGCTCTGCATGGCACGAACTCGCCAGAGCGATTTTTTACGTAGACTATGGCGGTATTCGGATCTAGTCGGCGATGAAGCTAAAGGCTGTATTTTGGACAAGGCTAGAGAGACGTGAGATGATCCTTGCGGAAGTATTTCTGGAGCAGGCTGGGGCAGGGTTGCAACGGGATTTGGTTCCAAGTGAAGAAGACTATGATGCCTCTGGCAGCAGTGTCTACAGTTGCCAGACTTGCATTGCTGTAGGCTGTGTCCCTTTCGTAGGCAGTTAAGGCAAAGATGTAGCCTTTTTGACTCTCTATACCGCTGATTGGGGTTCAATCCTAAGAATTGTGGACATTTTGTCAAATAATGTTCCCTAGACTCGCACAGGGTACATGCTGGCATAGTTGATGATGAAGCAATGAGGGTGCTACGACAAAATTTGCTAGCTACTTTTCCAACCTGTTTGCTAGGTGCTTGGTTTACCATAGCGTATTCCAAATTTTCCATCATGCGGCATCTAAGATCCAAAAACGATGAGAATTTATCCCAATTTGGCAGCTCCTTGGAAGGCAACCCTTCTTCCCACCTCTCCTGGGTCTGAATGTCCAGTTTTGAAACGATGAGATGGATTAAAAGGCCGTCATAGATTTCCTTCGTAGAGGCCATAGTAGCCAGGGCGCGCAAATGAGAATTTGCCTTGTCGCTCAACTGCCGCAGGCTACTTGCGGATCCCTTCTCCACCCCTGGTAGCTTGAATAAAGACCGAACATGAGCCTGAAAGTGCAATAATTTATTATCAAATCTCGAGGTTAATAATTCCAAAGCCCTGTCGTAATTATTTTCCGTGGGCTCTAGAGAGCGAATTGCATCCAGCGCTATGCCGTCCAAACATGCACGAAGATGCTGGAATTTTCCACCTTTGTTAGGTCTTCGTTCTTTCCCACTACCGTGTTGAACATGGCGAAGAAATCCGGCCAATCGATGTATGCTCCGCCAAATCGCGGAAGCTGAAATTCCGGTAGCCTGGTGGGCCGCGAGTTGCACTTGAAGGCGGCAGTGTGGCCACCGAGGATGCCATGCAGCTCAGTTGAATTTGCCAACGACTTTCTCTTTTCACTATTGAGATGGCGGCAGATCCTTCCTTTCGTCTCACAATATGCCGTGGTAAAGGTTAAGCGCGCATCCGACTCCAGCTCCTCGATCACAAGCCGTTCGAGGTTAAGTCGAGAGCTATCGACTTCAGAGTACATGCGCTCGATTAAATCCAACCGCACCTGCAACTCACTTTCGTCGAATTTGGCCAACTGCTCCTCTGTTAGAAATAAATTTAGGGCAGCCAGCTGGCGTACCATAGAATTTGCCTTTGCCCGATAAAACTCCTCGCCGTCTGAATTAAATAAAAATCCAGAAAACAGTAGTAAAAACGCAAACCCTAATCAGAATTTTAAATCATACAAATTCAATACAAATACCCAAACCCAATATCGACCAAGTTATCCACAATATTCTCAACCATTCCAACCTAATTTAAATCCACACACCCAATCATTTAGACCCAACTATACACAGCAGATACCTAACAACCAAACCATGTGGCACGTACCAAATCATTTCGCACCCAACCAATACATGAATACACGACCAATTACTCACAAATATCTTTTCCCACAATATTTCAATAGAATTCAAAACCCTCAAACAGCATATTTTAAAAGAAAATACATACCCTCAATTGCAACAAACCTCCACATATAAAAATACTAACTTCCCGGTTACCAAACGACTAAGACCATCGGAAAGTGAGCAAACAAAAATGTCTATTGACTAATTAAGATTTCAAGACGCACACGAATACGAAAAAATACAACCTAACTATTATGAACAACAATATTTAGACCACAATCAATACCATGGGTTGATTAATGTAGGGCAACAATACATACAATCCAAAATCCAAAATATAAATGAACATAGTCAAAATAGCTCAGAACAAAACGAAAATTTTCGGTTAACAGAAATAGCATACAAAGGTTGCACATACAAATACCTTATAGACACAGGATCCACAATAAATATGATTAATAAAAATATATTTTGTCTTCCCATTCAAAATATCCAATGTGAAGTTTTGACATCAAATGGTCCTGTTACATTGAACAAATTAATCATGTTACCCAACAATAGTATTTTTAAAACAACTGAACCATTTTATGTACACAGTTTTTTTAATAATTACGATATACTAATTGGCAGAAAATTGTTGAAAATGCACAATCAATTATAAATTACAAAAATAGCAAAGTTACTCTTTTTGATAAAACATACAAATAAATAACTTCAAAATTAGAAACAAACCAAAATTTTTATATCCAAAAGACAAAAAAATAGATTTTGAATTGTTTTGATTAGATTACCTGAATCAGGAGAAAACTTTAGGGTTAAAAGCTTAATTAAATAAATTCAAAAATCTTCAATATGAAGAAGGAGACAATCTAACATTTACAAATACTATTAAGCACGTACTAAATACAACACATAACTCCCCAATTTATTCAAAACAATAACCCCTTGCTCAAGCGCACGAAATTGAAGTCGAAAACCAAGTGCAAGAAATGCTTAATCAGGGATTAATTAGGGAAAGTAATTCACCATACAATAGGTAGTACCCAAAAAATCAGATGCTTCTGGTAAAATTAAGTATAGGGTAGTAATAGATTATAGGAAACTTAATGAAATAACTATCCCCGACAGATAATCAATACCAAACATGGACGAAATCCTTGGTAAACTAGGAAAATGCCAATATCTTACAACTATCGATTTAGCAAAGGGATTTCATCAAATAGAAATGGACCCAGAATATCTAAAACAGCATTTTCCACCAAAAGCGGACATTACGAATATCTTCGAATGCCATTTGGCCTTCAAAATGCACCCGCTACTTTTCAAAGGTTCATGAATAATATCCTTCGACCGTTGTTTAACAAACACTGTTTAGTGTATTTAGATGATATTATAATTTTTCCACATCCCTTACCGAACATTTAAATTCATTCCAACTAGTTTTTTCAAACTTGCAGAAGCTAGCTTTCTTGGTCACATCGTAACCCCTAATGGCATAAAACCAAACCCCCTTAAAGTTAAAGCCATAGTTTCCTATCCAATTCCAACAAAAGTAAAAGAGATCAGAGCTTTTTTTGGATTAACCGGTTATTATCGCAAATTTATTCCAAACATAGACAGACATAGCAAAACCAATGACCAAATGTTTAAAAAATGAGCAAATATAGATACACAAAATCTTGACTACATAGAAGCATTTAAAAAACTTAAAGCTTTAATAATTAGATAACCAATTCTCCAATTGCCCGATTTTGAAAAGAAATTCACTTTAACCACAGATGCCAGTAATTTAGCCCTTGGAGCCGTACTTTCTCAAAAATGTCATCCTATATCCTTTATTAGCAGAACACTTAAGGGGGTCTTCTAGTCTAGAGGCTCGAATTTTGACCTTTTTTTAACAATTAATAAAAAAAAGCAATAGATATTTTTACCATCCGTTTTTTTATCATTTGTTTATTAAACTTAAAGGAGTACATAAAATAAATTTCAAAGAAAAAAAATAGTTTTCATTGAGTTATTCCTTCTTGAAGAAGAGGGGAAAAAAAGAAGCCGTGTCCGCGTCGCCATGATATTTATGCTTGTAGTTATCTGAAAAATAAAACAATGATAGATTCTTAATGAGTACGAATGTCGCTAAGGCATGAAACACCAAAAAAAAAATCTTTTTTTTCATGAAATGGCGGCTACTTAAAGAAAAAAGTCGTTTTTTTCACTAATTTTTCCACTTTGTCGAATTTTTAAAAATATTATAAATTTAAAATTTTTATTTTTTGTTGGTTTATGCGATAGCGATATATTTAAAGAGTATTCATGCCAAATTTTAAGTAAATCGACTGATTAGAACTTGAGTTAGAGTGGCGACCGCATCAAAAAAAGTAGTTTCGAGAAAAACGCGTTTAAAGTTCCAGTCGTTCCCTCAACCGGTCTAGTTGCCACGTCACTAAAACGGCTATAACTTTGAAAATAATTTGAGTTTTGAAAAATCCTTTTAGGGAGATATTTGTGAATATAAAAACGATCGAATTATGAAAAAAAAAATTTTTCGGTTTTCTCAAATTTCTAGACTAGAAGACCCCCTTAATAAACACGAATTAAATTACAGTGCTATCGAAAAGGAATTTCTCGCAATAGTTTGGGCCACTAAAACTTTTCGACATTGTTTACTAGGACGACATTTTCTCATTGCTAGTGACCATCAACCTCTTAGATGGCTGCATACCTTAAAAGAACCGAATGCCAAGTTACAAGGATGGAGAGCCAAATTAAATAAATACCAATTTAAAATCAATTATATTAAAGGAAAGGAAATTTCAGTGGCCGATGCACTATTAGGAATTAAAATTGAAGAAAATCATAGTGAAGTTACTCAACATAGTGCAGAAGAAGACAATAGCATCCTTATTCATTTAACAGAAAAACCAATAAACTATTTCAAATAATTTTCATTAAATCCGATAAAAATAAAGTTGAGCATTCAACAAAATTCGGTAACTCCATTACCACAATTCAATATAATGAAATAACACTTAAAATGTGTACACTAAACCCGATTACCTTTTTATATACAAAATTAAGAAAACAAGCAAAAATAATAACCCTTTTAAGAATATTCAATGTAAACAATCCACATCCGGAGCTGGCGATGCCGCTCTACAATAACATAAACAATTATTGCAATGACTAAGTGCCGCGCCCTATGTGGCACTCTCACTCTCAAATTATTGAATACAATCAATATCCCAAGCGGGCAATCTCGCTCCCAAATTTATGTAAACGAAGGGCAACACAAAAAAGATTTTTGTCACAAGAATTTAGTCTTAAGCCAATCTTCAATTAATAAAGTCTCAGCACCGCAATTAATTGTGTTTTTAATTCAAAGTTTGGCGTTGGTCTTAACCCAAAGGGTGGATCATTTATTCGACTCAAACTAAATAATTTCACTATATAGATATCACCAGAGCTATCATAGATATCAGCACCAGAAGGCCCTTTGATATACAAAGGGCATAGCCTACTTTGCTTTATATATACACACATACACAGCATGCAAAACAAAATCTATACATTCGACTATGAGCATGTCTCCTCTCAATTGTCACGACCCCAGGTTAAAAGACAATTGAAGTTCGGCTCCCAGGCACATAAAACTACACTTTCATGTAGTAGGCCACCTTACGGCCAATAACCTCTCGATAGTTAATGTTAAGCTAAAATTAAGGTTAACATAATCTTTAAGCAAGCCCAATGCTAGACATTCTATGTATACGTGTTGAATAAAGTGGACATGGCTTGAGAGAATGTGTAATTAGTGCTATATAAACGCCCCTCCCACAAATTCAGAAGTGGTTCAAATCTACGCTGTGGACGACATAAACTTTAAAGAGTACTCGTTTGTTCAGCTAAAAAGATGGCTTCCACATTGGGAATGCCAACACAAGGCCTTAAGGCCGAATTGATGGCTCGTCTTAGGCGTATTCCTCCTGAAGAGCGCGGCCAGGCACCACGTGAGGACGCCAACCAAAACCCTGGAGAAGATCAAGACGCCAACCACAACCCTGGAGAAGATCAACCCGCTAACGAAGATTCTGTAGAAGATCAAGACGACGCCTCCGCCCATGAACTTCAAGGGGCAACGAGCCGAACAACGGACCACCGACTCAAGAGAGGGTGTTTTCCCGAGATGCTCTTGAGCAACAATATCTTCTTGCTATCATCAGGCAGCACCAGGCAGAAGTTAGTACGCATCGCAATTTGTTACAGCAAGCGCAGACACGTGACGCCGGACAACAGCAAAAACAACAAGCAGTTGGCAATGGTGGCAACCCCGGAGACTCGAACATTCTGCCGCAGTCGCACGTGCACGCATCGATTAGCAACCCTGCCAGTCTAATCGTGCTACCGAACTCAAAAGACAAAGCATCGGGTGGCAGCTCTACAAGCCTGAACGTTTCGACAGCCCTGCAAGGCATTGCATCGGGTGGCAACAGGAGCAGTATCACTAACCATACAACATATAGACTGGTCATTTCATACAACGAATTTGGTCACAAAATTTTTCAATCGGGGGGCCCCAGTGCTGGAATCGGCAGGCCCCGACACTTCGTGTGCCTTCGGGTTTTTTCGCTCTCGTTCTAATTCTTATTTTGACGCTCGCGCTCGAGTTCGGTCGTTCAGTCGCAGAGACGCGCATTTTTAAGAAGGTTGGCCTGCGCTTGAATTGGGCTTTGTATGGATGCCTGTTCATGCATTCTCATACAGGGGTGCATGTGTGCGATCATTTCATTTCGATGCAGCAAGAATATTTTGTCTTCTGCTACTTTTCAGACTTGGTACCCTAACAATATGGGCGTATTCACTATTGGGTTAATGATAAAAATAAGAATATTATATGTTATAGTATATTTTTAATATTTCAGCATATATTTCATCTTGGTTTACAAATTCAAATCAGTGGTAGCAGAACAATGTTTTGCATATATGTATGTATGTATTGCAAATAATATAAATCAATCTAATGAGATAGGAACAGGGCACATCGCAGTCGGTGTCTGCGCTTAGTGGTTCAAAAAACTTCAAACCAAATCAGCTTTGGTTGTTGTTCTGCGAGCGTATGGTGCCTGCATAGCCTACCGACGATTGAATTTTAGGGGTGGGTACAGAAACAAGAACGTTTTTAAGGACACTTGTTTTGAATGTTATGTTTAATGATAATTAATTTTATAATTTTTTTTTTATATTAAAAATCATTAAAAGTTTAAAATAGTAATATAAATTTAAGAAAATCACTTCAAATTTTTTTTGTCTGTACTTTATAGTGGATAAACAATTTGTTATTTTCCAAGATTAAAACTATAAAATTATTATATGTACATATGTATATTTATCGGTAACTAATTCAAGCGGCGACTTTCAAGAATAAGCAAACATAAAAATATATATAACTAGATCATTAAATAACAAAACAAGAGAGAACGCTATAGTCCGGTGCCCCGACTATCAGATACCCGTTACTCAGGTAAAGGGAGTGCGAGGGAGATGGAGATAGAAACTTTGATCACGCATAACTTTTTAACGAATGGTCCGATTTGAAAAATTTCTTCTACATTTCGATAGGTATTGATAAACACAATAAAACTGCATTTTTACTTTTCCGAAATATTTAAATTTTTAAAATCGTATATAAGCGATTGTGGGCGTTAAAGGGGGCGTGGCACCTTTTTGAAACAAACTTGCGCTGCGTAGGAACTCCTAGAATCTGCATGCAAAATGCCAATCTTCTAGCTTTTATAGTTTCCGAGATCTCAGCGTTCATACGGACAGACAGACAGACAGACAGACAGACGGACAGACAGACGGACAGACGGACAGACGGACATGGCTATATCGGCTAGTGACCCTGATCAAGAATATATATACTTTATAGGGTCGGAAACGCTTCCTTCTAGCTGTTACATACTTTTGCACGAATACAATATACCCTTTTACTCTACGAATAACGGGTATAATTACACTGCGAATCAAAAAAAAAATCAACCAAAACTCATTAAACATATCATTCAAAACAAGTGTCCTAAAAAATGTAAACAAAACAAAAGCCAAACAGCCGTTCTTGTTTCTGTACCCACCCCTAAAATTCAATCGTCGGTAGGCTATGCAGGCACCATCCGCTCGCAGAACAACAACCAAAGCTGATTTGGTTTGAAGTTTTCTGAACCACTAAGCGCAGACACCGACTGCGATGTGCCCTGTTCCTATCTCAGTAGATTGATTTCTATTAATTTGAATACATACATATATGCAAAATATTTTTTTGCTACCACTGATTTGAATTTGTAAACTAAGATGAAATATATGCTGAAATATTAAAAATATACTATAACATATAATATTCTTATTTTTATCATTAACCCAATAGTGAATACGCCCATATTGTTAGGGTACCAAGTCTGAAAAGTAGCAGAAGACAAAATATTCTTGCTGCATCGAAATGAAATGATCGCACACATGCACCCCTGTATGAGAATGCATGAACACGCATACATACAAAGCCCAATTCAAGCGCAGTCCAACCTTCTTCAAAATGCGCGTCTCTGCGACTGAACGACCGAACTCAAGCGCGAGCGTCAAAATAAGAATTAGAACGAGAGCGAAAAAACCCGAAGGCACACGAAGTGTCGGGGCCTGCCGATTCCAGCACTGGGGCCCCCCGAGTGAAAAATTTTGTGACCAAATTCGTTGTATGAAATGACCAGTCTATATGTTGTATGGTTAGTGGCAGTATTCAGATCAACAGACAACAACAGCGCCACTTTCAACGCCGACAAAGCTACCAGCCGGGCTGCATCAGCAGCATCATTATCTTTCGCCAAAGAAGCAGCCTAAGACTTTGACGAAAACATCTGTGCTCGCAACTGGGGGGCACACCTTGAGAACATTGTTCAGGTATATGCATTGGCCGACGACTTCATAAGGATGTTGCTTATTACCAAGCTAAAGGGAAAGGCACAGCGCTGGTTACATGCCAACCCTACT
Organism: Drosophila rhopaloa; assembly: GCF_018152115.1. Classification (NCBI taxonomy): domain Eukaryota; kingdom Metazoa; phylum Arthropoda; class Insecta; order Diptera; family Drosophilidae; genus Drosophila; species Drosophila rhopaloa. The sequence continues at coordinate 12,397,183 of NW_025335034.1, read as the reverse complement.
AGGATGCTGGAACCTTTCGAGAGGTTATGCGAGCAGCTGATTATGGCCTTCGGGCAAATGTCTTCGAAGTCCGAGCAGCGCCGCAAGTTCGAGCAACGCAAGTGGTAGCAAAACGAGCGTTTTGCCATGGACTTCGTGGAGAAAATGATGTTGGCCCAACTCAGCAACCTGGACACAGATGAGCTTTTGGACCAAATCATCGAAGTGCCATCAGTAAACTTTAGGGATCAAGCACGCACTCAACGATTCGCCCACCCAGAGCAGATGCATTACGCCTTCCAAATATCTGCCTCCCGCAGATAAATGAAACCAACGCAGCGAAGAAAACATCGATGGAGGCCCCTGGGATCAACGAATTGCGCTGCAGGAACTTTACCTCCAAGGGCCATTTCGCAAAGAATTGCCGCAAGCCAAAACGGGCTCCCAGATCTTGTGTCGCCTGTGGAGAAATGGGACAAGATTCATTTTGATTTAATAATTGTCGCCGATGAGTCCATGAGCCCTGATGCAATTCTGGGAAGTGATTTCATGGATTCTGGTTTCTCTTCAATTGTCGAATAAATCTTTCGCCTTTTACTATTAGTATTAGTCTCGTACGTATTTGTAATCTTAGTCTGTCCGCTTCTACATTGTGCTTTTAACTTCTCGCGATCTCGTTTTTGCGCCTATTAGGCTCCGCGCGTAACAAGCACTGCTTGGTGTCGTAAGGGCCACTTGTTTGCGCTGATCATAGTGCATCAACGTCCGAAAAAAAAAAAAAAAAAAAAAATTTCCGTGGAGAGGGACACTCAAATGAGTCTAAACTCAATTTATTTTAAGGCCTAGCGACTATTGTTGCTGGGCCAATTGATAATACATTTTTAAATCAAATTAATATTCGAAAGAGTTATCTGTATACTTTTTAATTTAAAGAAATATCCATTTTATTTGCAATGTAAAAAGAATTTGACGCCTTTCAGAAAACGGAATTTCTTGAACAGTTCTGAAATAAAGATGATATCAACAACGCTTTGCACCTTCCTTTCTGCAAAAAAAAAATATCTTAGGATTAAGCATTAATCTAGAAACTTTTGGAGCGCTTGTCGCTGGCTAAACTTAATATTCAAAACAAATAAAAATAATCAAAATGTCTAAAAGCAATGTCTAAAATGTCTAAATGTCTAAATAGTTTTCCTGGATATGCACTTATCAGTGGTTGTGTAACTGTGCAGAAAGTTAATTATTAAGGCTACTATGTATGCATAAAATTTCTTTCTCGTTAATTACGCTAGGTTAAGTTCAGAAGGCACTGAACAGATTCCAGTGAATAAAATATTATTTAAAAAAAAAAAAAAAGAAAGTTAATTAGGCTGATTAAACCAGGCACAAGATAATTAGGGTCCGTCTGCTGCATAACTTTGGTTATAAAACAAGAGAGAACGCTATAGTCGGGTGCCCCGACTATCAGATACCCGTTACTCAGGTAAAGGGAGTGCGAGGGAGATGGGGATAGAAACTTTGATCACGCATAACTTTTTAACGAATGGTCCGATTTGAAAAATTTCTTCTACATTTCGTTAGGTATTGATAAACACAATAAAACTGCATTTTTACTTTTCCGAAATATTTAAATTTTTAAAATCGTATATAAGCGATTGTGGGCGTTAAAGGGGGCGTGGCACCTTTTTGAAACAAACTTGCGCTGCGTAGGAACTCCTAGAATCTGCATGCAAAATGCCAATCTTCTAGCTTTTATAGTTTCCGAGATCTCAGCGTTCATACGGACAGACAGACAGACGGACAGACGGACAGACGGACATGGCTATATCGACTCGGCTAGTGACCCTGATCAAGAATATATATACTTTATAGGGTCGGAAACGCTTCCTTCTAGCTGTTACATACTTTTGCACGAATACAATATACCCTTTTACTCTACGAGTAACGGGTATAATTAGCTAAGTTTATAATAAATATAATTATTTTTAGGTGTTGAAGAAATACAAAATCCATGGGTAATTTAAGAAGAAAATTTTTAATATTTAAAACTAGAAATGAATAATTAATTTTTTTAAAGTTTAGAAATACTTAAAATTAATACTGGAAAGAAAAAGTACTAGATGGTAGCAGAGTTTAGATCCGCAGAGATGATGATGATTTTCCAGTGTCAAATGTCACAGTGACACTGGAGACCCTCGCGTCTATTTGCCGATTGACTCTTGAGGTGACCAGTTCACCTTTATCTACAAGCCAAGTTTATTTCTTAACCTCACGTAGACAAGCCGACGCCAGGCTGGTAAACCGTATTTACAACCACAAAATTAGTGATTTTCTGCTCAGTTCAGGGTAAATATTAATCTGCAATCAATGGCAGACTCGAATTTTGGGTAATTTGGCAATATTTCTTGCAGGCCAACTTCTGAAGTCCCACTGCCTCTGTCGCCGTAATATTTCTATTTGCGCGAGCCAAAAGCTTGCGAGTGCAAAGCTGCGGAGAGGTGTGGGGCGTAAGCCCAAAAACCTACATATTTTTCTTCGGTCCCCAAAATCCAGTTGAGATAAGGAATTTACGATCCAGTTGGGAGTAGGCAGCGGGTAACATCAGCAGCTTCATCATCACTTAAATCCGTCAAAGGGAAATCAATCGAGCTCCCTATGATGACCCCGTAGGCGAAAAGTGCGGAAAAGTCGGAAAAACCCCCTTAACCCCGTCGAGCTCGTGCCTAACCTCTCTTGTGTTAACCCCATCGAGCTCGTGCTTAACCTCTTAATGGTGTAAATCGGCAAAATGAAATGACCTGCCTTAGAAAAGGTTATACTCGAAGAAAAAACCTGATCGAATTACATTTTTTTTGATTTTTTTTTTAATTTTTATTAGTTAAAAGATCAAGTCGAAATTAATGAAGCCATAATCTAAAAGCAAAACCAGTGAGAAAATCAAAATATGTGAGAGAATGGTGATGTGAAACAATAATATGACAAGAAAAGATCAACGAATAATGAAGAAAATAATGAAGAAAAAGAATAAGTAACCAAATGGGCAAACTGAAAAAAAAAATAATAAAATTATTTTGGCGAAAATAAAAGTGATGTGTTGCTTGCGTAACCAAAGAAAAAAAACAAACATAAAACCTAGTTAACTTACGCAAGACAACAAACAAAAGGAATGAAGAGCAAAACAAATTAAGACAAAAAGAAGGTGTAATATGCAGAAAAAAAAATTAAAAGTGATCTAACAGTGTATATGTAGGTTTACATAACCCCTCCCCGCAGAATCGCCGAAAGCGCTTTCGACCGACTGGAAATGGAGCGGTAAGTTTACCCAAACCTGTCTTGTTATACCCGTTACTCGTAGAGTAAAAGGGTATATTGTATTCGTGCAAAAGTATGTAACAGGTAGAAGGAAGCGTTTCCGACCCTATAAAGTATATATATTCTTGTTCAGGATCACTAGCCGAGTCGAACTAGCCATGTCCGTCTGTCCGTCTGTCCTTCTGTCTGTTCGTCTGTCTGTCCGTCTGTCTGTCCGTATGAACGCTGAGATCTCGGAAACTATAAAAGCTAGAAGATTGGCATTTTGCATGTAGATTTTAGGAGTTCCTACGCAGCGCAAATTTGTTTCAAAATGGTGCCACGCCCCCTCTGACGCCCACAAGCCACAAGCTGTGGTCACAGTTTTGATGCTATTATGAAAATTGTAATTGATATGTATTTGTTTCGTCAATACCTATCGATTGGCCGAATAAAAGTTTGCCACGCCCACTCTAACGCCCAAAAAGCCATTAAACGCTTAAGCCTGGCTAGTGCCTACATTTCCGCCTTTCATGGCGCCATCTAACGGATGACTTTGGAACAGCTGGCCAAGGTGCTCAACAGAGTCAACGTTAATTCTCGATAAGAATTTCTATTAAAGGAAATTGCGATGGTTTTCATTTGTCAATACCGAACTATATCCTAAGAACTATGCAAATCAAATCAAGTTAGCCAAATTGGAGGTCTGAGTCAAACAATGTCGTATGTGTGTATGTATGTAAGCATATACATATGTATGTATTTACATTGTACACAGTTGCAATTGCATATTTATATTAAGTTGTTTAGCTGAGTAACGGGTATCTAATAGTCGAGGCACTCGACTATAGCGTTCTCTCTTGTTTTATTATACTATTAACTATATCATTATTATCATACCTTAAAAGAACCTTTCATATTATCTGCCCACAGCGCCATTCTTACGAGTATTTTCACTAAGCTAGATTTTTCTTTGAAATTAAATAAAATTAAACCTTTACATGCCTAGATTAAAATATGGTTTACTAAAGCTATTAGAAACTAAATATATTCAGACTCACATGGAGTGTAGTTATTACTATTGTTTTTAAATAAAATGCAGATCGGAAATATGGTAGGGTATTGAGAAACCGACTTGAACAAGGGATCATAATAAAAAAAATATTTTTATTAACTGGAGAATATGATCATGGTTGGGAGGGCTATTACACGTTGCTGTATCAACAACAACAGCAGCAACATTCAAGTCAACATGTGTTAGTGTTTTTGTTTTTTACTGTCGATCGTTTGGTTACCTTATCTTCTTATCTTATCTTAATTAGAGTTTGCGAATCCCTTTTCAATCCCGATGCACGCGAGATCAAATAAATTTAGGTATGCAAAGCCAGCAACTGCGAGTAGTACACGTAGAGAAAAACCTCCCCATTGTCCCGAATGAGCAGAGCCGGTAGCAACGCGTGCTGTGCTACCCCGTAACGACCATCAGCTGGCCACCATAGGATACCCAGGTATTTTATTTAACCGTGATATGCTACAATAAATATTATTTGTGGCGCCCAAACGTGTCGGCCACAACCGGCAAGCCGATTAATTCATGCCTATTGGCATCTCCATCAAATTTAGGCCACCCTTCCCTCACAAACTCTTATCAAAAACTCTTATTATCTTTCTCATATTTAATTTCATTCGCAGCCTAGTATTTTTGGGTTTAGATTAGCGGACGTTTTCTAAGAAAACACGACTCGACCCATCAGAAATGCTAGGGAATTTGTATTTCAGTTGAGATGTCTTGCACTGTTGACTATAGTGTTTTGTCTAAGTGAAAGCCTTTTCCCGTGCTTAAGTTTTCTCGACAGTTATACCCTTCTTTTATTTAGCTATTGACTTCGGTTAATTTAAAAATAATTGCCGCATCTAGCTAAATTATCTGCTTTTCTTAATTATTTTCTAAATTTCTTTTATTTAGCTATTGACTTCGGTTAATTTAAAAATAATTGCCGCATCTAGCTAAATTATCTGCTTTTCTTTTATTTAGATATTGACATCAGTTAATTTAAAAATAATTGCCGCATCTAGCTAAATTATCGGTATTTCTAATTATTTTCTAAATTTATTTTATTTAGCTATTGACATCGGTTAATTTAAAAATAATTGCCGCATCTAGCTAAATTATCTGTATTTCTAATTATTTTCTAAATTCCTTTCAATTAGCTATTGACATCGGTTAGTTTCAAAATAATTACCGCATCTAGCTACATTTCTGTCTTTCTTATTGTTTTCTAAATTTCTTTTATTTAGCAAACAATAAAATCTAGCTAAATTATCTCTCATTCTTCTTTTATTTTGTTTAGCTTATGAAATCGGTTAGTTTCAAAATAATAACCGCATACAGCTAAATTTTGTGTTTTTCTGGTATTTGTTGAATGCGTGTATGAAACTCAGTTGTGGTGTGTTCCTACTAGAGATCTCTATACAAAATTCAGAACAATGCCTATTTCTCGTTCATAACTAAAACGTATTATACCTTTCCGGAAAATAGTAATAACATGACCCTATTAATATTGTTATTATAATTCACTACTTCGATTTCATTTTTTTTTGGTAAATCTTAATATTTATTATCCCTAAAGATTATAAAATGAAAGACCGATTTTTAAGGGGATACGGCCACAGCCCAAACCGTAAGAGCAAGAGCAACCAAATTTTTTCACAGTATTCCATTGGGGGCGTGGGCGCCCACTAAGATCCGATATGTCCCCCCAGTGGCCCCAAACAGCTCCAACATCCATTATTCTGAACAAAAAAAGTTGATGTATTTAAGCTTAACTTCTAAAGTGGTTGGAATTTCGATATTTGGTTTTTTCCGAATTTTAGGTTTTGAAAAGGCCTAATTAGAAATCTAAAAGAAATTTCGATATCCCCCATAATTTGGGGGCTACATTTAAAATTAACTTTTCGATTTAAAAAATCTAAACCGCTGCTCCGATGATTTTTTGCTCAATAGTTATTCTATGGCCCAAATGCTTAAGTTTAATTTTTCAAGTTTTTAACATTTTTTTAAGTATTTTTAACGAATTTATTTAGATTTTCTAAGTTATTGCGTTGCATTTTGCGGGAGCCTGTCGAGAGAGCGAAACCCAGAGAGCGGATGCCAAGAGAGCGACGGCCGAGAGAGCAACAGCCAAGAAAACTGATGAGGGGAAGGGGTAGTGCTGCAGGGAAAGGGGAGGGGAAAGAGGCAATTTAAGTTAAATTTGTTTTGGATTTTAAAAACTTAAACTGCTGCTCCGATCAATATGATTTTCGATCAATAGTCAGTCCTGTGGATCAAATGCTTAGGTTTTATTTTTCATTTTGTAGCAGAAGTAAGAGCTTTATTTAATTTCCATCATCATTAGAAAAAAAACTAACAGAAAACACAATAAAAGAGAATTAATATTGCTAACGTAAACCACTTCTGTTCGCGCCTGAACAAAAATAATGCCCGAATTTAAATATTCCCTATTTATACCCGTTACTCGTAGAGTAAAAGGGAATATTGTATTCGTGCAAAAGTATGTAACAGGTAGAAGGAAGCGTTTCCGACCCTATAAAGTATATATATTCTTGTTCAGGATCACTAGCCGAGTCGATATAGCCATGTCCGTCTGTCCGTCTGTCCGTCTGTCTGTCTGTCCGTATGAACGCTGAGATCTCGGAAACTATAAAAGCTAGAAGATTGGCATTTTGCATGCAGATTCTAGGAGTTCCTACGCAGCGCAAATTTGTTTCAAAATGGTGCCACGCCCCCTCTGACGCCCACAAGCCACAATCTGTGGCCACAGTTTTGATGCTATTATGAAAATTTTAATTGAGATGTATTTGTTTCGTCAATACCTATCGATTGGCCGAATAAAAGTTTGCCACGCCCACTCTAACGCCCAAAAAGCCATTAAACGCTTAAGCCTGGCTAGCGCCTACATTTCCGCCTTTCATGGCGCCATCTAACGGATGACTTTGGAACAGCTGGCCAAGGTGCTCAACAGAGTCAACGTTAATTCTCTATAAGAATTTCTATTAAAGGAAATTGCGATGGTTTTCATTTGTCAATACCGAACTATATCCCAAGAACTATGCAAATCAAATCAAGTTACCCAAATTGGAGGTCTGAGACAAACAATGTCGTATGTGTGTATGTATGTAAGCATATACATATGTATGTATTTACATTGTACACAGTTGCAATTGCATATTTATATTAAGTTGTTTAGCTGAGTAACGGGTATCTAATAGTCGAGGCACTCGACTATAGCGTTCTCTCTTGTTTTATTATACTATTAACTATATCATTATTATCATACCTTAAAAGAACCTTTCATATTATCTGCCCACAGTGCCATTCTTACGAGTATTTTCACTAAGCTAGATTTTTCTTTGAAATTAAATAAAATTAAACCTTTACATGCCTAGATTAAAATATGGTTTACTAAAGCTATTAGAAACTAAATATATTCAAAAAAAAAATTTTTATTAACTGGAGAATATGATCATGGTTGGGAGGGCTATTACACGTTGCTGTATCAACAACAACAGCAGCAACATTCAAGTCAACATGTGTTAGTGTTTTTGTTTTTTACTGTCGATCGTTTGGTTACCTTATCTTCTTATCTTATCTTAATTAGAGTTTGCGAATCCCTTTTCAATCCCGATGCACGCGAGATCAAATAAATTTAGGTATGCAAAGCCAGCAACTGCGAGTAGTACACGTAGAGAAAAACCTCCCCATTGTCCCGAATGAGCAGAGCCGGTAGCAACGCGTGCTGTGCTACCTCGTAACGACCATCAGCTGGCCACCATAGGATACCCTGGTATTTTATTTAACCGTGATATTCTACAATAAATATTATTTGTGGCGCCCAAACGTGTCGGCCACATCCGGCAAGCCGATTAATACATGCCTATTGGCCATCTCCATCAAATTTAGGCCAAATCTTATCAAAAAATCTTATTATCTTTCTCATATTTAATTTCATTCGCAGCCTAGTATTTTTGGGTTTAGATTAGCGGACGTTTTCTAAGAAAACACGACTCGACCCATCAGAAATGCTAGGGAATTTGTATTTCAGTTGAGATGTCTTGCACTGTTGACTATAGTGTTTTGTCTAAGTGAAAGCCTTTTCCCGTGCTTAAGTTTTCTCGACAGTTATACCCTTCTTTTATTTAGCTATTGACTTCGGTTAATTTAAAAATAATTGCCGCATCTAGCTAAATTATCTGCTTTTCTTAATTATTTTCTAAATTTCTTTTATTTAGCTATTGACTTCGGTTAATTTAAAAATAATTGCCGCATCTAGCTAAATTATCTGCTTTTCTCTTATTTAGATATTGACATCGGTTAATTTAAAAATAATTGCCGCATCTAGCTAAATTATCTGTATTTCTAATTATTTTCTAAATTTATTTTATTTAGCTATTGACATCGGTTAATTTAAAAATAATTGCCGCATCTAGCTAAATTATCTGTATTTCTAATTATTTTCTAAATTCCTTTCAATTAGCTATTGACATCGGTTAGTTTCAAAATAATTACCGCAAATAGCTACATTTCTGTCTTTCTTATTGTTTTCTAAATTTCTTTTATTTAGCAAACAATAAAATCTAGCTAAATTATCTCTCTTTCTTCTTTTATTTTGTTTAGCTAATGAAATCGGTTAGTTTCAAAATAATAACCGCATACAGCTAAATTTTGTGTTTTTCTGGTTATTGTTGAATGCGTGTATGAAACTCAGTTGTGGTGTGTTCCTACTAGAGATCTCTATACAAAATTCAGAACAATGCCTATTTCTCGTTCATAACTAAAACGTATTATACCTTTCCGGAAATAAGTAATAACATGACCCTATTAATATTGTTATTATAATTCACTACTTCGATTTCATTTTTTTTTTGGTAAATCTTAATATTTAATATCCCTAAAGATTATAAAATGAAAGACCGATTTTGAAGGGGATACGGCCACAGCCCAAACCGTAAGAGCAAGAGCAACCAAATTTTTTCACAGTATTCCATTGGGGGCGTGGGCGCCCACTAAGATCCGATATGTCCCCCCAGTGGCCCCAAAAAAAAAAAAGTTGATGTATTTAAGCTTAACTTCTAAAGTGGTTGGAATTTCGATATTTGGTTTTTTCCGAATTTTAGGTTTTGAAAAGGCCTAATTAGAAATCTAAAAGAAATTTCGATATCCCCCATAATTTGGGGGCTACATTTAAAATTAACTTTTCGATTTAAAAAATCTAAACCGCTGCTCCGATAGATTTTTTGCTCAATAGTTATTCTATGGCCCAAATGCTTAAGTTTAATTTTTCAAGTTTTTAACATTTTTTTAAGTATTTTTAACGAATTTATTTAGATTTTCTAAGTTATTGCGTTGCATTTTGCGGGAGCCTGTCGAGAGAGCGAAACCCAGAGAGCGGATGCCAAGAGAGCGACGGCCGAGAGAGCAACAGCCAAGAAAACTGATGAGGGGGAGGGGTAGTGCTGCAGGGAAAGGGGAGGGGAAAGAGGCAATTTAAGTTAAATTTGTTTTGGATTTTAAAAACTTAAACTGCTGCTCCGATCAATAGATTTTCGATCAATAGTCAGTCCTGTGGATCAAATGCTTAGGTTTTATTTTTCATTTTGTAGCAGAAGAAGCTTTATTTAATTTCCATCATGGAAGAAAATAAAAATTACTACAAATTCGTAAGCAAAGCCAAAATGTTTCCAAGTTAAATATTAATCTTAAGATTCGAACTTTTGACCAAATACGTATGTACATATGTATATTTGGATATGTTTTGATTTGCTTATATGTACAATACATGTACATACATACAATGTGTGTGTATGTTTCTATTTCAAATGTAGATAATGTGCTTAAATACAAATAAAATGATTTATTATACCCGTTTATCGATCAAATGTGTAATCTGAAAATAATACGTTACTTTGCTGTTTTTGTATTGGATGCCAATCTTTTACTGTGTGTACAAAGGTTTTCGTTTCATTCAAAACAACAAATTTGAAAACAACAAATTCCAATTTACAAACCAGTATACATATTTGTGCGCAAATTAAAATTGCATTGATATCATTGTAACTGATAAAAAGTATACAAGCTCACGACTTTTACTTGGATCACTTTCATTTATTATATAGCTCTGCCAGTATCCTTCTGATTCTCTCTCTTGAAGGATATTCTACAAAGGTTGTTTACACAAAGGTTTTCAAAAAACGCGCAAATAAGAAATAAGAAAGTCCTGGCAACCCAATTTCCTAACTCCAAACTAATATTAAGCGAACGAGCAAAAAGTCGTATACAATACAATTTTACAAAGCGTTGGGGCTGAGATGGGTGAAATATTTTTTTTAGATGCACCTGGAGGGACAGGTAAATCAAATGTGGAATCTGAAAATAATACGTTACTTTGCTGTTTTTGTATTGGATGCCAATCTTTTACTGTGTGTACAAAGGCTTTCGTTTCATTCAAAACAAGAAATTTTAAAACAACAAATTCCAATTTACAAACAAGTATACATATTTGTGCGCAAATTAAAATTGCATTGATAACATTGTAACTGATAAAAAGTATACAAGCTCACGACTTTTACTTGGATCACTTTCATTTATTATATAGCTCTGCCAGTATCCTTCTGATTCTCTCTCTTGAAGGATCTTCTACAAAGGTTGTTTACACAAAGGTTTTCAAAAAACGCGCAAATAAGAAATAAGAAAGTCCTGACAACCCAATATCCTAACTCCAAACTAATATTAAGCGAACGAGCAAAAAGTCGTATACAATACAATTTTACAAAGCGTTGGGGCTGAGATGGGTGAAATATTTTTTTTGGATGCACCTGGAGGGACAGGTAAAACCTTCTTGACAAACTTATTGTTGGCAAAAGTTCGAAGTTAAAAAAATAGCCCTAGCTGTAGCATCTTCCGGTATAGCTGCTACCCTGCTCAATGGAGGTCGAACTCCTCATTCTACATTTAAATTTCCTTTGGATTTAGTTAATTTAGAAACACCTCATTGCTCTATTTCAAAGCAATGTAATATGGCTGCGGTGTTTAAAGATTGTAAGTTAATTGTTTGGGATGAGTGCACAATGTCACATAAAGGTGGGCTTGAAGCCATAAATAGAAACCTGCAAGATATTAATGAGAATTCTATGTTGATGGGTGGTATTACAGTCCTGCTAGCTGGAGACTTTCGCCAAACCCTTCATGTTGTGCCAAGAGGTACAAGAGCTGACGAAATAAAGGCCTGTTTAAAATCTTCATTTTTATGGCCACAGATAAAAAAAACTAGCGCTCACGAAAAATATGCGAGTGCCCTTAAAAGGAGACAGTTCTGCAGGAATTTTTGCCGAAACTCTTTTAAAAATTGGGAATGGCGTCCATCCAACAGTTGATGGAAAAATAGTTATAACATCACGCTTAGGAAATGTAGTCAAAAACGTTCAAGACCTTACATCCAAAATACTTCCTGACATTTCCAACATATCATGTAAAAACTTAGATTGGCTATCTGAGCGCGCCATTTTGACAACGAAAAATGAAAGAGCAACCACTATTAATAATTTATTGCTAAACTCATTTGATGGTTTAGAAGTCTCCTTTAAATCGGTCGACTCTGTTCCTGATGCTGATAATGCTGTTCATTACCCTGTTGATTTATTAAATTCTTTGAATCCTCCAGGAATTCCTCAGCATAATCTGTCTCTTAGGATTGGAGCACCCGTAATATTATTGCGAAATTTAAGTCCCCCAAAGTTATGCAATGGGACACGATTGCAGATAAAAGGTCTTCATAAGAATGTAATCGAAGCAACAGAATTTACGGGGTGCGCGAAGGGGGAAACAGTGTTTATACCCAGGATCCCATTAATACCATCCAGTCTGCCGTTTCAGTTTAAAAGGCTACAATTCCCTCTAAAAGTTTGCTTTGCAATAACTAACTTTGTAGCTGGCTGGACTAGATCTTAGAGAAGATTGCTTCTCTCATGGACAATTTTATGTCGCATGCTCAAGAGTTAGCTCTGCCAGTAGCCTTATTATTCTCTATCCTGAAGGATCTTCTAAAAATGTTGTTTACACAGAGGTTTTAAAGTAATCATATTAATTAACATTATTAAACCTAGAAAGTTTCAGTGGGAAAAAAACGCGCCATTTTTTCTATCTCAAAGGTGGTGTGGAAATGGGAAAGTCTTGACAACCGTACTCAAAACTAATATTAAGCGAACGAAGTCGCGCCGGGTACAGCTAGTTTTGTTATAATTCATTAACCATCATAAACATATTTATAAAACAATGCCTTTGACTCGCAGTCCAGAAAACTTACGTGGAGAGGAAAGAGCTTTACATTGTTTTATTTGCACACATGAGATTGAGTATACGACGCAGCTGCTAACAACAGATTGTGAACATACCTTCCACCTGGCGCGCTTTAACTGCCTGTACTCACTGTCCCGTCTGCAAAACTCCAATCGAACCACCTGAATCATTAGACAACACCCAAGTAGAACAAGCAACAGGTTCTCAAAATTTGAACAGGCAGTCAGACGCTAATACCCCACAAATGGACTTACAGGACGAGGATCCAAATATAAACAAGTTAGTACAGGCTATAGCAAATGCAATGGAAGCCGCTGCCAATAAGCAATCAGAAGTTCTAACGAGGGCAATAGAGACCGGCTTCCAAATAATGTCATTTCAGGGCCAAGCAGCGACCAGTGGTAACAATAACGAAACCCAAGTTCCTCCACTAATTTCCACAAATGTTGTAGGCAATGAAACAGATTGTTTAGCTCTCAGTCAGAGGTACCCGACCTAAATCCAGGCCGTATTATTCAAATAATGACCAATTGGAAGTTGCGATACACTGGCAAAGGTTCCTTATCAGTAGATGACTTTATTTTTCGGGCCGAAGCCTTGACTAGGCAATTCTAGCAGGAAGATCTGACTTGTTGGCTCAAAATGCAAGCAACTTGTTCGAAGGCGGTGCAGCCGAGTGGTTTTGGAGATACCACAAGTCAGTAGAAGCCATAGTTTGGGTAGATTTGTGTCAGGCTCTGAGGACCAACTTCAAAGATGCGCGTACAGATAGGGATATTCAGGCCACTATTGATCAGCGCAAGCAAAAACCCAACGAATCTTTTGATGAATATTACCAGGTTATAGCTGCTATGGCAGACCACTTGTCTCAGCCAATGTCAGACTCCTATATGCTAGGGTTGTTTAGGTCCAACCTTTTAACAGAAATACAACATGAGCTGCTTCCGCGCGAAGACATGAGATTTTTATGCAGAATGTGTCCAAACTTCATAATACCTTTATCCGACCTGTTCAAAAACGACAGGTTAACGAGATAGCTACTCAGCCAGTGGATGAACCACCCGGCGAAGATCAAGAGATCGAAAAAATTGCGGTATGTGAGCTGCAGTGTTGGAAGTGCGGCTTAGCAGGGCATAGATACCATGACTGCATAAAGGATGCGGAAAGCCAGATACCTATAGACCCACATGCGCAAAATGTAAGACGTCAAAAAACTGGGGGTCTCGAGCACCAGTAGGAAGTGCTCGCCAAAAATATCCACCGAGAGAACCAAAACTGGATTAACAAACGTTGATTCAGTAACGCTTTCAGTAATTAATCAAAATATACCAGATATTCATAATTTCCCGGAACTACCATTACATAGCAAAGTCAACAAACAATTTGGAGTAAATAAGCACAAGCCTTGCCAATCAGGAGTTCGACATCGAATTTATTTTAAAACAAGAGAGAACGCTATAGTCGAGTGCCAAGATACTTAATATAAATATGCCTTCTTGTGTTTTTTTTTTAACATAATGTGAATTATAGTGACCACAGGAAAAAAGGACAAAAAGTTCAAATTATCAATTTAAATTCGGCGATCTCTTAGTGCTGGCAGCTTTACAGCACGAGCATCAGCACCAGCGCTGCTTTAGCGCAGGCAGCTTTTGTCCTGCACCAGCAGCTGTGTTTATGTTTATGTTTTTGAGTGCAATAAATTGACTAGAAATATTAAACATACATACTTATATTGGCTAAACACATACATTCTTAAATAGTATTATGTACATTAAAGTCTAAATGTTTGCACAACACGAGTAACGGGTATAGCGAATAGCTTTCTTTGAAAGGAGTTATCTTTGCCGGGCAATTGCAACTGTGTACAATGTAAATACATACATATGTATATGCTTACATACATATACACATACGCCATTGTTTGACTCTGACCTCCAATTTGGCTAACTAGATTTGATTTGCATAGTTCTTGGGATATAGTTCGGTATTGACAAATTAAAACCATCGCAATTTCCTTTAATAGAAATCCTTATCGAGAATCAACATTAACTCTGTTGAGCACCTTGGCCAGCTGTTCCAAAGTCATTAGGCTTAAGCGTTTAATGGGTTTTTGGGCGTTAGAGTGGGCGTGGCAAACTTTTATTAGACCAATCGATATTTATGGACGAAACAAATACATATCAATTAAAATTTTTATAATATCACAAAACTGTGGCCACAGCTTGTGGCTTGTGGGCGTCAGAGGGGGCGTGGCACCATTTTGAAACAAATTTGCGCTGCGTAGGAACTCCTAAAATCTACATGCAAAATGCCAACCTTCTAGCTTTTATAGTTTCCGAGATCTCAGCGTTCATACGGACAGACAGACGGACAGACAGACGGACAGACGGACATGGCTAGATCGACTCGGCTAGTGATCCTGAATAAGAATATATATACTTTATAGGGTCGGAAACGCTTCCTTCTACCTGTTACATACTTGTGCACGAATACAATATACGCTTTTACTCTACGAGTAACGGGTATAACAATTAGGCAAGAACGCGCGAAGGTGCTTTCATCAATTATAGAAAATTCATTAGACGTTAGGCCATACGCAAAGGTTTATATGTTAGGCGAATCGTATAGTGGTTTATTTGACACCGGAGCATCAATAAGTTGCATAGGCGGATCTTTGGCAAAAGAACTGATAAATGACCAGAAACCCATAAAACCCTTTCGATGTTCAGTAAAAACAGCAGATGAAAAGTCACAGGAGATAATAGGCAAGCTAAACACAGAGGTATTATTTAGGAATCAGGCAAAAGAAATTACTTTCTACATGGTGCCTTCTTTATCCCAAAACCTTTACCTAGGGATTGATTTTTGGATCAGTTTTCAGTTGCTTCCATCTGGTGTCTCCAGCCTTAATTTGTCAACTTTTGAAGACCCTTTATACCGACCTTTAACCACGGAACAGCGTAAACAACTGACAGACACCATAGCTTTATTTCCTTCGTTTGCCGAAAATGGATTAGGGCGTACATCTGTTCTTTCGCATATCATCGATGTGGCGGACGCGAAACCAATTAAGCAGAGACATTATCCAGTTTCTCCTGCTATAGAATGAATGATGTACGAAGAGCTAGACCGTATGTTGTCGCTGGGAGTGATTGAGGAATCAAATAGTGCGTGGTCTTCTCCTGTGGTTCTTGTACGTAAGCCAGGAAAAGTCCGCCTTTGCTTAGACACTAGAAAGGTGAACGCAGTAACAGTAAAGGAAGCCTATCCAATGCCTTTTATCGACGGGATTCTAAGTCGTTTGCCAAAGGCTAAATTCATTTCAAAGTTTAGACTTGAAGGATGCCTTCTGGCAAATTCCACTTGACCCAAAGTCCAGGGACAAAACTGCGTTTACTGTACCCGGTCGTCCCCTTTATCAATATGCGGTAATGTCATTCGGGCTCTGCAATGCACCCCAGACCATGTCCAAGTTAATGGACAAAATTGTCCCGGTTAATTTGAAAAGGGAAGTTTTTGTTTACCTAGACGACCTATTAATAGTATCAGATTCTCTAGAAAAACATCTCAAAACGTTAAGAGAACTGGCATCGCAATTTTCCAAGGCAGGTCTTACAATAAATGTGCAGAAAAGCAAGTTTTGCTTAAAGGAAATACAGTATCTAGGCCATATGGTAGGACACGGAACAATAGCCAGATAGATAGACCCAGATAGGCTTTCAGCCATCGTAGAATTTCCGGAACCACGATCAGTCAAACAGCTTCGACGCTTTTTAGGTATGACAGGGTGGTACCACAAATTTATCAGGAATTATGCCACTATTGCTTCACCCTTAACTGATGCTCTTAGACTGAAGAGATGGGGCGTCGGGGATGATCGTCGCTTGGGGGCAGCTTCGTGGTACGTTGCGGCTAATGCACGGAGCCGGGTAGCAAGCTGGAAGAGATGGTGAAAAAAACACTCGACGATCGCGCAAAGAAAAGAACAAAAAACTCGCTGTGGTTTTCGGAAAAATAGCGCGGACCGGCCGGGCGATGTATTTCAATGCTGTGACATAGAAAGACTAACTTAAACCTAATTGAGCGCTGCGTTTCAAAGCGCAGTGGAGAGATTCCGGGAGCGGGAAGGCGGGAGAGCCTGGAATCGCAAGCGTCCAGTGCGGGAGAGCGGGAGAGCCTGGAGTCGCGAGCATCCAGTGCGGGCGAGTGGGCATTCGCTACGAGGGAAGCGCGGGCAGTTTTAAAGAGGGGAGAGCGGCGTAAACATTCCGCCCCCCCTTGCAATCGCTAGCGTTGCGAAAGAAAAAAAAACAAGCCCACTCCTGTCGTCTAGGCTTGACTGCAGGCGCCGGACAGGATCCACCCGAATGCCGTCTTCTGGGCCACTGGGAGTCCCTCGTCGACCAAATGGAAGCCCGGTCGGATGACCTTGGCGTAGACATCCGCACCCAGGACTACAGATATGGTTGCCGGCAAGTAAAAGCGTTTGTCGGCCAACGGGAGGTCCCCGTATTTGCCGACCACGGTGTCCGAGAGCTCTCGGATGGGGGTGCGGATGCGGACGTTCGGCTCCACTTTCAAGACGACCTCTAGCTTGAAGCCGCTGTCGCACTTCGACCGAATTGTCGCCGTGCAGATGCTCTCGTCGCCGACGGTCGTAGTCGGCAAGCGGAACGCGGACGCCAATGATGCGTCGATGCAGCTCGTCGGCGTACACGGGTCGATGAGGGCGGCCGTGTCGAAGGTCTTCAGCCCGGTCTCCAAAGTGATCATGGCCGTCGGCAGGACATTGACGCTGTGCCGTTGGAGGATGGACGCCAGTGACGGAGCCGGTGCCGAGGAGGCTGAGCGCGGCGGAGAGGCAAGCGCTCTGCGAGTTGGCGGATCTTGCCGGCGCGAGCGCTGCTGAGAAGCGGCGGATGCCGAGCGCCTTGCCGGGGCTAGCGCTTGGCGAGATGGCGGATTCTGCCGGCGCGAACGCTGTTGATTAGCCGACGGCAGGGGACGCTCGTGCATATGGAGGAGCGTGTGGTGCTTCCCGTTGCACGTTTTGCATTTGTCGCCACTGCGACAACTCCCGTCGGAGGGCTCGTGGGCGAGACAATTTGAGCAGTACTTATTAATAAGCACTGCTCGAAGCCGCTTCTCTGCGCTCAGCTTTAGGAACCTCTGGCACTTTCGAAGCGGATGGATTCCACGGCAGACTCGGCATCGGTAGGAATGTATACCTCGAGTGCGTCTGCTTTCCAATGCCTGAGCGCTGCGTGGACGAGGAACCATGATGTGATCTGGTAGGGAGTAATGGATAAAAAAAGATGATTTGAGATGCTTAGATGGCGAGGATTGTTGGGGAATTATGTGGAGGATGTTGGTTGAGGAAGACGGTTGCAGGGTTCTCCTGGCAGAAGAACCACCTTGGTCACGGGACGCTTGATAATCCTACGTGCCGTGAGAATGCTGACGACACGGACATTGCCGTCAGCCCCCGGAAAGACAGAGTCGATTCTGCCAAGGCGCCACTCATTCGAGGGCAGATTGTCCTCCTTGACGACTACCATGTCGCCAACGCGGAGATTTGCGGTCGGGGACTGCCACTTGTTACGCTTGTGGAGCTCTTTGAGATACTCCTCTTTCCATCGAGCTTGGAATTGTTGATGGAGCGCCTTTAAGTGTTGCCACCGATTCACAATGGACTTGGATTCCCCTTTTAATTCGGGTTCCACTATGGACAGAAGAGGTCCGCCGACTAGAAAATGCCCTGGTGTCAATGCTAAGAGATCAGTGGGATCTTCAGACATAGGAGATAGCGGTCTGGAATTTAGACAAGCTTCAATTTTCGCTAGGAGGGTTGAAAGTTCTTCAAAAGTGTACTTTCGAGTAGCGGTGGACTTGTAAAACAAGGTTTTGAAGCTTTTGACACCCGCTTCCCACAGGCCTCCCATATGGGGTGCCCCCGGAGGAATGAATTGCCAGTTGAGCTGCTGATGACTATACGCATCAGTCACAGACTCTTTTACGGCTTGTAGAAAATCTCGGGAGAGCAGGGTGGCAGCGCCGACAAAGGTTTTCCCATTGTCGGACTGCACTTGACGGGGACAACCTCTTCTGGATACGAACCGAGCGAAAGCGGCGAGAAATTTCTCGGTCGTCAGATCGGATGTAGGCTCTAGATGGATGGCCTTTGTAGAGAAACAAACGAAAACCAACACATACCCTTTTGTAATTTTTTATGTCGAAAGGGCCGGCGTAGTCCATCCCTGTGTACGTGAATGGCCGGGAAAAAGAGACTCGCTCTTTCGGAAAACTTCCCATCATCTGAACTTGCAATCGCTTCTTATGGATAACGCAGACCTTGCAGGAGTTAATAACGGCCTTTACCAAGTTCTTTATTTTCGGAACCCAATATCTTGACCGGGTGAGACGTACGACTAACTGGTTACTTCCATGCAACGTTATGAGATGCGTAAAGTTTACCAGTAGTCGAGAGAGTGCACATTCGTACGGGAGGATTATAGGATGTCGTTCATCATATCGCAAATTTTCGGAGGCCGTTATTCGGCCGCACGCCCTTATAAGCCCTTTCTCATCTAGAAAAGGGTTCAAGGAGAGGATGGAACTTGCCGCGGACACAGGACGCTTTTGACTCAAGCAGCGATATTCGTTAGCAAAATATCTGCGCTGAGTGCTAATGACCATGAGCCGTTCAGCGGCGACAAGTTCTTGGGCTTCTAGATGGACTTCCGGAATCGGCGACTGTTTCCTACATCGCTGGACAAAACGGTGGACATACGCAATGACCCGTAAAGCTCTATTTAACTTGGAAAAGCGATCAAGGATGTCCTCTGTCGTCATGGGCCTTGACAGGACGCCTTTCCACTTCGGTCACCTGTAAATCGGTGCTTTGGGCAGGCCACTGATCTCGTGGCTTTTGCAACCAAGTGGGCCCATGCCACCAAAGGGAGTTGTCGACCAGTTCTTGTAATGGCACGCCCCGACTGGCCAAGTCAGCTGGATTGTGTTCGGATTGAACATGCGACCAATTGGCTGCCTCTGTGGACTGGGTGATCTTTGTTACCCGATTGGCAACGAACGTTGTCCACTGGCATGCTGGTTTGGCTAGCCATGCAAGCACAATCGTGGAATCGGTCCAACAATGGAGTTTCGAGGACAGCATCGGCATATGGGGGAGGATGGATTCGGCCATCTCGGATAGCAATAGAGCTCCACACAGCTCTAGTCTGGGAAGCGACACAGTTTTTACTGGCGCCACGCGCGTCTTGGCCGTGAGAAGATGCACTAGCGTCGTGTGCCCCATCTCGACGCGCACATAGATCGCAGCACCGTACGCCTTTTGAGAGGCATCACAGAATCCGTGATGTTCCACTCGGAATTCTGGGCGGAAGGAAACCCATCTGGGAATTCGGACTTGATCTAGGACTGAGTAGCTTTTAAGGAAATCACGCCACTTTTGGCACAGTTTCGAGGAAATCGGCATTTAAAAGATGATCGGTTCCGATATGAGCCAGAACTTCTTTGTGGTTGGAGGTCCATTTCCTTAATGGAAAACCAGCCGAATCGAGGGCACTCTGCAACTCGCGAATGGTGAGGTGAGCCTCTTCTGCAGAGTCAGCTCCCGAAAGGACATCATCGACATACATGCAACCACGAATAACTTTACTCGCCCTCGGATGGGTTAGTTGCACGTCGGTCGCCAGCTGTTGCAGTACCCGAATTGCCAGGAACGGTGCACAATTGACCCCAAACGTAACAGTTTTTAGCTCAAAATCTCGAATGTACCCTTCCCTATCGCGGAATAAGATACGTTGGAACGCTGTCTGCTTCGGATCTACCCAGATCTGCCGGTACATTTTCTCGATGTCAGCACTATACACAAATCGGAAATATCGCCACTTCAGGATCTGGATGGTTAGATCGGACTGTAGGACCGGGCCAGCATGAAGGATATCATTTAAGCTGACCCCATTGTCTGAAGGGCTGGAGGCGTTGAATACCACTCGAAGTTTGGTGGTCGTACTCTCCGGTTTTAACACTGCGTGGTGTGGCAGGTAGTAACATGCTGAATCGTGGGTAGGAAGGACTCCTCTCATGTGATTGAGGTCGAGATATTCTTGAATAACTGAGTCGTACTTGGATTTTAACGTACTGTCCCTTTTTAGCCGCTGCTCGTTTCTTAAGAATTGAGCCAGCGCCTGGGATCTGGAATGTCCCAGGAGCACTTAATGTTCTCAGGATCTCGAAAAGGGAGACTCACGACATACCTGCCGGTTTCGTCTTTTGTGGTGGTCCGAAGGAAATTGTCCTCACAAATCACGTCGGATTCTTTTGCCACTTTTACTGGCAGATCCTCCACCTCCCAGAATTTGGTGAGGAGTTTATCGAGAGACGCTTCATACGTGTGTGCAACTTGCGTGGAAAAGGATGATATTTGATCATGCCTCGGAGCTGGTACTGGACCTGTTAGAATCCAGCCGAAAATAGTCTCTTGACCGAGAAGCGAGCCATAGATGTTCGCTCGGGTACCGCTTAGTAGAATGGATGGAAGTATATCGGCCCCGATTAGAATATCTATTTGTGCGCTCTCATAGAACTTTGGATCCGCTAGCGGAAGTTCGGGAAGGTCTCGCAGGAAATGTTGCGGAAGCGGACATGAAGGAAGATTTCCGGCTATTTGTGGAAGCACGTAGGCAGTGGTGTTTAACTGCAAGCTAGGCCGGGTTGGAGAACGGATCGTGAATTGACAGATCTTTTTGGTCTCAGCGGAGACCGTTTGATTAAGTCCTGAGACCTGTGCTCGGATAACCTGGAACGGCAGTTTAATCAGGTTGAAAAGGCGCTCAGTGATGAAGGTCGCCTCAGATCCGGAGTCTATTAAGGCTCGCGCTTGGAAATTGGAACCTCGATGGCATATATTAATTATAGCGGTGCCTAGGAGGACTGACCTAGTGCCTGCCGCAAAATAATTCTGAAGCGTTGACTGCGTGCCACTGGCAGCCGAGGGACCGAGAGTATTTGGTCTGGATCTGGGCGTTGGCATTGGATTTGCGCGCGCTGGGGATGGGCTGCCTCGGTGTAGGAGGGTGTGATGGCGGCCGCGGCACGTGAAGCAGTTATGTGCGCTTTCGCAGTCGCGCAACTGATGTGTCCGCGCAAAGCAGTTTAAACACAGCTGTTTTCTTTTTATATATGCGATGCGTTGGTCGACCGTCATCTGGAGAAATTTGGCGCATGTGCGTACAGGATGGTTCTCTCTATTACAGAGATCGCACCCTCTAGGTTGCCTAGGTGCTACCCTTGTCTCGTATGAATTTATTCTTCGAGACGCCGAGTTGGAAGTGGATGCCCTGGGCTGAGTCTGACTAGAACCTGATGGTCGAACATTATCTATGGCTTCTAGTGTCCTGTGACGCTCCGTTAGGAAAACGTTCAGCTCGTGCCACGTAGGGATCTCGGCTTTGTTATGGAGGGACTGCTCCCATAGGGAAAGCGTAAGCTTTGGGAGTTTGGACGAGCACATATATACCAAGAGGCAATCCCAAGTTTCGACCTGAATACCGGACATTTCTAGTGCAGTAAGGCAACCCTGGATGGTACTTTGAAGTTCTTTCAAAGCTGACCCAGACTCCTGTGTGACGGACGGTACGTTGAAAAGTATCTTTAATTGACTGTTTACTAACAATCGCTTGTTTTCGAAACGCTCAGTGAGGTTATCCCACGCTGATCGAAAGCCATCATTAGTAAGGGGTGAATTTGAAACTATATTGTGAGCGTCGCCACTCGTTTTAGCATTAAGGTGAAATAATTTTTCGACAGGAGTGAGTCTGGGATTGTTGATATAAATTGCCGTGAAGAGATCCCTAAAGGTTGGCCAACGAAGACAGTCGCCGGTAAAAACTTCGGTATCGCACGGCGGAAGCCGGCAGCCTGACGGAATGTATGTCTGAGAAGGATCAGCTGGCGTTGGGGAAGGTTGCGGAAGTTGCGGAGTTTGCTCTATCATGTCTGCTATCTGGGCACCGCACCTTTCGTACGCGCTGTAGCAATACCCGTACTTAGCCTTGAGGACTGGCAAGCTGTCAGCTGCACCTTCTCCGGCTGCTACAAGGCATGCGGTACAGGCATCGTATTCTTTTTTGATGCGGATCCATACCTCTCGGATTTCGTCTCGGCGAATATTGAGGACGGATAACGTAGGAGGGACCGCCGAGGGAATATTTATCCGCGATTCCAATTCGGACAGTCGATCCGAGACTTCAATAAACTGGCTCATAGCGAGGTCGGCAGCCGTTGCAACCATTTTTGTGCTGGCTCGCGTGGTTCTTTCGATGGAAGAAGGAGCCTTTTTGGGAGGTGGCGTCTTGACCTTTTTAGGTGTGGGCGTCCTTACCGTGATTTTTGGTATTTGCGGTGATGGAACAGGGGATAGTTTGTTGGAACTTTTCCTGGACATACCACACTAGGATGCTGTTGGAATGTGGAATGTGCGCGCTGATATTTCGGACAAAAAATCAGAGAAACAATTACGGACCCACTTATGGACCGGTGGAAATAGGGTATCGACAATAGTCGATATGCGTGGCTGAATTATTGTTAAAATATTCGCCAGGCTTTTGGTGGAACGATGGAGCAAGAATGGAAAAAAATACCAAAAAAATACCACAAAATAAAAATACTGAAAAAATACTGGAT
Source organism: Drosophila rhopaloa (assembly GCF_018152115.1). Lineage (NCBI taxonomy): Eukaryota > Metazoa > Arthropoda > Insecta > Diptera > Drosophilidae > Drosophila > Drosophila rhopaloa. The sequence goes on along the minus strand of NW_025335034.1, from coordinate 12,373,851 downwards.
TGGATGAGGTATTTGTCGTTTAGTATTTTATAGTGGGTGGTTGGCCGAATTAGGATGGGATTGGATGTCCCCGGCAGTGTTTGGAGTTTATTGGTTTTGTTTTTCTTTATTTTAAAAAAAATATTCGGAGACAAAAAATACCTTGCAGTGGAATGCGGGTGGTATTTTTCCCAATTTTTTTTTCTTTTTTTATCCCCAAAAGAAAAAATTGAGTCTCGATATATATGTAGATTTACCAAGCTCAATAAATAAGAAAAAAAAAATACTGGAATGGGCGTTTTTTTGGAAAAAATGTGAAACCGAAGAAACAAATTAATAAATCAATAAATTAATAAATTGATTCCACTAGTCCCGCGATGGCGACAGTATTTTATATTTCTCCCCTTTTTTTGGTTTCCTTTTTTGGAACTGGCAGTAATTCTCAGTGTTTGTTTAATTTTATTGGAGTTGAACTTGGTGTTTATCAATTTTGTTGGAATTTATTAATTAATTTATTAATTGGATGATTGAAAAACAACTGCCCGAACTTTTGCGGGCTGTGTATTGGTGACGCTGGAATGCGCGGGATTATCGAGCTTTTTGCGGTACTGTAATTCGCGTGTATGTGTAGATGTATGGATGGATAGTGCCCAAATTATGTAAATAAGTAAAACACACTGAGACACAAAAGTTATTTCACGTCGGCTTTAGGAATTTATTTAATATATATTTATTGGATGGCCGACGGAAATACTTGAGCTTTCGGAATTGGGGTGTAGTTGTGTAGAAAAATATGTATAAATGTATGTATATATATATGGAATATGTAATATATGTAATATGGATGTAATATGGATGTAATATATGTAATATGGATGTAATATATGTAATATGGATGTAATATATGTAATATGGATGTAATATATGTAATCAATATGGCGGAAAATTTTATTGTAAATTTTGCCGGCGGGTATGTGTTGTAAATTTTCGATTTATTGTGGACTGTATTTGGATTTGTAATAATGTAAGCAAATATTGTCACAGCGGATGTACAATAAAAAATTAATATCAAAAAATATTTGTGGGCCGAAATTGGCGGAACACTTAATTTTTTGTTTCACTTTTTTGTGGAAAATTAATTTGAACTCAATTTTTAAATTGATTTATTTTTTCACTGTTCACTGAATTTTTTTTTTTAAATTAATTTTTTTTTTTCACTGTACGCTTGACTTTTTATTTGCACACTTTAATTTGGATTTCTACTTTTTATTTTTCTTCGATTTGATGTTGGATGTATATTTAGTGGATGTACGGCCAAATGCGAATATGAAACTTGTACATCAATATGCACACGAAAAGGAATTAGAAAATAGGCAATATGGCCGCACGTTAAAAGAGAACGAAGAAATAAAAGACGGAATTGGAATTGTAATTTACTAACTGCCGTCGTCGGATTAAATCGGACTTGGATTTTAGACAAATCGTACAGAAAGTCAAACGAATTATGTTCTTCGAATGGCTGACTGTCGATCGGCAGTTAATACAAAAATTAATTAATTGGCACTTATCCGGCTCGAAGGACCAAAAATGAAGAGATGGGGCGTCGGGGATGATCGTCGCTTGGGGGCAGCTTCGTGGTACGTTGCGGCTGATGCACGGAGCCGGGTAGCAAGCTGGAAGAGATGGTGAAAAAAACACTCGACGATCGCGCAAAGAAAAGAACAAAAAACTCGCTGTGGTTTTCGGAAAAATAGCGCGGACCGGCCGGGCGATGTATTTCAATGCTGTGACATAGAAAGACTAACTTAAACCTAATTGAGCGCTGCGTTTCAAAGCGCAGTGGAGAGATTCCGGGAGCGGGAAGGCGGGAGAGCCTGGAATCGCAAGCGTCCAGTGCGGGAGAGCGGGAGAGCCTGGAGTCGCGAGCATCCAGTGCGGGCGAGTGGGCATTCGCTACGAGGGAAGCGCGGGCAGTTTAAAAGAGGGGAGAGCGGCGTAAACATAGACAAAAGAGAAAGTTTGAATGGTCGACAGAGGCACAAAAGGCGTTTGAAGCATAGTCCGAATTTCGAGGAACCCTTTTTTCATACATTGTGACGCCAGCCATACGGGAATCTGTGGGGTGTCGGTCCAGTTAAATTCTAGTGGAGACGAAGTGCCAATTGCTTTCATGTCTCGCAAGCTGAGCTATTGCGTTACTAAAAAGGAATGTTTATCGGCTATCATGTCTATTAAGAAGTTCCGAGCATATGTTGAGGGCCATAAGTTTACCGTAGTCACTCACCATGCCTCGCTAAAATGGCTTATGTCCCAGTCAGACTTAAGCAGCAGGTTAGCTAGGTGGGCTCTCAAGCTTCAGGGACTTAGTTTCGAAATTACACACAGAAAAGGCAGCCAAAATATTGTTCCGGATGCTCTCTCACGGACCTTCACAGAAGACTTATCAGCCCTAGAAGTAGACCAGTTTATTGACCTCCAATCAGTTCACTTTAAAAGCAAGGATTATGAAGAGTTAAAGAGCAAAGTTAGGCAGAATCAAACTCAACTTCCAGATGTAAAAGTCATTGACGAGTTTTTGTATCGCAGGATGGAGCACGCAAGAGGCGATAGAATAGCAGATGACATGGCCTGGAAGATTTGGATTCCAAAAGGATTAGTTCCGACCGTATTGCAGATAGCCCATGACCACCCTTTAGCTTCCCACTGTGGTATAAATAAGACGCTAGAGCGAGTACGTAGATATTATTACTGGCCTAATTTAGTAGCGGACGTAAAGACCCATGTGAATAGCTGCGAAATATGTAAATGCTCAAAACACCCCAATTATAGCCTCAAACCTAATCTAAGTAAAACGGGCGAAACACACCGTTTTTTTCAAAAACTAAACGTAGATTTTCTGGGGCCATATCCGAGTTCTCGATCTGGCCATATAGGAGTATTTGTAGTGCTGGATCACTTTTCAAAATTTTCATTTCTAAAGCCCATTAAAGGGTTTACCGCTGAGGCAATTTTGAGATACGTTGAGGAAAATTTGTTGCACTGCTTTGGCATTCCTGAGGTCATTGTATCTGACAACGGCGTGCAGTTCCAATCTCATTCGTTTAATCGTCTTTTGGAAAAATATAGCATTCGTCACTCATATACGGCAATCTACGCACCTCAGGGAAACGCCTCCGAAAGAGTAAATAGGTCTGTGATCGCAGCAATTAAGTTTTATATACATCCGAATCAGACCAACTGGGATGAGCAACTAAGCAAGATATGTTGTTCGCTGCGCTCCAGCTTTCATACGGCCGTAAATGCTACTCCATATCGGTTGACATTTGGCCAACACATGGTTACCAATGGTTCCACCTATAAGCTTTTACGTAATTTGAATATGCTCGAAGATAGCTCAGTATGCTTTCAGAGGAATGACAGTTTCGATTTAGAGCGCAACAAAGCAATAGTGACCATGAGGATACAGCATCAGAGAAACGAAAACGCGTACAATCTCAGAAGTCGTGATGTTACTTTCGTCCCAGGTCAGGAAGTATATAGGCGAAACTTTTCCCAAAGCAATTTTGCAAAAGGCTATAATGCCAAGCTCGCCCCAACGTTTCTTAAGGCTCGTATTAAAAGAAAACTCGGTAAAAGTTACTATGACGTAGAGGATCTACAGGGCCATTATATAGGTAAATTCCATGCTAATGACCTTAAACAATAGCGTTAGAAACCTCTCAGCTCCAAGCGTGGATCGCGCTTTTCAGGTTTTTTCTTTCCTCGTAAGCGTGATCTTGGTGGGGGGTTTTGTAGGAGCTCTAAACTTAATAAATAAACCTAATAATAAAGTCAAATAAAATTAATCAAAATGCCTAAAAGCAGGCAATAGTTTTCCTGGATATGCATTTACCAGTGGTTGTTAATTAATTAGGCTGATTAAACCATGCACAAGATAATTAGGGTCCGTCTGCTGCATAACTTTGTTTATAAAATTAGCTAAGTTTATAATAAATATAATTATTTTTAGGTGTTGAAGAAATAAAAATTCGTGGGTAATTTAAGAAGAAACTTTTGAATATTCAAAACTAGAAATGAATAATTAATTTTTTTTAAGTTTAGAAATACTTAAAATTAATACTGGAAAGAAAAAGTACTAGATGGTAGCAGAGTTTAGATCCGCAGGGATGATCTCCTTTTTCCAGTGTCAAATGTCACAGTGACACTGAAGACCCTTGCGGCCTGCGGAAATAAGCCTACAAGTGGGATCCAAACCCTAAGCTCGGTCTATTTGCCGGTTGACTCTTGAGGTGACCAGTTCACCTTTATCTACAAGCCAAGTTTATTTCTTAACCTCACGTAGACAAGCCGACGCCAGGCTGGTAAACCGTATTTACAACCACAAAATATAGTGATTTTCTGCTCAGTTCAGGGTAAATATTAATCTGCAATGGCAGACTCGAATTTTGGGTAATTTGGCAATATTTCTTGTAGGCCAACTTCTTAAGTCCCACTGCCTCTGTCACCGCAAGATTTCTATTTCCGAGAGCCAAAAGCTTGCGAGTGCAGAGCTGCGGAGAGGTGTGGGGCGTAAGCCCAAAAACCTACATATTTTTCTTCGGTCCCCAAAATCCAGTTAAGATATGGAATTTACGATCCAGTTGGGAGTAGGCAGCGGGTAACATCAGCACCTTCATCATCACTTAAATCCGTCAAAGGGAAATCAATCGAGCTCCCTATGATGACCCCGTAGGCGGAAAAGTGCGGAAAAGTCGGAAATAACCCCTTAACCCCGTCGAGCTCGTGCCTAACTTCTCTAGTGTTAACCCCATCGAGCTCGTGCTTAACCTCTTAATGGTGTAAATCGGCAAGAAGAAATGACCTGCCTTAGAAAAGCTTATAGTCGAAGGAAAACCTGATCGAATTACATTTTTTTTTGATTTTTTTTTAATTTTTATTAGTTAAAAGATCAAGTCGAAATTAATGAAGACATAATCTAAAAGCAAAACCAGTGAGAAAATCAAAATATGTGAGAGAATGGTGATGTGAAACAATAATATGACAAGAAAAGATCGACGAATAATGAAGAAATAGTGAAGAAATAGTGAAGAAAAAGTATAAATAACCAAATGGGCAAACTAAAAAAATAATAAAATTATTTTGGCGAAAATAAAAGTGGTGTGTTGCTTGCGTAACCAAAGAAACAAAAAACAAACATAAAACCTAGTTAACGTACGCAAGACAACAAACAAAAAGAATGAAAAGCAAAACAAATTAAGACAAAAAGAAGGTGTAATATGCAGAAAAAAAATTAAAAGTGATCTAACAGTGTATATGTAGGTTTACATAACCCCTGCCCGCAGAATCTCCGAAAGCGCTTTCGACCGACTGGAAATGGAGCGGTAAGTTTACCCAAACCTGTCTTGTTTTTGGATCAACACATGCAAAAAGTAAAGTTAAAGCCAATTAAAAGAAATTTTGTGCCAAAACTGCGATGATTAGAAAAAAACTAGCAGAAAACACAATAAAAGAGAATTAATATTGCTAACGTAAACCACTTCTGTTCGCGCCTGAACAAAAATAATGCCCGAATTTAAATATACCCTATTTTTATTATACTATTAACTATATTATTATTATCATACCTTAAAAGAACCTTTCATATTATCTTCCCACAGCGCCATTCTCACGAGTATTCTCACTAAGCTAGATTTTTCTTTGAAATTAAATAAAATTAAACCTTTACATGCCTAGATTAAAATATGGTTTACTAAAGCTATTAGAAACTAAATATATTCAGACTCACATAGAGTGAAGTTATTACTATTGTTTTTAAATAAAAATTGTGAATTTAAAATGAATAACTGCTAGGCGTTTACATAATGGGGTCATGCAGATAGGAAATATGGTAGGGTATTGAGAAACCGACTTGAACAAGGGATCATAATTTTTTTTTTTCTTTTTTTTTTTTATACTTTATTCTTATTTATTGGATCTTCTCTATTACTTAAGAGACTAACAATAAGTTTACAAATCTTAATCTATGTTACGTTAACTTATGTTATTGAAAAAGGGATGGGAAATCATTCCGCTGTAGACGGGAATGATAGCTTAGCCGGTTGAGTTGTCTGGCAAGCAGGTTTGGGTGATTTGATAATCTGGCTTCATATTTAATTTTTCTGGAAACAATTTCTTCTTTTACGGGATTTATATCCAGGTCTCTCTGGATGTTTGCATTGCGGATGTACCAGGGGGCTCCAGTTATTGTTCGTAGGGTCTTTGATTGTACTCTTTGAATAATTTCTATATTGCTGCTGCTTGCGTTTCCCCAGAGCTCGGAACCGTAGGTCCAGATCGGCTTTAAGCACGAGTTATACAGTAGTACTTTATATTCGAGTGGAAGGGGGAGCGGTAGTTCATGAGCCAGTGAAGGCTGCTGGCCTTTAGTTTTAAATGGGTCTTCTTTGCTTCTATATGCTTTCTCCAGGTAAGCCTCCTGTCTAGGTGTATGCCGAGATAGTTGACTTCGTCTGCTTGTGGAACCGGCTTGTTGTTTAGCGTCAGTGGTGGGCATTTCGACAAGTTTAGTGTAAATGTAATGTGCTTACACTTTTGCTCATTGACTTTGATACGCCAGTCTGCGAGCCATTTTTCTACAGCTACCAGGTGTTCTGTTAAATGGGCTGTAGCTGTTTTTGGGCATTTCGAGCGGCTGACAATGGCAGTGTCGTCAGCAAAGGTTGAGATGAGGGTCTGGCGGCTTGTTGGAATGTCTGCCGTGTAAAGGATGTACAAGATTGGTCCAAGCACACTTCCTTGGGGTACTCCAGCTTCGATGTTACGGATGGTTGAAGTAAAGGTTTTACATCTCACGGTGAAAACTCTGTTTCTGAGGTATGACTCAAGCAACTTGTGAGTGTTTTCCGGTAGGAGGGTTTTGATTTTGTATACCAGACCGTCGATCCAGACGCGATTAAATGCCTGTGATACGTCCAGAAATAAGGCACTGCAATATTGCTTGTGTTCGAAAGCCGTGCGAATTTCAGATGTTAAGCGGTTTACCTGTTGGATAGTTCCATGCTTTTCCCTAAATCCAAATTGGTGCAGAGGGATCGTTCTGTTGTTTTGAAGATGTGTTACTAGATGAACAAGAAGCAGTTTTTCAAATAGCTTTGATAGACATGGGAGCAGACTGATGGGCCGGTACGAGGAAGGCTGGGATTTGTCTTTTCCTGGCTTCGGGATCATTGTAATGACAGACTTTTTCCATTGGTCAGGAAAGTAGCCCCATTTCAATATTGATTTAAATATAAATGCGATGCATCTGACTGCGCATGCAGGTAATTCAATTATCATTTTTGGAGAAATAAAATCGTGACCAGGAGCCTTTTTTGGGTTTATGTGTTCTTTAATAGCCTTAAGTATTGTGCTGGTTTCAAGGGTAACTGGGGAGGACGGCGACGCTAGCGAGACATTCGGTAGAGTGAATTGGTTGGATGGCGGGTGGGGCTTGAAGACGTTTTCCAAGTGATGGGCAAAGGTGTTAGCTCTTTCTTCGTCACTGCGCGCCCAGGCACCTGTTTGTGATCGAATTGGCCAATCGGGATCTATTGGTGGCTGCATGTTTGGGTGCGCTCTCCATAGTGGGAATTTATTACCCGTCGGGGATAGTTTCGCAATGTAGGCCCGTTGGGCCTGGTTCTTTTCGGTAGAGAGGGCCTTCGACAATTTTCGAGATGCCTCATTAAGTCTTTTCTTAGTAGCTGGGGACCGATGAGTCTGCCAGTCTCTGCAAAGTCTACGTTTTTCAAGTAGGAGAGACTCGATCTGGATACTTGAGCGTCCAGTTCTTAGCGGGTTTGTGGATGAGGGTTCTGGCGTAGAATGTTTGGCGGCAGAGGACATTTCGTCCGTGAGGTGTTTAAGCGACTTGTCAATGTCAGATTCAGAGGAAATTTCAGGATCAAGTTCGATGTGTGCACTTACATATTTTTTGTACTTCAGCCAGTTTGTTTTGTTTGATGTTAGATGTTGGGGGCGTTCCAGAAGCTGCGGCTGTTCAGATAGACAGAGGAGAACTGGCGAATGGTCCGATGTAAGCTCTTCTAAGGTTTTTATGTTTATCAGCCTGTGCGAGACTCTTCTAATAACAGCGAAATCGATAATGTCAGGTTGTTTATTTGGATCTGTGGGCCAGTATGTAGGCCTAGCTGGTGAGACAAAGTCAAGCGCATTACCAGGAGTGATAATAGCGTTGTATAATTGGCGGCCTTTGGGGTTGATAAGACGAGATCCCCAGTGGGGATGCTTTGCGTTATAATCACCGGCAGCTATAAAGCAGCGTCCTAGTGAGTTGTAGAAATTCATAAACTCATTTTCTGCAATACTGAAGCGTGGGGGGCAATATATGGCGGATAGGGTAAGTGGGCCGCCAATTAGGTTTATACGTAGGGATGTGGCCTGCAGGTAGTTAGTAGCGAATGTCTCCAAGGGATGATGTTTTATGCGTTGTTTCCCAGGTCAGGAAGTATATAGGCGAAACTTTTCCCAAAGCAATTTTGCAAAAGGCTATAATGCCAAGCTCGCCCCAACGTTTCTTAAGGCTCGTATTAAAAGAAAACTCGGTAAAAGTTACTATGACGTAGAGGATCTACAGGGCCATTATATAGGTAAATTCCATGCTAATGACCTTAAACAATAGCGTTAGAAACCTCTCAGCTCCAAGCGTGGATCGCGCTTTTCAGGTTTTTTCTTTCCTCGTAAGCGTGATCTTGGTGGGGGGGTTTTGTAGGAGCTCTAAACTTAATAAATAAACCTAATAATAAAGTCAAATAAAATTAATCAAAATGCCTAAAAGCAGGCAATAGTTTTCCTGGATATGCATTTACCAGTGGTTGTTAATTAATTAGGCTGATTAAACCATGCACAAGATAATTAGGGTCCGTCTGCTGCATAACTTTGGTTATAAAATTAGCTAAGTTTATAATAAATATAATTATTTTTAGGTGTTGAAGAAATAAAAATTCGTGGGTAATTTAAAAAGAAACTTTTGAATATTCAAAACTAGAAATGAATAATTAATTTTTTTTAAGTTTAGAAATACTTAAAATTAATACTGGAAAGAAAAAGTACTAGATGGTAGCAGAGTTTAGATCCGCAGGGATGATCTCCTTTTTCCAGTGTCAAATGTCACAGTGACACTGAAGACCCTTGCGGCCTGCGGAAATAAGCCTACAAGTGGGATCCAAACCCTAAGCTCGGTCTATTTGCCGGTTGACTCTTGAGGTGACCAGTTCACCTTTATCTACAAGCCAAGTTTATTTCTTAACCTCACGTAGACAAGCCGACGCCAGGCTGGTAAACCGTATTTACAACCACAAAATATAGTGATTTTCTGCTCAGTTCAGGGTAAATATTAATCTGCAATGGCAGACTCGAATTTTGGGTAATTTGGCAATATTTCTTGTAGGCCAACTTCTTAAGTCCCACGAGCTCGTGCTTAAAAAAAGCTTATACTCGAAGGAAAACCTGATCGAATTACATTTTTTTTTGATTTTTTTCTTAATTTTTATTAGTTAAAAGATCAAGTCGAAATTAATGAAGACATAATCTAAAAGCAAAACCAGTGAGAAAATCAAAATATGTGAGAGAATGGTGATGTGAAACAATAATATGACAAGAAAAGATCGACGAATAATGAAGAAAATAATGAAGAAAATAATGAAGAAAAAGAATAAGTAACCAAATGGGCAAACTGAAAAAAAAAATAATAAAATTATTTTGGCGAAAATAAAAGTGGTGTGTTGCTTGCGTAACCAAGGAAAAAAAACAAACATAAAACCTAGTTAACGTACGCAAGACAACAAACAAAAAGAATGAAAAGCAAAACAAATTAAGACAAAAAGAAGGTGTAATATGCAGAAAAAAAATTAAAAGTGATCTAACAGTGTATATGTAGGTTTATATAACCCCTCCCCGCAGAATCTCCGAAAGCGCTTTCGACCGACTGGAAATGGAGCGGTAAGTTTACCCAAACCTGTCTTGTTTTTGGATCAACACATGCAAAAAGTAAAGTTAAAGCCAATTAAAAGAAATTTTGTGCCAAAACTGCGATGATTAGAAAAAAACTAGCAGAAAACACAATAAAAGAGAATTAATATTGCTAACGTAAACCACTTCTGTTCGCGCCTGAACAAAAATAATGCCCGAATTTAAATATACCCTATTTTTATTATACTATTATAATATATATATAATATAGTTATATTATTATTATCATACCTTAAAAGAACCTTTCATATTATCTTCCCACAGCGCCATTCTCACGAGTATTCTCACTAAGCTAGATTTTTCTTTGAAATTAAATAAAATTAAACCTTTACATGCCTAGATTAAAATATGGTTTACTAAAGCTATTAGAAACTAAATATATTCAGACTCACATAGAGTGAAGTTATTACTATTGTTTTTAAATAAAAATTGTGAATTTAAAATGAATAACTGCTAGGCGTTTACATAATGGGGTCATGCAGATCGGAAATATGGTAGGGTATTGAGAAACCGACTTGAACAAGGGATCATAATTTTTTTTTTTCTTTTTTTTTTTATACTTTATTCTTATTTATTGGATCTTCTCTATTACTTAAGAGACTAACAATAAGTTTACAAATCTTAATCTATGTTACGTTAACTTATGTTATTGAAAAAGGGATGGGAAATCATTCCGCTGTAGACGGGAATGATAGCTTAGCCGGTTGAGTTGTCTGGCAAGCAGGTTTGGGTGATTTGATAATCTGGCTTCATATTTAATTTTTCTGGAAACAATTTCTTCTTTTACGGGATTTATATCCAGGTCTCTCTGGATGTTTGCATTGCGGATGTACCAGGGGGCTCCAGTTATTGTTCGTAGGGTCTTTGATTGTACTCTTTGAATAATTTCTATATTGCTGCTGCTTGCGTTTCCCCAGAGCTCGGAACCGTAGGTCCAGATCGGCTTTAAGCACGAGTTATACAGTAGTACTTTATATTCGAGTGGAAGGGGGGAGCGGTAGTTCATGAGCCAGTGAAGGCTGCTGGCCTTTAGTTTTAAATGGGTCTTCTTTGCTTCTATATGCTTTCTCCAGGTAAGCCTCCTGTCTAGGTGTATGCCGAGATAGTTGACTTCGTCTGCTTGTGGAACCGGCTTGTTGTTTAGCGTCAGTGGTGGGCATTTCGACAAGTTTAGTGTAAATGTAATGTGCTTACACTTTTGCTCATTGACTTTGATACGCCAGTCTGCGAGCCATTTTTCTACAGCTACCAGGTGTTCTTTTAAATGGGCTGTAGCTGTTTTTGGGCATTTCGAGCGGCTGACAATGGCAGTGTCGTCAGCAAAGGTTGAGATGAGGGTCTGGCGGCTTGTTGGAATGTCTGCCGTGTAAAGGATGTACAAGATTGGTCCAAGCACACTTCCTTGGGGTACTCCAGCTTCGATGTTACGGATGGTTGAAGTAAAGGTTTTACATCTCACGGTGAAAACTCTGTTTCTGAGGTATGACTCAAGCAACTTGTGAGTGTTTTCCGGTAGGAGGGTTTTGATTTTGTATACCAGACCGTCGATCCAGACGCGATTAAATGCCTGTGATACGTCCAGAAATAAGGCACTGCAATATTGCTTGTGTTCGAAAGCCGTGCGAATTTCAGATGTTAAGCGGTTTACCTGTTGGATAGTTCCATGCTTTTCCCTAAATCCAAATTGGTGCAGAGGGATGTGTTACTAGATGAACAAGAAGCAGTTTTTCAAATAGCTTTGATAGACATGGGAGCAGACTGATGGGCCGGTACGAGGAAGGCTGGGATTTGTCTTTTCCTGGCTTCGGGATCATTGTAATGACAGACTTTTTCCATTGGTCAGGAAAGTAGCCCCATTTCAATATTGATTTAAATATAAATGCGATGCATCTGACTGCGCATGCAAATTAACTTTCTCCTTAGTGATTCGGTTAAAAAAATTTATTTTTATTTAATTAACTTCACTTATCACTAACATTTCATAGGTTGCACTTAAAATAGTTCACTGCTCCGATCTTATACTTAATTCACTTATATTGGTCTTTTTCTTGCGGATATCAAAAACGGACTGCCGCACTTGGGCTGAAAGATTAATAATCAAACCTCGGCTTAAGAGATTTTATCTTCAAAAATTGATTAAGAGATTGACTCAAGAGAGTCGGAAAAATAGGATGATGAAATTTGGCAATTAAATCTGAAATCGAGATTCTGCCGGAAATCGGTGTTTACATTATCGAGCTTCGAGGGTCGCTTTGGGTCTCCGATGTTTAGAATATCGGCTGAGGATGTTTACAGAATCCGTTTAATGCGGAGTGTGAAATGATATGGGTGGGAACCAGTCGAAGGCGTAGTTGAATGAAATAGCTGACTACGGGTTTATCTTGGAGTCAAATCTGAATTATTTGGAAATTGGGCTGGGCTCAAAGTTGTTTATAAATCGGGTAAGTGGCCCTAAGTAATGTGCTATATAACTCCCCCCATCCTAAATTGAATCGTCCCGATTCATTGGAATTGAAGGGTATATTGACTGTAATTGATTAGTCAGTTCGACAATGATATTTTCTTCTAGGGTGTTTTCATTGTCGGGAATATTGGTATTTTCATTTTCGGGTATAATATTTTCTTCATTAATTTCTACATGGGTTTGCCGTGGTTTGAATATTAAAAAATTTCTGTATTTAATTATAAGCATAATCATTAAATATATAAATGTAAGTATTACCAATATTAACGAAATTGGTATTTGGGTTTGTTTGATTTGAATAAAAGGATTTAGTATGTTAATATTATCGAATGAAAGTTCCGAATTATTTGACATTATATATTCGGTTACTAAAAAATTGGTATGTTTACGAGCAGTGATGTATTCCAATATCTTATTTTCTACATTAGTGTAGGTTACATTATTAATTATAGAAGTGCCATTAAAAGTTACTAAATACGACCCTTCTAAATGGGTGTCATTGATTACATTTTTTCCGTTTACAAAAATGGCTCCTTCTTGGATTACATCTACATTTTTATTTTTTTCTCTGATTTTTTTACATTTTGTTTTTTCTCCATTTAATAAATTTGTAAAACACGATCCTTCTGGATTTATTGTGCAGTAATTATTAAACAATTCTTTCTTAAAATTAGACATTACATAATACTTGTTTTTACATTTTGCGACGTGATTGTCGATTAATAATTTTCCATCTTTATGTGAAATTGATCTTGAATTGTATACTTCGCAACGATCGGTAATAATGGGGTATTTTATGTATATAATAAAAAGTTCTTGGTGCAAAGCAATTTTAAATTCAGATATATCCAATAGGTCAGTTATAATTACAGGCTTTTGTTCATGTTTATAAATTTCTTGTAGGTCCTCATTGTTTAAAATTTTGGTGTTAAAAACATCAATTTTTGCAAGTGTAATTGTATCCATTAAATTTGTAAGATCGTAAGTAAGCAAACGTAAACGATATTTTCTAAGTGGATTTTCTTGATTTTTAAATGCAGATTTGAAATCATCAGATAACGTTTTTATTTCTTTAAATAATTTAGAGTTAATAACGAATTGATCGTTGTTATTTTGTATTAAATCATCAATTTTATTCTGAACAGCTATGAAATCATCATGATCTGGAGTGCCAGCTAACCATTTCCAAATAGTGCCTAATTCATTAATTCCTCGCTTTGATCTATTGGGTATAATTTGTGCGATAAGTATTTTAATTATTTTTAAATCCTGTGCTATTTCCCAATGTAAATTCTGGTCAGTTTTTATAAATTCAGATTCAAGATTAATTATTTCTTTATAAAAACTTATATTAGTAATATGAAATAAATCCGCGTATGATTCATAAATAAGAGCATCTTTGGTATCCTTGTAAAGGAAGAAATCATGGTTTGTATAATCCATAATTTCGGCTTTGGATATAGCCACCATCAATAATAAGAATGTTAATGATATCATTATCTGGAATTTGAAATTAAATATTTTTTATTTAGCATTTAATATTGTCTTTATGAATCGTACGGTTTCGATTATTAATAATAACCTTATTAGGATGATTCTCCTTTACTACTTGTTTTTTGTATCTTGAATTAAGTTTGTTTCTTTCCCCGTGTTTTTTTTCAAAAATTACCTCACCTACGTGATAGTTTTTCCCTCGTTTATTTTTATTGTGAAAATCTAACATTTTTTCCTGAGCTTGTTTAAGCAGTTGGGGAGTTGTATCATGCTTAATTTTATTAAATAATATGTCATATGGTCTTTGATTAGTAATTGAGTGTATGGTTAAATTATATTTTTGTGCTGCTCTAATAATAATTTCTGAATAATCGACTAAATTAAGCTCGTCTTTAATGCAACGGGCAATTTCTGTCAGTGTCGAGTGTGCCCTTTCAATTTGTCCATTGGAGGTACTATGCCGTGGGTCGGCGAAATATAATGATAACCCATTTCTTTGTGCAAAAGATTTAAATTGGGAAGATGAAAAACTTGGCTCGTTATCTAACATTATAGTTTTGGCTAGTGGAAATTGTTGTAAAATTTCCGAAACTTTATTTTCTATATTTAATTTATTTTGGATTTCTTTAACTATTAAATATTTTGAATAGGAATCTATACAAGTAATGAATATTAAATTTTGAGCATAATATATATCAATATGTAAATTTTCACCCTCTCTTTCTGGAATAGGAGCCTCTCCGATAGGAATTTGCACTGGGTGTCTATCGTATTTATTCTGATTACAAATTTGACAATTTTTAATATATTCTTTAAGTTTCTTGTATAATTTTGGCCAATAATATAATCTACATATTTGCTTATAATTTTCATCAAGCCCTCTATGAGCTCTACAATGAGTTTCCGTGATAATAAGAGCCTGGTCTTCCGCATTTTCAACATCTTGGACAAATATTTTCGTATATAAAAATGTATTAATAAAATTATCTTTAAGTGGTTTTTGTATTCTATATAAATCTTCTAAAGTACAATGAATTCCTATATTTATATTTGGTGGAATATATTCCCTTAGAATTGATACCAAATTTTCTGGAGTATCATATTCTATTATATGCCTTGTATTTCCAAATGAGTTTATCGACTCATGTATTGTATACCTCCCCGTTGCTATTAGCAGTTGTTGCTTAAACTGGTTTAAGGGCTTTCGGGTTTCTTGTATAACATTCTCAAAACTACTCTCTGCTGAATGCTGAGTGTTTTGATCTGAGACCGATTCATTACTTTCTGTCAAGTTATTTATTTGGATTCTTGATAAGGCATCTGCGACAACATTTGTTACTCCTGGCTTATAAATAATTTTTGGTGAATAACTTTCAATAAAAGAATACCATCTCTTCATTTCAATATTTGGGTTTTTTTGAGAAATGGAAAATGATAAAGGTTGATGATCTGTATAGATCTCAATGTTATTAACTCCATATAAATAATTCCGTAAATTTTTAAATGCCCAAACTATGGCTAAAAGTTCCTTTTTATTAGTAGCATATAATTGTTCAGTTTTGGATAAAGTTTTAGAAATAAAAGTAATTGGTTTTCCTTCTTGAGAGAGAACAGCTCCAATTGCTAAATCAGATGCGTCAGTGGTTAAAGTAAATTTTTTATTATAATCCGGTTGTACTAATTCTATTTGTGCGATTAAATTATCTTTGAGCTCGTTAAAAGCTCTTACAGCTGAATCATCCAACTGTATGAAAGTTCTACGTGAAGCTTTTTTAGATACTTTGCCAGTTTCGCCTTCCAAATATTTGGTTAATGGTTTTGCAATTTTGGCGTAATTTTGCACGAATTTTCTGTAATATCCTGTTAGGCCTAGGAAGCTTCTAAGCTCTCGGATATTTTTTGGAATTGGGTATTTTAAAATGGTAGAAATTTTTTCGGGATCGGTTTTGATCACATTGTGAGATACAACGTAACCAAGAAAATTTGTTTCTAATTTAAAGAACTTTGATTTTTCAATAGAAATTTTCATGTTTGCGTTTAGCAAAATTTTAATTATGACAATTAAATCTTTGTAATGTTGTTCAACAGTATTTGAAAAAATAATAATGTCATCCATATAGACATGACAAATTTTACCAACTTCATCTCTTAATATATCATCCATTGCTCTTTGGAAAATTCTGGGAGCGTTAGTTAACCCGAATGGCAATCGAAGGAATTCGTATTTACCATTATTTATTGAAAAAGAGGTTTTTTTAATGTCTGTTTCTTTCATTAGAATCTGATGAAATCCAGATTCTAAATCAATTGTTGAAAAGTATTTTGCCTTTCCTAGGTTTGACAAAATTACTGAAGGATCCTGCATTGGGTATCTGTCAGGTATTGTATTTTCGTTTAATTTTTTAAAGTCAATTACGAGACGGAGTTTTGCAGTTCCATCTTCGTTGAAACCCTTTTTTGGTACTACTAATACAGGGGAATTATAAGGACTCCTACTTGGTCTTATAATTTCTTCGTTTAACATTCGGTTTATTTCCGAATTTACAAAATCTGATGCTGACAAAGCATAAGGATATTGTTTACTATATATGGGTCTATCATTTTCTGTATTTATTTCACCTCGAATATCAGTTCTAAATGGAATCTGCATATTTATTTTCGAGTGTTCTTTGTTGATAATGTTTTGAATCTCATTCTCCAAATCATTTAATTGATTGGAAGATGATATTTTTATATTGTTAATTAAATCTTTGTCGGATACTTCTACGACGGCGTGTTCAGGATTTTTGTATCCCAAACTGTTTTCACTTTGATTGCCCACTTCAGAATCGGATCTGACTTGAGTCTCTTTATCAAAATATTTTTTTATGATAAATTCTCTTAACGGAAGAATGGTATTTTCTTCAGATAAAGAATGTTGATTTAAAAAGTTCCCATTATCGTAATTCAATTTTTCTTCTTTTCCATTATATTTTAGTATTCCCTTAGCTGTATCGATTACAGCTCCAATTTTCTTTAATAGATTATATCCTATTAATAAATCTGATTCTAGTCCCTCTATTTCATAAAACGTGTATCGCATATTAAATATAGTTATCATATGATAATATTTAATTATTGAATATCCATTCACGGTGGACACCCTTTTATAAATTGGAAGTTCATTCTTATTTTTATATATTCCTGTCTTTATATAACAAGAAGTTGCCCCCGTGTCAATTAATATTTTTAATTTTTTATTAATTGTTTTATCTGTACGAATTAAGTAGGGTAAGCCTACTCCTGAGCTTCGCCTAAAAAATGATCTTCCTCAATATTGTTGAGCCTCATTGTTTTGTTAACCGGTTGATTAACAGTTCCTGCGGGCATTCTTTTATTTTGTACTTGTTCCTGCTGATTGTATGGTTTCCTATTTTGATTCCATTTATTATAATTATTATTCTGATAATTATTTCCCTGATTAAAGTTATTATTGGGCCTATTCTGAATCTGCAAGGATTCGTCTATTTCCATAGGCTCTGGCTTATTCTGAGGTTGTCTGTATGAATTCCATTGATTTTGTTGATTATAAAAAGGTCTTCCCTGATTGAAATTATTATTTCGGTTCTGATTAAAATTGTTTTGATTTTGCCAATTTTTATTAAAGTTATTATTTTCCTGATTAAATCTAAAGTTGTTATTGTTCCTTTGATTATTGTTGTAATTGTTTAGTTGTCTTGGTTTGTTGTTTAAAAATATTATACCGTTACCACCTTGGTTGGGCTCGGTAATTTTTTTCTGTGTAGTTGTAAACGAATTTGCAAAATGTGCTCTCATGCTATTACTTTGAAGTTCCTGTACTATAGCCATAGCATTAGGTAAATCTTGGGGATTCATAGAAAAGATTGTGTCGGAAATTTGACCGTTAAGGCCAGATATAAAAACTCGAAGGGCGGTTTTTCTATGTTTTTCATTCATTTCTTGAGTAATCGGTTTGTTTCGTCCGTAAGTCATAATTGTTTTGTTAATTAATAAAGTCAATTTACTATTGACTGTTCCATAATAGTCCATTATGGATAATTTACCCTGGCTGAGAACACTTAACTCCTGTTCAATAATATGGATAGGACGTTTGTCACTGTAGACAAAGTCTAGTCTGGCCATTATGGCGTCGAAGTTTAAAACTGTACCGTTATGGGTTAAGGCGTCATTGGCCATCCCTGTTATTTTGTTTCTTAATATTGATAATGCTGAATAAAATTTTTCGCTACCTCTGGTATATTGACCCATAGCTATTTCAGCTGATTCCCTCCAGCTAACATATTTGTCTTCTTCACCCCTATACTCTCTAACAGATTTGATGATCTCATAAGATGTTTCGCAATTAATATTTGGATCAACTATTTCTACTTGATAATCTTCAACTTCCTTTATTTTATTAGCAAGCTGTAATTTTAAACTTGCTATCTCTTCTTTTAATGGATTCAATTCACAATTAACAATGTGTTTAATTAATTCTCCTATATTTATCATTGTGTTATTTGCATTTGTAGGCTCTTGAGGGGTAATTACGTTGTGAGGCCTTTTATTACTTGGACCAGCTTGTTCTGGATTCATTTTTAAAATATTTTCAAAATCTTTAATTAACTCTTCCACTTTTGTATTCTTATATTTCTTATAATTTTTCTTTATTAATATATAAAAAAAAAAAATATTCTCGCTCACGACTTGTCCTTCTTCTAGCCGATGATCCTTGTTGGGGTCTTCTATTAGTCTTCCTTCTAAATTAATTTGTCTTCCTTTTTTATTTGGCGAGGGATTGCCCTACAGCCTGGTATTTTTTTGTTTTTTCTTTTTGATGATTTTTTGTAGATTTTTGTATTCAACTTATTAGTTGAATTTTTTATTTTGTAGATTTTCCTTTTGTATAATTAATTGTTCACTTTTTTGAATTGTTTGCTGATGTTGGTTCTTTTTTATTTTATTGTTCACTTTTGTAAATTTTTGGTTGGTACTTTTATTTTTATTAATTTTATAAATTTATGTGTCCGAGCAGTAAAAAATTTTTTTGACAAGCACTACTTTTATTAGGGAGATTTTTATATTTTTTTTTTTTTTTAAAAAAATAGATTATAGCATTTATTGATTTCTACTTTTAAAGGTTTATTTAGATCAACACTCACTTTTTTTGGTTTTCGTTGGTTGTTTTGATTTAAGGAGGATTATTACATTTACTGATTTCCTGCCCTATTTTTTATAACACAACTTTTTTTTATTTTCAGCGGGTTGTATCTGGGTTTTTTTGGCCGCACTAAATTCCTTTTTCACATAAAAACTTTTTTGAACTTTTTTTTAATTTTTATGCCTTGCTTTAGAATATGTTTTAACTATGCGGCCCCACGTTGGGCGCCAATTAACTTTCTCCTTAGTGATTCGGTTAAAAAAATTTATTTTTATTTAATTAACTTCACTTATCACTAACATTTCATAGGTTGCACTTAAAATAGTTCACTGCTCCGATCTTATACTTAATTCACTTATATTGGTCTTTTTCTTTCGGATATCAAAAACGGACTGCCGCACTTGGGCTGAAAGATTAATAATCAAACCTCGGCTTAAGAGATTTTATCTTCAAAAATTGATTAAGAGATTGACTCAAGAGAGTCGGAAAAATAGGATGATGAAATTTGGCAATTAAATCTGAAATCGAGATTCTGCCGGAAATCGGTGTTTACATTATCGAGCTTCGAGGGTCGCTTTGGGTCTCCGATGTTTAGAATATCGGCTGAGGATGTTTACAGAATCCGTTTAATGCGGAGTGTGAAATGATATGGGTGGGAACCAGTCGAAGGCGTAGTTGAATGAAATAGCTGACTACGGGTTTATCTTGGAGTCAAATCTGAATTATTTGGAAATTGGGCTGGGCTCAAAGTTGTTTATAAATCGGGTAAGTGGCCCTAAGTAATGTGCTATATAACTTGCAGGTAATTCATTTATCATTTTTGGAGAAATAAAATCGTGACCAGGAGCCTTTTTTGGGTTTATGTGTTCTTTAATAGCCTTAAGTATTGTGCTGGTTTCAAGGGTAACTGGGGAGGACGGCGACGCTAGCGAGACATTCGGTAGAGTGAATTGGTTGGATGGCGGGTGGGGCTTGATGACGTTTTCCAAGTGATGGGCAAAGGTGTTAGCTCTTTCTTCGTCACTGCGCGCCCAGGCACCTGTTTGTGATCGAATTGGCCAATCGGGATCTATTGGTGGCTGCATGTTTGGGTGCGCTCTCCATAGTGGGAATTTATTACCCGTCGGGGATAGTTTCGCAATGTAGGCCCGTTGGGCCTGGTTCTTTTTCGGTAGAGAGGGCCTTCGACAATTTTCGAGATGCCTCATTAAGTCTTTTCTTAGTAGCTGGGGACCGATGAGTCTGCCAGTCTCTGCAAAGTCTACGTTTTTCAAGTAGGAGAGACTCGATCTGGATACTTGAGCGTCCAGTTCTTAGCGGGTTTGTGGATGAGGGTTCTGGCGTAGAATGTTTGGCGGCAGAGGACATTTCGTCCGTGAGGTGTTTAAGCGACTTGTCAATGTCAGATTCAGAGGAAATTTCAGGATCAAGTTCGATGTGTGCACTTACATATTTTTTGTACTTCAGCCAGTTTGTTTTGTTTGATGTTAGATGTTGGGGGCGTTCCAGAAGCTGCGGCTGTTCAGATAGACAGAGGAGAACTGGCGAATGGTCCGATGTAAGCTCTTCTAAGGTTTTTATGTTTATCAGCCTGTGCGAGACTCTTCTAATAACAGCGAAATCGATAATGTCAGGTTGTTTATTTGGATCTGTGGGCCAGTATGTAGGCCTAGCTGGTGAGACAAAGTCAAGCGCATTACCAGGAGTGATAATAGCGTTGTATAATTGGCGGCCTTTGGGGTTGATAAGACGAGATCCCCAGTGGGGATGCTTTGCGTTATAATCACCGGCAGCTATAAAGCAGCGTCCTAGTGAGTTGTAGAAATTCATAAACTCATTTTCTGCAATACTGAAGCGTGGGGGGCAATATATGGCGGATAGGGTAAGTGGGCCGCCAATTAGGCTTATACGTAGGGATGTGGCCTGCAGGTAGTTAGTAGCGAATGTCTCCAAGGGATGATGTTTTATGCGTTGTTTTATGAGTATACCGGTACCTCCGTGTGCTTAACCGTCCGGGTGGTTGGTCGCGTGGAATATATATCCGATGATATGGAAGTAGTTTTTATTAGTTAGATGGGTTTCAGAAAGTAGCATGATATCGATATTGTGGCTGTTTAGGATCTGTAGGAGTTCGTTTTTGTGCCGGGAAACGCCGTTTGCGTTCCAGAAGCATATTCTTAAGGAGTCCATTTATACAGACTTTTGTTTGATCAGCAGTTCCATTAGAAGGCTCTGGTTTCGCAGTAGTTCTTGAAGGGAACTTTGAATCGTCATCATGACGTTTGCAAGAGTAGCTAGTGTAGATTCTAGACCGCTAAGTGTTTGTGGGGGAAGAGTTTGGTTTTGCTGCGTAGAAGGTTGACTTGTTGTTTGGCCATTTTGGCTTAGGAGCGGAAAATCATTTAGGTTTGATATGGGTGGCTGTGGACGCAATGCTGCAGGTTGGGCGGTAGATGTTTGTGAGATTCCAGGGTAGCGGAGTGCGTTGGCAAAGGAGACACCAGGAGTGGTTGTTGATGGGGTGAAGATGTTTGGTTGGGCAGAGTGTTGAGCCGCGAGTGGATTACTGCGTCTCTGATTTAGGCGGCTCTTGAGTTCTTTGTAGACGGGACAGCCCCGGTAGTTGGCAGTATGATTTCCCCCACAATTACTGCATTTCCTCAGAGTAGGGTCTTCTTTGTTTCCCAGGCATGCTTCAATGCAATGCAAATCTCCACAGGCGACACAAACTGGACGCAGGGTGCAGTAGGTTCTTGTATGCCCGAACTCCTGGCAGTTTGTACACTGTACGGGGCCGTTCCGCTTATGCGGTTCCTCTACGGTGATTCTTCGGTGAAGGAGATATTGCAGATTGTAAATAGGATGCACTGCATTTTTCTTTAGAGGTTTCGTCTCTGGGGCCAGCTCAATCTTAAACAGTGGTTGGGGAATTTTATCCCTGTTCACTATGTTTACGATGTGCTTAACGTCGAAGCCATTTTCCGTGAGGCCTTCAGCTATTTCTGCTACCGCAACAGTCGATTCTATACCTTTAAGTACAACTTGTAGGCCTTTCTTACTTTTTAGTTGGTAAGTGTAGTAATTTATAAGCTCATTGTCGAGATATCTTGTTACAGAACGGAAGTTGTCTTCGTTGTTAACCTGAAGTTTTGTTTCTAATATGTTTCCTCTTTTTAGGGTATTGATATAGAAGTGGTTAAGCCCGATTACTTCTTTAAGCTTATTAATCAGATCGACACTGTTGTGTTTCCTAATATATATTGGCGGTGGCTTTACAGCTTTCATGACTTGAGGCGCCTGACCCTTGTCTTCTTCGGTCTCGCCAAGTATGGCAAATCTGTTTTCGGATTTCGTGTGTTGCCTAAAGTTTTTGGTACTTTTGGCCAATTGTACATACCGATCGATCTCCGTCTGTACGAGAGTATTATTCGTAAGAGGGTCAGTAGAGCAAAGTTTTACTTGTGGTGTTGAGATAGGCCACTGGGTAGCCGCAGACGTTAAAGTTGTTGTTGTCGTTGACGTTGCTGTAGTAAGAGAGGGTACAGTGCTGGTGGGCGCACAAGCCGAAGTAGTCGGTGCATCGATGAGAGAGAGAGGTGACGGGCATTGTGAACTCCACGACTGAGTAACGGCAGCGCTGCTTGAGCATAAAATCGCTGGTGACAGTGAGCGGGCTCTTTCGGTAGCGGTCAGTGACGTTAATTTTGTTGTTGCCTCCGATGAGTCAATTGAAATGTAAGCATTGTTCCGTGCAGAAGACAGCCGTCGTTCGTCTAGTTGTATTTGTTGCCGATCGCGACTTGGCTTCGTGGCTTTACCGGTTGCACTTGTTAATATTTTATTTGCGTTCGACATTTTTAATTGATTTGATTAGCTAGATCGGTTTTAAATTTAGTTTTAATCACAAGGAGATGTTGACCTTGGGATATGGCATTGCTGCCAGCGTCTTTTCGCTATATTTCTTAGTTTTGGTGGTCACTTTGTAGATTTTTGGAAGTCTTTCAGCAGGGCGAGCAAAAAGACACGTCTACGCGGTTCGGTGATTCTGTTGGACTCCATAATAAAAAAAATATTTTTATTAACTGGAGAATATGATCATGGTTGGGAGGTCTATTACACGTTGCTGTATCAACAACAACAGCAGCAACATTCAAGTCAACATGTGTTTGTGTTTTTGTTTTCTATTGTCGATCGTTTGGTTACCTTTTCTTATCTTATCTTAATTAGAGTTTGCGAATCCCTTTTCAATCCCGATGCACGCGAGATCAAATAAATTTATGTATGCAAAGCCAGCAACTGCGAGAAGTACACGTAGAGAAAAACCCTCCCATTGTCCCGAATGAGCAGAGCCGGTAGCAACGCGTGCTGTGCTACCTCGTAACGACCATCAGCTGGCCACCATAGGATACCCTGGTATTTTATTTAACCGTGATATGCTACAATAAATATTATTTGTGGCGCCCAAACGTGTCGGCCACAACCGGCAAGCCGACAGTCAAGCAAGTCTAAGTGAAAGCCTTTCCCGTGCTTAAGTTTTCTCGACAGTTATACCGTTAAGCTATTGACTTCGGTTAATTTAAAAACAAGAGAGAACGCTATTGTCGGGTGCCCCGACTATCAGATACCCGTTACTCAGGTAAAGGGAGTGCGAGGGAGATGGAGATAGAAACTTTGATCACGCATAACTTTTTAACGAATGGTCCGATTTGAAAAATTTTTTCTACATTTCGATAGGTATTGATAAACACAATAAAACTGCATTTTTACTTTTCCGAAATATTTAAATTTTTAAGATCGTACATAAGCGATTGTGGGCGTTAAAGGGGGCGTGGCACAAACTGCGCTGCGTAGGAACTCCTAGAATCTGAATGCAAAATGCCAATCTTCTAGCTTTTATAGTTTCCGAGATCTCAGCGTTCATACGGACAGACAGACGGACAGACGGACATTGTTACTCTACGAGTAACGGGTATAATAATTGCCGCATCTAGCTAAATTATCTGCTTTTCTTAATTATTTTCTAAATTTCTTTTATTTAGCTATTGACTTCGGTTAATTTAAAAATAATTGCCGCATCTAGCTAAATTATCTGCTTTTCTTTTATTTAGATATTGACATCGGTTAATTTAAAAATAATTGCCGCATCTAGCTAAATTATCGGTATTTCTAATTATTTTCTAAATTTATTTTATTTAGCTATTGACATCGGTTAATTTAAAAATAATTGCCGCATCTAGCTAAATTATCTGTATTTCTAATTATTTTCTAAATTCCTTTCAATTAAATATTGACATCGGTTAGTTTCAAAATAATTACCGCAAATAGCTACATTTCTGTCTTTCTTATTGTTTTCTAAATTTCTTTTATTTAGCAAACAATAAAATCTAGCTAAATTATCTCTCATTCTTCTTTTATTTTGTTTAGCTAATGAAATCGGTTAGTTTCAAAATAATAACCGCATACAGCTAAATTTTGTGTTTTTCTGGTTATTGTTGAATGCGTGTATGAAACTCAGTTGTGGTGTGTTCCTACTAGAGATCTCTATACAAAATTCAGAACAATGCCTATTTCTCGTTCATAACTAAAACGTATTATACCTTTCCGGAAAATAGTAATAACATGACCCTATTAATATTGTTATTATAATTCACTACTTCGATTTCATTTTTTTTTTGGTAAATCTTAATATTTATTATCCCTAAAGATTATAAAATGAAAGACCGATTTTTAAGGGGATACGGCCACAGCCCAAACCGTAAGAGCAAGAGCAACCAAATTTTTTCACAGTATTCCATTGGGGGCGTGGGCGCCCACTAAGATCCGATATGTCCCCCCAGTGGCCCCAAACAGCTCCAACATCCATTATTCTGAACAAAAAAAGTTGATGTATTTAAGCTTAACTTCTAAAGTGGT
The DNA here is from genome assembly GCF_018152115.1 of Drosophila rhopaloa. Taxonomy (NCBI): domain Eukaryota; kingdom Metazoa; phylum Arthropoda; class Insecta; order Diptera; family Drosophilidae; genus Drosophila; species Drosophila rhopaloa. The sequence continues at coordinate 12,348,811 of NW_025335034.1, read as the reverse complement.
TGGAATTTCGATATTTGGTTTTTTCCGAATTTTAGGTTTTGAAAAGGCCTAATTAGAAATCTAAAAGAAATTTCGATATCCCCCCATAATTTGGGGGCTACATTTAAAATTAACTTTTCGATTTAAAAAATCTAAACCGCTGCTCCGATGATTTTTTGCTCAATAGTTATTCTATGGCCCAAATGCTTAAGTTTAATTTTTCAAGTTTTTAACATTTTTTTAAGTATTTTTAACGAATTTATTTAGATTTTCTAAGTTATTGCGTTGCATTTTGCGGGAGCCTGTCGAGAGAGCGAAACCCAGAGAGCGGATGCCAAGAGAGCGACGGCCGAGAGAGCAACAGCCAAGAAAACTGATGAGGGGGAGGGGTAGTGCTGCAGGGAAAGGGGGAGGGGAAAGAGGCAATTTAAGTTAAATTTGTTTTGGATTTTAAAAACTTAAACTGCTGCTCCGATCAATATGATTTTCGATCAATAGTCAGTCCTGTGGATCAAATGCTTAGGTTTTATTTTTCATTTTGTTGCAGAAGTAAGAGCTTTATTTAATTTCCATCATCATTAGAAAAAAAACTAACAGAAAACACAATAAAAGAGAATTAATATTGCTAACGTAAACCACTTCTGTTCGCGCCTGAACAAAAATAATGCCCGAATTTAAATATTCCCTATTTATACCCGTTACTCGTAGAGTAAAAGGGAATATTGTATTCGTGCAAAAGTATGTAACAGGTAGAAGGAAGCGTTTCCGACCCTATAAAGTATATATATTCTTGTTCAGGATCACTAGCCGAGTCGATCTAGCCATGTCCGTCTGTCCGTCTGTCTGTCCCTCTGTCTGTCCGTATGAACGCTGAGATCTCAGAAACTATAAAAGCTAGAAGATTGGCATTTTGCATGTAGATTTTAGGAGTTCCTACGCAGCGCAAATTTGTTTCAAAATGGTGCCACGCCCCCTCTGACGCCCACAAGCCACAAGCTGTGGCCACAGTTTTGATGCTATTATGAAAATTTTAATTGATATGTATTTGTTTCGTCAATACCTATCGATTGGCCGAATAAAAGTTTGCCACGCCCACTCTAACGCCCAAAAAGCCATTAAACGCTTAAGCCTGGCTAGCGCCTACATTTCCGCCTTTCATTGCGCCATCTAACGGATGACTTTGGAACAGCTGGCCAAGGTGCTCAACAGAGTCAACGTTAATTCTCTATAAGAATTTCTATTAAAGGAAATTGCGATGGTTTTCATTTGTCAATACCGAACTATATCCCAAGAACTATGCAAATCAAATCAAGTTACCCAAATTGGAGGTCTGAGACAAACAATGTCGTATGTGTGTATGTATGTAAGCATATACATATGTATGTATTTACATTGTACACAGTTGCAATTGCATATTTATATTAAGTTGTTTAGCTGAGTAACGGGTATCTAATAGTCGAGGCACTCGACTATAGCGTTCTCTCTTGTTTTATTATACTATTAACTATATCATTATTATCATACCTTAAAAGAACCTTTCATATTATCTGCCCACAGTGCCATTCTTACGAGTATTTTCACTAAGCTAGATTTTTCTTTGAAATTAAATAAAATTAAACCTTTACATGCCTAGATTAAAATATGGTTTACTAAAGCTATTAGAAACTAAATATATTCAAAAAAAAATATTTTTATTAACTGGAGAATTGATCATGGTTGGGAGGGCTATTACACGTTGCTGTATCAACAACAACAGCAGCAACATTCAAGTCAACATGTGTTAGTGTTTTTGTTTTCTACTGTCGATCGTTTGGTTACCTTATCTTCTTATCTTATCTTAATTAGAGTTTGCGAATCCCTTTTCAATCCCGATGCACGCGAGATCAAATAAATTTAGGTATGCAAAGCCAGCAACTGCGAGTAGTACACGTAGAGAAAAACCTCCCCATTGTCCCGAATGAGCAGAGCCGGTAGCAACGCGTGCTGTGCTACCTCGTAACGACCATCAGCTGGCCACCATAGGATACCCTGGTATTTTATTTAACCGTGATATGCTACAATAAATATTATTTGTGGCGCCCAAACGTGTCGGCCACAACCGGCAAGCCGATTAATTCATGCCTATTGGCATCTCCATCAAATTTAGGCCACCCTTCCCTCACAAACTCTTATCAAAAACTCTTATTATCTTTCTCATATTTAATTTCATTCGCAGCCTAGTATTTTTGGGTTTAGATTAGCGGACGTTTTCTAAGAAAACACGACTCGACCCATCAGAAATGCTAGGGAATTTGTATTTCAGTTGAGATGTCTTGCACTGTTGACTATAGTGTTTTGTCTAAGTGAAAGCCTTTTCCCGTGCTTAAGTTTTCTCGACAGTTATACCCTTCTTTTATTTAGCTATTGACTTCGGTTAATTTAAAAATAATTGCCGCATCTAGCTAAATTATCTGCTTTTCTTAATTATTTTCTAAATTTCTTTTATTTAGCTATTGACTTCGGTTAATTTAAAAATAATTGCCGCATCTAGCTAAATTATCTGCTTTTCTTTTATTTAGATATTGACATCGGTTAATTTAAAAATAATTGCCGCATCTAGCTAAATTATCGGTATTTCTAATTATTTTCTAAATTTATTTTATTTAGCTATTGACATCGGTTAATTTAAAAATAATTGCCGCATCTAGCTAAATTATCTGTATTTCTAATTATTTTCTAAATTCCTTTCAATTAGCTATTGACATCGGTTAGTTTCAAAATAATTACCGCATCTAGCTACATTTCTGTCTTTCTTATTGTTTTCTAAATTTCTTTTATTTAGCAAACAATAAAATCTAGCTAAATTTTCTCTCATTCTTCTTTTTATTTTGTTTAGCTAATGAAATCGGTTAGTTTCAAAATAATAACCGCATACAGCTAAATTTTGTGTTTTTCTGGTTATTGTTGAATGCGTGTATGAAACTCAGTTGTGGTGTGTTCCTACTAGAGATCTCTATACAAAATTCAGAACAATGCCTATTTCTCGTTCATAACTAAAACGTATTATACCTTTCCGGAAAATAGTAATAACATGACCCTATTAATATTGTTATTATAATTCACTACTTCGATTTCATTTTTTTTTTGGTAAATCTTAATATTTATTATTTTGTTATAATTCATTAACCATCATAAACATATTTATAAAACAATGCCTTTGACTCGCAGTCCAGAAAACTTACGTGGAGAGGAAAGAGCTTTACATTGTTTTATTTGCACACATGAGATTGAGTATACGACGCAGCTGCTAACAACAGATTGTGAACATACCTTCCACCTGGCGCGCTTTAACTGCATAGCCTGTACTCACTGTCCCGTCTGCAAAACTCCAATCGAACCACCTGAATCATTAGACAACACCCAGGTAGAACAAGCAACAGGTTCTCAAAATTTGAACAGGCAGTCAGACGCTAATACCCCACAAATGGACTTACAGGACGAGGATCCAAATATAAACAAGTTAGTACAGGCTATAGCAAATGCAATGGGAGCCGCTGCCAATAAGCAATCAGAAGTTCTAACGAGGGCAATAGAGACCGGCTTCCAAATAATGTCATTTCAGGGCCAAGCAGCGACCAGTGGTAACAATAACAAAACCCAAGTTCCTCCACTAATTTCCACAAATGTTGTAGGCAATGTAAACAGATTGTTTAGCTCTCAGTCAGAGGTACCCGACCTAAATCCAGGCCGTATTATTCAAATAATGACCAATTGGAAGTTGCGATACACTGGCAAAGGTTCCTTATCAGTAGATGACTTTATTTTTCGGGCCGAAGCCTTGACTAGGCAATTCTAGCAGGAAGATCTGACTTGTTGGCTCAAAATGCAAGCAACTTGTTCGAAGGCGGTGCAGCCGAGTGGTTTTGGAGATACCACAAGTCAGTAGAAGCCATAGTTTGGGTAGATTTGTGTCAGGCTCTGAGGACCAACTTCAAAGATGCGCGTACAGATAGGGATATTCAGGCCACTATTGATCAGCGCAAGCAAAAACCCAACGAATCTTTTGATGAATATTACCAGGTTATATCTGCTATGGCAGACCACTTGTCTCAGCCAATGTCAGACTCCTATATGCTAGGGTTGTTTAGGTCCAACCTTTTAACAGAAATACAACATGAGCTGCTTCCGCGCGAAGACATGAGATTTTTATGCAGAATGTGTCCAAACTTCATAATACCTTTATCCGACCTGTTCAAAAACGACAGGTAAACGAGATAGCTACTCAGCCAGTGGATGAACCACCCGGCGAAGATCAAGAGATCGAAAAAATTGCGGTATGTGAGCTGCAGTGTTGGAACTGCGGCTTAGCAGGGCATAGATACCATGACTGCAGAAAGGATGCGGAAAGCCAGATACCTATAGACCCACATGCGCAAAATGTAAGACGTCAAAAAACTGGGGGTCTCGAGCACCAGTAGGAAGTGCTCGCCAAAAATATCCACCGAGAGAACCAAAACTGGATTAACAAACGTTGATTCAGTAACGCTTTCAGTAATTAATCAAAATATACCAGATATTCATAATTTCCCGGAACTACCATTACATAGCAAAGTCAACAAACAATTTGGAGTAAATAAGCACAAGCCTTGCCAATCAGGAGTTCGACATCGAATTTATTTTAAAACAAGAGAGAACGCTATAGTCGAGTGCCAAGATACTTAATATAAATATGCCTTCTTGTGTTTTTTTTAACATAATGTGAATTATAGTGACCACAGGAAAAAAGGACAAAAAGTTCAAATTATCAATTTAAATTCGGCGATCTCTTAGTGCTGGCAGCTTTACAGCACGAGCATCAGCACCAGCGCTGCTTTAGCGCAGGCAGCTTTTGTCCTGCACCAGCAGCTGTGTTTATGTTTATGTTTTTGAGTGCAATAAATCGACTAGAAATATTAAACATACATACTTATATTGGCTAAACACATACATTCTTAAATAGTATTATGTACATTAAAGTCTAAATGTTTGCACAACACGAGTAACGGGTATAGCGAATAGCTTTCTTTGAAAGGAGTTATCTTTGCCGGGCAATTGCAACTGTGTACAATGTAATACATACATATGTATATGCTTACATACATACACACTAACGCCATTGTTTGACTGAGACCTCCAATTTGGCTAACTAGATTTGATTTTCATAGTTCTTGGGATATAGTTCGGTGTTGACAACTGAAAACCATCGCAACTTCCTTTAATAGAAATCCTTATCGATAATTGACGTTGACTCTGTTGAGCACCTTGGCCAGCTGTTCCAAAGTCATCCGTTAGATGGCGCTATTGTATTGCGCTAGCCAGGCTTAAGCGTTTAATGGGTTTTTGGGCGTTAGAGTGGGCGTGGCAAACTTTTATTAGACCAATCGATATTTATGGACGAAACAAATACATATCAATTACAATTTTTATAATATCATCAAAACTGTGGCCACAGCTTGTGGCTTGTGGGCGTCAGAGGGGGCGTGGCACCATTTTGAAACAAACTTGCGCTGCGTAGGAACTCCTAAAATCTACATGCAAAATGCCAATCTTCTAGCTTTTATAGTTTCCGAGATCTCAGCGTTCATACGGACAGACAGACAGACGGACAGACGGACAGACGGACATGGCTAGATCGACTCGGCTAGTGATCCTGAATAAGAATATATATACTTTATAGGGTCGGAAACGCTTCTTTCTATCTGTTACATACTTTTGCACGAATACAATATACGCTTTTACTCTGCAACAATCAATTAATCTGTATAACAATTAGGCAAGAACGCGCGAAGGTGCTTTCATCAATTATAGAAAATTCATTAGACGTTAGGCCATACGCAAAGGTTTATATGTTAGGCGAATCGGAACATCAATAAGTTGCATAGGCGGATCTTTGGCAAAAGAACTGATAAATGACCAGAAACCCATAAAACCCTTTCGATGTTCAGTAAAAACAGCAGATGAAAAGTCACAGGAGATAATAGGCAAGCTAAACACAGAGGTATTATTTAGGAATCAGGCAAAAGAAATTACTTTCTACATGGTGCCGTCTTTATCCCAAAACCTTTACCTAGGGATTGATTTTTGGATCAGTTTTCAGTTGCTTTCATCTGGTGTCTCCAGCCTTAATTTGTCAACTTTTGAAGACCCTTTATACCGACCTTTAACCACGGAACAGCGTAAACAACTGACAGACACCATAGCTTTATTTCCTTCGTTTGCCGAAAATGGATTAGGGCGTACATCTGTTCTTTCGCATATCATCGATGTGGCGGACGCGAAACCAATTAAGCAGAGACATTATCCAGTTTCTCCTGCTATAGAAAGGATGATGTACGAAGAGCTAGACCGTATGTTGTCGCTGGGAGTGATTGAGGAATCAAATAGTGCGTGGTCTTCTCCTGTGGTTCTTGTGGAAAAGTCCGCCTTTGCTTAGACAGTAGAAAGGTGAACGCAGTAACAGTAAAGGAAGCCTATCCAATGCCTTTTATCGACGGGATTCTAAGTCGTTTGCCAAAGGCTGAATTCATTTCAAGTTTAGACTTGAAGGATGCCTTCTGGCAAATTCCACTTGACCCAAAGTCCAGGGACAAAACTGCGTTTACTGTACCCGGTCGTCCCCTTTATCAATATGCGGTAATGTCATTCGGGCTCTGCAATGCACCCCAGACCATGTCCAAGCTAATGGACAAAATTGTCCCGGTTAATTTGAAAAGGGAAGTTTTTGTTTACCTAGACGACCTATTAATAGTATCAGATTCTCTAGAAAAACATCTCAAAACGTTAAGAGAACTGGCATCGCAATTTTCCAAGGCAGGTCTTACAATAAATGTGCAGAAAAGCAAGTTTTGCTTAAAGGAAATACAGTATCTAGGCCATATGGTAGGACACGGAACAATAGCCAGATAGATAGACCCAGATAGGCTTTCAGCCATCGTAGAATTTCCGGAACCACGATCAGTCAAACAGCTTCGACGCTTTTAAGGTATGACAGGGTGGTACCACAAATTTATCAGGAATTATGCCACTATTGCTTCACCCTTAACTGATGCTCTTAGACAAAAGAGAAAGTTTGAATGGTCGACAGAGGCACAAAAGGCGTTTGAAGCTCTAAAAAAGCAAATGTGCGAAGCACCAGTTCTGCATAGTCCTAATTTCGAGGAACCCTTTTTTCATACATTGTGACGCCAGCCATACGGGAATCGGTGGGGTGTCGGTCCAGTTAAATTCTAGTGGAGACGAAGTGCCAATTGCTTTCATGTCTCGCAAGCTGAGCTATTGCGTTACTGAAAAGGAATGTTTATCGGCTATCATGTCTATTAAGAAGTTCCGAGCATATGTTGAGGGCCATAAGTTTACCGTAGTCACTCACCATGCCTCGCTAAAATGGCTCATGTCCCAGTCAGACTTAAGCAGCAGGTTAGCTAGGTGGGCTCTCAAGCTTCAGGGACTTAGTTTCGAAATTACACACAGAAAAGGCAGTCAAAATATTGTTCCGGATGCTCTCTCACGGACCTTCACAGAAGACTTATCAGCCCTAGAAGTAGACCAGTTTATTGACCTCCAATCAGTTCACTTTAAAAGCAAGGATTATGAAGAGTTAAAGAGCAAAGTTAGGCAGAATCAATCTCAACTTCCAGATGTAAAAGTCATTGACGAGTTTTTGTATCGCAGGATGGAGCACGCAACAGGCGATAGAATAGCAGATGACAATCGTCTTTGACTTTCAAAGTGAACGGTCGTGTTTTTTTTCTGCGCTTCGAATTTTGTATTTTGTTTTCGTTTATTCCCATCGGTGGGTTTTATAAAAACAACATTAAATTTTCTTTCGGTTATTTAAACATAAATTTAAACTCCGTTCGCTTCCGTAGCAAACAATAAAATCTAGCTAAATTATCTCTCATTCTTCTTTTATTTTGTTTAGCTAATGAAATCGGTTAGTTTCAAAATAATAACCGCATACAGCTAAATTTTGTGTTTTTCTGGTTATTGTTGAATGCGTGTATGAAACTCAGTTGTGGTGTGTTCCTACTAGAGATCTCTATACAAAATTCAGAACAATGCCTATTTCTCGTTCATAACTAAAACGTATTATACCTTTCCGGAAAATAGTAATAACATGACCCTATTAATATTGTTATTATAATTCACTACTTCGATTTCATTTTTTTTTGGTAAATCTTAATATTTATTATCCCTAAAGATTATAAAATGAAAGACCGATTTTTAAGGGGATACGGCCACAGCCCAAACCGTAAGAGCAAGAGCAACCAAATTTTTTCACAGTATTCCATTGGGGGCGTGGGCGCCCACTAAGATCCGATATGTCCCCCCAGTGGCCCCAAACAGCTCCAACATCCATTATTCTGAACAAAAAAGTTGATGTATTTAAGCTTAACTTCTAAAGTGGTTGGAATTTCGATATTTGGTTTTTTCCGAATTTTAGGTTTTGAAAAGGCCTAATTAGAAATCTAAAAGAAATTTCGATATCCCCCATAATTTGGGGGCTACATTTAAAATTAACTTTTCGATTTAAAAAATCTAAACCGCTGCTCCGATGATTTTTTGCTCAATAGTTATTCTATGGCCCAAATGCTTAAGTTTAATTTTTCAAGTTTTTAACATTTTTTTTAAGTATTTTTAACGAATTTATTTAGATTTTCTAAGTTATTGCGTTGCATTTTGCGGGAGCCTGTCGAGAGAGCGAAACCCAGAGAGCGGATGCCAAGAGAGCGACGGCCGAGAGAGCAACAGCCAAGAAAACTGATGAGGGGGAGGGGAAAGAGGCAATTTAAGTTAAATTTGTTTTGGATTTTAAAAACTTAAACTGCTGCTCCGATCAATATGATTTTCGATCAATAGTCAGTCCTGTGGATCAAATGCTTAGGTTTTATTTTTCATTTTGTAGCAGAAGTAAGAGCTTTATTTAATTTCCATCATCATTAGAAAAAAAACTAACAGAAAACACAATAAAAGAGAATTAATATTGCTAACGTAAACCACTTCTGTTCGCGCCTGAACAAAAATAATGCCCGAATTTAAATATTCCCTATTTATACCCGTTACTCGTAGAGTAAAAGGGAATATTGTATTCGTGCAAAAGTATGTAACAGGTAGAAGGAAGCGTTTCCGACCCTATAAAGTATATATATTCTTGTTCAGGATCACTAGCCGAGTCGATCTAGCCATGTCCGTCTGTCCGTCTGTCTGTCCCTCTGTCTGTCCGTATGAACGCTGAGATCTCAGAAACTATAAAAGCTAGAAGATTGGCATTTTGTATGTAGATTTTAGGAGTTCCTACGCAGCGCAAATTTGTTTCAAAATGGTGCCACGCCACCTCTGACGCCCACAAGCCACAAGCTGTGGCCACAGTTTTGATGCTATTATGAAAATTTTAATTGATATGTATTTGTTTCGTCAATACCTATCGATTGGCCGAATAAAAGTTTGCCACGCCCACTCTAACGCCCAAAAAGCCATTAAACGCTTAAGCCTGGCTAGCGCCTACATTTCCGCCTTTCATGGCGCCATCTAACGGATGACTTTGGAACAGCTGGCCAAGGTGCTCAACAGAGTCAACGTTAATTCTCTATAAGAATTTCTATTAAAGGAAATTGCGATGGTTTTCATTTGTCAATACCGAACTATATCCCAAGAACTATGCAAATCAAATCAAGTTACCCAAATTGGAGGTCTGAGACAAACAATGTCGTATGTGTGTATGTATGTAAGCATATACATATGTATGTATTTACATTGTACACAGTTGCAATTGCATATTTATATTAAGTTGTTTAGCTGAGTAACGGGTATCTAATAGTCGAGGCACTCGACTATAGCGTTCTCTCTTGTTTTATTATACTATTAACTATATCATTATTATCATACCTTAAAAGAACCTTTCATATTATCTCCCCACAGTGCCATTCTTACGAGTATTTTCACTAAGCTAGATTTTTCTTTGAAATTAAATAAAATTAAACCTTTACATGCCTAGATTAAAATATGGTTTACTAAAGCTATTAGAAACTAAATATATTCAAAAAAAAATATTTTTATTAACTGGAGAATATGATCATGGTTGGGAGGGCTATTACACGTTGCTGTATCAACAACAACAGCAGCAACATTCAAGTCAACATGTGTTAGTGTTTTTGTTTTCTACTGTCGATCGTTTGGTTACCTTATCTTCTTATCTTATCTTAATTAGAGTTTGCGAATCCCTTTTCAATCCCGATGCACGCGAGATCAAATAAATTTAGGTATGCAAAGCCAGCAACTGCGAGTAGTACACGTAGAGAAAAACCTCCCCATTGTCCCGAATGAGCAGAGCCGGTAGCAACGCGTGCTGTGCTACCTCGTAACGACCATCAGCTGGCCACCATAGGATACCCTGGTATTTTATTTAACCGTGATATGCTACAATAAATATTATTTGTGGCGCCCAAACGTGTCGGCCACAACCGGCAAGCCGATTAATTCATGCCTATTGGCATCTCCATCAAATTTAGGCCACCCTTCCCTCACAAACTCTTATCAAAAACTCTTATTATCTTTCTCATATTTAATTTCATTCGCAGCCTAGTATTTTTGGGTTTAGATTAGCGGACGTTTTCTAAGAAAACACGACTCGACCCATCAGAAATGCTAGGGAATTTGTATTTCAGTTGAGATGTCTTGCACTGTTGACTATAGTGTTTTGTCTAAGTGAAAGCCTTTTCCCGTGCTTAAGTTTTCTCGACAGTTATACCCTTCTTTTATTTAGCTATTGACTTCGGTTAATTTAAAAATAATTGCCGCATCTAGCTAAATTATCTGCTTTTCTTAATTATTTTCTAAATTTCTTTTATTTAGCTATTGACTTCGGTTAATTTAAAAATAATTGCCGCATCTAGCTAAATTATCTGCTTTTCTTTTATTTAGATATTGACATCGGTTAATTTAAAAATAATTGCCGCATCTAGCTAAATTATCGGTATTTCTAATTATTTTCTAAATTTATTTTATTTAGCTATTGACATCGGTTAATTTAAAAATAATTGCCGCATCTAGCTAAATTATCTGTATTTCTAATTATTTTCTAAATTCCTTTCAATTAGCTATTGACATCGGTTAGTTTCAAAATAATTACCGCATCTAGCTACATTTCTGTCTTTCTTATTGTTTTCTAAATTTCTTTTATTTAGCAAACAATAAAATCTAGCTAAATTATCTCTCATTCTTCTTTTATTTTGTTTAGCTAATGAAATCGGTTAGTTTCAAAATAATAACCGCATACAGCTAAATTTTGTGTTTTTCTGGTTATTGTTGAATGCGTGTATGAAACTCAGTTGTGGTGTGTTCCTACTAGAGATCTCTATACAAAATTCAGAACAATGCCTATTTCTCGTTCATAACTAAAACGTATTATACCTTTCCGGAAAATAGTAATAACATGACCCTATTAATATTGTTATTATAATTCACTACTTCGATTTCATTTTTTTTTTGGTAAATCTTAATATTTATTATTTTGTTATAATTCATTAACCATCATAAACATATTTATAAAACAATGCCTTTGACTCGCAGTCCAGAAAACTTACGTGGAGAGGAAAGAGCTTTACATTGTTTTATTTGCACACATGAGATTGAGTATACGACGCAGCTGCTAACAACAGATTGTGAACATACCTTCCACCTGGCGCGCTTTAACTGCATAGCCTGTACTCACTGTCCCGTCTGCAAAACTCCAATCGAACCACCTGAATCATTAGACAACACCCAGGTAGAACAAGCAACAGGTTCTCAAAATTTGAACAGGCAGTCAGACCCCACAAATGGACTTACAGGACGAGGATCCAAATATAAACAAGTTAGTACAGGCTATAGCAAATGCAATGGGAGCCGCTGCCAATAAGCAATCAGAAGTTCTAACGAGGGCAATAGAGACCGGCTTCCAAATAATGTCATTTCAGGGCCAAGCAGCGACCAGTGGTAACAATAACAAAACCCAAGTTCCTCCACTAATTTCCACAAATGTTGTAGGCAATGTAAACAGATTGTTTAGCTCTCAGTCAGAGGTACCCGACCTAAATCCAGGCCGTATTATTCAAATAATGACCAATTGGAAGTTGCGATACACTGGCAAAGGTTCCTTATCAGTAGATGACTTTATTTTTCGGGCCGAAGCCTTGACTAGGCAATTCTAGCAGGAAGATCTGACTTGTTGGCTCAAAATGCAAGCAACTTGTTCGAAGGCGGTGCAGCCGAGTGGTTTTGGAGATACCACAAGTCAGTAGAAGCCATAGTTTGGGTAGATTTGTGTCAGGCTCTGAGGACCAACTTCAAAGATGCGCGTACAGATAGGGATATTCAGGCCACTATTGATCAGCGCAAGCAAAAACCCAACGAATCTTTTGATGAATATTACCAGGTTATATCTGCTATGGCAGACCACTTGTCTCAGCCAATGTCAGACTCCTATATGCTAGGGTTGTTTAGGTCCAACCTTTTAACAGAAATACAACATGAGCTGCTTCCGCGCGAAGACATGAGATTTTTATGCAGAATGTGTCCAAACTTCATAATACCTTTATCCGACCTGTTCAAAAACGACAGGTTAACGAGATAGCTACTCAGCCAGTGGATGAACCACCCGGCGAAGATCAAGAGATCGAAAAAATTGCGGTATGTGAGCTGCAGTGTTGGAACTGCGGCTTAGCAGGGCATAGATACCATGACTGCAGAAAGGATGCGGAAAGCCAGATACCTATAGACCCACATGCGCAAAATGTAAGACGTCAAAAAACTGGGGGTCTCGAGCACCAGTAGGAAGTGCTCGCCAAAAATATCCACCGAGAGAACCAAAACTGGATTAACAAACGTTGATTCAGTAACGCTTTCAGTAATTAATCAAAATATACCAGATATTCATAATTTCCCGGAACTACCATTACATAGCAAAGTCAACAAACAATTTGGAGTAAATAAGCACAAGCCTTGCCAATCAGGAGTTCGACATCGAATTTATTTTAAAACAAGAGAGAACGCTATAGTCGAGTGCCAAGATACTTAATATAAATATGCCTTCTTGTGTTTTTTTTTAACATAATGTGAATTATAGTGACCACAGGAAAAAAGGACAAAAAGTTCAAATTATCAATTTAAATTCAGCGATCTCTTAGTGCTGGCAGCTTTACAGCACGAGCATCAGCACCAGCGCTGCTTTAGCGCAGGCAGCTTTTGTCCTGCACCAGCAGCTGTGTTTATGTTTATGTTTTTGAGTGCAATAAATTGACTAGAAATATTAAACATACATACTTATATTGGCTAAACACATACATTCTTAAATAGTATTATGTACATTAAAGTCTAAATGTTTGCACAACACGAGTAACGGGTATAGCGAATAGCTTTCTTTGAAAGGAGTTATCTTTGCCGGGCAATTGCAACTGTGTACAATGTAATACATACATATGTATATGCTTACATACATACACACTAACGCCATTGTTTGACTGAGACCTCCAATTTGGCTAACTAGATTTGATTTTCATAGTTCTTGGGATATAGTTCGGTGTTGACAACTGAAAACCATCGCAATTTCCTTTAATAGAAATCCTTATCGATAATTGACGTTGACTCTGTTGAGCACCTTGGCCAGCTGTTCCAAAGTCATCCGTTAGATGGCGCTATTGTATTGCGCTAGCCAGGCTTAAGCGTTTAATGGGTTTTTGGGCGTTAGAGTGGGCGTGGCAAACTTTTATTAGACCAATCGATATTTATGGACGAAACAAATACATATCAATTACAATTTTTATAATATCATCAAAACTGTGGCCACAGCTTGTGGCTTGTGGGCGTCAGAGGGGGCGTGGCACCATTTTGAAACAAACTTGCGCTGCGTAGGAACTCCTAAAATCTACATGCAAAATGCCAATCTTCTAGCTTTTATAGTTTCCGAGATCTCAGCGTTCATACGGACAGACAGACAGACGGACAGACGGACAGACGGACATGGCTAGATCGACTCGGCTAGTGATCCTGAATAAGAATATATATACTTTATAGGGTCGGAAACGCTTCTTTCTACCTGTTACATACTTTTGCACGAATACAATATACGCTTTTACTCTGCAACAATCAATTAATCTGTATAACAATTAGGCAAGAACGCGCGAAGGTGCTTTCATCAATTATAGAAAATTCATTAGACGTTAGGCCATACGCAAAGGTTTATATGTTAGGCGAATCGGAACATCAATAAGTTGCATAGGCGGATCTTTGGCAAAAGAACTGATAAATGACCAGAAACCCATAAAACCCTTTCGATGTTCAGTAAAAACAGCAGATGAAAAGTCACAGGAGATAATAGGCAAGCTAAACACAGAGGTATTATTTAGGAATCAGGCAAAAGAAATTACTTTCTACATGGTGCCGTCTTTATCCCAAAACCTTTACCTAGGGATTGATTTTTGGATCAGTTTTCAGTTGCTTCCATCTGGTGTCTCCAGCCTTAATTTGTCAACTTTTGAAGACCCTTTATACCGACCTTTAACCACGGAACAGCGTAAACAACTGACAGACACCATAGCTTTATTTCCTTCGTTTGCCGAAAATGGATTAGGGCGTACATCTGTTCTTTCGCATATCATCGATGTGGCGGACGCGAAACCAATTAAGCAGAGACATTATCCAGTTTCTCCTGCTATAGAAAGGATGATGTACGAAGAGCTAGACCGTATGTTGTCGCTGGGTGTGATTGAGGAATCAAATAGTGCGTGGTCTTCTCCTGTGGTTCTTGTGGAAAAGTCCGCCTTTGCTTAGACAGTAGAAAGGTGAACGCAGTAACAGTAAAGGAAGCCTATCCAATGCCTTTTATCGACGGGATTCTAAGTCGTTTGCCAAAGGCTGAATTCATTTCAAGTTTAGACTTGAAGGATGCCTTCTGGCAAATTCCACTTGACCCAAAGTCCAGGGACAAAACTGCGTTTACTGTACCCGGTCGTCCCCTTTATCAATATGCGGTAATGTCATTCGGGCTCTGCAATGCACCCCAGACCATGTCCAAGCTAATGGACAAAATTGTCCCGGTTAATTTGAAAAGGGAAGTTTTTGTTTACCTAGACGACCTATTAATAGTATCAGATTCTCTAGAAAAACATCTCAAAACGTTAAGAGAACTGGCATCGCAATTTTCCAAGGCAGGTCTTACAATAAATGTGCAGAAAAGCAAGTTTTGCTTAAAGGAAATACAGTATCTAGGCCATATGGTAGGACACGGAACAATAGCCAGATAGATAGACCCAGATAGGCTTTCAGCCATCGTAGAATTTCCGGAACCACGATCAGTCAAACAGCTTCGACGCTTTTTAGGTATGACAGGGTGGTACCACAAATTTATCAGGAATTATGCCACTATTGCTTCACCCTTAACTGATGCTCTTAGACAAAAGAGAAAGTTTGAATGGTCGACAGAGGCACAAAAGGCGTTTGAAGCTCTAAAAAAGCAAATGTGCGAAGCACCAGTTCTGCACAGTCCTAATTTCGAGGAACCCTTTTTTCATACATTGTGACGCCAGCCATACGGGAATCGGTGGGGTGTCGGTCCAGTTAAATTCTAGTGGAGACGAAGTGCCAATTGCTTTCATGTCTCGCAAGCTGAGCTATTGCGTTACTGAAAAGGAATGTTTATCGGCTATCATGTCTATTAAGAAGTTCCGAGCATATGTTGAGGGCCATAAGTTTACCGTAGTCACTCACCATGCCTCGCTAAAATGGCTCATGTCCCAGTCAGACTTAAGCAGCAGGTTAGCTAGGTGGGCTCTCAAGCTTCAGGGACTTAGTTTCGAAATTACACACAGAAAAGGCAGTCAAAATATTGTTCCGGATGCTCTCTCACGGACCTTCACAGAAGACTTATCAGCCCTAGAAGTAGACCAGTTTATTGACCTCCAATCAGTTCACTTTAAAAGCAAGGATTATGAAGAGTTAAAGAGCAAAGTTAGGCAGAATCAATCTCAACTTCCAGATGTAAAAGTCATTGACGAGTTTTTGTATCGCAGGATGGAGCACGCAACAGGCGATAGAATAGCAGATGACAATCGTCTTTGACTTTCAAAGTGAACGGTCGTGTTTTTTTTCTGCGCTTCGAATTTTGTATTTTGTTTTCGTTTATTCCCATCGGTGGGTTTTATAAAAACAACATTAAATTTTCTTTCGGTTATTTAAACATAAATTTAAACTCCGTTCGCTTCGCGAGTGCACTTTTGTATTGATACTAATAAATTGTTTTATTTTTTCGTAATTCTTATCTGTGTTTTCTATCCTATTTATATCCCCGCTGTTTCTCTTTTGTGCATGCACTTTAACTTATTTACGCTCCCGCTCTCTTGCTCTCTTTGCTTTGAAAGTTCTAAGGGTGCAGTTTCTGCGCTCTTGCGGTACTTATAACTGCTCGTTTATAAATTTCAATTTGCTTTCTTGGTACAGTGGTCCCAATAAATATAAAATGAATAATACAAATTTAGTCTGCTTCTGCAAAAAATGCAGCCTCGTAATCAGGGCTGACCAGTCTAATATGACTTGCTGGCTGTGTGAAAATATGGTGCACACCAAGTGCGCTGGTTTTACTGGCCGGACAAGTGATGACCTTTCGAAGGGGCCCAATTTGCAGTTTTGTTGGAAGATTTGGATTCCAAAAGGATTAGTTCCGACCGTATTGCAGATAGCCCATGACCACCCTTTAGCTTCCCACTGTGGTATAAATAAGACGCTAGAGCGAGTACGTAGATATTATTACTGGCCTAATTTAGTAGCGGACGTAAAGACCCATGTGAATAGCTGCGAAATATGTAAATGCTCAAAACACCCCAATTATAGCCTCAAACCTAATCTAAGTAAAACGGGCGAAACACACCGTTTTTTTCAAAAACTAAACGTAGATTTTCTGGGGCCATATCCGAGTTCTCGATCTGGCCATATAGGAGTATTTGTAGTGCTGGATCACTTTTCAAAATTTTCATTTCTAAAGCCCATTAAAGGGTTTACCGCTGAGGCAATTTTGAGATACGTTGAGGAAAATTTGTTGCACTGCTTTGGCATTCCTGAGGTCATTGTATCTGACAACGGCGTGCAGTTCCAATCTCATTCGTTTAATCGTCTTTTGGAAAAATATAGCATTCGTCACTCATATACGGCAATCTACGCACCTCAGGGAAACGCCTCCGAAAGAGTAAATAGGTCTGTGATCGCAGCAATTAAGTTTTATATACATCCGAATCAGACCAACTGGGATGAGCAACTAAGCAAGATATGTTGTTCGCTGCGCTCCAGCTTTCATACGGCCGTAAATGCTACTCCATATCGGTTGACATTTGGCCAACACATGGTTACCAATGGTTCCACCTATAAGCTTTTACGTAATTTGAATATGCTCGAAGACCTCTCAGTATGCTTTCAGAGGGATGATAGTTTCGATTTAGAGCGCAACAAAGCAATAGTGACCATGAGGATACATCATCAGAGAAACGAAAACGCGTACAATCTCAGAAGTCGTGATGTTACTTTCGTCCCAGGTCAGGAAGTATATAGGCGGAACTTCTCCCAAAGCAATTTTGCAAAAGGCTATAATGCCAAGCTCGCCCCAACGTTTCTTAAGGCTCGAATTAAAAGAAAACTCGGTTAAAGTTACTATGACGTAGAAGATTTACAGGGCTATTATATAGGTAAATTCCATGCTAATGACCTTAAACAATAGCGTTACGGCATAGCATACGGCCGTAAATGCTACTCCATATCGTTTGACATTTGGCCAACACATGGTTACCAATGGTTCCACCTATAAGATTTACGTAATTTGAATATGCTCGAAGACCTCTCAGTATGCTTTCAGAGGGATGATAGTTTCGATTTAGAGCGCAACAAAGCAATAGTGACCATGAGGATACAGCATCAGAGAAACGAAATCGCGTACAATCTCAGAAGTCGTGATGTTACTTTCGTCCCAGGTCAGGAAGTATATAGGCGGAACTTCTCCCAAAGCAATTTTGCAAAAGGCTATAATACCAAGCTCGCCCCAACGTTTCTTAAGGCTCGTATTAAAAGAAAACTCGGTAAAAGTTACTATGACGTAGAAGATCTACAGGGCCATTATATAAGTAAATTCCATGCTAATGACCTTAAACAATAGCGTTAGAAACCTCTCAGCTCCAAGCGTGGATCGCACTTTTCAGGTTTTTTCTTTCCCTCGTAAGCGTGATCTTGGTGGGGGGGTTTTGTAGGAGCGCTAAACTTAATATTCAAGACAAATAAAGTTAATCAAAATGCCTAAAAGCAGGCAATAGTTTTCCTGGATATGCATTTACCAGTGGTTGTTAATTAATTAGGCTGATTAAACAATGCACAAGATAATTAGGGTCCGTCTGCTGCATAACTTTGGTTATAAAACAAGAGAGAACGCTATAGTCGGGTGCCCCGACTATCAGATACCCGTTACTCAGGTAAAGGGAGTGCGAGGGAGATGGAGATAGAAACGTTGATCACGCATAACTTTTTAACGAATGGTCCGATTTGAAAAATTTCTTCTACATTTCGATAGGTATTGATAAACACAATAAAACTGCATTTTTACTTTTCCGAAATATTTAAATTTTTAAAATCGTATAGCAGCGATTGTGGGCTTTAAAGGGGGCGTGGCACCTTTTTGAAACAAACTTGCGCTGCGTAGGAACTCCTAGAATCTGCATGCAAAATGCCAATCTTCTAGCTTTTATAGTTTCCGAGATCTCAGCGTTCATACGGACAGACAGACAGACGGACAGACGGACAGACGGACATGGCTATATCGACTCGGCTAGTGACCCTGATCAAGAATATATATACTTTATAGGGTCGGAAACGCTTCCTTCTAGCTGTTACATACTTTTGCACGAATACAATATACCCTTTTACTCTACGAGTAACGGGTATAATTAGCTAAGTTTATAATAAATATAATTATTTTTAGGTGTTGAAGAAATAAAAATTCGTGGGTAATTTAAGAAGAAAATTTTGAATATTCAAAACTAGAAATGAATAATTCATTTTTTTAGGTTTAGAAATACTTAAAATTAATACTGGAAAGAAATTGTACTAGATGGTAGCAGAGTTTAGATCCGCAGGGATGATTTCCTTTTTCCAGTGTCAAATGTCACAGTGACACTGGAGACCCTCGTGTCCTGCGGAAATAGGCCTACAAGCGGGATCCAAACCCTAAGCTCGGTCTATTTGCCGGTTGACTCTTGAGGTGACCAGTTCACCTTTATTTACAAGCCAAGTTTATTTATAACCTCACGTAGACAAGCCGACGCCAGGCTGGTCAACCGTATTTACAACCACAAAATATAGTGATTTTCTGCTCAGTTCAGGGTAAACATTAATCTGCAATCAATGGCAGACTCGAATTTTGGGTAATTTGGCAATATTTCTTGCAGGCCAACTTCTTAAGTCCCACTGCCTCTGTCACCGCAAGATTTCTATTTCCGAGAGCCAAAAGCTTGCGAGTGCAGAGCTGCGGAGAGGTGTGGGGCGTAAGCCCAAAAACCTACATATTTTTCTTCGGTCCCCAAAATCCAGTTGAGATAAGGAATTTACGATCCAGTTGGGAGTAGGCAGCGGGTAACATCAGCAGCTTCATCATCATTTAAATCCGTCAAAGGGAAATCAATCGAGCTCCCTATGATGACCCCGTCGAGCTCGTGCCTAACCTCTCTTGTGTTAACCCCATCGAGCTCGTGCTTAACCTCTTAATGGTGTAAATCGGCAAGAAGAAATGACCTGCTTTAGAAAAGGTTATACTCGAAGGAAAACCTGATCGAATTACATTTTTTTTTGATTTTTTTCTTAATTTTTATTAGTTAAAAGATCAAGTCGAAATTAATGAAGGCATAATCTAAAAGCAAAACCAGTGAGAAAATCAAAATATGTGAGAGAATGGTGATGTAAAACAATAATATGACAAGAAAAGATCAACGAATAATGAAGAAAATAATGAAGAAAAAGAATAAGTAACCAAATGGGCAAACTGAAAAAAAAAATAATAAAATTATTTTGGCGAAAATAAAAGTGGTGTGTTGCTTGCGTAACCAAAGAAAAAAAACAAACATAAAACCTAGTTAACGTACGCAAGACAACAAACAAAAAGAACGAAAAGCAAAACAAATTAAGACAAAAAGAAGGTGTAATATGCAGAAAAAAAATTAAAAGTGATCTAACAGTGTATATGTAGGTTTACATAACCCCTCCCCGCAGAATCTTCGAAAGCGCTTTCGACCGACTGGAAATGGAGCGGTAAGTTTACCCAAACCTGTCTTGTTTTTGGATCAACACATGCAAAAAGTAAAGTTAAAGCCAATTAAAAGAAATTTTGTGCCAAAACTGCGATGATTAGAAAAAAACTAGCAGAAAACACAATAAAAGAGAATTAATATTGCTAACGTAAACCACTTCTGTTCGCGCCTGAACAAAAATAATGCCCGAATTTAAATATACCCTATTTTTATTATACTATTAACTATATTATTATTATCATACCTTAAAAGAACCTTTCATATTATCTTCCCACAGCGCCATTCTCACGAGTATTCTCACTAAGCTAGATTTTTCTTTGAAATTAAATAAAATTAAACCTTTACATGCCTAGATTAAAATATGGTTTACTAAAGCTATTAGAAACTAAATATATTCAGACTCACATGGAGTGTAGTTATTACTATTGTTTTTAAATAAAATGCAGATCGGAAATATGGTAGGGTATTGAGAAACCGACTTGAACAAGGGATCATAATAAAAAAAAATATTTTTATTAACTGGAGAATATGATCATGGTTGGGAGGGCTATTACACGTTGCTGTATCAACAACAACAGCAGCAACATTCAAGTCAACATGTGTTAGTGTTTTTGTTTTCTATTGTCGATCGTTTGGTTACCTTTTCTTTTCTTATTTTATCTTAATTAGAGTTTGCGAATCCCTTTTCAATCCCGATGCACGCGAGATCAAATAAATTTATGTATGCAAAGCCAGAAACTGCGAGAAGTACATGTAGAGAAAAACCCTCCCATTGTCCCGAATGAGCAGAGCCGGTAGCAACGCGTGCTGTGCTGCCTCGTAGCGACCATCAGCTGGCCACCATAGGATACCCTGGTATTTTATTTAACCGTGATATGCTACAAAACCCTTGGCACTATGGATAGTAATTGTAGTATTAACAAAAATAACTCCCTCTCACACACCTGCAACTTGAACCTGTTTTGTGGGCCGAAGGGTCAACGACATGCAATGGCTGAATTATCAGATGATTTTTGTACGGTTTGTCTAGGATATTTAACTAAGAATAAGACTGTTAAGGAGCAACTATTAGGAAATAAGACTGTTAAGGAGCAACTGGTAGGAGAAGAAACTGTTAAGAAGCGACTGTATGGAAATAAAACTTTTAAGCAGCAAATGTTAGGAAAACAAACTGAAAATCTGACAAAGAGCGTTTTAGGAGAAACGTTTGTGAGGAGCTAAGCATCAACGTAGCTCATGATCAATTACCGGATTATAGCTGTGGTAATGACTACGGGACCAAATGCAGGTTTGTCCAAATGATTAATGCGTTATACGGTACTGCAAAAATACCAGAAAATACACCATATGCGAAATGAAAATTAACATAGAAAAATCGAAGCCGTTCAGTTGTTTACCTAGGCTGCTGTCATATAGTGAAAAGGATCAGCTCCAAAAATTGTTAGACGAAACCTAGATAAAGGTATTATAAGAAATAGCGACTCGGAATATGCTTCCCCGATCGAGTTGGTAAAGAAAAAAATTGGAGATCTAGACTATCGCAAGCTAAATAAAGTTCTAATAAAAGACAACTATCCTCTGCCTTTAATAGATGACGTCTTGGACAAGCTATGCAATAAAAGTGTGTTTTCAAAGCTCGATCTAAAAAATATATATCTCCACGTATTCGTATTCGATAAAGCACACGTCTTTTGTGACTCCTTTAGGACAGATTTAATTTTTAAGGAATAAAAAATGCTTCAGCCATTTTTCAACGCTTTGTAAACAAGATTTTTATTCGATTTGATTAGAGAAAATAAGGTTATTGTATATGGATGACATGAAGGTGGCTAGCACAGATATAGAGGAACATTTAAATACATTAGGTTAGAGCTGCGGCTGGATATATGTGAGTTTCTGCAGTCAAGCATATGATATTCAGGATTCTTCATCACTAAAGAAGGAATTAGAGCAGATGATATGGGTCTTGGTGCTATTAAAAACTTTCCGATTCCAGGAAAATTACACAACGTTTAAAGCATTTTGTGTTTATGCTCATATTTCAGACGCTTTATAAAAGATTTCTCTGTTTTAGCCAAGCCACTTTACAATATGTTAAGGAAAGATAAGGATTTCACGTTTAAAGAGAAAGAGTTTAATTGTTTTTTAAATCTTAAAAAAAAACTAATTGAGTCCACTGTCTTGGCTATTTATGATCACAAAGACGATGTAGAGATACATTGCGATGCAAGCTCTTTAGGTTTCGGCGCAATTTAAATGCAAAAACAAAGGATGATGGAAAACTTCATCTTGTTTTTTGTTTCTCAGCTTTGAGCTAGAAACATTGGCTATCATATACGCCCTTTGCAGATTTCGAATTTACCTTCATGGAAGGGATTTTAATATAATAACCGATTGTAGTTCTTTAACCCTCAATTTAAATAGGGTCGACCTAAACCCTAGAATTTCTCGGTGGGCACTCGAACTTCAAAATTTTGATTACGAAGTAGTTCACCGATCGGGAAATAAAATGCAGCACAGAGATGCTCAAAGTAGGTGTATATTGTAAATTGACGGGTTAGGCCAATAGTTTTGAAGATAGTACAGTTTAATCTGTCAATCAAAGAATTCAAACATTTTATAAGTTCGAGACCAAATAGAGAAAAATCAACTTAAAATGTTTGAAATGAGAAATGGGGTGGTGTACAGAAAATCGAACGAAGACAGATTATTATTTTGTGTCCCTGAAGAAATGGAGAATCATATTTTACATAAATACCACAATGAACTTGGACACATTGGCAGGGATAAAATGATAGACAGTATTTTAAAAACGTATTGGCATAATAAAATGAAAGAGAAGTGCAGAAATCGCATTGAAAATTTCCTAAAATGTGTTGCATTTGCTCCAAAAACGGGGAAATCAGAAAGTTTTCTACATAGTATTCCAAAGGGGATAAGCTATTCTAGTTACTGCATATCGATCAGTGGATAAAGAAAGAGTAAACAAACACATCTTTCTGATTGTGGACGGGTTTATTAAGTTCGTAAGACTGTACACAACTAAGACGACAAATACAAAAGGAGTTTTTAGTGCATTAAGCGACTACTTCAGGGCTTATAGAACACCGAAGTCGATTGTGTCAGACGGAGGAAGTGGCTTTACCTCTAATAATTTTGAACAATTTTTGTCTCAGAGGAACATAAAGCACTTGAAAATTGCAACAGGGTCTCCACAAGCTAACGGACATGTGAAATGTATAAACAGGAGCACTGGGCCTATGATTGCAAAACTTACAGAGCCAGAAAACGGCGCACATTAGGACCCAGTAATTTGGTGTTCAACAGAAAGGAGAGATCTTAGATGAGCTTAGAGAAAAAGTTGAAAAAAAGATACAATTGTGTAACGAGCACGGCAATGTGTGCGGCTATATGGCAGCGTACTCTGCCTATAGGGTCGACTGGGTCAGGGAAAATGGGAGTGAGGTTTTGCTACCTAGAGAACCGCGCCGTCACTATTGACTAACTAAACCAAAACCCAAAGAATCTAATTTTATAGTAAGTATAAGGAATTGTAGATGTCATTTAATTCCTTTTTAAAACACACCCACCCTTGTATAGGCTCGCTTTGAGTATGTGGCCAATGCCCTTATTAATGACTCACAGTTACATCAGGTGTCCCAATTCGCCAAAATTTACTTCATATTATACTTCATTCATAAAAGCGTACAAAAAGACTTTAGGTTAGCTTTCCCATGGCAACTGCTTAAGAGTCACTTAAAGTTAACTTACCAAGTTAACCATATAATGGGTATAATTGACATCATTTATGTTCTTCATTCAAGAATTTAGGTTAGCAATTAAGTTTTATCAAAAATAAGGTAATATTTAACCAAAATCGTACGGGTGTCGAAACTTGAATCTTGCGATTATATCAGGTTGTCAAATATCTTTCTTCCGCCTTTTTTTTGGTTTTTGAATTTGGCAGCTACATATCGGTAGGTCTTGACATAACCCACAAAACGACGATATTCATAACAAGTTTGGTTATTGCGTTGAAAAGTTATACATGTGTAAACATGGAGTTCGTTAACGCCAAAATTCGCGCTGTATTAAAGTTTTTCTTCGTAAAAGGTGAATCCGCTAGAGAAAGATTCCGTGAGATTAATGGTGTTTTAGGGGATGCTACTCTATCACTTCGAATCGCGGAAGAATGGTTTCGACTATTCAGTGCCGGTGAAAACGACACCATGGATAAGCCAGCCGGCGGAAGAGCTGTGACGACAAATACCGATCAAATTATGGAAAACATCGAGCTAGACCGGCATGTGACATCTCGTGATATCGCTGAGGAGATAGGAGTTAATCCCAGATCGTCTTTGACTTCCAAAGTAAACGGTCGTGTTTTTTTCTGCGCTCCGATTTTGTATTTTTGTTCCGTTTATTCCAATCGGTGGGTTTTATCAAAACAATTTTAATTTTCTTACAGTTAATTCTAAAATTAAATTCCGTTCGATTCGCGAGTGAACTATAAATCTTTGTGCACTTGTGTAATAACACTAAAAAATTGTTTTAATTTCGTAACTCTGTTCTTTGTTTTCTTTTCTTGTAATCTTGCCGTTTCTCTTTTGTGCGTTGACCGTCGTAAATCGTAGTGCTGTTTTTAGTGTTGCTTTTGAATGCACTTTAACTATTTACTCTCCCGCTCTCTCGCTCTCCTTGCTTTGAAACTTCTAAGCGTGCAGTTTCTGCGCTCTTGGTGTACTTATAACTGCTCGCTTATAAATTTCAATTCGTTTTCTTGGTACAGTGGTTCCAATAGATAATAATGAATAATAATAATTTAGTCTGCTTCTGCAAAAAATGCAGCCTCGTAATAAAGGCTGACCAGTCTAATATGACTTGCTGGCTGTGTGAAAATATGGTGCACACCAAGTGCGCCGGTTTTACTGGCCGGACAAGTGATGACCTTTCAAAGGGGCCCAATTTGCAGTTTTGTTGTGATGCTTGTGTTGAAGTTGCGAACGAGATGAAATCGTTCATGCGCCAAACTAAAGGCGGCCTGATGGGGTTGATTAGCTGTTTCGGGGTTGCTAGAGATAGTTTTCGCCGAGCTGATGATCTCCTCTCTGCGCTGGATTCGCAGTTTAATAGTCGTAAGCTAATAGAAGAGTCCCCTTAGCGAAAAAAGGCCGCTGGTGGTAAGCAGCAAAAGGGGAACACCCCGCAACCGAAAAGAAAAGAACAACAGAGCATTCCGGCGGATAAGCAGCTGATTGCAGCAAACCCCCAAATGTTGCTGAGATCAGCAGCTAAAAAAGATTCGGTATCCGAACAATCCGCAAGCAGGTCCTTCTAAGAATTCCGATTTGTCCGTAGTGGATTCACAATTAGTGGATCCACCTATCTCTTAGAATGTAGCATCACCACCACAAGGGACTACTAAATCCGGACAACCGGCTCAAGCTGGTTTTGCAGAAACAATGTCTGCTCCACCAAAATCCCTTTTTTTGTACAAGAGTTCGAGGCTAAGATAAAGAAGAAGGGGCCCGTCCGAGTAAAACTTCCTACTCGTGGCCAAACCAGTGTACCAATTTCATAAAACTAACTTCTAACCTCCTTCTTTCCTATCAGAAGCAAGAGGTTTGCGTTGCAAGCTCACTAAATTGTATTCCGATATCCTTTCCTTTGCATCTCATATTATTATGTTTACAGAACCTGGTTAAAGCCGGAGATCTTTAGCTCTGAAGTTTTTCCAGGTAAGTACGCAATATACAGGTATGACCGTCCCTCTAGACATTCAGACATTCGTGGACACCGTTCTGGACTTCGCCCAATTCGTGCTGGTGTCCCGCAGGGAAGCGTCCTTGGTCCGGTCCTGTATACAATTTACACTTCGGATCTTCCAAGCCCAGCTGCACGTGGTACACTCCTGGCCACATATGCAGATGAGACTGCATTTCTTGCAGCTGGTCTGCGTCCCGACGTGTCCAGACATTCTTAGACGAATTTGAGTGCTGGGCCTCTCGATGGAACATTGCGCTTAATGTTTACAGAACGCAACATGCCACTTTTGCTCTCCGCCCTGGCCGTTCGCGTAGCCTTTACATTGATGGGAATAGGCTCAAGCACGAAATAAGGTGACGTACCTCGGAGTTATTTTAGACCGTCGCCTTTGTTGGAAGGGACAAATTGTTCGAGTTTGTGGATCAGCAAGAACAAAACTTGACAAAATGGACTGGCTCCTTTGTCCAGGCAGCGGCCTATCCCTTGAAGCTAAGGTGCCGCTTTTTAAGGTCATTGTCCTTCCAACTTTAAACTGGGGAATCACTTGCTGGGGCACGGCCTGTGATTCGTCACTAAAAAGGGTGCAAACATGCATTACAAAGGCTCTCAGGAGGATGCTAGGGGTGAAGTGGCAGCATTATGTAGAAAACCGAGTTATGTTCAAGGACACGGGAGTGCCAACGGTAACGGAGTCGATTTGCGAATCCTCAAGTCGATACCGGGAACGTTTGCTCACACATGAAAACTGTCTGGCAAGACATCTTGCAACACCACTGGATCGACGGCGTCTCCGCAGACGACACCCGGCAGACTTATGGATTCTCGGCCGTGACAGACACGGTCGTCTTCTGTAATAACACATCTTAATTAACTTTTAACCGGCTATGACCACACCTGATTTGCTCAAGAATGGAACACCCGTTACCCGCTTTTTTTGAGATCTTTAGAAATAATTCGTCAATACACGAAAACAAGGTCCATCCTTGTGTGGTGTGTTCAACAAACTATAATAAAAAACAAGAGAAAACGCTATAGTCGAGTGCCTCGACTATTAGATACCCGTTACTCAGCTAAAAAAGTTCAAATTATCAATTTGAATTCGGCGATCTCTTAGAGCTGGCAGCTTTACAGCACGAGCATCAGCACCAGCGCTGCTTTAGCGCAGGCAGCTTTTGTCCTGCACCAGCAGCTGTGTTTATGTTTATGTTTTTGAGTGCAATAAATTGACTAGGAATATTGAACATACATACTTATATTGGCTAAACACATACATTCTTAAATAGTATTATGTACATTAAAGTCTAAATGTTTGCACAACACGAGTAACGGGTATAGCGAATAGCTTTCTTTAAAAGGAGTTATCTTTGCCAGGCAATTGCAACTGTGTACAATGTAAATACATACATATGTATATGCTTACATACATACACACATACGCCAATGTTTGACTCTGACCTCCAATTTGGCTAACTTGATTTGATTTGCATAGTTCTTGGGATATAGTTCGGTATTGACAAATTAAAACCATCGCAATTTCCTTTAATAGAAATCCTTATCGAGAATTAACATTAACTCTGTTGAGCACCTTGGCCAGCTGTTCCAAAGTCATCCGTTAGATGGCGCCATGAAAGGCGGAAATGTAGGCGCTAGCCAGGCTTAAGCGTTTAATAGGTTTTTGGGCGTTAGAGTGGGTGTGGCAAACTTTTATTAGGCAAATCGATAGGTATTGACGAAACAAATACATATCAATTAAAATTTTCATAATAGCATCAAAACTGTGGCCACAGCTTGTGGCTTGTGGGCGTCAGAGGGGGCGTGGCACCATTTTGAAACAAACTTGCGCTGCGTAGGAACTCCTAAAATCTACATGCAAAATGCCAATCCTCTAGCTTTTATAGTTTCCGAGATCTCATACGGACAGACAGACGGACAGACGGAGAGACTGACAGACTGACATAGCTAGATCGACTCGGCTGGTGATCCTGAACAAGAATATATATACTTTATAGGGTCGGAAACGCTTCCTTCTACCTGTTACATACTTTTGAACGAATACAATATACCCTTTTACTCTACGAGTAACGGGTATAAATACAGAAACCTGGTTAAACCCGGAGATCTTTAGCTCCGAAGTGTTTCAGGTAAGTACACAATACTAG
Source organism: Drosophila rhopaloa (assembly GCF_018152115.1). Classification (NCBI taxonomy): domain Eukaryota; kingdom Metazoa; phylum Arthropoda; class Insecta; order Diptera; family Drosophilidae; genus Drosophila; species Drosophila rhopaloa. The sequence goes on along the minus strand of NW_025335034.1, from coordinate 12,320,583 downwards.
ACGGGGAGGTGGAGTCTTAATTGGAGTTGATTCAAACCTCCCGTCTGAGAAGTTATTTTTTGATGAATTCAATACCATTGAATTTATTTGTGTAAAATTATCGCTTCCTGGTAGCTCTATATACATAACTTGCTCATATATGCCGCCGTTGTCTGAACTTCCTGATTATTTAAATCACCTTTCCGTTATTAAGTCAGTTGCAAATAAGCTTTCCGATAGGAATCAGATGGTAGTTCTAGGTGATTTTAATATACCTGGAGTTACCTGGTCCATTGAGGATGGATCGAATGTCTTACTACATATAGCACAGCATGATTTTATTGACGGCCTGCTTGACATATCTCTATCTCAAGTAAACCATGTCCGAAATTCATTAGGTCGCCTACTTGATTTGTGTTTTGTATCAAATCCCGAAGGTGTGTTTCTGTCCAGAGTAGCACCACTCACGCAACCTGAAGATCCATATCACCCAACAATCGAACTTTCATTTGATACGGGTAGAGTTATAGAAGAAAAATCAGAAAAGTCATCCAAACGAATACATTGTTTTCGCAAGGCAGACTTTCTGAGGCTAAATAATTTTATTTCTGGCTTTAATTGGTCTGATCTTTACTTATGCAATAATATGTCCGATGCAGTTAATGTTTTTTACACTGCAATAAACTCATTTTTTAATTCCTGTGTTCCGTGGTACTATCCGTCAATTTCCAATAAATCACCTTGGTTTAGCAAAGAGTTGACACACTTAAGAAATGTAAAGTCCAGACATTTTAGGAAATATAAAAATACCGGTTCTCAATCTGTTTTTACTAGATATGTAAGTGCTCGGTCAAGATTTACCGTGCTTAATTCTCAGTGTTATAATAGTTACATAAACCGTTGTAAGGTCCAGTTCTCTCAGGACCCGAAACAGTTTTATAATTTTGTTAACACCAAGCGTAAATCTAATTCTTTTCTTTCCTCGCTGTCGTTCGAAAACATGACGGCAACCACACATCAGGCAATAGCCGATTTATTTGCCCAATTTTTTCAAACGACTTACTCTACTTTAGATTATTCATCACAGCCTTATTCTTACACCATGTCCAAGTCAAACCTCATATTCTGTCCCACTTTAACAGAAAGCTCTCTTCTTTTGGATCTTCTTCGTATTAAGCCTGTTTATTCGCCAGGGCCCGATGGTATTCCTGGGTGCGTGATTAGGTATTGCGCTAAGGCCCTGTGCAAACCTCTTCACAAGTTGTTTACCTTATCTCTAGAAACTTCCCAATTCCCAAATATTTGGAAGGAATCATTTGTTATTCCTCTTTTCAAAAAAAGGTAACAAGTTAGAAGCCAGTAACTACAGAGATATTTCTAAGTTGTAAGCTTTTTCTGAGCTTTTTGAAAAAATTATTACTCCTCATTTGCAGCACCTTTGTAGATCAATTATTTCTCCGTGTCAACACGGATTTATAAAACGTAGATCCACAATCACAAACCTTCTAGAGCTCACTACATTTGTGATAAAGGGCTTCAATAGTAGTTTTCAAACAGACGTCATTTACACTGACTTTAGTTAAGCATTTGACTCTGTAAATCACTTACTTCTTGTTCAAAAACTTGACCTGTTAGGTTTTCCAGTTGATCTGCTTAAATGGATTTCAAGTCATCTGAATGGCAGGTCACAAAGGGTCCTTTTTAAAAATTCAATTTCTAAAATTCTCCGTGTTACCCTCGGTGTCCCACAAGGGAGCCATCTGGGTCCTTATTTTTTACATTATTTATTAACGATCAATTATAAGTCATTCTCGCGTACTTATGTTCGCATATGATGTTAAGTTATACCTGCAGTATAAGGATATTTGCTGCCATTTAGACTTGCAATCTGATCTAGATAATTTTCAAAACTGGTGCCGAGATAATTTACTAAATTTAAACGGCTCCAAGTGCAAGCTGATGACTTTTTATCGGGCCAATCCGATATACGCGACTTACACTTTAAGTGGCAGCTCTTTGGATAGAATAACTCTTGTAAACGATCTTGGCGTTCTCTTGGACCCTAAACTAAAATTTTCTAATCACATTTCGTCCATGGTGAATAAGGCCAGAGGAGTGCTTGGATTTATTAAAAGGTGGTCAAAAGAATTCGATGACCCTTATTTGACTAAAACTTTATTTATTTCTCTAGTCCGTCCGATTCTGGAGTATGGGTCCCCCGTCCCCCCCCGTCCACAGTACGGAATACATATTGGTCGTATTGAATCTGTACAAAAAAAATGTCCTTCTTTTTGCTTTAAGGCGCCTAAACTGGGATGCAAGTCTTAACTTCCTTCTTATTCTAGTAGACTTCTGTTGATTAATTTACCCTCCCTAGCCAACCGTAGAACGATGCTTGGTACTATCTTTATTTATAACCTTATACATGGTGATATTGACTGCCCCGACTTGATAAGTCGGCTAAACTTTTCTGTGCCAAGTAGATTAACTAGAAATTCTATTCCCCTAATTTTAAATCATTGTAGATCTAACTATGCCTTGCATAAGCCTTTCAGAGTATTATGTTCTGATTATAATAGACTTTTTCCTGTAATCTCAAATCTTGACTCTCTACCGCTCCTAAAACGATTAATACTTGCTTCATTGGCACAAAATTGATCTTTCTATTACTTTTTTCTCGGACATTTACCTATATTTCCTTATCCTCGGTCGGTTGGGCGGGTAAGTCGGCCGTGGGACTCCGCGCGAAAAAAAAAAAATCACCAAACCGTTTTAAACCATCTGCAGAAGGCTGGACACAAAAAAGCTAGATGTTTGGGTGCCGCATGATTTGACGCAAAAAAACCTTTTGGACAGAATCAAGGCCTGCGATATGCTTCTGAAACGGAATGAACTCGACCCCTTTTGGAGGCGGATGGTGACTGGCGGCGAAAAATGGATCACATACGACAACATCAAGAGAAAACGGTCGTGGTTGAAGGCCGGTGCCAAAACAGTGGCCAAGTCGGTTTTGACGGCCAGGAAAGTTTTACTCTGTATTTGGTGGGATTGGAAGGGAATCACACACTATGAGCTGCTCCCATATGGCCTGACACTTAATTCTACCATATACTGCGAACAACTGGACCGCTTGAAGCTGCCGATCGACCAGAAGCGACCAGAATTGGCCAACAGAAAGAGTGTAGTGCTTCACCTGGAAAACGCCAGACCACTTTGATGACTCGTCAGAAGCTACGGGAGCTCGGATGGGAGATTTTATCGCATAGCCCGGACATAGCGCCAAGTGACTACCACCTGTTCCTGTTCATGGCGAATGCCCTTACTGGTGTAAAGTTGGGCTCAAAAAAGGGTTGTGAAAAGTGGCTGTCAGAGTTTTTCGCAAATAAGGAGGGAAGTTTCTACGAGGAAGGTATTATGAAGTTGCCGTCTAAATGGGAACACATTATCGAACAAAACGTAAATTCAGTGTTTCAATTTTTATAAAGCATTGAATAAAGAACAAAAAAGCCGAAGGGAGTTATTTGACACCTAATATAATTTGGCTCAGATTGATGTTAACATACGGTAGGCTATGCCGTACTTACAACACGAATACTTTAAATTTGTTTCCAACGCAGTCGACAGGCCTGTGGACGGTGTGTGTAAATGAGGATGTGTGTTAACAGTCAATCTAAGGCCAAATATACATGCTGTACCCGTTTAATATGCTTATTGTCTACAAAATTTTAATCTATTTTAGATACTACAAAAATGATGCAACATTCAGATCGACTGCCGAGATCGGGTGGTGAATCCTTAGCTGAGTGGCGGAAGATTCAACAGCTAGACCGAGGGATAGTGCAGGGAATCCGGGGTGCCTGCTTATCCGCGAAGACGCTCTTGTAGGACATGGTGATGGCTAACCTACGGTCCGGGGTTAGGCTACGCACTAATGATCAGGAGAATCTACCGTACAACACGTATATCGATCTATGAACTACAAACTACTCACTCGAAAAGCCGCTATAAATCTTAAAAATTGTTTTTCTCTTAGCTGACTGTAAAATATACTGTTAAGGCATGGCTAAACATCATCCTGATTTGATTTTCTGTCGCAAGCAACCTGGCGTAGCCATTGGACGCCTGTGCGAGAAAGACGATGGAAAGTGCGTGATCTGCGACTCCTACGTGCGCCCCTGCACCCTGGTCCGCATCTGTGACGAGTGCAACTACGGATCCTACCAGGGAAGGTGCGTCATCTGCGGAGGTCCCGGTGTTTCAGATGCCTATTACAGTTCCAAGACTGACCTGTTCTACGAACTGGGTTCAAACAGAACTATTGATGCGCTCTCCACTACCTCATACATTTCTAATAAATTTTTTATTGTAGTTTAATACATAAACAGAAGGTTTTGATAAATGAAACATAATAACTAACGGGTCCAGGCTGGGTTTATTTAAGTTATTTTGTTAACCTAGGTTTTCCTTACGTCTTACAGCGGTTGGAAAGCTTGGCACAGAAATTCACTTTATACGGCTGCAAGCGACTAGGCTGTGAAGTGTGGATCTTAATTATTCTGATGCCCTGGAAAACCGTATGCGGCTCGGCTCGAGAGATAGGCCGGCTCCACGTAAGGCAACCAGAATTCGGCCGTGTGGATTGACGGTAGATATCTTTCTATAAATTGCTGGTGCTTGTGGGCTAAACCTGGCTCGACTCCAGAGGTAGGCCGTCTCCACGTGTTGATGAGCAGAATTTAGCCGGGCATAATCGCAGGGAATTTCTAGTGCTGCTGGCGAAAGGACGATAAACTGCTGATGCTCGTGGTGATAACGTGGCGCGGCTCAAGAGGTAGGCCGTCTCCACGTGGCAACCAGAGTGGGCCAAAAACGAGCACCAGGCGATTTCTTCGAATACCGTTGCGCATTCCTAATAACGTTTACCGATTAGTCTTTGTTTATTGAGGAAGCTTAGATCCCTATGCTTACCTAATTAGTTTTTCGACTATCAGTTGGAGGTTAGGATTGCTGCCAACAGAAATTCAGCCAGCTAAACTTTGGGAATTTGGAAATCTCGTTGTGGTTGTTCTCTTTATTGGGTCTTGTTGGGCGGGTTTTAAGCCCGATGTGTTGCATACATACAAGGTGTGTGTCAAAAGTTTCCGAACTTTTCAAAAAGAAAATAAAACTATAAAATAGTTTGGAATGAAACTTTGCATTTATTCAAAATAGTCTCCCTCCGACTCAATACAACGATTTGCACGATTTAAAAGTGATTCGATTGAGTGTTTTAGCTCGTCAACCGGGATGGCCTTGAGTATGTCGGTCGTCGCCTTTTCAATGGACTTTATGTCATCAAAATATCTTCCTTTCATTGCCAATTTTAATTTTCCGAATAGGAAAAAGTCACACGGAGCTAAATCAGGTGAATATGGTGAGTGGTTGACGGTAAGAATGTGATTTTTTGTTAAAAAATCGGTCACAAGCGTTGATCGATTAGACGGCGCATTATCATGCAACAAGCGCCAACTGCCGTTTTCGCGATATTCTGGGCGTATACGACGAATACGACCGAGCAAACGTTTCATGACACCAAGATAAAATGCTCCAGTGATGGTTTGGCCCGTTGGAACGAATTCCCGATGAACAATTCCCTTCGAATCGTAGAAACAAATCAAGTGAGACTTGATTTTTGACTTTTCGCGGCGTGTTTTTTTGGGTTTCGGCTCATCTGGCTCCTTCCATTCCGCACTCTGACGCTTAGTTTCGGGTTCATATTGAAAACACCACGTCTTGTCACCAGTCACGATGTTGAAAAGAAAATTAGGATCTTTTCGTGCTTCAATAACGACGTCTTTCGAATGCTGAATGCGAAGCGCCTTTTCGTGCTCTTTGAGTGTGTGTGGAACAAACCGTGCACAAACCTTCCGCATACCCAAATGCTCAATTAAAATGCGATGAATAGACTTATAGGATATCTCCAACTCCATTTCCATGTATCTCAACGAAGATTTTGGTTCTTTTTTGACAAAATCACGAACAATTTGAATGTTTTCATCAATAACAGCACTTTTCGGACGGCCCGAACGTTCGTCGTCTTCCAGGCTTTCACGACCATTTTTAAAACGATTAAACCACTCGTAAGTTGAGGTACGGGATAGACAATCATCACCATAAACTTGTTTCATCAATTTATGAGTCTCGGTGAAAGTTTTACCGAGTTTAAAACAAAACTTAATAACCGCTCTTTGCTCTTCGTCGACCAACTAACACAAGGTACTGTCACTTAAAACGCAATAATTCTAATTCCACGGCACCAGAAAATGCCCTGCCAGAAAAGTTCGGAAACTTTTGACACACACCTTGTATGTATATACGAAAGGACTTAGCACTCCCTTTACACAATTCGATTAAAACGCGTGTGCTTTTTCCGAAAGATCAGAAATAAGAGAACGAAAAACGCAAATGTCGGGTGCACGAGTTACCATACCGGTACCATCGACTACGCCACCGCCTAAACCTCCCCGTGCTACCCTCTTTCAACTGGACAGTGACCGGCAGCTAGCCGTTCGTTGTCCCACATAAGAAATGCAACATCACCACAAGGCAGGATGTTGCTAATCGACACCCACTCAGCAGAGCTCTATAAAATACTTTGTTAGCATTTACTTACACACACATACATAATTGTAAAACACATAAAATTCTTTGGCGGAGGTTTGATTTGAATCTCAAGCCCCAATAAAATTATTCCGTTTGGAACAACCAAAGCGAACACATCAACTGTTTATTTAAATCTTATCTGAATATTGGATGACTAACAGCAGCACTAACAATTACATACTATAACTGGCGCAGCCGGACCTATCAGCCGGATGGAGAAAAAGGACACACCATACCCGGAGAACTGAGAAGGACCGAAATGATGAAAACGATTATTTTTATAATTTATATGCAACAGTAAGTTAAAATAGTGATGTGATGGAAGTGAGGTGTGTGGTGTAAATAAAAACAAGAAAGGGTGCACATACATAATAACGATAAAATTGAAAGTCATAAAATGAAACAACAACAAAGAAAATTGGCAAGAATAAATTTAATTAAATAATGTGTTGACTGTGAATCTCGTTGCAACGCAACCTGGCGACTTGCAACGTCATCGACCCATATAGTTCGACGGAGTGAGTTGCGAGTATGACGTTCGAAGGTTCGATGTTGGATGTGAACATCAAACATGCAGCTTGGATACTCTGCAAGTGACTGTCCGCTCGTGGCTGGAATAAATGCATCGCGCAGGAATTCCAGTTAGCTTCAGCACGACGCAAGAAAAATAAAAGAAAGTGTAGAAAAAAAAACATTTTATTAGTTGTTGCCATTAGTACCACTGCATCGCGCAAGGGTATAGAAGTATATGTAAAGAAAAGTAACAAAAAAAAAAAAAAAAACACATACACACTTCCGACACAATACATTCTCAAAAAAAAAAATTATAAAACAAATTGAACAAATGATAATAACAAAATTTTACAGATAAAAGACACCGACACACACCTCACTTCTAAGGAAAATGAATTATAAAGACACATCAGGAAAAAGCTAAGGAAATACATAATACAATATATACATAAGTATAAATATACAATATTTATAAGTAAAGTTATCAAAAAGGCTACTAGTTTGCCAACGATAGTGGAACAATTAAATTTTAAGCCCTCAACTTCTAGAGCAGTACAGAACAGGGAAGCTGATACAATGACGCATCAGGAAAATTTAGGAATGCAACAGGCAACGTTTGAGATGTTAGGCACAGTAAAAATTTTCGATGTGATCCGCTCAATGCATGTTCATATGGGAGAAAAAGAAAGGTTAAACGAGTTTATGTTAAACGCAGAAGAGATCCTTTTAATGATTAGAGGAATGGATCAAACACCTATGGAACTAATGATCCTTAGGCAAATAAGGAATAAAATCCAAGGAAAAGCCGATGACATTTTAGTAAAATCAAATTGTGGATTAAATTGGGATGAAATTAAAAGAATTTTGATAGCCCATTTTGCAGATAAGAGGTCAGAACCCGATTTACTGAGGGAATTAAACCAGTTGGAAAATAAAAGACTAACAGAAGAATTATTTTATTCGGAGGTATCTGATGTGCATAAGGCATTGTGTAATGTTATAGACAGGACAGATACAAACCCCATCGCAATTCAGGCAAAGAAGAAATTATATGAGGAAACGAGTCTGGAGGCGAGATAGCGATTAAAGAGAGAGACATTTATTACCGGTCTAAAGAGGTACCCAGGAACAATAATTTCAGTACTGCAGGAGGATATAACAGGCAGAACTTTGGTTATAATAGAAACAGAGGGTACAATAATAACTTTAACAGAGATAATGGAGGATATAGGCAACAAGCAGGAACCTCACGTGGAATAGGGAAGAAAACAGGAATAGAGGATATGACGATCAGTCGACCTCTAATTCTTCAGGGTATAATAGAAGGGCAATTATGCCAAAACAAGAAATTGCAGAATATTCATCAACTGAACCTAGAAGTGCCAAACGATGGCAGTCAGGGCAATTAAATATAGTAGAGAGAGAAGAGGAGCAAGAGTTGAATAACATTGATGACGAAGGAAATTTTCGTCAAAATGCCTCCAAAAACAAACAGGGTATATAAGGAAGGATACCCATCAGGCGACATTACCATACGTGGTAGTTAAAGGAAAGAACGAAAAAGAACTCAAATTATTAATAGACTCGGGAGCTACGAATTCATATTTAAATCCTGCAATAGTTAGAAAAGATCAACAGCAAAAATTGGAAGAAAACTTTGTTATCAAAACACCAATAGGAAGCCATAAAATAAACAGTTATGTAAAAGATATTGAGCTGCAGGAAATCGCAAAAGGGGAATCGTTTGATTTCTTTTTATTTCATTTTCATTCCTGGTTTGATGGATTATTGGGAATGGACATATTAATTAAGTTAGGTGCAAGTTTAGATTTAGAAAATCTCGTATTAAGAACTAAGACAGGGACAGTTAAAGTCCATTTGAAGCCCAATAGGGCCACTGACATACATTTCCTGGAGGAGGCGACTAAAACAATTTTCACCTTACCAGTTTCAATAAACAATGGCCGACCTGGAAGTTGTTAATTTCACAGGGAAAGAAAAGAAATTATACCTGGAAAAACCTTTGGCTGTCACTGCATATGATTCCAAAGATTATGTAGAAATCGAAATGCTAAGACCATTTAAACAGGAGTATGTAAGCAGGGAAATGAACACAATGGAATTAGCCGGGGGTGATGCAAGGCACGCAAAATTGGATATGTCGCATCTAAATACAGAAGGGGCGGCAAGCCTTAAAAAACTGTATTCGGAATTTCCAAGTATTTTTCACACAAAGGGAAATCAGTTGACATTTACCAATGCGGTAACTCACTCAATTCCAACAACGGATGATATTCCTATCTATAAAAAGCCATACAGATATGGATTTAAACAAAAAGAAGAAATGAAGAATCAGATACAGGAGTTGTTAAAACAGGAAGTTATTAGGCACAGTCACTCACCTTGGAGTGCACCAGTTTGGCTAGTACCAAAGAAGATGGACCTATCAGGAAAACAAAAGTGGAGATTGGTGGTCGATTTTAGGAAGTTGAATGAGAAGACAGTGAAGGATAGGTATCCGATGCCAGTAATTGGCGAAGTACTTGATAAACTGGGAAAGGCCATGTATTTCTCGGTATTAGATTTGGCTAGCGGGTACCATCAGATTGAGATGGAAAAATAGGACATTCCAAAAACTGCATTTTCAACAGATAACGGGCATTTTGAATATATAAGGATGCCATTTGGACTGACAAATGCTCCGGCGACGTTTCAAAGAGTGATGAATAACCTGATGGGAGAGTTGGTAGGCAAGATTTGTCTGGTCTACATGGATGATATAATTGTGTATTCCCCGTCCTTACAAAGTCACATGCAAGACTTGAGGACAGTTTTTAAAAGAATAAATGGAGCAAATTTTAAACTTCAAACAGATAAGTCAGAATTTTTAAAGAAGGAGATAGAGTATTTAGGGCATGTAGTGACACAAGAAGGAGTCAGACCAAACCCAAAGAAGATTGCGGCCATAAAGCTTTTTCCTTTGCCCAAAACACCAAAGGAAATAAAGTCATTTCTTGGACTCATTGGGTATTACAGGAAATTCATAAAAGATTTTGCAAGAATAACCAAACCATTAACTAAGAGACTAAAAGGGAAACAACAAATAATCATAGATGAGGAATATACAAAAACCTTTGAATATTGCAAGACGTTGTTATGCAATGATCCATTGTTGAGATATCCAGATTTTACTAAGCCTTTTATTTTGACCACAGATGCTAGCAATTTTGCTATTGGTGCGGTGTTATCACAAGGAGCAATGGGAAGTGATCGGTCACAAATTCACAATAGTCACAGATCACCGCCCATTAACTTGGCTAATGGGATTTAAAGAACCCAATTCTAAGTTGGTGAGGTGGAAGCTGCAACTATTGGAATATGACTACGAGGTGACCTACAAAAAGGGCTCACAAAACGTCGTGGCAGACGTATTGAGCAGAATCGAACTACAAGTTCACAACAGTGAACTGGAGTCAACTCAGGCCACTTGTGCGGGTCATACAGGTGAACTGGAATTAAGTAGCATTCATGTGGCAGAAAAGCCACTGAATGACTTTAATATCCAGTTAATATTTGAGGTTGGGCCGACACCAGGCAGAACAGTGGTGACACCTTTTAGGAACAAGATAAGAAGGACAATAACAGAAAAGGAGTTTACAAAAGAGGAAATTGCAAAAATTCTTAGGGAAGTGCTTAAACCGTACAGGATGTGTGCGATATACACGTCAGATGAAGTCTTTAAAAAGGTAGAAGAAGCGTTTCAGAATTATTTTTGCAAGAGCAAACTGTATAAAGCAGTACGATGTCTTACCTTCATGCGGGAAATAACAGATATTAGTGAACAAAGAAAAGAAATAGAAAGGTATCATACCTCAGGTAATCATAGGGGAATAGATGAAACGTTTTGGAAGATGAGACGTGACATTTATTTTCCATTTATGAAAAACCGAGTAACACAGGTCATTAATGCGTGTGAAACTTGCCAGACATTGAAATATGATCGGCAACCGCAAAAGGTGGTATTTCAAAATACGGAAACCCCGTGCAAGCCACTTGACATCGTTCATACGGATTTATACACAATCAACAAAAACTACGTAATAACAATAATAGACAAGTTTTCAAGGATTGCCGTGGGGTACACCATACCGGCAAGAAATAGTTTAAATATTGTTAAATCAATGAAGAAGTTCATAAGTCAGTACGGTGTTCCTAAAAAGATCATATGTGACCAAGGCGCAGAATATGCCTCGGCATTATTCAGGGATTTCTGTAAGCAGTACGGAATTGAATTGCATGTGACGTCGTTTCAACAATCGTTCAGCAATTCACCGGTTGAAAGGCTTCATTCAACACTGACAGAAATTTATAGAATAATTATGAAAACAAGGAAGGACTTAAAACTAGAAAATGAGCATGAGGAAGTTTTAGATGAAGTTTTCCTAACTTATAATAACTCAATACACTCCAGTACGAAGTTGAAGCCGTTCGAATTGTTCTCGGGGAGAACACACTTTTTTGAACGGGAAATCAATTTTGATACGGAGCATGAGTATTTAAGGAAGTTAAATGCTTATCAGGAGGAAATGTATAAGGAGGTTAAGGACAAGTTGGAAAAACAAAAACAGGAAAGGACGCGAAAACTCAATGAGGGAAGAGAAGAACCCATGGAGTTGGAAAAAGTGGATGTAGTTTATAGGAAGGAGAATAGAAGAAATAAGCTAACACCTAAGTTTACGGAGCACACAGTAGATGAGGATAATGGGGTTACATTCGTTACAAAAAGGAAACAAAAGATACATAAATCAAAAAATACATAAATCAAAAATTAAAAAAAGAATTAAACAAAATAAAAACTAATCAATCACGGTTACAGGTGCATATTGGTCCATGGACAGACAATGGACGTGCAAACACTAAAACGAGAAGAAGCGATCGTAAAAATGGAACTGGGAAAAGCAAGAGTAATGGTCGGAGCGAAGACGTTCGACCATATAATAAACTTTAAAGACTACGAAGGTAATATTGCACAGATTGAAAACGCGTTGTTAGACATAGAGAATGTTAGATTCTCAGGTGAGGCAGTCCAGGTGGTTAAGGAAAAATTGTACCAGGTGAAGGAGAAGCTAGAAATACTTAGACCAAGAAGTAGGGTCAAAAGAGGAATTTGTAATCGGGTTAGGAAGCATGATAAAAATAGTTTCGGGAAATATGGACGCGTACGATGAGGAGAAAATAGGAAATAGATTAAAAGAATTAAGAAACGAAACAAGGTTTCTTACACAAGAAGCGGACGGGCAAAGAACCTTTTATCAGGAAACCTTGAGTAGGTTTACGAAAATTACTAAGCATATAAATAAGGAGCAGGAAGATATAAATTTGTTTATAAAAAATTATAAGAATAACGTAGTTAAGGAACTAACACAAGAGCACAATGAAATACATATGCTCCAGCATTTGAATAGGATAAGTTACAGTATTGATTTGTTAGCAATGCACTTCAACAAAATTGCGGAGAGCATATTATTAGCAAAACTTCGCATTGTGCCTAAATTCATTTTAGCAGAGACAGAATTAGATAGAATTATACGGTTTGTCGAGAGTCAAGGGCTCAAAATTGCTTCAAATGAACAAGTATATGAACTAATAAATATACAGGCACAAATAAATGAAACAGACATAATATTTAGGGTAAGAGCTCCAATTTTTGAGCCAAATGTCTATCAATTACATCATGTTATACCAATTCCAATTAATGGGACACATTTATTAGTAATACCAAATTATGTAGCAATTAATAAGTATAAAATAAGCTTTTTTAACAACCAATGTTCAAAAGTTCATGAAACTTTTATTTGCGAGAGTGAAGAGTTGGGTGTTGAGATAAAAGGAAAGGAGTGCTTGAGGAAGATTTTAACGAACAAACCACCAATATGCGATTCAGTAAATCTAGAGGGGAGAGAAATGGTTTTGGCACCTGAGGATGGACACATATTCATTTTCAACGCCTTGAACTTACCTGTAAACAACACATGTGGAGAAGATATTACAGTATCGGGGGCATTAGCAAACTGTTCGATCGAAATAAATGTCATAAAGTATGATGGCCAAGTTATGGAACATAAAGAGGACCATATAGTACTTAACACTGCAATAAGTAAACAGATACTTATAAATAACACCAAGCAGGAGTTAAACCTAGAAGTTTTACATCTCGAAGATATGAGAAACCTCAAAAAAGTAGTGTACATAGGAAAAGTACAGGAAACACATTTTTCTGTAATATACGGTATGTTGGTGCTTCTAACGATAACAGTACTGGTAATATGGAGAATTAGAAAAACAAAAACAATCTTCACCCCCAATGCTTCTCTGCACAATGTCGCTCTGGATATACCACAGATGTGGCCATCGCTCGATTCTAGGGGGAGGAGTTACCATACCGGTACCATCGACTACGCCACCGCCTAAACCTCCCCGTTCTACCCTCTTTCATCTGGACAGTGACCGGCAGCTAGCCGTTCGTTGTCCCACATAAGAAATGCAACATCAGCACAAGGCAGGATGTTGCTAAACGACACCCACTCAGCAGAGCTCTAGAAAATACTTTGTTAGCATTTACTTACACACACATACATAATTGTAAAACACATAAAATTCTTTGGCGGAGGTTTGATTTGAATCTCAAGCCACAATAAAATTATTCCGTTTGGAACAACCAAAGCGAACACATAAACTGTTTATTTAAATCTTATCTGAATATTAGATGACTAACAGCAGCACTAACAATTACATACTATAACTCACGCCCGCTGACAAGCAGTGTTAGAAAATACTAAAATATCGTTTGGTATTTTTCTAGGATGTGAGGTTGCCACAAAGTTGCGGAACCAGTAGCGCTAGTTTTATATATAAAAAAAAATACAAAAATCTTGTCCTAATAATTTTACACCCCTACAATTCTTACAGAAAGTTTAAAAGAAATTCGACTAAAAGCAATAGATAATCAAAATCAAGCTCAGGCATACAATAAAACTAATTGTTTGTCACAATGAAAAAAGGCAAAGACTATATGAAGGGGGATAACGTCATGGTAAAAAACTTTTTTAGCACAGCAGGAGTTGCGAGGAAGTTGATCGCCAAGAATAAAGAACCAAATGTTATAGCCAAAGTGCTTCGGAACGACCGCTTCTTGTGGCAGGATGTTGAAGGCTTTCAAGTGTCGCGAAATCCGTAAAGGGGTGTCTGGAGTGCTCAAACTATAAGACCATGGATAGGGAAAAGGAAATCATTGTAAGACATAAGATTATATGATTCAACGTTTTAGTAAAATAAGAGTATTGAAATTAGCTTTAACTATAGCCTTAGGGGGGTATAGTTTATTTTTTTTTTTTGGACTAATATTTATTAAAGCGTTGATCAACCAACTAAATGGCTATAAAACGCACGGAAATAACAAAGAAGGAAATATAACATGAAACATAACAGAAATGAGAAAATGTAACAATTTTATAACAGAGACAGACTACACTATTGTCTCAAGACGCGGGTTTGATGACGGGTGTCGACGCCAGGGTGTCGACGCTTCAGTCTTCTTCTGGTAGTTTGATTTGCTAAGGATGCTGCTAGTTGGTTGGTGTGGGCTAGTAGACGGTCATTGTATCGGCTAGAATGCATGTTGATCTGCTCTCTCACCGTGGGGATGTGAAGATCGCTGGCTAGGACCTCGTTTCTTACATACCACGGTGCATTCGTAATTGTACGTAGCGCCCGGTTTTGCACTCTTTGGACCCTCATGACATTTGAATCTGAAGCAGTACCCCATATTTGCATGCAACATGTCATTGAAGGAACTACAATCAACTTATACGGCAACATCTTGTTGCTGAGGCTTAGTTAATTTGTTCCCTTAAGCATCCAATTTAGTTTTCGAAGCTTAGTACGACATGCTGCTGTTACCTTCGTTATGTGCTGCTTCCACGTAAGTCGTTTGTCCATAATTTAGCCCAAATACTGAGCCTGGGAAGATTGCGGTATAATGTGTCCTGGAATTTTACTCTGGGGAGAGTTTAACTTCTAAGAGGGAAGTTGCAGTGCTGGGACTTATTCCCGTTTATCGAAATGTTCGATCAATTTTAGTCGCTTCAATTCGACACGTGGAGTTGGCAATAAAGGCTGTATCATCAGCATATGTAGCCAAAAGGGTACCCGGTTCCCAAGGGTACGGCAGGTCAGCGGTAATTAAAGTGTATAAAACTTGATCAAGTACCCTATGGTACTCCAGCTCGAATGCATATGACCTTTTGCATCTCACATCTACCATAAAATTCTAAAAGATACGATTTCAGGAGAAGATATTGTGCAGTTGGCAGTGCTGTGTTACTCGATGGGCTTTCTCTGGGGTACCATGGTGACTTCTAAAGCCTAACTGGTCTGGTAACTATGGTCTGGTATATTCTTTCGAATATTTTTGAGAAAGTGGGCAGCAAACTTATTGGTCGGTAGGACGCAATAAGGTTTTCCGGTTTTCCTGGCTTGGGTATCATCGATATAACAGACCTCTTCCGGACTCACATGAGGGATAGGTTCGATTGCCGAGAAGGGTGCATTTAGGAGTGCTAGGGTTTCATCGACGTCTTCATATCTATATAACATATATTTTATTTTTACGTTACGTAGGGACTAGAAAAACATAACAGCAGAGATAGATATTAATATGTTTATGTTTTTTAAATTAGCAAGAGTTTTTGGTGGCAATCACGATTATATATAACATTACATAACATAACATTTTAAGATTGAGTTAAAATTTTAGATCAATCGGATCAAAATTTCCGAACTTATGGGCAGTTGAACGAAGGTAAGAAAGCGCGTTTTATATTCAATTTTTGGGTTCCCAAACTTTAAAACGCTCTCCTGAAAAGTTGCCATTTCAAAGTCGGTGATCACGATCCTGCAAAATCTATCGGACGGATCGTTTTGAGATTTTGCACATTATTTCCCTTTTGGGGCTATTGGGGCTATTCGATGTGGATCCGATTAAAACAAGAAAGGAAAGCAAACTTCGGGCGGAGCCGAAGTTGAAATACCCTTGCAGATCCTTATGAAATTTGATATGTCGGATTGATTGCCAAAAATAAAACCCATAGAAAATCCCAACTTCCTAACTTAACAACCACCAAAGTTATGGAAGTTCCGATCAATCAGTTATATGGCGGCTATAGGATATAGTCGGCCGATCCTTATGAAATTTGGTAGGTCGGATTACTTGGCCAAATATAAAACCCATAGAAAATCCCAACTTCCTAACTTTACAAACACCGAAGGCATTTCCGATCAATCAGTTATATGGCAGCTATATGATATAGTCGTCCTTATGAAATTTGGTAGGTCAGACTGATTGGCCAAAAATAAAGCCCATCAAAATCCCAACTTCCTAACTTTAAAAACATCAAAGTTATGGCATTTATTTGAATTTTAACTGCTTGTCAACAAATCCAGCTAAATATGATGAACTCTCGAAATTTTGGTCACACTGGAAAGATTAAAGTTTTTACGCTAGCATACACATTTGTCGATCTGAGTACTAGGCTTTAGGAAGTTGGGATTTTTTATGAGTTTGAATAATCATCATATGAATAATTTTCGAGAATATAATTTACAGAGTATTCTGCAAGGGTATATAAACTTCGGCTCCGCCCGAAGTTAGCTTTCCTTTCTTGTTTTTAAATCATTTCGGTTTCGTACCATGGCAAACCCTAAATTCTTATTTTATAGGAAAGGTACTGATAGACTAAAAACAATAAGAAAAATGGACATGATAACATAAAATGGCAAACAAAATTTGAATATTGCACCCCACAGGCTCAACAGTCAAGTGACAACTACACCCATTTCAGCAATAAAATGAATATCTCGCAATAATTCTCCCATTACAAGTACTGTAAGGCTGCTTTCTCGGCCGGGGTACAGATCTCAGTCGGATCCAAGAGTCTTTTACAAAAAATTTGTAAATCACCGAAACAACGGACTAGAGAGTTCCGTTCTACAGGTGAACGGATGATTTTGATGGGGAGTCTGCACCGAAGGTTTTTATTTGTGTCGACGGAAACGTGGACG
The DNA here is from genome assembly GCF_018152115.1 of Drosophila rhopaloa. Classification (NCBI taxonomy): domain Eukaryota; kingdom Metazoa; phylum Arthropoda; class Insecta; order Diptera; family Drosophilidae; genus Drosophila; species Drosophila rhopaloa. Next base: position 12,303,330 of record NW_025335034.1, on the reverse strand, counting down.
CGTGGAATCCTTGTCTTGTGTTTCGCGTCAAGGGCGAAAAATACACTGGGCTGGAACTTCGGGCGAGGCCGAGCCGGGAAGATACTGGGCGGGCTTTGAAGTCCTGGATCTCGCGTCAAGGGCGGAAAATTAACCGGGCAGGACCATCGGGCGAGGCCGAGCCGGGAGGATACTTTGGGAGGGGCCGGATAGTAAGGGGACAGAGGGATTCGACTCGATTGACCGGCCGGGACGGGTGTCCACGCGCCAGTCTCCAAACTACTACAGAGACCATACACTAGGTAAGCTAATCCCAAAACAACGTAGGAAAACTAAGGCGACGGATCCGGCGGGACAGGTGTCCACGCGCAAATCCCAAAACTACGTAAGGGAGTGGGGAAACCACCGGAGAACGGATCCGACGGGACGGGTGTCCACGCACAAATCCCAAACTACGTAAGGGAGTGGGGAAACTACCGAAGAACGGATCCGACGGGACGGGTGTCCACGCGCAAATCCCTACTACATAAGGGGGGGTTGAGGGAACTACTGGACCGAACATGAAGGGGTACACATTCAGGTCCGATGGTACTGCTAGGAGCAGAACTACGGCTACTGTGGCGAACGGGAAGTATGTCCACGTTCGGGCCCAAGGTAGCTGTGGGAATGAGGTTAGGTTAGGTTAAGTTTTCTCTCTAACTACGAAATGAAAACACAAGATCGGGAGATGTGATTATACGACCGTATCACTTTATTGAGATTGTTCACACCCGAGTCCGCAACACCGTTCTGACCGTATGAGAACCTATTCGTACTAACCTTTTTAATATAACACGCGATCAACAACGTAGCACTTGGGCAAATTAAACCGGCGGAACATTCATGATGAGAAAGCCGTGAGCGGTGGCGTTAGGCGTCACGTTTGGCCTGTCTTCTGAAAAAGCTTGCGTACCACACGTGGGGTCTCGAAGTTTCGCTAAGCCGTGTGCCGATCACACGTCTTCCTGGTTCCACGATCCCGAGAGAAGTCACGCTCCACGATTGTTGTGTGATCGCCTACCCTTTTCCCCCTTTTTCCCGCATTCGGGATTTCTAGTATTTTTCCCACTACTGATATCTTAGCTCCTTGCTTTTCTAGTATTAAAAGTGTCTTGGCTAAATATCGGATGGCGTTGCCACCCCGAGACTTGAACTTAGATATAACTTTGTGGCGTACACTTCTCCTAGGCGGGTTCGTCACAGTACAAGACCAGTACTTTTTGATATCCCAATTAGGAAACATCTGATAATTCAGGTTTTCATTTAAATAATAGCATACAGAAATTATGGAATTTCGGAAAAGCTTTAATGGCATGCAATGGGGAATACGAAGACATGTGGAATTACCGGCAACGACACAGAACCTAAGCTCCAATGACCAAAGCCGTTAATACTAAAAACTATAACCCATTTAAGGGGTTATCCGGGTCTTGAAGCACGAAAATGTTTATGGTTTGACCAACATTGTGTAAAAATTTGAACCAACATTTTTTTAAATTGAGCCGTTGAGGCAGGCTTTAACTTGACCTCATAAAAAATTGTGTCCTTGCGTTAGGCAAAATATCTCCGTCAATTTGTATCTGAAATCAAAAAACCAAAATTATTCTGATAGTGTATGTGTCTCGCTTGTCCTCTACGAGCCATTTTTTTGTAAATTAAAAATTGAATTTTTTGTAGCGCTTTTCATAAAAAGTGTCATTTTTTACGTAAATTTTGGCCATATTTTGGCTTATAAAATAAGTTGTAATTAAAAATTTAAAAAATCCCTCCATTAAGGACAAGAGAATTATGTCTAAAAGAAGTGTGCAAAAGCAGAAGTTGATCGGTGCAATAGTTTTTGAGAAATCGTGACTACCGGCTTCAAAAAAGTGGTTTTGAGAAAAACGCGTTTAAAGTGCCGCATCTGTCCGACGCCAGAGCCCGAATGGCCCGTTGTGACGTTCGACGCGCTGGGCTTTAAATTTCTCCCATTCCTACAGTTTTGCTTCGATCGACTTGAAATTTTCAGACAACATTCCTGAAACTTTGTACTATTATATAAAAAAGTTTGAAAAAAATGAATTTTTTGAAGTGTCAAGACCCGGATAACCCATTAATAATCAGCAAAGGAATATCCGATATAATAATACAATCGTTGCTTCTTCTTTTTATCTACCAATAACCAAAACACAATTCGAAACCAAAATACCCAAGAAAGTAAATCTACTCCGAGCTCAAGGGTTAAGACCTTCAAGGAAAATTTTTGAAGTGCTTAATAATATTAGGTTGTCAAATAACTCCCTTCCGCTTTTTTGCTCTTTATTCAATGCTTTCTAAAAATTGATACCGTGAACGGATATAGCTAATTGGCGCTATGTCCGGACTATATGGTGGATGCGATAAAATCTCCCATCCGAGCTTCCGTAGATTCTGACGAGTCATCAAAGAAGTGTCCTGGTGAAACACTACACCCTTCCTGTTGGCCAATTCTGGACGCTTCTGGTCGATCGCCAGCTTCAAGCGGTCCAGTTGTTCGCAGTAGATGGTAGAATTTAGCGTCTGGCCATATGGGAGCAGCTCATAGTGTGTGATTCCCTTCCAATCCCACCAAACACAGAGCAAAACACGATGCATCGAAAACTGCTCTCAACTTGGTTGAAGTACTTTATGGCCGTAGAGCGCACTGGTGCGGAATGAAATAGTGCGGAGTATTTTGATGTCATTGGTGGAAGATATGTGGCCCATGGGAACATATTCCTCCATGAATTTAAGCAACATCTTCCTCAACGAAGGGTCCTTTGACAATTTCCTTTCTAGCGACAAAAATCTAAGTATGATGAGTCAAGACAAAATCTACCAGACGAAAACCTTTGAGTATTTTTCTTAAGGTGTTGTTCACAAAGTTTCTGCTCAGGAGTATGGATTTACCCTCGGCCAGTAAGAACTCAACAGAAAAAAATTTCTGCAGGGGTGTGTCAATTGAGTCCAACACTTCCTCTTGGCAGCTGAGATGTACCATTTTGTCAGCCTTTATTTTATTTTCAAAGGAACATCTCCTAGACACTATCCAGCCGAGAATGGTTTTTTGTAAGATGGAAAGCTCAGACCCCTGCTTTATCTGGCCAACAGATAAAAGTTCAAAGAACGTATCTGCACCGACAAGCATATCTATTTTTTGGAGCTTGAAGAAGTATAAATCTGCCTACTAAATATTTTCAGGAACCACTTGATTCGTATGATAACCAGAAATATTTTTTTCAGGATCCAAAAATTGGACGACAACTGGCGATTACCTACTCGCGACTTTACAACCGTGTATTTTTTTGTAGCTTGGGCATTAATCCCACCAGTTAACAGTGGTTGGGCTTGTATGGAGCCGCGGCCATAAATATTTCTCGTTGAATATATAGTAAAACAATTGGCTACATCGGAAGACTGTATCCTCATGCTCTTATTTTAAAAGGGTCTGAACGCAACAGAAGTGTATTAATTGCAGCCGACACTTCGTTCTTGTTCGACTCCGCAGCTTCTTCTGAGAGCTCTCCATTGTATGCACTGTTGCAGGAAGGTAGGACCATGGATATATTTTTATCAACTGCCTAGAAGTCTCCAAAGCATAGCTCTCGAATTTTGTATCATTAATGGAATACCCTGATGCTAAGGTTTGCAATATCGTTGCGCATCGGGTTATTACTTCTTCATCAATGCCTGTAATATCAGATGCCAAACTCGGGTTACCAAAAAATGTTTTTTTGCTAAACTTCGCTTGGACTCGTTCTTTTCTTTCTTTTGTTTTGCTGATCTTGCTTGCCACATTTTTGTGTCCAACTTATATGAAATGTCCAAAAAGTTATCACAAAATTCTATGTAAGAATGAAGATGTGATAAGCCAAATTCAAAATACCTTTTACCAACCTTTTTTTAAGACATTTTTCTAAATCATTCATTTTGATGGGGTTTGCACCGCATATAAAGCATTCAATAGACGACGTATTGCTTAACGCGTTGCACACTTTACCATCTACCACAGTAAGTTGCAGGCTATGATTTATTTATAATTTTTTTTATCGGGAATTTGAAATTCGGTTGGCATCATTTTATTTTTCAAGTATAATTCTTGTTCAACGGCTAGTGTGGATGTCTCCCTTTTAAATTTAAGTCTGACTGGCCTACAGTAGCATGTAGATGATGGTCAGTAATTAGCTTAAGTGGGACGTGCGATGTTACAAATATACATCTATCATCGTCATTACAGTTTGAAAACTTTTGCTTGTGTTCACTGTGCCCAGTACTGCCATCAAAACCCCGTTTCCAAATTTTCAATTAAAGTTTTTTGAGCTGTAAAATACTTCTGCATGCGTTTCACCTACTGTTCTGTCATTTGGATATCTTGAAGTCTTAAATTTGAGAATTTTCTCATAGCTTGGCAATATAATGCATGAAGTTTCACTATCTATTAATTCACAAATAAGCAAGTATTGGTGTTTCGTAATTCCAGTCTCCATTAAAAGAGATAAAACCATTTCAATATTTGTTTCGGGTGACTTTAGGATCGGTGGAAAATTGGATGAGCAAGTTACCGCCTCAGCACTTTCCCTTCACTCAGTTAGAAGACCCGGCCGAATACTTTGTTGGCAATTTGGAATGCCAAATAAACATAAACAACTGGGCCACACCGAGTCCGAATCGCAACATTGCATCAGGTCCGGTTTCCCTTCCATTCCTCTAGATGAGCAGTTAAGCATAAGCATTGTATAAGTACTTGAGAATAAGAAAGAATATAAAATAAAGATTCATTACACAAACCAACCAAATTCTCAATTAACCACCACCACGAACCAAATACGTTAACTGGCGCAGTCGGTAGCCTTCGCCTACGAACAGATTCTCTAAGGACAAGGAATGATCTCGAGAAAGCGAAGGAAGACAAGGATGTATAGGATTACCCTAAGCATAATTATGTAAGAGAGTGAGTAGAGTGAAGTGTGTGACATGGAGTGTAAAAATATAATCATAAAATAATGCAAGTAAACAGCAAATAATTAACCAACAATTAAATGATATTATTAATAAATGAATAGCTCTAGCAAAGAGTTGTTATAAATCAGTCAAGGAAAGAGAAAAACAGTACGGTCAAACCGCAGTCTTAGCAAAAGAGAAAATATGAAAAAGTTAAACAAGAACATGGTGCACAGTGGTCGAAGCTGAATAATCAGCAGTGTTAATAATCGGAGATAGGCAGAAATGGGTTAATGAATTACAAGAAGTCAATATTGAGACTTTAATTCTGGCTAAAAAGAATGGTTCTGCATGTGAAATAAGTGAAAAAAATTCGATTAGAACAAATGACCATTGTCGAACGTCGGTGAACGGTCATAAGTTCCAAGGGTTCGAGTTTGCGTCGAGCAGATTGATCAAGCAAGAGGTTGCCGCCAGGGCGGCAAACGTTTGCGGCTGGCAATGGTTCGATGCAAACCGAGCGGTTCGGTTGAGCGAAAGTTCTTTGGTCGACGTCGGTGGACGATCGTGAGTACCGAGGGCTTAAGGTTGCACCGAGCGGGTCGATCAAGCAACCGGTTGGCGCCGAGGCTGTCAATGGTTCGATGCACACCGAGCGGTTCGGTAGAACGAGATATCGTCGGGCGTGGATAGTTCGACGTCGGGGCCAGCAGCGGCAGATGGCAAGCTGTTACATTGGTTCAAGTTATGGCAGAATGGAAAGAAATTGGTTCGATCGATTTAAAGGCAGAAGAACGTTATACAGTAGGCTAGAAATTCGAGGGCCAAGAGCCGGATAATAAATTAATAAAATGCTGTTTCATACACACGTAATACTCAGGGCAACGCTTAGCGTAGGCATGGTCGGAAATAAATTGAAATGAATAATAAAAAATTTTGTCATATGTCCAGTCACATGTATTAGGCGACGAACGTTAAGGCACAGGGCTACGATTAGCATGGACTTGACTGAAGAACTGGAACATAAATAATAAATATATTTTTATAAACCGTTCACAAGTTTTAGGCGACGAACTGTAATACACAGGGCGACGCTCAGCATCGGTACGGTGGCAACAATTTGAAAAACAAGGATAATAAATATTGTTAATGGCCACTTGCACATATTAGACGGCGCACTGTAATGCACAGGGCAACGCTTAGCGTTAGATGGTCGGAAGCAATTTGGGAAATAAAGGGAATAACACCTTTGGAGCAATGACTAGCTTCAGCAAGCTAGGTAATAAAAATAGAAGAAGAAGACAAGGCAACATAAATTGAATGAAGAGATTAGGTGCGAGTTTGAAAACAAATATATGAATAAAATAAATAACAATAAATAAATTAAAATAATTATTACAATCCATTCTTGCTATTTTTTGTTTAAAGTACAAAAGAAAAAAAAAAGAAAAATTACTTATTCAAATTAACTACAGAACTCCATTTCAACACAGAAGCTCGAAGTCCGCCACTCAATAACCACTCAACAGAAGATAACTACAATTAATCAATTTTAAACACATATTAAACTAAGTCACACTGCTAGACACATATACACATATACACTTAAGTAAGCCTAATAAAAGGCGAAGAGAAGTCAAATGTAGGAGTGATAACAGTCAGAGCGGTCAGAAGTAAGATTGTAAAAAATCACAACTTCCTAACTTTAAAATCACCAAAGTTATAGCATTTCCAATCGTTCAGTTATATGTCAGCTATAAGATATAGGCGGCCGATCCTTATGAAATTTGATAGGTCCGATCGATTGACCAAAAATTAAACCCATAGATAATCCCAACTTCCTAACTTTACAAACACCAAAGTTATGGCATTTCCGATCAATCAGTTATAAGGCGGCTATAGGATATAGTCGTCCTTATGAAATTTGGTAGGTCAGACTGATTGGCCAAAAATAAAGCCCATAAAAATCCCAACTTCCTAACTTTAAAAACATCAAAGTTATGGCATTTCCGATCGTTCAGTTATATGGCAGCTATATGATATAGTGACCCGATCCGACTCGTTCCGACTTATATACTACCTGCAATAGAAAGACAACTTTTGGGAAAGTTTCAAGCAGATAGCTTTAAAACTGAGGGACTAGTTTGCGTAGAAACGGAAGGACGGACGGACAGACGGACATAATTATGGAACTGACTCACATAAAGGAGAAGAAATTCGAGTTGGACGCCCTGTCACCAAGGTCATGACCTTGAAGAAAGCTCTTGTGAGTCTGGCCAAGTCCAGTGAACAAGGCAGTCTGTGGAAAGGAGAGAAGTCCAAGTGGTATAAAGAGATGGCTTTCAATGCCTTTGTGTCAGCCTTAAAGGGATCGATAGGTGTAACTATCAGGAACAAGGCTTATGAAATAGCTTTCAGGGAGAAGAAATTGTGTACCCTAGAAGAACCAGAACTAGAGGAAAAAGGTCAGGGACTGATCTGAGGAAAGTCCAAGACAACGCAAACAGGCACCTGGTCGCAGTATCGGTGGGGAGGAAATAGGATCCAGGATTTGGATTTCCTTATCCAATAATAGGCAACCCATTCAGGGCGGACAGTTTCAATCAGGGAGAAACATCCGGTTATTCAAGACCGTATCGCGGTTATCAAAATAATAATTTTAAATGGAATTATGGACATCAGAACCGAGACAGGCAATGGAATAATAACTACAGCTACAATAATAATACCAGAGAGAGATATCAGTTAGAAATCCAGGCACCAAGAGAGGCAGAAGGCAGTGGTCAATCAAGAATGTCCAGAAACTCAAATAGTTCGGGACAATCTTATGGTTCAAATTCAAGACGGTTCTATAACTCGACCAATAATTCTGATAGGGGTGGAAATCGACCGTCAACTAGTGGTCAGCTCCATAACATTGAGGAGGAAGATACAAATTTTCTACCACAAGCCTCAAGCATCCCACAGGATATTAAGCGACTAGGAAAGGTCACTCTACCCTGCCTTATTTGATGATCGAAATTACACCTGGAAACATAAAAATAAAATAATTGATACAGGATCCACCTTTTCTTTTATTAGGCCCGAGTTGGTCCAAGCACAAGTTCTGAGGTAATTAGAAAACCCAATACAGATTAAGACTTATTATACAATCCCACGAAGTTCTAAAATAAACATTTTTACCGGTGTTCAAGGAACTGGGAGGAGTAGGGAAGATAAGAATGTTACTTTTCAAATTTCATCAGTTCTTTGAAGGGCTGTTTGGAATAGACTTGTTGCAGCAACTAGGGTCCGTTATCGACATAGAGAACGGTTGGTTCCACACAGCAAGTGCAAATGTACGGGTTCATTTTGCAACATACAGACCAACTTAAATATATAAAATAGAGGCAGAAACAAGCAGATATACCTATTCCAGTACAAGTACAGGATGGAGACTTTTTGTTAAATAAAACGACAATAAAGAAAAACATGGTCATTTCAGAGGGTATTTAAGGGACAGTGGCTGGACAAAGCCTAGTAGAAGTAACAAATGTGGGATTTGAATCAGGCGGGCTTAATGCACGGCACACTCGAAGCGGGTTAAGTTATATGGCAACTCTTAATCAGTTCACCATCTGAACTTCTCGATAAAAGTACTCGATTCTTCTAAGGCTGTCGATACCTGAACGAATGAGCGAAGAGTCGTCGAATAGCGTTCGTGAAGAGAACAGACAATTTAAGTAAAAACCCAGAAAGAACTTTGTAAACTAATCTAAGCACCTCTAATGTTTAAATTTAATCCCAATAAAACACTGTGAATATTATAATTCCTACAATTTGGGGGCTCGTCCGGGATTTGACCCAAACATTAGAGTGCAGAAGTGCGTTTTACAAACAATGATTGTCTAATTTCAAGTCTGGTGAAATTGCAATTTGAGACAACTGCGCAGTTAATTTGGCAGTGTGTGCAAAAAAAAAAAAAAAAGACGACTACGAAAACCAGCTTTTGGCAGATGTGTGTGTGAAAAGGCGCACGAAAAACGCTTGGAGCAAATAGCGAATGCAGTCCAGGAGGTAGTGCATCATAGTTCCCCAGAGCGTCGGTCTGAGATCCGGCCAGTCACGGTGAACTGGTAACTTGCAGAGGCTGATCTGTGGAAGGCGTTGGGAGCAGCGATAGACAGAGGCGAGCGGAGCAAGTCAGGAGCGTGAAGCGGGCTTTGGAGCAAAGACGGGTTGACGGAATCTGGAGGGCAGGATTTTCAGGCAGAGCAGCAGAGTCTGGAGTAGCAGATCTTGGAGGAAGGCAACGACGTCAGCGGACAAGCAAGGGCAGGATTTTTTTCAAGTTGAATAGTCCAGAAGAAAATCCAATTGGCAGGCAAGCAGTTTCGAGAAGCAGTGCATCAAAAGGGGTGCTAATCAGAAAACTGACCCAATGAAATTGAAAGTCGCTCACAAGTAGACTGTATGTATAAAACCAAAATTTGTCATTTCTGAAGCTATTCATTATTCATTGTTATTGTTAACTAATATCTTTGTAAGCAAATTTCATCTCAAAATGCAACTCGAGGAGATAATGTTAATGCGATGCGAGGATTTGCGCGCAAAGCTACTACAACTAAATTTACCCACAGCCGGTAGAAAGCGCGATTTACAGGACAGACTCCTGGCTCACTTCGGTATTCAGGACGACGATGATAACAACGACTCGGATGAAGTTGAATCTGTAGCTACCGCTCTCGATTGTCCAGTGCAGGCAGTGCCTATAAGCCGTTCTTTGTTTACACTTAAAGATGTAGAAGGCAGTGTTTCTAATTTAGCAGGTACAGGTAGTCCAGATATAGATCAGTGGATTCAGGAGTTGGAGGAATGTGCTTTGACTGTGCAGTGGAGCCAGCTTCAACTTTTCATTTATTCTAAGCAGTTGCTCAGTGGGGCTGCAAAATCGTTCATTCGCAGCCAGGTTAACATTCGCAACTGGGATTCTCTAAAGGCAGCATTGCGTGGCGAATTTGCTGTTAAAATTTCATCTGCTGAGGTCCATCGCAAGCTAGGTCAACGTGCGCAGAGAAAAGGAGAGACGCTTCAGGAATATTTGTATGCTTTGATGGAAATAGCCAAGCCAGTTAAACTAGACGAAGAAAGTTTGATTGAGTATTTTGTAAAGGGAGTTCCAGATGCCAAGGCTAACAAAATAATGTTGTATCAGGCGAAAACCATAAGGGATTTGAAGGAGCAGATCGAAGTGTACAAGAAAGTCCGAGGTTCATACAAGATGCCTTACAGGAATGAAGCGCGTGTAGTTGAGGCAGATGGATTCAAAAGCTTCGATTCGAAACCAGAGTTTGTACGTAAATGCTTTAAGTGCAGGGATCCGTCCCATTTAAAGAAAGATTGCAAGAAGAAGGATAACACTAATTGTTATCGGTGCGGACAGCCAGGTCATCGTGCTGCGCAGTGCAAAATCGAGGTTGAGGTGAAACAGGAGAGAAATGCTAACGCCGTTCACGTGGAGAACGCAGCTACTAAGCCAAAAAGCGAGTTTACGGCCTCTGGCCTCGAACTAAAAATTATCAAGTCTTCCAACGCTCAATTCAAAGGACTCGTAGACACAGGCGCTGATCTATGCCTTATGCGCAGGAACATTTTCCTCAAACTAGGCAACGAACCTCTCACCGGAAAAGAAAAGTGTTTGACGGGAATAGGCGAGAGTCAAGTTCTAACTTTTGGAAGCATTGTCATACCTGTTGAAGTGGACAACATGCACATGAAGGTGGAATTTCACGTAGTTCCAGATGAAGACATGGGCTTTGACGCAATTTTGGGCAGAACTATCCTGGATATTGTGGACATGAAAGTTACAAAAGAAGGCACTGATTTTATTCGTCGAAAGAATTCACAAGATCGTCGTACCAATGCTAGCAAAGTTGAGCTATGAAAAACCATTAGCTTGGTATAAATACGTGGGACGAGTTCAGCAAATTATTAATAGCACCGAGCCAAGAACCACCAAGATTACGCCATTCAAGCTTTTAACTGGAGTTGATATGCGGTTATCCGGCTGCAATGAACTAAAGGACTTGATGCAGGAGTTCGCGATAAAATCTCTAAATGAAGAAAGAGAGAAGTTTCGCCAAACAGCCAGAGAGAACATCAAAAAGGTACAAGAAGAAAATAAGAAAGCATTTGATTTGAAGCGGAAACAAGAAAGAGTCTATCATCTTAATGATTTGGTAGCAATTAAGAGAACTCAGTATGGTGTCGGATTAAAGCTTAAGGGGAAGTTTTTAGGGCCGTACAAGATTGTAGCAGTCAAAGATCATGGGCGGTACGAAGTAGAACGTGTAGGCGATACAGAGGGTCCATTTAAAACATCTACGGTTTCCGAGTACATGAAACCTTGGTCAGGTCCATTCGAGGCGAATGAACAGTCAGGAGGGCCGAATGTGGGATTTGAATCAGGCGGGCTTAATGCACGGCACACTCGAAGCGGGTTAAGTTATATGGCAACTCTTAATCAGTTCACCATCTGAACTTCTCGATAAAAGTACTCGATTCTTCTAAGGCTGTCGATACCTGAACGAATGAGCGAAGAGTCGTCGAATAGCGTTCGTGAAGAGAACAGACAATTTAAGTAAAAAACCCAGAAAGAACTTTGTAAACTAATCTAAGCACCTCTAATGTTTAAATTTAATCCCAATAAAACACTGTGAATATTATAATTCCTACACAAATTACGCAGAAATTGACCAAGAATTATGTTTAGAGGAGTCACTGAAGGTTGTCGAATTCAAGACCGAACAACACTTCGAGCACAACAACATAGAGGAAGTAAGAAACGAAAGTAAGACCATACCGTTTGACAAGATCACAACGAAACACCTGAATAGTGAAGAGCTTAGGGAGTTAAAGAAAATTTGCAGAAAAGGGTATTTCACAAAGAAGGAGTTAACTTGTCCTTTACAAATGCATTCAAACACCAAATAAGAACTAATGATGATGAGCCGGTGTATGCCAGGCCGTACAGGTATGCGCTTAAAGAAAGACAAGACGTAAGAAGACAGTTAGAGCAATTACTGGATACAAAAATTATCAGACACACAGCCATTCTCCATAATGTGCACCGGTTTGGTTGGTGCCCAAAAAGAAAGATGCTTCTGGAGAGAGGAGTGGAGAATTGTAATGGATAATAGGAAGCTAAATGATAAGGTGATTAAAGACAGACCCGCTACCAATAATAAGTGATGTATTGGATAGCTTGGAAAGGGCAAAATACTTCTTAACCATAGACTTGTCGAGTGAATACCACCAAATCGAGGTAAAAGAAGACTATAGAAAAGAAGATGCTGGTCATTATTTGGGCAATAAAGCAATTTCAGAATAGTCACTGAATAGTAAATGTAGTGGCAGTCGCACTAAGCAGAATTCATCGGAGAGATCCATTCCGCGGGGGATGACCTAATACTTGGATTCCCGATCTCAGAAAAGTCATTGAATGAATACAACATTCAAGTAGCTATAGAAGAGGGAAGAATATCAAGAATAGTCAAGCAAATTCCATTTAGGAATAAGATAAGGATAACCTGGACAGAAAACAACCTTGATGATGAAACAATTCCCCGAAGGCTGAAACAAATTTTAAAACCTAAAAGAACGATAGCATTGTTAATACCAGAAGACTTGGTGATAACCATCCAAGAGGTATACTGCAAATACTTTGCTTACAGTAAGTTGTATAAAGCGATAAAATGTACAATTTTATAGCCAGATATAAGGAAGAAAACTCATCAAAAGCAAATAATTAAAGAATACCATGAAAGAAGCAATCATAGAGGAATATATGAAAAACTAGGACACCTACGAGGGCAGTCCGATAAGTACTTAGCCTCACCGTCCGATGGCGACACTATCGTGTAGTAAATTCTCGCAGACGGCTACTGTCGAAATTTCAGCCGAATCGGACTCGAAGTTTTGTTTTGACTGCGTGTGGAATCGGACTTGTCCGCAGATTTTAGAAAAATGGAGAAAGAGCAATATCGGTCTGTGATTCGATTCTTGTTTTTGGAAGGGAAATCCCGCAGCGGAATCAAAGAGCGCTTGGATGCCGTGTACGGTGACCCTTCTCCTTCGAAGGCGACCGTCAAAAATTGGATTAACGAGTTTCAACGTGGTCGCACGTCGGTTTTTGATGAGCCACGCCCAGGTGCCCCGAAAACGGCTACCACGGAGGATAAAGTGACAAAAATCCACGATCTCGTATTGCCAGACCGCCGATTGAAGATACGCGAGATAGCTGAAAATTTGGGCATGAGAAAGCTGTCGGCGCGATGAGTGCCGCGTTTGCTAACTCCGGACAACAAACGCAACCGTGAGACCACTTCAAAGCAGTGTTTGACGCTATTTAAGCGCAATCCGAAGAGGTTTCTGCGTCGTTTCGTGACCGTCCACGAAATATGGATCCATTGGTACACACCAGAGACCAAGGAACAGTCGAAACAGTGGACTTCACCCGGCGAACCTGCTCCGAAGAAGGCGAAGACTGTCCCATCGGCCGGAAAGGTGATGGCCACCGTTTTTTGCGAATCACAAGGTGTGATCTACATCGCCAACCTGGGGAAGGGCAAAACGGTCACAGGGCTGTACTAGGCCGAATTATGGGGCCGATTCGCCGCCGAATTGCAGAAAATTCGGCCCCATTTGGCGAAGAAAAAAGTGCTCTTCCTCTTCATGACAACGCACTGGCTCACACTTCCGCCCTCGCCAAGGCCAAATTGTTCGAATTGGGCTACGAACTGCTACCCCATCCACCATATTCTCCAGATTTGGCCCGTGTGACTTCATTTTATTTCCAAACTTGAAAAAGTCACTCGCTGGACAGAAATTTGCGTCGAATGAGGAGGTCGTCGCCGCCACAGAGGCCTATTGTGCAGACCTCGAGAAAACGGTCAAGTGTATCCAGTAGGGTTGTCAAAAATTTGAAGAAAATCGAATCGATGATATTTTTTTTTATAAAAAAAAAATTATAATATTTAAAATATATCATAAAAATGTCGATATATTTATATTTTTTGTGTTAAATGAAAAAATTGACCGCCCACAATAAAAAGACAATAAGTTTCTGTTTAAAAACAATAGTATTTTATTATACATATTTTATGACCAGTATGGAGGGCTTAGGGATTTTAATAACACCCTTAGCGTTATATGTGGGCACAACACATTTGATGGCGGACGCCGTTTTTTATATGCGTATAGTTTATTTTACACTCAAATTTTTTATTTCGCGCCTGAATTCTTTCAGTCGATGTCGCTTTGGAATTCAGACAAAAATATCAAAAAATATCAAACAAAAATATCGGAATTCCGATATTTGGGCAAATAAAAAATCACGATATAAATATATCATTTTTAGGAAAAAATATCGATATTTTGATATATTATCAACAACCCTAGTATCGAGCTAAAAGGAGATTATGTTGAGAAATAAATCGCCACTTTTCCAAAATTTTCGATTTTCTTTTAGAGGCTAAGTACTTATCGGATAGTTGCCAAATTCAGAAATATGATAAGAAACCACACAAGATCATGTATAGCATGACACAAACAACAGAAAGACCCATTGGAAAGACCCATGTATTTCGTAAACAAGAAAAATGTATTACGCCTGGGGACTAACGATTCCTGCAAAAGACAGTGTTAACATAGTCAAGGCGATAAAGAAGTTCATGATCTTGTTTGGGGTGCCTAAGAAGTTTATCAGTGATCAAGGAGGAATTCTCGTCCAATCTGTTTTAGGACATTTGTACGCAGTACGAATTAGAATTGCATACAACGGCTTTTCAGCGGTCGTCGAGTAACTCCACGGTCGAAAGAAGTCCTGGAAGAAGCGTTCATAACATAAAACAACGCTATTCACTCAGCCAAAAAATTAACACAGCAGGAACTTTTCAGAGGCAGAACGCAGAATTTCCTAAATAACGTATAATTTAATAATGAACACGATTATTTACGGAAAATCAACGCGTTTCGAGCGGAATTATATCCAAAAATAAAACAAAAGGGTTGAGCCGCAAAAGAACAGAAGGATAGAGGCAGCAAATGCTGATAGGTAAGACTTAGAGCCGGTACAAGTAGGAGGCACGATATTCAGAAAAGAGAACAGGAGAGACAAACTTAAAGAAGATAATGACCTAACAATAAAAACTACTAAACCACAAAAAATCCATAAAGAAAAAATCATAAGATTGACTAAACCCAATGAAGAAAACTAATTACAGATTGTCAATGAACATGGCCGTGGGGAAAGAAGTCGAGATCAGAGTGTTAAGAGGAGACAAACCCCTGGCCCAAATCAAGCTGGGAACAACAAAAATAATACAATCATACAAGACATTTATTCATATAATTAGACTACGAGAGTACCAAGAAACTATTTAGAACAAACACTTACAGAGATAGTAGAAGATGCAGAGACGAAAGATCCGGTTAGGTCATTGCAGAGCAAATTACAGATGGTTAAGACTAATCTAGACAAAAATAAGTCACAGGAAAAGCAAAACGAGAGGGTTAAATAAGGGATCGGTACTTAAGTCGATTACGGGAAATATGGATGCAGATGACGCAGAAAGGTTAGATGCATAAATAAGGAAGATGCAGGAAGAGGAGAAAGGATTAAGAGAGAATATGATTACACAGGAAAAGGTAGGCAGTAAATTCACTATAATGTTTAAAAACTCACTAAAAGTATATAAACGGAGACTAGATTAGGGTAAACACATTCATTAACAATTAATTTCAAAAAGAAATTCACACATTGTATAGAATCATACCCCTACCGATGACTAGAACAGAATATGTAATTGCACCAAATTATATTGTATTAAATGGAAAATAAATATATTACTATAATAACAGATGTCACAAAACCAGAGGCATATATGTCGAGAGAATTAATAATAATAATAATTAATCTAAAACAAAATCAATGTAACTGAGAAAAACCTGTCATTGGAAATAAAGAGTTGAGAGAAAGAAGCGTGGTTAGCTGGGAACTCATTTTCGCCGAGTGTGGCGCAATTGCTATTGCAATGAATTATAATGACAAGTGACTACAGAATAACAAGAACACGATAGAGTTGTGCAGAGTAGTAGAGTGTTCAGGACTCATTCTTTCGCGAACCTTCGAACAGGCAACTCGAACAATTCCGACTCGCTGCTCATCTTTGTAAGAGAACCCAAGTGATCTCCGACATCAGAAGTGGGATCCCCATCGCCACAACAACATTCTGACGGCGTGTCGTTGGCAATTTTAGAGACACATACCAAAACTTCTTAGAGTGGCCGAAAACTAGGCTGAGCACTACTCATGGCGCTTAGCAAATCGCTGCTTGGAAACTCCCTCCAAATTTGCGTCGCTGGAATGTCATGGCTGGAATTCAAAGACGTGTTTTTACACCGCTATGAAGGCATTGAGCCACCGTCTACCGTATTGCTCAAAACTCTCAATGGACGGCCGAATGCAAACATAACGTTCCAAATCGATCCCAGGCTGCAAGGTTCAAAAAATCGAAAGCGCTCAAGAACTTTTTAATGAGAGAGCAAGGAGAGCGACAGAGCGGGAGCGAAACACCGATTAACTTTGATGTTAGGCACCACGAAATTAGAAGAGAGAGAGAGCGGGATTATTAACCAATTACCTCCGGTATAAGACACCTCAGAGAGATATTACCGTTGGAGCGCGTGCCGTTCCAACAGCGCCCAACGACGAATAGAAAGACTGAAAAGGGAGGCAATAGAAAACAATAACAACAAACCAGCACCGAATTAAATGATAGACACTTTATATTTTCTAAACACAAGTTAAACACGATGCACTCGCGAAGCGAACGGAAAGTTGTTAAAAAACACCTTAAGGTGTAGAAATGTTAAAAAGATTTAAGTAAACTCTGGTGGTTTCAATAAGAAAAAATTAAAATTCGTAGCGCAAAACAAAAACACGACCGTTCACTGTGAAGAGCTATGCTATGGTGAAGGCGTTTACGTTCAACAAAGTGAGCGACTACTCTGGATTGGGTCAAGGACCGGACAGGAAGAGGTTTAAGGCCATTATTGCGGCAAAATGGGACATAAAGCGTTTGAGTGCCGCAAGAAGAAGGGAGAAGAGAGAAACGACGCAAAACCAAATCATCATACTGGCAAACCCTTGGCTGGACGAGAAAGGTCAGGAGTTACTTGCTTCAAATGTGGCAATCCTAGTCACATTGCATCTGCATGTACGAAAAGAACGACTTTGGCGAGCAACTACAACAACGAGAAGATAGGCGACATGTGTGCAATGTTGGAGGCAACTGGTATTATAAAGCAAATGGGTAAGAGTTTTATTTAGTCTTTGGTCAAGGATAAGCTTTGCAACAAGCTGGCTGGAAAAAGGACAAATAATTCGGTAGTGCTAAGAGGAAAAGGTGATAATATTGTTAAAAGTAACTTACAAATATAGGAAGCTGTAAAAATTTCCGAATTTAATGTGGAAGTTCTTTTTTATGTAGTAATGGACACTTACCTTAAGGTAGGTTTTGTAATGATTGATGCTAAAAAATTCACAATGTATATGAATCAAATTGTCAATGTAGTGAATAATGAAACTTCTATAAGCATCTTAGAAAATCTGAATAAAGATAATTTTAAATTAGCTGATAATGATAAGTTAATATTAAGAACTATTTTAAATGAATTCTCAGATCGATTTATAACTGGCATGCGTATAACTATAGGAGAATTAGAAATGCATATAATTGATGAACATAAGACTGTACAAAGACGTCCGTATAGATTAAGTGTAGAAGAAAAACTGATAGTTAGGGACAAAATCCAAAAAATGATTGAATTAGCTCTCCATTTGCTAGTCCTATGCTTTTAGTTAAAAATAAAGATGGCAGTGCATAGTCTAGCATTGATTTTCGCGAGTTAAATTCGAATACGGTGTCTGATTAGTATCCATTGCCATTAATATCAGATCAGATAGGTAGATTACGTGGTAGTAAATACTTTAGCAGTTTGGACATGGCCAGCGGATTTTTTCAGATACCTAGTCACACTGATTCCATCGGGAAAACCGCTTTCCTGACTCCAGAAGGCCAATACGAATTCCTTGCTATGCCATTCGGTTTGAAGAACGCTTCGTCAGTATTTCAAAGAGCGATAGTACGAGCCATAGGTGATTTGGCATACTCGTATGCAATTGTTTATATTGATGATGTGTTATAAGTCGCAAACTCCAAAGAAGAAGCTTTGACAAGATTGAATGTTTTGCCTAAATCCTTATCAGATGCCGATTTTCGTTCAATATAAAGAAGTGTACATTCTTCAAGACAGGAATAGAGTATCTCGGCTTTTATATTAAAGATGGCGAAATCAAGCCCCATCCTCTATCCGCATTTAGTCAAGCAACTACTGCCACGCAGATAAGACAAGTTGTAGGTTTCGCTTCATATTTCAGACAATTTGTTCCGCGATTCTCTGAACAGATGAAACCATTGTATCAGCTAATTTCTAAGGTAAATGGATTTGTTTGGAAGGAGAATCACGAACAAATACGTAACAGGATTATTGATGTGTTGGCAAGTGACCCGGTGCTGACCATATTCAACCCTGAGCTCCCGATCGTATTGCATACAGACGCCAGCGCGAATGGCTACGGTGCAATGCTCCTTCACAGGATTGACGGCAAATTTAGGGTGATCGAATATTTAAGCAATCAAAATATCATTCATATGAGCTAGAGACTTTAGCCGTTTATAATGCTATAAAACATTTTCGACATTATCTGCAATTCTTTAAAAGCGAGTTGCACCAAGGCGGACCGATGGTGGGCGTTCTTGGAGGTATTCTATTTTAGCGAAGAGTATAGAAAGGGAACTCAAATGGCACACGTGGACTTCGTATCACGAAATCCTATCCCAGAAGCCTCAAAAACGATGAACAAAATAGTTGAGGTTCGCGTTGACTTGCCAGTAATTACGGATAATTGGCTAATCGCTGAACAACAGAGGGACTTAGGTACTGTTGATATCATGACACAATTAAATGGAAATGAGATGCAAGTTGACAGAGCTAAAACTTATGAAATTAGAGCCGCATTGTTGTATCGCAAAATTCAGAGAAGTGGCAAGACTCGTTGCTTACCAGTGATTCCGATGTGCACGAGGCTATAATACATCTTGGATGGCAGAAGACTCTTAACAAAGTCTGTGAATAATATTGGCTTAAAAGTACGTCAAAATACGTTAGAAAATTTGTGGAGAATTTTATAACCTGGAAGCTCTCAAAACCCTCAACAGGAAAGGTACAAATGGAACTGCACCCTATCCACAAGGTAGAAATTCTCTGGCATACCGCACATATTGATATTAGTGGAAAGCTGAGCAGCAAAAGTGACTTAAAGGAATATATCATAGTACAAATAGACGCATTTACCGGGTATGTTTTCCTATATCACACCCTGAACTTGGATTCTGAAAATTGTATCAACGCAGTTAAGACAGGTATATAACTTTTTGGAGTTCCTAGCCCTATCATTTCAGATCAAGGTAGGAGCTTTCCTAGTGGTCGATTCCGTGACTTCTGTTCATCAAATAAAATTCTGTTACATTTAATTGCAATAGGGACAGCAAAATGACAAGTGGAGCGCGTGATGAGCACGTTGAAAGGAATGTTGACAGCAGTTGAGACAAGCAAACTCTTTTGACAGGATGCATTGATGGACGTTCATTTAGTTATGAATTGTACTAGTAATAGGGTGACTAAGTTATTAATAGGAAAGCAGGCAAGACCTTTGGGCATTTTACCTACAACAGCTGAACCTAAGATAGATTGTGAGGAAGCTAGGGCAGAAGCTAAAGAGAATATGGATAAAAATGAAAAATATAATAAAAGTAAAGTTAATCGAAATATGGCAAAAACTGCGAAAATTGGGATTGGCGATCAGGTGTTGCTAAGAAGTGAGGAACGGCATCAAACGAAATTGGATCCCAAGTTTAAGGGACCGTTTGTTGTAATAGAACTGCTGCAAGGTTGAAATTATTGACTAGTAAAAGAACATCCGCATGAGAGCTTGCGAAAATTACCAGATACACGAGTTGCATCTGAGTTGGTCGAAGCTCTCTTCTTTGATGGCGTTGAAATAGACGTAGGAGATGAGTTGATATCTGTCACCTAAGAGGGGTGCACAGGACATCACACACAGAGGCCAGGTTTGATCTAAAGAGAGACTGTGGCACTAAAGGTGCATATCGTCGTAAGTGGCGGCAAGAGCCTATATTGTGTAGTGATAAATTGTAAGCCAAATGGTCGGGTTTGCGCAGAAGAGTACAATCAACTAATCAAAACGAGATATCCTGCCAAACTGTCAGTTGAAGACACAAGAAGTATATTGAGGGTTTAAACAAAAAAAGTCATGATTTTTGTTAATAAGTAACTTCGAGTTTGTTTCAGATTAGAAAAATGTGATGCCAATCCAATGGAAAGCCATGCACACGAGGACGTGTGATAGTCAGGATAGCCGTGTAGAGAAAATTAATAATAATAATAATTAATCTAAAATAAAATCAATGTAACTGAGAAAAACCTGTCGTTAGAAATAAAGAGTTGAGTGAAAGAAGTGTGACCTTCTGAGACGGTTTAAGGGTTTTAAGAGCGTGGCTAGGGTGGAACTCACCTTAGCCGAGTGTGGCGCAATTGTTGTTGCAAAAAATTAAAATGACAAGTGACTACAGAATGACAAGAGCACGATAGAGTTATGCAGAGTAGTATAGTGTTCAGGACTCATTCTTTCGTGAACCTTCGAACGGGCAACACGAACAATTGCGACTCGCTGCGCATCTTTGTAAGAGAACCCAAGTGATAATAAAATCATGACGGACAAAACAACACGCGAAGCGGCTAAGGAACCCCTTCTCCGACATATACATGTGTAAAAATTATAGAATTATAAGACAAAGTAATGAAATTTTTTTTAAAAACTGATAAGCGGATTGTGAGACCAAGGACACCGGGTTCAAATCGGATAGTTGCTGATAGTGGTGGTAGCCGTGGGCTGTTTTTCGAGAAGGACGACCACCTTCACACCGGCTACACCACTTGGGACTTTCGCGCCAACTATTGCTCCACCAGCCACTTTCACACCAACCATCGCCCCATTATGGTCGGTAGTTCAGTCTGAGGGGGGAGGAGTTACCGCCTCAACCCCTCCGGCAGCCTCTCAGTTAGAAGACCTGGCCGAATACCTTTTTGGCAATCTGGAGTGCCAAATAAACATAAAAAACTGGGCCACACCGAGTCCGAATCGCAACATTGCATCCGGCCCGGTTTCACTTTTATTCCCCTAGATCAACAGTTAAGCATAAGCATTGTATAAGTACTAACGAATAAGGAAGAATATTGAATAAAGATTCATTACACATTTTACCATCAAACTAACCAGAAGGCTTTCTCCTCAATCAACCACCACCACGAACCAAATACGTTAACTAGCGCAAAACAGAAGCTGCAGACTGATCATGTTTTACTAGCAGGGCTATCCGACGATGTTTTGTCCTTTTTAAGGGCTCGGCAATATCAATTTTGGGTCGTCCACACTCAGCATTTGAAACCCTTTGTTGAGGAGGCTCAATTTTAATTGTTTCAATAGTGTTCAGCCAATTAGATTGATATTGAACAATTGAACTCTTAATACGATTGTTTTTAGTCCAATAAGCAATTATTTTGTTTGCAAATGTAACTAATGCAATTCTTAAGTCTTATGCTTAATCTTTTCTTTTTAAATCTTTCTTCTACCAAACTAGTCTCTCTCCGAGTTTTCTCTGCATTCATGCCCTCTTCCCTGCACCAAAGATCAAGGATGTACATGCGTGAAAATTCTCAGTTACAAGAAGCGCCTATAGAAAATGATAACATAAAAATGAGCGAAAAAAATAATATGCACAATTGTCGACAAACACAAATGACGAACACAAAAGAAACATCACAAAAGCAAAAGAAGAGCAACAGATCAGGTCGCAACTTTGACCTGGAAAACAGTAAGACAGCTTGAGTTTATTTGTGAATACACACAAATCAGCATATATCAGCTTAATATTACTTAACGTTTTTACTACCTTCAAACATGGACAAACACACAGATAACACTCATAATGGGGCGATCTAAAAGTCTATTTAAATTACGATCACATAATACATAAAAGACTAAATAATCAAATATGCACAACAAATAATAAATCAATAAGATTAATTTCACAAGAAGAATTTATTAAAGTAAATACCTGAAACCTTAAAGTTCATTTTAAATAATCAAATTCGGAACTCTATTGCGAACCTTTAACCACTTTGAATGCAATTTAGTTTTGACGAAAAGCTAACGTAACGCCACTTCTCTGCAAAATTGAGCACGTGTTGACGCTTTGCATTCTATTTTTAGAAACTCTCGTTAGATTTCCAGTAAAATTCAGGTTTGCCATTAAGAAGCTTGGATATTTTTGAGACAATTTGATTAATTTTCACAAATTTTTAGTACTGGAGATTTTTTTGTATTTTGGCTTATGAGCACTGTGCAATTTTAAGTCTCCGAGCGAACTCATCGGTCACAAAGTTTATTTGTGATCCTAAGTCGAGCAACGCTCGAGCCAATACAAACACGCCACATTTTGTTCAAATTATATATTTTTAATTTTTTAGGATTATTTATGACCGTCACGATTTATTTCCAAAATTCAACTAAATACTAAGTACATAAATTCTTTTAACGAAAGCTAACCCTAAGCCCTGAAAGTGCTGACCCGGCGCCCCGTGTATGGTGTTCCGTCGCAGTGCATTGCCCGCTGATTGGCACCGTCGTTTTCCAATATCCGAAGGTGACGCTTGGTTATTTTCATACCGGCTCTGCGTGATCAGCTTGGCAACTTCTCTGTTGCCGGGTGACCGTGTTAACTGCTCCACCGCTTAGATGAAGGAGGAATCGGACTTCTTGAAATCGTCAATAATAACTTGAAGGTCATGCTAGATTAAAAATAGTATCTGCTTTACTATCTGCTTCGCCAAGAAAGCGATCGCGACCACTCCAAATATTATAGGCTGTTTTACTAGTCCCTCTTCCATTTCGCCAATGTATCGTAGGTTTTCCATGTTTAATTTTAGCAAGTAATAAAACTCAGTACTTGTTGATGGCCTGTAATGTTAATGTTGTGTGGGGCATTTCCCTGCAGAATGTTGTCGTAAGGTCATAACAATTCCCAGCGATTTTCTTGTTCCCGAACTAAATACATGTAGCGCATCGTTTTTCGTTCAGTGGAGAAGCTACGGTGTTGTCGTAGGTCATAATTGTCTTGTTTATAGTATTAGCAGAGTCAGTTTTCCGTCGTCATAGTACTGTTTACAAGTTTCCTTGGCGGAGCTTTGACATCTCCGGTTCTATTAAGTATACCGGTCGCGTGTCCGCGTATGTGAAATCTAGTCGGTTTATTAAGGCCCTAAAGTTCAGAGGTGTGTCGAACGACGAAAGAACCATATCGGCTGAACATTTTATTTTATTTCAAAGTATTCCTAAAGCTTGGTAGTGTTTGGAACTACCTTCGTATTTTTAGTACACTTTATATGCGGTGTGCGCCGCTTTCCTCCATTAGACGTATAAAATGGCTTTTAATTGATCGTTGGTCATTGCCATGTTTTGATTGTCTTGAAAATTTTCCGCAATTTTTAGCTTTCGGAATACTTTTAAAAAATCTTCTATATCACTATCACTATAACGTTTTAACACAAAGAGCAAAAAATTTTGTTTCTACTGTATTTAATTTCTTTGTAGAAACAATTTTGGAAATTTTTTTTTTCGAACAAGTGCCTTTTTTATAAATGAGTGTTCAGACGAACACTAATAAAAATAATGTATAATACTTTATGAGCTCTGTGCATGTCATGTGACAGTTGTAAATCGATCTAGAGCCATAAACTATGATTGTAATTTTAAACCCTACAAGGGAGCGGTGATATCACTTGTAATCTGTAAGTGCAGGCCACTTGTACCTAACAGAAAATAATCACTTGAGATGTTTCTCACACTGCACCAAGAGTTCCTGTGCGGAGGTCAAATGATAACCCTCCCGCTCAGGCAGCCGCGGCCTCTGCGTAGACCACAGAATAAGAACTTAATTTTAGTTTCCTAAGCAGGGACTTAGAAAATAAAATCAGTTTTAATCGAGAACTCAACTGAAAAGGTTGTTTTATTAAATTCGGTATTTCATCCCTTTCAATGAGACTCTTGAAATGTTTCGATAATCTGATATTTATTATTTTTATACCCTTGCAGAGTGTATTATAATTTTGTTCAGAAGTTTGTAACGCAGTGAAGGAGACGTTTCCGACCCCATAAAATATATATATTCTTTATCAAGATCAATAGGGGAGTCGATATAGCCATGTCCGCCTGTCCGTCTGCCCGTCTGTCCGTCTGTTTCAATACCGTTTGCGACCTCAGTTTAAAAGCTAGCGATCTGAAACTTTCACAGTCGTCCTAAAACATATGAGCGCAGATCAAGTTTGAAAACCCCGATCGGATGTCTATATCCTATAGCTCCCATAGGAACAATCGGATATAACTTGCAAGAATGGAAGATATTTCGCGCAGTGTAAAAGCTATTAACATAAATCTTTCTAAATCTTATTTTTTTATGCATACCTTGATCAGGGTAAAAGCGCTTGGCGATCGGACGTATATATCCTATAGCTCCCATAGGAACTATAGGGTAAAATCGGTTAAATTTTTTTAATTTTTAGGATATTTCGCGCAGTATATAAGCTATTAACATGAATTATTCAAAGTCTTGATTAGGGGTAAACGCGCGTGCCGATCGGAAGTCTATATCCTATAGCTCCCATAGGAACAATAGGGTGAAATCTTTCCAAATTTGATGATTTTCAGAATATTTCGCGCAGTGTGTAAGCTACTGACATACATTTTTCCAAGTCTTTTTTTTTACGCATATCTTGATTAGAGTAAAAGCGCTTGCCGATTGGACGTCTATTTCTTATAGCTTCCGTAGGAAAAATTGTTAAAGGCTGCGAAAGTATCCTTTTTTCTATTTGTATATGACATTTTTGCAGTATAAAAGCAATTGACATGAAACGATGCAAATCTAGTTTATTTATGTATACCTTATTCCTTTCGCTACTTTTTCAGCTTAGCAATTTCGGCAAAATCTGCATGGGTATTAAAACTCCGGCTTGCCGAAGTTAGCTTCCGTCCTCGTTTTATTTAATAATTCTTAATTCTTGCGCCGCAGTGCATTGCCCGCTGATTGCGCTGACCGAAGCCTGGGCTTGTGGCACCGTCGTTGTCAACGCAGTTTGGCAAAATCTCTGTTGCCGGGTGACAGTATTATGGTGTGAGGAATCTATTCACACATATTCGATTTACATTTTTTGACAGTGTGTCCCTTTCAAAAACCGTTAGGAAGGGAGCCTGCTTTAAAGGCTTCAAAAATCTAATAATTTTTTTTTTAATAAATAACTACCCAAACTATTTAAGAATGTGTCCCTAAAATTTCAGAAGCAAATTCAAAATATTTTTATAGTTACAGGAGAAATAGAGAGCAACCGGTACGATTTTTTATGTATGATTTTTTATTTACAAAAATTTTGACATGCGATTTCTCGGTTTTTCAGTTTTACGATTTCTCCTAACTGACGGGAAAAATAGGGAAAAAATTAGAGGTCCTATCGAAACGGGACAAAATTGATTGGATTCTCTCTAGTTGAACCTAAATAACCTTAAGAAAGTTGAGTTTTTTAATTTTCGAACACTTTAGATTTTTTCACTTTTTTTAAAATTATTTTTTGTTTATATAGTAACATACCTATACCCACATACATATCTACCACATAAACATATTTACATTACGCATTTGTCACACCCAAATTCATCGGCTCCCAAGAGTCGCCAATTAATATAAACATCCTATTGAGTTATAAACAAATGAAAGAACCCCAAATTGTCGGCTCCCACGACCGACCAATTAATGTAAACATCCTCTTGCGTTATTAACAAATGTCCCCAAACTCCAAAAAGCTTTTAACCCCCAATACTGTAAAATTGCAGACGCAGCTCAAACCTAGATCGCTCTCATGCTCAGTGCTCTCATTTTGGACACTCTCAAGTTATCAATCGAGTTCTTTCTCCCAATCGAAGGTTTGATAAGCGCCAGCTTAGTTTATAAGTTTGAGTTTTAAGTTGAATCTTGTAAGGAGCAGACCTATCTCTCCCAGTTCGCGTTTACACCATTTTTATAAATAAAAATTATATTTTTTTCAAAGTGTTAAATCCCGAATTTGTTATTGGCGCAGCCGGTAGGATATGACTTTTTATACGGTTATATCCTTAAACAACCCAAACATCGTTCGTCCCAGTGCAATTCTAAACCATCTATCGCCGTGTCGGTTTGTGTCGCTAATATACGAACGGAAACCTTTGCAACAAAATTTTTGCAACACGCTATCGAAGCTCAGGTTGCGAAGTTTTTTAACAAAAAAAAAATAAATCTTGACCCGTGTGACTGTCAAGCAACTAAAAAATAAAAAATTTGCAACAACCTGTTTTATTGTAAAAGTTAGTGCCTTTGTTCGTAACACAAGGGATACTAAAAAATAAAACACCTTAGTTCTCCCCCACCAGTGGTAAGAGACAAGGTATAACAATTTTAAATCAAATTCAAAATACAGAAGTTTTAAAATTGTGAAAAATGTACAAAACTAAATAAAAACCAAAAATGGCAGAACTAGTGATATTATTATCAGAAAACCATCTAAATCAAGCCCAGAACCAAATCAGGCAAGTGCCGCAATTCGGAGGCAACGCGCTCGAACTCAGCCCGTTCATCAGGAGGATAGATTTCATCCTGGAGCTTTACCCCACAACATGTATACGCCAGTCGAGCGTATTCTTCAGTGCGATTGAAATGCAGCTTCACAGAGATGCCCAGAGGATATCTCAACTATCAACAGCCAGATGCTGGAGGGTTTTAAGGAACGCCCTCATCAACGAATATAAAAACCCAGACGCCCTGCGAAGGACTACTAAGACGTCTGTATAACACCCCCTTTCCTGGGTGTATACGTAAGTTTGTTTAGGACATTGAGTCCAAATCTTTTGTAATATTAAATAAATTAGCCTTTGAAAATAACGCTTAAAATACAATTTTATACACAAATGCTCTTAATAATACAGTTAAAGATGTTATTATAAAAAAAATACCAGACAGACTTTTTATGACATTGGCTAGGTATGATATTACTAATGCTAATAAACTAAAATGTGTAGCACAACAAGAAGGTTGTTATGAAACATTTTATTCAGATCGAACAAAGAATTCACAAAGTCAAAACCAAGATAAGAGAAATTATCAATCTCAAAATACTAATAATAATAATAAACAAAAAAACTACAATTTCCAAGACCAATACAGACAGCAAAATAATTATTCCCCAAATCAATATAAACTGCAGGCTAGTACATCTCAAGCCCAACGTAAGCCTAATTATAACAAAAATAACAGCGAAACTTTTTATTAAAACCACCCATTATATCAAGCAACAAAACAAGAATTCCAACAAAAATTAAATTATAATCAGGTTAGGAATCCTATAAATTATTAGTCACAACAAAATGGGGCCAATGCTCCAATCGACCAATAAAAAAAAATCGCGAAAGTACGAGTGGCCATATGAAAATGGATACAGAAAATTTTCATCAACAAAACTCGGACACCGAACAGGAAATAGAAACCCTTACATACGAATCATCATGAATAATCAAGAGTTCCAATGTGTTGTAGACACAGGCTCTTCTATTAATTTAATTAAAGAAAATTATTTTCATATTCCGATCAAAAATACACCTCTTAAAGTTCATACCATAAATGGTAATATTCAATTAAATAAATCTATATCTTACCATGCAAGTAAGCTTTTTCCGACCAAACAAACATTTTTGGTCCATAATTTTTCCGATAGATATGATATGCTTATAGGAAGAGAATATCTCGAAGCATGTAACGCAATTATTAATTATAAATCAAAACAAGAAAGAACGCTATAGTCGAGTGCCTCGACTATTAGATACCCGTTACTCAGCTAAACAACTTAATATAAATATGCCTTCTTGTATATTTTTCGCCGCTCGAATTTCCTTTAATAGATATCCTTATCGAGAATTAACGTTGACTCTGTTGAGCACCCTGGCCAGCTGTTCCAAAGTCATCCCTTAGATGGCGCTATTTTATTGCGCCATCTACCCCAAGACATTGGTACCACGGGCCATGAAAGGCAGAAATGTTGGCGCTAGCCAGGCTTAAGCGTTTAATGGGTTTTTGGGCGTTAGAGTGGGCGTGACAAACTTTTATTAGGCCAATCGATAGGTATTGACGAAACAAATACATATCAATTAAAATTTTTATAATAGCATCAAAACTGTGGCCACAGCTTTTGGCTTGTGGGCGTCAGAGGGGGCGTGGCACCATTTTGACAAACAAACTTGCGCTGCGTAGGAACTCCTAAAATCTACATGCAAAATCCCAATCTTCTAGCTTTTATGGTTTCCGAGATTTCAGCATTCATACGGACAGACAGACAGACAGATGGACAGACAGACAGACGGACAGACAGACGGACAGACAGACGGACAGACAGACGGACAGACAGACGGACAGACAGACGGACAGACAGACGGACAGACAGACGGACAGACAGACGGACAGACAGACGGACATGGCTAGATCGACTCGGCTAGTGATCCTGAACAAGAATATATATACTTTATAGGGTCGGAAACGCTTCCTTCTACCTGTTACATACTTTTGCACGAATACGAATACTCTACGAGTAACTGGTATAAACAGTTCATTTAAATGGTTATCAATTCGGAATGAGGTATAGTTTTAACGATTTCGAATATAATTAAGGAGAAGCAGTAATTGATTGCTGCGATCCCCCATTTTCAACAGACACACCATTTAATCTTGCAATGAATAATGACTTGCAGGAAACCAATAAGTTTAGATTAGAACACCTTAATGACGACGAAAAAGATAATCTTAAGAAAATTTTATATGAATTTAGCGACATACAGTACAAAGAAAGTGACAATTTGACTTTCACTATCAAGCATGTCATTCATACAAAAAATGAGCAACCGGTTTTCAAAAAACCATACAAATATCCTCAAGCTTACGACCAAGAAGTCGATTCGCAAATGAGGTATATGATAAAACAGGGAATAAACCGAAAGTCAAATTCCCCTTATTGCTCACCTATTTGGATAGTACCTAAGATAGGTACAGGGACAAAAAAGTTCCGTATCGTAATTGACTATCGTAATTTAAATTTTTTTTTTTTTTTTTTTTAACATTTGCATTTTATTTATTGGATCTTCTCTGAATTGAGACTAACAATAAGTATATAGAATCTTAAATTAAAAAGCTATCTGACAGTCAAGGTGACTGGCGCGAAAATTTAGGGGCTCTAATAACTATTGCTGAGCTGGAAGGTCATTGCGTTGCAATCGGGTCCGGATGGAAGCCCTGGCTAGGCCTCTGGCGAGCTGGTTTGGATGAGAAGTTAGCTTGGTGTGGTAGGACGCTTTTTGTTTTGATATTTCATCTTTTACGGGTAGAATGCCAAGATCTCTGTGGATGTTGTCGTTCCGAACATACCAAGGTGCCCCAGTGATAGTTCTCAGGATTTTTGATTGTGCTCGCTGAATAATGTCGATGTTGCTGCTGCTCGCGTTTCCCCACAATTGGGAGCCGTAGGTCCAGACTGGCTTAAGCGTTGAATTGTAGAGCAGGACCTTGAAGTCCAGGCAGAGGGGGAGCGCGCGTTTAAAAGCCAATGGAGACTGTTTGATTTTAGTTTTAGGTGAATTTTCTTAGCTTCGATATGTCTCCGCCATGTAAGTCTCCTGTCTAGGTGGATGCCAAGGTACGTTACATCGTCAGCTTGTGGAAGTGGCGTGTTATTCAGGGTTAGCGGGGGACACGTTTGTCTGTTAAGAGTAAACGTTATGTGTTTACACTTTTGCGCATTTATTTTTATACGCCAGTCTGATAACCACCTCTCCACTACAACGAGATGATCAGCTAGTAGTGCTGTTGCCTGAGTTGGGCATTTGGACCGACTTATGATCGCGGTATCGTCTGCGAATGTAGAAGTAGTTAGCCGCTCGTTCGTGGGAATATCTGCGGTGTAGAGGAGAAATAGAGTTGGACCAAGGGCGCTACCTTGGGGAACTCCAGCCTCTATAGCGTAGTCATCGGATGTTGTGGTGTTGCATCTCACGGCGAAGGCTCTGTTGTAAAGGTACGATTCCAGTATCCTGTGAGTATTTCCTGGCAGGATCGTTCTGATTTTATGGATAAGGCCATCAAGCCAGACTCGGTCGAAAGCCTGTGCAACGTCAAGGAATACCGCACTGCAGTATTCCCGAAGCTCGAATGCAGTCCTTATTTCTGTTGTTAATCTGTTGACTTGCTCTATTGTTCCATGGCTTTCTCGAAAGCCAAATTGATGTGCTGGAATAACGTTGTGCTCTTTCAGATATGGAATGATGCGCGTCAGAAGGCATTTTTCGAGCAGTTTTGACAGACACGAGAGTAAACTTATCGGTCTATACGAAGCTGGTATTGTGTGATCTTTCCCTGGCTTTGGGATCATTATGATTACCGATTTTTTCCATTTTTTTGGGAAATAGCCAAGTCGTGTAATCCCGTTGAAGAGTTTACAAATAACCTCAACTGCACAGTTTGGAAGTTCGATTAACATTTTGGGAGTTATTTGATCACCGCCTGGGGCCTTTTTTTGGTTTCAATTGCTTGCTGATTACTTTTGCAATTTCATTTGGTTGAAACAGAATTGGCTCCGTCTCAGATTCAATTCGAATTGACGGCGACGGTAGTGCGAATGAATTAGTTGCAGGGTTTGGCTGAAAAACATTTCGAAGGTGTAAAGCAAATGTACAAGCTCTGTCTTTGTCGCTTCTGGCCCAGCTGCCTGAAGAGTCTCTTATGGGGATTACTGTTTCGGCCGGCGCACTTAGTTTTGGGTGGGCCCTCCACAAGGGATGCTTAGTGCTGGTGGGTGAAAGTTTCTCAATGTACTGGCGTTGTGCTTTTTCTTCTTCTTGCCTTAGAGCCCTGGTAAGTCTGCGACCAGCTTCTTTAAGACTTTTTTTTGAAGATGGCGATCTGCTGGTTTGCCAAGTACGTCTCAAACGTCTTTTCTCCAAAACAAGCTGTTCGATTTCATGGTTAGTTTTGTGTTGGTGTGTGTGCCCATCCCTCCCTTGCGGTGTTGAGACTTTGGCTGCTGCGACGAGTACAGACTCCAGGGCATCGGCATAGCAGTCGATGTCCTCCTTGATGTTGAGCTGTGGAGTTAGTTCAATGTGGGAACTTACGTACTTTTTGAACTTCAGCCAGTTGGTTCGATGCGACGTCAGCCTGCGAGGGTGCTCGATTAATTCCGGGCTTTGAAGAAGAGTTATTAGCACTGGTGAGTGGTCCGATGATAGATCCAAAAGCGATTTTGCAGATATTAGATTGCGAGAGATGTTTTTTGTCACAGCAAAATCAATTAAATCAGGTAGTTTTCTAGGATCTGTAGGCCAGTATGTAGGGCTGCCTGGTGAAACGTAGTCCAGTTTTTTGCATGTTTTAATGAGTGCATTATATAGTTGCCTTCCTTTGGGGGTCACAAGGCGGGATCCCCAGTGCGTGTGCTTGGCGTTGTAATCTCCTGCTGCTATGAATCGCTCTCCAAGTGAATTGTAGAAGTCCATGAATTGGTCTTCGGAGACTGTAAAGCGGGGTGGGCAGTAGACAGCGGCAATGGCAAGGTTGCAGTTGCCCAACTGTAATTTTATCGATGTAGCTTGCAGATAATTTTTAGCAAACCGTTGGTGAAAGTGGTGTTTGACGCGGTCTCTTATTAAGATTCCAGTGCCGCCATGCGCTTTACCATCTGGATGATCTGTGCCATAGAACGTGTATCCCCGTATTTGAAAGTTATATTTGCTGGTGAGATGCGTTTCTGCCAGCAACATAACGTCGATGTGGTTTTCGTTCAGAAATTGAGTTATTTCAGGTTTATGCCGTGAAACACCGTTGGCGTTCCACAGAGTTATTCGAAGGCTAGGCATGGTTTATTTGGACTGCTGAGCTGCAAGCATTTGTAGTAAGATATTTTGGTTTTGCATAAGGGTTTGCATAGTGGTTTTCATGAAGGACATAAATTCCATCATATTTTGTTGCAAAGTAATCATCATAGATTCCATGTTACTTTGTGGCTGTCCCATGGCCTGCTGGATGTTATCAACTTTCGGCTCTATGTGAGCTGTGCCTGATCTTAGAGCACTGGCGTAAGAAATTCCGTTGGTGGTAATTGAAGGGCCAAATGATGATCTGGCTGCTTTTGCGAAGAAAACTTCCGGTGTCGTTTGTGATCTCATGTAAGTGTTTTGTGTGTTCAGGGAGCGTGCCGTTGTCGCTCGTTGCATCCGACTTTTCATCACCTTGTAGACTGGACAGCCTCTGTAGTTTGCTGTGTGGTTTCCTTGGCAGTTGGCAGGACAGGGTTCGGAGCCGTGGCAGTTTCCACAAGCTACACATACTGACCTGAGGGTGCAGTAAGCCCTGGTATGACCGTATTCCTGGCAATTTGTGCATTGCACTGGCCCGGTCCGCTTGTGCGGCTCTTCCACTGTGATCCTACGGTGCAGAAGGTACTGCAACTTGTAAATCGGGTGGCCTGCGTTTTTTTTCTCAAAGGTCTGCTGTCCAGCTCCAGCTCGACCTTGAAGAGTGGTTGCGGCTTCTTGTTTTTGTTCATAATGTTTATAACATTTTTTGCGCAAAAACCGTTTTCTTTAAGGCCTCTGTAATTTCGCAGGGGGTCACATCGGGTTCTATTCCCTTAAGCACAACTTGCAAACCTTTGCAACTTTTCAGCTGGTACGTGTAGTAATTCTTTTTGGCATCGTTTAAGTACTTCGACACTGCTCGGAAATCGTCTTCGGTTTTGGTTTGGAGTTTAGTTTCGCTTATATTCCCTTTCATAAGCGGAATAACATGAAAGTTATCTTTTCCGACAAGCTCAACTATTTTGTTGACTAGGGCATTCGAGATCTTCTCCCGAATAAAAATAGGTGGGGGCTTTAGTTTCCTTGGGGCTAATTGTTCAGACTCTGTTTCAGGCTCCGCCAGAATGGAAAATCTGTTTTCATCTAATGGCCCGGGATTTAAAGGGCCTTTGTTGGAACAAATGAATGGATGAAAACTCTATTCCAAAGACAGCTTTTTCCACCAAAAATGGTCATTATGAATATACTCGAATGCCCTTTGGATTGAAAAATGCCCCTGCTACCTTTCAAAGGTGCAAAACAATCTCTTAGAAGATTTGATCTATAAAGATGGTTTGGTCTACATGGACGATATTATCGTGTACTCCACTTCATTGGAGGTATTTGCGAAAGGTATTTGAAAAATTACGATAAGCTAATCTCAAGCTTCAACTCGTCAAATGCGAGTTTATGAAAAAGGAAACAGAATTCCTTGGACATATTATAAAAACAACTGGTATAAAACCAAATTCTCTCAAATTAGAAAAAGACAAATAAAATCATTTTTAGGTCTTTGTGGATTCTATAGGAAATTTATCCCAAACTTTGCTAAAATAGCAAAACCAATGACAGCAAAGCTTAAAAAGGCGTAACTTTAAATATAAAAGATAATGATTATGTACAAGCGTTTGAAAAACTTAAACTTTTAATAATGTCCGATCCAATACTTATAAACCCAAATTTCGAAAAACCATTTTCATTAACAACAGATGCAAGTAATATTGCTATAGGAGCAGTATTATCACAAAATCATAAACCAATCTGCTATGCCAGCAGAACTCTTAAAGAACACGAAATGAATTATTCGGCTATAGAAAAAAACTTTTAGCTATTGTCTGGGCCACCAAATATTTCAGGTCCTATTGTTCAGTTTACTGCTTGTCCCGATAGTTTGAGAGCGAACCGATCAGCTGATCGTTCGCTCATCTGGACCTGTGTAGGACGAGGGCAGAGAAAACGAAACGCAACCAGAACCAACAGTCTGCACGGTCGAACAACGCTGAACGCACGCCGCCGGTCTACCGAAATTTGCACTTTATCATACTTTTGTTAATCTTGGAATCAGAATAATTATATCGCTTTGAATTTATCTTTTTGTGTATGCCTTTGCCTGGGAACCTCTCGTACAATGACCCCTCGTTGACTTAATACAAGGGGACACAACTGAACATGGTGGCCCATGAGGGGAACCTGCAAAGCAAATACTGTTCGTAAAAGGTTAATTAGAATTCCGTTAAATAAATTTCGTCAGATCGACACGCCGGCTCAACGAAGCAGTGCAAAGAAGACGTCGATACATAAGCGCAGCAACGGCAACCCGGACTTTGCAAAGCGCCGTTATCTCTTCCTTCCTCTTTGTGGTGTGGTTCTGGTATGCAAGCAGAGTGAGTTACCAAGTTGTGTGCAAGACAAGTATTACAGATTTATCTATTACATAATTATTCGGGGTGGTGAGTTGCGCAGGCCTTAGTCTTACACCTGTCAACATGAAACCTGAGTCGGCTGATTTGGACAAGTTGGTGAATCTGCAATCAGATCGTCACCAAGCTCTCAGGTCTGTGTTACAGAATTTTAGGAAAGATTCGCAGACGAGGAAAACTAAAATTTATCTCAAAAAAAGGCTGGACCAAGTGGAGGAATTACGGAACGCTTTTCGGGAGACGCACTCGGTGATCGTTAATTTGGATGGATTTAGTGATTCAAGTTACGCCACGAAGAATTTCCAATCAGAATTCGAGGAGCGTTATATGGACGCTTATTGCGCTCACGCCGAAGACTTCGACAGGCTTGGACCAGAAAATACTACGCCGACAGCAGCCGCCGGGAACGCCGACCCGGAGTTGCGAGTAAACATGCCGCAAATGTCGGTGCCTAAATTTTCCGGTGCGTGTGTGGACTGGCCAGGCTACTACGACGCCTTCACAAGTCTAATTCATAACAACAACAATTTGAGCAATGTCCAAAGATTGCACTTTCTTAAGGAGTCGTTGCCCATAAGTCGTGATAATGACATTCGTCAGATGCAGCTCACGGATGTAAATTATGCAGTGGCTTGGGGAATGATGATCAAAAGGTACAACAATCCTCGTCTCGTTTTCTCACACCATATGAACGCAATCTATGCGCTGCCCAGATTGCAAAAGGACAGCACCGACTCTCTGCGGTCGATGCTAAGCACGGTCAATGTTTGCCTAGCTGCCTTCCGCCGCGTTCAAGCCTTGGGCGGGGAATCGCAGCACTGGTTGGCGCATTACATAGCATCGAAGCTGCCCAAGGAGACCCACAACGCTTGGGAGCACCACCAAGGTAGCTCTTCAACGGTTCCATCCTATAGGGACTTGGAATGATTTCTGAACGATCGGCTAGTCATAATGGATGCGATTGAGAATCGAAGCTCGTCGTACGACTCCAATGCTGGCCCAGGTTCAACAGACCCGATCAAACGCGTGCGAGTGCATAATGCACAGGAGCAACCCAGGCGTTCGAATAACCCTTGTTATCACTGTGGCGGCGACCACATCCTAAGTCGCTGTCCACCTTTCTTGGCGCTGGACTGTTACAAGCGCAAGGACATAGTCAGTAGGGCTAAATTATGCGTCAATTGCTTGAGCAAGTCGCATGCCCTGTCTCGCTGCACCAGCAACCAGTGTTGTCAGGTTTGTGGTCAGCGCCATCATACGTTGCTACATTTCCCGGTTCCGGCTCAGAACCAGTCTTCGAACGCTCAATCGCATCCTGCCCGGCCGCCGATACCGCAGTTTGTGACGCCGGCACCCAGGGAAACAGTGTCTGCACACAACACACAGTCCAGGTCGGATCAAAATCCGCACGCATCTTACAGATGTCATTCGGCGACGTCATCCAACCTTTCCTCGAAAAATTTACTTCTCGCTACGGCTCGTATTATGGTACGAAACCCGACCAACGGCCTGCAAGCAGTAATAAACGCTCTCGTCGATCAAGGATCTGAGGCAACCATAGTATCTGAACACGTTGTTCAGTCCCTTCATTTGAAACGATCTGCCGTCAGAGCATCCATTTTTGGGGTAGGAGAAGGGGGCGGTCGTCGTTGCAAGTATACGGTCAACCTTGAAATCAACAGTATTAATTCCAATTTTTCTTTAGATGTTGATTCCGCATATGTGCTCAATTCCGTAACATCCGGCCTCCCCAGTCTCAGCTTCTCGCCGAAGCGATGGGATCACATCCAAGGGCTCCCGTTGGCTGATCCAAATTATTACAGATCGAAACGAGTTGATCTCATCTTGGGAGTGGACCTGTTGGCACAAATCATGTTGCCAGACACGAAGATTGGATTGCCCGACGAACCCATAGCTCAAAATACCCGTTTGGGATGGATACTATCGGGGCGAGCGGAAGGAGTTATAAAATCTTCCGAACTACGCTGTCATCGAGAAACTTTGGACACGGAGTCATTGCTCAAACGATTTTGTGAAGTCGAGTCGGTTCCTGATCGTTCTACGGAAACGGAGGAGGATACATGGTGCGAAACATTTTTCCAGGAAACACATGCACGTCGATCGGATGGCCGCTACGTAGTACGATTGCCCTTTAAAACATATTTGGATCCAACAATGGTATTGGGGAGATCTCATCAAATGTCGCTGAATCGGTTTATTCAATTGGAAAGGCGTCTGTCGAACAACCCGGGGCGGTGGAACAAATATGTGGAGGAAATCGAGGAGTACTTTTCGCTTGAGCAAATAGCGCCTGCTGTGGGCAGTGAGAGCAGTCTAATGAAGCGCACATCTTCGAATATGCATGTAGCTTCATGCGTGCTTCCGCACCATGCGGTCTTCAAGGAGGAACTCCATTCGATCAAACAAAGAATCGTATTCGATGCCTCCTCAAGAACTAGTAACGGGAGATCATTGAACGATATACTTTGTATCGGACCCACTTTGCAGAACGACATGTCATCGGTTATACTCAACTGGCGGAAATATCGTTTTGTTTTCACGGCGGATATACAGAAGATGTATCGCTGCATAGATGTTCACCCAGAAGACGCCCAATATCAGCGGATTTTATGGCGGGCGGCGGATGGAGCCATCAATGTTTTTGCGTTATCGACATTGACCTTTGGGACGGCTTCAGCACCGTTCACAGCTATCAGAGTTATTCAACAGCTGGCAAAGGATGAGCAGCTTTCATTTCCTAAGGCCAAGGAGGTGCTGATGAACGAAATATATGTAGACGACATTCTTTCTGGAGGACATACTATAGAGGAGGCAGAGGATAAGCGGTTGCAGGTATCGGGTGCTATAAAATCCGCACGCATGGAGTTGCGAAAGTGGGCCAGCAACGATTCGAGACTTTTGCTCTCGATTCCGTCAGAGTACCATTGCACTCAGACCCTGTTAAGTTGGGACACTACAGATCCCATAAAGGCTTTAGGAATGTATTGGCTGCCAATCAAGGACTGTTTTAAATACCAGATCAACTTCGAGATGCCAGTCAGCTCCACAAAGAGGATGATCCTATCCAGTATAGCAAGGTTGTTTGACCCGCTGGGTCTCATTGCGCCGGTCATCATCTCGGGAAAACTTATATTGAAGGAGGTTACCATGGCCAAGACAAAGCAGGCAGATGGCACGCAGACGGTTTTGGGCTGGGACGACGCGGTTCCTGATAATATCGCAGAGCGATGTCGAGTATTTCGAGACCACTTACTGAGGATCGGCGAGATAAGCATAGATCGGTGGAACCATTACACCCCATCTTCAATATCCTCAGTGCAGATGCATGCATTTTGCGACGGATCTTCCACGTCTTATGCAGCCGCTGTGTACCTAAGAGTAGAGCATCAGGACGGAAGATGCTATACATCTCTGATGGCTGCAAAATCAAAGGTTACTCCCACCAAGCCCCTAACTATACCTCGAACAGAGTTAAGTGGAGCGGTATTGGCCATCAAATTGGTGAGGTGGCTAACTATGGCTAAGTTTCTGAGCTCCTTTCTGGTCCAGACTTTCTATTGGACGGATGCTACAATTGTGCTGCACTGGTTGCATGGAGACGTCAATAGATGGAAGACCTTTTTGCGAATAGAGCCGCCTTCGTTTTGGATCATTCCTCGCCAATTCAGTGGAGGCACGTTAGCACTACCGAGAATCCAGCGGATTGCGCTACACGCGGTCTCACTCCCATCGAGCTAAAGGACTTCGAGCTGTGGTGGCGAGGGCCATCGACAGATTTCGGTCAAATTGGCATTAACGACGCCGCTTTAGAGGCAAAGGTGGCAAAAATGCGAGTTCACCATGCAGTCCCGCAGCTGTCGTTTCTTGAGAGATTTTCAACACTCAGCCAGGCTTTACGAGTCACAGCCTACATCATGCGCTTCAAGGACAACGCGTCCGGCAAGGTAGACAGGCGCCTTGGGCCCTTAATCACTGAAGAGCTCGACTACGCTTTATTAGCCGTCGTGCGTATCGTACAGCGCGAATCGTTCGCAACCGACTTGTCTGCAGTAAGGAACTCCAAACGGTTGCCCTCGCGTAGCAAATTATTAAATTTGTCGCCGATATTAGAGGAAGGCATCTTGCGGGTGAGGGGACGACTTCGCCATTCTAGTTTGTCGCACGAACGTCGTCATCCGATAATCCTGCCAAGCTCTCATCATTTCACCGAATTAGTAATACGTCACTCTCACTGTCTAACCCTGCACGGAGGCGCGCAGTTGACTTTGGCACACGCGCGTCAGCGTTTTTGGATCCTGACAGGACGGCAAGCAGTTCGTAGGGTCATACGGAAATGCGTTCGCTGCTTCAGAACGCGACCAACTACTACGGCTCAGCTTATGGGAGACTTGCCCGTTCATCGAGTCAACCCTCCTAGTCGACCATTCATTGTCACTGGTGTCGACTACACAGGCGCAATAGAGATTAAAGCAGCGCGTCTACGAGGCACTAGCTTTTACAAGGGATACATCGCTGTGTGCATTTGTCTCGCAACCAAGGCGGTGCATTTGGAGGCGGTGACAGGTCTCACCACGGAACATTTTTTGCTGGCTCTGGACAGGTTCACCGGGCGACGAGGAATGGTTCAGCACCTTTACAGTGACAACGGTACCAACTTTGTTGGTGCAGACAATGTAATGAAGACGGTGTACGGTCAGCTTCAAGCGGATTACGAGAAGCTCATCGCCCCCAAGCTTGCATCGCAGCGCACAACATGGCACTTCAATCCTCCTCTGTCACCTAACTTTGGTGGGCTTTGGGAGGCCAATGTAAAGTCGGTTAAACACCATCTAAAGAGAGTCATTGCAGATCGTCGGCTTACCTACGAAGAGTTGTCTACGGTGCTCGTAAGCATAGAAGCGTGTCTCAACTCAAGGCCGCTTTGTCCTCTCACGGCTGACCCGGACGATCTAGAAGTGCTCACCCCAGCGCACTTCCTCATCGGAGACTCAATGCTGGCGCCGCCGGAATATCAACCACAATCCAGATCCTTCGCAGAGCAGTTCCTCATCCAGCAGACGATGATACGACATTTCTGGAAGGCTTGGAGTCGTGACTGGTTAGCGCATCTTCAGCAAAGGCCAAAGTGGTGTCAGGAGACCGAAAGCTTTCAGCTTAACGACCTTGTCATTATCAAGGACGACAGGTTCCCCCCATCGCAATGGTTGCTCGGGCGTGTTATGGAGGTGCACCCAGGGACGGACGCACTGGTCCGGGTGGTGACAGTTAAAACTAAGCAGGGGCAGCTGAAGCGATCCGTAGCAAAGCTCTGTCCTCTGCCAATCCGCGCCTAGACGCACTCACCTCGATTTATAGACTGTATCTTGCGCACACATCTTGCTCTAATCTCTCCATATTAGATACCGAGGATACGCATCCGAACCCGGACAAGCGAGGATGTCTCATGCTAGGTCTAGCATTAGCGGGCGGCATGTTCAGTTTACTGCTTGTCCCGATAGTTTGAGAGCGAACCGATCAGCTGATCGTTCGCTCATCTGGACCTGTGTAGGACGAGGGCAGAGAAAACGAAACGCAACCAGAACCAACAGTCTGCACGGTCGAACAACGCTGAACGCACGCCGCCGGTCTACCGAAATTAGCACTTTATCATACTTTTGTTAATCTTGGAATCAGAATAATTATATCGCTTTGAATTTATCTTTTTGTGTATGCCTTTGCCTGGGAACCTCTCGTACAATGACCCCTCGTTGACTTAATACAAGGGGACACAACTGAACACCTATCTTTTTGGCTGAAAATTTCTGATTCTAAGTGATCACAGGCCGCTAGTATGGCTTAATAATATCAATGAACCTAATATGAAATTACAGCGCTGGAAAATCAAATTAAATGAGTTTGATTATGAAATAAAATATTTGCCCGGTAAAGAAAACCATGTGGCAGACGCCTTATCTAGAATAAGAATAGAGGAAGCCTATTTAGGAGAGACTTCTAGTAATTCAAATACAATAACAACAGTAGCTACAGTGCATAGTGCACCAGAAGATAACCAAAACCACATTTCAATAACAGAAAGACCACTGAATTATTATAACAGACAACAGAATTTATAAGAGGAGACTCAAATGAAGTCGAAGTAATAAATTATTTTCATAAAACTAAAATCATTACATATAAAGAGATGACGATCGAATACGCAAAACAATTGATAATTGAATACTTTTCTAATAAGAAAAGCGTAATATATATTCCAATTGAAACAGACTTTTTAATTTTTCAAAAGGCATACGTTGAAATTATTTCTCCGGATAACTTAACTAAAACAATGAAAACTAACAGTAAATTAATAGATATTAACACATACGCAAAATTCAAAGAAATTATTATTAAAACACAAAGAGAACTATTACATCCAGGAATAGAAAAACAAACAGCACTTTTTAAAGAAAAATATTATTTTCCCGATCACCAAAAATTAATTCAAAATTTTATTAATGAATGCGAAGTATGCAACATCGCAAAAACAGAACACAAAACAAGAGAGAACGCTATAGTCGGTTGCCCCGACTATCAGATACCCGTTACTCAGGTAAAGGGAGTGCGAGGGAGATGGAGATAGAAACTTTGATCACGCATAACTTTTTAACGAATGGTCCGATTTGAAAAATTTCTTTTACATTTCGATAGGTATTGATAAACACAATAAAACTGCATTTTTACTTTTCCGAAATATTTAAAGTTTTAAAATCGTATATAAGCGATTGTGGGCGTTAAAGGAGGCGTGGCACCATTTTGAAACAAACTTGCGCTGCGTAGGAACTTCTAAAATCTACATGCAAAATGCCAATCTTCTAGCTCTTATAGTTTCCGAGATCTCAGCGTTCATACGGACAGACAGACAGACAGACAGACAGACAGACGGACAGACAGACGGACAGACAGACGGACAGACGGACATGGCTAGATCGACTCGGCTAGTGATCCTGATCAAGAATATATATACTTTATAGGGTCGGAAACGCTTCCTTCTAGCTGTTACATACTTTTGCACGAATACAATATACCCTTTTACTCTACGAGTAACGGGTATAAATACTAAATTAGAATTCGAAATAACCCCAGAATTGATTTTTATATGATAGATAATAAACAATTTTTATCTTGTATAGACATTTATTCAAAATTTGCGACTTTAATAGAAGTCAACAGTCGAGATTGGTTAGAAGCAAAAAGAGCATTAACTAAAGTTTTCAATGAAATGGGTAAACCAAACCAAATTAAAGCAGACAAAGATTCAGCTTTCATGTGTGCAGCATTGCAACTTTGGTTAAAATCTGAAGATGTTGTTATTGATATAACAACAAGCAAAAATGGAATTTCTGATGTTGAGAGATTTCACAAAACAGTAAATGAAAAATTAAGAATCATATACAGTGAAACAAACATAGAAAATAAGCTAAAAAAAATTTGGAACTATTCTTTATGTCTATAATCATAAAACAAAACATAACACCACAGGCAGAACTCCTGCAGATATTTTTATTTTCGCTGGAACTCCAAAACATAATACACAGTCAAATCAAATCAATAAAATAGAAAAACTAAATGAATCACGAAATAAATTTGAATTTGATAGATATCGACAAGCTCCACTAGTAAAATCAAAAACCACTAATCCGTTTAAAAAGACAGGAAAAATCACAAAATTAGATGATAATCATTACGAAAAGTTAACAGAGGGAGAAAAATAATACATTATACATTATTAACAACAAGAGAGAACGCTATAGTCGAGTGCCTCGAGTGCCTCGACTATAGCGTTACTCGTTACTCAGCTAAAAAAGTTCAAATAATCAATTTGAATTCGGCGATCTCTTAGAGCTGGCAGCATCAGCACCAGCGCTGCTTTAGCGCAGACAACTTTTGTCCTGCACCAGCATACACACATACGCCATTGTTTGACTCAGACCTCCAATTTGGCTAACTTGATTTGATTTGCATAGTTCTTGGGATATAGTTCTTTTCTTTAATAGAAATCCTTATCGATAATTAACGTTGGCTCTGTTGAGCACCTTGGCCAGCAGTTCCAAAGTCATCCGTTAGATGGCGCTACCACGGGCCATGGAAGGCGGAAATGTAGGCGCTAGCCAGGCTTAAGCGTTTAATAGGTTTTTGGGCGTTAGAGTGGGCGTGGCAAACTTTTATTAGGCAAATCGATATGTATTAACGAAACAAATACATATCAATTAAAATTTTTATAAAAGCATCAAAACTGTGGCCACAGCTTGTGGCTTGTGGGCGTCAGAGGGGGCGTGGCACAATTTTGAAACAAACTTGCGCTGCGTAGGAACTCCTAAAATCTACATGCAAAATGCCAATCTTCTAGCTTTTATAGTTTCCGAGATCTCAGCGTTCATACGGACGGACAGACAGACGGAGAGACAGACGGACATGGCTAGATCGACTCGGCTAGTAATCCTGAACAAGAATATATATACTTTATAGGGTCGGAAACGCTTCCTTCTACCTGTTACATACTTTTGCACGAATACAATATACCCTTTTACTCTACGAGTAACGGGTATAAAAATAAATACGATAATTCCAAATGCACGCCAAATGAAAACCAAACCTAACTTTTTTATCAACACTATCAACATCCTACTAATTTTAATCAGTGACGGATCCAGAGACGATTCTTGGGGGGGGAATTGAATTTATCCTTCGATTTGGGGTTCAAACTTATTATAACGGGAGAAATATATTATATTCGGGTTATATTCGAAAAGTTAACCATATGCATGCATTAAAGAGTGGTTCATATTATTAGAAATTCAAACAGAACAATGCTTTTACATTGCGTGTTTCATAACGCAAAACGATGGCTGCCAAGTTTTGCGAATCTTTCGATGACTTCTTCGGCGGTGATTTCGATGTCATGATGCGTATGAAGCAACGCTAATCCAACTAGTCTTTCTTGAAGCATGGTCGTCCTAAGCCATGTTTTGATGCGGCGAAGATAAGAGAAAGAACGTTCAGAGCTCGCGTTTGTTA
The DNA here is from genome assembly GCF_018152115.1 of Drosophila rhopaloa. Lineage (NCBI taxonomy): Eukaryota > Metazoa > Arthropoda > Insecta > Diptera > Drosophilidae > Drosophila > Drosophila rhopaloa. Next base: position 12,259,686 of record NW_025335034.1, on the reverse strand, counting down.
CGGGAAGTGTACAGAATACTCGGAGATAGGTGTGGATTGTTGGGAATATGTCGACATCACATTTTCTTAATGTTTCCAGTGCAGAAGTTGGAATTTCGCTGCCTTCAATTTTTTGTTGCTGCTGCCAGTGACATTGCCAGTAGCTCAATTCACCTTTGAATTTCAATTTTTGTACGCTTTTGTCATCATCCACAAGATTCCCGAATCTTTCTATCAAGCATCCGATTAGATCATCGATTTCGTTTTCTTTTAAAAGACTTGCTTTTTCTGGGAGCAACACACTCAATTGGTAACCATCCAAAACTTCTCGTCAAAAACGAGCTTCCAAATCTTCTTTGATGGTATCCAGCAGAGGTATGTAGACAGAGACCCTGTATTAATCTTCGCAAGTTTTCACGTAGTAATTTTCGCGTTTCGTTTGTCGACCACATGTTCTCGGTTTCGCTTCGTCAACATCGAGTTTTTCCGCCATTTTCTTGGCATCTGAATAAATCAGTCGGAATATTTCATCAACTTTTTCCCTCTTTTTTTCCAACGTGGCAAGCAACGTCCCAATCATTTTTGATGCCTTCGCCAAATCAATTGCTTCCTTCTGAAGAACTACGCTGAGAGAATGGGTGAGCGATAGAATGTCGCTGAGACAGAAGAGCCCGACGATAAATTCGAACTTGCACAAAGCCGATATGAGAATTGTTGCTTTGCCTGCTGTTTCTCTGTTCTTCCACTCACTGATTTTTGATAGAGCTTCGATGATCAACGGTAACTTCGCAACAAATTGAAGGACAGCATCGTGTCTCTCTACCCATCTTGTTTCACACAACTGGACAATTTTTTCACCAACTATCTTTGCTAATACAGTCACACACAGCATGACAGCATTTTTTGCATCTTTCCGAATTTCGTTGACTGCTCCGATATCTGACAGCATGACCGCACATCCATCAGTCCCTATCGAAGCGCATTTCTCCATTCGGAGATTCATTTTCTTCATGTCTCCAAGAACAATCCCCCCGATGGCAGATCCAGTTAGAGACAATTCTTCATCGGTTCGGTCATTTTTTCCAGCAATTCTGTAAGCCATTAATCCATCTTCATCCTCGCTTTCTTCTGATTCTGTACCCTCCGCGAGAGTATTCTTCGAAAGTTGACCGAATGCGTCCAAAAAAGATACAAAGTCTTCTCGTATGCATGCTTCGTCAGGAGAAAAATCGACATATCTGAGTACAACGCTAATCTGTAATGAGAAACATTATTCTTCTGTAAATTTATGTTTATTTTCTTGGGAACAACTACTATCAATAGACAATAGGCATCAATTATTATATTTTTACGGAAATTCTACTTCTACGTAATAATTGGCAAGATTAAAGTATTACCTGAGCTTTTCCAGACAGATCTGGAGATTCATCGAAAACAATCGTGTAATATTCAGCACGAGCCACTCGTTGCAAAATTTTGTCCAGTATCTCTGCCCTGCAGCATTCAATTAGTTGGTTCTGAATCGTTTTACTGGTATAGGTCGCTCTTGAAGATGTGCTCCCAAGGTGATGCTCCAAAGTTGTGTCACCCGAATCGATTCTGAATCTCAGCAAAGCCCTGAGATTCCCTTCGTTTTGCACGGGCGTTTTATTTTTTCGAATATCTCCGTCATCTCTATGCCCACGATGTGGAATGTTCTGCTTTCCGCAAAAAATGACCGTTTTCACAATGGGGATGAGTCGTTTTCTGTTCTCTTGCGTTTGCGAAAGATGGTTTTCGTCGAGAAGATTACGGACGCTTCGTTGTGGATTGTGATAGTTTCTCACGAAATCCTTCCCAGTTGCCATTGCATTCTTATGGTACATATTTTGAGAATGAATTTCTAACACACTCCCAACCAAATTTTTGAAATCAGTCAACGGCTGCGTGACAAGTACCCCAAGCGGAGTATTCCCCCGATAACCTCCTTGATTTCGAGTCGTAAACCATGGACAATATTTGCAGAATAGCCCTTTCCCCACGTCAGATAGTACGAGCCACTCTGCATGAGAATCCAAGTGTTTGGAAGAGACGTAGTGTTTCATTTCTTTGCCAGAAACAACTCTCGACGAAAATGGGAAAGTAAAATTTTTTGGAGGAGTCCAAGGATTTTCAAGTAAAATTTGTTTCACGTGATCGTCAATTTTTTGTCCCACGAAATTACCAACATCATTGGAAATGTTTACAGCAATGGTAGAAACTTGCGTAATGTCGGAGTTTTTCGACGAAGACGGTGTTTCGCTGCTCGAATTGTCAATGCCTTCATCATGTTTAGGTGGACTGTGCGTCACTTCACGAGGAACCTCGTTTTCTTCTCGATGTACTGTCGCAACATCTTCATCTAGTTTTCTTTTTTTCACAGGTGCAAAATAGACCGAGATGGACTTTTGTCGAAATGACTGTAAGATAGGAATTATAAATATAAAATCAAGTTTCAATACTAATCATTCCGTCGGTTTGAAATAATGAGTGTATCTAGGTATAATATGGTATAACATTGGTCCGGAAATTTTTATCAGTCATCGACATTTATAATTTCAGTATCTTTTATTACATAGAAATTTTATAATTTTACAGTCTTTAATTAATTAATTGCAGTTTTCTATATTTTGTGGAATAGTAATGATTAATTAATTAATTAATCAATTAATTGATAAATTTTTTTGTAAATTTTTATGTAAACACTCGTTTGAATAACGTCAGTGAAATTTCACCACGCACAAAAATGAACAGTAAAATCGAAACAACATCGATACTTACCATTTTAGATATTCAAAATTGGGCACTAACTGACAGAAAATGAAATGGATAACTTGGGCAACTTATAGTTACTACAAGAATGTGTATAAAGAGCATGCTCCACTCGCTTGGTGGGGGTATACGCGCCTGATGGAAGCAATGTTGTGAAGGGGAGAGACTGGACTTGAGCAAACTGCTACTGCGCATCTAGCGCCGTCTCTTTCTTTCTCACTACTTTTTCAAGAGTGAGAAGTCAAGTAGTAAGAAGAACAGAGAGCGCTAATGTGCAGTAGCCCTTAGAAGCGGTAAAGACGAAAACTCGAAATCGCGGTGATTCCGGCAATGTCAAGGTCACCACGGAAAACACAGTGGTTCTCTGTCACCAATAAACCGCTTACCATGAGCCATGAGCGCAACACTATCATCGTTGATACTGACACTATCAAATGTTGTATTTTTATTTTTTTATTGCAGAGAATATTTTTCTAGCAAACAAGTGAAATTTTCAGGTTCTGCGGTTCCAAGGGGGGGGGGAATTTTCCCTAATTTACAAATTTTATAGGCACAACATACAAATATCTATTTGGAACATTAGATGAACAAGATAAACAACAATTAATAAATAAAATTGAAAATTTAGAACAAAACACAATTCAAGTTAATGAACTTTATAAAGTAATAGATGCGGTAAACAAAGGTATTGAAACAATAAATCATTTAAGTTTTGTCAATGATGTAGACGAAAGGCTAGCATTACTTATTTTTAATCTACAAGAATTCACTGAATATATAGAGGACATAAAACTAGGAATGCAACTAACTAGACTCGGCATTTTTAACCCTAAGTTACTTAAGCACGATACTTTAACACACGTTAATTCAAAAAAACTATTAATAATAAAAACCTCTACTTGGTTACAAACCAATACTAATCAAATATTGATAATTTCTCATATCCCAAAAGACATTACAAAAACTTCAATATTCAAAATTTTGCCTTACCCAAATGAATTTAATGACAAATTAACAGAACCTTTAGAAGACAAATATTATTTGCAAAATAATCAAAAATTTTCATTTAACACAAAAGAAAGAGTTACAAATAAATGCATTAAAGGAATATTAAACCAAGCCAATGCCGAACGTAGATACACAAAAATGTATAAAAACAAGAGAGAACGCTATAGTCGGGTGCCCCAACTATCAGATACCCGTTACTCAGGTAAAGGGAGTGCGAGGGAGATGGAGATGGAAACTTTGATCACGCATAACTCTTTAACGAATGGTCCGATTTGAAAAATTTCTTCTACATTTCGATAGGTATTGATAAACACAATAAAACTGCATTTTTACTTTTCCGCAATATTTAAAATCGTATATAAGCGATTGTGGGCGTTAAAGGGGGCGTGGCACCTTTTTGAAACAAACTTGCGATGCGTAGGAACTCCTGGAATCTGCATGCAAAATGCCAATCTTCTAGCTTTTATAGTTTCCGAGATCTCAGCGTTCATACGGACAGACAAACGGACAGACGGACAGACAGACGGACAGACGGACATGGCTAGATCGACTCGGCTAGTGATCCTGAGCAAGAATATATATACTTTATAGGGCCGGAAACGCTTCCTTCTACCTGTTACATACTTTTGCACGAATACAATATACCCTTTTACTCTACGAGTAACGGGTATAAATATGAAACAACTTATATAGAGCCAAATATTATAATTACTTGGAACTTACCGAAAACAATTTTAAACCAAACATGTATAAATCTAGCAATAGTTGTCGAAGGAAATAAAATCGTAAAAGCATTTAATTGTTCTTTACAAATCGAAGAAATTTTAATAACAAATACTATAATGGATTACATCCAAACTATTTATGTAAACAATAATGTAACAATGATAGAACCACTGTCAATAATTGAAGCAAAAGATATAATAAGAATTCATACAAGAAAAAGTAACATATTTCAAATTATAATACTTACTATTTTAATTGTAATAATTATAATTTTAATTCTTTACTTCATTTATAAATTTAAGAGTATTTCGAAAAACAATGTAATTAAATATAAAAATCAAAACAAAAACAAGAAAGGAAAGCTAACTTCGGGCGGAGCCGAAGTTGATATACCCTTGCAGAATACTCTGAAAATTATATTCTCCAAAATTATTCATATTATTATTAATACTCATCAAAAATCCCAACTTCCTAACTTTAAAAACACCAAAGTTATGGCATTTCCAATCGTTCAGTTATATGGCAGCTATAAGATATAGTAGGCCGATCCTTATGAAATTTAATAGGTAGGATTGATTGGCTAAAAATAAAACCCATAGAAAATCCCAACTTCCTAACTTAACAAACACCAAAGTTATGGCATATCCGATCGTTCAGTTATATGGCAGCTATAAGATATAGTCGGCCGATTCTCATGAAATTCGGTAGGTCAGATTGATTGGCCAAAAATAAAACCTATAGAAAATCTCAACTTCCTAACTTTACAAACACCAAAGTTATGGCATTTCCGATCGTTCAGTTATATGACAGCTATAGGATATAGTCGTCCGATCCCGGCCGTTCCGACTTATATACTGCGTGCAAAGGAAAGAAGGGTGTGTGCAAAGTTTCAGTTCGATATCTTTAAAACTGAGAGACTAGTTCGCGTAGAAACAGACAGACGGACAGACAGACGGACAGACAGACGGACAGACGGACAGACGGACATGGCTATATCAACTCAGGAGGTGATCCTGATCAAGAATATATATACTTTATAGGGTCGGAGATGTCTCCTTCACTGCGTTGCACACTTTTGACCAAAATTATAATACCCTCTGCAAGGGTATAACAAGAAAGGAAAGCTAACTTCGGACCGAGCCGAAGTTGATATACCCTTGCAGAATATTCTGTAAATTATATTCTTCAAAATTATTCATTTGATGCATTCTTTGTACTCTTAAAAAGTCAAATTTTCCTAATTTTAAAAACACCAAAGTTATGGCATTTCCAATCGTTCAGTTATATGGCAGCTATAAGATCATTATGAAATTTGGTATGTCGGATTGGTTGGCCAAAAATAAAACCCATAGAAAATCCCAACTTCTTAACTTTACAAACACCAAAGTTATGGCACTTCCGATCAATCAGTTATATAACGGCTATAGGATATAGTCGTCCGATCCTTATAAAATTCGGTATGTCGGATTAATTGGCCAAAAATAAAGCTCATAGAAAATCCCAACTTCCTTACTTTAAAAACACCAAAGTTATGGCTTTTCTGATCGTTCAGTTATATGGCAGCTATGTGATGTAGTCGCCCGATCCGGCTCGTTCCGACTTATATACTACCTGCAATAGAAAGACAACATTTGGGAAAGTTTCAAGCAGATAGCTCTAAAACTGAGGGACTAGTTTGCGTAGAAACGGACGGACGGACAGACGGACAGGCGGACGGATAGACGGACGGACAGACGGACATGGCTAGATCGACTCTCGTGGTGATGCTGATCAAGAATATATATACTTTATAGGGTCGAAAATGTCTCCTTCACTGCGTTGCAAACTTTTGACTGAAATTATAGTACCCTCTGCAAGGGTATAACAATAGTAAAAACACAGAAAATTTAACAGAATTAAATGAAAATATTGCACCAAATGAAAATACCCTACAATTAAACGAAAACATCACACAAACTAATATACCCACTCACATATACCCTAATATATCCGCCTGAGGACAGGCTCTTTTCTAATGGGTGGGGAAGTAACCCTGCAGTACCGTTCATCACCTTTTAATCGCTTTTTCATCACCAAAAATTCATCACTGCTGATTAATCGGCGATGAAACTTCATACAAATTAGTGATGAATTTAACATTGGCATGTCGTAGGAGTTAATCAGTGAAAAATTTATCACTCTTTAATCAGTAATTCATCACTCTTTTTTCAGTTTTTCATCATTCTTTAATCAGTAATTCATCACTCTTTGAAAAGCGTTTACTGATGAACATGCGATGAACGAGTGATTAAAATGCGATGAAATAGTGATTAACGAGTGATGAATTACTGATTAAATAGTGATGAATTCATCACATTTTCATCAGTAATTCATCACTCTCCAATCAGTAATTCATCGCTTTTTCATCTCATTTTCATCGCATTTTCATCGCTTTTTCATCGCATTTTATCGCTTTTTTTTCATCAGTAAAATTCATTCAGTAAATTTCCATATAAATTTCATTTTTTATTTTATTACAATATTTCATTATTATTTCATTTATTTCATTACATATAACTAATTAATTAAACTTAATTCAATCTACATACATGTACATATGTATGTACGTTTTCAGTTGTCTCGGAGGTGTTGCGGATGTTTCGGTTTCGGTGCCCTTTTTTTGACTTCGTGCTTTATGTACTTGCTCTTCCTGACCAAGTAAATCTGAAATAGAAAAATTACTAAAAAAATAAAAACTTACTGCTTATTTTTGTTTTGCCGCTGGCCAAGTCCAGCTTAGTTTATGCTGGCCCAACAGTTTTATTATAAGCTTCGCCTTAAATAATGAATAAATATATTAACAGTATATGTAGGTACAGTTCAAAATAATTAATAAAATAACACTTACCTAAATTTTTGATAAATTTAGTTATAAAATTTCACAAAAAATCTCAGCTTCGATCTGTTTTCTCCGTTTTCTCAAATGCAAGTGCACGTAAAAACCGCGAAAACAACTTCAGTTGAAAACAAGGGCGCCGTTAATCCTATTGTTCTTTCCTTTGCCTAATTTGTCTTTACATGTTTCGCTTCGCGTCAAAGCAGGGTATATAAAAGCATGTCCGACTATGAAAAATAATCACATAACTTAAATTCACTTAAAAAAGGAATCAATACCTTTCAAAACTATCATAATAATTTTATCTTTAAAAAGTATTTCCATAAAATAATATAATTAATAAGAATCAACAACTCCAATACAAAAATTATGCTAATTTATTTTCAAGGGTGTATAAAGGTCGATCTGATTTTAATACATTGTCCTCCACCTCTCAGCTCATTTTATGGGGAGAGAGACAGAGTAAGAGAGGGAGATGGAAATTTTTCTGCGTTGCCTACGATCTGGGACTGAGAGTTTCGGCTCTGCCTGCGTCGCACTCGGCTCTGCCGACTTTGCCTTTGGCTCTGCCGACGTCGCAGTCCGCTGCTGATTAAACAGTGATGAATTTTTGTAGTGATGAATTTCGGAACTGCAGGGAACATACCTACACCCACATATGTATCTACCACATAAACATATTTACATTACGCATTTGTCACACCCAAATTCATCGGCAAGAGTCGCCAATGAATATAAACATCCTATTTGTTGGCAAATTGTTGGCTCCCACGACTGACCAATTAATGTAAACATCCTCTTGCGTTATAAACAAATGTCCCCAAACTCCAAAAAGCTTTTATCCCCCAATACTGTAAAAGTGCAGACGCAGTTCAAACCTAGATCGCTCTCATGCCCAGTGCTCTCATTTTGGACACTCTCAAGTTATCAATCGAGTTCTTTCTCCCAATCGAAGGTTTGATAAGGGCCTGCTTAGTTTATAAGTTTGAGTTTTAAGTTGAATCTTGTAAGGAGCAGACCTATCTCTCCCAGTTCGCGTTTACACTATTTTGATAAATTAAAACAAGAGAGAACGCTATAGTCGGGTGCCCCGACTATCAGATACCCGTTACTCAGGTAAAGGGAGTGCGAGGGAGATGGAGATAGAAACTTTGACCACGCATAACTTTTTAACGAATGGACCGATTTGAAAAATTTATTCTACATTTCGATAGGTATTGATAAACACAATAAAACTGCATTTTTACTTTTCCGAAACATTTAAATTTTTTAAATCGTATATAAGCGATTGTGGGCGTTAAAGGGGGCGTGGCACCTTTTTGAAACAAACTTGCGCTGCGTAGGAACTCTTAGGATCTGCATGCAAATTGCCAATCTTCTAGCTTTTATAGTTTCCGAGATCTCAGCGTTCATACGGGCGGACAGACGGACAGACGGACATGGCTATATCGACTCGGCTAGTGACCCTGATCAAGAATATATATACTTTATAGGGTCGGAAACGCTTCCTTCTAGCTGTTACATACTTTTGCACGAATACAATATATATTACTCTACGAGTAACGGGTATAATTATATTTTTTTCAAAGTGTTAAATCTCGAATTTGTTATTATATATATTTTAATGAACAAAATTGAGAAGACTGTTGAAATATATAACAATAAAACCATAAAGTTTCGTTTCAGTTGAATATTTACTTCCTTCCTAAAAAAGTCCTCAGAAAAATCGGGTTCTTTGGGTGCTTTTTTAGCGAAATCGAATCTTTGCTGAACTGTTAGCTGCGAAGGAAGCGCAGTTTCCAATTTGATGTTCAGCTGAGTTGCAATACACGCATTGTACCGGGTCGTTCCTGGCAGCGAAAATTAAAAACTCCTATTTCCATTCTTCTTAAGATTAGATTGAGCCTGCTGAACAGTTTTGGCCTTGGAAGCCTCTTCCGCTACCATGTGTTGGTAACTCCGGTTCAATGTCGCCTCACATTCCCTCCAAAGAGGAAGCGAAGTATGGTCTAATTGTTCTTCCCATTTTCTTTTAGTTTCTGCATCGACCTTGCTCTTTACCAGATGTGTTAAAATGTGACTGTGTCGATGCGGGTTTTCAAGGCTGTAGCTGACGCCTGGAAATTTTTCGCAAATTAAAAAGTGTCGGTATGTTGTCAAAAATAATCCGGCAATCACCCGCTTCAGGCTAGCAACGGCTTTGGGAAAATTTTTCGATGTGACTCGTAATGCCCTTACTGTTATTAAAGCGTCTTGATTGAATTTTTAATGTCGTGTAGTGTTAAGGCTTTTACAATTTTTTAAATTTGGAGTGTGATCCGCTAAATGTTAGAAGAGCGACGCTTGGCAGCAGGCATTGAGGCAGGCGATTTGCAGGTGGACCGGATTTCTAGACACTATTTTGTTTTGCCTTATTTAAAATTTAAATCAGTAATGATTTTCTTAGCGGCCCAATGGAGAGTAGTGCATCATCATCGATAACTAAGAGCACGAGTATATAAGCCTGATGCTGAAAAGCGCGAAAAAATTTTGCGACACAGGATTTTCAGATTGACTATTGTACAATACGTATTTTTTTCCAGCTTCTTTAGCAATACGGTGTTGGTAATCACTACGACGAAAATGGCTGAATTAAGTTTGCACTAATTGGGTAGACGACGAATATTTTGTTTTTGATTTTATGTCCAAAGAGGTTTTCTTATGTATTGTGACGAACCCGCCTAGAAGGCGTGTACGCCACAATGGTTTTTCTTATCATTATACTAGTTTTAAGAGAAATATCATGAAGTTCAATAAATATTAAGACATAGTTATATCTAAGTTCAAGTCCCTGGGTGGCAACGCCATCCGCCACATTTAATACTAGAAAAGCAAGGAGCTAAGATATCAGTAATGGGAAAACACTAGAAATCCCGAATGCGGAAAAAGCAGGAAAAGGGTAGGCGATCACACAACAACCGTGGAGCGTGACTTCTCTCGGGATCGCGGAACCAGGAAGACGTGTGATCGGCACACGGCTTAGCGAAACTTCGAGACCCCACGTGTGGTATTCAAGCTTTTTCGCAAGACAGGCTAAACGTGACGCCTAACGCGACCGCTCACGGCTTTCTCATCATGAATGTTCCGCCGGTTTAATTTGCCCAAGTACTACGTTGTTGATCGCGGGTGATATTAAAAAGGTTAGTACAAATAGGTTCTCATACGGTCAGAACGGTGTTCCGGACTCTGGAGAACAATCTCAATAAAGTGTTACGGTCGTATAATCACATCTCCCGATCTTGTGTTTTCATTTCGTAGTTAGAGAGAAAACTTAACCTAATCTAACCTCATTCCCACAGCTACTTTGGGCCCGAATGTGGACATACTTCCCGTTCGCCACAGTAGCCGTAGTTCTGCTCCTAGCATTACCATCGGACCTGAATGTGTACCCCTTCCCGTTCGGTCCAGTAGTTCCCTCAACCCCCCCTTAAGTAGTTTGGGATTTGCGTGGACACCCCTCCCGTCGGATCCGTTCTCCGGTAGTTTCCACACTCCCTTACGTAGTTTTGGGATTTGTGCGTGGACACCCGTCCCGCCGGATCCGTCGCCTTAGTTTTCCTACGTTGTTTTGGGATTACCTTACCTAGTGTATGGTCTCTGTAGTAGTTTGGAGACTGGCGCGTGGACACCCGTCCCGGCCGGTCAATTGAGTCGAATCCCTCTGTCCCAAAGTATCCTCCCGGCTCGGCCTCGCCCGAAGGTCCAGCCCGGTGAATTTTCCGACCTTGACGCGAGATCCAGGACTTCAAAGCCCGCCCAGTATCTTCCCGGCTCGGCCTCGCCCGAAGTTCCAGCCCGGTGTATTTTTCGCCCTTGACGCGAAACACAAGACAAGGATTCCATGCGTCCACGTTTCCGTCGACACAAATAAAAACCTTCGGTGCAGACTCCCCATCAAAATCATCCGTTCACCTGTAGAACGGATCTCTCTAGTCCGGTGTTTCGGTGATTTACAAATTTTTTGTATAGGACTCTTGGATCCGACTGAGATCTGTACCCCGGCCGAGAAAGCATCCTTACAACTAGCTAGAGATTTATCCAAGTGGCCTATAGACCCACTGTAAAAAGGGAAGAGTCGACCGGAGAGTCGAGACGAAAAGACGGAAGGAATATAAGGATATAAGAAAACTGCCCAGGAAAATAAGACGATGAGTACTCCTAGGGAATCCGACGGTGAGTACGAGTTATATCAAAAACCCTGGTGTAGGAGCTCGCTAGATATATGCCCGCCGAAGAGACGAACTCAACCCCCTTGCCGTTGAGTTCGGTTTTAAAGCAGATGGTACCGTCGAAGAGGCCAGGAAGGCGTTTGCCAACCTGGTCAGCACAGGATCCTTCTTACAACGTGTTTGGAACCGGCTAGCTGCAGGAACAGTACAGCAGTCGGGCCCCGACCCCTAATCCCACGGGAAAGAACAACGAGATGGGGCAATTTGCGGGGTCCCTCCGGATCCCCGTCGTCTCCGACGCTGCCCCGGTCGAGGTTCCAGCTCGTTATCGAGGGGTACATCCAGGAACGACACACGGCGTCTGGGTGTCGCCAGTAGACGCTCGCTTGGCCAGGAAGTACGGAGTAATACGACTCCCACTCAGCACTTGCTCCCCGAGAAGATACACAAGTGGAACCTGCGGTTCGATAGTAGCTCGGATCCGTTAACTCTCATTGCCGCACTCGAGGTGAAGATGACGACGTATAGGATAAATCCGGAAGAGATCCCCCGGGCTATGTCCGAAATCGGACTCACGTGCAGAGGAGAGGAGAGCCTTTCAAAACATACCTGATCGAGCTCAGGACAAAGATGCAGCAGGCCGGGTACCGAGAAGAGGAAGAGTTGTACCGAGCATACGAAAACATGACTCACAGTACCGGCTGTACATCAAGCGCAGTGAATTCGGGACGTTGAAGCAGCTGACCCACATGGCTACTGAGTACGAGTGTGTCAAACAACTCGAGTCGACTCGAGATGGGACCACAGGAGGAACGGACAAGAACCACGAGGGATCTCAACTTCGGCGATCGCCGAATCCCTTTCGGAACTTGGAGAGTACTACACAGGCAGGACTACACAGGGCCAGGAACCTCGGGAGTGGACGTGCAGCGCGCCTGCGGCCGTTGCGGTGAGAACGGACATTTCCGTCGGGACTGTCCCAACCCACAAAACCCCCGTTAAGGATACACGGTGGGCTCATCACAACAGCGATAGAAGTCGGAGTAAAGTGGGTAGACGCCACCGTTGATACAGGGGCATCGAGGAGTTTCGCCAGTGAAAGTTTTACAAAGCTATTTGCCCGCGCAGACGAGGTTCGTAAAGTTTTCACTAGAATAGCGTTGGCCGATCGGTCATGTCTGGATGTGACGAAATTGTGGCGAACACCAGTCACGTCGGCGGGCACCACAGTACTCTTACTCATGTTGGTGATGCCCACCATTTTGGACCGAGTGATACTTTGGATGGATTTCCTCAAAGCAGCCGGGACGCGCGTGCGATGTGGGCAGGCCACCCTCGAATTGCGATCCGAACCCCAAGCAAAAGGAGATCCTTTGTTACAACCAGTGCTCATACCTCCGAGGGACGATCGAGAAGACGCTCCGACAAGTTTAGGGTCCAATTGGGGACTGCCAGACCAGGAGGAACAGAGGTTCTGAGCACTACGTCTACGCGGGACGCGGCCACGACAAAGGACACTGGGACAACTGCTAGGATGGAAGCGGAAGACCATGACGAAGAGCGACAGATTGTGCCATTGAGCCCGAGGCAACAAGGCTTCATCGACCGAGAGTTAGCTCTGTTCGAGAGTCTCCAGGGAGTATCTCAGGTCGCTGAGCATCGTATCGTCATGCGCGACGATAAACCCTTAAAGCAAAGGTATTATCCTAGGAACCCCGCGATGCAACATGTCATCGATACTCATGTAGATGAACTGATTCACGCAGGAGCCATCGAGCCTTGCAGGAGCCCGCACAGCGCACCAATCGTATTGGTGAAGAAAAAGGGTGGCGATTGGCGCATGTGTGTCGACTATCGTAAGTTGAACGCACACTCTGTGCTCGACGCCTTCCCGGTCCCGAGGATCAATCACATCCTAAAGAAGTTGCGTCACGCCCGGTATATCTCCACGTTGGATTTAAAAAACGGCTATTGGCAAATACCAATGGCCACGAGTAGTCGTCAATAAACGGCCTTCACGGTGCCAGGTCGGGGACTATATCAATGGAAGGTCATGCCCTTTGGCCAGTGCTCTGGACAGCGTGATTGGGGCGGAGATGGAGCCGGTCGCCTTCGCCTACTTAGATGACATCATTGTCGTTAGCGCTACGGAGGAGCAACACTTCGCTAACCTCGCCGAAGTGTTCCGCAGATTACGGGCAGCGAATTTGAGGATAAATCCAAGGAAACTGGTTTACCTCGGTCATGTGATCAGCGGCGAAGGGATTCAGACTGATCCCGAGAAGGTGTCTGCGATCAATGGGCTGAAGACCCCCACCAACCTGAAGGAACTACGCCAATGGATCGGGATGGCATCCTGGTACCGGAGGTTCGTCCCAGGCTTCGCGACCACCGTGCAACCAGTGACCGCGTTACTAAAGAAAGGCCGGAAGTGGACCTGGGGACCGGAGGAGCAAACCGCCTTGGAAGAGATTAGAAGATGCCTGACCACCGCCCCCGTGTTGGGTTGTCCGGATTTCGACGGGAAGTTTGTCTTACAGACTGATGCGAATGACGTAGGCTTGGGAGCGGTGTTATCTCAGGACGTCGAGGACCAAGAGAAGGTCATCGCGTACGCTAGCCGTACGCTAGCCGTCGACTCAATTACACGACAACAGGAAAGGAGTGTCTGGCCATCATCTGGGCCATCATCTGGGCCATCATCTGGGCCATCAGTAAGATGCGATGTTACCGACCCCTTGGCCATCAAATGGTTAAATTCCATTGAGAGTCCTTCTGGCCGAATAGCGCGCTGGGCTTTGGAATTACAACAGTTCCAATTCGACGTGCGTTACCGACGAGGGAAGTTGAACGTCGTGGCCGTTACGCTTTCCGACAGCCCTGTGAGGTACTTCAAGGCGCTATCAAGCTCGAGGACCACTGCGAATGGATCGGGAAGATGAAAGACAAGGTACGCGACGAGCCTGAGAAGTTCTCTGACTATATGTTGGAGAACGGCCAGATCTATAGGAACATGGGTTACCGAGCAGACGACGAGGACTACTTCCCGTGGAAACTCTGTGTACCCACTCCCTGTAGACCCCGCATCTTATACGAGTGTCATGATTCCCCGACCGCAGGACACTTGGGGGTCCGAAAGACGATCACCCGCCTGTCGCCAAGATATTTCTGGCCCGGCATGTACCACGACGCAAAACAGCACGTTCGGCCCTGAGAGTCTTGCCAGAAATTTAAGACCGTTCAGACCAAATCAGCAGGGAAAATGCTTACCCGTGTCGTTAGCGAACCCTTCGACATTCTCTGTGCTGACTTTGTAGGTCCGCAGCCCCGATCGAAACAAGGGAACTCGATGCTTCTGGTTTTCCATGACGTGTTTTCCAAATGGGTAGAGTTCATCCCACTCCAAAAAGCCACCGCTGCGGCAGTGCAGAAAGCGTTTCGGGAACGCATACTCGGGCGAGTGGGCACCCCCCGGAAGTTCGTATGCGACAACGGAACCCAATTCACAAGTCGGGCACTAAAGGACTACTTTGCTAAGCTCGGCGTGGAAGTCCAGTACACGGCTCCGTATTGTCCGCAGGAGAATCCCACCGAGAGGACCAATCGCACGGTAAAGACGCTGATATCTCAGCTGTCGGAAGGAGACCAGAGTTCGTGGGATAATATGTTGCCGGAGATTTTCCTCGCTATCAATAGTAGTGTATCGGACTCGACTGGGTATTCTCCCGCATTTCTCACTCAGGGACGGGAGCTACGCTTGCCCGCGATGCTGTATGACGAACTTACCCCTGGATCAGCGGTCGTGCATACGGGTCCTGGCGTCACACCTCCAAGGAATCTACGACATCGTGCGATCGAACGAATGGAGACCAACGCTCGGGAGCCAAGTATGGCTGCGACAACATCCCTTATCAAAAGCGACCGAGGGATTCGCCGCCAAACTCGCTCCTAAGTATCACGGTCCCTATACCGTCGCGAAGTTCAAATCTCGGAACTTGGAACGTCTGCAACGCTCAGGACGTCGGCGGCGGATCGCCAATATACCTCGGATATATCTGGGATTCGAGCATCCCGCCGGATCCGTTCTCCGGTAGTTTCCCCACTCCCTTACGTATTTTGGGATTTTCGCGTGGACACGTCCAGCCGGATCCGTCGCCTTAGTTTTCCTACGTAGTTTGGGATTTGCGCGGGGACACCCGTCCGGCCCGGTCTATCAACCTAGTGTCTGGTCTCTGTAGTAGTTTATAGACTGGCACGTGGACACCCGTCCCGGCCGGTCAATCGAGTCGAATCCCTCTGTCTCCTTACTATCTGGCCCCTCCCAAAGTATCTTCCCGGCTCGGCCTCGCCCGAAGGTCCAGCCCGGTGGATTTTTTTACCCTTGACGCGAGATCCAGGACTTCAACGCCCGCCCAGTATTCTCCCGGCTCGGCCTCTCCCGAAGGTCCAGCCCGGTGTATTTTTCGCCCTTGACGCGAAACACAGGACAAGGATTCCACGCTTCCACGTTTCCGTCGACACAAATAAGAACCTTCGGTGCAGACTCCCCAACAAAATCATCCGTTCACCTGTAGAACGGAACTCTCTAGTCCGGTGTTTCGGTGATTTACAAATTTCTTGTAAAGGACTCTTGGATCCGACTGAGATCTGTACCCCGGCCGAGAAAGCATCCTTACAGTTTGTAGAGTATTTATTAATACAGATATTAATATATTATATATAAGAATGATTGAAAAATGATATTAAATGGCAGACAACTGAGACGACTTATTTCACGACTTTCTGCTTGCAACTTCTCTCTCTCACTCGACGAATTTATGTGACAGCCTACCTCCCACGAAAAAAAAGGCCCGCTCCGTGCCCACATCTAGCCCAGAGTGACCCGTCTTTACATGTATAATTCGAAACAATTAAAAAAAAGAATCATGATAGTACATGTAATTTTATTTTCCTGGTTGGAATGCTCACTATCTAGCGATTTTTATACGAATGCAAAAAGTTTAAAAATGAGCCAAAACACAATTAACAAAACGCCACAGATTAACTTTCAACTTTTGGCACTCTCTACCTTGTTGGGGTTTTGCAACTTCCTTTGAATCCATTTGACTTCGCAAGCAGCAGCAGCAACAAAAGGATTGGCAGAAACTTTCAACGGGAAATTATTAATAAAATTTTTTGCCGTACAGATGCGAACAAGGCAAAAAAAAGATGGGACTCAAATCGCGAACGCTTTGCAAATCAACAACTAGAAAGTTTTAAATCAAAGCGCCAAGTGCACAAACATTTTTTAAAATTTTGTTTACATTAAAAAGTAATGACCATTTTATATTATTTGCTCCTAAGCAAATAAATTAAAAAACAAAATGGCTTAAAAGATGTAGCTTGAATTTCGGCCAGCGTCTTCGCCGCTTCGCAACGAAGCCACTTAGAATTTGTGAGCTTAACTCTCATCAGAATTCGCTGCCGGAAAATACTTCGACCCTTTTAATGTTTGAATGCCTTAATTGCACAATTCCATTTCAAGCATACACTACTAGTACCCTAACGTCTTGATGGAATCCTGACGGTCTACTTCTATGATTTTTTAATTGGATAAGTGAGAGTACGGAATTCCTTGTAAAAGTAAAGTATTATTGGCAGACCTTTTTCTCAGATCTCTTCCGACAGAGTGAAGAGCCGCGCCAAGTTGACTACAAATTTTTGCTATTCCTTCAAGGGTTGATTAACAACTTTGTACATCGTCGACAAATAAATTGTTTCTTGAGGATATTGTTGGCGAGAGGGTATCTTTCAAAAGCATTCTCTGCTAGTCGTAAGTTTATTCTAATGGAAATACAGATATTGAATCGCAAAAGAGAAATCCAAAGCCACCTCCAAATTTTATACGACAGAAAACTTCTAACTCCCTCGTGAATTCTGTATTGAAACTTATAGGGCATGATAATTTCCACGTTATTCCATTAAAAGCAGCGAATGCCAACAAGTAATAATTAAAGGCATTGAAGCACACGTACAACCAACAGAAGTAGCTCATTCACTTAGGGAGAACGGATTTGAAGTAAAAACTGTTAGCAACAAATTAATAGATATCGACGCCCTCAACCCTCAACTGGTACCAGCGCTTAAAGCTTTGAAAAAAAATAAAGTGGATCCCATCTACAATCGAAATAGGATTTCAAATAGTGAAGGGTTTTCGTCTGGTACCTTTAACAATTGGTTGTTTAAAGAAATTCCATTGACTTTGGTTGTCGCATCGAAAACAAGCCTAATCTTGTAAGGTTTATTAATGTTATCCAAACCAAAGTGACGGAGATACTATGTTCGTGGGCCGACCTTTTCTGCTTCTCCTTTTGTCAATATTCGGGCATATACTTTATATACAAAATCCATTATACCCTTTTCATACATATTTCTCCTGCTTGTCAGAATCGAAGATATTGCGCTCAGTCGTGTTAAAGACCAATATAATCTCTAAGATGCGTAACGCCATACGATTTTTTTTTTTTTTAACTTTGCTTTTATTTATTGAATCTTCTCTTAATTTTGAGACTAACAATAAGTTTACGAATCTTAACATTAAAATTTAACTAACAGTATAATAAGATTGCATTCTGGTTGCGCGTCCCTCAAGTCGGTCACTGGGTGGGTAAGTCATTGCGACGAAGGCGTGATCGGTTAATCAACCTTGTAAGACCTCTCGCCAGGTGGTTAGGGTGCAACGATAGCTTGCTAAAGTACTTTTCCTTCTGTTCTGCAATCACTTCTTTGATTGGTAGAATGTTTAAGTCGCGATGTATATTTTCGTTGCGAACGTACCACGGTGCCCCGGTGATTGTTCTCAAGATCTTCGACTGAGCTCGCTGGACTATGTCAATATTGCTATTGCTGGCAATCCCCCATAACTGAGAGCCGTACATCCATATAGCTTTTAGTACCGAGTTATACAGTAGGACTTTATATTCAAGACTAAGGGGAGACCGAGCGTTGATGAGCCAATGAAGGCTTTTAGCTTTGGGTGTGTTCTTTTGGCTTAAATGTGCCGGCGCCATGTGAGTCTTCTGTCGAGATGTACTCCTAGATATGTCACTTCGTTTGCTTGCGGGAGTAGCGTATGGTTTAACATGAGCGGCGGGCAGTTTTGCCTGTTCAGGGTGAACGTAACGTGCTTACATTTTTGTTCATTCACTTTAATTCGCCAATCTGATAGCCACTTTTCAACATCGACCAGATGAAGAGCTAGCTGCGCAGTTGCTTGCATCGGGTATTTTGAGCGGCTGAGAATGGCTGTATCATCAGCAAACGTAGATGTTGTTAGTCGTGTGCTTGTTGGGATGTTTGCTGTGTATAGAACATATAATGTTGGCCCAAGCACGCTTCCTTGAGGAACTCCACCTCCAATAGTGAAATCGTCAGATATAGCAGTGTTGCATCTCACAGCAAATTTTCTGTCGTAGAGGTAAGACTCTAAAAGCATATGGGTGTTGTAGGGGAGCATTGTTTTGATCTTGTACATTAGATAGCCAAACTCTATCAAATGCTTGAGAGACATCTAAAAATATGGCAGTACAGTACTCTAGTTTTTGGAACGCGTTTCGAATTTCTGATGTTATCCGGTTGACCTGCTCAATTGTTCCGTGCTTTTCACGAAACCCAAATTGATGTGACGGAATTCCTTCCTGGATTCTTAGGTATGTGTCTATCCGAGTCAATACGCATTTTTCAAAGAGTTTAGATAAGAATGAAAGTAGGCTTATAGGTCAATACGAAGTGGGAATTGTGTGGTCTTTTCCCGGCTTTGCTATCATTATTATAATAGTCTTTTTCCATCTCACTGGAAAGCAGCCAAGTTTTGCGATGGCATTAAAAAGCTGGGTGATAGTGCAAACGGCGCAATATGGGAGCTCAGTGATCATTTTGGGAGTTATGAGGTCGCAGCCCATATGGTAAAGTCGGCAAAGTGAACGCACTAGTGGCAGGATTTGGTTGGAAGACATTGTTAAGGTGGTTGCAAACGTGCTGGCTCTGTCTGCATCGCTGCGCGCCCAGCCGCCTGTGGGATTTCTAATAGACATCATGGTTACTTTCGGTGAGCTTAGAGTAGGGTGAGCTCTCCATAGTGAGTGTTTTGTACTAGATGTTGACAATTGCTCTATGTAGCGTCGGTGGACATGTGCTTTTTCTTCCTGTAAAACTTACACTAGCCGCCGAATACTGCAGGTAGTCCCCTGCTGCTTTGAAGTGGTCTCCTAGTGAGTTGAAAAACTGCATAAACTCATCTTCAGCTATAGTGAAGCGAGGGGGGGAGTATACGGCGGCTAGTGTAAGTTGGTTGCCAGTATTTATTTGTATATTTATAGATGTGGCCTATAGGTAATTTTTAGCAAATTTGTTATAATAGTGGTGCTTAATACGGTTTCTGATTAGAATTCCTGTCCCACCATGTGCTTTACCATCTGGATGATTTGTTCCGTAGAATGAATAACCTCGTAGTTGAAAATTGTATTTGTTTGTAAGGTGTGTTTCTGAAAGCAGCATTACGTCGATATGGTTGTCGAGTAGGAATTGAGCTAACTCAAGATTATGCTGTGAGACGCCGTTAGCGTTCCACGTAGATATCCTTAAGGAAGTCATTATTTGGATTGTTGTGAAACCAGCATTTGAATCAATAGATTTTGGTTTCGGATTAAATCTTGCATAGTTGTGCGCATAAACGACGTAAACTCCGTAAGGCTTTGTTGTAGGCTGTATCATATATTCAAAGTTTATTTTGACTCCTCCGGGAATTGTTGCTGTTAGCCGTGTTTGGTTCTTGGTATGCTGATTGCCGAAATTCACTTTTTGAGACAGGGTTAGCCAGTCCTGATTTTAAAGGGCTTGCGTAAGTCACATTTTTATCAGAGTTTATGGGTCATAGTAAGGGTCTGGCTGCAGTCGAGAAGAAGACTTTAGGGTTTGATCTGGAACCTGTCATCTGTTTATTTTGGGTGCGGGCGGCAGTTCCTCTCTGGTGGATGCGGCTTTTCAGTTCCTTATAAACAGGGCAGCCTCTGTAGTAGCAGTCATCTTTGCTCGCTGGGCAGTGTGCGGAGTCATGAAGATCTCCACAAACTACACACACCGGGCGCAGTTTACAGTATGACCTTATATGGCCATATTCTTGGCAGTTCGCACATTGTACCGGGCCATTGCGTTTGTGCGGTTCCTCAACTGTAATTCTGCGGTGCAGCAGGAACTAAAGATTGTAAATGGGGTGGACTTCGTATTTCTTTAAGGGCTTATTTTTTGGTTCTAGCTCAACCTTAAAGAGTGACTGCGGCTTTCTATCCCTGTTAAGGATGTTGAAGACTGTCTTACTGTTAAATTCCTTCTCTTGAAGCGCCTTTGTTATCTCTGCAGACGTTACGTCGGACTCTATGCCCTTAAGTATGACTTGCAGGCCCTTGCTACTTTTTAGCTGATATGTGTAAAAGTTCTGTTTATTCTCGGCAAGATATTTCGATAATACTCTGTAATTATCCTTGGACTTCGTTTGAACCTTTGTCTCTTGGATGTTGCCCCTTACTAGAGGTATTATGTGGAAGTTATCCTTTCCAATAAGCTCGATCATTTTGTTGACGAGAACATTGAAACTTTTTTGTCGAATATAAATAGGCGGAGGATTTGGCTTCCTTTTCTCGACTTCAGTGGACTCGGCCGCCTCAACGTCATTGCCGTCTTCCAAGATTTTAAATCGGTTTGAGTTCATGGGCGTTTCTATTCCAGCTAGGCTGGCATTGTTACGGGTTATTTTGCGTTGGGAATTTAGAGGGCTCAGCTTCCTTTTGAATTGGATGTAGCGATCCATACCAGTCTGCACAGCGGGCTTAGCACATTCATTGGTTTTGTTCTGTTTTTCGGGCAGCGCAGCGGCAGACGTATTAATATTTGCGCTGCTAGCTGATGATGTCATTAGACGCGCAGTCGATACGGTTGCAGTTGTTGTTGTAGTTACAGTTGACGTTGTTAAAGAAATTGCGGTGCTAGTTACTGCTGATGAGCTTAGGTTATTGCATACCTGCATTGGAGCACTTTCAGCGCTCTTTGGCAGCAGAGACGTCGATGGTAGCGAGGGGGAGCAAGAACGCGCTCTCTCGCTCGCTACGTTTAAGAATTCGGTCAAGTTGGGGGTAATTGCCCGCGCTTGATCAGGGCTTGCATTATTTTCGGTTGTTTTAAATGAAAAGTACGCGGTTTTTCTTTGTACTAAGAGCCGTTTCTCGTCTTGCTCACGTTGACGTTGTGTGCGAACGTCGTTCAGACTCATTGTATTCGTGGTAAAGTTAATTAGAGTTTTAAGTGTTAGGTTTTATATTAATTAAATAACCAATCTATATAAACATTCGCGATTTCATCGCAGAAAGCGTCTTTTCGCGTTATAGTAGATTTATTAAAACGGTCACTGCACTTTTGTGATACGAATTTTTTGCACACGAATTTTTTGTGCTGTCTTTTCAACTGGCTTTTCGCTCTCTTGCCCAAAAGCCAGCGAGAGAGCGCTCTAGAGCCACCCGCTCTCTTGGACGCATACTGCGACAGCTGGCGACTGTATGTGTGCACATGTATTCACAATCATTTATTCACTGCAGCGCGCTGTCGAAATATACTCTTTATTTTAAATTCTAACATAATTAAAACAAGAGAGAACGCTATAGTCGGGTGCCCCGACTATCAGATACCCGTTACTCAGGTAAAGGGAGTGCGAGGGAGATGGAGATAGAAACTTTGATCACGCATAACTTTTTAACGAATGGTCCGATTTGAAAAATTTCTTCTACATTTCGATAGGTATTGATAAACACAATAAAACTGCATTTTTACTTTTCCGAAATATTTAAATTTTTAAAATCGTATATAAGCGATTGTGGGCGTTAAAGGGGGCGTGGCACCTTTTTGAAACAAACTTGCGCTGCGTAGGAGCTCCTAGAATCTGCATGCAAAATGCCAATCTTCTAGCTTTTATAGTTTCCGAGATCTCAGCGTTCATACGGACAGACAGACGGACAGACGGACAGACGGACAGACGGACATGGCTATATCGACTCGGCTAGTGACCCTGATCAAGAATATATATACTTTATAGCGTCGGAAACGCTTCCTTCTAGCTGTTACATACTTTTGCACGAATACAATATACCCTTTTACTCTACGAGTAACGGGTATAAATACTTATTTGTATTTCCTTTATATGATAATTATTCGAATGTAGTATATTTTTTAGTAATGACCAAATATATCTACGTATATAGAGATACATAATGTATTTCATACATGACTTCACATTGGAATAGTGGTCATTAGCGTATTCAGCGTGCGACGTGTGAACGATTTGAAGGATTTTTTATGTTCGTACCCTTTTCAAGCCGATGGATTTTTTCTAGGAGCAATTCGTTTGTAGAAACCATCATGCAGGGCCTGACAAAAAAGCTGTTGGGTGAATATCCTTACCAAAGATTTTTTTTACTGAGAAGTTGTCTCTTGTTTGAAACTTTTATTCCTTGCTTTATTTCCTTATCAACTCTGTTCATTTTAATATCAAATAAGAATGCATCCTTTCCACTATCCCAAAACATATCTAGGATCTTATCGACGGAACTGGAATCGAGCTTTACTGATGAAGGAATTGTAATGTCTGGCGAGCTTAGCAAGTTTTGGGTATTCGATGAGTTTGATATGAAACTTCTAAAATCGAAGTTGGCTAATTTGTGCAATTTCTTTACTTTATTGCTTATCTCGTATGCATCATTTTCATTGTCAAAGCTTGCTACAAAATCATCTATGTACATAGTGATTATCTGTAATGGCCTTAATAACAGCTTCCTTCCTGTTCGTAGCATTTAAGGTATTTTGATTTTTTACATACTGCGCACAGCAGATACCATGTTCGTGGGCCGACCTTTTCTACTTCTTCTTACATATGTCAATTTTCGGGCATATCCTTTATATACCAAATCCATTATAGCCTTTCTATATCCCTCCTGCTTGTCAGAATCGAAAAGCTTGCGCTCAGTCGTGTGAAGTCGTTTTTAAGCCATATCAAAGCTATTGGGAAGGATTATTTTATCATGACTCCACAAAAGAGCTGTCTCATAACTCTGGTTTACACGTAGTGTACTTTCTTTTAATATTTTTCGATGATGGTTTCCACGTAGTGTACTTTCTTTTAATATTTGTCCAGCCATGACAATTTCATTTGATTCCAAAAGATTATTTGGTAACTTAATCAGAAGGCTCTCTGTATTAAAATATTCCGCCATTAAATCATTTAAATCCTTTTTATTTGAATCGATCGTATACGTGTGAAAAACGGTGTTTATATCATTATATGGATTTTCTTATTGGGGCTGTGTGCATCCATATGCTAGCCACCCTAAAACTGTCTAAACGGCTCTTAAACTGTTTTCCAAAAAAAAAACACTTTCACTCTAATCAAAATACTTGGCTTCGTATCTCAGTACCTTTTATTTGGAAAGCTCTTAAATTTTGTATATGTTGAGAAATATGTAGATCGGACGATTAATATCTGCATATAATAGCACCTAATTAAACGCTCATCATTGTTTTGTTTTCTACGTAAAAGCTTTAAGCTCACACGCATAGCCGAAAATGCAGTAGATCTGCATTAGTATTGAAATATCACGCGTTTTTCTGCATTCTCTTTGTTCTGCTCGTTTTTTGGGCATTCATATAGTCGACTTCCCCGCAACCGCTCGCTAATCGCAAAACCCATTGTAAAACCGCTTTATATTCATAAAAATCACAAAACCTATATATAAAATAATACAGTCCACTGCATTTATAAACATAACAAATTTTGGTCCATTCGAGTAGCCGGACTACAGCGTTTGATTTTGAGTTTCTTTGTGAATAATAAAAGACAAATTAGCCCCCGTTTTCGTCATGAACACGATATGCAACGGACTATTCAACACTGTGGTGCCTGCAAGGGGCAATTAACACGCACCCTTAACGGTGCTGTGGAGTTTTCGCAAAAATGTGATAGTGTGGAAACCTTGCAAATAAAGCTGTAGCGTCTAGTAGCCATTTGTAACCATTTCATGGAGCTCTCCGAGGATTTTGTGGCATTTAACAAGGAGGAGGGATATGAGGACCCTGAATTGGATATCCCTGAATACAAGGAGAAGTTCTACAGCGCGTATACTATTTTTAGTAGAGCAATACACGAGATGGGTGGTCAAGATCATGGACAGGACCAGTCCAATATTTTGCTATCAAGTACAGTGGAACGTCTATTTGAGGGACAAGCCCACCTTCTGGAACAAATTCATAATTCATCGGGAGCAGCTAATTTAAGGTTTGAGAAAATTCGCATTCCCACATTTTCTGGAAAGTATGAGGATTGGAGCCAGTTTAGTGATTTGTTCTTAAACTCAGAATATAATAACTTTCCAAGTACCAAAAGTTTCATTATTTGAAATCTTATTTAGATGGGGAAGCACTTTCCTTAATTAAACATATTACCGTTTGTAATGACAATTACCAAGATGCGTGGGAAAAATTGAAAAATTGTTATAACAAGAAAACGCTAATCGCTCGATCTTTTGTTCAGAATTTTCTTTCGTTGCCAACCGCTAACAATTTGAATATCGCTGAGTTACGTAGGGTAATTGACTCTGCCGACGCATGTATTCGAGGCCTACACGCGCTGAACTGTGATAGCCGCGATGTGTGGCTAATTCATATTTTGCTATCCAAGTTAGACCCCGAAATCAAACAAGTTTGTCTGGAGTTTGTCTTACTTTATGCAGAAGAGAAGCTTCTGATATAACCATGGCAATTTTATCTATCCAGGAACCAAAATGTCCTAGATCAGCATAACGTTGGATACCTGATACATATGTTGTCCATTCTATACGAGTTCGCATGGGTAGCTTACTTATAAGGTCACTTAATAGGACAGGGTTTGGCAAATGCTGCAAAGCGTTAGAAAATTTAAGAAATATGATCAGGTTTGATACCTTTGCTGCAAATTATATATTTTGTCCAGGTTGTTTTCTGAGATTAGCTGTATTTCAGATACCTTTTCTAACTGACTCCTAATTAGCAGTCCTGATTGTCTATACTTAAACTGTAGGCGCTTCATAATATGATCAACGTTTACTAGATTTATTAACATTGCTGCCACCTCTTCCCTAGCAACATCTTTTAAACTATTTTGCAGTCGGAGTATATTTTCCAAATCTGCGTACTTGTACGCGGGAGTTGTCTCAACAAACTGAATATTGGCCAGTTTTTTTTCCGCGTGACAATACCATTTATGCGTCATAAAAAAATTAACAGTGCCACTATATTATCTCTTTTTGGACACTTCGCAAATTTAATTGCAAAGCTTTCAACATACGCAACTTTAAAATTTAATAAAATTGTAACGTGTCAGCCACAAAACTTTGTATACTTTAATAAAACACTTCTGTTTGCCATTGGCGACTAACATATATATGTATTTATTAAACAAATTGTTCTCAACAGGCTGCGGTTATTAAATTGTATTTCTGCTCTAATCAACGATTAGCGATAATGACGGAATGATAATTATAAGTGTTAGACAACGTATTTATAAGATGAGCTGAAATTGGAATACCGGGTAGCTCAAATGCATTACATGCAAATTAAGACGGTGAAATTAAAAATTTTATTTTCACCAGCAAGACGGTATTTATTTGGTTCGTCGCTCATTGAATTTTAGAGTGGCACTATTATAAAATATGTATGCACTTGTTTTAATCATATCACTCATATCGTGAGTTGATATTTTTTTTATTGTGCTTTAGCGCCTTTTTGCTTTTTTTAGTACACCAGTTTAGTTTTAATATTTTATTTGTCTTTACATCCACTTTCCTCAACTTTTTCCGGAGCTCACGCGAAACACGTCCGCTCTCTTCGGCTGCACTACTTATAAAATTGATGATCTTGAGACTTTTCGTTTTTATCAGAATAAATGAGAATCAGAACATGTATGGTTTTATAATGTTCCCCAATTCTTCCTTTAATTATATTTATTTAAGGTGCAATTTTGGCGGCTCTTTAATTTTGTAATGTCACATAACAATCTCTATAGCATACGAGGTGTGTTCAAAAAGTAAGGTGACTTTTCAAATTTCGCGGGCAACATATTTTCGATTATCGATTTTTTTGTTTTGTTATATTGGTACACTCTTCCCTAACATCTGTACCAAGTTTCAATGGAACATCCTCTTTTTTTGGTTGTGAGAGGCGTAAAGTTACAAGTTATTTTGCGAGCTCGGCGATTTTTTGCTATCGAAAAATATGGATCAAAGGATTTGCATCAAATTTTGTGTAAAAAATAAAATTAAGTGCTCTGAAACACTTGAAATGTTGACAGTGGCATACGGTGAAACTGTTCTGAGTAAAAAAAATGTGACGTCATTCAACAGCTCTTGAGCGATGCTCATGCGACGGTTCTTTTGGTCAAAATTCAGCAATTTCGGAACAAACTTCGCTGACACACGACTCATACCCAAAACGTTTGAAAAAATTTCATGGCACGAGCCAAGCGATATACCGACATCTTCAGCAACTTCTCTGATAGTGATTCGACGATTTTCCAAAACAATTTTCGTCACTGCTTGAACGTTTTCATCAGTTGTTGACGTGCTTGGGCGTCCAGAGCGAGGCTGGTCATTGGCATCTTCCCGGCCATCTTGGAAGAGTTTGTACCACTTGTACACATTTTTTTTACTCAGAACAGTTTCACCGTATGCCACTGTCAACATTTCAAGTGTTTCAGAGCACTTAATTTTATTTTTTACACAAAATTTGATGCAAATCCTTTGATCCATATTTTTCGATAACAAAAAATCGCCGAGCTCGCAAAATAACTTGTAACTTTACGCCTCTCACAACCAAACAAAAGAGGATGTTCCATTAAAACTTGGTACAGATGTTAGGGAAGAGTGTACCAATATAACAAAACAAAAAAATCGATAATCGAAAATATGTTGCCCGCGAAATTTGAAAAGTCACCTTACTTTTTGAACACACCTCGTATATAGACAAATAAAAGGGCCATAAAAGTGGTACAAAATATAAACTACAAAAAAAAAGGGTATCATACGAAAAATTTGTGCAATATTTTTCATACTACTCCTAAAAAAAACTTTCGGCTCTGATTTTAATTTTTGATCAAATTCTATAAACTTGTGTTTGTGTTTAATATATATATATATTTAAATGTAGAATATACTTCAAAAAATGTTATATATAATGTCCAAATTATAATTCATTAAATTACCAACCTTTCCCATATTTGTTTACCTATAAGCTTGC
This sequence comes from Drosophila rhopaloa, assembly GCF_018152115.1. Classification (NCBI taxonomy): domain Eukaryota; kingdom Metazoa; phylum Arthropoda; class Insecta; order Diptera; family Drosophilidae; genus Drosophila; species Drosophila rhopaloa. The sequence continues at coordinate 12,231,756 of NW_025335034.1, read as the reverse complement.
ACTTTTCTAAAGGAATTATTCTAATCAAATAATTCGCTTAAGGCGTACAACTTACATGGGCGACATTTGTAAGCAATTTCGACGTATTTATGTAATACCGCACAGGGATCACCAGAAAGCGTTTTGAAATTGGCGGCGAACTTACATCTGCTCTTTTTCTGGCAGGCATCTACGACGGCCTGCAACAGAGCGTACTGCAAAAAGAAAGTGAAAGTGCATAAGAAGTGGGTTTTTTTAGTTATAAAATTTGTTTCACTTTAAATAATAACTTAACTAACTGGCACGTCCAATGACACAGAATTGAATCGTTTGAATGTTGGTCACCTTACTAATTTGGTTCAATATTGACCTTGTGGGCGGGGTACAATTTTACTTTCGCTGGCCGAAGCTGCCGGTAGTACCAGGTAATCTGAGTTTCTTGAGAGGTTAGAGTATAAGAAAACTGTTGCCCCTTTCAATCGGACATAAAAGCTTGTTTTAATTATCAGTTGTTAAAGTGTCAGTGACTGTCGACAGGGGGGACGCTTCGGCAGACACTTCCTAGTGATCAAGTTATGCGTAAATAAATAAGACATGGAGAAATTAATGTCAATAGCTCATACACTGCACGAAATATCTTGAAAAACATCAAATTTGGACCGATTTTACCCTATTATTCCTATGGGAGCTATAGAATATAGACGTGTGATCGATACGCTCTTTTACCCTGATCAAGGTATGCATAAAAAAAAATAGGAAAGATTAATGTCAATAGATTTTGCACTGCGTGAAATATCTTCAATTTTTGCAAGGAATATCCGATTGTTCCTATGGGAGCTATAGGATATGACGTTCGATCGTGATCGCTTTTTAAGCTTGATCTGCGTACACATGTTTTAGAACGACTGTGAAAGTTTCTGACCGCTAGCTTTTAAACTGAGCTCGCAAACGTTATTGAAACAGACGTAAAGACGGACATGGCTATATCGACTCCCCTATTGATCCTGATCAAGAATATATATACTTTATGTGGTCGGAACCGTCTCCTTCACTGCGTTACAAACTTATGACCAATATTATAATACCCTCTGCAAGGGCATAAAAAGGTTAAAGATGCTGTCAAAATGGCGACCTTAGCTGGGCAACCTTTCTCCAGAAGTGGTATGTCCCCTGACGCTTAAAAAGCTCCTCAGACACTAGTTTATTAGAACAAAGGACTGGCAGCATTTGACAAAATATTGGAAAGGTGCAGCTGAAAAGGTCAAAGAGGCACACCCGAGCAACTTCAACGAGTTGTTACTTTTGCACTTGAAGGATTCCACAGTATGGCATATGCGTAAAGGAACACTAAGCCCACAGCTCTACATATCTAATTATCAAGAGCTTTCTTCAACGTTGTTCAGGACAACCAGTCCTAATAAGCAAAGAGAATAAGGGCTATTATACTTCGGAGTAGGGTGTTAGGGCCAACGCTTTACAGCCTTTATACGCATGACTGGCCCGCAACTGACATTTCGATTTAGGACCCTAGCGATTTAGTGTTTGCCACCTTTGCAGACTGCTTCAGATCTCCTTCAGATATATTTTGATGGAATATTGCCATAAGCCCTGATATGTTTTTATCAGTAACATACCCTCTTGGGGGGTATCTGGAAAAATCTTTGAAATCTCTTCCAAAGCAATCACGACAGTTCGCAAGCATGACGAAAATAATATTTTTCTTTTAACAGTTTGATAGTCTTCATAGTCTTCATCTCCAGAATAAATTGCAGTTGTATCACCTTGTTTTATATTTTTCAATAGAGGGAAGCCGAATACGGAGGAAACTTGGGGGCACTGGTTGCAAAACACCATTTTTGTGTCAAACCAAGATAATACATTAGAACATATGTTTTTCTATTGAGGCCCAACCACAGCAAGGAAGACTCTTACGGCTGAACTTATAAAGTTGAACTTATAGAGAGATCGTGTTACGATCAAGCGACAGCTTAGCTTGTCGGGCTGTGTGAATTAATTTGATTACTCAGGCACATTAAATCACATTGATTGTAGAAAGGGAAAAAACATTTCAAGAAACACCCCCAAAAACGATTAGCTTATGCCAGCAAAAAGGTTACAAACCATCGGACTCCTCTACCTCCGTCCAAATACTATAGGACTGTGCAACGAAAATGATTCTACGCTTGACCCGATCGTTAGCAATTTTGGGATCTCTATCGAACAATGGCTTTTGATCAAATAATATTCTGGTCGCGGTAAAAGCTTCATGGTTTTATCTGCTGTTTTTACGACGCTGTTTGCTACCTAAGACTTCTAAATAAATTTTAATAAAGGTAAAAAGGTAAGGCCTTAACCGCACCCTCCTGCATTTGTAAAACGTATAGATATTATTAAGGGCCAATAATATTATATTATGTTTCATTCTTGACCATTAACAAGTAATTTATCTTTCAGAATCGTTATCAAAGGGTTCGCTCATCACGTATCCTGAAAACTCCGAGGCTGATTCAGACACTGGTGGTCATGTACTCCACAATATTTACAACCCGGTTAGGACAATTTTTATAGACTCAATTTTTTTTGTTGAGCTAGAGTCCTCAGTAAATATAGTATCTCCTTAACGCCGAGATGACGCCGTAAGGTATTATAATTGCCAAGATTTTGAATATACCAAAACTAATTTTATCTTGCCTTTCAAATGAATCTCGAGATGCAGCTTTCTCCGCTATCTCTCAGGACCTATTTAGGTGTATTAATGCCCAATTTTTTAAGACATTGATCGCCGCTAGTGTGATGTTACCTGCCCCTTTTCCTGCTTAGAGTGGATTCTCTGGACAACATGCACTTCAAGATACCCATTATTCTTCTCACTCACAATAGAATCCTTATCCTAGTGCCTGCTTTTTAATTTCTCGTTTAGACTAAATGATGTCAATGATAATGAAAATGATGGAGTTTCTTATGAACCACTTTACTGGCAACTCGCCTTTAACTGCTTAAAAAAACAAAAGTCAGGTCTAATCCTGAAATTTACATCTAATTTTGGAACGCCAATGGACTCACTAGCAAAAGTCACAAAGTAGAGCACTTCGTTAACATAAATTCAATTGATGTTATGCTAATTAATGAAACACATTTCAACAATTGTTCACATTTTAAGACTTTTGGCTTTGACCTTTTTAAGGCCAATCAGCCATCTACGAGAAGGCGCTGCCATTTTAGACCTCTCCCACCTACAATACTCTTACACCTTAACTGCGAAATTTGAGGGTACTGCAATTATTTCAAGCACAGGCTTGGGCAACTTGGTAATGGCTCAAGGCTAGATCAAGTCATGTCTTGTAATCTGGACATCTCCCATCTGATATCAGAAATAACACAACTGATTTTGCTATATACAAGGGTATTTCTGACTGTTCACGAAATAAACGAACTGAGCTCTGATCACATTCCGCTTGATATACTTTTGTGTGCTGCTGCCTACCCACAATTGGCGAAACCAAGGCTGCTCTCTCCCCTGAACAATGTGAAGAATATATAGATCTGAACTGGCTACTGATGCCGCCTTAAAATTCACTCGGCGGCTGCGGCTGTGGCATGCTCCGCTAACGGTAATCAGCTAAAATTACGCCTTTATAAATCCTGGAATATCGGCTCTGGTTATCAGAAGCGATCACTGAATCTATATTAAGGGGTTATCCGGGTCTTGAAGCAAGAAAAAAGCCTATTTTCATGAATTTTTTTAAAGATCTTATGTCAATTTCACAAATTTCTTTTATTGTACATTAATGTTTATGGTTTGACCAACATTGTGTAAACAGTTGAACCAAATATTTTTAAAATTGAGCCGTTGAGGCAGGCTTGAACTTGACCTCATAAAAAATTGTGTCCTTGCGGTAGGCAAAATATCTCCGCCAATTTTTGTCTGAAATCAAAAAACCAAAATTATTCTGATAGTGTATGTGTCTCGCTTTAATTTTTTTTTAAATTAAAAATTGAATTTTTTGTAGCGCTTTTCATAAAAAGTGTCATTTTTTACGTAAATTTTGGCCATATTTTGGCTTATAAAATGAGTTGTAATTAAAAATTTAAAAAATCCCTCCGTCAAGGACAAGAGAATTATGTCTAAAAGAAGTGTGCAAAAGCAGAAATTTATCGGTGCAATAGTTTTTGAGAAATCGTGACTACCGACTTCAAAAAAGTGGTTTTGAGAAAAACGCGTTTAAAGTGCCGCATCTGTCCGACGCCAGAGGCCGAATGGCCCGTTGTGAAGTTCGACGCGCTGGGCTTTAAATTTCTCCCATTCCTACAGTTTTGCTTCGATCGCCTTGAAATTTTTAGACAACATTCCTGAAACTTTGTACTATTATATAAAAAAGTTTGAAAAAAGTGAATTTTTTGAAGTGTCAAGACCCGGATAACCCCTTAAGAAAAGCGCTTTACGAAGCTTTGTCCGAGTTTTTTCTCGGTAAACTTAGTGCGTGGGCTTAAGGGGCAGCCACTTGGCATGACCGTGTGGATGGAAAAATTACCAAAGCCTTGCCAGTGGCAGCTATATCGTTCTTAATGGGCATCTTCAATGCCATGATAGTTATTTCATATTATTGTCAAGATTTTGGAGCAATGGTCCTAAAGATCCTGAAGAAGCAAACTTCGGCAAACCAAAGTTTCTATACCCTTGCAGTTATTACAAAACGACAACATTTCGATTTATATGCCTATATTACTGAAAACAATGAAGATCTGTGGATTTTGTGCTGCATTTTGCTATCGTTTCTATGGCAGCTTTATGATATTGTTGTTCGATTTTGACAAAACTAAAAGCGTTATTGTAATATAGTAAATAATTACTAAATCTCAAAGAAATATTTTGATAAATAGAAAAACAGCAAAATAAATTTTTTTTTTCATTTTTTGATTTTCTTTTCGGAGCTATATGATATAGGAACATATCCATAGCACCAAAAACCTCTATGTCAACAAGCCAATGGAAAATTTCCATGTTATTAAAAACTTCAGACTACAGACTAAACATGTAGAACGAGCCGCTTTTCTGACTATCGGTCCGTTCCCACGATTCAGGATACTCAGATTTCGGGACCGAAATCATAAACAAGATGAGAACAAAGAACGGTCCGAAGTACAATTACGAAAGTCACTCAATAAACACTAAAGCCACTCATTAAAAAGCTCCAAAGCTCAGAGCGCAAGTTTGATCGTAAATAAATTAGGAGTTATGGAGGGAGTTCAGTTTGAGACTTCTAACTATCAGGTCGGTGTTCTTCCAAATATAAAATAAAATTTTATCGGTTTAATTAAAATAAAATAAAGTTTTTTTATAACAAACTTACTGTACGAATATTTAATTATAAAGATGTCTGATTTCAAAAACCATGAAGCTAGGTCGATTTTACGCTGCAGTTTGGCATCGTTTCTATAGCAGCCATATGATATTGTTGTCCGATCTTGACAAAACTAAAAGCCTAGTTCTGATACAATAAAAAATTACTATAATTACTATATCTCAAAAGAATATTTTAATATATGATATAGATGTTCGTTTTTAATTTATTGAAACCGTAATTCCATAGTATTTATTACCAAATCCTAAAGAATAAAAAAAAATTAAAAACAACAAAGTTATACTTTTTTTAATTTTTTAAAAACAATAAATTAAAATCAAGAAAGGAAGTTTATACACCCTTGCAGTTATTACAAAACGACTATGTTTCGATATTTATGCCTACATTACTAAAAACAATGAAGCTTTGTCGATTTTGCGCTGCATTTGGCCATCGTCTTTATGCCAGCTATATGATATTGTTGTCCGACTTTAATTTAATTAAAACCGTAATTCCATAATATTTAAATATTACCAAATCCCAAAGGACAACAAAAAAAAATCAAAAACAACAAAGTTATAATTTTTTTGAATTTCTTTTTTCGATTGTTCCTATGGGAGCTATATGACATAGTCGCCCGATCCGGCTCGTTCCGACTTATATTATACCGACTTATACTACCTGCAATAGAAAGACAACTTTTGGGAAAGTTTTCAGCAGATAGCTTTAAAACTGAGGGACTAGTTTGCGTAGAAACGGACGGACGGACGGACAGACGGACATGGCCAGATCGACTCTCATGGTTATGCTGGTCACGAATATATATACTTTATAGGGTCGGAAATGTCTCCTTCACTGCGTTGCAAGCTTTTAACAGAAATTAAAACTGAGGGACTAGTTTGCGTAGAAACGGACGGACGGACGGACAGACGGACATGGCCAGATCGACTCTCATGGTTATGCTGGTCAAGAATATATATACTTTATAGGGTCGGAAATGTCTCCTTCACTGCGTTGCAAGCTTTTAACAGAAATTATAATATACTCTGCAAGAATATAAAAATCGCTATGTATGCTTTCGTAAATTTTTCATTTTAGAAACTAAAAGTGGGCAAAAAAACTAATTGGTGGGCAAACATGGGCAAAACATGGCAAGCGATTTAGCTTTTTAAATTTCAACAAGAAAGGAAAGCTAACTTGTTGATATACCCTTGCAGAATATTCTGTAAATTATATTCTCCAAAATTATTCATATGATGCATTCTTAATACTCATAGAAAATCCCATTTGCCTAACTTTAAAAACACCAAAGTTATGGCATTTACAATCGTTCAGTTATATGGCAGCTAGGTCGGATTGATTGGCCAAAAATAAAACACATAGAAAATTCTAACTTCCTAACATTAAAAACACCAAAGTTATGGTATTTCCGATCATTCAGTTATATGGCAGCTATAGGATATAGTCGGCCGTTCCGACTTATATACTGCGTGCAAAGGAAAGAAGGGTGTGTGCAAAGTTTTAATTCGATATCGTTAAAACTGAGAGACTAGTTTGACATGCTTATATCAACTCAGGAGGCGATCCTGATCAAGAATATATATACTTTATAGGGTCGGAGATGTCTCCTTCACTGCGTTGCACACTTTTGATCAAAATTATAATGCCCTTTGCAAGGGTATAAAAATTCGATTTTAGTCGACGTAGTTTTGTTGCGAATGGCAACTAGCTTAATAGAAACCCACGTGTAGCTCCCAACTTTTATTCTGAATTTATGCAATTGATTCGTGTTAAACTCCTAATCAGCAACCAGAGAGTGATCTCCAAAGTGAGTCTCGATCATTCTTTCGTGGAGTGCAGACATGTTTTTGCATCGCTGCGAAATTCTTGGTGAAAATTCTATAGACAAGTCCACCTACGTGGCAAAAAAATTGGTTTTTCAAGCCCGGCAGTGCTCAGGAGCCCCGCTCTGGTGTATCTGGAAGTCGGTAAAGCCGTCCCAAGCAACGCACAGCTTCCCACATCGTCGGACTCCAAATCCCAAGTTGACATTCATTCTAAGGTGGCTAGGACACAAAAGACTACGACTAATGCTCTAAGTTCCTCGTTACAACAATTCAGCAGTATATACCAGCTCCATCAACGCCCCACCCTTACCATCCCAAGTCATTGAACCCGAGCTGGAAGCCATAGCTGGTGACGATGAAGATTGATGGACCCCGAGTAATAACAAAGGCCATCCAGGTCTCCTAATTCTGCTAATAAAATGCAGAGAAATTGGAATACTCCCAAAACGACGGAATACACCAAACGTTTTGCTCAGCTTATGAACATGGACACAACCGAAGAAAATATAAAAACCTATCAAACATATAGACCGTTGAGGAACAATCCTTACCAGGCCAGTACCAGCACCGGCATAGGCCATGGTAGCTGCAGCAACAAAAACAGCGTCGAACGCAGCAACAGTCAATCCAACAATGTAGGAAACAACAGTATTAACAATATTAACAACAACAATATCTCCAACAAGAGCCAAGAGAACATTACCAAACACCCTCCCAATCACAAGCCATCGACAATTGTGATTAATAACGGCGAGAAACTGAACGGGCTTATCCGATCCACAGATAAAATCGTTCATCCGTCTTAATACTCCGTAAAATGCCATTCTAACAACTCCCTTTCTATCCTTGCTGCAGATTCAGACAATCAGTATATCCTTGATTTCAAAAAAGGTCCCGTTACACTCCTGGCAACTTAATCCCATCTGTGGGTTGTCTTAAAACAATTTTTATTTTCATTCAGATCTTTAAATTCCGATTCGTAGTGGATTCACAATTAGTGGATCCACCTATCTCTCAGAATGTAGCATCACCATCACAAGGGACTACTGAGTCCGGACAACCGGCTCAAGCTGGTTTTGCAGAAACAATGTCTGCTCCACCAAAATACCTTTCAGTGGTTCCACTAAAGAAACAAATTTTCGTTTCTCGGCTTTCCCCTGATCAAACATCTTCTGATGTATTGTCTTATATACAAGACAAAACTAAAGCCGATTGTAATAGTGTAAAGATTTCTTATGCTAGATACATTTCATCTTTCAAGATAACTGTCCCTAAAGAGCTCTTTGTAGCCATATGCTCGGGCGTCTTTTGGCCGGATAATATGGTTGTAAAAGAGTTCGAGGCTAAGATAAAGAAGAAGGGGCCCGTGGGAGTCAAACTTCCTAGTCGAGGCCAAACCAGTGTACCAATTTCAAAAAAATAACTTCTAACCTCCTTCTGTCCTATCAGAATGTAAGAGGCGTGCGTAGCAAGCTCACTAAATTGTATTCTGATAGCCTTTCCTTTGCATCTCATATTATTGTGTTTACAGAAACCTAGTTAAAGCCGGAGATCTTTAGCTCCGAAGTTTTTCCAGGTAAGTACACAATACACAGGTATGACCGTCCCTCTAGACGGGGAGGTGGAGTCTTTATTGGAGTTTATTCAAACCTCCCGTCAGAGGATTTTTTTTTGAGGAATTCAATACCTAATTTTGTTTGTAGGCGACCTTTGATGTATGTTTAAATTTTTTGAGTTTTTCCGGCTCGAGGTCAACAATTGAAAAATGTTTTAAATAAAAGTTTTTAATTTTTATTTTTTATTATTTCCAATATATTTCGGTTGCACTTCCATTGTATATATTTGTGTAAAGTTATCGCTTCCTGGGAGCTCTTTATACATAACTTGCTCAAATATTCCGACACTGTCTGAACTTCCTGATTATTTAAATCACCTTTCCGTTATTAAGTCTGTTGCAAATAAGCTTTCCGATAGTGATCAGTTGATAGTTCTAGGTGATTTTAATATACCTGGAGTTACCTGGTCCGTTGAGGATGGATCGAATGTCTTACTACCTATAGCACAGCATGATTTTAATGACGGCCTGCTTGACATATACTTATCTCAAGTAAACCATGTTCGAAATTCACTAGGTCGCCTTCTTGATTTGTGTTTTGTATCAAATCCTGAAGGTGTGTTTCTGTCCAGAGTAGCACCACTCACGCAATCGGAAGATCCATATCACCCTACAATTGAACTTACATTTGACACGGGTAAAGTTATAGAAGAAAAATCAGAAAAATCAACCAATCGAATACATTGTTTTCGCAAGGCAGACTTTCTGAGGCTAAATAATTTTATTTCTGGCTTTAATTGGTCTGATCTTTACTTATGCAATAATATGCCCGATGCAGTTAATGTTTTTTACACTCCAATAAACTAATAATAATTTTAATTCCTGTGTTCCGTGGTACTATCCATCAATTTCCAATAAATCAACTTGGTTTAGCAAAGAGTTGACACACTTAAGAAATGCAAAGTCCAGACTTTGAAGGAAATATAAAAATACCGGTTCTCAATCTGTTTTAACTAGATATTTAAGTGCTCGGTCAAGATTAACCGTGTTTAATGCTCAATGTTATAATAGTTACTTAAACCGTTGTAAAGTCCAGTTCTCTCAAGACCCGAAACAGTTTTATAACTTCGTTAGCACCAAGCGTAAATCTAATTCATATCCTTCCTCGCTGTCGTACGAACACATGACGGCAACCACAGATGAGGCAATAGCCGATTTATTTGTCCAATTTTTGCAAACGACTTACTCTACTTTAGATGATTCATCACAGCCTTATTCTTACACCATATCCAAGTCAAACCTCATATTCTGTCCCACTTTAACAGAAAGCTCTCTTCCTTTGGATCGTCTTCATAATAAGCCTGTTTATTCGCCAGGGCCCGATGGTATTCCAGGGTGAGTGCTTAGGTATTGCGTCCAGACCCTGTGAAAACCTCTTTACAAGTTGTTTACCTTATCTCTAGAAACTTCCCAATTCCCAAATATTTGGAAGGATTCTTTTGTTATTCTTTTTTTCAAAAAAGGTAACAAGTTAGAAGCCAGTAACTACAGAGGTATTTCTAAGTTCTCAACTATTCCTAAGCCTTTTTGAAAAAATCATTACTCCTTTGCAGCACCTTTGTAAATCAATCATTTCTCCGTGTCAACACGGATTTATTTAACATCGATCCACAATCACAAACCTTCTAGAGCTAACTACATTTGTTATAAAGGGCTTCAGTAGTCTAGTCTTCTACTTAAATGGATCTTAAGTTATCTGAATGGAAGGTCACAAAGTGCCCTTTTTAAAAATTCAATTTCTAAAATTCTCCGTGTTACCTCCGGTGTCCCACAAGGGAACCATCTGGGTCCGTTACCTTCTTATTCTAATAGACTTCTGTTCATTAATTTACCCTCCCTTGCCAACCGTAAAACGATGCTTGGTACTATCTTTATTTATATATATATACATGGTGATATTGACTGCCTCGACTTGATAAGTCGGCTAAACTTTTCAGATTAACTAGAAATTATATTCCCCTAATTTTAAATAATTGTAGATCTATCTATGCCTTGCATGAGCCTTTCAGATTATTACGTTCTGACTATAATATACTTTTTTCTGTAATCTCAAATCTAGACTCTCTGCCGCTCCTAAAACGAGTAATACTTGCTTTATTGGCACAAGATTGATGTATTATATATTTTCTTATCTCGCGTCTATCTTCTCGCGAATCGTGCCGTACGATACACGGCTGCGCCCCTCGGTCGGTTGGGAGGGTAAGTAAGCCGTGACACTCCGCTCGAAAAAAAAAAAAATGTTTTCTGGATCATAACTGAGTGAGATGTGTATTCATCCTGTGAAATGTGTAAATTGGGGTGAAAATCGCACATCAAATTCTAAGGGCTGTGTTGTCTACCAGCAGACAGCAAGTCGTCGAAAAAATCTTACATCCCAGGGAAACGCTCTCCCCCAAAAATTCCCTACAAAAAGGACTACTGTTCGATCGGCAGCACCCTGCGAACCAGCTCCAGAACCAATTCCCATCACTGGGAACAAGCAGTAAACAAACTAAATCATCAAACTAAAGCCATACAGACGTTAGCCCTTGACCAGCAACAATACCCAGAGACCCGCCAACAGCAGCAACAGTCCTTCCAGCAGCAACATCAACGAAATCTCCAGCAATCTCAAAACGATCAGCAATGGAAACGACAAGAACAAATGTATTTACGATCTGAAGAAAAACTGTCTGACCTCGTTGACACAAATGCTCCAGACCCAAATAGCGTCAGCATCTGCACAAGCAGTCGCTGCTCTCCACTCTACCTTTCAAGCCCAATCATGAGTCAAATTGGACTCAAAATCGGTGTGTGGAACGCCGAAGGCTTGACCAACAAATCACTCGCGATGGAGCTTTTTGTAAAGCAACATCATATCGACGTTATGTTGGTCAGCGAAACTGACTTCTGCTCTAGATTATACTACCAGCTAAGGGGATATGACGTTAATCTTTCAAACCATTCTTCTGATCGCCATCGCGGAGGATCCGCAATTATCATCAAATCGTGACTTAAATACTACCAATACTTAAATACTACTAACTCTACAAACAGGGTCAGAACTCTAGAGGATATTGTACCCACATTCCATATGCAGCTACTTGCTACTGGAGGGCCTACACATTAGCCATACAGCCAACGCATGCCATCAGCCATATACTTTGCCATTAACAAAGGCATTCGTTCTTATTTACTAACTCTGAAATTTTTGAACTGAGTTCGGATCACATCCCATTAATAATCCAGTACAGAGTTTTTGCTTATAAGCTTTCTCGCAAGAAGTGCATCCTGCCCCAGAATGAAAATATACCAAAGTTTCAGGAAGCGATTAACGGTTTAGTTAACCTCAAAATGCACCTGAACACTCCTGATAACATTGACGATGCTACTGAAATATTTGTGCGACATATTTGCATCGCTGCTGAATCATCCACCTGAGGACAAAGACCAAACAGCCCATCTTATCCACCTCATGCCCTTTTAAAACCCGAGGTCCTGGATCTGGTGAGATTTAAAGGAACATTGCGTCGGAGATTTATGCGTTCTCGAGACCCTGCTGATAGAAGAGAATATCGTCGAACTGAGGACAATCTTAAGAAACTTTTGCTTAGAACAAAGAGTGAATACCTTGCCGCACTGCTGATCCCACAAAGTCGTATGGATTCAATCTCTGGTGAGCAACAAGGAATATAAAACGACAGGCCCCTCGCCGAATTCCAATAAAGACGAATTCCAGATGGCGAAATTTCGACGGCCTTTGCTGAGGAATTGGAATTCAATTTTGCAAGGCTTGAAGACTGGAGTCTCGATCATGCTTTCGTGGAGTGCAGACGTGTTATTGCATTATTACGAAATTCTTTGTGCAGAGTCTATGGAAAAGTCCACTTTTGTGGCAAAACTTACTGTTTTTGTGAGCTCAGCGGCTGGAGTCGCGGTGTCAGTAATCTTACACTCCGTTGGTTGTGCCATTTCGCGAAAAGAAGTGAAGTAGGAACTGATAGCAGGCATTTGCAGCTTGGTGTAGTTGCAAGCTGCAGTTGATCTGAGATCAACAGATCAATTTTTATTTAAAACAAGAAAGGAAAGCTAACTTTGGGCGGGGCCGAAGTTGATATACCCTTGCAGAATGTTCTGTAAATTATATTCTCCAGAATGATGCATTCTTAATACTCATAAAAAATCCCAACTTCCTAACTTTAAAAACACCAAGGTTATGGCATTTACAATCGTTCAGTTATATGGCAGCTATATGATATAGTCGGCCGATCCTTATGAGATCGGATTGATTGGCCAAAAAAAAAACCCTTAGAAAATCCCAACTTCCTAACATTACAAACACCAAAGTTATGGCATTTCCGATCAATCAGATATATGGCGGCTATAGGATATAGTCGGCTGATCCCGGTCGTTCCGACTTATATACTGCGTGCAAAGGAAAGAAGGGTGTTTGCAAAGTTTCAATTCGATATCTTTAGAAACAGACAGACGGACAGACAGACAGACAGACGGACATGCTTATATCATCTCAGGACGCGATCCTGATCAAGAATATATATACTTTATAGGGTCGGAGATGTCTCCTTCACTGTGTTGCACACTTTTGACCAAAATTATAATACACTCTGCAAGGGTATAAAAATATAAACAAATTTAAATATTTTCTCGACTGGGGCTTGAACCGCCCACCTAGCTGTGGGGCGAGCGCCTACCTCACTGGGCCACAACCCCCTTTTTGGAGCCCACACAAAAGGGCATAGTGTACTGGAAGTCGGTAAAGCAGTGTCAAGCAGTCACAGGCTACCATAATGTCTGAACCAGACTTCAACATCGCAGGAACAGTGGGTGAGGCCCATATGAAAATGAGGGAAGTCATTAGGCGAATTTAGCTCTGTCTATGTTTTTACATCTTCTAGCACCCGTAGCAACCGTAGCAGACGACGATGACTGGTGCGCCGTTTAGACTCCAAGTCTCCCAATAGAAATATTCAAAGGAGTTCTAAAAGCCCAAAACCACCTGGATCTGTTAATCGGTTCTCGGAACTGTCGGACATGGACACTGAAGATGAACTCACCATCGCTTCTCAAACCGTCAGCCACAACAACTCCGATGGAGCCAATACCACCATCTCAAGCAACGTCAACGACAACCACGACAGCAGTACCAACATCATTAACAACAACAACAGCATAAGCAACAACATTGACATTAGTAGCAGCAACAATAGCAACAGCAACACCACCAGCACTAGTAATAGCGGCAATCGTAATCCGAACCAGCTAACAAGCAACAAGGCAGTGCTGCCAAAATCGGAATGCGGGAAAAATTTGCGAATTGCATGAAGATGAAGTTCTCTGGTTTCTTTAAAAAGCAGTTGCCTTTTTTCCGCTTCTTATACCCTTGCATAATTCTGGTCTAAAACATGTGTACGCCGATCAAGTTTGAAAACCGCCCCGATCGGATGTCTATATCCTATAGCTCCCATAGGAACAATCGGAAATAACTTGCAAGAATGGAAGATATTTCGCGCAGTGTAAAAGCTATTGACATAAATATTTCCAAATCTTATTATACCCGTTACTCGTAGAGTAAAAGGGTATATTGTATTCGTGCAGAAGTATGTAACAGGTAGAAGGAAGCGTTTCGACCCTATAAAGTATATATATTCTTGTTCAGGATCACTAGCCGAGTCGATCTCGCCATGTCCGTCTGTCCGTCTTTCTGTCCGTCTTTCTGTCCGTCTGTCTGTCCGTGAGTCTGTCTGTCCGTATGAACGCTGAGATCTCGGAAACTATAAAAGCTAGAAGATTGGCATTTTGCATGTAGATTTTAGGAGTTCTTACGCAGCGCAAGTTTGTTTCAAAATGGTGCCACGCCCCCTCTGACGCCCACAAGCCACAAGCTGAGGCCACAGTTTTAATGCTATTATGAAAGATTTAATTGATATGTTTTTGTTTCGTCAATACCTATCGATTGGCCTAATAAAAGTTTGCCACGCCCACTCTAACTCTCAAAAACCCATTAAACGCATAAGCCTGGCTAGCGCCTACATTTCCGCCTTTCATGGCGCCATCTAACGGATGACTTTGGAACAGCTGGCCAAGGTGCTCAACAGAGTCAACGTTAATTCTCGATAAGGATTTCTATTAAAGGAAATTGCGATGGTTTTCATTTGTCAATACCGAACTATATCCCAAGAACTATGCAAATCAAATCTAGTTAGCCAAATTGGAGGTCTCAGTCAAACAATGGCGTATGTGTGTATGTATGTAAGCATATACATGTATGTATTTACATTGTACACAGTTGCAATTGCCCGGCAAAGATAACTCCTTTCAAAGAAAGCTATTCGCTATACCCGTTACTCGTGTTGTGCAAAAATTTAGACTATTTAATACTTAATCTTTTATTAAGTTGTTTAGCTGAGTAACGGGTATCTAATAGTCGAGGCACTCGACTATAGCGTTCTCTCTTGTTTTTTTATGCATATATGCCAATCCTTTAATCTTACAAAAAACAACTGCCATGAGGAATTTAACTGTCCGATGTGATCAACAACATGGGATTGAGGATTCGAGAAATCCATCCCGTTAAATGCATAAACTGTGGAGGTAGTCACACAGCTATTAACAAGGGCTGTATTGCCGTAGCCTCGCACAACAACCAGCCGTTGCAGGACCAACTGAAATAAGAGGTGCTGTGGCATCGCTTTCTTACGCGAACGCCGCTAGTGGATCTCTACAACAACAAACCCAACAGGCTAGCCGACCGCAGTGGGCAAACGATCAGCAGCAAAAACAGTTCCCTCCACTAGGAAGTAGAAACCGGAAACTACATCAGCAAAGCCAATATAACGGACTCCATCAACACCAGCAGCAACAACTTCAATACAACTGCAAAATGCAGCAACCCAACAACAGCAGGACCACCAACAACAGACAACGCAACGACACCGAAATATCCAAAATGATCGTCAATGGCAGCGACAAGAGCAAATGTTTAAGCGATCCGATGAAAAGATGTCAGTCAGTAGCTTAACTCGACAAAATGTTCCAGATGATGATGTCAATGATGACTCTCATCACAAGCACAAGCAATTTCTGACCTGCTCCCAGTTCTTCCAAAACGATCAGCAATAGAAACGACAAGAGCAAATGTATTTACGATCTGAAGAAAAACTGTCTCAGAAAGCTTGATTATGATTACAAACAACAGCCGGAGAGTGCAGACGTGTTTTGCGCGAGCTCCGGAAAAAAACCGCTCAAAAGTGAAAAACAATAACTAAAAATACTAGAGTGGTGTAATAAAGGCAATATTATTGCTAAAAACAGTAAATAATAATTAGTGCTATGTAAAAAACTAGTGCAAAGTTATTATAAAAACTAAGAAGTGCCACGAGTGATAGCTCAATGAGCGGCGATTCAAAAAAATGAGCGTAGAAGCTCCGTAGACCAGAGAAACAGTTATATTTCTTATTTCTCAACCCGTGATACAGAAGTAGAAAAAACTTCTTCAAAGAGCAACTCAGCCCTACTGACCATTGACAGTGCGA
Source organism: Drosophila rhopaloa (assembly GCF_018152115.1). Taxonomy (NCBI): domain Eukaryota; kingdom Metazoa; phylum Arthropoda; class Insecta; order Diptera; family Drosophilidae; genus Drosophila; species Drosophila rhopaloa. Next base: position 12,215,441 of record NW_025335034.1, on the reverse strand, counting down.
GAGCACGGTCTTGTTCTCCCGCCCTACTCACACCAACTCCCACCTCATGGAGCTTGCAGTGTAGAACCCCACCCCCAGCTTCGACTAACAGCTCACCAGCCACGAGCACTGCGACCTCGTTAATTTCTGCAACCGCAGCCACAGCAACAACAACATCAACGGTCGCCGTTAACAACAACGCGATTTCGAATGCGTTTGCAACTTCTGCAGCGCCGAATAAAACTACAAAGCCAAGTGTAATTACGAGTGCCAATATCGGCAATATCAAACAACAACAAGTGGGTCCGGCTATACAGACTGGCATGGACCGTTACATCCAAATCAAACGGAAGCTAAGCCCGCAAAATAAAATGGTTGGAAATAAACCAAAACAAAATTGCCCTAATAAAGGCAGCGAACAACCAGGGGCATCTAGTAACAACAGATTCGCCCTATTGTCGGAAATTGATAATAATCAATCCGAATCTGGACAGGCTGTTCAAAAGGAACCAAAGCCCCCACCAATTTACATAAGGGAACAGAACTCAAATGCCCTAGTAAAGAAAATTGTTGCGCTGGTCGGGAATGACAACTTTTATGTTACTCCTCTTGTTAAAGGAAATATTCATGAAACAAAGCTTCAAGCTAAAACTGAAGATCAATTCAGAGCTGTAACAAATTACCTAGACGAGGCTAGGAAACCCTACTACACGTACCAGCTCAAGAGTAGCAAGGGCTTGCAAGTAGTGCTAAATGGCATAGAGCCCGACGTATCCACCAATGGGGTAAAAGAGGTACTGAAAGAAAAAGGATTCTTCTCCAAAAATATTATTAATATTATCAACAAAAATAAAAAGCCGCAACCACTCTTTAAGGTCGAACTGGAGCCTGAAAGCAGAGCCTTGAAGAAAAATGAAGTGCACCCGATCTATAAACTGCAATACCTGTTGCACAGAAGGATTACTGTTGAAGAACCGCATAAGCGGAATGGCCCGCTGCAATGCACAAACTGCCAAGAGTATGGACACACCAGAAACAATTGCGGGCTTCGTTCAGTCTGCGTAGCTTGTGGTGGCTTCCACAAATCCGAACCTTGCCCTGCAAGCAGAGAAGACCCAAAGACAAAAAAAATGCGCTAACTGTGGAGATAACCATACCGCAAACTACAGAGGCTGCCCGGTCTATAAAGAGCTGAAGAGTCAGTTTCAACAAGCAAAACAAACACGCTTCCAGAATGCACGAAATGCGTACGTGCAATCCCAAACCACACCTAATGTTTTCTTTGCGAAAGCAGCCAGATCTTCATTTGGGCCCCTCAACACAAATGGGGGAGTTTCATACGCCAGTGCCCTAAAATCAGGACTTGCCAATCAGACGGGGTTCCCACAAGCTCAATGCTCTGAGCAAAATATAATAACACCTCAGCAAGCAATAGGACAAATACCAAACAGCATGGAAACCATGATGCTGACTTTACAACAGGGTATGATGGAATTTATGTCCTTCATGAAAACAACAATGACAAACCTTATGCAAAATCAAAACATTTTAATAAATTTGCTCACATCCCAACAATCTAAATAATCGATGTCTTGTCTTCGAATATCCATGTGGAATGGCGTTTCACGGCACAAACTTGAAATAACTCAATTCCTCAATGAAAACCAAATAGATGTCATGCTGCTGGCAGAAACGCATCTCACAAGTAAATACAACTTCCAAATAAGAGGTTATACTTCATACTGCACAGATCATCCGGACGGTAAGGCTCACGGAGGAACTGGAATCCTAATCAGGGAACGCATTAAGCACCACTTTCACCAGAGGTTTGCAACAAATTATTTGCAGGCTACATCTATAAAACTACAAGCAGGCAACGGCAGTATCACTATAGCCGCTGTCTATTGCCCACCGCGTTTTACAATAACTGAAGAGCAATTCTTGGACTTCTACAATTTACTCGGAGATCGCTTTATAGCAGGTGGAGACTACAACGCCAAGCACACGCACTGGGGATCAAGACTAGTGACGCCCAAAGGAAGACAACTGTATAAAGCAATCATAAATTTGAGCAACAAACTCGACTATGTCTCCCCTGGCAGCCCCACATATTGGCCAGCTGACCCCAGAAAACTCCCGGACTTAATTGAATTCGCTGTGACCAAGAACATCCCAAGAAATTTAGTCAGCGCCAAATCGCTATCGGACTTATCATCGGACCACTCGCCTGTTTTAATAACTCTCCTTCAAAGCCCGAAAGTAATCGAGCACCCCTTCAGGCTGACCTCGACTAGAACTAACTGGCTAAAGTACAAAAAGTACGTAAGATCCCACATTGAACTAACACCACAGTTAAACATAGAGAACGAAGAACGAACATCGACTTCTGTGCTGATGCCCTGGAGTCAGTACTCGTGGCAGCAGCCAAAATCTCAACACCAGAAGAGACAATCGTGCGTAGCAACCAATACAAAACTAATCTGCAAATCGAACAACTGGTTCGGGAAAAACGACGTCTACGACGCGTTTGGCAATCCTGCAGATCGCCCCATTCGAAGCAACTCTATAATGATGCCACCCGCAGACTCACCAAAACCCTCAAGCAAGAAGAGGAGCTTGCGCAGCGCCGGTACATCGAGAAACTGTCGCCGACCAGTACAAAGCATCCTTTGTGGAGAGCTCACCCAAATTTAAGCTCTCCGATAGAATCAGTCACTCCGATTAGAAACTCCTCGGGTACTTGGGCCCGCAGTGACGAAGACAGAGCCGAAACATTTGCTTTACACCTACGAAATGTATTTCAGCCGAACGCCGCCACAAACTCTCTTCAACTACCGCCGTTTAGCTCTGAAATTGCAATTAACCCGATTTTGTTTCAAACACCTGAAATTGCTAACGTCATTAGGAAGCAAATAACACCGAAAAAGGCTCCAGGGGCCGACCTAATAGCCCCAAAAATGATAATTGAACTTCCAAACTGCGCAGTGGATGTTATATGCAAGCTATTTAACGGGATCGCAAAACTTGGCTACTACCCCAAAAAATGGAAAATGTCCGTGGTTATAATGATACCGAAGCCTGGCAAAGACCACACAATTCCCTCATCGTACAGGCCAATAAGCTTACTATCGTGCCTCTCCAAATTACTGGAAAAATGCCTGCTCACGCGCATTACACCATATTTAAGAAAACAAAACTTAATCCCGGCACATCAATTCGGGTTTCGTGAAAGCCACGGAACCATCGAGCAAGTCAACCGGATAACTTCATAAATTCGTACAGCCTTCGAACATCGGGAATATTGTAGTGCGATATTCCTCGATGTCTCTCAGGCATTCGACCGAGTGTGGCTTGTAGGCCTTATGCATAAAATCATAACATTACTGCCAGAAAACACTCATAAGTTACTTAAGTCGTACCTCTACCACAGAGTCTTTGAGGTTAGATGCAATACAACGACATCCAACGAGTATAACATTGAAGCCGGAGTCCCACAAGGTAGCGCCCTGGGCCCTACCCTGTTTATCCTATACAAAGCAGACATCCCTACGAACGAGAGGCTGACTACGTCCACATTTGCTGACGACACCGCAATCCTGAGCCGCTCGAGATGCCCAACTAGAGCAACAGCTCAACTGGCTGATCATTTGGTGGTAGTTGAAAAGTGGCTATCAGACTGGCGAATCAAAATTAATGAACAAAAGTGTAAACACATAACGTTTACCCTTAACAGACAATCGTCCCCCCGCTAACTTTGAATGGTACGCAGATTCCCCAAGCCAGCGATGTAACATATCTCGGCGTCCACCTCGACAGACGCCTAACCTGGCGGAGGCACATTGAATGCAAGAAAGTACATCTCAGACTTAAAGCTAGCAGCCTACACTGGATTATAAATTCTCGATCACCCCTGTGTCTGTACTTTAAAGTTCTTCTCTACAACTCCACCCTCAAGCCCATTTGGACCTACGGCTCCCAGCTCTGGGGGAACGCGAGCAACAGCAACGTTGACATCATACAGCGCTCACAATCAAAAATCCTGAAAACAATCACTGGGGCACCATGGTATGTTCGGAACGAAAACATCCACAGGGATCTGGGCATACCACCGGTCAAAGATGAAATAGCAAAGCAGAAAACGGCCTACCATAACAAGCTTACACTGCACCCAAATAATCTCGCAAGGAACCTAAGACGGGTTTCGAACAGAACTCGTCTGCATCGTAACGATCTACCATCCCAGCAATAAATATTAGGGCCCGTTAGTCTAAATTCAGTCTACATGACTGTAAGTTAAGTTATATTCTTAAGATTTGATATACTTATTGTTAGTCTCATATAGAGAAGATTCAATAAATAAAGCATATATTTACCAAAAAAAAAAAAAAAGAAAGAAAAAAAGAAAAAGCTTGGAACTTAGTTCTGACCACATCCCTTTGGTAATTGAACTAAAAACAGCTCCTCACAAGCTCTCCCGTAAAATGCACATCCTTCCTCACAACGCAAGCGTTTCGCGGTTCTAGGCGGCTGATAACCAGCTTGTTAACCTCAACATGGTCCTAAGCACCCCTGAAGATATTGACGACGAGACCGAGCTTTTTGTCCAAAATATCTACATCGCTGCTGAATACAAAACCTGTAGGCAAGGTTCAATAAACCCATCGGATCCACCTCATGCCCTTTTAAAATCTGAGGTTCTGGATCTGGTGAGGTTGAAAAGAGCCTTGCGTCGCAGATTCATGCGATCGAGACATCCAGCCGACAAAAGAGCATATCGTCGTGCGCAAAAAGTTGTTGCACAAAACGAAAAATGACTACCTCGCTGATCTGCAACGTAATGAGGATCCTACAAAACCATATATATTTAGCATCTGGAAAGCAGCTTGAGTTATAAAAGAGAGTCCTGTGGAATACCTATTAAGCGTACTGACAACAGTAGGTGCAGATCGGACTCCGAAATTTCTTTGGCTTTTGCTTACGAACTGGAATATCGCTTTCAGCCATTTAACTTTGCAAAGTTGATGACGTTGAAAACACACTGCAATTTCTTAATGCTGACTCCCCAGAAGCAAAACCTATTCAACATATAAGTCAGGAAGAAGTTTGTCACCAAATAAAAAAGCTGCACCACAGTAAAGCTCCAGGACTTGACGGTATTGACAGCAGGGTTGCCAAGGCACTTCCGAAAAGGGGTATACTGTTTTTAATCCTCCTGTTGAACTCCATGTTACGTATACACCACTTCCCCAAACAATCCTACCGACCAATAAGTTTGCTGCCCACTTTCTCAAAAATAATCGAAAGAATATTACGTAGTAGAATGATGGCAGTAAGAAGTGTACAGGATGTCATACCAGATGACCAGTTTGGCTTTAGAAGTCACCATGGTATCCGAGAGCAAGCCCATCGAGTAACACAGCACATTCGTGGATCTTTCGAAAATAAGCAGTACAGTTCAGTAGTCTTCCTTGATGTCAGAGAAGTTTTCGATCGAAAACTCTCCTTCCAACTGCACAATATCTTCTCCTGAAATCGTATCTTTTAGAATTTTATGGTAGATGTGAGATGCAAAAGGTGATCTGCATTCGAGCTGGCGTACCTCAGGGTAGCGGACTTGATCCGGTTTTATACACTTTACCCTTTTGGCTACATTTGCTGATGATACAGCCTTTATTGCCAACTCCAAATATCGAATCGAATAGACTCAAACACCCAAACTTTTTGGACCTGCATGGCGAATGGGCGAATCGATGGAAAATTTCGATAAGCGGGAATAAGTCCCAGCACTGCCACATCTCTCCTAGAAGTAAAATTCTTCCCAGTGCGAAATACCGCAATCTTCCCGGGCTCAGTATTTGGGCTTGATTTTGGACATAACGAAGGTAACAGCAACATGTCGTACTAAGCTTCGGAAACTAAATTGAATGCTTAAAGGAACAAGTAATCGCAACCTCAGCAACAAGATGTTGTTGTACAAGTCAATTGTAGTTCCTTTAATGACATATTGCATCCAAATATGGGGTACTGCTTCAGACTCATGATGGTCCAAAAAGTGCAAAACCGGACGCTACATGGTATGTAAAAAACGAGGTCCTAGCAAGCGATCTTCATATCCCCACGGTAAGAGAGCAGATCAACATGCATGCTAGCCGATACAATGACCGTCTACTAGCCCACACCAACCAACTAGCAGCATCCTTGGCAATTCCAACAACCAGAAGAAGACTGAAGCGTCGGCACCCTGGCGATCTTTGGGCACGAGGACGTCATTAAACCCGCGTCTTGAGACACGACTACTTTTTCTCAGCTTCTAGATGGTTCTGATTTGCCCTTTAGTTGCCCTTCTTGTAAGTCGGCTCAATTGCTTTTTTTGAGAGAGAGTTTTCCGAAATTTAAACCTATCTTGAGCCCACTATTCTACTAGTTCCGCCACGAACCAGCACGACTCCGGAACCAGTTCTCCATTCCCAGCCCATCCCTAGTATCGGCATCTGTTGCTCCTCTCTAACCCAGGTAAGCGGTCGTTTGGTATGTTTTGATTTTGTATAGGTTTATTTTCTTTATTTTTGGCAGACCATAACACCACACTACGGTTTCGTTTACTTGTCAATGGAACAGGAGTACAATTGAGGCTGCCAGTAGCCCAACGCAGGCCACGCCCACGCCCGGGCCATTAATTGGGTACGTATTTGCACGTTTGTACCTATGTACCTATGCTGCAATTATTGTTTCAAATCTTTCGCATGAAATACTCCTAATCGTTTCCCTTGTAATGTTTCCAGCTCATATAGGATATTCCCTACGGGTCTTACTATGCGGCACTTGGAGTACTTGCGACAAAACTTGGCATTTATGTTGTTCTTGAAATCGCTGAGGATGAAGTTTCACTTAAAGATTTCTTGGCCAGGTAGGTACTTGATTTCTTTAGCTCTTCTATTGTATTGTTTGGCTGATCTCTCATATGTTTCATTAATGCGTTCTGTTACCTTTTCTCTTATTAGTTGAAGCCGATCCGTTCGAGATAGACTCTGTACCTGGGCGTCGTTTACGGCGTCTAGTTTTCGGGCTATCCTATAATCTTGTTCGCTCAGGAACATGTGTTGGCCACACATGGCAAAGTATGGGGAGACACCAGTGCTATTGTGGACGGCACTCGGCAGAGAACCTTGAATCTCGACTATCTTGTCATCCCAACGTGTGTGGTCTTCCCCTACATGGATCCTAATAACTGCAAGTACGGATTGGTTCACGCGCTCTGAGGCATTCGACTGTGGAGCATACCTGCCGGTCCTCTTATGACGAATTTGATACTTCTCCAGGAAACTTTGATACCGGCTTGCTACAAACTGGACTCCGTTGTCGGTGAGTATTACCTCTGGAACACCAAACTCATGCCATATTTCCGACTCCAGATATCTGACGACTGCGTCTGCTGTCGCTTTTGGCATTGCTTTTAACCAAACAAACTTCGTCAGATGATCCAGCACTACCAATATGTAGCAGTTGCCCCTTTTTGACCGTGGATATTTTCCCAGGAAATCCATATACAGCTGCTGCATGGGCCGTGAGGTGATTGTTTGTTTGCCCATTTTCGGCCTAGTCATCTGGGTTGTGTGCTTGGTTTCCTTGCAGATGTGGCAGTCTTTAACGTAGTTTTTCACTTGGATTGCCATCTTGGGCCAGAAGTAGAACTGCCTAAGCCTGTTAAGCGTGCGACCTATGCCTCCATGCATCGCGGTATCGCTGTCGTGTGCTTGCTGGATTAAAGTATTTGTTAACGCTTCCGGAATCCACAGCTTCCACGGAAATTCCTGTGTGTCCCCGGTCACAAATTGTATTCGCTTGAGCAAGAGCCCGTCTTCCACCACTAAATCTGGAAACTGCTCCGCATTTTCCTTCACCGTTTGGATTCTTTCCAGATACTCGGGACTTTCAAATTCAATGGTTTCAAAATCGAAAACCTCAATGGCTTCTACCTCCGGGATACGGCACAACATGTCTGCCACCACGTTATCTTTCCCCTTCCGGTGCTCTATTTGGAAATCATATGCCTGTAACGCCAACGACCACCGCGCCAATCGTCCGTTTAGGTCTTTTAGCGTCATGAGCCATTGAAGACTAGAATGATCGGTGATGACTGTGAAGGGTAAGAGTTCTATATATGGGCGAAATCTATACACAGCTTTCACTGCGGTTAAGCACTCTTTCTCTGTCACCGTATAGTTCAATTGAGCTCCTCGCAGCTTCTGAGAGTAAAACGCTATCGGTCTCTCATTTCATCCATATCCTTTTGGAAGAGAACCGCACCAATACCCACATGGCTCGCGTCGCATTGGACAAAGAATCTGCTCTGAAAGTCTGGATGTATCAGCACGGGAGCTGAGGTGAGTGCTGTTTTCAGTTTGTCAAATGCCTCTTCTGCTGCAGGTGTCCACTTGAACTTGGTCTTTGACTTCAAACAGTCCGTCAGAGGCGCCGATACAAATGAAAAACCTCGATTGAATCGCCTGTACCATCCAGCTGTTCCTAGGAAACTCCTCAACTGTCTCACATTCTTTGGATCTTGGCTATTGCCTGAATCTTCCCTGGATCCGTCCTCAAGGACCCCTCTCCGACTACAAAACCCAGATACTTCAGGAATCGGAAGCAGAACTTGGATTTGTGTAGCCCGATCGTGAGGTTGGCGTTTTGTAAGCTCTTGGCAACCTCGGTAAGTATCCGCATATGATCCTTGAACGTTTTCGAAATAGTCAACAGATCGTCTAGGTACACAAAGACGTTGCTCCTGAGCTTCTGAGGGATGATCCGGTCCATTAGTCGACATAGCCGTTGAGCAGCGTTACATAAACCAAACGGCATCCTCCGAAATTGATACAACGGCCTTCCCGGGATGGTGAATGCGGTGTACTCCCTACTTTTTTGGTCCAGCTCAATTTGCCAGAACGCATGCTTTAAATCCACACTGTAAATGGTTTCATCCACACGGCTCAGAATCGACTCTATATTCTGCAATGGGTAAGCATCCTTGATCGTTACCTTATTGAGTTTCCTCGCATCTAAGCATAACCGGTTTTTTCCAGGTTTTTGGACCAGAGTAACTCTATTGTTCCATGGGCTTTCACTAGTCTCGATTACACCTAATCGCAACATTTCGTCTACTTCCGCATAGAGCAATTCCTGGACTTTTGGTGACACCGGATAGAACCTTTCCTTTACTGGGACTGTTCCCGCCTCCAGTTGTATGGAATGCGTTTCCAATTCCGTCAGTCCCATGCCGTGTCTTTCGTAAGTTAGAAACTTATCCTGCACTAACTCCAACTGTGTTTTCTCTTCCTCAGACAGGATGTGTTGTTCTACCGGTTCGCTCGTAACATGGAATTCATTCTCAATCGACGACAATTCACCTACCCCTACGACGTCCGGAGCTAATGAAAATTTCCGCCAAAAGTCTATTCCCAAATATAGTTTTTGCGACCCGCTATCCGGTGTGTTGCACCGCCTGCTGTCTGTACTGTTGATCTCACTTTCAAAACTTCTAGTTTCAGCCGCTTTACCAGGTCCATACACCCGTCTCCTAGGATGCTGTTCGATGCCCCCGTGTCAAGTAGCCCCTGCATTGGATGATTTGCAACCAATACCTCGGCAAACGCTCGGTTTTCCGTCGTAGCTGCTGATATTATAGCTGTGCAGACCTCTCTTCGTTCCTGTTTTCGTTGCTGGTAACGCCTCCGGGCTCGGATTATCCTCGACGACTTGCGGGAATGGCTATCTCCCCTTGGTTCTCCAAATATCCTTTCCCTTGCCTGCTGATAGTCGCGTTCCCTCTCTTCCATGGTCTGGCCACGTATTTTGTTCCTATATTTACCTTGTTTATGTTTTTATTTATTAATATCTTCTTAAGCACTGACATATATTTATCTTTTAACATATCTTTCAGATCCTCGGAGGCAGTTAATTCGTCGTCTTGGGATGGGAGCGGGACTCCTCCGGTTGCGTCAAGCTCCATCTCGCGTTTCCCGCCTGACATTTCGGACACCGAGTAAAACGTACTCCCTGTCGGCCGCATCTGTAGCAGAACTTATTAAGGACCTCCGAGTCGCACGTGTAATACGTGTGTCCCGGCATGGAGCAATTGTAGCAGACCAACGTACTTTGCGCTCCGCCTTCTCTGTCCCGGGAAATGGCCTCTACAAACTCGGAGTCCTCGTCTGGCTCCTGGGATACATACGCCTCGTGAACCTGGTGCTTCTCCTTCGGTGCTCTTGCATCCCGGATGTGCGCGACCAGCGATTGGCCAAAACCCTCTCGGCCTCGTGGCATTCCTCCCTCAGTTGTTCCAGGTTAGTTAACCACATCGGATATATTATCCTCGATATCCCGTCTCTGATGTTCACTTTAATTGTCCTTATTAGGTCGTGGTCGGATATGTTGATGTCCAACTGGGATCGGATGCTCAGCATCGCCTGCAGATACTCATCCACGCTCTCTCCTGGTCGTTGCTTTCGCTCGCGTAGTTCTCGCTCACGCTCGAAGTTCGAACGCAGCGTTTGGAAACGTTGTTGCAGCGCGTTTTTAGATTTGGCCAATCCCTCAATCCCGTTGTGCGTACGTGCATCCAAAACCACTCCTTGGCCTGACCATCTACCAGGCAGTGAAAAGATCGAAGGACCTCTTCCCACGTGACTTGGTAAGCCATCTGTAGATGCTCTATCCGGAATATAAATTCACCAATTGGCATTCCCCTAGGTCCGCCATCGAAGGATATACCCCACTTCCTGGGATGGCTCATCTCGGGTTTGTAATCCCTGTGCCCGCCACTTGGATTCCCATTCAAACTTCCGGCCGCTGAAACTCCTGGCCTAAACAAAAGCGGTGGTTGGCTATACTGATGCCAACCCGCCCATACCCTCTGTTGCTCTTCCCAGAGTCTGCCATCAGCTCGCTGCTGCGCTGGATTAGGCATGGCTGCTTCCATCAATGGTCTAGGAGGAGGCTCCTGAGTGTCTGCCTGTGCCTTCACTGTAGGGCGGACGATCGAAATTCATCATATCCTGTTGCATTTGCTTCTGGAAAGCAGAGACCTCAATGGACGCCGCTTTACGGTTAGTTTCATGAGCTTGTAATAGAGCTAAATTAATGGCTGACTCTATTTCTTTACCTAAATGCACAGGACTCTTCCCTTCCTCATCGCTAGTGAAATTGTGTTGGTCGCCGCGGGGAACTCCGTCGCTAGTATGTGCTTCCACGCCCCCCACTGCTCCCGTCATATCCTGCTGGTCGCTAATCTCAAAGGCTGCTCTACCATCCATCATAAACCCCTGGGGAGGAGTGATATCCTTTATCTCCCGGTTCACTTTCTGATTGGCTTGGGAACGTGTAGCTGGCGGAGTCATTATTTCGGATCCACGGTTCAAAAAAAACTCTAAACTTCTTCTAATTTTTCTATTGAATGTCTGTCTGTTTCTTTCGCCTTCTGACATATCTTTTCTTCCCCTCTTTTTCTTAACTTTTCTGTTTTTCTCTTTTGTCTGCTATGTAGGGTGAGTGACGAATATTTTACCCAGCCCACTGTACTTTGATATTCCTAATCCTTCTTGTTTCTTTTCAGCAGCTGTCATCTTCTTTGGCCGGACTACATGTGTGTTGCTTCCAGCAACCTTTTCCACAAGGACCACGACCGCTGGATGTTGTAAGCTACCGATCCTGATCTCATTTTGGTTGATTCTGACTTTTCGCCGTCTTTATAGGTGTTCCTAGACTTCTTCTTCCGACGCCCTTGATGGGCAGCGCCGAACCAGGATATTTCTGTCTCCTGTCGGGGTCCCGGTCGTGGGCATCTCTGCGATCATCCTACGTGGCTGCGTCTCTCGCCTCTTAGTGGGACTTCTACGATTTGCTCTTGGTAGCAATTATCCAGGACCACCACTAGTTATCGAGGACCAGCCGGAGATTCTCTTCCTTTTCTTTTTTTCTGTCTTTTTATTATGTTTTCCTTGGGCGCCACTCTGTTATGTCTCGACTTATTTTCGGTGATCCAACCATCGGATTCCGGCTAGCAATCGGATTTCTCAAGCGTGAGTATGACCTCGATAGTTGGATTTGTCGGCACACAGTAATAATTTATTTTCTTCAGACTTGATGACAACTTTAAAAATGAAAGGAAACAAGGACTGCGGACCTGCTGTTGATGGCCGCGGAATATACCCCCCTTCCTTGAGCTGCTGTATCTTTTAAGCAACTCCCCGACACTGGCTACTGGGTCTGTTATCCGTCATCTCATTCCATTGTTAACACTCTACTCGCTCATTTTCTTTTCCACTTTAATTCACAAAATGCTTATAAATAACATTCATTTAACTTCACAATTCCCTAACCTGGGTACCACAGGGACGATTACATCACACATGAATAAATAGTTATAAGTATAAATAAATGAATAAATAATATATATATAGGGTTACATGAGTATTTTAATTTATGTAGAAGTAGATTTGTAGTTTGTAGTTTGTAGTGGGTGGTTATTGTTGATTATTTCGTGGTTTAATTAACTTTAAAACTAAACTTAAAATAAAAAAAACCTGGCACCACCCAGATGTGGGCGGCGATAATCAAATTTCCAGTAGTTTTTTCCCAGTTTAAGGGGGTATATACCTTTTTTTGTCGAAAGAAATAGGAGAGTTTGGATTTTTTTTATGTATGTAACTATTGTTTTTATTAAATGAATGATTATATTTTCTGAAAGTTTAGATTGTTGACAATGTTTATGCAAAAATTTTTGAAAAAATATTTAATAGTTTTTAAGGTGTGGCTGTTTCCCTTAAACGCCTTATTTTTAAAGAGCCTTGCGGTGATAATTCCCCAGGACGAATGGATCAACTGATACCGAAAAAATAAAAATATTTCATTAGTTTAAAGTAGTATCCTGTACTTGAACGAACGTTTTAAAAAATTTGTTTTTTTTTGTGCATACGGGAACGTTTAATGCAAAAAATGACGTTTTTGGACTCAAAAATTCTTACAAAACTATCTATTTCGGCGAAATAAAAATTTTTACATGAAAAAACGATCGTTCAAGTACTAATAAAATTCATTACGAACATTTCATAAAAAATTTGAAGAAAATCGGTTCAGTAGTTTTTCGCCAATCCATATCACCGCAAAGTCATTTAAAAAAAAAAACATTTCGAGATATTCGCGTTTAAAGTTTCAAGTTTGGGTTTGGGCGGGGAGGAGACGCGCGGCTAGGAGACTTGTAACTTTTTTTCTACTGCTCAACTCTCTATGAAAATTTTGGGAAATATTCTCAGGAAGTTGTTCTTTAAGATAAAGCAAAAAAAAAATTTCTATTTTTTGAAAATGAAAAAGGTATATACCCCCTTAATTCCTTTTTTCGCAGACTCCCAGATTTCGAATTTGGCGCCGGAAGTTTGGAATTTTGTTCCCAGAGACACGACTACTTTTTCTCAGCTTCTAGATGGTTCTGATTTGCCCTTTAGTTGCCCTTCTTGTAAGTCGGCTCAATTGCTTTTTTTCAGAGAGAGTTTTCCGAAATTTAAACCTATCTTGAGCCCACTATTCTACTAGTTCCGCCACGAGCCAGCACGACTCCGGAACCAGTTCTCCATTCCCAGCCCATCCCTAGTATCGGCATCTGTTGCTCCTCTCTAACCCAGGTACGCGGTCGTTTGGTATGTTTTGATTTTGTATAGGTTTATTTTCTTTATTTTTGGCAGACCATAACAAATAAAACACAGATAAAACCCCACCGTGTTAAACAGAGCCATGCCATGGCAACTATGAAGACTGGCCCTCGTGTTCACATCCGTTTATGTAAACATCCAAAGCTAACTCCTGCCCAAAAGCTGTACTTCTTACGCCTTACGACTTATGAAGAAGCTGGCTCAATTGTAAAGCATTCTGCCTTATGCGATAAGAATTTTCAACCAGGTTGGGATACATAAAGCACAATATCCGAGAAAAACATATTCGATTTAAAACGTCTTGGTAACGGATATCCGAAAAATTTAAGTCACAACCAACTGGACTAGGATGCTATCAGATTAGAAAGTATCGATCTCAGTTGCATACTGTTCTAGTGCACCACAAGTCCTTAAAGTGACCACTGCTGGCCCTGTCATTATGTGTTATTAAGTCTAGAAAAGCAATACCTACATAAGCCCAACTTACATCATTCCTTTCATCTCGTATAAAAGTTCTGTAACGAATTCTCGCTAAACGTCTATTTCGATAAAAAACCTTTGTTTCGAACCATTCCAGTCCAAAATCTCCTTTTTTCATATTTGTCAAAGCCAATGCGTATACCTCCTGCGAATATCGCAAAGGCACTCATATCCTACGCCAATGTACTGGGTGTTTGAACCATTCACCACAAGATCGCTCTCAATGCGCAAAAACCGCCAAAGTATGCATAAACTGTCTCTCGTATTACCACACGACAAGCGAATTAAAGATTTTAAAAACAAGCAACACGGTGCAAACCTTACAAATACTGAAATTGCTAAATATCCCTTAGAACAGGGCCTATCTAATGAGCATAGTATATTATTTTGCCGTCAAATCAGCATGTAGAGTGTGAAAAACAAATTTTTTTATATGAATAATAATGTAATGGAGAAAAACAATTTGGTTGTAATAATATTTTATTCATTTGCTTTATTATTTAATTTTTATATGCGTAGATTTTTTTTTTTAGTTTTCGTTATTTTAATTAATTTTTTTTTGCATTCATTCCCTTCGAAAAGTCTAACGCCCAAATCACTAAGGTATATTATAAGATTTGAGGTAAAATCGTTAAAGACATACTCCAATCGATTTCTTCTTAAAAAGAATACAGCAATTCTCAAAAAATTACTAAAAATATAGCTGTCACTGACAGCGACACTCTGGATGTTTCCGAGACAAACACTATTAAGTCCCTAGGGATAAAATGGGAAGCCAAATGCCATGTTTTCCAATATAGCATCAGATCACTTACCCCATACAACTTATTTTTTTTGTAAGCTTTTGACATTAAAGCCCTTGCTTTAAGCCCAGCTATTAGTTCAATGGTTGGAACTGTTAATTAACGTCTAGGTATTTGACCACTTATCGATAATCTGTCCGTCTTTTACTTGAATTTTTATTTCATTTATGTTTCCTTTTTTATTAGCTCCAATTTGGTCAATTTGGTCAGATATTTTTCAACTAGTTCAGCACAATTTGCGTGACTAACATAAATGGGTTGTGGTCTTGAATTGTTCGTAGTTTTTGTCTCTCTGCGA
This sequence comes from Drosophila rhopaloa, assembly GCF_018152115.1. Classification (NCBI taxonomy): domain Eukaryota; kingdom Metazoa; phylum Arthropoda; class Insecta; order Diptera; family Drosophilidae; genus Drosophila; species Drosophila rhopaloa. The sequence goes on along the minus strand of NW_025335034.1, from coordinate 12,200,181 downwards.
AAAATACAGCCTGGTAATCAAAGCTGACCATGGTGCACACCAAATGCGCTGTTTTTACTGGCTGGACAAGCCAAGTGAAGCGCTTTTCAAGGGGACCAACGAGATGAAATCGTTCATGTGCCAAACTCAAGGCGGCTTGATTAGACTGATTAGCTGTTTTCGTATTGCTAGAGATAGCTTTCGCCGAGAGGATGATCTCCCCAGTTCGCAGAACTCCCAGTTTTATAGTCTTAAGCAATTAGCAAAAACCTCAAAAAAGGTTGTAGGGAAAAACTCCGCATCCCATATCAAATGAACAGCGGATCAGCAACCGATCGCAGCATACCTCCAAATGTTGCTTGGATCACCAGCTTCTTAAAATTCCTATTTGTCCCTCATAGTATCGCTATACTATGGAATATTGATCCCGGATTACCAGCTTCAAAAAAAAGACCCAAACGACATTTTTGGAGCTAGATTGGTGCTAGAATAGTTCGAACCTAATACAAAATAGAAGGACCTGAGGGAGTAAGACTTCCAAGTCATGGCCAATACTGTGTACCATTTTCTCTTTAGCTTCCTCTCCTTCTATTAAAATGCAAGAGGCTCGCATGGCATTTACATAAATATGCTTACATCGAGCGATTCTTGCTCCGTTACTCTTGCAACAATATGCCTTATGCACTTTTTTGAAGTACTATCCGTCAATCTACAATACAATTAGCAAAGAGTTGACAAACCTAAGAAATGTAAAGTCCTGACTTTCTAAGAAATATAAAAATACCGGCTCTCAACCTGATTTTTTTAGATATTTAAGTGTTCGGTCATGATTAACCGTTCTTAATGTTAAGTGTTAAAATAGTTATTTAAGCTGTTGTAAGCTAAATAGTTTTATAGCTTTGTTAAGGGGGGTTTAGTATTTACATTTTTTTTTGCATTTTTTTAAAATTTTTTTTCTGAATGCACATTATCTTGAGAATATTGTGTTAAAATTTTAGACCGATCCGAGCAAAACTGCCGAACTTGTTGGCAGTTGAGCGTAGGTAAGTAAGCGCGTTTTATATTGAATTTTTGGGTGTCCCAAACTTTAAAAAGGTCTCCTGAAAAGTGGCATTTCAAAGTCGGTGTAAACGATCCTGCAAAATCTATCAAACGGATCGTTTTGAGATTTTGCACAGTATTTCTCTACCAGATTCCTCATGTAACGCTGTCAAGTTTTTTTTTTTTTTTTGGAAATTTATTATTTTTAGAGCAACAAATAACTCGACGTTTTGGGCGAAACTCGGGGTTTTTGACTTTCAAGTGCCTTAACAATTCGAAAAAAAAATTAAAAAAAATAACGAGGACGGAAGCTAACTTCGGCAAGCCGAAGTTTTAATACCCTTGCAGACTTTGCCGAAAATGCTAAAACTGAAAAAGTAGCGAAAGGAATAAGGTATACATAAATAAACTAGATTTGCATCGTTTATTGTCAATTCCTTTTATTTTTTTATTTTATTTATTTTTTTTTTCGCCCAACCGACCGAGGGGCGCAGCCGTGTATCGTACGGCACGATTCGCGATAGGATAGACGCGAGATAGGAAAATAAAGGTAAAGGTCCGGGGAAAAAAGTAATAGTTAGATCAATCTTGTGCCAATGAAGCAAGTATTAATCGTTTTAGGAGCGGCAGAGAGTCAAGATTTGATATTACAAGAAAAAGTCTATTATAGTCAGAACATAATACTCTGAAAGGCTCATGCAAGGCATAGTTAGATCTACAATGATTTAAAATTAGGGGAATAGAATTTCTAGTTAATCTACTTGGCACAGAAAAGTTTAGCCGACTTAACAAGTCGGGGCAGTCAATATCACCATGTATAAGGTTATAAATAAAGATAGTACCAAGCATCGTTCTACGGTTGGCTAGGGATGGTAAATTAATCAAAAGAAGTCTACTAGAATAAGAAGGTAAGATAAGGTTTGCATCCCAGTTTAGGCGCCGTGAAGCAAAAAGAAGGAAGTTTTTTGGTACAGATTCAATTCGACCAATATGTATTCCGTATTGTGGACTCTAGACGGGAGACCCATACTCCAGAATCGGACGGACTAACCAAATAATTAAAGTTTTAGTCAAATAAGGATCATCGAATTCTTTTGACCACCTTTTAATAAATCCAAGCACTCCTCTGGCTTTATTAACCATGGACGAAATGTGATTAGGGTCCAAGAGAACGCCAAGATCGTTTACAAGAGTTATTCTATCCAAAGAGCTGCCACTTAACGTGTAAGTCGCGTATATCGGATTGGCCCGATAAAAAGTCATCAGCTTGCACTTGGAGCCGTTTAAATTTAGTAAATTATCTCGGCACCAGTTTTGAAAATTATCTAGATCAGATTGCAAGTCTAAATGGCAGGAAATGTCCTTATACTGCAGGCACAACTTAACATCATCTGCGTACATAAGTACGCGAGAATGACTTATAATTGAGGGAAGATCGTTAATAAATAAAAGTAACGGACCCAGTTGGCTCCCTTGTGGGACACCGGAGGAAACACGAAGAATTTCAGAAATTGAATTTTTAAAAAGGACCCTTTGTGACCTGCCATTTAGATAACTTGAAATCCATTTAAGCAGATCAACTGGAAAACCTAAAAGGTCAAGTTTATGAATAAGAAGTAAGTGATTTACAGAGTCAAATGCTTTACTAAAGTCAGTATAAATGACATCTGTTTAAAAACTACTATTGAAGCCTTTTATCACAAATGTAGTGAGCTCTAGAAGGTTTGTAATTGTGGATCTACGTTTAATAAATCCGTGTTGACACGGAGAAATAATTGATCTGCAAAAGTGCTGCAAATGAGGAGTAATAATTTTTTCAAAAAGCTTAGGAATAGCTGAAAACTTAGAAATACCTCTGTAGTTACTGGCTTCTAACTTGTTACCTTTTTTGAAAAGAGGAATAACAAATGATTTCTTCCAAATATTTGGGCAAATAAATCGGCTATTGCCTGATCTGTGGTTGCCGTCATGTTTTCGAACGACAGCGAGGAAGGAAATGAATTAGATTTACGCTTGGTGTTGACGAAATTATAAAACTGTTTCGGGTGCTGAGAGAACTGGCCCTTGTAAGGTAAAGGTTAAGTAACTATTATAACACTGAGCATTAAGCACGGTAAATCTTGACCGAGCACTTAAATATCTAGTAAAAACAGATTGAGAACCGGTATTTTTATATTTCCTAAAAAGTCTGGACTTTACATTTCTTAAGTGTGTCAACTCTTTGCTAAACCAAGGTGATTTATTGGAAGTTGACGGATAGTACCACGGAACACAGGAATTAAAAAATGAGTTTATTGCAGTGTAAAAAACATTAACTGCATCGGACATATTAATGCATAAGTAAAGATCAGACCAATTAAAGCCAGAAATAAAATTATTTAGCCTCAGAAAGTCTGCCTTGCGAAAACAATGCATTCGTTTGGATTTTTCTGATTTTTCTTCTATAACTCTACCCGTATCAAATGAAAGTTCGATTGTTGGGTGATATGGATCTTCAGGTTGCGTAAGTGGTGCTACTCTGGACAGAAACACACCTTCAGGATTTGATACAAAACACAAATCAAGTAGGCGAGCTAATGAATATCGAACATGGTTTACTTGAGATAGAGTTATGTCAAGCAGGCCATCAATAAAATCATGCTGTGCTATAGGTAGTAAGACATTTGATCCATCCTCAGTGGACCAAGTAACTCCAGGTATATTAAAATCACCTAGAACTATCAACTGATCACTATCGGAAAGCTTATTTGCAACAGACTTAATAACGGATAGGTGATTTAAATAATCATGAAGTTCAGACAACGGCGGAATATATGAGCAAGTTATGTATATAAAGTTACCAGGAAGCGATAACTTTACACAAATAAATTCAATGGTATTGAATTCATCAAAAAATAACTCCTCAGACGGGAAGTTTGAATCAACTCCAATTAGGACTCCTCCTCCCCGTCTAGAGGGACGGTCATACCTATATATTGTGTACTTACCTGGAAAAACTTCGGAGCTAAAGATCTCCGGCTTTAACCAGGTTTCTGTGAGCACAATAATATGAGATGCAAAGGAAAGGCTATCAGAATACAATTTAGTGAGTTTGCTACGCAAACCTCTTGCATTCTGATAGGAAAGAAGGAGGTTAGAAGTTAGTTTTTTGAAAGTGGTACACTGGTTTGGCCTCGACTAGAAAGTTTTACTCCCACGGGCCCCTTCTTCTTTATCTTAGCCTCGAACTCTTTTACAACCAAAAGTCGCCCGAGCATATGGCTCCAAAAAGCTCGTTAGGGACAGTTATCTTGAAAGATGAAATGTCTCTAGCATAAGACAACTTCAACTTTTCCACCTTTACACTATTACAATCGGCTTTAGTTTTGTCTTGTATATAAGACAATACATCAGAAGATGTTTGATCAGGGGAAAGCCGAGAAACGAAAATTTATTTCTTTAGTGGAACCACTGAAAGGGATTTTGGTGGAGCAGACATTGTTTCTGCAAAACCAACTTGAGCCGGTTGTCAGGACTCAGTAGTCCCATGTGGTGGTGATGCTACATTCTGAGAGATAGGTGGATCCACTAATTGTGAAACCACTCCGCACAAATCGGAATTCTTAGAAGTCCCTGGTTGCATGCATTCTGTAACGGATTGTTCGGATACCGAATCTTTTTGAGCTGCTGATCTTAGCAACATTTGAGGGTTTGCTGAAATCAGCTGCTGATCCGCCGGAATGCTCTGTTGTTCTCTTGATTTCGGTTGCGGGGTGTTCCCCTTTTGCTCCTTACCACCAGCGGCCATTTTGCGCTTAGGGGACTCTTCTAATAGCTTACGACTATTAAACTGCGAGTCCAGCGCAGATAGGAGATCATCAGCTCGGCGAAAACTATCTCTAGCCACTCCGAAACAGCTAATCAGTCCCATCAGGCCGCCTTTAGTTTGGCGCATGAACGATTTCATCTCGTTCGCAACCTCGACACAAGCGTCACAACAAAACTGCAAATTGGGCCCCTTTGAAAGGTCATCACTTGTCCGGCCAGTAAAACCGGCGCACTTGGTGTGCACCATATTTTCACACAGCCAGCAAGTCATATTAGACTGGTCAGCCCTGATTACGAGGCTGCATTTTTGCAGAAGCAGACTAAATTTTTATTATTCATTTTATTTATTTACCACTGTACCAAGAAAGCGAAATTGAAATTTATAAGCGAGCAGTTATAAGTACCGCAAGAGCGCAGAAACTGCACGCTTAGAACTTTCAAAGCAAAGAGAGCAAGAGAGCGGGAGCGTAAATAAGTTAAAGTGCATGCACAAAAGAGAAACGGCGGGGATATAAGAAAAGAAAACACAGATAGGAATTACGAAAAACTAAAACAATTTATTAGTATTAAATACAAAGTGCACTCGCGAAGCGAACGGAGTTTAAATTTATGTTTAAATAAACCGGACGAGAATTAAAATTGTTTTGATAAAACCCACCGATGAGAATAAACGAAAACAAAATGCAAAATTCGAAGCGCAGAAAAAAAACACGACCGTTCACTTTGAAAGTCAAAGACGAATAGTATTATGAATGCATCATATGAAGTTAGCTTTTCTTTCTTGTTTTAAAGTAGGATTTATTACCAACCCAGTCTTTTTTAGCCCGGTATGCTGTCTTTTGTGAAGAAATGTAGATGTTTTCTTGACTTGGCATTAATCACATTTCCGGCTTATATTGATCGTTTTTGTTCAACGCAACTGTCTTTGAAGTTGATTGGCTCAAGTTTATATTACATTTTATTTAAATAAAATTTAAACGCTTATCCATTATACTTGGAAAACTGTTAACCTTTTACCTTAAATAAATTTTAAATCCGCAGATACCTTGTACCTTACCTAGGTCATATCCTTCTGTGTACTAACGGAGAGGGTGATCAGGAGGCTGCGATCCGCTATGCTCGCCGAACAGCTTTTCCGAACGGATGTAGCATATGTGCGCACCGTTGCAGCAGCGCATGTAACTCCTCTTAGTTGCACTTAGAATAACATCGAATCACGATGTTTTCTAGTTTTTTTGGAGAATTACACTCAACTTACAACACTTACAACTGAATCCTCACTCGGGTTGAGATAAGCCGAAAAGCATAACTGAGACCAATTGATTTTACTAAGCACAGGATTTCCCATTTGATGTGTGCGTTCATTGCACAAAAATTAATGTTTACGAGCCAAAAATGTGTAACAAAAAATGTGCGATCCCACGAAACAAAAATCATTTCCGCATGTATTATGGAAGGTCTTTATACGAATTTTAAAACAAAAGACCTCTCTGTTCTACCTTTTCCCGTTCATCAAGAAAAAACCCAGCTGACATCGTATCCAGAGGCGTTCCGAGGAGCCTGTGTTTTAATTTTATGTGTGGTTTTCTGAACCTCTAGAAGGTTGTCATGGAAGTTATCAGTTATGAGAGTCTGGTAAAGTAAATTAGGACCCATCATATATTTTAAAAATTGTAATCCCCCAACATTATAAGACAACTTTCTGTCTGTACAGCTTAAATAAGTAAATTTATTGATCTACAATTCCAACATTCAACTCTTCCAATGCATTATAGCAGTTTTTAGTCGGAAGCCTCAAAAACGTCTTATGGGATCACGTCTGCTGCCGCAAACATAATTTAAAAAGTTGGGCATTCAATTCGTTGCCGGGGTCTTGAAATTCAAATAAAACCACCAAAAAATATCACCGAAAGACAAGAGCTTTTTTTTTATAAAATCAAAATCGTTAAATTGACTTATCACAGGATTTTATTTAACAGGATTTGGTTTTATTCCACATTAATAAAATGTAGTGCTACAATTCCTCCAACTGCAGCAAATCCAACAGCAACATCTACAGGAGCTTCCAATGTCGCGATGTCAACGCCTGGAAACACTGCAAATAAAAACAATTCTCAAAGCTCAAAAGCGGCCCCGATTACACAGACCGGAATGGATCCCTACATTCATATCAAGCGTGCGCTTAGCCCACGAACAATCCTGCGGGCAACAAAACAATAATAAATCTCATCAAGAAGATCAATGAAGAACCAGAGATGTCCAATAAGAACAGGTTTGCTCTCTTGGCGGAGGCTGAGGAAAAAAAACCTGCGCAAGATACTCTAAGGAAACCCAAGTCCCCTCCAATCTATATCAAGAAGAAAAGCTCAACAAAATAGTTGTGCTGGTCGGGAATGGTAACTTCTATGTTGTTCTGCTTACTAAAGGAAACATTCATGAAACAAAGGGGCAAGCAAAATATTAAGAAAACTTCCGAGCCGTGTCCAAAAACCTGGACGAGGCAACGAAAAAGCAGTGGAAGAGCATAAACGTATTGGTTCAGTGCAATGCACTAATTGCCAGGAGTATGGACACACTAGGTCATACTGCACACTTTTGGCTGTCACCGTAGACTGCGAGGGCGCCCACAATGCTGTACACTACTCAGCCAACAATAAAGACCAAATATGGGAGCTGCGAAGAATATCATGCACCGAACTATAGGGGCTCCTCCCAACCAAATGAGCAGACAGGTACCAAAATGGAAATATTGATATGTAACCTGCAACAAATTATGCAAGAGTTCATGAAATTTATGGATACGTCTGATAAGAAATTTAGATATCTTGATGCAGTTGCTCCAAAACACCCTATCACAATAACTAGTATAAATGCAGAGAGCTCAGAAGATCCTCAGAACCATCCCCGGTGCATCCTGGTACGTTCGGAACAATAACATTCAGAGAGATCTTAATATACTCGCCGTCAGAGATAAAATAGCGCAAACCATGGAAAGATACTACATTAAACTGTCAACACACCCAAACCACCTCGCAAGATACCTAACCAGAGTGAGCAGCCGCTCTCGTCTTCGTCGGAACGACTTTTTGTTAGTCTCGTCAAGAGAAGATTTAAAATTTAAAGCAAAGTTATAAACAAAAAAAACAATAGGGGATGTGTGGTCTATAAGGAGCTGAAGAGTCGCATGCGACAAGAGACAGCAACGCTCTATCAATTGCACGAAACGCATACACAGTATCGTAAACAACCACAGCCTAACCAACAAAGCTCTCAACAGACCCCAGCAAAACAGAAACTATTATGTTTACCCTGCAGCTAATGTCATTTATGAAAATGACTATGCAAACACTTTTTCAAAACAAAAAATCGGAGGATAGCAAATGGAAATGGAAATAGAATGGCAAAGGTGCATCACGGCATACTCTTGAATTAACACAATTCCTGAACGAAAATCTTATAGACGTTATGCTGCTGGTAGAAACGCACCTCACAAGCAAATACATCATGCAGATCATCCGGATGGCAAAGCCCACGGAGGAACCTGAGTCTTAATCAGAGAACGCGACAAGCACCAACTTCACCAAAAGTTTGCTACAAACTACTTGCAGGCCACATCTATAACAATGCAATAAAGTAACGGAATCCTTTTAATTGCTGCCACCTACTGCACGCCTCGCTTTACAATATCGGAAGGACAAGTCAACTTATTTGGGGATCGTTTCATAGCCGCAAGAGACTATAATGCCAAACATATGCACGTCTTGTGACTCCAAATAAAAGGCAATTGTACAATCAAATTATAAATTTAAGAAACAAATTTGACTATGTTTCCCCTGGAATCCCCACATACTGGCCAGCCACTCACAATCTAATAAGTGAAAAAGCACTTTCTGACCTATCTTCATCCTAATATGAAATCGGACATCGAATGCTCTACTAAAGACGTACTCGTTGCAGTAGCCTAAATCTCCACATCACAAGGGAAGGAAGTACAAGCAAACAATTACTATAAATCCAATTAGCGAATTGAACAGCTGGTGCGGGAAAGAGGCGTTTGCGACGTGCTTGGCAGACAAGCTGATCGCCATCTTCAAACCAAACCTTAAGGAAGCCACCCGCTCTCTCGACCTTGCTCTCCAGCAACAGGCAGAAAATGCACAGCTGCGGCTCATCGAGAAACGTTGACCAACTAGTTCAAAGAACACCAGTTTGGGTTCCGGACACAATAACCTTAGAAATACGCTCCGCTTTCCAGCATCAAAATATTGTAGAGCTATATCCTTCAATGTATCACAAGCCCTTGACCGACTCTGGCTTCATGGTCTCATGCTTCAGTTAGATGCAAAGCAGCAATATCGGACGAATACATGATTGAAGCTGGAGTTCCACAAGGAAGCGCACATGGGCCTACCCTATCTGTCCTTCATACTGAGGAGATCCCAGTGAACGAGATACTAACAACGTCCACGTTTGCCGACGATACTGCAATCCTAAGTTGGTCCAGATTCCCAATCTGAGCAAAAAGCCAACTCGCTTATCATCTTGCAGTAGTAGAGAACTAATGTCTAAATACGTAACGTTTACTCTTAATAGATGAACATACCCTCCTCCAAGCCAACGAAGAACGTTCCTCGGCGTCCACCTCGACAGGCGATTAACATGGTGTTGACACATCGAATGCAAGAAGCTGCACTTAAAATTAAAAGCCAGCGGACTCCACTGGATTATAAATACTCGATCGCCTCTATGCCAGGACTACAAGATCCTCCTGTACGACTCAACTCTTAAATCTGCACGTATGGCTCCGAGCTGTAGGGAAACGCGAACACAATTGTATGTTCGCAACGAAAACATCCAAACGGACCTTGGCATCCTCGCAGTAAAAAGCGAAATCTGGAACCAAAAAGTGTCTTACAAAGAAAAGCTATCTGCGCACCCCAATTCTCCCCAACCCATCAAAAGTGTTCAGGGTCGTCTAACTTTGTGCACGACAATATGAGTTAATTAAGTTAATATTATACGATTTAATGCACTTATTGTTAGTCTCCCAAAAAGAAGATTCAAGAAATAACAAACAAGCAACAGCCGGAGAGTGCAGACGTGTTTTGCGCGAGCTCCGGAAAAAAAAACCGCTCAAAAGTGAAAAAACAATAACTAAAAATACTGGAGTGGTGTAATAAAGGCAATCTTATTGTTAAAAACAGTAAATAATAATTAGTGCTATGTAAAAAACTAGTGCAAAGTTATTATAAAAACTAAGAAGTGCCACGAGTGATAGCTCAATGAGCGGCGATTCAAAAAATGAGCGTAGAAGCTCCGTAGACCAGAGAAACAGTTATATTTCTTATTTCTCAACCCGTGATACAGAAGTAGAAAAAACTTCTTCAAAGAGCAACTCAGCGCTACTGACCATTGACAGTGCGAGAGCACGGTCTTGTTCTCCCGCCCTACTCACACCAACTCCCACCTCATGGAGCTTGCAGTGTAGAGCCCCACCCCCAGCTTCGACTCACAGCTCACCAGCCACAAGCACTGCGACCTCGTTAATTTCTGCAACCGCAGCCACTGCAACAACAACATCAACGGTCGCCCTTAACAACAACGCGATTTCGAATGCGTTTGCAACAAAGCCAATTATAAGTACGAGTGCCAATATCGGCAATATCAAACAACAACAAGTGGTTCCGGCTATACAGACTGGCATGGACCGTTACATCCAAATCAAACGGAAGCTAAGCCCGCAAAATAAAATGGTTGGAAATAAACCAAAACAAAATTGCCCTAATAAAGGCAGCGAACAACCAGGGGCATCTAGTAACAACAGATTCGCCCTATTGTCGGAAATTGATAATAATCAATCCGAATCTGGACAGGCTGTTCAAAAGAAACCAAAGCCCCCACCAATTTACATAAGGGAACAGAACTCAAATGCCCTAGTAAAGAAAATTGTTGCGCTGGTCGGGAATGACAACTTTTATGTTACTCCTCTTGTTAAAGGGAATATTCATGAAACAAAGCTTCAAGGTAAAACTGAAGATCAATTCAGAGCTGTAACTAATTACCTAGACGAGGCTAGGAAACCCCACTACCAGCTCAAGAGTAGCAAGGGCTTGCAAGTAGTGCTAAAGGGCATAGAGCACGACGTATCCACCAATGAGGTAAAAGAGGCACTGAAAGAAAAAGGATTCTTCTCCAAAAATATTATTAATATTATCAACAAAAATAAAAAGCCGCAACCACTCTTTAAGGTCGAACTGGAGCCAGAAAGCAGAGCCTTGAAGAAAAATGAAGTGCACCCGATCTATAAACTGCAATTCCTGTTGCACAGAAGGATTACTGTTGAAGAACCACATAAGCGGAATGGCCCGCTGCAATACACAAATTGCCAAGAGTATGGACACACCACAAACAACTGCGGGCTTCGTTCAGTCTGCGTAGCTTGTAGTGGCTTCCACAAATCCGAACCTTGCCCTGCAAGCAAAGAAGACCCAAAGACAAAAAAAATGCGCTAACTGTGGAGATAACCATACCGCAAACTACAGAGGCTGCCCGGTCTATAAAGAGCTGAAGAGTCAGTTTCAACAAGCAAAACAAGCACGCTCCCAGAATGCACGAAATGCGTACGTGCAATGCCAAACCACACCTAATGTTTTCTTTGCGAAAGCAGCCAGATCTTCATTTGGGCCCCCCAACACAAATGGGGGAGTTTCATACGCGAGTGCCCAAAAATCAGGACTTGCCAATCAAACGGGGTTCCCACAAGCTCAATGCTCTGAGCAAAATATAATAACACCTCAGCAAGCAATAGGACAAATACCAAACAGCATGGAAACCATGATGCTGACTTTACAACAGGGCATGATGGAATTTATGTCCTTAATGAAAACAACAATGACAAACCTTATGCAAAATCAAAACATTTTAATAAATTTGCTCACATCCCAACAATCTAAATAATCAATGTCTTGTCTTCGAATATCCATGTGGAATGCCAATGGCGTTTCACGGCACAAACTTGAAATAACTCAATTCCTCAATGAAAAATGAAATAGATGTAATGCTGCTGGCAGAAACGCATCTCACAAGTAAATACAACTTCCAAATAAGAGGTTATACTTCATACTTCACAGATCATCCGGACGCTAAGGCTCACGGAGGAACTGGAATCCTAATCAGGGAACACATTAAGCACCACTTTCACCAGAGGTTTGCAACAAATTATTTGCAGGCTACATCTATAAAACTACAAGCAGGCAACGGCAGTATCACTATAGCCGCTGTCTATTGCCCACCTCGTTTTACAATAACTGAAGAGCAATTCTTGGACTTCTACAATTCACTCGGAGATCGCTTTATAGCAGGAGGAGACTACAACGCCAAGCACACGCACTGGGGATCAAGACTCGTGACGCCCAAAGGAAGACAACTGTATAAAGCAATCATAAATTTTAGCAACAAACTCGACTATGTCTCCCCTGGCAGCCCCACATATTGGCCAGCTGACCCCAGAAAACTCCCGGACTTAATTGACTTCGCTGTGACCAAGAACATCCCCAGAAATTTAGTAAGCGCCAAATCGCTATCGGACTTATCATCGGACCACTCGCCTGTTTTAATAACTCTCCTTCAAATCCCAAAAGTAATCGAGCACCCCTTCAGGCTGACCTCGACTAGAACTAACTGGCTAAAGTACAAAAAGTACGTATGTTCCCACATTAAACTAACACCACAGTTAAACATAGAGAACGACATCGACTTCTGTGCTGATGCCCTGGAGTCAGTACTCGTGGCAGCAGCCAAAATCTCAACACCAGAAGAGACAATCGTGCGTAGCAACCAATACAAAACTAATCTGCAAATCGAACAACTGGTTCGGGAAAAACGACGTCTACGACGCGTTTGGCAATCCTGCAGATCGCCCCATTCGACGCAACTCTATAATGATGCCACCCGCAGACTCACCAAAACCCTCAAGCAAGAAGAGGAGCTTGCGCAGCGCCGGTACATCGAGGAACTGTCGCCGACCAGTACAAAGCATCCTTTGTGGAGAGCTCACCCAAATTTAAGCTCTCCGATAGAATCAGTCACTCCGATTAGAAACTCCTCGGGTACTTGGGCCCGCAGTGACGAAGACAGAGCCGAAACATTTGCTTTACACCTACGAAATGTATTTCAGCCGAACGCCGCCACAAACTCTCTTCAACTACCGCCGCTTAGCTCTGAAATTGCAATTAACCCGATTTTGTTTCAAGCACCTGAAATTGCTAACGTCATTAGGAAGCAAATAAAACCGAAAAAGGCTCCAGGGGGCGACCTAACAACCCCAAAAATGATAATTGAACTTCCAAACTGTGGATGTTATATGCATGCTATTTAACGGGATCACAAAACTTGGCTACTACCCCAAAAAATCGAAAAAGTCCGTGGTTATAATGATACCGAAGCCTGGGAAAGACCACACAATTCCCTCATCGTACAGGCCAATAAGCTTACTATCGTGCCTGTTCAAATTACTGGAAAAATGCCTGCTCACGCGCATTACACCATATTTAAGAGAACAAAACTTAATCCCGGCACATCAATTCGGGTTTCGTGAAAGCCACGGAACCATCGAGCAAGTCAACCGGATAACTTCAGAAATTCGTACAGCCTTCGAACATCGGGAATATTGTAGTGCGATATTCCTCGATGTCTCTCAGACATTCGACCAAGTGTGGCTTTAAGGCCTTATGCATAAAATCATAACATAACTGTCGTACCTCTACCACAGAGTCTTTGAGGTGAGATGCAATTCAACGACATCCAACGAGTATAAAATTGAAGCCGGAGTCCCGCAATGGAGCGCACTTGGCCCTACCCTGTTTATCCTATACACAGCAGACATCCCTACGAACGAGAGGCTGACTACGTCCACATTTGCTGACGACACCGCAATCCTGAGCCGCTCGAGATGCCCAACTAGAGCAACAGCTCAACTGGCTGATCATTTGGTGGTAGTTGAAAAGTGGCTATCAGACTGGCGAATCAAAATTAATGAACAGATTCCCCAAGCCAGCGATGTAACATATCTCGGCGTCCACCTCGACAGACGCCTAACCTGGCGGAGGCACATTGAATGCAAGAAAGTACATCTCAGACTTAAAGCTAGCAGCCTACACTGGATTATAAATTCTCGATCACCCCTGTGTCTGTACTTTAAAGTTCTTCTCTACAACTCCACCCTCAAGCCCATTTGGACCTACGGCTCCCAGCTCTGGGGGAACGCGAGCAACAGCAACGTTGACATCATACAGCGCTCACAATCAAAAATCCTGTGAACAATCACTAGGGCACCATGGTATGTTCGGAACGAAAACATCCACAGGGATCTGGGCATACCACCGGTCAAAGATGAAATAGCAAAGCAGAAAGCGGCCTACCATAACAAGCTTACACTGCACCCAAATAATCTCGCAAGGAACCTAAGACGGGTTTCGAACAGAACTCGTCTGCATCGTAACGATCTACCAGCCCAGCAATAAATATTAGGGCCCGTTAGTCTAAATTCAGTCTACATGACTGTAAGTTAAGTTATATTCTTAAGATTTGATATACTTATTGTTAGTCTCATATAGAGAAGATTCAATAAATAAAGCATATATTTACCAAAAAAAAAAAAAAGAAAGAAAAAAAGAAAAAGCTTGGAACTTAGTTCTGACCACATCCCTTTGGTAATTGAACTAAAAACAGCTCCTCACAAGCTCTCCCGTAAAATGCACATCCTTCCTCACAACGCAAGCGTTTCGCGGTTCTAGGCGGCTGATAACCAGCTTGTTAACCTCAACATGGTCCTAAGCACCCCTGAAGATATTGACGACGAGACCGAGCTTTTTGTCCAAAATATCTACATCGCTGCTGAATACAAAACCTGTAGGCAAGGTTCAATAAACCCATCGGATCCACCTCATGCCCTTTTAAAATCTGAGGTTCTGGATCTGGTGAGGTTGAAAAGAGCCTTGCGTCGCAGATTCATGCGATCGAGACATCCAGCCGACAAAAGAGCATATCGTCGTGCGCAAAAAGTTGTTGCACAAAACGAAAAATGACTACCTCGCTGATCTGCAACGTAATGAGGATCCTACAAAACCATATATATTTAGCATCTGGAAAGCAGCTTGAGTTATAAAAGAGAGTCCTGTGGAATACCTATTAAGCGTACTGACAACAGTAGGTGCAGATCGGACTCCGAAATTTCTTTGGCTTTTGCTTACGAACTGGAATATCGCTTTCAGCCATTTAACTTTGCAAAGTTGATGACGTTGAAAACACACTGCAATTTCTTAATGCTGACTCCCCAGAAGCAAAACCTATTCAACATATAAGTCAGGAAGAAGTTTGTCACCAAATAAAAAAGCTGCACCACAGTAAAGCTCCAGGACTTGACGGTATTGACAGCAGGGTTGCCAAGGCACTTCCGAAAAGGGGTATACTGTTTTTAATCCTCCTGTTGAACTCCATGTTACGTATACACCACTTCCCCAAACAATCCTACCGACCAATAAGTTTGCTGCCCACTTTCTCAAAAATAATCGAAAGAATATTACGTAGTAGAATGATGGCAGTAAGAAGTGTACAGGATGTCATACCAGATGACCAGTTTGGCTTTAGAAGTCACCATGGTATCCGAGAGCAAGCCCATCGAGTAACACAGCACATTCGTGGATCTTTCGAAAATAAGCAGTACAGTTCAGTAGTCTTCCTTGATGTCAGAGAAGTTTTCGATCGAAAACTCTCCTTCCAACTGCACAATATCTTCTCCTGAAATCGTATCTTTTAGAATTTTATGGTAGATGTGAGATGCAAAAGGTGATCTGCATTCGAGCTGGCGTACCTCAGGGTAGCGGACTTGATCCGGTTTTATACACTTTACCCTTTTGGCTACATTTGCTGATGATACAGCCTTTATTGCCAACTCCAAGTATCGAATCGAATAGACTCAAACACCCAAACTTTTTGGACCTGCATGGCTAATGGACGAATCGATGGAAAATTTCGATAAGCGGGAATAAGTCCCAGCACTGCCACATCTCTCCTAGAAGTAAAATTCTTCCCAGTGCGAAATACCGCAATCTTCCCGGGCTCAGTATTTGGGCTTGATTTTGGACATAACGAAGGTAACAGCAACATGTCGTACTAAGCTTCGGAAACTAAATTGAATGCTTAAAGGAACAAGTAATCGCAACCTCAGCAACAAGATGTTGTTGTACAAGTCAATTGTAGTTCCTTTAATGACATATTGCATCCAAATATGGGGTACTGCTTCAGACTCATGATGGTCCAAAAAGTGCAAAACCGGACGCTACATGGTATGTAAAAAACGAGGTCCTAGCAAGCGATCTTCATATCCCCACGGTAAGAGAGCAGATCAACATGCATGCTAGCCGATACAATGACCGTCTACTAGCCCACACCAACCAACTAGCAGCATCCTTGGCAATTCCAACAACCAGAAGAAGACTGAAGCGTCGGCACCCTGGCGATCTTTGGGCACGAGGACGTCATTAAACCCGCGTCTTGAGACACGACTACTTTTTCTCAGCTTCTAGATGGTTCTGATTTGCCCTTTAGTTGCCCTTCTTGTAAGTCGGCTCAATTGCTTTTTTTGAGAGAGAGTTTTCCGAAATTTAAACCTATCTTGAGCCCACTATTCTACTAGTTCCGCCACGAACCAGCACGACTCCGGAACCAGTTCTCCATTCCCAGCCCATCCCTAGTATCGGCATCTGTTGCTCCTCTCTAACCCATGTACGCGGTCGTTTGGTATGTTTTGATTTTGTATAGGTTTATTTTCTTTATTTTTGGCAGACCATAACACCACACTACGGTTTCGTTTACTTGTCAATGGAACAGGAGTACAATTGAGGCTGCCAGTAGCCCAACGGAGGCCACGCCCACGCCCGGGCCATTAATTGGGTACGTATTTGCACGTTTGTACCTATGTACCTATGTACCTATGCTGCAATTATTGTTTCAAATCTTTCGCATGAAATACTCCTAATCGTTTCCCTTGTAATGTTTCCAGCTCATATAGGTTATTCCCTACGGGTCTTACTATGCGGCACTTGGAGTACTTGCGACAAAACTTGGCATTTATGTTGTTCTTGAAATCGCTGAGGATGAAGTTTCACTTAATTTAATTATGCGTATTTAAAAAAACCTTATGATTCGTTAAAAATGGACTGAGACAGTCTGACAGTCGTCAGCTCGAAAAATGTAGTTTTACAGAAAACGCGGGTAAAGTTTTATGCACGCTCCCTACACTCATACCAAAATTAACACTAACAAGGACGGAAGCTAACTTCGGCAAGCCGAAGTTTTAATACCCTTGCAGACTTTGCCGAAATTGCTAAAACTGAAAAAGTAGCGAAGTGGAATATGGTATACATAAATAAACTAGATTTGCATCGTTTAATGTCAATTGCTTTTATACTGCAAAAATGTCATATAAAAATAGAAAAAAGGGATACTTTCGCAGCCTTTAACTATTTTTCCTACGGAAGCTATAAGAAATAGACGTCCGATCGGCAAGCGATTTTACCCTAATCAAGATATGCGTAAATAAATAAGACTTGGAAAAATTTATGTCAGTAGCTTACACACTACTCGAAAAATTCAGAAAATCATCAAATTTGGACCGATTTCACCCTGTTGTTCCTATGGGAGCTGTAGGATATAGACGTCCGATCGCCACGTGCTTTTACCCTAATCAAGGTATGCATAAAAAAATACGATTTGGAAAGATTCATATCAATTGCTTATATAATTTGCGAAATATCCTAAAAATCATTCAATTTTAACCAATTTCACCTCATTGTTCCAATGAGAGCTATAGGATATAGACGTCCGATCGCCAAGCGCTTTTACCCTGATCAAGGTATGCATAAAAAAATAAGATTTGGAAAGATTTATGTTAATAGCTTTTACATTGCGCGAAATATCTTCCATTCTTGAAAGTTATATCCGATTGTTCCTATGGGAGCTATAGGATATAGACGTCCGATCAGCACACGCTTTTACCTTGATGAAGGAATGCATAAAAAAATAGGATTTGAAAAAATTTATAGCAATAGCTTTTACACAGCGCGAAATATTTTGAAAAATATAAAATTTTGACCGATTTTACCCTATTGTTCCTATGGGAGCTATAGGATATAGACGTCCGATCGCCACGCGCTTTTACCCTGATCAAGGTATGCATAAAAAAATACGATTTGGAAAGATTCATGTCAATAGCTTTTACACTGCACGAAATATCATCAATGCTTTCTAGATATATCCGATTGTTCCTATGGGAGCTATAGGATATAGACGTCCGATCGATTTTCAAACTTGAGCTGAGTACACATGTTTTAGGACGAGTGTGAAAGTTTCAGATCGCTAGCTTTTAAACTGAGCTCGCAAACGGTATTGAAACAGACGGACAGACGGACATGGCTATATCGACTCCCCTATTGATCCTGATCAAGAATATATATACTTTATAGGGTCGGAAACGTCTCCTTCACTGCGTTACAAACTTCTGACCAAAATTATTATACCCTCTGCAAGGGTATAAAAACTCGTTAACTAAGGAATCTTGTTCTTTAACTAATACAATTTTATTTTTTCAATTCAGAAAATTTTCGAAGCGTCGCCGGAGATTGCCTGTATCTCACTAAATTTTTAATATTTTTGGATGAAAAAATTCACACATGTTGTTTAAATGTTGCCCTATCACATGCAAAAAATTGAGCTTAGCCTATCCGTATTGACAATAAAAATTCTTAAAAAAATAAAATTATCGATTTTGCACCGAACTAACGCCTGCGATATGCTGCTAAAACGGAATGAACTCCACCCATTTTTGAAGCGAATGGTGACTGGCGACGAAAAATGGATCACATACGACAATATCAAGCGTAAACGATCGTGTTTGAAGGCCGGTGAATCGACGATGATGATTATGCCAAAGACGAATATAATCTCTAAGATGCGTAACGCCATACGATTTTTTGCACACCAATTTTTTGTGCTGGCTTGCGCTGTCCAAATCTACTCTTTATTTTAAATTCTAACATTATTAAAAATACTTATTTTGTATTTTTAAGGTATATAAAAGAGTTTTACATCAAGCTTCATTGCCATATATATGTACATAAATGCAATTTAAATTAACATCCTGTTCAATCGTAGAAGTTCTTTTGACACACAATTAGTTTCTTAGTTCAGAAATGATTTCTGGCCGAAAATCGTCTTCTCGAACAAATACGCACACAAACGCACTTGCTTATTCGTGCAATTCTATTTTTAGATTTTTACGCTCTCAACTTTGTGCGAGCGGAGAGAGCAAATTGAGCATATTGCAAAACCAATGTATGGCCGTGATGCATCTTAGAGATTATATTGGTCTTTGGTTTTATGTTTGGCCAATTAATCCGACCTACTAAATTTCATAAGGATCGGCCGACTATATCCTATAGCTTCCATAGCAACTGAACGATTGGAAATGCCAGAACTTTGGTGTTTTTAAAGTTAGGAAGTTGGGATTTTGTATTTGGGAGAATATAATTTACAGAATATTCTGCAAGGGTATATCAACTTCGGCTCCGCCCAAAGTTAGCTTTCCTTTCCTTCTGTTCACGAAATTTTTCACAACCACTAGGGCCCTATTTAATAATACCAGATTGATAATGTCTCCACAATTTTACTTATTAATTAAATGATTTCACAACACAGCATGGTAATTTTTTTTTATTTTATCAAATTATTACTAGTATAAAATTCTAAAACTAATCTTGCCTAGGTAGAACTTTTAGATCAAATGATACTTGTAGAAGTCTTTGTGTACGATTTCGACTAAGCAGAAATACGTTCAATGCCGATAGCTACTTTGACCTAAATAAATATGAAGCTGATATCCTGGTCTGTGCACATATGCATGTGATAACGGGTCATAAACGATATACACCCAGCCGACGGACGTGTCTTCACATCATCTGTCATAACCCTTGGGAAACTTTAACCCGACCATCTGGTAGATGTAATTGCTTATTTAGGCTATTTTTGCTGTAAACTGATAATAAACCATGTTGTCCATTTTTATCTAGACTAGACCTAAGTAAATATCCGTTTAAAACCAAATCATGTATATAAACCCGGATCCCTGCTCAATAAAATCAGTACGAAATGAAATCTTGACGTATTCACTTCTCCGCAGCCCAATTTGTTCTGTACTTATATACTATTTTCAGCATAAAGATTTCGGTAGAAAATCCTACAGATTCTTTGTATGACGATTTCATCTGGAAAAGTCTTCAGCTGGATCGTCTGAGAATTGACGAATCAACTGCTCTTTTAATACAAAGGCGAAGCTGTAATGTTAGTTTGCCTTATAAAAACAGCATGAGGATCGGAATGATCGTGAATGTCTATGTTTCATTTATGGTACATTTAGCGTTGTACACTACAAAAGTTGTATGACCTGTTGCCAGCTGACCGATGATTGAATTTGCTTTTGTCCGTCTCTTAAGACTCTTTTAAGATTCTTGCTCGAGGGCATTTTGAATTCTTTTTTTGTTCCCATGAATCATTGCCAGACTCTTAGCAGACTAAGCATTCGAACTCAACAATAAGTTTTTATTCTAGTTCCGAAAACTTCATACGCACTCCGAACCCAAAAAAAAAAATTGTTGCAGACTTTAAAAATTTTCCTCGGTCCAGCGGGAGATATTTTTGTCCCAACTATTTAAATACATCTGGTTTTCCCGAAAAGATATCAAAAAATTTAGTACTAGTACGGAATAGCCATCGAGGTCATCCACAATGTCCTCAAAATTGTCTGCGCAAGTTTTGCACTGATTATGATCTCTGCTTTCATCCACTTTGATTTGCTTATTTGCCCATTGGCATTCACATTGTAAGACCTATTCAGCTATTAAAAATTAACTGTTTCTTCTCCAACTGCGAAATTTAATCAGCTAGTTAATGGACTAATCAATTAGTTAATGGACGTCCTAAATTGACTGTATGTGATGGCCAGGCAAAGAAAGATCTTTTACAATTTCTCATATTTATTTTCAAATATTATTATTATTACGACACAAAAGGTTTCATCCATGATCAGATCTCTCTTCATTATTTAAATTATTTTCTACTGACTAAAATTTATTGACTTATTCTGCTTAAAATTAAACGTATTCCAGTTCGGATGGCTTTTTTTAAGTACTTTAAATTTATAAAAGTCTTTGTTAGCAAAATAAAGCATATCCAGCCCGTGTCCAACTTTTACTCCATTAAACTTTGGAAAATACAATAATGGCACATTATCTAGCGCAAGTTTTATTAAAAATACATACAATCACTTAAACTTTTAACTCTAATAGGAAGTGCTCCGATTTGTTGTATAACGTGCTTAAGGTATGAATGTATGTATGTTTGTAGAGGCCCTGCAGTACCGTTCATCACCTTTTAATCGCTTTTTCATCACCAAAAATTCATCACTGCTGATTAATCGGCGATGAAATTTCATCAAATTAGTGATGAATTTAACATTGGCATGTCCTAGGAGTTAATCAGTGAAAAATTCATCACTCTTTAATCAGTAATTCATCACTCTTTTTCAGTTTTTCATCACTCTTTAATCAGTAATTCATCACTCTTTGAACAGCGTTTACTGATGAACATGCGATGAACGAGTGATTAAAATGCGATGAAATAGTGATTAACGAGTGATGAATTACTGATTAAAGAATGATGAATTCATCACATTTTCATCAGTAATTCATCACTCTTTAATCAGTAATTCATCGCTTTTTCATCTCATTTTCATCGCTCTTTCATCGCATTTTCATCGCTTTTTCATCGCATTTTCA
Organism: Drosophila rhopaloa; assembly: GCF_018152115.1. Taxonomy (NCBI): domain Eukaryota; kingdom Metazoa; phylum Arthropoda; class Insecta; order Diptera; family Drosophilidae; genus Drosophila; species Drosophila rhopaloa. The sequence continues at coordinate 12,178,465 of NW_025335034.1, read as the reverse complement.
TCGCTTTTTCATCGCTTTTTTTCATCAGTAAAATTCATTCAGTAAATTTTCATATAAATTTAATTTTTTTTTTTTATTACAATATTTCATTATTATTTCATTTATTTCATTACATATAACTAATTAATTTAACTTAATTCAATCTACATATGTACGTTTTCAGTTGTCCCGGAGGTGTTGAGGATGTTTCGGTTTCCGTGCCCTTTTTTTGACTTCGTGCTTTATGTACTGGCTCTTCCTGACCAAGTATATCTTAAATAGAAAAATTATTAAAAAAATAAAAACTTACTGCGTTTTTTGTTTTGCCGCCGGCCAAGTCCAGCTTAGTTTATGCTGGCCCAAAAGTTTTATTATAAGCTTCGCCTTAAATAATGAATAAATATATTAACAGTATATGTAGGTACAGTTCAAAATAATTAATAAAATAACACTTACATAAATTTCTGATAAATTTAGTTATAAAATTTCACAAAAAATCTCAGCTTCGATCTGTTCTCTCCGTTCTCTCAAATGCAAGTGCACGTAAAAACCGCGAAAACAACTTCAGTTGAAAACAAGGGCGCCGTTAATCCTATTGTTCTTTCCTCTGCCTAATTTGTCTTTACAAGTTTCGCTTCGCGTCAAAGCAGGGTATATAAAACCATGTCCGACTATGCAAAATAATCACATAACTTTAATTCACTTAAAAAGGAATCAATACCTTTCAAAACTATCATAATAATTTTATTTTTAAAAAGTATTTCCATAAAATAATATAATTAATAAGAATCAACGACTACAATACAAAAATTATGCTCATTTATTTTCAAGGGTGTATAAAGGTCGATCTGATTTTAATACATTGTCCTCCACCTCTCATTTATGGGGGGAGAGACAGAGTAAGAGAGGGAGATGGAAATATTTCTGCGTTGCCAACGATCGGGGACTGAGAGTTTCGGCTCTGCCTGCGTCGCACCCGACTCTGCCGACTTTGCCTTTGGCTCTGCCGGCGTCGCAGTCCGCTGCTGATTAAACAGTGATGAATTTTTGTAGTGATGAATTTCGGAACTGCAGGGGGTATTCAAATACACATAGACAGCGAATCGACACAAATGTGTAATGGGAAGTTTATTACTGATTGTTTTTAAGTATTTAATATAATATGGTGATCTCTGTATTATTTTGGGCACCAACAAAGTTTTTCTGACGACTGTACTTTAGTAGTTTTGGAGGTATTTGTTTTGTATTCACTTTATTAAATCTTCTTTTTCATTAGTACACTTGTAAGCTTTACATTAAGTTACTTGGGGAGGAGACAGCCATAGCTGCTCAGGCTTTTTACTTGAATGTTCTTTAATTTTATTGCCTTGGTGCATATGGGTAACGATCGCTCAGCTATGCCGGCAGAGACGCTGGCAGAGCTGCGGTAGCTTATGTATAAATATGTAAGGCTGACGGAGGGTCGCCGCGGAAGAGGCAGGTTCTATTTTCACTTGGTGACAGAGCGGTCGCGCATGCCAATTATGCTGAATCTGCAATGTCTACTCCCAGTGCACTCAAGAGTGGTGATATTAACGTGCATTGTGGGAACTGTTTGGGATGTAGATTTGTATGTAAATATTGTGGCCAAGTGCTACAATATGTTTGTACATATATTAATGAATAACACTGAGTACAGTGTGTACTCGATATGTGAACATACTACAGTACGAGCTTGCAAGTAATTTATCAGGATAAAAAGTTAAGGGCTAGATTCAAAACCTAGTAAGTATTTATGCTTTTTATCGACTTTCTCCAATGTCCAAGCAGATCTACAATCAATCAACAATAATTCTGATTCTACGTACCTGTAATCTATTTACCATACATTTTTCCGTTGCTTTGACTTCGATTTCTTTTTTGCTGCGCATAACGGGATTTTCTCTTTCGGCTAAAATGAGGACTTCTTTTGAAATGGGTGGACACATGCTGTGGTCGGACAAATCTGTTCAAATAGACAAAATTTCAATTTGTGTGATTTTAAATTAGGCTAGAGTGGTCAGTATAGAATGCTCTTATAAATATAAATGTGGACAGCGAAAACTAGCAGAAGTTTTTTTTTTTCGATTTTGTGTGCTTTAAGCTAGACATACGGCCATGTACCTTGTCAAGCTGGCAAGCTGGGTCTAAGTATATGAAGTCATTGGTGGGCAATCAAAAGCCTCGTCAAACTGGCACCAGATGAAGAAACAGATAGGGAAGCAATCTTTTAATTAAAATATTTCTGAAACAGGATACGCTCGATTTCTTACTCAGCCAATGCAACTTTACCCCAAATCCACCCATACACCCACTTACCTCCTGCACTTCCGTATTGAGCTAGCTGAATGGAAATACTGGTACCTCGTGGGCAGCTCAGTGACAGATGATCAGAATCGCATCCAGCGCGCTGATATGTTTTTAGTGTGGCGGACAAAAGTGCTGAAAGCAATAAAATATATATGCACTTATAGTAGAACACATTCAAAATACAAGAAAACTAATATTACTTACGCTTATAACTATAAACACAAAGTTTATTATCTATTACTAAATCAAAAACAAACAAGCTTTTTAATTTATATTATAATATCATCTGCGTATCTGTATATAGATCGTTTTAAATTCGACATTATAGCAAACCGAATAAGATTTTTGTTGTAATTTACAGAAGCATTCATATATAAAATAATGATGGCAAAACCAAAACCAAATTAGCTCCCTGAACAATTTTCCTGTTTTCGAATCCCACAAACAACATTTTTTTTCTATTTTTAATCCGTAGGCCTTATAAAGACAATACTTTTATACACATTTTACGGTAAACTTTAATATTCTTTTATTAACTTGTGGTTTTTTAGATGAGAATCTTACCAATATCAATTTCATTAACTCGTGATTTCAATTTTAGAAAAATTCCTATATTGATTCCTAGGAAAGCTTGAATATTTCTATTTGGTCTGTATTAAACAAAGATATTTGTTGCTTTGACATTACAGACAGACTTTTCGCCGACTGGTGGTTAAACACTCTTCCACTAAGGTATCGACATTATTGGCTTAACGAGGTATTTTATAAAATGCATGGGAAGCAAAATAATTAAACGGTTTGATTTACATTAATAAATGTCGAAAACACTTTTTTTTTAAGTTATGTTTATAAATATTCCGTCTGTCTATGCACCTGTTTTTTATAGGTATTTATTTGTTGGTGAATAATAAATTAAGAAATTATTACGAAATCGCAAAAAATGTTTTTAAAAATTATATTACTTATTCATGTAATAACTTCGTAAAGGGGAACTTGGAACATGATGTAAAAGCTTTGACAGTCGGGAATAGACGTATATATTGTAAAGTCACTGAAATCTGACAGCTCATCCCACATTTTACCATGTCAGCCTTTTGTCATCACATGAACTACAGATGGATTTTTTATATAATAAGATAAGAGAAAAAATGTCATCATGTCCTATCCCAGGTCCTCGACGGCTCTTGCTTGTGGCTTGAAACTTTCGGGGGCGCAACCTCCTAATGGTCTGCATGCCGATCATGAAAGGCTCACTGAAACCCTGCTTCCGTTGCTTCACTTGATCTGCGAGCTTTGTGCCTTCCTTTTTCATGCTTTCAAAGACCGGGCTCGCTAATAATTGATTTGCGTTTGCGTTCGTTATTTTAAGGCTCGGGCCTCACCTTTGGTCCTTAGATTTCCCCCAGCTCTGCAAAGACCTTAGCTGTTTCAGGATTATGTTTTCAGAGAAAGTTTTCCGCATGTCGCTTAACTTCTTCTACATGTAATAGCCTAACTTGGCTGTCACTCTGGGGAAATCCTCTTTTTATACCCTTGTCCGTCTGTCTGTCCGTCCGTCCGTTTATACGCAAACTAGTCCCTCAGTTTTAAGGCTTGAAACTTTCCCAAAAGTTGTCTTTCTATAGATAGGTAGTCTGATAGTGATAAGTCGAAACCAGCCGGATCGGGCGACTATATCATATAGCTCCCATAAGAATAATCGTAAAAAAAAAATTTAAAAAGTATAACTTTGCTGTTTTAAATTTTTGTTGGTCTTTCTTTAAATACTATGGAATTACGGTATTAATTAAATCAAAATCGGACTTCTATATCAAACAGCTCCCATAGGAAAATCGAATTAAAAAAAATTGTATTATTTATCAAAATATTCCTTTGAGATATAGTTATTATATATTATATCAGAACTACGTTTTTAGTTTTGTCAAAATCGGACTTGCCGAAGTTTGCTTTTTTCTTCTTAAGAAATATAATTTTCTTATTTTCCCATTTCTGTTTTCTGCTGATTCTCACTTTTAGGAAAATGACGTTTTTGACCCCAGATGTAACGAACTGATTTTGTTTATTCTGCTCGCTACAGTTTTCATGTCAGATTAGCTTAGATGATTTATGTGATCGTCCTACCATGTATATAATTTAACGTGACAGACCGCCCGTTTGACCAATGAGAATCCACACCAAGTTAGCATATGAAAAGATCTTAATTCGTTGATAGCCCACTAATATTTGTGTAAGTCATCTACAAACTGGACTGCGAATTACAAGTAAAAATCTCTAGATTTTATCTAAAGCATTGGCTGATACCCCAATAAAGCAGGTTAAAAAGTACAAAAAAATACAATACATTAACTGATCATGCTTGGTAGACTTCTAGCTATTAACGCCTTTGAAGATGCACTTCCGAACCACCAGTTTGGTTTCCGTAGTCGCCATAGTGCTATCGAGCAAGTGCACAGAGTAATTAACCATGTCCTGGGGGCTTTCGAAGACCACAAATACTGCTCAGCCGTTTTTCTCGATGTTCGACAGGCCTTTGACAGGGTTTGGCGCGAAGGACTGTTCTACAAGCTAATGCCGCTTTTGCCTGAAAGGCTCTGGAATCTCATTGTATCGTTCTTAGATAAAAGGGAGTTTGCTGTAGACATTCGTGGACACCGTTCTGGACTTCGCCCAATTCGTGCTGGTGTCCCGCAGGGAAGCGTCCTTGGCCCGGTCCTGTATACAATTTACACTTCGGATCTTCCAAACCCAGTTGCTCGTGGTACACTCCTGGCCACATATGCAGATGACACTGCATTTCTTGCAGCTGGTAGCACCACTACGTCAGCGTCCCGACGTGTCCAGACATTAGACGAATTTGAGTGCTGGGCCTCTCGATGGAACATTGCGCTTAATGTTGACAAAACGCAACATGCCACTTTTGCTCTCCGCCCTGGCCGTTCGCGTAGCCTTTACATTGATGGGAATAGGCTCAAGCACGAAGATAAGGTGACGTACCTCGGGTTACCTTAGACCGTCGCCTTTGTTGGAAGGGACAAATTGATCGAGTTTGTGGATCAGCAAGAACAAAACTTGACAAAATGGACTGGCTCCTTCGTCCAGGCAGCGGCCTATCCCTTGAAGCTAAGGTGCGGCTTTTTAAGGCCATTGTCCTCCCAACCTTAAACTGGGGAATCACTTGCTGGGGCACGGCCTGTGATTCGTCACTAAAAAGGGTGCAAACATGCATTACAAAGGCTCTCAGGAGGATGCTGGGGGTCAAGTGGCACCATTATGTGGAAAACCGAGTAATGTTCCAGGACACGGGAGTGCCGACGGTAACAGAGACGATTTGCAAATCCTCAAGTCGATACCGGGAACGTTTGCTCACACATGCAAACTGTCTGGCAAGACATCTTGCAACACCACTGGGTCGACGGCGTCTCCGCAGACGACACCCGGCAGACTTATGGATTCTCGGCCGTGACAGACACGGTCGTCTTCTGTAATAACACATCTTGATTAACTTTTGACCGGCTATGACCACACCTGATTTGCTCAAGAATGAAGCACCCGTTACCCGCTTATTTTGGGATCTTTAGAAATAATTCGTCAATACACGAAAACAAGGTCCATCCTTGTGTGGCGTGTTCAATAAACTATAAAAAACTGTACATTAGATACACATGTTCATAGTGAAAGCAGAGCTGAAGATCACGTCGAAGACCATGCTCAAGACGAGTTGCTTGCGATACAAGTACATATTGAAAGAGCAATTTAAATTCAAATTATCTGCGTTTTATATGTTGCTATAGTTGTCCCATAAGGGAGGCATCTTGGTCCGCTTCTTTTTATATAATTTATTAAAGACCTTCCCTTACTTATTAGTACTTTCTATTAAGGACGTTATTTAGGTTAAGTTGTAAGTATTGACGGTTATAACTATTAGTAGGTTTTAATTTTAAATAGTCAAATTAAAAAGTCAATTTTTAATTTTCCCAATTGTGCATTTACAGTTGTCCCATTTATAAGGGCTACAAAGAGCGTTTAGTCTGCCACAGACAATATTAAAATAATCTCTGGTTTTAAAATTGTATGTCATGAATATTGTGAGGAGTTAAATAACTCCGCACAAATAAGGAAAGGGTTGTGTATGATCACCAAGGAGGACCCCTACCCGTTGCCAGATATGCGGCGAATTTGCCCGTAGTAACGGTAGAGAGTCGGAGAGTCCACGCGCCTTGTGCAAAAGGGAATAACGGTACGGCACGGACTTTGAACTCTACCGTGGTGCCGTGCGCAGAGGGCGAAAGGTCGAGCGGAAAACCGTTGACCTTGGACAAGGGGGCAAGGAGAACCCGAGATATAAGACTGCCTATATAAGCAGGCCGAGTGCTAGAAGTTGGATCAGTAAACAAGCAAACGAAAGCGAGTGAACAACACAAGGCAAGTCAACATCAGGAAGCAAGCAACAGAACGCGAGTAAATACCACGAATCAAGTTAACATCAGGAGCAAGCAGAGCCGGATTGTTGACTCGGCACAAGGAGCAAGATCGCTACATCGAGACATTCGGGACTTGGAATTAAAGTCTCCGAATTGAGATACAGGTAGCTGAGGTCCTTAAGGCATCACGTGGCTAAGTCCAGGCGCTTTGTTCCAACTCTTGTCGCGATTTGAGCTTGGGGTATTGCTTGGCGAGTCCGGCAGAGTTGAGCAAAAAAAGCCCTTCGAAGAACCGAGGGCTCGGAAGGGAAGTTGTCTAGAACCAGCTGCCGTGCGAAAGGGTTGCCTTGACGAACGCCGGTAGAAGCGTTTGTTGTAAACCTTGCGTCCTACCACATTGGCGGCCTTACGGCGTATGCGTGAACCGTAAGGTAGAAGCTGTGTAGGCGTCTGGTGTGACCGGCCGGGACAGATCAAGAGACACGAGGTTGTGGCTGCGAAAGGCGTATGCTTTGAAAGCCCAGTGCCTGTTCACACTAGTCTGGGAACGGTAACGCATCCCTAAAAATTCACGGCCCCGAAGCCAAAGACAACGGAGGAGTTCCGGAGCCACGAGCAACGAGGCGACGGAGAGCGACGGTGGAACACCCACAACTTAACGAAGGAGGCGTTAAGGCACTGATTTTTCACCATTAGTCCCGGGCCGAGGGCCAAGTCGGCCACGAGCATTGAGGCGACGGAGAGCGACGGTGGAACACCCACAACTCAAAGAAGAAGGCGTTAAGGCACTGATTTTTCACCATTAGTCCCGGGCCAAGGGCCGAGTCGGCAACTAAAGATCATCGAACATTATTCACTAGACAGTCGGGTGGTCATGTTTATATTAATTTGGTGGGACGAACAACAACATCTTCTGAGCTAGCCACTCGACATTCGTAGCGAGCAGACATAAACAAAATCAGTTCGTTACAACTGGGGCCCAAAACGTCATTGTCAAGTCGGTGAGAACCAGCATTAAGCAGAAATGGGGAAAAAATGTATATATCTCCTCAGGAAAGATGCTTGTGCAAAGACAGCAACCAAGTTAGGCATCACTCTGGAAGGCAGGACGGATGATATGCGGAAAGGAATAGCTGAGATCTGGGCTGAGCTAGAAGGGAAGTACGACAGTAAGCCAGGCCCAAATGTCAATTTGCTCAATCCTGACGCCGAAGAGCTTATAGCGAGCCTTGACCTGGATAGCATAAAGGAGGCTGGCAGAAGTCGGAATACAATCCAAGAGAGCAGACCAGGGCAGCAAAGACCTAGACCGCCAAAATCGGAAAGCAAGTGAGAGAATGGTCGTTCAAATTCGATGGCTTAGAGAAGCCACTGGAATTCTTAGAATAGGTGGAGTGGTCCGCACACACGTACGGTCTGAACCTGAATATGATCCCACGTGCAATGCCAGAATTATTGCAAGGCAAAGCATATTTAAATAATTAACACTGTAGAACATGGGTGGATTTCAGCGAGAGTTTCTCAAAGCTCGCAAACAAGGTGAAACAAAGTAAACAGGGTTTCAGGGAACAGTTCGAAGACATGCTGACGATGATGAGACCACTTAGGTACTCGCCAAAAGAAACCCTAGAGATAATCAAGGATAACTGCACACCAGACCTGTTGAGGATATACAAGGTGGATGATCTGGACATATTAATGATCCTGGCTGACGAGTACGAAGAGCTGGACAAAGAGCGAGAAGAATTCGTCCACGAACACAAGAAATAAAATGGCAGCACCAACACAAAATACACGCAGGAGATATGAAGACAGTGCCATAAACCAAACACCGCATCTTGGCCAGTGGACACAGGCCAATGTAATACAACAAAGACAGCCAATGAACACCAACCATCACTCAGATGACACGCAACACGATACTTCCAGGAGCGCTAGACGAGTAAGTGCTGGGATGGAATTTTCTTACCGGAGTCGAGGCGGAAATAAAATGCGCCGGGCATCAATTGCGAATACCTGCAAAAAAAACGGTACTATGGATGGCTAGAAGAAAGGCTGTCGGTGGCGGTAGATTCACACGAAAGTGGGGAAGGGCACATTGAGATATTCTTCGACAAACAGCTATCAGAATTTAGCACCATGTCAGGAACATCTACAGTGGCCGAGCACCAAATTACCATGAAGGACGAAAAGCCAATAAAGCAGAGATACTATCCGATGAATCCAAGAACATTCAAGAAGTCCATACAGCTATCCCATTGTAATGGTTCAAAAGAAGAAAGTGGAGACTATGCGTTGACTTCAGGCAAATAAACGCTATGTCTATAAAAGATGCCTTCCCAATGCCGCGGTTCAATTGTATCTTGGACCAATTCAGAGAGGCAAAATACATAAGCAGTCTAGACTTGAAAGACGGATATTGGCAAATCGCTCTGGAGGTAAATAGTAGGCAGTTCACGGCATTTACAGTACCAGCAACGGCTTGTTCCAATAGATGGTAATGACCTTCGAATTACACTCTGCATCGGCCACGTTCCAAAGGGCTCTCGATCAAGTAATTGGCCTGGAGATGTCACCATACGCGTTTGCGTATCAAGATGACATTATTGTGATCGGACGGACGCTGAAAGATCACGTGAAGAACTAAAGCGAAGTGTTTAGGCGCCTCAAGGAAGCAAACTTAAGAATAAAAGCCGAAAACTGCAAATTCTTTAAGCAAGAGCTGTTTACCTCGGACACCGCGTTACTGGCGAAGGAATAGGCACAGATCCCGAGAAAGTAGCAGCCATAGCCGAACTAGGGCCACCATCGTCGGTACGCGAACTACGCCAATACCTGGGTGTACCTTCATGGTACCGACGATTTGTGCCAGATTTTGCGCAGATAAGTAGTTTACTTAATGTTCTGCTACGCAAAGGCACAAGGTGGATATGGACGCCGAAACATCAGCATGCTTTAGAAGAAGTAAGGGCACGATTGGTGGCCGACCCTGTGCTGGCGTGCCCGGATTTCGAGAAAAGGTTAATCTTGCAGACGGTCGCCAGCGACTATGGTTTATGTGCAATCCTGACACAAGGAACAGAGGGCGGCGAAAGAGTCATTTCATACTCAAGCCGGGCACTAAACGGAGCAGAGAAAAATTACTCCACAACGGGCAAGGAGTGCTTGGCAATCTTGTGGGCAATCAGAAAGCTTAAACCTTACTTGGAAGGCTACCATTTTAAGGTGGTAACAGACCACATGGCTTTAAAGTGGTTTAACAGCATCGAAAGCCCTTGAGGAAGGATAGCAAGATGGGCCCTCGAGTTACAGCAGTACGACTTCGAGATAGCGTACAGGAAGGGGCCAGAGACTCTTAGGCGCATGAAAGACACATCGGCAGAACCGAGCAATGGCTACAGCTGGATAAGGAGTATGTGCGAGAAAATAAAAGCCCAACCGCAGAAATACCCAGTCTATGTAATGGAAGGCGAGTCGTTCCATAGGCACATTCCAGACAGAGCGGGCATTGAAGATGTCGTGGCTTGGAAACTGTGCGACCCACAAGTTCTAGGACAAGCCGTACTACAAGAAAACCATGACTCCCCATCCACTGGGCATGTTGGAAGTAGAAGAATAATAGCACGCCAGGCAGCCCGGTACTACTGGCCAGGAATAAACATAGACGCCAAAACCCATGTACGGAAGTGTGAAGTGTGCCTGAAATACAAGCCCAATCAGCTGCAGGCGGCCGGAAAAATGCTCACTCAGGAACCAGAGGAACCATGGGCAACAATATGTGCAGATTTTGTCGGGCTACTGCCGAGGTCGAAGCTCGGAAACCAGATGATACTGGTGTTAATTGATCGATTTTCCAAATGAACTAAAATTGTGCCCCTACGAACAGCAACAGGAGAGACCTTACAGAAGGCGTTTAGAGAACGCATAATATCAAGGTTCGGGGCTCCGAAGATAGTGATAAGCAACAACGGAGTGGAGTTCACCAGCCGATCCTTTAAAAGGTTTCTTAGCGAAATAGGAATAAAACAGCAACTCACGGCGCTCTACACGCCACAGGAAAACCCGACAGAACGGGCGAACCGTACGGTAAAGACGATGATTCTCAGGGAAGGACCAGAGAACTTGGGACGAGAACTGGCCAGAGATTATGCTAGCTGTGAATTCGAGCATATCTGAGTCAACTGGGTATTCCCCAGCGTTTCCCGCACAAGACCAGGAACCCCGTTTGCCAAACGGCAGTGAAACGTTAGGCTACAGGAGAAACACAGAGACTCCAGACGAGAAGGCAGCTAAGTTAAAGGAGATCGTCGAAGTCGTACGTCGGAACATGGAAAAGGCCGCTGAGGACCAGGCTAGGCATTGCAATTTGCGAAGGAGGTAGTGGAAGCCAATAACAGGCGACGTAGTATGGGCAAAGGAACACCATTTATCAAAAGCCGCAGAAGGTTTTGCTACAAGACTGGCACCCAGGTATGACGGGTATGACATAGTAATGGATTTCGTATCGCAGGTCATTTGCAAAGTAAGTCGCCAAAGGCCCAAGAAGGAACGCACCGTGCATGTTAGCGAACTAAAACTAGGCGCAGGAAGGGTCACACTACAGAACATCGCTACCATCGGAGAGCGAGAGAAGCTGGAGAGAAGAAGCAAATGAATTCTAAGGGGAAACATCTTAGGCGGGAAATTCAAATGGAAAGCGAGAATCGGCGCTGTAGAACTCAAGAAGGAGCTGTTAGCGTCGAGGAAACCGTTGGAGGATCAAGAGGACTCAAAGACTCTTCAAGGATAACAGCCGGAGAAGAGGTGCAAGTCTCATTTCGTTCCCGAAGAAAGGGGAGAATGTGAGGAGTTAAATAACTCCGCACAAATAAGGCAAGGGGTGTGTATGATCACCAAGGAGGAGGCCTACCCGTTGCCAGATATGCCTGTAGTAACGGTAAGGCGGAAGAGAAAATAACGGTACGGAACGGACTTTGAACTCTACCGTGGTGCTGTGCTCAGAGGGCGAAAGGTCGAGCGGTAATAACGTGGACTTTGGACAAGAAGGCAAGGAGACGCCCAGAATTAACGGGATACGTCGGCCTATATAAGCAGGCCGAGCGCTGGAAACTGGATCAGTGAACAAGCAAACGAACGCAAACATCAGGAGCAAGCAGAGCCGTGCCGAGTCAACAAGGAGCAAGATCGCTACATCGAGACATTCGGGACTTGGAATTGGAGATATAGGTGCATTGTTCCAACTCTTGTCGAGACTTGAGTTTGGCGTATTGCTCGGCGAGTCCGGCAGAATTGAGCAAAAAGAGTCCTTGAAAGAAGAACCGCGGGCTCGGAAGGAAAGTTGTCTAGAACCAGCTGCCGTGCGAAAGGATTGCCTTGACGAACTCCAGCGTACGTCTGAACCGTCAGGTGAGAATTGTGCAGGCCCTGGTGCGACTAGCCAAGAAGAACCACGGGTGTCTCGAGAGGCGTATGCGTCAAGAGTACAGTAGTTCTCAGACAGCAGAGCCAGGACATCGCGTCGTGAGCAGAGCAAGGACATCAGGGACACGAAAAACGTCGAGCGGTCGAAGCAGGCCCAGCAGCAAGCGAGCAATACTCAAAAGGCGAGGGCGGCAGCGTTCGTCGTTAACCTAGCGTCCTGCCACATGGACTGCATCGGCAGCCTTCGGGCGTATGCCTGTACCGTAAGGTAGAAGCTGTGTAGGCGTCTGGTGTGACCGGGACAGATCCAGGGACAGGAGGCTGTGGCTGCGAAAGGCGTATGCTTTGAAAGCCCAGTGCCTGTTCACCCTAGTCTGGGAACGGTCACGCATCCCTAAACCCTCACGGCCCCGAAGCCAAAGACAACGTAGGCGTTCCGGACCAACGAGCAACGAGGCCACACGACATTCGTAGCGAGCAGACACAAACAAAATCAGTTCGTTACAATATTTTATAACTAACAGAAAATATGTCAAGTAAACTGTTATTATTTTTAGTGTGGTGAGTAGGTATCGGAGAATTGATGGTGCTTACCCCCAAAAACTCATTTGTGTTGTTTATTTGTCTGATTGGCCAGTTTGTTAATTAAATTAAATTAATATGCTAAGTAAAGCATTTCCCCCAGCATGACCTACACGATCTACGCGGTGTAAGCCATGTTGTTAATAAAAAGTCAGAAAATATAGACACAGAAATTCACAATACAAAAAATGAATTCAATTTGCTTACTAAAAAAAACTTCTTTAGTACATATTTATACATTATTAGCACATATTTAACACTCATTATAAATAATAATTATATCAAAGATATAAACGGCAGCATTAGACTTTAATCCAAGCAACTAGAGACTTAGTTGTTGTTTGGTCTTCCATCGGAATTAAACAGCAGCACCAGTATTTTGTCATTTATTGAATCCAATTCGATAAAGACAGCTGAGATTTTGTTTTGCGATGGAGCTTCAGTGTCAGAGCCATTTGAATGGCTTTCATATTATTATATTAAATTGTGTCATTTTTTGGTGTATTGTGTATTGTAGCAGAGTGAAACACGCACCAGTTCAGGTCGGAATCACTCTCAAGAATGCCCTTCTCTAATTTATTGTCTCCTTTGCTAACATTATCTTAACAGCTTGGAACTTTAACAGAGTGTACACATATAAACAACAGGCCATGTATATATGTGCATGTGTATTTTCAGAGATGCTTGGGGGCTACTATAGGTGTATATTTACAGATATGCTTAGGGCTATTAGTAGCCCTAGTATACAATGTGTGTATAAATACTAATAGGGTTGCTTAGGGCTGCTACATCTCGGCCATCCTGAATGACAAGGATTCCCTGATCCTGGTTTAGTTAGAACTACGTCAATGTTCTTTTACTTTGGTCTTGCTTCTTGTATTGTATACTTTAACTAATTTATTACGATCACAATTCTTGTATTTTTTAAAGCCTTTATTTTACATTTATTTTATTTTCATTTGTTTCGTTTTCTTTACCTTTTTCATTTGTTTTATAATTTTCATTACTATCATTTGATTTATCATTTTCTTCACTATCATTTGTTTTATCATTTACTTCACTATCATTTGTCTCATAATTTTCTTTGATTTTTAACCAGCCCAGCCAAGGTTTCATATTAGCCGCTGCCCAAACGCCAGACTATGGTTGCGGAATACCCTCAACATCTTTAAGAACGTACCGATCATTTCCTAACAATTTGACTACCTCAAAAGGTCCTTTGAACTTTGGCACAATTTTCTATAAAACTCCTGTCAAAATGGTTTACTACAACATAATCTCCCTGCTTATATAGTGTTGCCTTCAATCGTGTTTGCTCTTCGCCGTAAATGCAATGCATCCTAAACAATTCCACTTCTAACACTTTATCGACATCTACATGTCCAAGGCCATTATGATATTTAAAGAGTAAGTGCATTTTTAAAAATCTTTTGGAACATAGAATAATAAAGAGTCATGATATTTCCTATAAATTATTCCATTGTGCATTTCATACAGTTTGTGCTCAGTTTCTTCTAGAAGTTCTTTAAATTTGACAATACTCTCATCCTTACCCTGGTATATAATTAGATTTTCTTTAAACGAATTTGTATCCACTACCATTATATTAGAGCATCTGCTGAGAGCATCTACGTGTTGCATTCTTACCCCAGATCTATGTTCCAGTATATAGTCACAGTTTTCAGCTCTAATGGCCATCGTGCTATTTTGCGGCTTATCTCCTTTTTTGTCAACGTAAGTGTAAGAGAATTGCAATCCATGACAATTTTAAGACTTTTACTGTGAAGATATGCCCTAAAACGTTTGAGTGAATAAATTATTGCTAGCGTTTCCAGCTCAAGGCTGTGATACCTTGCCTCTGCATCCGTAGTACGCTTGGAAAAATAAAACACCGGGTGAAACCGCCCCTCTTTTTTCTTTTGCATCAAGATTGAACCAAAGCCAATTAAACTCGCGTCGCAGTTCGAATAGCTCTTTTAAAATTTCAAAATGGCTCTTTATAACCTTTGTCGCAATCATTATGTCGTAAGTATACGATAACCTTTGCTTCTCTTGTCAGGTCACAAAATATTGTATTTATAAACCTCTGGAACGTAGATGGCCCGTTTTTCAGCCTAAAGGTGTTGTAAACGAAGTAAACTTTAGCGACTCATTTTGCATAAAAACATGGTAAAAGCCATTCTTTATCTGTCATTTGATCTAGTAGGTCATATATTAAAGGAATCGGATAACTGTCTTTTGCTGTAAATTTAATTAATTTTCTGCATGCAATACACATTCTCTGTTCGCCTGACGCATTCTTCACTAAAACTATTGGTGACGCTAATCCAGACTCGCTTGGTCTAATATACCCTTTCACAATGTACTCAACCAAAATCTTTTGCAGCTCATTTTTTTCAGCATTAGAAAGGCGTCTTGGACTGAAGCTAAATGGCTTAGCATCATTGATCGTTATCTTCATTTCGCACCTTGTTTCCGGCACTATGTATTGGTCGAACAGCATCAGTGTAACATTTGCAAAACAAATTTTTAAAAACAATTTTATCATTTATATGTAAGTTTATCCCCACATTTGCGTTTTATTTATTAGACTCATATTCAATCAAACTAATTTTTCCAAAAAAATCGTTTCTACAATCTGATTTATCCATATCATTTGAATCATTTATATTTGTACTCTCGTTTGTGCTTTCGTTTGTTAGGCTTAACTCATCTTTTTTCCAGACAATGGAAGCGCCACTCGCATTTAAAAAATCCCTACACAATATTACCTTTTCATTCATAGAATCATCCTGAAAAACTTACATGTCAAGTCTTATTTATTTATTATAAATTGTTATTATAATTGTTACTTTCCAAAGATAATTAATTTGCTAGAGTTTAAACCAGTATACGTTGCTGGAGGCGCTTGCTTCACGTCTATGCTAGCCGGACCATAAGATCTCTTAATAAAACTGATTGGACTTCCTGATACTAACAGGCATTGTAATCATCTTTGCAAGTAACTGGGGCTGATGTCTTCTTGTTTTGGTCACAGGCTGCGGCAAGGTGACCCATCTTTCCGCACACGAAGCAGGGTCAAACTCTTCGTCTTGGCTTACTGCAATCTGAGGCGATGTGCCCCAAACAATTACAATTGTAGCACGTTAAACTTGCTTCTCGACTTGTACGTATTTGACGATCTGGTATACGTGATGATATAATCAACTAACGCTCTGACATTTGAAGTCCGTTAGATAGTATGACTTTGCTGTTAAAATACGTCGAGAACGATTCAGTTGTTTGCCATCTGCGCGTTTCAAACTTCTTGGAAGAAACGCTTTTTCCATCGACATCGAATTCTGATTTTGAGTACACCCACCCTTGTGCATCACCGAAGCTTATATTCAGTTAATGCTTGCGTTGTTTTTAGCACGTTTATATGAGCATGCCACACACTAACACTCGTTTGGCCGTCGAAGTCCGGCAGCATTTCTTTTATGCTTTGGAATGAAATTTCATCATCTATAAAAACTTTGCATGAATCCGCTCCATTAGCCGCTCTCAACAAATCATTCTCTCTTTGCAGCAACTCTCTTTCAAAATGCATTAATTCCAACTCTCTGGCCATTAATTGCAATTTCGCTCTTTGAAAATCGTTTTCGTTTTGCAATATCAATTTCTGGTCATTTCAAATTGTTAGTTTCTTGTCGTTATTTGCCTTTTCATTTTCCGGCTCGTCGTTTATCTTCTCATTTGATTTGTCGAACTAAACTCAGGAAGCTGAATTGGATGCATAAGCCTACGAGCAAGCTCAGCCTTGGCAACAAAGTGTTGCTGTATAAATCAATGACCTAACTTTGCAGGATTGCAAATGCGCCCTGGTACATCAGGAACGACGCTCTAGGAAATGACATCCACATTCCTTCTGTCAGGGAACAGATAAACCGCCACTCGAGTCGGTAAAACGATCGACTGGCTGTCCACACCAACCACCTAGCAGCTTCCCTGGCCAACCCGACGTGTAGACGAAGACTGAAGCGAAGACACCCCGCCGATCTCTGGACAAGAGGATGACTCAAGTCCTTAACCATTTACTGTTAATTTGTTATAAAATTTTTTAATCACTTCTGTTACGTTTTCACGTTATTTGTTCTTTATTATTCCCAACGTATTATAACCATTAAGTTGGTTGATCGACGTTAATTAAAACAAGAGAGAACGCTATAGTCGAGTGCCTCGACTATTAGATACCCGTTACTCAGCTAAACAACTTAATATAAATATGCCTTCTTGTATGTTTTTCGCCGCTCGAATTAGCACCTTGGCCAGCTGTTCCAAAGTCATCCGTTAGATGGCGCTACGGGCCATGAAAGGCGGAAATGTAGGCGCTAGCCAGGCTTAAGCGTTTAATGGGTTTTTGGGCGTTAGAGTGGGCGTGGCAAACTTTTATTAGGCCAATCGATAGGTATTGAAGAAACAAATACATATCAATTAAAATTTTCATAATAGCATCAAAACTGTGGCCACAGCTTGTGGCTTGTGGGCGTCAGACGGGGCGTGGCACCATTTTGAAACAAACTTGCGCTGCGTAGGAACTCCTAAAATCTACATGCAAAATGTCAATCTTCTAGCTTTTATAGTTTCCGAGATCTCAGCGTTCATACGGACAGACAGACGGACAGACGGACAGACAGACAAACGGACAGACGGACATGGCTAGATCGACTCGGCTAGTGATCCTGAACAAGAATATATATACTTTATAGGGTCGGAAACGCTTCCTTCTACCTGTTACATACTTTTGCACGAATACAATATTCCCTTTTACTCTACGAGTAACAGGTATAACTATTTGTTAAAGCAAAAAAAAAAGATTTTGATTTTTCTTACTGTTGCTCGTTGTTTATCTTCTCGTTTGATTTTCCTTTCTTTTGCTCGTCGTTCGCCGCTTCATTTGACTCTTCTTCTTCATCTCGTTCGTCGCCCGCTTCTTCGTTTGATTTTGCTGCTTCCTGCTGATCGTTTGATTCTGCTTGTTCGTCGTTTGCCTCGTCGACTGTTTCTGGAATGTTCTGCCCATTCCCTGCTTCGTTTTGCCGTTGTTGTTGCTGTTCGGCAAAAATTACCACTTCTATCGGTATTTTTGGGCATATCACTCTCGAGACTGCCCTTCCCTCATTTACTGTCTACTTTGCTAACAGTATTAATTACTGCTACAGTATTTATTAATATTATTTGGTTGTTTTTTCCTTTGTTGAAACGAAAATGAATTTATTAAGCTCGTGTACGATTATGTGAATGTAGTTAAGTAGGCATATAAGTGCCCCAGTCATAAAGGACTTGTGCCGAATTAGAAGTGTTTACTAGTTCTTCATAAGCTTCTTCCTTCTTTAATATAACCAGAATATAATTTAAAGTTCATCTGATTTCAGTTCTCACTGCCCCGCAAGCTTAGCTGTCGGTTGTTCGCAACACGATCCCTTTGACACTTTCTCATATGCCTAGCGGATCATTGCGGGCCTTCCAATACTATCACCTTATGTCCGTCAAAAGGTATGTCATCTTTCTACTTCACTAATGTTTCAGCATTAATGTTTAATGTATTTAATGTTTATTTTTATGTTAACATTTTATTGATTATGTTGTATATTTATATACAACAGGCAAAGCCGGAGATTCAAAGCTGTGGAGGGCCCTAATTGCCTTGAATTCAAGACTCACTCAAAAAAATGCATACGTTTCAAAGTAATTATTTTAATTATTATTTTTGAATAAAAAAACGATACAATTGTGAAAAGTATAGATAGTTTTAAGATGTAATTCTGTGTATTGTACAACTTGTGAATATGTGCGCTAAAACGCAGCTACTTTCTATGTGGAGATTAGAAAATGTTGCTTTGCCACAGAGAGTAAGAACCCACGGATGGTGACCAGTGTCATTAATTAATTAATTTAGATCGTTATAGTTGATTTACAAAAATATAATTTTTATTTTTTTTTTCTTAGTGATTTTAGGTCAATCACTAACTTACTTATACATGAAGACACTTTTACTTTTAATTCTTAGATATTAGAAAATGACTGACTTCTTCATTCTAAAATCTTATCCAAGGAACCCCGACCAGAAGCTTTTTTTTTTTTTTTAAGAATGACAAAGGCAATGTCGCTGAAGGCAAGGAGATTGAATTTAAAAATTTGTTTATTAATTCCATAAGTGGAACCGTTTCACGGGATAGATAACCTGCATTAGAAGAATGATCTGCGTTTTGTTTTTAATATTTAACCCTATTCAAAAACAAAAAGAAATCCCGCTTTCGGAGCATATTCTGAATATTCTTTTTTGCAGCCTTAAACATTCTAGACTGTTTCCAATCTTTTAATGGTTTGATTGCTAATTCCTATTATTCTATTTACTGCCTCATGTTCCTCTTATATATTTTTCGGCTATATTAAAAAAATGGTGTAAGGATTCTTTCTGGCCAGGATACAACTCTCAGTCGGATCCAGAGGTCCTTTTACAAGACATTTGTAAAGTCACTGAGACACTGGGCTAGAGAGTAATGTCCGCGGGGCGACCGATGATTTTCAATCAATTATCCCGGAGATTTTACGCCTATCCACTCGAGGGGGGTATTCCAGGACTTTCGAGGTTATGGTGACTTCGTAACACTAAGTCCTTTCATGACGGAAAATTCCGCGGGCTGGATCTTCGGGCGAGGCCGCAGCCGGGTTTTATTGTACGTGGCCGAGGTATGAGGGTCGTGGGGGCAAAGATTCCACGAGCTGCACCTTCTGTCGTGATTGGCCGAGGTACGAGGTTCGTGAGGCCGAGAATCTTACGGGCTGGCCCTTCGGGCGAGGCCGCAGCCGGATTCTGTCGTGGATGGCCAGCTAGAAGCAAGTTTGATTAGTCAAAGTCGGAAGGATCTGCTATTCCTCTACGATGTGGAATTAGTGGGGCAAGCGAGAGGATCTTCCGTCTCACCGTGGGAGTGAGGGGAGCACGAAGGGATCTGCCACTTCGCGGTAGGGAATTAGGGGAGGACACACGAGAGGATCTTCCGACTCGTTGTGGGAGTAAGGGGAACACGAAAGGATCTCCCACTTAGTGGTAGGGTATTAGGGGAGGACACACGAGAGGATCTTCCGACTCGTTGTGGGAGTTAGTAGGAAGGAGAAGGAGAGTGAGGGGATCTTCCGCCTCACTGCGTAGGTAGGTTAGTGGTGTAGATAATTTACCGCCCCCAATTGGATTGCCGGTCATCGGTAACCTGAAACGTCTTTTTTCATATAAGTTTGTATTGCACTTAGTTTTATTCACAGTCACGTGTTTAAATATTCTTGGGTTTCACTGCGCCGATTACACATTCTTTCTCGTTTTTCTCGTCCGCGTGCGCTACCGTCTACCTCGAGGTACCAGAGCAGAGAGAATGTCCAGAAGCCGCCGTGTAACCCTCTCGTCCTCTCCGGTCTTTTCCTTACCAGATCGGTTTAGTGTTTTCTCTATTTTCTAGTATTTTTCCCGTGGTTGCCACTTCGGGCGGATGGTGCGGAACTAAACTTAAATTATTTATTGTGGCGGCCTAGCCGTCAGGCAGGATCGCAAACGCAAAGGTGATTGAAAATGAACAAGTCGGGGGCGTCGTGCTAATTCAGTGTATGGTTTTTATTCGGCTGCATACATGAGACTAAACTTAATCATAAAACCGCGCTGCCGCCCGCTTTACTTCGCTGAAGCGAGAGCGGAGATCGGCACCGACCGACCGTGGAGTTCAGATCCGGGTTTCGCGCTCCAGAGCGCGGACGTTGCGAGAAGAGAGCGAGGGAGCTCAATAGGGGCGAAAGCGAAAGCTCGGAGAGCTCAGTGGGCAGCGGCAATGCGGTGGGCCACTGACCTAAACATTTTGCCCCCCTTGCAACTACTCGGGTTGCAACATAGCTTGGTTGCTTTTCTCACGGCTGGTGGACACGACCCACCCAAACACGGTGATCTGGGCCACTGGTAGTCCATCCTGTATTTTGAGGAAGCCCGGCCAGCTCAAAGAAGTTGGGTCGACTAAAATCGAATTTTCGAAAATTGAATAACTTAATCGTTTGCCCATTTTTTGACCATGTTGCCCACTTTTTAATTTTTTATGCACACCTTTAGTTTTAAAAATATGGAATCTTCGAAAATTTTCGAACATTTTCTAAAACATAAAAATTGACTTTTTCAAATTTTTTTTTTAATCGCAAGAGAATCGTTTGCCCACGTTGCCCATCTTTTAGATTTTCGAAAATATTAATACTTTTGAAATTATTCGACTTTTAAGTTTTGATCTTTACCTGCAGAAAAAATTGTTTGCCCACCCCACTATGGTCCAGAAGTTTATTTTTTTGGCATAAATTCTAAAAATAGAGTTACATTCATTCGTCTTTGACTTTTAAAGTGAACGGTCGTGTTTTTTTTTCTGTATTTTTGTTTCGTTTATTCCCATCGGTGGGTTTTATCAAAGCAATTTTCATTTTCTTCCAGTTAATTCAAACATACATTTAAATCCCGTTCGCTTCGCGAGTGAACTATAATTCTTTGTGTACTTGTGTAATAACACTAAAAAATTGTTTTAGTTTCGTTATTCTGTTCTGTGTTTTCTTTTCTTGTAACCCCGCCGTTTCTCTTTTGTGCGCTGACCGTCGTAAGTCGTAGTACTGTTTTTAGTGTGGCTTTTGCATGCACTTTAACTTATTTACGCTCCCGCTGTCTCGCTTTCTTTGTTTTGAAAGTTCTAAGCGTGCAGTTTCTGTGCTCTTGCGGTACTTATAACTGCTCGCTTATAAATTTCAATTCGTTTTTTTGGTACAGTGGTTTCAATAGGTAAAATGAGTAGCAATAATTTAGTCTGCATCTGCAAAAAATGCAGCCTCGTAAACAAGGCTGACCAATCTAATATGACTTGCTGGCTGTGTGAAAATATGGTGCACACCAAGTGCGTGGTTTCACTGGCCGGACAAGTGATGACCTTTCAAAAGGGCCTAATTTGCAGTTCTGTTGTGCTGTTTGTGTTGAAGTTGCGAACGAGATGAAATCGTTCATGCGCCAAACTAAAGGCGGCCTGATGGGGTTGATTAGCTGTTTCGGAGTTGCTAGAGATAGTTTTCGCCGAGCTGATGATCTCCTCTCTGCGCTGGATTCGCAGTTTACTAGTCGCAAGCTATTAGAAGAGTCTCCTAACCGCAAAAAGGCCACTGGTGGTAAGGAGCAAAAAGGGAACACCCCGCAACCGAAAACAAAAGAACAACAGAGCATTCCGGCGGATCAGCAGCTGATTGCAGCAAACCCCCAAATGTTGCTGAGATCAGCAGCAGATTCGGTATCCGAACAATCTGTAACAGAATGCATGAAACCAGGTCCGTCTAAGAATTCCGTTTTGTAGTGGATTCACAATTAGTCGATCCACCTATCTCTCAGAATGTAGCATCACCATCACAAGGGACTACTGAGTCCGGACAATCTTCTCAAGTTGGTTTTGCACAAACAATGTCTGCTCCATCAAAATTCCTTTCAGTGGTTCCACTAAAGAAACAAATTTTCGTTTCTCGGCTTTCCCCTGATCAAACATCTTCTGATGTATTGTCATCGTTTCGACGCGAACACTCACATACGCGTAAAGCTTATTAGCGACCCAACTGCAAGCTGCGCTTTCTACATCTACGTGGTTTTTCTACGCGTATATAAAAACCATAAAAAATCCCAACTTCCTAACTTTAAAAACACCAAAGTTATGGCATTTTAGATAGTTCAGTTATATGACAGCTATAGCTATGCAGATCTGCGGCGACTTTACCTGAACTCGAAGTAAATTGAGGCTTTAATGAAATACTCGATGTTAAGAGGCGCATGTGCAAGCAAATATGTCTTTCTAGTTTATTGGTATTATATATTTTAATAGACAGTGAAACAGTCTAATTAGCAATATCGCTAACGATGTCTCTTAACAGAGGTTAAAACATGAAAGGAATGCCCAGGCAGCTGTTACATTTTGTTATTCTTTATTTCGATTTGTATTCTTATAGGGTTAAAATCAATAAAGCAGCTTTTCAGATAAATTCGTCGATCGCCAATATGGCAGCTATATGATATAGTCGTCCGATTATCATACAATTAAAATGCCCAATAAAATATAGATGTAGGCCCAGAAAACGGGATTATTCTGACTAGTGAGACTTTTGTATATGTGCTCCTATTTTGGAGGTTATCATTTATCGATAAACGATCCCAGGAGGTCCCCAGAAAGACAAAACATTCGTGTTTGGAATTGAAAAAAACAAGAAAGGAAGCAAGCTTTGGCAAGCCGAAGTTTATATACCCATGCAGTTTTTACAAAACGACTACATTTCGATTTCAATACCTTTATTATTAAAAACAATGAAGCTATGTTGATTTTGCGCTGCATTTTTCTATCGTTTCTATGGCAGCTATGTCATATTGTTGGCCGATTTTAATTTAAGAAAAACCGTGATTTAATAATATTTAAATATTACCAAAAACAAAAAAAAAAATTAAAAACAAGAAAGGAAAGCTAACTTCGGACGGAGCTGAAGTTGATATACCTTTGCAGAATATTCTGTAAATTATATTCTTCAAAATTATTCATATGATGCATTCTTAATACTCATAAAAATTCCCAACTTCCTAACTTTAAAAACACCAAAGTTATGGCTTTTCCGATCGTTCAGTTATATGGCAGCTATATGATATAGTAGCCCGATCCGGCTCGTTCCTACTTATATACTACCTGCAATAGAAAGACAAATTTTGGGAAAGTTTCAAGCAGATAGCTTGAAAACTGAGGGACTAGTTTGCGTAGAAACGGACGGACGGACAGACGGACATGGCTAGATCGGCTCTTCTGGTGATGCTGATCAAGAATATATATACTTTATATGGTCGGAAATGTCTCCTTCACTGCGTTGCAAACTTTTGACTGAAATTATAATTCCCTCTGGAACGGTGTTCGTGAACGCTTGCAGCTTTAATCATCTCCAATATATAGGCGCATAATGCCATCTCTATTCTATTCTATATATTTAATCTATGTATAAGAAAACATGTATACAATATCTATTCGGTATCTGGCAACGCCGCTAAGACGGCGTCATATTGCGAAATTAAATTCATACAGTCCACATATACCCAACTCAACTCTTTCTTATTTCTGACCATATTGTTGGTCCTTCGTTCCGGATTCTTGGACAGTTAGTGAAGTGCTTTGATCCTCAGGGTAATTGTTTGCTATGGAACAATTAAAAGCATTATTGAAAAGCCGTTCCAGACTCAAGGGCAACATCACACGTTGTCTCTCATGGGCTGAGCAAGCGGAATCTGCAACACAGGCGGAGATCTCCACGCGCATACAACTTCTCCACGAAGTTTGGAAGGAGTTCAACCAGTTCGGCGATTGCATTGCTTTCCACGAGGAGGTATAAGGTTACGTCGATCCGGAGATGGATAACGCAATTTACGAAGAAAAGTACCTAAGGGCGAACGCAATTCTCAAGGACAGAAGTGATGCTCTACAACCGAGTACATCTGCAGGCATTGTGAATGGCAGCAACGGTCTGCACTCCAACGGCGACGCAATTGTAAATTTGCTACAACAAAACCAACAACTATTTGAGCGACTGGCTGCAAATCAGGCTCATTCGAGCACGCCGGTTCATGTTAGTGGTGACGTCTCTTTAAACGCAAAACCATAATAACTGTAAACTAAAATCTCTGATCTTAGGTATCGGTATTTGATAAATTGCCTAATATATTAAAGGAAAAACTTTTAAGCGGGGAGTATTCTATAAATGGAAAAAGAGGTCAAAGTAAGGTATGGGACATTTTTGGCGGCGTTATAGACTTCAATGGAAAGGAAGTAAATAATTTTGTGGCATGCAAGTTATGTTAGAACATTTATAAATATACGGGAAGCACATCTAATTTAGTTAAGCATAAATGCTACTTACTGAGCTGCAGTAAAAACAACAACCTGTCACTGATTAATGTTAATTGTGATACAAAAAAGGAGGCAACCACTATTGCTACTGAATGGATAATAAAAAATTGTCGTCCATTTAAGTTGATCAGCGATTCAGGCCTGAAAGAATTCAGAAAGTTTCTGATCAAGGTGGGCAGTACCTACGGCTCTAACGTGGACGTTGACCAACTGTTGCCGAATCCAACGACAATATCAAGGAATGTGGCGTCTCTGTACGAAACTCACTTCTTGCGACCTCGAAGAAGACCATCCCATGATTGTTACAGATAGGGGATCGAATATGAGAACGGCTTTTGGAACATACGATCAAATTCACTGCATCAACCATTTAATACATAACGTAGTTGAAAAATCTGTTAAGACAGTACCAGAGCTATCACAAATAGTAGTTGAGTGCAGCAAATTGGTGAAATACTTTAAAAAGTCCGGCTCCAATTCAGATTTAAATATTTCCTTAAAAAGCTTTAGCCCAACGCGTTGGAATACTGTTTTTTATTTATTGAAGTCGATAGAGCAAAATTGGATTGATATCACAAAGATTCTAAAAGAAAAAAATGAAACAATTGGAATAGAATTAATTCACTTAAATGAGCTTCGATCAATAACGTGTCTTCTAGAAACATTTTCAGAGATATCGACATAATTGGAAGGTAATAAATATCCAACAATTCATTTGACTATACCCTACGTAAATAAATTGAAAAAATTTTGCCAAGCAAACATAGCCGATAGTGATCTTCTTGCCAAAGTCAAATTAGTTTTGCTAAACCATATTTCAGAAACCATTCCGCAATATATTACAAAATTTCATAAAATAGCCCTGTTTTTGTTTCCACCAACAAAATTTATTTGTTATTTTCAGAAAATGAGAAAAATACCATTATAGATGACTGCAAAGAAATCGTAGTGGGTTTTTTATTAGATGAGGTTTCCAACGAAAATGATGGCAATGCCCAAAATTGTCATGATGATGCATTTGTTGATTTCATCGAAGTCCAAAAAGCTACAACCACAATTGATCAAATAGACAAGGAAATTAAAGCTTATTGTAACACAAGTATAATTTTTTCAGATTGTCTTGATTGCCTTAGTTGGTGAACCGACCATAAAAAAATGTTTCCCCTTTTATTTAAGACTAGTTGTAAGATTTTTTTTATACCAGCAACTAGCGCGGCTTCTGAGAGAGCGTTTTCTGATGCCAGAAATTTAATAACTGAAAAACGCAGCAGTAAATCCAAAAATTCAGAAAGCATAAATAAAATTATGTTTCTAAATTCGAATATAAATAATAATTAAGAAGGAAAAATTAATAATTAGTTTTTAAGAGAAATACATGAAATGAAATGAAATAACATGAAATGAAAATAAACATTGTATTATTGTCTCTTTTTTAATTTCGCAATAGTAAATACAGCTCACGTAAAAAGAAACAATGCGTCATTCATCGCACTCACTATTTTTACCCGGTTCTGTTGGCATTCAATTCGCTCTCTCTATGTGTGAGTTCGATGAGTTGAGTACAGCGGCGGCGCACACATTCATTCACATTCATTGCAATTCGCAGCCGAATTCATTCAACTCATTGGCAGATGAATGTGTCATAAGCCGTTTTGAATGCGGCCGTGCAGCCCTTTACTACAAAGGTAGATGCATCAATTCTACGGAAGGTGTCAGACGGAGCAAACGAAATTATTCGCGGATTGGATGCAGTCAACCAGATGGGACGCGATTGCTGGATCATCTATCTGGCCCTGGAGAAACTGGACGCCGACACGCGGCGTAGGTGGATTGAGCGCAGCATGGACATGGAGATTCCCCCACTCTCGAGGAATTCTTCAAATTTCTGGATTCTCGTTGCGAGGAACTGTAACTGAGTAAAAGGGAGCTTGCGACTGGTAGCAAGACAACAACACATGCAGAAAAACCAAAAAGGGTCACACAATCGATGGTTGCGCTCGAAGGCAGTGGCTGCATCAAATGTAATTCAACAGAACACTCTCTGTATAACTGTCAGCTGTTCTTGGATATGTCTGGGATGCAGAGGCGATCCTTCGTAAAGGAGAAATCACTGTGCTACAACTGCTTGCGACCTGGTCATGGGGTCAGCAAGTGCAAGTCGACATACAAATGTAGGCAATGCAGGGGAAATCATAACTCCCTTCTACATGTCCAAGCGAATCCACAGGCTATTGGGAATCTTGCCCAGATAGCAGGGGAGGAGCGTCCAACAACACTTCGGTGACTCTCAGTCATTTCGCCCAAGGAGAGGGCACTCAATCGGTTGTATGTGCACAGGGCACTGCAAAATCTGCACAGGAAACGGAAATTAAGGGAAGCATATTACCAACTGCCATGGTTTATGTTCAAAACGCAAAAGGTGACCACGTAACATGCCGTCTCTTATTGGACACAGGCTCAGAGCTCTCGTACGTATCCGAGCGTTGCATTCAAGCTCTCGGATTGACACGTTCGGCATCACGCATCTTGGTTACGGGCATCTCTTCGGTGAAAGCAGACACGACAAGGGGATGCAACACTTTGCATATCAAGTCCCGTATCTCCGAGGATCATTTGGCTGTCTACGCCCACGTGCTAGGCAGAATTACTTCTTCGCTGGAACGCCAAAACATCGATGCATCGGCACTCGAGGCATTCAAGGATCTGCAGTTGGCGGATACAGAATTCAACACAAACTCACCTGTTGACATTCTATTGGGAAGCGAAAACGTATGGTCGGTGTTTACAGGACGAAAGATGTACGACAACAAGGATAATCTTATCGCCATTTCTTCGGTGTTCGGATGAGTAATAACCTCACTCACCACATCGAATCCAAGCAACGCTATTGCACTGACTACAACAGTAGACATAGGCGCCACGCTTCAGAAATTTTTGCAATTGGAAAACGTTCAAAGCAGCCCAAAATTGGATCCGGAGGATGATCAGGTCGAGAAGCACTTTCTCGCCACTCACAGTCGCGATGAAAACGGGAAGTATATCGTGGATCTTCCATTCAACACTGAAAACCCCGATTTCGGAGAAACTCTACAAGGAGCGCTCAAACGCTTTAAATCGGTTGAGCGGCGGCTGCAACAGAACGAGCAGCTGCGAACACAGTACGTATACTTTATGCGGAAATACACAAATCTGGGTCATATGCGAGAGGTGCCACCTGAAGAAAACGCTACTGGAAATCAGTTTTATCTACCACACCACCCAGTTTTGGGTCGGAAGCTACGAGTAGTTTTGGATGGATCTTTTCGTGACGCCAATGGTAAGGCTTTAAATGACACCCTGTTTACAGGTCCCAGTATCCAGCGCGATTTATTCGCTGTGTGCCTTCGTTTTCGAATGTACAAAGATCCATCCGATTCCATCAAGCACTTCCAATTGTGCACTGTAACCTACGGAACTTCATGCGCACCATTCCTGGCCGTGCGAGTGCTGGAACAACTTGCTGTAGATCATCAAGAGGAATACCCAAAAGCGTCGAAAATCCTGCTGGAGGATTTCTATGTAGATGACGTTCTTACTGGGTCAAACAGTGAGGATGAGCTACTTCGGAACCGAAACGAGCTGATTCAGCTGATGTCTCGTGCAAATCTTGAACTCGGGAAATGGGTATCCAATACACCATGTATACAAACGGATGATAGCGACACACAACTTGCACAAACGTCACCAGTAAAGGTTCTCGGACTGTACTGGCATCCTGGAAAAGACATTCTAACGTACAATGTCGGTCTAGCTAAAAATCCTGATTGCACAAAGAGACAAGTCTTGTCCGACGTCTCGAGGATATTTGATCCTCTCGGACTCTTGGAACCCATTGTAATCCAATTCAAAATCCTGTTCCAAAAGCTATGGCTCTTAAATATGGATTGGGATGACCCACTCCCAACTAAACTGGCGGACAACTGGCTAAAGTGGAGAGCAGATCTGGACAATCTTCAAACATTTCAACCACCACGATTTGTCGCCAACGACCCGGACAACATCGAACTCCACGGATTTTCGGATGCGTCAACCAAGGCATATGCTGCTGTGGTGTACAGCAGAGTCACGAATGACGATGGCTCCATCTCGGTATCCATTGTGGCTGCGAAAACAAGGGTGGCTCCACTGAAACAACAATCCTTGCCACGTGTGGAACTTTGCGCAGCACTTCTCCTCAGCCAACTGATTCGCTCGATAACATCTGCATTGCGCCACAAAAACATAACTGTTTTTGGCTAGTCCGACTCATCAATAGTGCTCACCTGGTTATCGTATACGCCAGCCCAACTCAAGACATTTGTTGGAAACAGAACCTCGGAAATCCTTGACACTATTCCAAGGAGTACTTGGCATCACGTAGATTCCAAAACAAACCCAGCGGACTGTGCGTCCAGGGGACTGATGGCTGCTGATCTCATCGACTTCCATTTGTGGTGGATTGGGCCCTTATGGCTACGGGACAAGGTGCACTATCTGGTAAAGTTAAACGACTCACGTTTTGGTTTATCTCTTACAGACAAACGCATTCAAGGAGAAGTGAAATCCAACTGTTTGGCTACACTGGCTGAAGCAAATCCGGTTCATCCACTTGATGAACTAACCGAGCGAGTGTCTTCTTGGATCAAGCTCGTCCATATTGTCGGCTACGTGAAGCGATTCATTCAACGTACACGAAACCTAACTCGCAAAAGGGTATCTTGCGCTCTCACATTTGATGAAGTTAAGGAGGCAAGGATTCTGTGCATAAAACAAGCACAAGGTTGTTTCAAAGACGATTACCAATTGCTCTTCAGTAAAAATCCCTTAAGGAACCGATCACAGCTGATCAAACTGGCACCCATAATCGACGAAAACGATTTGCTGAGGGTAGGCGGACGACTGCACCAATCGCAGTTGTCAAACGATGCAAAACACCCAGTATTGCTACCAAAAACACACCGCATCTCAAAGCTGATTCTGGAACATGAGCACCGAGTGAACCTCCACCCTGGCGTTTCCTCACTTTTTGTTATTGTTCGGCAAAAATTCTGGATATTTGGAGCACGTAATCTAATTCGCAAAATAACACACTCCTGTTTAACTTGCTTTCGTCAACGCTACCACACATCCCAGCAACAAATGGCTGATTTACCCAGCGTACGCATTACACAAGCTACATATGCCTATTTGTTTGCATGGTCACCTCGGCCATCCACCTGGAACTTGCCACAGATTTGACGACAGAGACCTTCTTGGATGCCTTGCGGCGCTTTATATCGGTACGTGGCAAGTGCAGTAAGATCTACAGTGACAATGGCACAAACTTTATTGGAGCCAAGCGATCCCTCGACGAGATGCAAGAATTGCTTTCTTCACAGGCACACAAGGACACCGTGTCTAGCACACTAGCGGATGATGGTATCCAATGGGTACTAATTCCCCCGAGAGCCCCTCACTGGGGAGGGATATGGGAGTCGGCAGTTCGTTGTGTCAAGCTGCATCTTCGCAGAATTACCGGAAACTCAACGCTCACCTTTGAGCAGATGCGCACACTTCTTGCTCAAATAAGGGCAGTGATAAATTCACACCCCTTGTGCTACACACCGGATACGGAAACCAACTACTTATCACCCGCTCACTTCTTAATTGGGCGACCATTAACAACAGTGCCAGATCCCGATTTGAGTCACATCCCAGTGGGTCGATTAGGATACTGGCAAAGCATCCAGTCTATGCTTCAAGGATTCTGGAGAAAATGGCATCAGGAGTATCTGACTACTCTGCAGCAACGTCCAAAATGGACTACTTCAACACCCAACATCTCGACCGGTGATGTTGTGCTCGTAAAAGAGTCCAATTCACCACCGGCATCTTGGCACATCGCTCGGGTTATGGAAACCTATCCAGGGAAGGACAACCTCGTTAGAGCAGTCAAATTGAAGACCCCGACAGGAGAGATGATCAGACCCATCACGAAAGTTGCTGTATTGCCCCATTCAGAAACTGTGTTTCAGGGCGGGCCGGGATGTTCGTGAACGCTTGCAGCTTTAATCATTTCTAATATATAGGCCCATAATGCCATCTCTATTCTATTCTATATATTTAATCTATGTATAAGAAAACATGTATACAATATTTTTTCGGTTTCTGGCAACGCCGCTAAGACGGCGTCATATTGCGAAATTAAATTCAGTGTCAAAAAGGCTTCGCAACTGGCAAGAATAAAATTAATACAGTCCACTCTTTCTTATTTCTGACCAAACGGTATAACAACAAAGTTATAATATTTAAAAAAAATTTTTTTTCGATTTTTCCTCTGAGAGCTATATGATATACTCGCCCGATCCGGCGCGTTCCTTATTATATACTACCTGCAATAGAAAGACAACTTTTGGGAAAGTTTCAAGCAGATAGCTTTAAAACTGAGGGACTAGTTTGCATATAAACGGACGGACGGGCAGGCGGGCATGGCTGCTACATCGACTTTCCTGGTGATACTGATTAAGAATATATATACTTTTTAGGGTTGGAAATGTATCTTTCACTGAGTTGCAAACTTTTCACTGAAATTATAATACCCTCTGCAAGGGTATAAAATAAAAATTGAAAATTTTGAAACATAAAAATGAAAACTACATATTAGTATTGCCGGTACTAGCAATGCAAGTGCCAAAGGCTTAGATGGAATTATAACGCAAAGAGAATACGTTGGAAAGTTTCATCCATTACTGTCATGTTCCGAAATCGAACCAGCATCTTTTCGATGTTTTCGAAGAGCTAAATTTGCAGAAATGAATAGGCATTTATCGGAACTCGACTGGTCCTTTATGGATTCAAACGATGATCCCTTACATAGTAGTCCAGTTTTATGGTATACCCTATTCTGCATTCGATACGTTCGTTCCCTCATTTTCCTCAGCAAACACGCCTCAAAAGCCCCCGTGGTTCTCTCGTAGACTCTCTTTTTCCTGAAAAATTCCATGGGTAGACTTTTTACGAAATTTTAGAATTCAAGTTCACCATTCGATGTATCTAATAGCTCGTTCAAATTTCTTAGTCCACAATTCCGTATGTTACAATAGTTACCTAAACCGGAATAGAATTCCAAGACAACCCCAAGCAGTTCTACGCATTTGTTAATTCGAAACGAAAATCGCAACAATGTTCATCTTGCCTTCACCTTGTGACGACATCTACCTCTAGTGACGCCGATATTGCGAACTTATTTGCAAAATTTTTCCAGTCCACGTACTCGTCTTTCAGTTACGATAACACTTTATCCTACCCCTACCCACTTCCTCACTCCAACTGTATTTTCACGCCCTTAATTAGTGAGGATGATGTCTTACAAAATCTGAAAACAATCAAGATGTCTTTTTCTTCGGGCCCTGACCTTGTACCGAGCTGTGTTATAAAAAATGTGCCGATGCTTTGTGCAAACGTTTATCTAAACTTTTTCAGATATCCCTCCTTCATTCGTTTTTCCCTGAAGTTTGGAAGAAATCGTTTATCATTCCACTTCATAAAAAAGGAAGCAAATCGGACATTAAAAATTACCGCGGTATTGCAAAACTGAGCGCGATCCCCAAGTTTTTTGAACAGCTTATTACCGCTCAGCTACAGCACCAATGCAGCTCAGTAATGTCCCTAACTCAGCATGGTTTTATGAAACGTAGGTTAACGACAACAAATCTTCTGGAATTTACCTCAGTCATCAGAAGCGCTTTTAAAAATAACATTCAAACTGATGTTATTTTTACGGACTTCAGTTAAGCTTTTGATTCTGTGAACCATCAGTTATTATTAAAAAAACTAACATTACTAGGATTCCCGATCATGTTGAATAAGTGGATTTCAACATACCTTTCGAACCGCACTCAGAGAGTAGCTTTTAAAAGCACAATCTCAAACTCTGTTCACGTGAATTCTGACGTTCCGCAAGGGAGCCACCTAGGACCCCTACTGTTTGGAATTTTCATAAATGACTTGCCTCAAGTAGTTCTCTCTTCTTGTGTTATGATGTATGCTGACGACGTAAAACTTTGTTTGCCATTATCGAACCCCAATTCCCATGATCTCTTGCAAGCCGATCTGAACAAATTTCATTCTTGGTGCATCCAGAATTTGCTGTTTTTAAATAACTCGAAATGTAAATTGATGTCCTTTTATCGGAAAAGGCTTCTCCTCACGTCATATGCTATTGGGTCGAATGATCTTGAACGCATAAATTCCGTAACAGACCTTGAAGTGTTATTCAACCACAACTTAAACTTCTCTGATCATATTGGCACTATTGTTAGTAAATCTAAAGGGGTTTATGCCTTTGTTAAACGTTGGTCTAAGGAATTTGAGGATCCCTATACCACGAAACACTTATATATTTCCTTGGTTCGTCCAATTCTGGAATACTGCTCGTGTGTTTGGTCTCCTCAATATACCAATCATCAAGACCTTATCGAATCGGTACAGAAACAGTTCCTTTTCTTTGCTTTACGTGGTTTAAACTGGGAAACACATCGTCACCTACCATCTAACGTGGATAGACTGCGTCTACTGAACATGCCCTCCCTCAAGGATCGTCGAACCTGTCACGGTGTCATGTTCCTTCATAAATTAATAACTGGTCTTGTAAATTCAAGCTACCTACTGGGTCAAATACGGTTCTCCATCCCTGTAAGGTCTTGATATTTGTAAGACGAATTTTGAAGTACATGACCCATTTCGCGTTTTAAGTTCGCAATATAACGAACTGTATTTTTTGATATATTCTGAAAATTCTGGTAATTTAACTGTAACAAACATCCTAACTCACCTGTCCTTGCCCCCTTTCACTTGATGTGAGTCGTGTACTATATTTACGTTGTAGATATTTGATAACTTTAATGTAATAAATAAATATACAAGACAAAACTAAAGCCGATTGTAATAGTGTAAAGTTTTTTTATGCTTGAGACATTTCATCTTTCAAGATAACTGTCCCGAACGAGCTCTTTGTAGCCATATGCTCGGGCGACTTTTTGCCGGATAATATGGTTGTAAAAAAGTTCGAGGCTAACATAAAGAAGAAGGGCCCGTGGGAGTCAAACATCCTAGTCGAGGCCAAACCAGTGTACCAATTTCAAAAATTGGTATTCTGATAGCATTTCCATTGCATCTTATATTATTGTGTTTACAGAAACCTGGTTAAAGTCGGAGATCTTTAGCTCCGAAGTTTTTCCAGGTAAGTACACAATATACAGGTATGACCGTCCCTCTCGACAGGGAGGTGGAGTCTTAATTGGAGTTGATTCAAGCCTCCCGGCAGAGGAGTTATTTTTTGAGGAATTCAATACCATTGAATTTATTTGTGTAAAGTATGTGACGGCGATTCCGATGCCGCCACAATTATTCCCGATACCCATGGAGGGGAGAAGGAAATATGCGTATTTTTGTTATTATTACTATTGTTATCCTGTTGATTTTTTGAAGCTTTAAGAGAAAAACAAAGAATTAAATAATTAGCATAATAAGCCTAGACGAAAGCAAACATAAATACATTATTCAATAAGTGGAAAGGAGAGAGAAGAGCGGGGAAGAGAGGAGAGCGGGGAAGAGAGGCGAGACCGGGAACAACTCCTACGCAGTTGCCTAAGAAATTCACCCCAAAAGAGCATGAGAGAGCAGTAAACCGAACGACCTGAACGGAAGGCAAAGCCCACCTCAGCGACTGCGCGGTCGACGACAACGGAGAGCGAGAGGAAATATCGAAAGCGAGCTTGGCAGAGCAGAGTAGTTGCTGTTGCCAAAAAGAGAAAAGGGAGTCGCGAAATTGAACTTCACCACTGCGACTGCGTGGTAAGAAAATGGTGAGATCGGAAAGGCCAAGGGCACGAGAACAAAAATTTAAGGAACGCAAGGGACTGACACGCGAACATCGAAGCCGGATAGTCGTACTTGGAGAATGCGAGATAAGTCGCAATTAGGCAGACCACGTGGTTTTTAGTCGGTAAGCGAAACGGTACAGCCGTGCAGAATTTTACTGGTGCAGCGAGAAACGCGATTAGATCGTAAAATTGTAGACGAAAAGGCGAAAGAAGCCAACAGTGAATAAAGACAAAGAAATAATGAATTATAATTTCAACAACGAGTGCGTATTATTTTTTCCCTGACCTTCGATCCGTCTCAATCAAGCCCGATGAATAAATAAATTAATTATAACAGGTGATAATAACCCTAACCTGAGAATCGATCTAACTTAACAAAACCGTAACCTCGACGCGTAATTAACTAACATATCGGCCGTTAATAGAGTGGTATCGTAGCTATTAACGAAGCCCTGGGTCCGCCCGAGTTTACCGTAATTAGTAATAAAACCCTGGGTCCGCACGAGTTTTATCGTAGTCATTATTAAAGCCCTGGGTCCGCTCCAGTTTACCGTAATTAGTAATAAAACCCTAGGTCCGCCCGAGTTTTATCGTACTTATTATTAAAGCCATGGGTCCGCCCGAGTTTACCGTAATTAGTAATAAAACCCTGGGTGCGCCCGAGTTTTATCGTAGTTATTATTAAAACCCTGTGTCCGCCCGAGTTTTATCGTAGTTATTATTAAAGCCCTGGGTCCGCCCGAGTTTACCGTAATTAGTAATAAAACCCTGGGTCTGCCCGTGTTATATCGTAGTAATTATTAAAACCCTGGGTCTGCCCGAGTTATATCGTAGTAATTATTAAAACCCTGGGTCTGCCCGAGTTATATCGTAGTTATTATTAAAACCCTGGGTTTGCCCGAGTTATATCGTAGTAATTATTAAAACCCAGGGCCCACCCGAGTTTTACTGTAGTCATTAATACCCACAGAGCCCGCTCGAAAGTACCGTATTTAGTTGTAAAATCCAGGAGCCTACCCAAGTTTTACTGTAGCCAAACCCTGCCTCGACCAGATTTATTGTAGTCACAAATAAAGCCCATCACTGACATAGGTTCCTACGATAACTGTTTACTAAGTCCAGGGTCTGCCCGAGCTCAGTATACAGTCCAGTTACGAATTTTTTGGTGCGGTTTGTTTCTCCTAATTATAAAGACCACGCCTAAAACTCACTCGATTAACCCACATCGTCCACTGTAAATTTATAAATAATTTGTGGAGGCCCTAGCCAACCCCTGAGCATATCCTGGCTGGGAAAATGTGGGTCTGATCACGATCGATCAGCAACAAAAACATCAAGCGGATTAAAGACCCGTACAGTGTGAGGCTGGCTAAAATAGTTAAGGAGTAAGAACGTCGATCAAGAACGGATTTTTGACAAGAAACACAAAGGGAGCACACCGGATATAACGCAATGGCAGAAAACGAACAAGGAAAGAAAACTAATATGGGTTCGTCAGACAGTCGCATAGGGACTCGTTGGATCTATACGCTAAGGAAGGACGAATTACTCGTCTTCGCACAGGTGAGCTCTCTCCATCCCAAAGGGCCCGATTGGTCCGATTAGAAGCCGGATTCGCGAATGGGGGGAAGTCGACCTAGACCCCAGGTCAATCCAATTACAGGTGCCAGGATTTTTCACCCCTAGAGGTGGGAGCCCTGTCGACCACGAGCGAGCAATCGTCAAAGCAGGTGAGCTCTATCCATCCCAAAGGGCCCGATTGGTCCGATTAGAAGCCGGATTCGCGAATGGGGGAGTGAACGACGACGTGAAAGGGTAGAAGAAGTCGACCTAGACCCCAGGTCAATCCAATTACAGGTGCCAGGATTTTTCACCCCTAGAGGTGGGAGCCATGTCGACCACGAGCGAGCAATTGCTATGGAGGGAACCACCGGGCGTAATAATACCAAATGTAATGAGACACAGGAGAACGAATTGGCTTGGGGAGGAAATTTTGGCCGGGCCACAGCACACGGTGTCATAGCAGAGCAAGTCCGAAAATGGGGACTCAAATTCAATGGCCATACCGATCCGTTGAGGTTCCTAGAGGAGCTGGAGGAGAGGGCTACATCGTACGCCCTTCCCTTAGCCCAACTACCAGGAGTTATGACAGAAACTTTCACAGACAGGGCCTCTCGGTGGTTTAGGACCAGCCAACTGCAGGGAGCCATTTGGCCAGTATTCCGGCGGGAGTTCTTAGACTTTTTCTTACCCCCACATTATTTTCGACGATTAGAAGACGACATCAGAGCTCGTTACCAACATGAGTGAGAGGGCTTCAAGGATTATGTAATCAGACGAAGGAGTTAGATAGGATTTACGAGAACTGCCTCCCCACATAACAGATGTACGTAAAACGTGGCGACTTTGAGACCTTAGGCCAGCTTTTACAGCTCGCAGTCGAGTTCGAGAGTATACAACATCGCGACCGTATACGATTACAGTCCCAAGATCGCTCGTACAGGAGTCTCGGCCAAACTAACGGGAACGCCCGAGAGTCTCCGAAGTCACAGGTGCCGGCGAACCCCATCCAGGTTCGCAACCCTTTCCGAGGAAACCCTCAAACCCCCTTACAACTTGGTCCCAATTCCATCCCACGGGAAGAAATCTCGAATAGGATGATGAACCAGGAGGCGCTACAAACACCTCCCGAAAGTCGGAGTTGTTTCAACTGTGGTGCAAAAGGGCACTTTGCGAGGGAGTGCCGGAACCCCCGACGGTTAGTGTGTTGGGATTGTAGAAGGGAAGGGATCAGGACTATTGATTGTTGTAGGCGTCCCGAGTCGGGAAACGACCAGCGTCCTCCAACCCGGGAGTAGTTGGGGACGAGAGTACCCGAGAACCGGGAATAGGCGCACCCCTGCGCGTAGAAGACGGGAAGATCGTAGCGCAAGTATTAGTCGCTGACATCTCTGTGTTAGCCACTGTCGATAGCGGGGCCGCGAGGAATTTCATCAACGAAACACTCCTCAGACAGCTGAAGGCATCAGTGACTGTGAGAGAGGTGTGCACCGGCATACGCTTGGCCGACGGGACCAGCGTCAGTATTACAGGAATGGTAGTCACCAACATCGACCTCGGAGATATGCTAGATAAAGTAATATTAGGACTTGACTTTCTCTGCGCAATCGGCACTACAATACGATGTGGACGGGCTCGACTACATCTTCGCGAGGCGGGACCGAGAACCACCCGCACCAACGAGAACCACCACGCAGGTTACCGGCCGGTCATAGCTAATTTACAGGGGCTCGGGACAGAAGTGACCCGAGAGGGATC
The DNA here is from genome assembly GCF_018152115.1 of Drosophila rhopaloa. Classification (NCBI taxonomy): domain Eukaryota; kingdom Metazoa; phylum Arthropoda; class Insecta; order Diptera; family Drosophilidae; genus Drosophila; species Drosophila rhopaloa. Next base: position 12,140,572 of record NW_025335034.1, on the reverse strand, counting down.
TACCGCCGACATGGAAGACGTGCGCAAGGCGAATTGGGAGATAACGGAAATCGGAAAGAGGACCGAGAAACACCCTGGAAATGAACTGGAGAAAGGAGAGAAAATACAGGAGAACCAGGGAACACAGGAGAACCAGGGAGCACAGGAAAACCATGGAACACAGGAAAACCAGGAAGAAGAAGCCACGCCCCCTCGGCGAGAAGGGGAATGGTCAGTAGAAGACCAAGAACATATAGATCGATTCCTCCAACGAGAGCTGTGAGAATTCGAGGGGATGTCAGGGGTATCACACATCGCACAACACACGATCGCAATGCCAGACGATCGACCGGTGAAACAACGATACTACCCCAAGAATCCAGCGATGCAACGAGTTATCGACGATCAGGTGAACGAATTGTAAACCGCAGGACGGATAGAACCGTCCAAAAGTCCATATAGTGCACCCATTGTCTTATTGCGTAAAAAGAATGACGAGTGGCGGATGTGTGTCGACTTTCGACAAGTAAAAGCGAGGGCAATACCAGACGCGTATCCGACACCTCGTATTAACTATATTCTAGAGAGACTAAGCCAGGCCCGAGTCTTGTCGACATTAGACCTGAAAAACGGCTACTGGCAAATACCTATGGCATCAGACAGTAAACAGTACACTGCATTCACAGTCCCGGGTCGGGGTCTCTTCCAGTGGCGTGTCATGCCATTCGAGTTACACTCCGCAGCCGCTACTTTCCAACGGGCCCTAGATAGTGTCATCGGACCCGAACTAGATCCGTTCGCGTTTGCGTATTTGGATGACATCGTTGTAATTGGGAGAGACTTAGTAGAACATACATGAAACCTACGAGAGGTATTTCAGAGACTCAGGGCTGCTAATCTACGCATTAATAAGGAGAAATGCTCATTTTTTAAAAGAAAGCTCAAGTACCTGGGCCACATGGTAAGCGAAGATGGTATTCATGCAGACCCCGATAAAGTAGCAGCAGTAAGGGAGTTACGACCACCTACCTCTCTGAAGGAACTGAGACGATGTCTGGGTATGGCATCGTGGTACCGTAGATTCGTACCGAACTTTGCGACGATCGTTCGGCCGATGACCAAGCTCCTAAGGAAGAGTGTTAAGTGGCACTGGGATACTGAAGAACAGGCTGCCTTCGACACACTTAAAGAACGTCTCACGAGCGCCCCCACCCTGGCCTGCCCAAACTTTGACCAACGATTCACGGTCCAGAAAGATGCGAGTGACGTCGGATTGGGAGCAATATTGACTCAGGAGATGGATGGAACGGAAAGGGTAATCGCCTACATAAGCCGCCGGCTGGAGAAAGCTGAGGAAAATTATACCACGACCGAAAAGGAGTGTTTGTTAAAATGGCTGAATTCGACTGAAAGTCCATCTGGAAGGGTAGCCTGATGGGCCCTCGAATTACAACAATTTCAATACTCGGTCAAGTACAGGAGGGGCTGTCAAAACGTCGTGGCGGACGCTCTGTCCCGCCAACCCCTAGCGGTATTACAGTGTACGGAAACCGACAAGGAAGAATGTGAGTGGTGGGCACGGAAAAGAAAGCAGATCTTAGGAAGCCCGGAGAATTTCCCTGATTTCACCTTTGAGAACGGAGAACTATATCGTCGTCTAGGGACCCGACCAGATGATGACGATTTCGTGCCATGGAAGCTGTGCGTACCTCAACACCACCGGAGACGAGTACTGGCAGAGTGCCACGATGCACCAACGGCTGGACACCTTCGCATACGGAAGACGATCCTACGAGTCGCTTCGAAGTACTTCTGGCCAGGGATGTATCGAGATGTTAAACGGTATGTTAAAAACTGTCAAACCTGTCAAAGGTTCAAGTCCGACCAACAAAAGCCGGCGGGACGGATGCTGTCTCGTAGAATAGAAGAACCCACTTCCCCTTTGTGGGATCTTTGCCGAAATCGAAGTCAGGAAAAACCCTGTGTTGTTGTTTTTTTTCGACGCGTTTGCCAAATGGGTTGAGCTCATCCCGCTCAAGAGGGCCACCACCGCGACCCTAATCAAAGCATTCCGCGAACGTATTCTTGGACACTTTGGGGCCCCACGCACGTTCGTGTGTGACAACGGCACGCAGTTTACAAGCCGCGCCTTCAAAGAATATGTGCGAGAACTAGGATGTGAGTTACAGTATACGGCGCCATACTCGCCCCACGAGAATTCTACGGAGCGTGCAAACCGCACCGTCAAAACCATGATCGCGCATTTCATCGAAGATGAACAGTCAAGTTGGGACAACCTTCTACCAGAGATGACACTGGCAGTCAACTCCAGTATCTCCGATACTACAAACTTCAGCCCCATTTTCCTGATGCAAGGCCGCGAACCAAGGATGCCCAAGGCGCTATACGAAGAGAAGACACGAGGGAACGGGAACACCCCAGAAGATTTCACAATCAAAGCAGCCAAGATGAAGGAAATATTTGAGGTCGTCAAAATGAATGCGGAGCGGGCGAGTGCCGACCAGATGCGCCACTATAACCTGAGAAGACGTGAATGGCGCCCCGCCTTGGGCTCGCTCGTGTTAGTAAAACAACACCAACTGTCCAGAGGAGTCGATGGCTTCGCGGCGAAATTGGCGCCGAAATATGACGGCCCGTTCCAGGTCCTTGAGTTTATATCGCCGAACATCGTACGGATCCAGAGGCCCGGGGAACGTAAGAGGAAGGTGGCCAACTTTGCAAGTTATTGTAAGTTATCTACCCACCACAGATACTATGGAAGAAGAAGAGTCAGACTCCACTCAAGAGTGGACCGGCGAAGATGGTGAAATGGACGACGGTGGATTCGAATCGGAAGACGTTCCTGTCGACCTCACCCTGGCGGGCACGGAAGATAGCGACGAGGAGGCTGCGACGGGAGCAGAAGGGGACAACCTATCGTACTCGAGCGAGCTACCAGACGAGTCAACCCGGGGCACCTCACTTGGGAGTACATCCCCCCGGGGCACGTCTCCACGGTACGCGTCTTCACGGTACGCATCTCCCCGGTATGCGTCCCCACGCTACTCGTCTCCCCAGTATGCGACACCCCGCTACGCGTCCTGGTACGAATCTAACCCACACTTCGCAACGAAAGAATCACCTCCCTCGACGTATAGGCCTTTTCCTCGCGGGCGGTGTCAGTCCCCTCATCCAGCATCCTTTGCCAACCCGGGGGGGCATATGTATGAACCCCGACACGAATACTATTCACCTACCAGAGGTCGCTCACATGACCCCAGACGAGGGCAAGGCGTATACCAGCGGACAACAAAGACCACGGTGGACCGATACAGCGAATTACAAGAGTCCGAAGAAGAGGAAGATGAAGACAGCGAGTGGACTGCCAGCTTCATTAGGGAACGAGAGGATTACCACTGGGCGACAATCCCTGGGGGATATCGGGTCACCCAAGTCCGGCAGGTGACGATGGACATAATTCCACCACTAGGACAAGGCCCCGCGTTCCGGTTTGAACAAACTGCGGCAGAACTCGTGCACCCCCTGGCCGCACGAGCGGCATGGAGAGAAGGATGCTCCAACGAGAACACCCAGGTGGCCCGGGAACCCACGCCCCCATCCCAGGAGGTAGACGACGATACCAGGCAGAGTCGCGAAGACAGGCAAAGCACTGGACAGGCAGTAAATGACGAACAAGATGCCGCTGAGGGAACTGGAGCCGCACGACGCCGTCGGATACGCCCGCGGAAGTACTGTACCTAGGACTCCATCCCGTCCGAGGAAGAGCAAGAGGATGATCAACCGCTCCTACGGCGTAGATACGCTGAGTCGTCCGGGGACGAGTGGGAAGTTTCCCAAGATACCAGCTTCCCGACTCTGAGTCTCCGACGACGCAACTCTAGAGCCGCGACGATTGAGCCCGAGGAACCCCAAGCTATACCAGAGGCAGAACCCGGAACAGAGACCGGAGTAGAGGACTTGGACGTGATCGATTTCGGCCTGGGACTGGAAGGCGTCGAAGAGGGTTATGGTGTAGAGGAGTTGCTTCAGGACATCGAGGCCCTAGAGCGAGCCGCAACCGAGACCTCTCGACGGACGTTGTTGGAAGCACAATTGACCTGGAGGGTCTACACGCCCGGCCGTATGCTCCCGGAGGAGCTAGTGGACGAATTGTCCAGATTCGTGCCACAAGGACCAAAGAGGGACCGCTTCACCCGAGAAGTCGACGGAGACGTGTATCGAGTGACACGGAATGTAGATGCTGAAGGGAAACGGCCCTGACCGTAGTCCTTCGTCCTCCCAAGTAAGGGGGGGTGTGACGGCGATTCCGATGCCGCCACAATTATTCCCGATACCCATGGAGGGGAGAAGGAAATATGCGTATTTTTGTTATTTATACTATTGTTATCCTTTTGATTTTTTGTAGCTTTAAGAGAATAACAATGAATTAAATAATTAGCATAATAAGCCTAGGCGAAAGCAAACATAAATACATTATTCAATAAGTGGAAAGGAGAGAGAAGAGAAGGGAAGAGAGGAGAGCGGGGAAGAGAGGCGAGACCGGGAACAACTCCTACGCAGTTGCCTAAGAAATTCACCCCAAAAGAGCATGAGAGAGCAGTAAACCGAACGACCTGAACGGAAAGCAAAGCCCACCTCAGCGACTGCGCGGTCGACGACAACGGAGAGCGAGAGGAAATATCGAAAGCGAGCTTGGCAGAGCAGAGTAGTTGCTGTTGCCAAAAAGAGAAAAGGGAGTCGCGAAATTGAACTTCACCACTGCGACTGCGTGGTAAGAAAATGGTGAGATCGGAAAGGCCAAGGGCACGAGAACAAAAATTTAAGGAACGCAAGGGACTGACACGCGAACATCGAAGCCGGATAGTCGTACTTGGAGAATGCGAGATAAGTCGCAATTAGGCAGACCACGTGGTTTTTAGTCGGTAAGCGAAACGGTACAGCCGTGCAGAATTTTACTGGTGCAGCGAGAAACGCGATTAGATTGGTGAATTAATGTGAACAAGACAAAAAGGCGAAAGAAGCCAACAGTGAATAAAGACAAAGAAATAATGAATTATAATTTCAACAACGAGTGCGTATTATTTTTTCCCTGACCTTCGATCCGTCTCAATCAAGCCCGATGAATAAATAAATTAATTATAACAGGTGATAATAACCCTAACCTGAGAATCGATCTAACTTAACAAAACCGTAACCTCGACGCGTAATTAACTAACATATCGGCCGTTAATAGAGTGGTATCGTAGCTATTAACGAAGCCCTGGGTCCGCCCGAGTTTACCGTAATTAGTAATAAAACCCTGGGTCTGCCCGAGTTATATCGTAGTAATTATTAAAACCCTGGGTCTGCCCGAGTTATATCGTAGTAATTATTAAAACCCTGGGTCTGCCCGAGTTATATCGTAGTAATTATTAAAACCCTGGGTCTGCCTTAGTTATATCGTATTAAAACCCAGGGTCCGCCCGAGTTTTACTGTAGTTATTAATACCCACAGAGCCCGCTCGAAAATACCGTATTTAGTTGCAAAATCCAGGGGCCTACTCAAGTTTTACTGTAGCCAAACCCTGCCTCGACCAAATTTATTGTAGTCACAGATAAAACCATCACTGACATAGGTTCCTACGACAACTGGTTACTAAGTCCAGGGCCTGCCCGAGCTCAGTAACCAGTCTTAGGTCCAGTTACGTATCTTTTGGTGCGGTTTCTTCTCCTAATTATTAAGACCACGCCTAAAACTCACTCGATTAAACCACATCGTCCACAGTCAATTTATAAATAATTTGTGGAGGCCCTAGCCAACCCCAGAGCATATCCTGGCTGGGAAAACAAATAAGCTTTCCGATAGGGATCAGTTGGTAGTTCGAGGTGATTAAATACACCTGGAGTTACCTGGTTCACTGAGGATGGAACGAATGTCTTAATACCTATAGCACATCATGATTTTATTGACGGCCTGCTTGACATATCCTTATCTCAAGTAAACCATGTTCGAAATTTACTAGGTCGCCTACTTGATTTGTGTTTTGTATCAAATCCTGAAGGTGTGTTTCTGTCCAGAGTAGCACCCCTCACGCAATCGGAAGATCCATATCACCCTACAATCAAACTTAAATTTGACACGGGTAAAGTTATAGAAGAAAAATCAGAAAAATCAACCAAACGAATACATTGTTTTCGCAAGGCAGACTTTCTGAGGCTAAATAATTTTATTTCTGCCTTTAATTGGTCTGATCTTTACTTATGCAATAATATGTCCGATGCAGTTAATGTTTTTTACACTGCAATAAACTCATTTTTTAATTCCTGTGTTCCGTGGTACTATCCGTCAATTTCCAATAAATCACCTTGGTTTAGAAAAGAGTTGACACACTAAGGAAATGAAAAGTCCTGACTTTGTAGGAAATATAAAAATACCGGTTCTCAATCTGTTTTAACTAGAGTACACAATACGGAATACATATTGGTCATACATACATACATCATACATATTGAATCAGTACAAAAAAACTTTCTTCTGGCTTTACGGCGCCTAAACTGGGATGCAAATCTTAACTTACCTTCTTATTCTAGTAGACTTCTGTTGATAAATTTACCCTCCCCAGCCAAGCATAGAACGATGCTTGGTGATATTGACTCCCCCGACTTGGTAAGTCGGCTAAACTTTTCTGTGCCAAGTAGATTAAGTAGAAATTATATTCCCCTAATATTAAATCATTGTAGATCTAACTGTCCCTTGCATGAGCCTTTCAGAGTATTATGTTCTGACTATAATATACTTTTTCGTATAATCTCAAATCTTGACTCTCTGCCGCTCCTAAAACGATTAATACTAGCTTCATTGGCACAAATTTAATCTTTCTATTACTTTTTTCCCCGGACTTTTACCTACATTTCCTTATCTCGCGTCTATCTTCTCGCGAATCGTGCCGTACGATACACGGCTGTGCCCCTCGGTCGGTTGGGCGGGTAAGTGAGCCGTGGGACTCCGCGCCAAAAAAAAAAGACCTAAAAGTTTGCACATTGTGTTTTCATAAAAAGACAATAATGTAAAAAAAATTTTGAGTCTGTGGGACTACGCCTCCTATTGCCTCCCATACAAACCGATTCGTAGTATTATTATTAGTAATGGAGTATGACGCTGAATTCAGACAACATATATTTATGTATGTATATCTTATGTATGGGTTTTATCTTAAGCATTATCTTCTTCTTCTTCTAGTATTACAGTGCAGCCTTCGATCAAATCCGAATCCAAATCACAATCAGATTGCAATTCCTTTTCAAATGGGATGTTGTTCTCTGTCGACGGCAGCTCCAGAAGGCTAAATACTTCTTTGGGAATTGGTTTTTTTTGTGTTTTTTCGTTCTCTTTCCTTTAAACAGACACTAGATAGTAAAGGAATCGGAGGAATTGATTCGACTATTTTTCCTTGCATGTGAGAGTCGATCTTTTTGGTCGGTTTTATTGAGGACCTCTGAAGCATTTTCACCTAAGCATCCTAGTGGAACTAACGTCGAGTTATTTAAATTAGTATTTAATTTAGTTTATTTTGACAAAAACGTTTGCCGACGGCTTAAAAATGTAATTTTAAAAAAAACATTGCCGACGGCTTAAAAATGTAATTTTTAACAAAAAACGTTTGCCCACCCCTTAAAACTCAGTTTTTCGAAAAATAAAAAATGCCCATGTTTGCCCATTTTCTGAAATTTAGGAATTTAAAAAAAAAATCGTTTGCCCACCTCTTAAAAGTAGTTAATTTTCACAAAAACGTTTACTGACGGTTTAAAAATGTAATAAAAAAAAAAAAACGTAATTTTTTAACCAAAAATATTTGCCCCCCCCCTTAAAAATCGTTTTTTCGAAGAAATAAAAGATGCCCATGTTTGCCCATCTCCTGAAATTTAGAAATTAAAAAAAAATCGTTGGCCCACCTCTTAAAAGTTGTTAATTTTGACAAAAACGTTTGCCGACGGCTTAAAAATGTAATTTTTTACAAAAAACGTTTGCCCACCACTTAAAAATAGTTTTTTTGGAAAAATAAAAGACGCCCATGTTTCCCCATCTCCTGAAATTTAAGAATTTAAAAAAAAATCGTTTGTCCACCTCTTAAAAATAGTTAATTTTGACAAAAACATAAAATGAAATGTAAGAATTAAAAAAAAAATCGTTTGTCCACCTCTTAAAAATAGTTAATTTTGACAGAAACGTTTGACCACGTCTTAAGAATGTAATTTATTAACAAAAAACCTAAGCCCCCTTAAAAATCGTTTTTTCGAAAAAATTAAAGATGCCCATGTTTGCCCATCTCCTAAAATTTAAGAATTCAAAAAAAAATCGTTTGCCCACCTCTTGAAAATAGTAAATTTTGACAAAAACAAAATGAAATGTAAGAATAAAAAAAAAATCGCTTGTCCACCTCTTAAAAATAGTTAATTTTGACAGAAACGTTTGCCCACGTCTTAAGAATGTAATTTATTAACAAAAAACGTAAGCCCCCTTAAAAATCGTTTTTTCGAAAAAATTAAAGATGCCCATGTTTGCCCATCTCCTAAAATTTAAGAATTTAAAAAAAAATCGTTTGCCCACCTCTTGAAAATAGTTAATTTTGACAAAAACGTTTGCCGACGGCTTAAGAATGTAATTTTTTAACAAAAAACGTTTGCCCACCCCTTAAAAATAGTTTTTTCGAAAAAATAAAAGATGCCCATGTTTGCCCATGTTTAAAAAAAAAATCGTTTGCCCACCTCTTAAAAGTAGTTAATTTTCACAACAACGTTTGCTGACGGCATAAAAATGTATTTTTTTTAACAAAAAACATTAGCCCACCTCTTAAAAATCGTTTTTTCGAAAAAATAAAAGATGCCCATGTTTACCCATCTCCTAAAATTTAAGAATTTAAAAAAAAATCGTTTGCCCACCTCTTGAAAATAGTTAATTTTGATAAAAAACGTTTGCCCACGTCTTAAAAATGTAATTTATTAACAGAAAACGTTAGCCCCCCCCCCTTAAAAATCGTTTTTTCGGAAAAATAAAAGATGCCCATGTTTGCCCATTTTCTTAAATTTAAGAATTTAAAAAAATAAATGTTTTCACACCTCTTAAGAATAGTTTATTTTGACAAAAACGTTTGCCGATGGCTTAAAAATGTAATTTAAAAAAAAAAACGTTAATTTTGACAAAAACTTTTGACGACGGCTTTTTTCCGGCCTGGCAAGCCTTCGTATTGCACAGAGAAAGCCTCGGAAGCGCAATACGGGAACTTGTCTGACGCGGACGAGCACGCGTACAGCCTCGTCGTCCGTGTTGCGTAGAGAAAACGAACCTCGGAAACGCAACACGAAAACGGGGCCGCCACAAATTAACTCGAGAAGGATCTTCGACTGGGCCTGAGCGTGGGCGATCGGCGATAGCTTTTCCGGTCCGGCAAGCGTCCGTGTTGCACAGAGAAAGCCTCGAAAGCGCAATACAGGAACTTGTCCGACGTGAATGAGCACGCGTACAGCCTCGTCGTCCGTGTTGCGTAGAGAAAACGAACCTCAGAAACGCAACACGAAAACGGGGCCGCCACAAATTAACTCGAGAGGGATCTTCGACTGCGCCTGAGCGTGGGCGATCGGCGATAGCTTTTCCGATCCGGCAAGTGTCCGTGTTGCGCAGAGAAAGCCTCGGAAGCGCAATACGGCAACTTGTCCGACGTGAATAGGCACGCGGGCAGCTTTGGCGTCCGCGTTGCGCAGAGAAAATAAAACCTCGGAAACGCAACTCAGAAACCTCACTGACCCGAAAGCCCCTCAGCGAAATGCACTAAATCTTATTAGCCTCTCCCTAACCTAAGCGTGAGCAGAAAAGGCTGGCGATAGTTTCCCGCGCTTTTCTCTATTCTGGTAAGCGTTCGTATTGCGTAGAGAAAATAAACCTCGGAAACGCAATACGAGAACTTGCCCGACCTGGAGTAGCACGTGGGTGGCTTTAGTGTCCGTGTTGCGTAGAGAAAATAAACCTCGGATACGCAATACGGTAACCTAGCCGACCCGAAAACACTCAGCGAAGTTCACTAAATTTTAGTAGCCAGGCTTGGGGTTTGAATTTCACAACTTTATGTTTATTTTATTCACTTAGTCTTTCTCCCTAACCTTCGCACTCAGTATGTGGGTTTCTAGTCTCTGCTTCTTATCTTACTCTATGGCTCGGTATGGCGTTGCCGTCCGCGGGGTTCTCTGCTGCTGGTGTTGTCCTTGTGGTCTGAGCTTCTTGACTGCCGAAAAAGAATGAGGCCGATCTCCGTCGATCGCGGTTCCACGTCGACACGCTTTTTCCCTTTACAGCACGCTTTTTACTATTAACAGCACTAAGCTTGTCCTTAATAGCACGCTTTGCGCTTAACAGCACGCGCGCTTATTCACGGGTGATTGCGATAACTTATCGATACTGTTGGACATTCGCCCCGACTGGCCAGCGGACTGATCTTGCTGATCAATACTGGTGACCTCGCGCGCGCCTATTTGAAAACTATTATTACTTAGGTTTTAGACTTAAATATATATTTGAGAAACTTAATAACTAATCAGGCCTTCAGTGGCTGTGACTTAAGATATGGCCTCCAATGGCTGAGATACTATGAGATATGGCCTCCAATGGCTGAGATACTATGAGATGAGAGGCGCCTTTAAGCGTCCTCAAACCCCCCCTTTACTTCGGGGTGGTTAATGAGACGGACGGAGGGTCACGGAGACTTTGCCTCGTGCGGTCACGCTGATTCGAAATTTGGCCCCGTCGAAGTGGCGTAGGTACCGTACGCGTCGGCGATCCTGGGCCTGGATGGACGTGACGAGGATGGGGGACAGACGGCGATTCGGAGTGTCTACCCTCCAGTCCGCTGGGGCCTCGATCCAGTGGGCGTCACCCCTGACTGGGTCCTCCGCTGGGTCCTCCTGGAGAGCCTGGAGCACCTCATGTTGTTCCCCGACGGTTAGGAACAGTTGCAGCAAAGACCAATATAAACTCTAAGATGCGTAACGCCCATACATTGGTTTTGCAATATGCAGCTCGTTTTTTGGTGGCGTCGAAAATTCCGCTCGCACAAAGTTGGGAGCGTAAAAATAGAATTGCACGAATAAGGAATAAGGTTCCAGAAGACGATTTTCGTTCAGAAATCATTTCTGGACTAAGAAACTAATTGTGTGTCAAAAGAACTTCTATGATTGAACAGGATGATTATTTAAATTGCATTTATGTATATATGGCAATGAAGCTTGATGTAAAACTTTTTTATATACCTTAAAAATTAATTATTATTTAATTCATAGTTTCGTTTTACATATTTAAATTAAAGCTTAATTTTCAATAAAGTTTAATAGATTTGAATATAATATGATTGTTAAACAAAAACAAAGCGAACTATATTTAAATTGAATATATTTAAAGGATATTTAATTAAATATATTTTGTCTTTTTTTTTTATCCATGGCTGTTTTTATTAACTTTAAACTGGAAATATTAAATTTAATTTGTATTCAAATATATTAAACTTTGATCTAATGACTTAAAAAATTTTAAGTAAATACGAATAACATATCTAATATTATTAACCTGCATTTAAATCTATTCTTATTTACTCAAGCAGTTTTATATGTTTTGTGCTAAAAGGTATGCTTTTATACCCGTTACTCGTAGAGTAAAAGGGTATATTGTATTCGTGCAAAAGTATGTAACAGCTAGAAGGAAGCGTTTCCGACCCTATAAAGTATATATATTCTTGATCAGGGTCACTAGCCGAGTCGATATAGCCATGTCCGTCTGTCCGTCTGTCTGTCTGTCCGTCTGTCCGTCTGTCCGTCTGTCTGTCCGTCTGTCTGTCCGTCCGTATGAACGCTGAGATCTCGGAAACTATAAAAGCTAGAAGATTGGCATTTTGCATGTAGATTTTAGGAGTTCCTACGCAGCGCAAGTTTGTTTCAAACTGGTGCCACGCCCACAATCGCTTATATACGATTTTAAAAATTTAAATATTTCGGAAAAGTAAAAATGCAGTTTTATTGTATTTATCAATATCTATCGAAATGTAGAAAAAAATTTTCAAATCGGACCATTCGTTAAAAAGTTATGCGTGATCAAAGTTTCTATCTCCATCTCCCTCGCACTCCCTTTACCTAAGTAACGGGTATCTGATAGTCGGGGCACCCGACTATAGCGTTCTCTCTTGTTATAATTAATTTAAATATATAAAACGAAACATTTAATTTAATATGCAGATATTCATTTTTATTTATCCATCGTTTTTTTTGTATACCTAATAAATATTTGAAGCTAATATTATTATTTTATAAAAAGTTAAACTATTTATAATAACACGAATTGAATGCTTAATTATAAAACGAAGCTACAGGATATCCTATTTATATTTAATATTACGTACATACATATTTATAACTCTTTTCCAAGTTGTCGAAAGCGTTTTGTTATATTTTTTAGAATGTTTTTTCTGTGCCATTTTTTTTTAATTTTTCAATAAAATATTATTTATTTATTAGTGTCGCTTACAATTCACCCAAAAGCGCGCGTTTTACAAATCAAATTAAAAGGCGCAAAATCATTTAACCAAATTTAATATTCATAAGAAATACTAAAAATGGGTAATTTTTATAAAATGTATATATAATATTTAAGTATGTATTTGTATATTAACTATTTTAATTAGGTAGTATAATTAATATATTAACTATTTTAATTATTAAATAGTATATTCAATAAATTGACTACTTAAATTATTCAAACCTTTTTTGTTTCCCCTTTGGGTTTCTCTTTTTTCTAAATAATTAAAATAGTTAATTTACAAATATTTATTTAAATTTAATTTATATTATGATAATAATTTTATATAATGTTATATAATATAAAAATACCACATATTTTGTAATCCATATATTTAAAATACAATAAATATAAAAATATTCATCCTGTTCAATCGCAAAATTTCTGAGGCTCCTAAAAATCGTTCACACGTCGCATGCTGAATACCCTAATGACAATTATTCCAATGTGAAGTCATGTATGAAATAAATTATGTTTTTTTTATACTTAGAAATATTTGGTCATTACTAAAAAATATTATACATTCGAATAATTAGTAAATAAAGTAAATATAAAGGCAATACAATATAAGTATTTTTAATAATGTTATAATTTTAAAATAAAGAGTATATTTCGACAGCGCGCTGCAGCGAATTTCTTTCTTGTGAATACATGTGCACACATACATTCGTCGGCTGTCGCAGAATGCGCGCAAAAGAGCGGCTGGCTTTAGAGCGCTCTCTCGCTTTTGGGCAGAGAGCGAAAAGCCAGTTGAAAAGCCAGCACAAAAAATTCGTGTGCAAAAAAATCGTATGGCGTTACGCATCTTAGAGTTTATATTGGTCTCTGGTTGCAGGTCCATCTCCTCGTCTCCGCTTTGGGACGGCGCCTGCGCCGAGGGTCCTAAAAACAAGTCCATGACCGCAGGGGGAATGGATCGGCCGGGTGTGGGTGGTGCTTCCCGCTGAGAGGGTCCGAGGCCGGGTGACAGCGCGGGTGGCGACAGCTCCAGGCGCGGACGTACAGAGTTGGTGGGGGTCCGCGGGGACTCCATTTGGCAGCGTCGCGGTGTGGACGGGGGGTGGAGCGTGCTTCCCGCTGAGAGGGTCCGAGGCCGGGTGACAGCGCGGGTGGCGACAGCTCCAGGCGCGGACGTACAGCGTTGGTGGGGGTCCGCGGGGACTCCATTTGGCAGCGTCTCGGTGTGGACGAGGGGGTGGAGCGTGCTGGAGTTCCGGGTGGAGTTTGGTGCTGCGGGTTCTCGGCAATAGCGGGGATGTGCTCCTCGGGTACGGCCAAGTCGGGGCCGACCTCCCTTGCGTGGATGTCCAGCACGTCCTCTCCCTCGTCGTCGCTGTCCCCCTGGCTAGAGCAGAGGCCACTCTCAGGCTCGGATTCCTCCCGAGCTGGTGCGATATCGCCAGCGTAGCCGTCCCAGGCCCGGTTCGCTTCGGCTATGGCGCGTTCGACCTGAGCTTGCGGGCGGTCCCTCCAAAATCGACCGTCGACTACGACGTCCGAGTCGTCGGTGGACGTTGGGCTCGCTTGGGAACTCCGGTGGGCCTCCCAGAGGCATTGTTGCAGGTGTCCAGGAGGGAAGGAATGATGGTCCTGACCTTGCAGCCATGCTCCCACCAGGACGTGGGTGGTCGATGCCCCGGGCTCGTCTCCGTCGTCTACTTGTAGTCGGGCCAGGCGTGCAACCGTGGGGGTGGTTGGCTCCTCCTCCTCGTCGTCTCCGGGTAGGGGCTCAAATACCTCCGGCACGTCACCGCTGACCACCATGCTGACGTCCGGAGACCTAACCTCGGTCGACACCGAGTCGGTGTTGTCCGGTGGAGTGCGACCAGCGGGTCCTTCCGGCGATCTCATGTCTTGCCATGGGCTGAACGGGGGTGGAGTCGGGCTGCGGGTGGACAAAACCGAGTCTCCGCTATTGCTGGCCGTAGAGCCTTCTCGGTGGTCGACGGGTCTGTACGCTCCCTCCACACGATAGGGGTCCATCTGTTGCATGTTGTTGTCTCTGAAAGGTGTCCAAATAGTTAGCCTAGTACTACGTTTTCCTAACTTGCCTAGCCTGAGTGCGAAGATCAAACTATCTTTAACTAGCCTATTCGATACAATTTTCCCCGCTTAAAAGTAGCTTGCTGGCGAGTACGCCACTTATGTTTACCCTTAACCTTAAGGTGTAACGGGCACGTCATCCGGTGCGTGTAGCGAATCGCTCCTTCTGGGGCCTTCTGTAGAGTCGTCTGGTTGTTCTTCACGCTGATGATACTCTTTTAGATAGCCTATGCCCGCTGTACGCCTCTTCCGGCCGTCTATCTGCTTTAGCCGCACGACGTTTGATGATAGAAATTTCACCACCTTAAACGGGCCCGCGTACTTCGGCGCAAGTTTCGCGTTAAAGCCCTTGCTGGCTTTGGACAGATGGTGAAGGCGGACTAGCACCTGTGAGCCTAGTTGGGGCCACCACTCACGTCGCCTCAGGTTGTAGTGTCGACTTTGTTCCTGAGAAGCTATCTGGTTGGTTTCCAGGGCGGTGCGGAACGCTTCTTGAAGCCTTTTGGCTCGCTCCGTCGGGTCCAACGGCGAGGCATGCAAGTCGGGTGCGACCGCATCGAAGAGGGCACCTGGCAACCTAGGCTCCCGACCTAGGCTCCCGACGGTGGATTTAATGGTGGGGGAGCCCTGAGTGGGTCGCCGCCTGCTCCCTGTGAGTGCGAGGACTCCGGCTGTTTCCCGACTGGCGGCAGCAGTCAATGGTGCGGGTACCACGTTTCCCGCAGTCCCAGTAGTATAGGACTGGTGGGTTCTGGCATTCCCGAACGAAGTGTCCCACCTCAGCGCAGCGACTACAGGCTCGGGCCACGTCGACAGGTGTTTCGGCCTCCTGGGAAATTATCCGGTTTGAAATCGTTGGATTCGATGTGCCGAAAGGGGGGCTGCTCCTCGTAGTGTAGCTTCCACTGGCGGGTGGAACTTGTGCTGCTTGTCGTACTGGGTCTCGGTCCCGAGCAATTTCGAAAGCAGTGGCTAGTTGCGTCAACCCTTCCAGCGAGGAGAATTCATGACGCCTTATGAAGAGTTGATACTCCGGTAGCAGGTTCTCGTAAATCCTTTCGAGCTCCTGTTCGAGCGAGTAATTTGCCCGCTGCATCATCAGGCGTAGTTCTACCACATAGAACTTGAAAGGCTCGCCGCCTTGTTGGTGTCGGGTCCTGGTCGCATCCTCCAGGCGCTGGTAGTACCGTGGAGGGAGGAAAAATTCCAAGAACTCCCGCTTGAAAGTTTCCCAGGGCACGGCGTGCATCTGGTAGGCTCGATACCAGCCTTCGGCGCGGCCCGACAGTAATCCGGCGATGGCCCGTGGGATGTCGCTGTTCCGTACGCTGTATGATGTAGCGCCTTCCTCGACTCGTTCCATGAAGTGCAGGGGGTCGGCTTGCCCATCGAAAAGGACGCCCCATCCCCGAAGCTTCTCGGCGAATGCGGCTGCGGACATGTGCTGGGGTGGCGATTGGGCAGCGGGGTGGGAGCCTTGGTCTCCACGTCCTGGGCTCGAGTGACGAAGTTCTGGGGGTGGCACGGAGAGAAGGGTGTCCCCTGCGCCGGGCATCGGTGAGGTGGTCCGGTTGGTCACTACCTTTGATGTGGGAGCCTCCGGGTAGATGGCCTCCAATGCGGCAAAGCGTTCCCGGAGCGCCGGACTGTGGTTGGACCCTCCGATGAACGATGCAAGCCGGGGTCGCAGTTCGTCCACCTGGCGGTGGGTGTTCAAACCGAACTCCTTGAGGATAGCTTGGAGTTCGTCCTTCCCCCATGGCTCGGGTCGTGGATGCCTCGTCGGATTCGGAGAAGCTCCCCTCCTCGATCTGTCTGGCGGCTGACGAAGCGGGTTTTTGTTCGGCGTCCTCCGACGCTTTCTGTTCCCGGTTCGTTTTCATCGGTCGACCCGGGGAACGGTGTGGCTGGGTGCCCGCTGCTGTTGGGCCTCTGGGTGGGCGTCACGCGGATGCTGATGTGGGAGTGGCTGGGTCTCCCGACTAGCGGCTGGTGGTGGTGCAGGAGCGACTCTCCTGGCGGCGAGTGATCCGGGGTCCACGGTGAGCGGGGCGATTGTTTTCCTCGTCGCGGTGAGTGTTGTAGCTGGCACTGTAGATGGCGCTGCTGATGGGCGCAAGCCGGGCGGCGAAGCTGGCCTCCTCCGCTACTGATCGCTGGGCTGATCGCTAGGCTGCTCGGAGGGCGAGCGCTGCTGGGTAAGCGCTCGGGGTGTGGCGCTGCTGAGCTTTGGAGTCGCTCCTGATGTGAGCGGCCTCTGGGAGCGCTCTCGGTAAGTGGCGCAGGTGGCCCACTGGGATGCTCGTGATGAGCGTAGATTCCGGAGGGCCCTCAGCAGGTGGCGCTCAGGCGGCGGCGCGGCTGAACTCCGGGGTGCTCCTGATGTGAGCGGGCTGGGTCACCGCTCGGGGTGCTCATAGTAAGCGGCCCAGTTGCGGAGTAGATCGGCGTTGTCGTAAGTGGCAGTACAGATTCCCCTATTTACTCTTTAACTAGGCTTTTAAAACTTGAATGCTTCTAACCAAAAATTCGCACGGCTGGACATGGGTCGTTAAGCCATGCGGTTGATACTGAAAACCCAACTCCTACAGGATACCTAGGTCGTCCCTGAGTCGTCCCTGTTCGGGCGTCAAACTGTAAGGACTTTTCTTAGGCTGGGATAGACTTCAGTCCGGCCAGAGTCCTCTACAGTTAAATTTGTAGAAAAACACAGGAGACGAAACGGGACTGGGAGTTGCCGCCGGAATTTTGTTTATGGGATCACGTGGCTTGGGTCTCCACCTCTACGTAGCGTAGATCACTCGGAGGCGTAATGTCAACTGGCCGACACCAATTAGCACCCGGGTAGCTTTTCCGGCCTGGCAAGCCTTCGTATTGCACAGAGAAAGCCTCGGAAGCGCAATACGGGAACTTGTCTGACGCGGACGAGCACGCGTACAGCCTCGTCGTCCGTGCTGCGTAGAGAAAACGAACCTCGGAAACGCAACACGAAAACGGGGCCGCCACAAATTAACTCGAGAGGGATTTTCGACTGGGCCTGAGCGTGGAGCTTTTCCGGTCCGGCAAGCGTCCGTGTTGCACAGAGAAAGCCTCGAAAGCGCAATACAGGAACTTGTCCGACGTGAATGAGCACGCGTACAGCCTCGTCGTCCGTGTTGCGTAGAGAAAACGAACCTCAGAAACGCAACACGAAAACGGGGCCGCCACAAATTAACTCGAGAGGGATCTTCGACTGC
The DNA here is from genome assembly GCF_018152115.1 of Drosophila rhopaloa. Lineage (NCBI taxonomy): Eukaryota > Metazoa > Arthropoda > Insecta > Diptera > Drosophilidae > Drosophila > Drosophila rhopaloa. The sequence continues at coordinate 12,122,701 of NW_025335034.1, read as the reverse complement.
GCCTGAGCGTGGGCGATCGGCGATAGCTTTTCCGATCCGGCAAGTGTCCGTGTTCCGCAGAGAAAGCCTCGGAAGCGCAATACGGCAACTTGTCCGACGTGAATAGGCACGCGGGCAGCTTTGGCGTCCGCGATGCGCAGAGAAAATAAAACCTCGGAAACGCAACTCAGAAACCTCACTGACCCGAAAGCCCCTCAGCGAAATGCACTAAATCTTATTAGCCTCTCCCTAACCTAAGCGTGAGCAGAAAAGGCTGGCGATAGTTTCCCGCGCTTTTCTCTATTCTGGTAAGCGTTCGTATTGCGTAGAGAAAATAAACCTCGGAAACGCAATACGAGAACTTGCCCGACCTGGAGTAGCACGTGGGTGGCTTTAGTGTCCGTGTTGCGTAGAGAAAATAAACCTCGGATACGCAATACGGTAACCTAGCCGACCCGAAAACACTCAGCGAAGTTCACTAAATTTTAGTAGCCAGGCTAGGGCTTTGAATTTCACAACTTTATGTTTATTTTATTCAGTATGTGGGTTTCTAGTCTCTGCTTCTTATCTTACTCTATGGCTCGGTATGGCGTTGCCGTCCGCGGGGTTCTCTGCTGCTGGTGTTGTCCTTGTGGTCTGAGCTGCTTGACTGCCGAAAAAGAATGAGGCCGATCTCCGTCGATCGTGTTCCACGTCGACACGCTTTTTCCCTTTACAGCACGCTTTTTTCTATTAACAGCACTAAGCTTGAAAAAAAAATCGGTTGCCCGCCTATTAAAAATAGTTAATTTTGATAAAAACGTTTGCCGTCGGCTTAAAAATGTAATTTTTTAACAAAAAACGTTTGCTCACCTCTTTAAAATCGTTTTTTCGAAAAAATAAACGATGCCCGTGTTTGCCCATGTCCTTAAATTTAAGAATTAAAAAAAAAATCGTTTGCCCACCTCTTAAAAATAGTTAATTTTGACAGAAACGTTTGCCCACGTCTTAAAAATGTATTTTATTAACAAAAAACGTTAGCCACGTTAATAATCGTTTTTTCGAAAAAAAGATGCCCATGCTTGCCCATCTCTTAAAATTTAAGAATTTACAAAAAAATCGTTTGCCCACCTCTTAAAAATAGTTAATTTTCACAAAAACGTTTGCTCAAGGCTTAAAAATGTAATTTTTTAACAAAAAACATTTGCTTACCCCTTAAAAATCGTTTTTCCGAAAAAATAAAAGATGCCCATGTTTACCCATCTCCTGAATTTTAAGAATTAAAAAAAAATCGTTTGCCCACCTCTTGAAAAAAGTTAATTTGGACAAAAACGTTTGCCCACGTCTTAAAAATGTAATTTATTAACAAAAAACGTTAGCCCCCCCTTAAAAATCGTTTTTTCGAAAAAATAAAAGATGCCCATGTTTGCCCATTTTCTGAAATTTAAGAGTTTATAAAAATAAATGTTTTCACACCTCTTAAGAATAGTTTATTTTGACAAAATCGCTTGCCGATGGCTTAAAAATGTAATTTAAAAATAAAAAGATAATTTTGACAAAAACTTTTGACGACGGCTTAAAATGTAATTTTTTAGCAAAAAACGTTTGCCCACCCCTTAAAAATCGTTTTTTCGAAAAAATAAAAGATGCCCATATTTTCCCATCTCCTGAATTTTAGGAATTAAAAAAAAATCGTTTGCCCACCTCTTAAAGTAGTTAATTTTGACAAAAACGTTTGCCGACGGCTTACAAATGTGATTTTTTAACAAAAAACGTTTGCCCACCCCATAAAAATAGTTTTTTCAAAAACATAAAAGATGCCCATGTTTGCCCATGTCCTTAAATTTAAGAATTTAAAAAATTTAATTTAAAAAAAAACGTTTGCCCACGTCTTAAAAATGTATTTTATTAACAAAAAACGTTAGCCCCCGTTAAAAATCGTTTTTTCGAAAAAAAGATGCCCATGTTTGCCCATCTCCTGAAATTTAAGAATTTAAAAAAAAATAGTTTGTCCACCTCTTAAAAATAGTTAATTTTGACAAAAACGTTTGCCGACGGCTTAAAAATGTCAATTTTTAAAAATAAAATGAAATGTAAGAATTAAAAATAAATGTAATTTATTAACAAAAAACGTATGCCCCCTTTAAAATCGTTTTTTCGAAAAAATACAAGATGTCCATGCTTGCCCATCTCCTGAAATTTAAGAATTTACAAAAAAATCGTTTGTCCACCTCTTAAAAATTGTTAGTTTTGACAAAAACGTTTGCCGACGGCTTAAAAATGTAATTTTTTAACAAAAATCGTTTTTTCGAAAAAATAAAAGATGCCCATGTTTGCCCATCTCCTGAAATTTAAGAATTTAAAAAAAATCGTTTGCCCACCTTTTCAAAATAGTTAATTTTGACAAAAACGTTTGCCCACGTCTTAAAAATGTAATTTATTAACAAAAACCGCTAGCCCCCCTTAAAAATCGTTTTTTCGGAAAAATAAAAGATGCCCATGTTTGCCCATTTTCTGAAATTTAAGAGTTTAAAAAAATAAATCGTTTGCCCACCTTTTAAAAATAGTTAATTTTGACAAAAATGTTTGTCGACGGCTTAAAAATTTAATTTTTTAACAAAAAACGTTTGCTCACCTCCTTAAAATCGTTTTTTCGAAAAAATAAACGATGCCCATGTTTCCCCATGTCCTGAAATTTAGGAATTAAAAAAAAAATCGTTTAATTTTGACAAAAACGTTTGCCCACGGCTTAAAAACGTAATTTTTAACAAAAAACGTTTGCCCACCCCTTAAAAATCCTGAAATTTAAGAATATAAAAAATAAATCGTGTGCTCACCTCCTAAAAATAGTTAATTTTGACAAAAACGTTTGCCGACGGCTTAAAAATGTAATTTTTTAACAAAAAACGTTTGCTCACCCCTTTAAAATCGTTTTTTCGAAAAAATAAACGATGCCCATGTTTGCCCATGTCCTTCAATTTAAGAATTAAAAAAAAATCGTTTGCCCACCTCTTAAAAATAGTTAATTTTGACAAAAACGTTTGCCCACGTCTTAAAAATGTATTTTATTAACAAAAAACGTTAGCCCCCCCCTTAAAAATCGATTTTTCGAAAAAATAAAAGATGCCCATGTTTGCCCATTTTCTGAAATTTAAGAGTTTAAAAAAATAAATGTTTTCACACCTCTTAAGAATAGTTTATTTTGACAAAAACGTTTGCCGATGGCTTAAAAATGTTATGTAAAAAAATGTTAATTTTGACAAAAACTTTTGACGACGGCTTAAAATGTAATTTTTTAACAAAAAACGTTTGCCCACCCCTTCAAAATAGTTTTTTCGAAAAAATAAAATGTGCCCATGTTTCCCCATCTCCTGAAATTTAGGAATTAAAAAAAAAATTGTTTAATTTTGACAAAAACGTTTTCCCACGGCTTAAAAAACGTTTGCGCACCCCTTAAAAATAGTTTTTTCGAAAAAATAAAAGAGTCCCATGTTTGCCCATCTCCTGAAATTCAAGAATTTAAAAAAAAAACGTTTGCCCACCTTTTAAAAATAGTTAATTTTGACAAAAACGTTTGCCGACGGCTTAAAAATGTAATTTTATTAAACATAAAATGATATGTAAGAATTTAAAAAAAAAATCGTTTGTCCACCTCTTAAAAATAGTTAATTTTGACATAATTTTGCACACCCCTTTAAAATAGTTTTTTCGAAAAAATAAAAGATGCCCATGTTTGCCCATGTCCTAAAATTTAAGAATTAAAAAAAAAATCGTTTGCCCACCTCTTAAGATTAGTTTATTTTGACAAAAACGTTTGCCGATGGCTTAAAAATGTAATTTAAAAATAAACGTTAATTTTGACAAAAACTTTTGACGACGGCTTAAAATGTAATTTTTTAACAAAAAAACGTTTGCCCACCCCTTTAAAATCGTTTTTTCGAAAAAATAAAAGATGCCCATGTTTCCCCATGTCCTGAAATTTAGGAATTAAAAAAAAAATCGTTTAATTTTGACAAAAACGTTTGCCCACGGCTTAAAAACGTAATTTTTAACAAAAAACGTTTGCTCACCCCTTAAAAATAGTTTTTTCGAAAAAATAAAAGATGCCCATGTTTGCCCATCTCCTGAAATTTAAGAATATAAAAAATAAATCGTGTGCTCGCCTCCTAAAAATAGTTAATTTTGACAAAAACGTTTGCCGACGGCTTAAAAATGTAATTTTTTAACAAAAAACGTTTGCTCACCCCTTTAAAATCGTTTTTTCGAAAAAATAAACGATGCCCATGTTTGCCCATGTCCTTAAATTTAAGAATTAAAAAAAAAATCGTTTGCCCACCTCTTAAAAATAGTTAATTTTGACAAAAACATTTGCTCACGGCTTAAAAATGTAATTTTTAACAAAAATCGTTTGCCATACCTCTTGAAAATAGTTAATTTTGACAAAAATGTTTGCCGACGTCTTAAAAATGTAATTTTTTAACAAAAAACGGTTGCCCACCCCTTAATAATGGTTTTTTCGAAAAAATAAAAGATGCCCATGTTTGCCCATCTCCTGAAATTTAAGAATATAAAAAATAAATCGTGTGCTCACCTCCTAAAAATAGTTAATTTTGACAAAAACGTTTGCCGACGGCTTAAAAATGTAATTTTTAACAAAAAACGTTTGCTCACCTCTTTAAAATCGTTTTTTCGAAAAAATAAACGATGCCCATGTTTGCCCATGTCCTTAAATTTAAGAATTAAAAAAAAATCGTTTGCCCACCTCTTAAAAATAGTTAATTTTGACAAGAACGTTTGCCGACGTCTTAAAAATGTAATTTTTTTACAAAAACGTTTGCCAACCCCTTAAAAATCGTTTTTTCGAAAAAATAAAAGATGCCCATATTTTCCCATCTCCTGAATTTTAGGAATTAAAAAAAATCGTTTGCCCACCTCTTAAAGTAGTTAATTTTGACAAAAACGTTTGCCGACGGCTTACAAATGTAATTTTTTAACAAAAAACGTTTGCCCACCCCATAAAAATAGTTTTTTCAAAAACATAAAAGATGCCCATGTTTGCCCATGTCCTTAAATTTAAGAATTTAAAAAAAATCGTTTGCCCACCTCTTAAAAATAGTTAATTTTGACAAAAACGTTTGCCCACGTCTTAAGAATGTATTTTATTAACAAAAAACGTTAGCCCCCGTTAAAAATCGTTTTTTCGAAAAAAAAATGCCCATGTTTGCCCATCTCCTGAAATTTAAGAATTTAAAAAAAAATAGTTTGTCCACCTCTTAAAAATAGTTAATTTTGACAAAAACGTTTGCCGACGGCTTAAAAATGTCAATTTTTAAAAATAAAATGAAATGTAAGAATTAAAAATAAATGTAATTTATTAACAAAAAACGTATGCCCCCTTTAAAATCGTTTTTTCGAAAAAATAAAAGATGTCCATGCTTGCCCATCTCCTGAAATTTAAGAATTTACAAAAAAATCGTTTGTCCACCTCTTAAAAATAGTTAGTTTTGACAAAAACGTTTGCCGACGGCTTAAAAATGTAATTTTTTAACAAAAACCATTTGCCCACCCCTTAAAAATCGTTTTTTCGAAAAAATAAAAGATGCCCATGTTTGCCCATCTCCTGAAATTTAAGAATTTAAAAAAAATCGTTTGCCCACCTCTTCAAAATAGTTAATTTTGACAAAAACGTTTGCCCACGTCTTAAAAATGTAATTTATTAACAAAAACCGCTAGCCCCCTTAAAAATCGTTTTTTCGGAAAAATAAAAGATGCCCATGTTTGCCCATTTTCTGAAATTTAAGAGTTTAAAAAAATAAATCGTTTGCCCACCTTTTAAAAATAGTTAATTTTGACAAAAATGTTTGTCGACGGCTTAAAAATTTAATTTTTTAACAAAAAACGTTTGCTCACCTCCTTAAAATCGTTTTTTCGAAAAAATAAACGATGCCCATGTTTCCCCATGTCCTAAAATTTAGGAATTAAAAAAAAATCGTTTAATTTTGACAAAAACGTTTGCCCACGGCTTAAAAAACGTAATTTTTAACAAAAAACGTTTGCCCACCCCTTAAAAATAGTTTTTTCGAAAAAATAAAAGATGCCCATGTTTGCCCATCTCCTGAAATTTAAGAATATAAAAAATAAATCGTGTGCTCACCTCCTAAAAATAGTTAATTTTGACAAAAACGTTTGCCGACGGCTTAAAAATGTAATTTTTTAACAAAAAACGTTTGCTCACCCCTTTAAAATCGTTTTTTCGAAAAAATAAACGATGCCCATGTTTGCCCATGTCCTTCAATTTAAGAATTAAAAAAAAATCGTTTGCCCACCTCTTAAAAATAGTTAATTTTGACAAAAACATTTGCCCACGTCTTAAAAATGTATTTTATTAACAAAAAACGTTAGCCCCCCCCTTAAAAATCGATTTTTCGAAAAAATAAAAGATGCCCATGTTTGCCCATTTTCTGAAAGTTAAGAGTTTAAAAAAATAAATGTTTTCACACCTCTTAAGAATAGTTTATTTTGACAAAAACGTTTGCCGATGGCTTAAAAATGTTATGTAAAAAAAAATGTTAATTTTGACAAAAACTTTTGACGACGGCTTAAAATGTAATTTTTTAACAAAAAACGTTTGCCCACCCCTTCAAAATAGTTTTTTCGAAAAAATAAAATGTGCCCATGTTTCCCCATCTCCTGAAATTTAGGAATTAAAAAAAAAAATTGTTTAATTTTGACAAAAACGTTTGCCCACGGCTTAAAAAACGTTTGCGCACCCCTTAAAAATAGTTTTTTCGAAAAAATAAAAGAGTCCCATGTTTGCCCATCTCCTGAAATTCAAGAATTAAAAAAAAAAAACGTTTGCCCACCTGTTAAAAATAGTTAATTTTGACAAAAACGTTTGCCGACGGCTTAAAAATGTAATTTTATTAAAAATAAAATGATATGTAAGAATTTAAAAAAAAAATCGTTTGTCCACCTCTTAAAAATAGTTAATTTTGACATAATTTTGCACACCCCTTTAAAATAGTTTTTTCGAAAAAATAAAAGATGCCCATGTTTGCCCATGTCCTAAAATTTAAGAATTAAAAAAAAATCGTTTGCCCACCTCTTAAGAATAGTTTATTTTGACAAAAACGTTTGCCGATGGCTTAAAAATGTAATTTAAAAAAACGTTAATTTTGACAAAAACTTTTGACGACGGCTTAAAATGTAATTTTTTAACAAAAAAACGTTTGCCCACCCCTTTAAAATCGTTTTTTCGAAAAAATAAAAGATGCCCATGTTTCCCCATGTCCTGAAATTTAGGAATTAAAAAAAAAATCGTTTAATTTTGACAAAAACGTTTGCCCACGGCTTAAAAACGTAATTTTTAACAAAAAACGGTTGCCCACCCCTTAATAATGGTTTTTTCGAAAAAATAAAAGATGCCCATGTTTGCCCATCTCCTGAAATTTAAGAATATAAAAAATAAATCGTGTGCTCACCTCCTAAAAATAGTTAATTTTGACAAAAACGTTTGCCGACGGCTTAAAAATGTAATTTTTAACAAAAAACGTTTGCTCACCTCTTTAAAATCGTTTTTTCGAAAAAATAAACGATGCCCATGTTTGCCCATGTCCTTAAATTTAAGAATTAAAAAAAAATCGTTTGCCCACCTCTTAAAAATAGTTAATTTTGACAAGAACGTTTGCCGACGTCTTAAAAATGTAATTTTTTTACAAAAACGTTTGCCAACCCCTTAAAAATCGATTTTCCGAAAAATAAAACATGCCCAACAAGAAAGAACGCTATAGTCGGGTGCCCCGACTATCAGATACCCGTTACTCAGGTAAAGGGAGTGCGAGGGAGATGGAGATAGAAACTTTGATCACGCATAACTTTTTAACGAATAGTCCGATTTGAAAAATTTCTTTTACATTTCGGTAGGTATTGATAAACACAATAAAACTGCATTTTTACTTTTCCGAAATATTTAAATTTTTAACATCGTATATAACCGATTGTGGGCGTTAAAGGGGGCGTGGCACCTTTTTGAAACAAACTTGCGCTGCGTAGGAACTCCTAGAATCTGCATGCAAAATGCCAATCTTCTAGCTTTTATAGTTTCCGAGATCTCAGCGTTCATACGGACGGACAGACAGACGGACAGACGGACAGACGGACATGGCTAGATCGACTCGGCTAGTGATCCTGAACAAGAATATATATACTTTATAGGGTCGGAAACGCTTCCTTCTAGCTGTTACATACTTTTGCACGAATACAATATACCCTTTTACTCTACGAGTAACGGGTATAATGACAGAGTTTTGTGGACTGAGCGGCAAAGGTTTGTTTAAGACCAGAGACTTGGACCTGGATAGTCTTGAATGGAAGTTTGACGAGGTTGAAAACTCTCCGTAGTAAAGGTTGCCTCGGAACCAGAGTCTATCAGGGTTCGCGCCTGGAAATTGCACCCTAGATGGCAAATGTTAATGAGAGCTGTGCCTAGAAGGACGGCTCTTGAGCCGGAAGCGAAGCACACTTGCACATCAGAGTTTGTCCACCTCTTAAAAATAGTTAATTTTGACATAATTTTGCACACCCCTTTAAAATAGTTTTTTCGAAAAAATAAAAGATGCCCATGTTTGCCCATGTCCTAAAATTTAAGAATTAAAAAAAAAATCGTTTGCCCACCTCTTAAGAATAGTTTATTTTGACAAAAACGTTTGCCGATGGCTTAAAAATGTAATTAAAAAAAAAACGTTAATTTTGACAAAAACTTTTGACGACGGCTTAAAATGTAATTTTTTAAAAAAAAAACGTTTGCCCACCCCTTTAAAATCGTTTTTTCGAAAAAATAAAAGATGCCCATGTTTCCCCATGTCCTGAAATTTAGGAATTAAAAAAAAAATCGTTTAATTTTGACAAAAACGTTTGCCCACGGCTTAAAAACGTAATTTTTAACAAAAAACGGTTGCCCCTTAATAATGGTTTTTTCGAAAAAATAAAAGATGCCCATGTTTGCCCATCTCCTGAAATTTAAGAATATAAAAAATAAATCGTGTGCTCACCTCCTAAAAATAGTTAATTTTGACAAAAACGTTTGCCGACGGCTTAAAAATGTAATTTTTAACAAAAAACGTTTGCTCACCTCTTTAAAATCGTTTTTTCGAAAAAATAAACGATGCCCATGTTTGCCCATGTCCTTAAATTTAAGAATTAAAAAAAAATCGTTTGCCCACCTCTTAAAAATAGTTAATTTTGACAAGAACGTTTGCCGACGTCTTAAAAATGTAATTTTTTTACAAAAACGTTTGCCAACCCCTTAAAAATCGATTTTCCGAAAAATAAAACATGCCCATGTTTGCCCATCTCCTAAAATTTAAGAATTGTAAAAAAAATCCTTTGCACACCTCTTAAAAATAGTCAATTTTGACAAAAACGTTTTAAGGGGTGGGCAAACAATTTTTTCTGCAGGTAAATATGATCAAAACTTAAAAGTCGAATATTTTCAAAAGTATTAATATTTTCAAAATTCTTAAAGTTTGGCAAACGTGGGCAAACGATTCTCTTGCGATTAAAAAAAAAAATGGAAAAAGTCAACTTTTATGTTTTTGAAAATGTTCGAAAATTTTCGAAGATTCCATATTTTCAAAACTAAAGATGGGCAAAAAAAAATTAAAAATTGGGCAAACATGGGCAAAAAATGGGCAAAGTTTTAGTCGACCCAACTTCTTTGAGCTAGCCCGGCCCCATCACGCTCGGATACATATCCGCGCCCAGGATGATGGCGATCGTCGCTGGGAGATAGAACCGCTCGTCAGCCAGCATGATGTCCCGGAAGTGGGTTCGTCCCGCGTCGCTCAGCTCTTGGATTTGAATGCGGATGCGCACGTGAGGCTCTATTTTAAAGATGACGTCGAGCCGGACAGCGCTGTCGACCTTGGACCCCACGGTTGCCGAACAAATCTGTTCGCCTCTCACGTTGGTAGTCGGCAAGCGGAAACTCGACGCTAGCGAGGCGTCGATGGACGAGTCGATGATCACCGCAGTGTCGAAGACTCGAGTCACTCAGACGGATGGACCGACGACATTTCCGAAGCGGATGGATGCCGCTACAGACTCGACAACTGTAGGATTGCATACCTCGAGCTCGTCTGTGTTCCAATGCGATGGCGCTGGGCAGACGTGGAGACATCGTGTGAGATCTAATTGGCGAAATAGGACAAGAAAGTCGCGTGGAGAAAGCGGACACATTGTCGGTTGTCGCTTGATATAGGGGCCTATCAACACCAATCCAAAAATGGTTTCCTGGCCGAGAAGTGAACCGCAAATTTTGGCCCTGGAGTTGCCGAGGAGGATAGACGGAAGAATGTCGAGCTCTCGAAGAACTTGGTGTCCCCAAGGGGGATGTCAGGAATTCCCTTAAGAAAATCTCGAGGGACTGAAGTTTCTAAATGCAGCCCGGGTCTGGAAGGCGATCGAATATAAAAACAAGAAAGAACGCTATAGTCGGGTGCCCCGACTATCAGATACCCGTTACTCAGGTAAAGGGAGTGCGAGGGAGATGGAGATAGAAACTTTGATCACGCATAACTTTTTAACGAATAGTCCGATTTGAAAAATTTCTTTTACATTTCGGTAGGTATTGATAAACACAATAAAACTGCATTTTTACTTTTCCGAAATATTTAAATTTTTAACATCGTATATAACCGATTGTGGGCGTTAAAGGGGGCGTGGCACCTTTTTGAAACAAACTTGCGCTGCGTAGGAACTCCTAGAATCTGCATGCAAAATGCCAATCTTCTAGCTTTTATAGTTTCCGAGATCTCAGCGTTCATACGGACGGACAGACAGACGGACAGACGGACAGACGGACATGGCTAGATCGACTCGGCTAGTGATCCTGAACAAGAATATATATACTTTATAGGGTCGGAAACGCTTCCTTCTAGCTGTTACATACTTTTGCACGAATACAATATACCCTTTTACTCTACGAGTAACGGGTATAATGACAGAGTTTTGTGGACTGAGCGGCAAAGGTTTGTTTAAGACCAGAGACTTGGACCTGGATAGTCTTGAATGGAAGTTTGACGAGGTTGAAAACTCTCCGTAGTAAAGGTTGCCTCGGAACCAGAGTCTATCAGGGTTCGCGCCTGGAAATTGCACCCTAGATGGCAAATGTTAATGAGAGCTGTGCCTAGAAGGACGGCTCTTGAGCCGGAAGCGAAGCACACTTGCACATCAGAGTGATCCTCCGTGCCGCTCGTGCCTCTTGTAGTAGGCGCGGGTCGAGACCTGGCTAGCGCAGACGGACTTGGAGCGGCCGAGAATGGATTACCGCGGTGCAGGAGGGTGTGATGACGGCTGTGGCATGTGAAGCAGCTAAAGGCGCTAGTGCAATCCCGTTGCAGGTGCCCTCGTGCAAAACAGTTCATCGATAGCGTCCAGAGTACGATGACGCTCTGTCAAGAACGAGTCTAACTCATTCCATGTTGCAATTTCAGCCTTGTTGTGAATGGACTGCTCCCACATCGAAAGCGTGATTTTGGGAAGCTTTAAAGTCTCGACTTGAATAGAGGACATCTCTAAGGCTGTCAGGCAACTTTGGATTGTGCATTGCAGCTTTTTCAGAGCGGCTCCGGACTCTTGGGGTGAAGATCTCTGAAGGCCAACGCAGGTAATCACCAGTGAAAACTTCGGTGTCCACTGGTGGCAAACGACAGACCGTAGACGGGGGTGTTGGAACACTGACAGAAGCCTGAGTGGGCTGGGAGGCGGCCTTGTCCTTTATATCCTGAAGCTGGACCAAACATCTCGAATAGACGGAGTAGCAGTAACTGTACTTGGATTCAAGAACTTTCGAGATGGCCGTTTTGTCCGATAAAATTAATGATTTTAGGCTTGGCAACGAGTCGGTAGTAGAAATAATGTGGTATAGTCTATTATAATCGTTACACAGTACTCTAAACGGTTCATGCATATCAAAGTTAGATCTACAAATATTTAATGTAAGAGGAACATAGTTCCTGGTAATTCTATTAGGCACGGAGAAGCTTATGCCAAGGTCATCAACATGCGTAATTCTAGACAACGCGCAACCACCCAGCGTATACGTTGCATATTGTGGGTTCACCCGAAAAATTGTAATTATAAATTAATAATATTTATAATAAAATAAAAATTATAGTTATAAATAATTATTTTCGAACGGAGTCGGAACGGTGGAATTATAAGCTTTGGCTCGGGAGAAATGTTCACTGGGTTATGCCGTCGGCAGCGCAGTGCATGCGTGAGGGACCCGAGAGAGAGAGAAGAAAAAACGAGGACGTTAGCTAACTTCGGAAAGCCGAAGTTATAATACCCTTGCAGAAAGTAAAAAAGTAGCGAAAGGAATAAGGTATACATAAGTATACTAGATTTGCATTGTTTCATGTCAATTGCTTTTATACTGCAAAAATGTCATATAAAAATAGAAAAAAAGGGATACTTTCGCAGCCTTTAACAATTTTTCCTACGGAAGCTATAAGAAATAGACGTCTGATCGTCAAGCGCTTTTACCCTAATTAAGATATGCGTAAATAAATAAGACTTTGAAAAATTTATGTCAGTAGCTTACACACTGCGCGAAATATTCTAAAAACATCAAATTTTGACCGATTTCACTGTATTGGTCCTATGGGAGCTATAGGATATAGACGTCCGATCAGAACGCGCTTTTACCTTGATGAAGGAATGCATAAAAAAATACGATTTGGAAAGATTCATGTCAATAGCATTTACACTGCGCGAAATATAATCAATTCTTGCAAGATAGATCCGATTGTTTCTATGGGAGATATAGGATATAGACGTCCGATCGGGGCGATTTTCAAACTTGATCTGCGTACACATGTATTAGGACGAGTGTGAAAGTTTCAGATCGCTAGCTTTTATACTGAGCTCGCAAACGGTATTGAAACAGACGGACGGACGGACAAACGGACAGACGGGTCGGAAACGTTTCCTTCATTGCGTTACAAAATTCTGACCAAAATTATAATACCCTCTGCAATGGTATAAAAACAGCAACAGTAACAGCACGGCCGCTGCGGCGGTTAATGCAGCAATTTGGAACAAAAACAATCGCGGTCGCACCCGTGTGGATTTTAATTTATTTTATTTTCTTTAATTTTTCTTAATGTTGCTATTTTGTCTCGCTTTCGGTTCCTTTGGCTTCGTATTGACTGTGCGTAGGTTAGTTCCTGTATGTGGAGGCAGAAAATATATATGTTAATGTGGGATGAGCATGCACAATATGTATGTGTGAGGGTATGTGTTGGATGCTGCTCTTTGTCATACAGGGCAAACCCGATAAGTGGGCTGTAGTTGTGATAGCATACAAAACATTTATGGATGCAGAAAATATATTTATGTAGATATAGGAATGCATTCGTTTATGGATATGTGTAAGTGTATTGGTACAGTAGAGCGTCGAGGAGTGGACTGTATTTGAAGTGACGGAACAGATAAAATTATGTGGGAGAAAAAAAACACAAGACAAAAAAATATCGCGACAGCGGCGGACTGTTCGGCGAACAGAGAAACTCCCGAAATTAGTTCACACCGAGTTGCTGATATTAGTTATGCCGTTTTATTTTCCACCACACAATTTCACTTTTGTCGTATTTCTTTTTTCTCGGAGGCGGAATTCCACTGAACTATGTGCACAAGTTGGCACGCGCGTGTGTGGTTATGTCTGGATGCACATAGGCCTTGAAAGTTGGCAAGTTGGTGTACATCGGAACAAAAAAAAACGGCAAGGAGTATGGCGCTCACCCAAAGCGGAGACGGATAGAAAATTTGTTGAAATTTGAAGAAATATAAATTTTTCGACTGCCGTTGTGTCGGGAAAACTCGGACTTGAAGTTGACACAAGCAAATTGATCTTGCAGCAGTGTGAACGAAGTTCAATGTTCGAACCACTGCTGAAGACCGGCAGCGAGAGGGAGACGGAAATACTCGTACTTATTTTTTTTTGTTGCGGAACTGTTGGAAGAATGGTGGAAGGATATCCGTATCCGGCTCGAAGGACCAAATGTTGTAGGGGGCGATCCTGCCACAAAAAAAAAGACTCCTAGAAGGCACAAAAAATTGCCACCGCGCAAACGTAAATTTGGATGAAAATGAAGTCGGAGGCGTCGTGGTAATTCATTGTGTGGTCTTTATTCGGCTGCATACATGAGACTAAACATAAACATAAAACCGCGCTTCCGCCCGCTTTACTCAGCTGAAGCGAGAGCGGGAGATCGGCAGCAGCCGACCGAGGAGTTCGGATCCGGGTTTCGACGTTGTGAGAAGCGAGCGAGGGAGCGTAAGAGGGGCGAGAGCGAAAGCTCGGAGAGCAAGTGAGCAACGGCAATGCAGTGGGCCACTGACCTAAGCAATTACCAATGTCCACTAAAATATTTAATTGTCAATACGTTTTCTACAGATATTGATTGTTATTGAATTAACACTATTGTGAATAAATTAAATACAAATTTATTTGTTAGCAACTTTTTTGTTAATTTGGTACTGTTTTGGTACTGCTTCCGTCCGCTGTGCGGGTTCTTAACCTAGACCGCCACAGAACTCCCTCCCTAGTGACGACGTCACGATGTTATGAATTGGACTCTTCGCCTCTCGTAGGTCCGTGGTTTTCCATAGCTTTTTAGGTTGGAAGTTCAGTTGAGCATCGCTTCTAAGAATGAAAGCGGGTTTTATTCTGTCCACAGACACTGCTACTTCTTTTCCGTTGACATTTAACGTAAAGATTCGGTCATTATTGCGATGTACAACTTCAAATGGGCCAGTGTATGGTGGCTCTAAAGGCTGTTTGACGGCATCGGTGCGAATGAATACGTGCGAGCATTTGTCTATTCCTTTAAGACGAAACATTTTTTGGTTGCTATAGTGTGCAGCTGGAGTTGGACGTATTTTTCGCATCTGTTCGCGAAAACTACTAATAAAAGTAGCAGGATCTGGGCTTGCATCTATGTCTTCGAAGAATTCGTTTGGCAAGCGTACCGACGTACACATCATCGCAGCCTTAAAAGACCTGTGCCATCTTTCGACCATGCCGTTTGACTGTAGTTGATACGCAGTCGTATGGATGTGTTCACTTCCCATAAGTTGAGCCAGTTCCTTGAAGAGCGCAGACTCAAACTGAGTGCCTTGATCGGTCGTTATGGTTTTAGGTGTTCCAAAACGCGCAACCCATTGTGACCAAAAAGCGTTGGCCACCGTCTCGGCAGTGATGTTTGTGAGAGGAATAGCTTCGGGCCAACGGGTGAATCTGTCTATCATGGTGAGACAGTACCAAAAGTCTTGATGAAACGGCATGATGACGATGTCCAGATGCACGTGATTGAATCTGTCGTTGGGAACTATGATCTTCTCTGGAGTCAGATTATTGTGCCGGTTGATTTTAGCACGTTGCATAGCAGACAGGTCCTGCTCTATTCAATAATATTTTTCCGCATTGCCGGCCATATAAATTTTTGCTTTATTTGTTGCAGCGTCGATCTTCCGCTCGGGTGCGAAAGGCTGTGGAAAAAAGAGAAAATTTTGTTGCGAAGAGTAGTGGGTACGTACGGCCGAACTGTGTTCTTTGAAACGTCACAATACAGCATAACATTTTCATCGTAACGGATTTTCTGCAGTCGGAGAGAAGTGCTCCCTTGCAGTAAGTTCGGCAGTTCGGAATCAACTGACTGTGCTTCCTGGATTTCCTGTAGAGTGACCGACACTGGCATGTTGATTGCGCAGAGCCTAGAGAAAGCATCTGCGACTGTGTTTTCAGCTCCTTTGGCGTGAACGATTTCGGTCGTTAACTGGGAAATGTAGCCCAGATGACGGAGTTGCCCTGGTGACGCCTTTTCAGGCCATTGCCTAAAAGCGTAAACGAGAGGATTGTGGTCCGTTTTGATGCAAAATATGCGACCCTCGAGGCAATGCTTGAAGTATTTTATGGCTTCATAAATCGAGAGCAATTCCCGATCGTAAGTGCTGTAGTTTTTCTCAGTGTCCGTGAGTTTTTTTGAGAAAAAACCAAGTGGTTGCTTATGGTCGTCGATTACCTGTTCTAGTGCACCACCTATCGCGACATCAGAAGCATCACATACCAGGACCAGTTGTGCAGTTGGACTCGGTTGAGCCAACAGTACCGCTTCTGTGACACTTTTCTTGCATGCCTCATAGGCGGCGATATGATCTGGAGTCCATTCGACCTGGCGCTGTTCGTTTTTCTTGACGTTCCTCAGGGGCTGTGAAAGAGGTGCGTGGATGTGTGACGAACGGGGCAGGCACCTTCGATAATAGTTGATGATGCCGAGGAATCGTCCAAGCTCGCAGATGGTAGAGGGCCTCACATAGTTTTGAATAGTTTCTACACGATGACTTGGAGGTTTGATTTCGTGCTCATTGATGATGTAGCTCAGAAACTGCACCTCGACCTGGGCCAGCTGATATTTGCTAAGGTTAATGCTGAGTCCATGGCTACGAAGGATCTCCAAGGCGGACGAAGATGCTTCTCGTGTTCCTCAGGTGTTTTGGACATGATCAAGATATCGTCTATATAGCATTAAACGAAATCAACGCCACGAAAAGTATTGTCGATAAATCTTTGGAAGGTTTGCGTACCATTCTTTAGACCAAACGGCATAAGTCGATAAGTCCAAACGGAGTGCAAACGGCGGTTTTAGGGATATTACACTCAGCCATAGGAATCTGATAGTACGCCTTCACCAGATCGAGTGTAGAAAATATTTTTTTACCGTGTAGCTGCTCCGAGAAGTCGTGGATGTGAGCAATTGGATAACAGTCAGGTACCGTTATAGCATTGAGCTTGCGATAGTCCCCGCAAGAACGCCAACCACCATCCTTTTTGCTGGCCATATGTAATGGGCTTGATCATTAGCTCTTGGAAGGGCGACAAATGCCTTCATTGATCAAAAAGTTTATCTCTGCTTTCGCGGTGATTAGTTTCTCACCAGACAGACGGCGTGGCCGATCGGATATTGGACTTCCCGTGGTTTCGATGTAGTGTTTTACATCGTGCCGGGTGCTTGTCCTATGTGCTGGTATGGTGACGTCCACGAATTCCTGCAGTAGGCTTTGAAATCCATATTTACCATTAATGGTCGACACAGAGTGATGTTTCGCGTTCGAAAGCAAAGCCGGGCTCGACAAGTTGGTGTTTGCATCAATTAGTTTTTTGCCTTTAACGTCGACGAGCAGGTTGAAATGGGACAAGAAATCGGCGCCTATGATAGCTAACTCGATGTCAGCTACGATGAAAGGCCAAGTCCAAAGTTGAGGTCAACCACCACGCTGCCGTAGGTGTGGATGACAGTTCCATTTGCTGCATTCAATGTGAGATCGCTTTGTTTGACGTTTTGCGTAGCTCGTGAGCGAGGCATGACTGAGACCACAGAACCCGAGTCTATGAGGAATCTGCGGTGTGAGTTGCGATCGGTAATGTGAAGACGGATTTCTGTGAACTTGTTAGGTTGGACTGGATGTTCGCCGTTGCTTGCGTGGCTGCCGCCCTACAGCCCTGAAGGCGAAAGCTGCATTAGTTTAAAGGATGTGCAAAAGAGCAAGGAGATTTGCACTTGCGTGTATCTTTTCCAAAGCGACGATGGTAATAACAAAGCTCTTGCTGATCATCAGACTGCTGCGACTGGGCACGATAGTCATTCGGAGATTGAGTGCGTGGCTGAGAACCCGAACGGTACTGAGACGAAGCGGGTGTCTGGCTGATAGAACGGTCTCTGGATTGCCGTTTGATCTCACCTTGGATTGTGTCGACCTTTTTGACCAGTTGACGTAATGATTCGGTAATACTCTTGAGCGCGTCGGACGGCGTCACAGCATTCACCGTAATGCCAGCGGTTAAGTTGCTCGAGTCGATCGCAAAGGAGATGACAGAGACCATGGTTTCTAGCATTTTGTCAGCCAATTTTCCAAGTTTCTCGGCGTAGCTTAGATTCGGCTGACTCTGCAAACTTCTCGAGCAATCGGGACTTAAGAGTATAATACTTGTTGGCCGCTGGCGTGTGAGTATCTAAATCCTCTACAGTCACAATAACATCTGGATCCAAATTTACGGTGATGTAGTCAAATTTATCGTCATCGTTGTTGACGCCGTGCAGACGAAATGATCGTTCCACTTGGGCGAACCACAATTGCGGATTGTTGCAAGTGAATTTCGGAAGTCGAATTGTTGTTCGTGCCGTTGGAGCCGTGTTAGCCGTCTGCGCTGAAGAAGTATTAACCTGCAATGCGTCGACTTGGCCTTGCAGATCTCTGATCGTGTCCAGCAATTGTTGCGACTCGTCGATCATGTTGAGGTTGGCGTCGTTGTCAAAGATTAACCTTCTAGGAACAAGCGAGCGCAGATTGTATCGGGGTACGGCGGGCATAAACTTTTTAATGTATTAGTGGCGTCGCTTCAGCTTTGTGTGTGTGTGGCTGAAAGTCAGAAGTTCTGTGCAAATTATAATTTTGCCTTATTTTTGCGCAATTAAAGAGTATTTGCGGTCTGTTCAAGTTGGTTACTATAGTTTGATATATACAATTTTATTAGTTTTAATTTGCAGAGTCACACGTTTGTCTTCGAAGCTTGATCCTGGCAGAGAGAGAGAGAGTGTGACCAGCCGAGTCTTTTTAATTTAGAATTTTGTTTTGGTACTGCATCCGTCCGCTGTGCGGGTTCTTAATGTGGACCGCCACAGAAGATACTTTGCAGTGCCACCTATTATTCGCAAAGTATTATGCCGCCATCTACTTGTCGGCTTGGGTACCACCAGCTGGATAGACGAAGAATTCCAGAATTCAAGAAAAAATACGAAGTCATTGTCAGAGAGAACTGAGAAAGCTCCCACTGGATTTACAGTGGGTGCAGCAAAAATAAAACCAATTAAATTAAAGCCAAATTTAAGGGTAAGCCCACAAAATATAGTGTTACCTATGTATAGGCATCTAGTTTTTTTTTGTTTTTAGGTTTTGGCGCTTAATGCCTAGGTCGTGCAGGGGTCCGAGTGATGCTGATATTGCAAATACTTGTTGTGTATATTGATTTTTAATAAGTCTTAATTCTTGCATCAACACATCACGCATGCAAAACGACGACTGACTCTCCCTTCGTTCTTCACCTCCGCTCTCGTTTTTCAGGGTTGCATTTCGAATACATCTGCGTATTTTTTTTTTTTTTTTTCCTTTCGGACGTTGGTGCACTATGATCAGCGCAAACAAGTGGCCCTTACGACACCAAGCAGTGCTTGTTACGCGCGGAGCCTAATAGGCGTAAAAACGAGAGCGCGAGAAGTTAAAATTACAATGTAGACGCGGACAGACTAAGATTACAAATACGTACGAGACTAATACTAATACTAATTTTGTGCTAAGTAAGAAAAAAATTAATGATTTTAGGCTTGGCAAAGAGTCGGTAGTAGAAATAATGTGGTATAGTCTATTATAATCGTTACACAGTACTCTAAACGGTTCATGCATATCAAAGTTAGATCTACAAATATTTAATGTAAGAGGAACATAGTTCCTGGTAATTCTATTAGGCACGGAGAAGCTTATGCGACCCAGTAACTCGGGACTCTCCACATCCCCGTGAATAAGTTTATAGATAAAAGTTGTGCCAAGCATCGTTCTACGGTTTACTAAGGATGGTAGATTAATTAGGAGAAGTCTACTAGAGTAGGATGGTAAAATAAGGCTTGCATTCCAGTTAAGGCCCCTTAGAGCAAATAATAAAAAGCAAAATAATAAAGCACGGACTCTATCCGGTCTATATGTACACCATACTGAGGACTCCAAACTGCTGAACAGTACTCCAGGATTGGACGGACTAGTGAAATGAACAGAGTCTTTGTAACATAGGGATCATCGAATTCCTTTGACCACCTTTTTATAAATCCAAGTACTCCCCTTGCTTTATTCACCATAGAAGTAATATGGTCACAAAACTTAAGTTTTGGGTCAAGGAGGACGCCAACATGCGTAATTCTAGACAACGCGCAACCACCCAGCGTATACGTTGCATATAGTGGGTTCACCCGAAAAAATGTCATTACTTTGCACTTAGCGCTATTTAAATCCAAAAGATTTTCACAACACCATGTTTGAAAAGCATTTAGGTCAGATTGTAAGTCATAACATAACTTAACGTCATCTGCGTACATAAGGACACGCGACTTTGTCAAGACTAGAGGGAGATCGTTTATAAATAAAGTAAAAAGAAGTGGGCCAAGGTGGCTTCCTTGTGGGACGCCTGAAGTAACTCGGATCAAATAAAATCGAGTTTTTAAAGAGGACTCGTTGAGTCCTACCACTCAGATAACTTGAGATCCATGTTAGAAGATCACATGGAAACCCCAATACATACGTAATTATAAATTATTAATTCTGCGTATTCATTCATCATTTTAACAGTGATCGTTGGCCTTATACTTGAACTTAGAATTATACTTGTTGTTATATTTATTATACATGTGTTTGTGCATTTGCAACTATATACAGTAACGTAACAGGCGAGCCTGCTACAATTCGGCCTTCCTGACAACTAAGATCTCCTGGTCTTTACGAATTACAATCATTTATTACAATCATGGTATTAATCCAAGGTTTTATGTTTTGACTACTCCATAACCCTTGTACGGGTAATCTATCATATCTCAAAATCTTGTCTATCATATATGGCCTTTTATGTTTTGGGATTAGCTTTCTTGATTGTCCTGGAGTGCTGTCAAAATATTTAACCATTATATTGTGACGATCATGCCTGACGGATGGGCCACCACTATAGATAAGGGTAATAGCTATATGAGTTTATTATTATTATAATCATTAGTTTGTAAGAGAAATGAAATGAAGTATATTATTTAATAATCGAAAAGTGAACCGATGGGAGTTTTGGGTATGGAACCAAAAAAGGTCAAGTTTAGTTCCGCACCGTCCGCCCTAGGTGGCAACCATAGAGGAAAATAATAGAAAACTATAGAAAAATACTAAACCGATCTGGCAAGGGAAAGTCCGGAGGTACCTCTGGTACCTCGAGGTATACGGTCGTGCACGCGGACGACGCGGAGAGAATTTGGCAAACTAAACACGCGGAGAAGTAAGTAAGTAAGTAATAAGTTTAAACACGAAGAAAGGTGACAGTAAATGAAAACAAGTGAAATATATATATAGTGACATATCCATAGCACCACAAATCTCTATGTACATGTCTACACACCCACACATACATACACACGTTTGACGTTTAAGACACCCTCAGAGAAATCGAACCAAAATTGTCAACAAGCCAATGGAAAATTTTCATGTTATTAAAAACTTCAGACTAAAGACTAAACAATTAGAACGAGCCGCTGATCTGACTATCGGGCCGATAGTCAGGATACTCAGATTTCGGGATCGAAATCATAAACAAGATGAGAACAAAGAACGATCCAAAGTACTAATATGAAAGTCACTCTATAAACCCTAAAGCCACACATTAAAAAGCTCCAAAGCTCAGAACCGAAGTTCGATCGTTAATAAAGTAGGAGTTAGGGCGGGATTTCAGTCTTAGACTTCTAACTACCAAGTCGGTGTTCTTCCAAATATTTTAAAAAATTTTATCGCTTTGATTAAAATATAATTAGGGTTTTTTTATAATAAACTTACGGTACGAATATTTAATTGGCGCAGTCGGTAGGATTTCATGTGAAAAGTTAACGTCGGTTTTAAAACTGGTCTTAGGGATTGTACTATACAACTAGTATATACTGACTGGTCAGAAAATAAAAATCGTCGAATACACAAGTCAAATCCGCCAAAGAACTTATGTGCGAATCGTCGTGCGTAAACAATTGAAAATCCAATTCAGCCAATCTCATTATTAAAAGTGAAATATTGCAAAACTTATGCAAACAAAATAAAATCCAATTCGGTCAATCTCAATATTAAAAGTTAAGTATTGCAAGAACTTATTGAAAAAAAAAACAAAATGGCAAATCCACCTCAGATATCCAAAATCCATCTGAACCAATTGATTGGTCAGATAACAGAATTGCCTTTCTTCGATGGTAATCCCGCTGATCTAGGCGGATATATTCAGGACGCTCGTCAAACACACATCATCTACGAAGCTATAGAGAGAACTATAGTGGACGCTGCTAAAGCTGTTTTATCCGAAGAGAAGACGATCAACTGGATTTCTACAAAACTGGCCTTAATTAGAGAATTCAAGGACCATAGGCCATATGAAGATCTCGTTAACATCAAAAAACAGAAGACTTACAAAGGAAGCATCAGTAAGTTCGTAAGCGAGCTATAACGTAAATCCGCAAATATGATTAATAAATTAGAATTAGAGACAGACCCCACTGATAAATCACTTTATACAGCATCATTAAATAAAACCATTCAAATATGTATAGAAAGGAAACATCCTGATAGATTATTTAATGCATAGTCAAAAAGGGATATTTCCACAATTAATAATTTAAAAGAAACAGCAATGGTATTAGGACATTGCGATGCAGATCCTTTTGAGAGCTGTAGGCGTCACGATAATCGCAGGAATTCGAGAAATACCCACCAAAACTATTATTATCAATGGAATAATTCAATTTATTACGCAAGACACTGTAATAATTTTAACAGTCATTCAAATTCAAATCAAAATTCAAATAATTCAACAGTTCCTCAATCCTCAGCAAATCAAAATCGTTATTATCATGAATTTAGAAATTCTCTAGCCCAATTCAGAGCTCAAAACTCAAAATTACCAAGCATCAACGTCCAATAATTCTCCAAGTACACCTGTCAAGAGACAAAGAGAAAGCGATAGCATACAGAATGGGATGGATGTAAATTGTCAGCAAACAGCCTCGGAGCCAGAAAATTTTACTCCTATATTAGAGTAGGCATAAAAGGTAAACTTCTTAAAGCCATGGTAGACACAGGTTCATCTATCAATATAATGAACGAAAATTTTGGGGATCTTGCAATTAACAATGAAAAATTAAAAGTCTACATCATTAGAATTAACAAGAAAGGAAAGCTAACTTCGGGCGGAGCCGAAGTTGATATACCCTTGCAGAATACTCTGTAAAATATATTCCCCAAATTTATTCATATGATGCATTCTTAATACTCATAAAGTTATGGCATTTCCGATCGTTCAGTTATATGGCAGCTATAGGATATAGTCGGCCGATCCCGGCCGTTCCGACTTATATACTGCGTGCAAAGGAAAGAAAGTTTCAATTCGATATCTTTAAAACTGAGAGACTAGTTCGCGTAGAAACAGACAGACGGACAGACAGACGGACAGACAGACGGACAGACAGACGGACAGACAGACGGACAGACGGACAGACGGACATGGCTATATCAACTCAGGAGGTGATCCTGATAAAGAATATATATACTTTATAGGGTCGGAGATGTCTCCTTCACTGCGTTGCACACTTTTGACCAAAATTATAATACCCTCTGCAAGGGTATAAAAAGAGTGTAATAATAAAATTAAGTATAATTTGCACAATATAACAAATGGATGGACGAAATATTAGACAAATTGGGAAGATGACAGTATTTCACAACAATTGATTTAGCAAAAGGATGCCATTAAATTCAAATGGATCCCGAATCAATCCCTAAAAAAGCATTTTCAACAAAAAATGGCCATTACGAATATACACGAATGCCATTCGGGCTCAAAAATGCTCCCGCTACGTTCCAAAGATGTATGAACAATTTATTATAACTAATTTATAAAGATTGCTTGATTTATTTAGATGAAATAATAATTTGTTCCACTTCATTGGAAGAACATATTTTATCACTAAGGAAAGTATTTGAAAAGTTACGCGACGCAAATTTAAAATTACAATTATACAAATGTGAATTCTTGAAAAAAGAAACAGAATTTCTAGTTACTACCACAGGTATAAAACCAAACCCAAACAAGAGAAAACGCTATAGTCGAGTGCCTCGACTATTATATACCCGTTACTCAGCTAAAAAAGTTCAAATTATCAATTTGAATTCGGCGATCTCTTAGAGCTGGCAGCTTTACAGCACGAGCATCAGCACCAGCGCTGCTTTAGCGCAGGCAGCTTTTGTCCTGCACCAGCAGCTGTGTTTATGTTTATGTTTTTGAGTGCAATAAGTTGACTAGGAATATTGAACATACAAATTAATATAATTATTTATCCGGTTAATAGTGAATCGCCGTCAGTACTCGGCGACTTCTCTTCTTCTTCTCTGGCGGACGACAGGTCCACTGTTGATTGTTGGCCGGCTGGCCGAAGGTGTCCCAATGATGAATTAGGAGGATTATGTTGGAAGGGTGACTGCCCTTCTTAACCTGGTGGCCTAGAGACTCAGTCAGTTTGTAAATAATAAAATGGTTAACGGCGGTTGCCGGAGTTATATTGAACGAGCTTGTGCTTTTTATTCGGTGAATATCAAAATTGAACTGAACTTAAAGCTAACATAAAAAGGGACTCATAGCGGCCACTCCAATGGGTAGTGCTTGCCGGCTATGCACGAGCTTCCGGCCAGACGCTGTGTCAGCAATTTGGCCGGAGCGAGCTTTCGGGCGATCGGTCATTGCCTTCGCCCGGTTAACTTAGTTAACTACTCCCCCCTCAGGATTAAGGCCGCCCTCGGCCGACCCTATTTGGGCGATCATATCTGCTATCTGGGCCGTAGCTCTCCTGGCCTGGATGACTCGCCGATAGGTGAAACCGACGCAGATCAACGCGCAGCATATTGCTCCTGCCACCAGTACTATCTGATGTGAATGATAGTCGTTGATATTCTCCCCGACTCTCTTGATGTGTTCCAGATTACGCTCACTCAAGCGGTGAAGGTACGGAAGACTGAGGATGTTGTGCTCCATAGTAATATTCAGGGAGGGCGAGCTGGCTACTCCTGGAACCCTCTTCTGGGCCCTGTCATTGTTGACATATCGGGTTTCATTAACCATGGCACTCTCAGTAAAGGTAATGAGATGCATGCCTCGTACATGGATGTAAGTGCCATTATCCACACTCACACGTGCCGGACGATCGTTTACAATTATAATGCCTTCATCTACGTGAGTAATTGGATGTAGATCGCTGTGCTGGATGTCACAGTGCGCTATGCCTCCAACGTGGAGCTCTTGCGCGCACGACCTTCTTAACGCCAGCTGGCAAAATGTGGCTCCAGGTGTTGTGGAGCAATTGTTGACCGTGCGAATTGCTCCATTGCAATCAGCTATTATTTTGTCCTCCAGCCTGAGCATCGTGTCATGATGGGACACGGGGAAAACAGTAATTTTAATACACGACGACTTAATTATTGGAAATTTGATGACAAAATACAAAAAGTTATCGGACTGTAATATTTTAACGGAAGCAACGGACAATAAGTCTTTGATGGGCGTATCTGTGGGCTCTTCTATCCATATATCTTCTAGGTCTGCATGATCTAGTATACTAGGGCTCACAATGTTGGCCTTAGCTAGAGCTATCGCTAGTAATACATTTTGCAGCTCCATACTAATCATTCTATTTCGGGATAATAACATCTCATAAAGATGCCCCGTGTCAACTTGGGCTCCCTTGGCTGACCTCAGAAGTTGGTTGACGGTGGTAGTAATATTATTAATTTGGTCTTGTACTTTACTATTGATGTTTATCTGCCTATTGTTTGCATTTATTAACTGAAATTCATTAAATTTAATTTTTTCGAAATCCTCTGCATCTGGCGTACCCGCCACTACCTTTAACGCCGCTCCTAGGAAATCCAAACTCCTAGCTACCCTATGGTGGATGCTCAACGAGTCGAGCAGGTCACGCAGATGAGCGACATCGACACTCAAAAGTTTCTGCATGTGTGTCTGGGGAAACATGCTGGTCATGCCATCCGTTTCTTCCACCACGCGCCTATATTCCGAGAGATTCGCCGAGTGTGTAACGAACGCGAATTCTTCCCAAACTAAAATTCTACCATCAATGATGGGAATATATTTGGGCTGTGAGTAGTCCGAGACGTGCCCCGATGTTACTGTAAGCAGGACTAACAGGGATACGAATGCGAACCTGTAGTATTGGATGTATTGTAGTGTTTGTTTAAAATATTGTAGCCCACCACCAAAGCATAAAGAAAAAAGCACAATTATAACAAAAACTTATACCAAGTGAATAGGGGTTAGAAAATATGGAAAAAAACTAATGCCAAGTGGCTATGGGTGAAAAAATGTGGAAAAGAAAACTTACGCCAAGTGGCTAGGTGTAAACAGTAGAAAAAAATGAAAAAATTATCTAATGTTGTCCTTGTGGACCACCCTCCCCTTAATGAGGACCGTGGTCCCCAGGTCCGCTTCAACAGCTTTTTCCTCACACAGTGGTGTGAGCTTATTGCCAAGCCTTCGGTTTGACTTAACCAAAACTTTCTCGCCGACTTCGAATGTTCTGCATTGTCGGGAGGCATTTTCCCTGGCCCTGAGCGTGTTTTGTGCCCTAACGATCTTATTCTGGACGTCCGTCTGTGGGTCGTCTGAGTGCTTTTGCACGATGTCGACCGGCCGTTTGTCAACGACAGAGTGAATTGATTTATTATATTTGGCGGTTGCCAATAAAATAATTTCCACAGTATCGGTTATCCCCTTGTCGATCTTTAGGCAACGAGCAAGCTCCAAGAGGGTGCTGTGAAAGCGCTCTACTTGCCCGTTTGAGACGCTATGAAGTGGTTAGGCATTTGCAATGCTAACACCAAAATGGTTGTCAAGCATGGCTGAGATAGTGTGCGAGTTTAACGAAGGTTCATTATCGCAATAGACTACTCTAGCCCCAGGGAAAAAGTTCATGATTTGGAGTATGGCCGGTTTAAGATCCTCGATGGTTCTGGAGTGGACATGTTGCACAACTGCAAACTTCGAAAACTTGTCGATGCAAGTGAGGAAGTATTTCTTGTCTGTGGAAAAGATGTCGATATGTAATAGTTCTCCCACATGAGAGGGGATCGGAGTCTCGCCTAGCTCATACTTCTTTGGGTGCCTATCGTACTTGGCTTTCGCACATGTTTTGCAGTTTTCTACAATCTCGGTGGCTAGCTTGGCCATCTTTGGAAAGTAGTACTCGGAGAGTATCTGCTTAACATTTTCTTGGGCCGATCTGTGAGCCCTGTTGTGCTCGACGGTGAGGATTTCCCGTCTCTCAGGAACTGCAAAAATATCCGTTACACGATTTTTGCAATGCCAAAATTTGGTGGCTGGAAACTGCCGAACCAATTCGTCCTGTATCATTGCCAGCGTGTGCAAGTCACAATGAATGGCGTTTACGCCTTTAGGAACGATTATATCCGCGAGTACATCAAGTAATGACTCTTTGCAGGAGAAGTTAATCACATGCCGTCTCTTGTTTCCAAAGAGGACGAAGATGCGTTTCAACGGAAAGCGTGCCTCCTCCAGAGTTATCTGGTTCTGGAAGCAATTTAAAGGCTTGTCCGTGGTTTCAATGGTATGGGTTAGCGACAGCTCACTGTGAATTGTGGCCGCGCTAGAAACAGCTTCTTCCTCTTCCACAACGTTAAGTTGCTGTCTTGAGAGGGCATCCGCAACGAGATTATCTTTGCCGGGCTTGTAAAAAATTTTAGCGCCGGACTCGTCGATGCGGGCTTTCCATCGTTTGATCTTCGCATTCGGATTGGACTCCGATACTGCGAAGGTCAACGGTTGGTGATCAGTAAAGATATTTATGTCTTTTACTGCATATAAATAGTGGCGTAACTTGGCCAGCGCCCAAACTATGGCTAATAATTCACGCTCGTTAGTGGCGTAATTAACTTGTCTGTCCTTTAGGGTTCTCGAGATCATGGTAATGGGTCTTCCCTCTTGGGATAGTACCGCGCCAATGCCAAATGCCGAGGCATCCGTCGTTAGATCGAATGCCTTTTTATAATCAGGGTATTTGAGAATGACATCCTCTGAAGCCAGAATGTTACGCAGCTTTTGGAAAGCCAGCCGTTGGGGCTTGCTGAACTGCACCTGGATGTTCCTGGATCTGTGTCTGCTGACACTTCCAAGTTCCCCTTTCAGGATATCAGTGATGGGCCTAGCTATAGACGCAAAATCTTTTATGAAGCATCTATAATAGCTGGCCAAGCCAAGGAATGATCTGACCTCGAATATGTTCTTAGGCTCTGGGAACTCCTGAATGGCTTTTATTTTTTCTGGGTCTGTGGTAGCCCCGTTATTGGTGACTATGAACCCTAAAAAGCTAACGCTTTTCTTGAAAAATCGTGACTTTTCTGTTGATACCCTCATATTTGCATCGGGTAGGCTCTTGAGAACCCAATCCACGTGCCGGATGTGGGAGTTTTCGTCTTCCGAAAAGACGATAACATCATCAACATAGACATAGCAAAATTTGCCAATCTGCTCTCGCAGTATGTCGTCAATTGTTCTTTGGAAAATGCTGGCTGCATTTTTTAATCCAAATGGCATTCTGCGAAACTCGTACTTTCCTCCGTTAACGGAAAAGGAAGTTTTTTCACGGTCGCATTCTGCCAGCGTGATCTGATGATAGCCGGACTTCAAGTCCAGGGTTGTGAAATACTTGGCCTTGCCTAAGTTTCCTAATATCATCGAGATGTTCGGCATGGGGTATCGATCGGGTATTGTTTTCTCGTTTAGTTTGCGAAAATCCAATACCAAACGCATTTTCCGCTTGCCAGTTTCGTCGGTGCCCTTTTTATCTACTACCCATATTGGGTTATTGTAGGGGATTTCGACTTTTGGATGATGCCATTTTTTAGTAGATCTTGGATTTCGCCATTGACAAAATCAGCTGCCCCCATTGGATATGGGTAAAGTTTGGCATAAATGGGCTTCTCATCAACAGTTCTGATGGTGGCTACCACCGACGTATTGTAAGATAGAGCCTCGTTGGGGTCAGCGAAGGTTTTTTTTCTATCGCTGAGCATTTTCAAAAATGCTTTTCGGACCAAAGGTGGTGCGTCTGAGCAATCCACCTCACTGAAATTTACATCGGGGCAAGTATGGAAATCAATTTTCTCTACTTCCGTGCCCCATTTGAGCTGGCCGGAGGCCAGACAAAGTGACGCCCCTGCCTGCTTTAAAAGGTCGAGGATGATTATTCTATCAAAGGAAGACAAATCTGGTAAAATGAAGAACGTGGCCTTCAAGTTGAAAATTGACACGAAGCATTTCTTCGTGATTTTGGTGACTCCATGGATCGAATGAATCGTGAATGGAGTTTCTACCGGGCGGTTGCCTTTCAGTCCTTCATGTGGTCGGATGAAATTTTTGGCCGCGCCCGTATCGACTAGGAGTCTCATGTCGATCCCCGCTACTCTTCGTCTGATGACGGGTAGCAGGGATTTTCCCTTAAAAAATTGATGGCGTCCGAGTCGTACTCGCTGATGGCATCGTCATCAATTTCTTGTGCCGCACTAGAGGCAGCTGTGGTGTACGTATCACCAGTTTTGTCAGCGCCCTGGGCAATGTGATTTACCCTTTGCCTTTTTTGTGGGCGCGACTTGTCGGATGTCGCCGGCTTCCTATTCTGGTATGCCGGGGCCTGTGATGGCTTAAGCATCCTAGACAATGATGGATCGACTTCCATGGGTTCTGGAGTGTCTCCCTGGTGCCTATCGCTGCGTGGAGCAGGGTGGACTTGTGCCTTGTGTTGCTTAGTAAAATGGGGATTTTTACCGCCACTATATTGGGAATTAGCATGAGGGGCGGCCTGCGGACGCTCTTGCGCCATAGGAAATTGTTTTTTCTCCCTGTCTTCCTGGCTTCTTGCAAATGATGATGCAAAGGTATACCTATCATGGTTCGCCTCCACCTCTTGAGCCAAGGCAAGTGCTGATGGCATGTCTTTGGGCTTCGCCGCGAAGAGGACGTCAGTGAGGCTGCGTTTTAATCCTGAGATAAATACGCGAAGGGCATCATCACGGAATTTTTCGCATAAAACTCGTGCAGCCGAGGCTTCGTATGTCATGGTCGCCTTGTTGGTGAGGAGGGTGAGCTTCCTTTCAACCTCGTCATAATATTGTAGAAGCGAGAGACTCCCCTGTCTGAGGGTGCCCATCTCCTGCTCTATGACATGCATTGTCCGCTTGTCACTATAAGTAAAGTCGAGTCGATTTATAATCGCGTCGAAATTAAGCACTGTGCCAATGAGGATAGCACTGCATCAGCCGGTCCCCTTATTTTGCTCCTAATTATAATAACTGCCTGATAATGGCGTGAACTTCCTACAAAATTCTTAAAAATATAGTATGCGCCTACTGCCGCCTGCCGCCAGGAGACGTATGTTTCCTGGGCACCCGAAAATTCGGGCAGGCATTTGACGGCGTCTAGTGGCTCATTACAAATGACGGTGTTATTAATGTCTATGGGTGTATAAACTTTAATCTGAGGAGCTACTGTTGGGGCAGGTGCGACCTGCATCGCCGCCACTTGGTTGGCCAGTTGTTGGATAGTCTGGCGCAACTCATTCTCCCTGCGCTGGCTGTCCTGTAGGGCATGGTTGACGGCAGCGTCTACTACCGCCTTTATTTGATCTGGGTTAAATGCCATGTTTCTGGCTGAGGGAGTGCCGACGATTACACTTTTCGGTGTAAAAGTTTTTGCCGGCCCTTCAGTCTCTGATTCAGAGTCACTGGGGATCTAGTTGCTGTTCCTATATTGTTGGAATGGGTTGCTCATATGGAGCCGTGCAAGCTAAATCGGCCCAGCGATTTAATGCATGCTCAAGCGGTCTTGCCCACGAATATAGCGAGGGGGCCGCGGGGGCTGAGATGCCGCTTGGTAACGATGGACGAGAGCTCGTTGGAAATTGAGCTGTTGCCTCGCCAAGTAGTGACAAGGAGAGGGGGATCACGGGGACCGGGTCTCTGCTATGGCAAACAAAAATATAAACAACAAAAATTGACACAGTAAAGATCCGCGGTGGCTAAACTACCGCTCTGAAAGACAAAGAAGCGAAGCTAAACAAAATCGGAGTACAAACGTCGCGGTGTCGAGTTCGAGTGTCGTAGTGGAGTGGGTAAGCGATGGAAACAAAAACAAACCCAAGACTGTTGCCAAGCTAACACAAAGAATTTAGGTGTAAGCAAAAAGATGACTACATATAAGGGGTAAATTAAATGCACAAATTTAAATGAGGCAGTATCCGTCGCCAATAAAAATATATCAATAAATGCACAATTAATAAATTTATTTCCCGGCGGCGCCTTTGCGTCTAGGCTGGGTATTAAATATGTAATCTGGTAGTTATATTGGCGATAATATTGGGCACCAAGATATTTATTGAAAGAATTTTTTTTTAAAAAATGCAAACAATGAAAAACACAAATAATATCACATGTGATTACACCAATAAAATTGTCAGCCAATTAGTGAGTATGTTTATTTATAAAAATGTTAACACGAAACTCTAATACAGAGCTGCAGAAAATATAGCGTATTTAAATATTTTACCAATGCAGATGCCGGAAAAATTTTTTGGAACAGAAGTGCTCACTTACATGATTTCCCGACTTAGATGGGTAATTTAACGTGGGCGCCAATTAATATTTTTATTTATCCGGTTAATGGTGAATCGCCGTCAGTACTCGGCGACTTCTCTTCTTCTTCTCTGGCGGACGACAGGTCCACTGTTGATTGTTGGCCGGCTGGCCGAAGGTGTCCCAATGATGAATTAGGAGGATTATGTTGGAAGGGTGACTGCCCTTCTTAACCTGCTGGCCTAGAGACTCAGTCAGTTTGTAAATAATAAAATGGTTAACGGCGGTTGCCGGAGTTATATTGAACGAGCTTGTGCTCTTTATTCGGTGAATAACAAAATTGAACTGAACTTAAAGCTAACATAAAAAGGGACTCATAGCGGCCACTCCAATGGGTAGTGCTTGCCGGCTATGCACGAGCTTCCGGCCAGACGCTGTGTCAGCAATTTGGCCGGAGCGAGCTTTCGGGCGATCGGTCATTGCCTTCGCCCGGTTAACTTAGTTAACTTACATACTTATATTGGCTAAACACATACATTCTTAAATAATATTATGTATATTGAAGTCTAAATCTTTGCACAACACGAGTAACGGGTATAGCGAATAGCTTTCTTTGAAAGGAGTTATCTTTGCCGGGCAATTGCAACTGTGTACAATGTAAATACATACATATGTATATGCTAACATACATACACACATACGCCATTGTTTGACTCAGACCTCCAATTTGGCTAACTTGATTTGATTTGCATAGTTCTTTGGATATAGTTCGGTATTGACAAATGAAAACCATCGCAATTTCCTTTAATAGAAATCCTTATCGAGAATTAACGTTGACTCTGTTGAGCACCTTGGCCAGCTGTTCCAAAGTCATCCGTTAGATGGCGCTACCACGGGCCATGAAAGGCGGAAATGTAGGCGCTAGCCAGGCTTAATCGTTTAATGGGTTTTTGGGCGTTAGAGTGGACGTGGCAAACTTTTATTAGGCAAGTCGATAGGTATTGACGAAACAAATACATAACAATTAAAATTTTTTTATGTGGCCACAGCTTGTGGCTTGTGGGCGTCAGAGGGGGCGTGGCACCATTTTGAAACAAACTTGCGCTGCGTAGGAACTCCTAAAATCTACATGCAAAATCCCAATCTTCTAGCTTTTATAGTTTCCGAGATCTCAGCGTTCATACGGACAGACAGACGGACAGACAGACGGACAAACAGACGGACAGACAGACGGACAGACGGAGAGACGGACAGACGGACATGGCTAGATCGACTCGGCTGGTGATCCTGAACAAGAATATATATACTTTATAGGGTCGGAAACGCTTCCTTCTACCTGTTACATACTTTTGCACGAATACAATATACCCTTTTACTCTACGAGTAACGGGTATAAAAAGATCAGTGCCATTATAAATTTCCCCATAACAAAAACTCCAAAGGAAATAAAATCGTTTTTAGGACTATGTGGATTTTATACGAAACTTATACCAAATTTTGCAAATGTAGTTAAACCTATGACCATGAAATTAAAAAAGAAGCCACAATTAACATTGAAGAAAAACAAGAAAGAAAGCTAACTTCGGGCGGAGCCGAAGTTGATATTCCGAAAATTATTTATATGATGCATTCTTAACACTCATAAAAAATTCCAACTTCCCAACTTTAAAAACACCAAAGTTATAGCATTTCCAATCGTTCAGTTAAATGGCAGCTATAGGATATAGTCGACCGATCCTAATGAAATTTGGTAGGTCGGATTGATTGGCCAAATATAAAACCCATAGAAAATCTTAGCTTTCTAACTTTACAAACATCAAAGTTATGGCATTTCCGATCAATCAGATATATGGCAGCTATAGGATATAGTCGGCCGATCTATAATACCCTCTGCAAGAGTATAAACATATGTAGAAGCATTCGAAAAAATGCTAGCAATATAGCCATAGGAGCAGTCCTATCACAAAATCAAAAACAAATATGTTACGCCAGTAGAACATTGAAAGAACTCAAAAAAATTATTCTACAATAAAAAAAGAACTTCTAGCTATCGTATGGGCTACAAAATATTTCAGATCATACTTGTTTGGCAGACCTTTCGAAATCTTAAGTGATCACAAACCCTTAGTTTGGTTGAGTAACATAAAAGAACCAAAAATGAAATTACAAAGATGGAAAATTAAATGAATTCGATTATCAAATAAAATATTTGCCAGGAAAAGAAAATTATGTAGCTGATGCAATATCAAGCGTTAAAATAGAAGAAAACTTGTAAGGAGAAGTTGCTAACAGCGTATATGGAACACAAAGATAATCAAAATTACATTTCAATAACTGAAAGACCAATTAATTATTTTTCTAGACAGATTGAATTTATAAAAAGAAACGAAGAAATCGGGGATGTACAACATTATTTTCATAAATTAAAAATCAAATTAACTTACTGATGGACGTTGATGCTCTTCGAGCAGTACAAACAAGTGGCCCAACGACACCAAGCACGTGCTTGTTACGCGCGGGGTCCCATTTTCAATTTGGGCAAAAAATTCGAGTTCGCGAGGAAAATACATAAATTAAATAGAGACAAGACACAATTGAAAATAAAAGGCACAATTAAGAGTAAAGCAAATGAGTTAAAATATTAGTTTTTAATAACGGGATAGAAGTTGGAATGCAAATTAAATGATAAAGGATGTTATAATTATTACATAGAACGCGAAAAGGGTCGTGCAGACAAAAAGTTGATGTGCATCGTTGCAAATTTAGAGGAATATAATTTCGTGTTAGTCTAACAGGAACATTGAAAGTTAGGCGGTTTACAAGTTCTGCAGAATCAATATCACCTCTTATAAGATTTTGAATAAAAAAAGTACCAAGAATTGTTCTACGACTAACAAGTGCAGGTAAATTAAGCAACAGTAATCTCCAAACCGACGAACAATATTCCAAAATAGGACGCACAAGGGAGGTAAATTCTTTTGACCAACGCTTTATAAACCCAAGAACTCTCATGGCTTTGTTAACAGTGGACATTATGTGGCAACTGAATATATACGGTCGAGTGATAAACGTAGGAGTACCCCTATAAAAAGTCATAACGTTGTATTTAAGGTAGTTCAACTTTAAAAGGTTGTACTCACACCATCCATGAAAACAATCAATATCTGACTGTAAATTAAATCCCGACGCTATATCATTATATGATAAACAAAGCTTAACATCATCAGCATACATTAGTACACGAGAATGTTTTATGATAGAGGGAAGATCTTTGATAAACAAAGTAAACAACAAAGGGCCCATATGACTTCCCTGAGGCACTCCAGATGTCTCGGAGATCAATTTTGAAACAGCATTCTTGAATATAACCCTCTGAGTTCTACCATTCAAGTAACTTGAAATCTAAGTTAATAGATTACCAGGAAACCCAAGCAGATCTAATTTTAATAAAAGAAGAGTGTGGTTGACGGAGTCAAAGGCCTTACTAAAATCAGTATATATAACGTCAGTCTGCATTTTTTTCTGAAATCCATTTAATACAATGATGACAATTCAAGAAGGTTGGTGGTGGTCGATCTTCGCTCAACAAAACCATGCTTCAGAATCCGTCGATGCCTCCGTTGAGTTTAGACGTACCGATGAAGGCAATGGCGATGACTTACGCTTGGCATTAACAAAGTTGAAAAATTTACATCGATTTAGATACATAGAATAGCAATGACTGTTGAGAACATTAAAATTCGATCGAGCCACTACATATTTCGAAAAATCTGATGGCTTACCCGATTTTTTATACTTTTTATAAGTATAGTAGTAGTATTTTTAAGCGCATTAGTGAACCAAGGAGGCCTGTTTAGGTTTGAAGGAAACCTATCAGGAACGCATTCATTAAAAAAAGTATTTATCACTATATAGAATTGTTCGGTGGCACTTTCAATGTCTGTACAATTGTACAAGTCTGTCCAATTATAATGAGAAATCATATCGTTAACTTTATTATAGTCACATTTACGAAAACATCTAATTTTAGTTGGCGACACTAAAGGAGAGGGTATCAGAGCAGGGGAGGCAAATTGTCAATTCCATTGTTGGATGATATCGGTCTTCAGGTACAACAAGAGCATCAATTCTATACCGTGACCTCAGACGGGTCTGAAACAAACACAAGATCTAATTGTCTATTTAATGAAATTCGTATAAAGCTTAATTGCTGTAACGATAATTCTAAAAGGCCATCTACAAAATCATGGGCGGATAAAGGTATAGCGACAAGTGAGTAAGTGGGAGAACACCAAGAAATATCAGGTAGATTAAAGTCATCCAAAACAATCAAAAGGTCTCTGTTAGAAAGAAGGGATAGTACGGATTATATTGCGGACAGATGGTGCTCATAAATTACTAGATTAGAGCCAGGTGGAATATAAGAACATGTAACAAAAATAGATAAAGATGGCAAGGAAACTTGCACACTTACAAATTCAATTTCGTTTGGGGTATGAGTGAGAATTCTTTCAGATGTTAGGCTAGAGGTAACGGCAATCAGCACAATCTGGAAACAGGGACTCCACCCGAACTAGCTGTATCCATAGGCACAGTTGGTTCATTTACCCCTGTGTCAACAGAAACCGCTGCTACCAAGTTCGGATTTGGGGTGGATTCCACAATCGTATTAACGGCGGTAAAACTGTCTTTTTTGCGTTTAGGCGACTTGGTTAATATTTTGGTATTATTTAACTGGGCACAGACGGAATTGAACCCCTCATTGAGATGTTGAAAAGCTCCTGAGATATTCAATAGGCGGTCTCGAGTCTGCTTCATAAAGCCGCTCATTGCAACTACCATTTCCTTGCAGGACATGACCACATGTGACCAGAATTAAGATCAATGAAATCTTTAACTCTGCCAGTAAATCCTGCACATTTAACGTGAATCATCGTATCGCAGAGCCAGCAAAAAAGAAAAGTGTCTTTAGCTGAAGACGCAAGAGTAAAATTTTTCTTAGAACAGACAAGAGCCATTGTAAGTATAAAGCAAATAAAAAACAAGAGAGAACGCTATATTCGAGTGCCTCGACTATTAGATACCTGTTACTCAGCTAAACAACTTAATATAAATATGCCTTCTTGTATGTTTTTCGCCGCTCGAATTAGCTCCCGATTTTTATGTTAAAATCGGTACCCAGGGAACACCACGTGGAGGCCGTTGCATTGCAAAGGGGTCTTTCAAACCAAAATAAAATTTGGGGACGCTATTGTATTGCCATCTACCCCAAGACATTGGTACCACGGGCCAAGAAAGGCGGAAATGTAGGCGCTAGCCAGGCTTAAGCGTTTAATGGGTTTTTGGGCGTTAGAGTTGGCCTTTTATTAGGCCAATAGATAGGTATTGACGAAACAAATACATATCAATTAAAATTTTCATAATAGCATCAAAACTGTAGCCACAGCTTGTGGCTTGTGGGCGCCAGAGGGGGCGTGGCACCATTTTGAAACAAACTTGCGCTGCGTAGGAACTCCTAAAATCTACATGCAAAATGCCAATCTTCTAGCTTTTATAGTTTCCGAGATCTCAGCGTTCATACGGACAGACAGACGGACAGACGGACAGACAGACAAACGGACAGACGGACATGGCTAGATCGACTCGGCTAGTGATCCTGAACAAGAATATATATACTTTATAGGATCGGAAACGCTTCCTTCTACCTGTTACATACTTTTGCACGAATACAATATACCCTTTTACTCTACGAGTAACGGGTATAATAAGATTTGAAAAATACCTCAAAGTAAATATGGCACTGGGATCAAATCCAAAAACCACAAGGGGACAAAACACAAAAAATAAGAGCGCGCGATCACGAATTAAATAGAATAAAGAGAGCACGAGAGAATAAATCTTATATCGACTGAGCGTGGCTTGTGCGACATAACAACTTTAAGCATAAACAAATGAAATGTAAAGCATGCAAGAGAGAGAGAGAGAGTTAGAGAAATAAACAAAAAAGTCTACCAGAAGTTCATAGAGAGTAAATTACAGTTATAAAAAAATAGGAGTGGGAAAGATTGAGAGGGAGTACAAAGAAATGACAAATACTTTCGCAAAAGATATCATCAAAGAATATCTATGCACAAAAAAGAGCGCAATATACTTTCACGATGACCCAGATTTTCTTATACTCCAAAAGGCTTAGGCTTGTAAAATGCTCCAAGAAGATATCCTTACGTACGCAGAGTTTAAAGAAAAGATATTAAAAAAGACATAAAGATTTACTACACCCAGGAAAACCGCTAATTGGTTTAAGGAAGAATATTATTTTCCAGACTATCAAAAATTAATACAGAACATTATTAAAGAATGTGAAATTTGTAACATTAAAACAGAACACAGAGACACAAGCTTATCTTTCGATACTACACCAGAAATACAAAATATAAGAGAAAAATTTGTTATAGATTTTTATATGGTAGGAAACCAGCAATTCTTGTCATGCATTAATATATATACTCAAAGTTCGCCACTCTTGTTGAGGTCACAAGTAAAGATTGGTTTAGAAGCTAAAAGGGCCATAATAAAAGTATTCAATGAAATGGGAAAACCACAAGAAATTAAAGCAGACAAAGATTCGGCATTTATGTGTGTAGCTCTACATAATTGGTTATATTCAGAAGGCGTCCACATTCAAGTTATAACAAGTAAAAACGTTATATCAGATATAGAAAGGTTTTATAAAACAGTAAACGAAAAACTATGAATAATAGGAAGCGACACAGACATCGAAAATAGGTAGGGAGTTAGAGCAGAAAATAAAAAACCTATCAGAGAAATGTATACAAAACAAAGATTTAAATATGATCATTGACGTAATAAATAATGGAATCGAGGTTAAAAAAAACAAAAATCAATTCGGCTGCGTGCAGACGTGTTTTATTAACGCTCCGGAAAAACAATTAGCCAATCAGTCGAAAACGTTCGAAACAAATTAATAAGCGCGAGGTTTTGCGTTTCGCGATGCAAATCGCATATCGTAAACTAAAGTTTTAATTAATTATATAATTAATCTTTACGAACTAACTATAAACAAATGAGTAAGAACGTGGATCAGCGCACTCAACGACAAAAACAACAAGACGAAGCCCGTGAAAAAATTCAGAGAGAACAAGACAAACGTCGTCTCTCTTTGGCCCGTAACAACGCCTATTTTACGGTGACGAGTAATACTCTAGAACCGAAAGTGCTTGAAGGTGCAAGTTTACTGACCGCCGAAAACCAGAAAGCTAACTCTTGCTCTCCCGCCCTGCTCTTCACCGCTCGAACGCCATGGAGTGAGCAATGCAAGACTCCAACAGAGCTTCTGCCGCCTAGCGCAACAACAACAGAAACTACTACGACTACTACAACGGTCTCTGTCGCCAACAATGCAATAACGACTCCACCCTCTTCTTGTGCTGCGGGTAAAGCAACAACACAACCAAGTGCAAAAATCGGTGCAAACGGCAAAAACAAAGCTACGGTAGAAGAAGTGACAATTCTGCAAGCGGGTTCGGCCATTCAGACAGGCATGGATCGCTACATTAATATCTCCAAGCGCAAACTAACACCCCCAAAAAACTCGGACGGCAATAAGCCCAAAATAAATCGTTCCAACAAAGGCCCTGTAAATCCCGGGCCATTAGATGAAAACAGATTTTCCATTTTGGCGGAGCCTGAAACAGAGTCTGAACTATTAGCCCCAAGGAAACTAAAGCCCCCACCTATTTTTATTCGGGAGAAGATCTCGAATGCCCTAGTCAACAAAATAGTTGAGCTTGTCGGAAAAGATAACTTTCATGTTATTCCGCTTATGAAAGGGAATATAAGCGAAACTAAACTACAAACCAAAACCGAAGACGATTTCCGAGCAGTGTCGAAGTACTTAAACGATGCCAAAAAGAATTACTACACGTACCAGCTGAAAAGTTGCAAAGGTTTGCAAGTTGTGCTTAAGGGAATAGAACCCGATGTGACCCCCTGCGAAATTACAGAGGCCTTAAAGAAAACGGTTTTTGCGCAAAAAATGTTATAAACATTATGAACAAAAACAAGAAGCCGCAACCACTCTTCAAGGTCGAGCTGGAGCCAGACAGCAGAACTTTGAAAAAAAACGCAGTGCACCCGATCTACAAGTTGCAGTACCTTCTGCACCGTAGGATCACAGTGGAAGAGCCGCACAAACGGACCGGGCCAGTGCACTGCACAAACTGCCAGGAATACGGTCATACCAGGGCTTACTGCACCCTCAGGTCAGTATGTGTAGCTTGTGGAAACTGCCTCGGCTCCGAACCCTGCCCTGCCAACAAGGAAGACTCTCTCACTAAAAAGTGTGTAAACTGCCAAGGAAACCACACAGCTAACTACAGAGGCTGTCCAGTCTACAAGGCGATGAAAAGTCGGATGCAACGAGCAACAACGGCACGCTCCCTGAACACACAAAACACTTACATGTGATCACAAACGACACCGGAAGTTTTCTTCGCAAAAGCAGCCAGATCATCATTTGGCCCTTCAATTACCACCAACGGAATTTCTTACGCCAGTGCTCTAAGATCAGGCACAGCTCACATAGAGCCGAAAGTTGATAACATCCAGCAGGCCATGGGACAGCCACAAAGTAACATGGAATCTATGATGATTACTTTGCAACAAAATATGATGGAATTTATGTCCTTCATGAAAACCACCATGCAAACCCTTATGCAAAACCAAAATATCTTACTACAAATGCTTGCAGCTCAGCAGTCCAAATAAACCATGCCTAGCCTTCGAATAACTCTGTGGAACGCCAACGGTGTTTCACGGTATAAACCTGAAATAACTCAATTTCTGAACGAAAACCACATCGACGTTATGTTGCTGGCAGAAACGCATCTCACCAGCAAATATAACTTTCAAATACGGGGATACACGTTCTATGGCACAGATCATCCAGATGGTAAAGCGGATGGCGGCACTGGAATCTTAATAAGAGACCGCGTCAAACACCACTTTCACCAACGGTTTGCTAAAAATCATCTGCAAGCTACATCGATAAAATTACAGTTGGGCAACTGCAACCTTGCCATTGCCGCTGTCTACTGCCCTCCCCGCTTTACAGTCTCCGAAGACCAATTCATGGACTTCTACAATTCGCTTGGAGAGCGATTCATAGCAGCAGGAGATTACAACGCCAAGCACACGCACTGGGGATCCCGCCTTGTGACCCCCAAAGGAAGGCAACTATATAATGCACTCATTAAAACATGCAACAAACTGGACTACGTTTCACCAGGCAGCCCTACATACTGGCCTACAGATCCTAGAAAACTACCTGATTTAATTGATTTTGCTGTGACAAAAAACATCTCTCGCAATCTAATATCTGCAAAATCGCTTTTGGATCTATCATCGGACCACTCACCAGTGCTAATAACTCTTCTTCAAAGCCCGGAATTAATCGAGCACCCTCACAGGCTGACGTCGC
Organism: Drosophila rhopaloa; assembly: GCF_018152115.1. NCBI lineage: Eukaryota > Metazoa > Arthropoda > Insecta > Diptera > Drosophilidae > Drosophila > Drosophila rhopaloa. Next base: position 12,081,702 of record NW_025335034.1, on the reverse strand, counting down.
ATCGAACCAACTGGCTGAAGTTCAAAAAGTACGTAAGTTCCCACATTGAACTAACTCCACAGCTCAACATCAAGGAGGACATCGACTGCTACGCCGATGCCCTGGAGTCTGTACTCGTCGCAGCAGCCAAAGTCTCAACACCGCAAGGGAGGGATGGGCACACACACCAACACAAAACTAACCATGAAATCGAACAGCTTGTTCTGGAGAAAAGACGTTTGAGACGTACTTGGCAAACCAGCAGATCGCCATCCTCAAAACAAAGTCTTAAAAAAGCTGGTCGCAGACTTACCAGGGCTCTAAGGCAAGAAGAAGAAAAAGCACAACGCCAGTACATTGAGAAACTTTCACCCATCAGCACTAAGCATCCCTTGTGGAGGGCCCACCCAAAACTAAGTGCGCCGGCCGAAACAGTAATCCCCATAAGAGACTCTTCAGGCAGCTGGGCCAGAAGCGACAAAGACAGAGCTTGTACATTTGCTTTACACCTTCGAAATGTTTTTCAGCCAAACCCTGCAACTAATTCATTCGCACTACCGTCGCCGTCAATTCGAATTGAATCTGAGACGGAGCCAATTCTGTTTCAACCAAATGAAATTGCAAAAGTAATCAGCGAGCAATTGAAACCAAAAAAGGCCCCAGGCGGTGATCAAATAACTCCCAAAATGTTAATCGAACTTCCAAACTGTGCAGTTGAGGTTATTTGTAAACTCTTCAACGGGATTACACGACTTGGCTATTTCCCAAAAAAATGGAAAAAATCGGTAATCATAATGATCCCAAAGCCAGGGAAAGATCACACAATACCAGCTTCGTATAGACCGATAAGTTTACTCTCGTGTCTGTCAAAACTGTTCGAAAAATGCCTTCTGACGCGCATCATTCCATATCTGAAAGAGCACAACGTTATTCCAGCACATCAATTTGGCTTTCGAGAAAGCCATGGAACAATAGAGCAAGTCAACAGATTAACAACAGAAATAAGGACTGCATTCGAGCTTCGGGAATACTGCAGTGCGGTATTCCTTGACGTTGCACAGGCTTTCGACCGAGTCTGGCTTGATGGCCTTATCCATAAAATCAGAACGATCCTGCCAGGAAACACTCACAGGATACTGGAATCGTACTTTTACAACAGAGCCTTCGCCGTGAGATGCAACACCACAACATCCGATGACTACGCTATAGAGGCTGGAGTTCCCCAAGGTAGCGCCCTTGGTCCAACTCTATTTCTCCTCTACACCGCAGATATTCCCACGAACGAGCGGCTAACTACTTCTACATTCGCAGACGATACCGCGATCATAAGTCGGTCCAAATGCCCAACTCAGGCAACAGCACTACTAGCTGATCATCTCGTTGTAGTGGAGAGGTGGTTATCAGACTGGCGTATAAAAATAAATGCGCAAAAGTGTAAACACATAACGTTTACTCTTAACAGACAAACGTGTCCCCCGCTAACCGTGAATAACACGCCACTTCCACAAGCTGACGATGTAACGTACCTTGACATCCACCTAGACCGGAGACTTACATGGCGGAGACATATCGAAGCTAAGAAAATTCACCTAAAACTAAAATCAAACAGTCTCCATTGGCTTTTAAACGCGCGCTCCCCCCTCTGCCTGGACTTCAAGGTCCAGCTTTACAATTCAACGCTTAAGCCAGTCTGGACCTACGGCTCCGAATTGTGGGGAAACGCGAGCAGCAGCAACATCGACATTATTCAGCGAGCACAATCAAAAATCCTGAGAACTATCACTGGGGCACCTTGGTATGTTCGGAACGACAACATCCACAGAGATCTTGGCATTCTACCCGTAAAAGATGAAATATCAAAACAAAAAGCGTCCTACCACACCAAGCTAACTTCTCATCCAAACCAGCTCGCCAGGGGCCTAGCCAGGGCTTCCATCCGCACCCGATTGCAACGCAATGACCTTCCAGCTCAGCAATAGTTATTAGAGCCCCTAAATTTTTGCGCCAGTCACCTTGACTGTCAGATAACTTTTTAATTTAAGATTCTATATACTTATTGTTAGTCTCAATTCAGAGAATTTCCAATAAATAAAATGCAAATGTTAAAAAAAAAAAAAAGGTTATTAATAAATTTAAAGTAGATCATGAAAGAGAAAAACAGGCTAACGTTTTAATATTTAACTTACGACATTTTACAGAATATATAGAAGATATTGAGTTAGGAATGCAGTTGACCAGGCTTGGTATATGTGCGGACTCTGCCGAATGCAGAGTTATTAGAATAGAACAAGAGAAAACTCTATAGTCGAGTGCCTCGACTATTATATACCCGTTACTCAGCTAAAAAAGTTCAAATTATCAATTTGAATTCGGCGATCTCTTAGAGCTGGCAGCTTTACAGCACGAGCATCAGCACCAGCGCTGCTTTAGCGCAGGCAGCTTTTGTCCTGCACCAGCAGCTGTGTTTATGTTTATGTTTTTGAGTGCAATAAATTGACTAGGAATATTAAACATACATACTTATATTGGCTAAACACATACATTCTTAAATAGTATTATGTATATTAAAGTCTAAGTGTTTGCACAAAACGAGTAAGGGGTATAGCGAATAGCTTTCTTTGAAAGGAGTTATCTTTGCCGGGCAATTGCAACTGTGTACAATGTAAATACATACATATGTATATGCTTACATACATACACACATACGCCATTGTTTGACTCAGACCTCCAATTTGGCTAACTTGATTTGATTTGCATAGTTCTTGGGATATAGTTCGGTATTGACAAATGAAAACCATCGCAATTTCCTTTAATAGAAATCCTTATCGAGAATTAACGTTGACTCTGTTGAGCACCTTGGCCAGCTGTTCCAAAGTCATCCGTTAGATGGCGCTACCACGGGCCATGAAAGGCGGAAATGTAGGCGCTAGCCAGGCTTAATCGTTTAATGGGTTTTTGGGCGTTAGAGTGGGCGTGGCAAACTTTTATTAGGCAAGTCGATAGGTATTGACGAAACAAATACATATCAAGTAAAATTTTCATAATAGCATCAAAACTGTGGCCACAGCTTGTGGCTTGTGGGCGTCAGAGGGGGCGTGGCACCATTTTGAAACAAACTTGCGCTGCGTAGGAACTCCTAAAATCTACATGCAAAATCCCAATCTTCTAGCTTTTATAGTTTCCGAGATCTCAGCGTTCATACGGACAGACAGACGGACAGACAGACGGACAGACAGACGGACAGACGGAGAGACGGACAGACGGACATGGCTAGATCGACTCGGCTGGTGATCCTGAACAAGAATATATATACTTTATAGGGTCGGAAACGCTTCCTTCTACCTGTTACATACTTTTGCACGAATACAATATACCCTTTTACTCTACGAGTAACGGGTAAAATAACGTTCGACTTGTTTCGATCTCTAATATGCACTGAGTTTTAATGTTCGATTTCGAGATTACAAAGAGAGATATGTAAGTTAACTAAGTTAACCGGGCGAAGGCAATGACCGATCGCCCGAAAGCTCGCTCCGGCCAAATTGCTGACACAGCGTCTGGCCGGAAGCTCGTGCATAGCCGGCAAGCACTACCCATTGGAGTGGCCGCTATGAGTCCCTTTTTATGTTAGCTTTAAGTTCAGTTCAATTTTGATATTCACCGAATAAAGAGCACAAGCTCGTTCAATATAACTCCGGCAACCGCCGTTAACCATTTTATTATTTACAAACTGACTGAGTCTCTAGGCCAGCAGGTTAAGAAGGGCAGTCACCCTTCCAACATAATCCTCCTAATTCATCATTGGGACACCTTCGGCCAGCCGGCCAACAATCAACAGTGGACCTGTCGTCCGCCAGAGAAGAAGAAGAGAAGTCGCCGAGTACTGACGGCGATTCACCATTAACCGGATAAATAAAAATATTAATTGGCGCCCACGTTAAATTACCCATCTAAGTCGGGAAATCATGTAAGTGAGCACTTCTGTTCCAAAAAATTTTTCCGGCATCTGCATTGGTAAAATATTTAAATACGCTATATTTTCTGCAGCTCTGTATTAGAGTTTCGTGTTAACATTTTTATAAATAAACATACTCACTAATTGGCTGACAATTTTATTGGTGTAATCACATGTGATATTATTTGTGTTTTTCATTGTTTGCATTTTTTAAAAAAAATTCTTTCAATAAATATCTTGGTGCCCAATATTATCGCCAATATAACTACCAGATTACATATTTAATACCCAGCCTAGACGCAAAGGCGCCGCCGGGAAATAAATTTATTAATTGTGCATTTATTGATATATTTTTATTGGCGACGGATACTGCCTCATTTAAATTTGTGCATTTAATTTACCCCTTATATGTAGTCATCTTTTTGCTTACACCTAAATTCTTTGTGTTAGCTTGGCAACAGTCTTGGGTTTGTTTTTGTTTCCATCGCTTACCCACTCCACTACGACACTCGAACTCGACACCGCGACGTTTGTACTCCGATTTTGTTTAGCTTCGCTTCTTTGTCTTTCAGAGCGGTAGTTTAGCCACCGCGGATCTTTACTGTGTCAATTTTTGTTGTTTATATTTTTGTTTGCCATAGCAGAGACCCGGTCCCCGTGATCCCCCTCTCCTTGTCACTACTTGGCGAGGCAACAGCTCAATTTCCAACGAGCTCTCGTCCATCGTTACCAAGCGGCATCTCAGCCCCCGCGGCCCCCTCGCTATATTCGTGGGCAAGACCGCTTGAGCATGCATTAAATCGCTGGGCCGATTTAGCTTGCACGGCTCCATATGAGCAACCCATTCCAACAATATAGGAACAGCAACTAGATCCCCAGTGACTCTGAATCAGAGACTGAAGGGCCGGCAAAAACTTTTACACCGAAAAGTGTAATCGTCGGCACTCCCTCAGCCAGAAACATGGCATTTAACCCAGATCAAATAAAGGCGGTAGTAGACGCTGCCGTCAACCATGCCCTACAGGACAGCCAGCGCAGGGAGAATGAGTTGCGCCAGACTATCCAACAACTGGCCAACCAAGTGGCGGCGATGCAGGTCGCACCTGCCCCAACAGTAGCTCCTCAGATTAAAGTTTATACACCCATAGACATTAATAACACCGTCATTTGTAATGAGCCACTAGACGCCGTCAAATGCCTGCCCGAATTTTCGGGTGCCCAGGAAACATACGTCTCCTGGCGGCAGGCGGCAGTAGGCGCATACTATATTTTTAAGAATTTCGTAGGAAGTTCACGCCATTATCAGGCAGTTATTATAATTAGGAGCAAAATAAGGGGACCGGCTGATGCAGTGCTATCCTCATTTGGCACAGTGCTTAATTTCGACGCGATTATAAATCGACTCGACTTTACTTATAGTGACAAGCGGACAATGCATGTCATAGAGCAGGAGATGGGCACCCTCAGACAGGGGAGTCTCTCGCTTCTACAATATTATGACGAGGTTGAAAGGAAGCTCACCCTCCTCACCAACAAGGCGACCATGACATACGAAGCCTCGGCTGCACGAGTTTTATGCGAAAAATTCCGTGATGATGCCCTTCGCGTATTTATCTCAGGATTAAAACGCAGCCTCACTGACGTCCTCTTCGCGGCGAAGCCCAAAGACATGCCATCAGCACTTGCCTTGGCTCAAGAGGTGGAGGCGAACCATGATAGGTATACCTTTGCATCATCATTTGCAAGAAGCCAGGAAGACAGGGAGAAAAAACAATTTCCTAAGGCGCAAGAGCGTCCGCAGGCCGCCCCTCATGCTAATTCCCAATATAGTGGCGGTAAAAATCCCCATTTTACTAAGCAACACAAGGCACATGTACACCCTGCTCCACGCAGCGATAGGCACCAGGGAGACACTCCAGAACCCATGGAAGTGGATCCATCATTGTCTAGGATGCTTAAGCCATCACAGGCCCCGGCATACCAGAATAGGAAGCCGGCGACATCCGACAAGTCGCGCCCACAAAAAAGGCAAGGGGTAAATCACATTGCCCAGGGCGCTGACAAAACTGGTGATACGTACACCACAGCTGCCTCTAGCGCGGCACAAGAAATTGTTGACGATGCCATCAGCGAGTACGACTCGGACGCCATCAATTTTTTAGGGGAAAATCCCTGCTACCCGTCATCAGACGAAGAGTAGCGGGGATAGACATGAGACTCCTAGTCGATACGGGCGCGGCCAAAAATTTCATCCGACCACATGAAGGACTGAAAGGCGTCCGCCCGGTAGAAACTCCATTCACGATTCATTCGATCCATGGAGTCACCAAAATCACGAAGAAATGCTTCGTGTCAATTTTCAACTTGAAGGCCACGTTCTTCATTTTACCAGATTTGTCTTCCTTTGATGGAATAATCGGCCTCGACCTTTTAAAGCAGGCAGGGGCGTCACTTTGTCTGGCCTCCGGCCAGCTCAAATGGGGCACGGAAGTAGAGAAAATTGATTTCCATACTTGCCCCGATGTAAATTTCACTGAGGTGGATTGCTCAGACGCACCACCTTTGGTCCAAAAAGCATTTTTGAAAATGCTCAGCGATAGAAAAAAAACCTTCGCTGACCCCAACGAGGCTCTATCTTACAATACGTCGGTGGTAGCCACCATCAGAACTGTTGATGAGAAGCCCATTTATGCCAAACTTTACCCATATCCAATGGGGGCAGCTGATTTTGTCAATGGCGAAATCCAAGATCTGCTAAAAAATGGCATCATCCAAAAGTCGAAATCCCCCTACAATAACCCAATATGGGTAGTAGATAAAAAGGGCACCGACGAAACTGGCAAGCGGAAAATGCGTTTGGTATTGGATTTTCGCAAACTAAACGAGAAAACAATACCCGATCGATACCCCATGCCGAACATCTCGATGATATTAGGAAACTTAGGCAAGGCCAAGTATTTCACAACCCTGGACTTGAAGTCCGGCTATCATCAGATCACGCTGGCAGAATGCGACCGTGAAAAAACTTCCTTTTCCGTTAACGGAGGAAAGTACGAGTTTCGCAGAATGCCATTTGGATTAAAAAATGCAGCCAGCATTTTCCAAAGAACAATTGACGACATACTGCGAGAGCAGATTGGCAAATTTTGCTATGTCTATGTTGATGATGTTATCGTCTTTTCGGAGGACGAAAACTCCCACATCCGGCACGTGGATTGGGTTCTCAAGAGCCTACACGATGCAAATATGAGGGTATCAACAGAAAAGTCACGATTTTTCAAGAAAAGCGTTAGCTTTTTAGGGTTCATAGTCACCAATAACGGGACTACCACAGGCCCAGAAAAAATAAAAGCCATTCAGGAGTTCCCAGAGCCTAAGAACATATTCGAGGTCAGATCATTCCTTGGCTTGGCCAGCTATTATAGATGCTTCATAAAAGATTTTGCGTCTATAGCTAGGCCCATCACTGATATCCTGAAAGGGGAACTTGGAAGTGTCAGCAGACACAGATCCAGGAACATCCAGGTGCAGTTCAGCGAGCCCCAACGGCTGGCTTTCCAAAAGCTGCGTAACATTCTGGCTTCAGAGGATGTCATTCTCAAATACCCTGATTATAAAAAGGCATTCGATCTAACGACGGATGCCTCGGCATTTGGCATTGGCGCGGTACTATCCCAAGAGGGAAGACCCATTACCATGATCTCGAGAACCCTAAAGGACAGAGAAGTTAATTACGCCACTAACGAGCGTGAATTGTTAGCCATAGTTTGGGCGCTGGCCAAGTTACGCCACTATTTATATGCAGTAAAAGACATAAATATCTTTACTGATCACCAACCGTTGACCTTCGCAGTATCGGAGTCCAATCCGAATGCGAAGATCAAACGATGGAAAGCCCGCATCGACGAGTCCGGCGCTAAAATTTTTTACAAGCCCAGTAAAGATAATCTCGTTGCGGATGCCCTCTCAAGACAGCAACTTAACGTTGTGGAAGAGGAAGAAGCTTTTTCTAGCGCGGCCACAATTCACAGTGTGCTGTCGCTAACCCATACCATTGAAACCACGGACAAGCCTTTAAATTGCTTCCAGAACCAGATAACTCTGGAGGAGGCACGCTTTCCGTCTTTACTTGATGAACTCGCGGATATAATCGTTCCTAAAGGCGTAAACGCCATTCATTGTGACTTGCACACGCTGGCAATGATACAGGACGAATTGGTTCGGCAGTTTCCAGCCACCAAATTTTGGCATTGCAAAAATCGTGTAACGGATATTTTTGCAGTTCCTGAGAGACGGGAAATCCTCACCGTCGAGCACAACAGGGCTCACAGATCGGCCCAAGAAAATGTTAAGCAGATACTCTCCGAGTACTACTTTCCAAAGATGGCCAAGCTAGCCACCGAGATTGTAGCAAACTGCAAAACATGTGCGAAAGCCAAGTACGATAGGCACCCAAAGAAGCATGAGCTAGGCGAGACTCCGATCCCCTCTCATGTGGGAGAACTACTACATATCGACATCTTTTCCACAGACAAGAAATACTTCCTCACTTGCATCGACAAGTTTTCGAAGTTTGCAGTTGTGCAACATGTCCACTCCAGGACAATCGAGGATCTTAAACCGGCCATACTCCAAATCATGAACTTTTTCCCTGGGGCTAGAGTAGTCTATTGCGATAATGAACTTTCGTTAAACTCGCACACTATCTCAGCCATGCTTGACAACCATTTTGGTGTTAGCATTGCAAATGCCCCACCACTTCATAGCGTCTCAAACGGGCAAGTAGAGCGCTTTCACAGCACCCTCTTGGAGCTTGCTCGTTGCCTAAAGATCGACAAGGGGATAACCGATACTGTGGAAATTATTTTATTGGCAACCGCCAAATATAATAAATCAATTCACTCTGTCGTTGACAAACGGCCGGTCGACATCGTGCAAAAGCACTCAGACGACCCACAGACGGACGTCCAGAATAAGATCGTTAGGGCACAAAACACGCTCAGGGCCAGGGAAAATGCCTCCCGACAATGCAGAACATTCGAAGTCGGCGAGAAAGTTTTGGTTAAGTCCAACCGAAGGCTTGTCAATAAACTCACACCACTGTGTGAGGAAAAAGCTGTTGAAGCGGACCTGGGGACCACGGTCCTCATTAAGGGGAGGGTGGTCCACAAGGACAACATTAGATAATAATTCATTTTTTTCTACTGTTTACACCTAGCCACTTGGCGTAAGTTTTCTTTTCCACATTTTTTCACCCATAGCCACTTGGCATTAGTTTTTTTTCCATATTTTCTAACCCCTATTCACTTGGTATAAGTTTTTGTTATAATTGTGCTTTTTTCTTTATGCTTTGGTGGTGGGCTACAATATTTTAAACAAACACTACAATACATCCAATATTACAGGTTCGCATTCGTATCCCTGTTAGTCCTGCTTACCGTAACATCGGGGCACGTCTCGGACTACTCACAGGCCAAATATATTCCCATCATTGATGGTAGAATTTTAGTTTGGGAAGAATTCGCGTTCGTTACACACTCGGCGAATCTCTCGGAATATAGGCGCGTGGTGGAAGAAACGGATGGCATGACCAGCATGTTTCCCCAGTCACACATGCAGAAACTTTTGAGTGTCGATGTCGCTCATCTGCGTGACCTGCTCGACTCGTTGAGCATCCACCATAGGGTAGCTAGGAGTTTGGATTTCCTAGGAGTGGCGTTAAAGGTAGTGGCGGGTACGCCAGATGCAGAGGATTTCGAAAAAATTAAATTTAATGAATTTCAGTTAATAAATGCAAACAATAGGCAGATAAACATCAATAGTAAAGTACAAGACCAAATTAATAATATTACTACCACCGTCAACCAACTTCTGAGGTCAGCCAAGGGAACCCAAGTTGACACGGGGCATCTTTATGAGATGTTATTATCCCGAAATAGAATGATTAGTATGGAGCTGCAAAATGTATTACTAGCGATAGCTCTAGTTAAGGCCAACATTGTGAGCCCTAGTATACTAGATCATGCAGACCTAGAAGATATATGGATAGAAGAGCCCACAGATACCCCCATCAAAGACTTATTGTCCGTTGCTTCCGTTAAAATATTACAGTCCGATAACTTTTTGTATTTTGTCATCAAATTTCCAATAATTAAGTCGTCGTGTATTAAAATTACTGTTTTCCCCGTGTCCCATCATGACACGATGCTCAGGCTGGAGGACAAAATAATATCTGATTGCAATGGAGCAATTCGCACGGTCAACAATTGCTCCACAACACCTGGAGCCACATTTTGCCAGCTGGCGTTAAGAAGGTCGTGCGCGCAAGAGCTCCACGTTGGAGGCATAGCGCACTGTGACATCCAGCACAGCGATCTACATCCAATTACTCACGTAGATGAAGGCATTATAATTGTAAACGAACGTCCGGCACGTGTCAGTGTGGATAATGGCACTTACATCCATGTACGAGGCACGCATCTCATTACCTTTACTGAGAGTGCCATGGTTAATGAAACCCGATATGTCAACAATGACAGGGCCCAGAAGAGGGTCCCAGGAGTAGCCAGCTCGCCCTCCCTGAATATTACTATGGAGCACAACATCCTCAGTCTTCCGTACCTTCACCGCTTGAGTGAGCGTAATCTGGAACACATCAAGAGAGTCGGGGAGAATATCAACGACTATCATTCACATCAGATAGTACTGGTGGCAGGAGCAATATGCTGCGCGTTGATCTGCGTCGGTTTCACCTATCGGCGAGTCATCCAGGCCAGGAGAGCTACGGCCCAGATAGCAGATATGATCGCCCAAATAGGGTCGGCCGAGGGCGGCCTTAATCCTGAGGGGGAGTAGTTAACTAAGTTAACCGGGCGAAGGCAATGACCGATCGCCCGAAAGCTCGCTCCGGCCAAATTGCTGACACAGCGTATGGCCGGAAGCTCGTGCATAGCCGGCAAGCACTACCCATTGGAGTGGCCGCTATGTGTCCCTTTTTATGTTAGCTTTAAGTTCAGTTCAATTTTGATATTCACCGAATAAAGAGCACAAGCTCGTTCAATATAACTCCGGCAACCGCCGTTAACCATTTTATTATTTACAAACTGACTGAGTCTCTAGGCCAGCAGGTTAAGAAGGGCAGTCACCCTTCCAACATAATCCTCCTAATTCATCATTGGGACACCTTCGGCCAGCCGGCCAACAATCAACAGTGGACCTGTCGTCCGCCAGAGAAGAAGAAGAGAAGTCGCCGAGTACTGACGGCGATTCACCATTAACCGGATAAATAAAAATATTAATTTGTATGTATGTACATGTGTGAGCTTCATGTATAAAAGAGCGTAGGGCGAACTCAAAACATAAGCATATGATTACAGTGTGGGGTAATTAAATATAACAAGTTGGCAAAGAATTCAAATTATTAATCAGCTTGAACGAAGTTATTTATAACAATAATAATAATTAAATCAAAATTAATGTTGACTTATGATGTCATCGAACATTCTCCGCCCGTTGAATGATCCAAGGAGTATTCAAGCACCAGTTTGCTCAGGCAGGGGCGCTATCTTACAGATGGGTCTTCAAATGGTTCCAATTTTCACCTTGATCTCGGCCACTCGTACTCGTCCATCAGCTCCGACATGCGTGTTGGTGATGCGACCAAGGATCCACTCCTGGGGAGGTGTATTATCCTCGTGAACTATCACCATTTGGCCAATTCGAATGTTGGCGTGGGGTTTGAGCCATTTGGAGCGCTCCTGAAGCGTGTGTAAATAATCACGCCTCCATAGCTCCCAGAACTGCTGCTTCAAATACGTTACGCGCTGCCACCGCGTAAGATAAGATGGTCTGCTCTCGTCAATTGAAGGCTCCGGTACGGACATCAAAGAGGACCCAATCAGCAAGTGCGCTGGGCTAAGCGCCTCTCCATCGTTTGGGTCTTCGGAAAGGGGTGCCATTGGTCTTGAGTTTAAGATTGCCTCCGACTCGATTGCAATCGTTTGAAGCTCCTCGTACGTTAGCCCAGTGTTGCCCAAGTTTTTCATCATTAGGCTCTTCATGGACTTCACTGCGGCCTCCCACAAGCCGCCAAAGTGGGGAGCACGCGGAGGGATGAACTTGAACTCGAATCCCACGATGCTGCTGAACTTCTGCAAATTTAATGTGTTGGCTTCGTCGAATAGCTGCTGCTTAAAGTCCTCGAGCTGCGATCGTGCACCGACGAAATTAGTTGCATTGTCACAATAAATGCGTAGTGGGATGGCTCTGCGACTGACGAAGCGCTTTAAACAGAGAATAAAATTATTAGTAGATAGATCGAAAATGAGTTCTGTGTGGATTGCTTTTGACGAAAAGCATATAAACACAGCCATGTATGTTTTATATGGCACCTTGCTTCGAATGCGGTATGATGTGGAAAATGGTCCACATAGGTCGACTCCAGATACAAAAAAAGGTCGTTGTGAATGAAAGCGATCAACTGGAAGTGATCCCATCATTTGTTTCATTAAACGAGGCTTATAATGGTAACAGTGTGTGCAGCGCCGTACAATCTTTCGCACAACTTCTCTGGCGTTTACAATCCAAGCCTGAAGTCGCAGGATTCCAATGAGAGCCTTTGGTCCAGCGTTCATGTGATGCCGGTGGAGATACTCAACAAATTTCAACGTGAAGCAATGATTCATCGAGTGAAATGGGCGCCTTAACTAAGCGGCCCCCTACACGTAATAGTGTTATCGAACCGTTTGATCCGTTAGTCGCTGCTAGGAACAGATTTAGTTTCTGAAATTCGGGTTTTAAAATCCTGTTTTCCTTTAGCTGCTAGATTTCGTTGAAAAAGGTCTTCTGCTGAATATGTGATACGATGTGCTTGAACGCTTATTGCAATTCAGTTGCTGGTGTATGAATTACATCGACTAAGTTCACCTTTTTGTTGACCTTGATTCTATTAAAGACGCGCAACACAAAAGCTATGACTCGCAAAATGCGCCGATAGGATGAGAATTTGTTGATAACTTCATCGAATACATCTTCCTTGCTTCCACTATCGGTACATGTGAGGACTGTTGCTTTTCGCAGCTCCAACTCTTCATTGGTGTCCTGAGAATTTGGTACTGGTTGAGGCCATCCAGATGAGTCTTGACGTAAGAAGCTTGGTCCACGAAACCATATAGTTTCCATAAGCTCGGACGCTGCGCAGCCTCTTGAAACTATGTCCGCGGGATTGTCCTTGCCCGGAACGTGCCTCCAAGTGATGTTTGACGTGGTTGATTGCATCTCAGAAATCCGGTTAGCGACGAAACAGTTTAGCCTGGACGAGTGCATGGTAAGCCACTGTAGAACGATTCTTGAATCTGTCCAAAAGAAAAAACTATCAATGTATTTTTAGAATTTATGCTTAATCTTGGCCCATGTTTGACACAATAATTGAAATTGCTTTTATTGGGGCCACCTTAGACTTGGCGATGATTAGCATTGATTTGAACTCTCCGTTTATGTATGTTCGTAGATATAGGCAACAGCCATAAGCTCGCTGCGATGCATCTGAAAATCCGTGTATTTCCGATAGATTTTTAGGTGACGAGTTAATAAATCTTGGAACTTCGATGGTTTGAAGATTGTGCAAATCTTCTTCTATTCGCTTCCACTGAGATTGAAGCTCAGGGGGAAGTGGATTGTCCCAGTTTAGACGATGCATCCACAACTCTTGGACCAATATTTTGCATCGAGCCCTAGCAAATCGTACAGGTGAGCTACAAGTGAAACGATGCTCCGCTTGGTGACGACAGAGATTGTAGGTAGGGTATACCTGAAACAAAACACATCTAGTTTTGGTTGCCACGACATGCCCAAAGTCTTCGTAACATCTTTGGTATCAACCCTAAATTGAAACTCTGCTCCGTTGCCTTCTATTTTGCTTGTGTTCCACTTTGCAAGCTCTAATCCAGCCTTAGAAAGTATGCTGGTGACCTCTGTAGCTTTGAGATGAAGCTCTTCGACACTGTCTGCTCCAGTAAGGAGGTCATCGACGTACATATCTTCTTTAAGTACGGCTGCTCCGATGGGAAACTGATTTGAGAACTTATCTGCAATATATTTCAAGCTCCTGATTGCTAGAAATGGTGCGCAGGACATGCCGTACGTGACAGTGTTGAGCTGAAACAATTCTAAAGGCGCAGCTGAGGATTCTCTCCAGAGAACAAGTTGATACATACGATCGTCTGGTGATACTTCAAACTGGCGATACATCTTGCAGATATCAGCTACAAGTACATGACGATATAAGCGAAAGGCAAGAAGTCTTAGGATAAGATTCTGCTGGATGCTTGGGCCAATCATCAACAACTCATTCAGAGAAAGGTTCGACGTTGTTTTGCACGATGCATCAAACACAACACGCAGCTTGGTAGTCTTGCTTTCTGATCTCAGGACTCCATGATGCGGGATTACATAATGGGTCTTTTGAGAGTCGAAATCAGATGCCAATTGCATGTGATTCAAATCTATGTATTCCCTCATGAATTGAACGTACATCTCCTTTAACAACGGGTTGCGGCTCAACCTCCGTTCATTTTGCAAGGATTCTCCTTAAATGGCAAGCAAACTTGGACTCGTCCAGATGTGAGAAACCTTGTGTTTGCCACAAAATGTCGTTCGCATTCCTGCTCTTCTGCGGTGAAACCTTGATCGTGCGAATCAAACTCCTCGATTAGCCAAAACCTTTCTAATGCACCTTGCAGCTCCGTAGAACGTGCCATGTTGCATGTTACGACTTGGGATTGCGGAATATCAGAAACCTTTCCGCCAACGATCCAACCAAGTGCAGTATTGACCAGGCAAGGAAGGCCTGGACCTAAAGAAATTTTGCCATGTGAAAGTAAATCAAAAAACTCTTGTGTGCTGATAAGTAGGTCAATCCGGTGAGGCATGTAGAAGCCTGGATCTGCAAGGTCAATCTCTGAGGGTATGTTCCATTGTGAAGTGTCAACGAATCGCTCTGGCTGATTAAGCGATATTGTCTTGGCTACAGCGAATTGTAAATGCCATTCATTTACAGATAATCGTGATCGAATAGTTGTTGAGACCGAGAATCTCATCTGCGTTCTGACATCGCCTATGCCAGAAATGTCATACTTCTGTCTCTCGAATCTGAGCTGAAGGAGCTTGGCCAACTCTTCAGAGATGAAATTTATTTCAGAGCCTGAGTCAAGCAAAGCTCTGGCTGGCTGAAATATTCCGAACTTATCCTTAATCAATACTATTGCCGTAGGAATTAAAGCGCGCCTCGAATGACGCGAAAGCATGGAAACAGCATGTGTGGGTTCCCGCTGTTGCTGAGATGTGTGGGAGACAATTTGTGTTGGTTGCTCTGGATGAGCAGTTCTATGCAGAATAGTATGATGTAAGCCTTGACAAACGCGGCAACGAGATCTACTTGGACATCTGCTCGCCAAATGGCCGGTGCGCAAACAATTTATGCACAGAGCGGATTGCTTGACGAAATTCAATTTATCCTGCCAGTCTAGTAAACCAAATGAAGGGCACTGATTGAGAGAGTGATAAGTAACAGAACATTTTTTACAACCACCCTGTGCCGTAACAAATGCTCTTCTATTCTGCGTGGGCCTTTCCTTTGGCTTCTCATCAGATGTTCGTTTAACGTTGCTCTCCAAAAATTGACAATGACGGCTTAAACTGCGATAACAATCCTCCCAAGTACGCAACACCTCGTATTCTTGAACCCGATCGTACGATAATTTCGAATCTGCATCAATTTTAGATAAAACAAGATGAATTAGTATTGCGTTCATAACATCTGCTTCTGTTCCTAACGACAACAACGATTCACGCAGCGCGGAGACGGTATCCAAGATACAACGAAGAGCTGCGGTATCAGATCTTTTCATAATTTGAATATCAAATAAGCTAGATATGTGCTCTATGAAAATCAAAACATTTTTATCGTAACGCTCCTTTAACTGCTTTAACGCCTTTGGATAATTGATTTCGGACACTTGAAAAGGGGCCACAACACTCAGCGCGGGGCCAGACAAACTTTGTTGTCTTAAAGACATGAGTTGAGTATCAGCCATTTTTGCAACGATTTATTTAGCGAAAACTAATTGTGGAGTAATTATTGAGTGAAGCAATTCCAAATATGTTGGCAATGCCTTTTGGTTCAAAGGGAGAAAACAAAACACTCCGATGCTTGGGAAAATAACTCAATTTTTGGCTTTTTTATTTGCAGACCAGCTGCACAAGTATGTATGTGTGTATATGGGCAATGCCTTTTGGTTCAGAGTGGAATGACAAAACCGCGATTGCATTTGCGAGTCTAGCTTACAGTTTTTCGTCCTCTTTGTGCCGCTGTTCTTTGGTCTCCAAATCTGTACTTGCGACGGTTATGATGCGCATACCCTGTATTCAGGTATCCACGACGATCCAGTGGCGAAGATTCCGGTGATCCAACGATGCTTCCGGAGATCCAACGCTGATGCCAAACGTACTGCCAATACTCCGATGAGCTGCACTGCGTGCCGAAATACACCAATTATTCTGGCGTTGATGGAATCTATTTCTCCGCCGAAGGCAGAGGGAATGATTCGAAGTGGTTTATGGTGGGACTTGCCGAATGCAGAGTCCTGTCACGGTCGCCAAAATGTGCGGACTCTGCCGAATGCAGAGTTATTAGAATAGAATAACGTTCGACTTGTTTCGATCTCTAATATGCACTGATTTTTAATGTTCGATTTCGAGATTACAAAGAGAAATATGTATGTATGTACATGTGTAAGCTGCATGTATAAAAGAGCGTAAGGCGAATTCAAAACATAAGCATATGATTACAGTGTGGGGTAATTAAATATAACAAGTTGGCAAAGAATTCAAATTATTAATAAGCATGAACGAAGTTATTTATAACAATAATAATAATTAAATCAAAATTAATGTTGACTTATGATGTCATCGAACAGTATATTTAACCTTAAATTATTAAAACACGATGACTTAACTAAAATAAATTCTGAGAATCTTTTGAAAATGAAAACTTCTACTTGGCTCAAAACAGACACGAATGAAATTTTGAAGAACCACCTTGGTATCGGGACGCTTGATAATCCTGCGTGCCGTGAGAATGCTGACGACACGGACATTGCCGTCAGCCCACGGAAAGACAGAGTCGATTCTGCCAAGGCGCCACTCATTCGAGGGCAGATTGTCCTCCTTGACGACTACCATGTCGCCAACGCGGTCGGGGACTGCCACTTGTTACGCTTGTGGAGCTCTTTGAGATACTCCTCTTTTCATCGAGCTTGGAATTGTTGATGGAGCGCCTTTAAGTGTTGCCACCGATTCACAATGGACTTGGATTCCCCTTTTAATTCGGGTTCCAGTATGGACAGAAGAGGTCCGCCGACTAGAAAATGCCCTGGTGTCAATGCTAAGAGATCAGTGGGATCTTCAGACATAGGAGATAGCGGTCTGGAATTTAGACAAGCTTCAATTTTCGCTAGGAGGGTTGAAAGTTCTTCAAAAGTGTACTTTCGAGTAGCGGTGGACTTGTAAAACAAGGTTTTGAAGCTTTTGACACCCGCTTCCCACAGGTAGGTAGGGAGTAATGGATAAAAAAAAGATGATTTGAAACTGCTTAGATGGCGAGGATTGTTGGGGAATTATGTGGAGGATGTTGGTTGAGGAAGACGGTTGGAGTGTTCTCCTGGCAGAAGAACCACCTTGGTCACGGGACGCTTGATAATCCTGCGTGCCGTGAGAATGCTGACGACACGGACATTGCCGTCAGCCCACGGAAAGACAGAGTCGATTCTGCCAAGGCGCCACTCATTCGAGGGCAGATTGTCCTCCTTGACGACTACCATGTCGCCAACGCGGTCGGGGACTGCCACTTGTTACGCTTGTGGAGCTCTTTGAGATACTCCTCTTTTCATCGAGCTTGGAATTGTTGATGGAGCGCCTTTAAGTGTTGCCACCGATTCACAATGGACTTGGATTCCCCTTTTAATTCGGGTTCCAGTATGGACAGAAGAGGTCCGCCGACTAGAAAATGCCCTGGTGTCAATGCTAAGAGATCAGTGGGATCTTCAGACATAGGAGATAGCGGTCTGGAATTTAGACAAGCTTCAATTTTCGCTAGGAGGGTTGAAAGTTCTTGAAAAGTGTACTTTCGAGTAGCGGTGGACTTGTAAAACAAGGTTTTGAAGCTTTTGACACCCGCTTCCCACAGGCCTCCCATATGGGGTGCCCCCGGAGGAATGAATTGCCAGTTGAGCTGCTGATGACTATACGCATCAGTCACAGACTCTTTTACGGCTTGTAGAAAATCTCGGGAGAGCAGGGTGGCAGCGCCGACAAAGGTTTTCCCATTGTCGGACTGCACTTGACGGGGACAACCTCTTCTGGATACGAACCGAGCGAAAGCGGCGAGAAATTTCTCGGTCGTCAGATCGGATGTAGGCTCTAGATGGATGGCCTTTGAAGAGAAACACACGAAAACCAACACATACCCTTTTGTAATTAGGCAAGCTCTGCCTGTGTAATTTTTTATGTCGAAAGGGCCAGCGTAGTCCATCCCTGTGTACGTGAATGGCCGGGAAAAAGAGACTCGCTCTTTCGGAAAACTTCCCATCATCTGAACTTGCAATCGCTTCTTATGGATAACGCAGACCTTGCAGGAGTTAATAACGGCCTTTACCAAGTTCTTTATTTTCGGAACCCAATATCTTGACCGGGTGAGACGTACGACTAACTGGTTACCTCCGTGCAACGTTATGAGATGCGTAAAGTTTACCAGTAGTCGCGAGAGTGCACATTCGTACGGGAGGATTATAGGATGTCGTTCATCATATCGCAAATTTTCGGAGGCCGTTATTCGGCCGCACGCCCTTATAAGCCCTTTCTCATCTAGAAAGGGGTTCAAGGAGAGGATGGAACTTGTCGCGGACACAGGACGCTTTTGACTCAAGCAGCGATATTCATTAGCAAAATATCTGCGCTGAGTGCTAATGACCATGAGCCGTTCAGCGGCGACAAGTTCTTGGGCTTCTAGATGGACTTCCGGAATCGGCGACTGTTTCCTACATCGCTGGACAAAACGGTGGACATACGCAAAGACCCGTAGAGCTCTATTTAACTTGGAAAAGCGATCAAGGATCTCCTCTGTCGGACTGGACGCAACATGGGCCTTGACAGGACGCCTTTCCACTTCGGTCACCTGTAAATCGGTGCTTTGGGCAGGCCACTGATCTCGTGGCTTTTGCAACCAAGTGGGCCCATGCCACCAAAGGGAGTTGTCGACCAGTTCTTGTAATGGCACGCCCCGACTGGCCAAGTCAGCTGGATTGTGTTCGGATTGAACATGCGACCAATTGGCTGCCTCTGTGGACTGGGTGATCTTTGATACCCGATTGGCAACGAACGTTGTCCACTGGAATGCTGGTTTGGCTAGCCATGGAAGCACAATCGTGGAATCGGTCCAACAATGGAGTTTCGAGGACAGCATCGGCATATGGGGGAGGATGGATTCGGCCATCTCGGATAGCAATAGAGCTCCACACAGCTCTAGTCTGGGAAGCGACACAGTTTTTACTGGCGCAACGCGCGTCTTGGCCGTGAGAAGATGCACTAGCGTCGTGTGCCCCATCTCGACGCGCACATAGATCGCAGCACCGTACGCCTTTTGAGAGGCATCACAGAATCCGTGATGTTCCACTCGGAATTCTGGGCGGAAGGAAACCCATCTGGGAATTCGGACTTGATCTAGGACTGAGTAGCTTTTAAGGAAATCACGCCACTTTTGGCACAGTTCAATTGGAAGTTCATCATCCCACCCTAGATCACGCAGCCAGATCTCCTGCATGAAAATCTTGGCACAGACCACGAAAGGAGCGAGCCAGCCTGCTGGATCAAACAGCTTCGCAATTTGGGAGAGAACATGCCGTTTTGTGAGTGTAGCTTCGGTGGATAGGTCGGGGAGGGCGAAGAAAAACTCATCGGATGTTGCTTTCCAACGGACTCCGAGAGTTTTCGCCGTGCTTTCCGTATCTATTTCGAGGAAATCGGCAGTTAAAAGATGATCAGTTCCGATATGAGCCAGAACTTCTTTGTGGTTGGAGGTCCATTTCCTCCATGGAAAACCAGCCGAATCGAGGGCACTCTGCAACTCGCGAATGGTGAGGTGAGCCTCTTCTGCAGAGTCAGCTCCCGAAAGGACATCATCGACATACATGCAACCACGAATAACTTTACGCGCCCTTGGATGGGTTAGTTGCACGTCAGTCGCTAGCTGTTGCAGAACCCGAATTGCCAGGAACAGCGCACAATTGACCCCAAACGTAACAGTTTTTAGCTCAAAATCTCGAAAGTATCCTTCCCTATCGCGGAATAAGATACGTTGGAACGCTGTCTGCTTCGGATCTACCCAGATCTGCCGGTACATTTTCTCGATGTCAGCACTATACACAAATCGGAAATATCGCCACTTCAGGATCTGGATGGTTAGATCGGACTGTAGGACCGGGCCAGCATGAAGGATATCATTTAAGCTGACCCCATTGTCTGAGGGGCTGGAAGCGTTGAATACCACTCGAAGCTTGGTGGTCGTACTCTCCGGTTTTAACACTGCATGGTGTGGCAGGTAGTAACATGCTGAATCGTGGGTAGGAAGGACTTCTCTCATGTGATTGAGGTCGAGATATTCTTGAATAACTGAGTCGTACTTGGATTTTAACGTACTGTCCCTTTTTAGCCGCTGCTCGTTTCTTAAAAATTGAGCCAGCGCCTGGGATCTGGAATGTCCTAAGGAGCAATTAATGTTCTCAGGATCTCGAAAAGGAAGACTCACGACATACCTGCCGGTCTCGTCTTTTGTGGTGGTCCGAAGGAAATTGTCCTCACAAAACACGTCGGATTCTTTTGCCACTTTTACTGGCAGATCCTCCACCTCCCAGAATTTGGTGAGGAGTTTATCGAGAGAAGCTTCATACGTGTGTGCAACTTGCGTGGAAAAGGATGATATTTGATCATGCCTCGGAGCGGGTACTGGTCCTGTTAGAATCCAGCCGAAAATGGTCTCTTGACCGAGAAGCGAGCCACAGATGTTCGCTCGGGTACCGCTTAGTAGAATGGATGGAAGTATATCGGCCCCGATTAGAATATCTATTTGTGCGCTCTCATAAAACTTTGGATCCGCTAGCGGAAGTTCGGGAAGGTCTCGCAGGAAATGTTGCGGAAGCGGACATGAAGGAAGATTTCCGGCTATTTGTGGAAGCACGTAGGCAGTGGTGTTTAACTGCAAGCTAGGCCGGGTCGGAGAACGGATCGTGAATTGACAGATCTTTTTGGTCTCAGCGGAGACCGTTTGATTAAGTCCTGAGACCTGTGCTCGAATAACCTGGAACGGCAGTTTAATCAGGTTGAAAAGGCGCTCAGTGATGAAGGTCGCCTCAGATCCGAGTCTATTAAGGCTCGCGCTTGGAAATTGGAACCTCGATGGCATATATTAATTATAGCGGTGCCTAGGAGGACTGACCTAGTGCCTGCCGCAAAATAATTCTGAAGCGTTGACTGCGTGCCACTGGCAGCCGAGGGACCGAGAGTATTTGGTCTGGATCTGGGCGTTGGCATTGGATTTGCGCGCGCTGGGGATGGGCTGCCTCGGTGTAGGAGGGTGTGATGGCGGCCGCGGCACGTGAAGCAGTTATGTGCGCTTTCGCAGTCGCGCAACTGATGTGTCCGCGCAAAGCAGTTTAAACACAGCTGTTTTCTTTTTATATATGCGATGCGTTGGTCGACCGTCATCTGGAGAAATTTGGCGCATGTGCGTACAGGATGGTTCTCTCTATTACAGAGATCGCACCCTCTAGGTTGCCTAGGTGCTACCCTTGTCTCGTATGAATTTATTCTTCGAGACGCCGAGTTGGAAGTGGATGCCCTGGGCTGAGTCTGACTAGAACCTGATGGTCGAACATCATTTATGGCTTCTAGTGTCCTGTGACGCTCCGTTAGGAAAACGTTAAGCTCGTGCCACGTAGGGATCTCGGCTTTGTTATGGAGGGACTGCTCCCATAGGGAAAGCGTAAGCTTTGGGAGTTTGGACGAGCACATATACACCAAGAGGCAATCCCAAGTTTCGACCTGAATACCGGACATTTCTAGTGCAGTAAGGCAACCCTGGATGGTACTTTGAAGTTCTTTCAAAGCTGACCCAGACTCCTGTGTGACGGACGGTACATTGAAAAGTATCTTTAATTGACTGTTAACTAACAATCGCTTCTTTTCGAAACGCTCAGTGAGGTTATCCCACGCTGATCGAAAGCCATCATTAGTAAGGGGTGAATTTGAAACTATATTGTGAGCGTCGCCACTCGTTTTAGCATTAAGGTGAAATAATTTTTCGACAGGAGTGAGTCTGGGATTGTTGATATAAATTGCCGTGAAGAGATCCCTAAAGGTTGGCCAACGAAGATAGTCGCCGGTAAAAACTTCGGTATCGCACGGCGGAAGCCGGCAGCCTGACGGAATGTATGTCTGAGAAGGATCAGCTGGCGTTGGGGGAGGTTGCGGAAGTTGCGGAGTTTGCGCTATCATATCTGCTATCTGGGCGCCGCACCATTCGTACGCGCTGTAGCAATACCCGTACTTAGCCTTGAGGACTGGCAAGCTGTCAGCTGCACCTTCTCCGGCTGCTACAAGGCATGCGGTACAGGCATCGTATTCTTTTTTGATTCGGACCCATACCTCTCGGATTTCGTCTCGGCGAATATTGAGGACGGATAACGTAGGAGGGACCGCCGAGGGAATATTTATTCGCGATTCCAATTCGGACAGTCGATCCGAGACTTCAATAAACTGGCTCATAGCGAGGTCGGCAGCCGTTGCAACCATTTTTGTGCTGGCTCGCGTGGTTCTTTCGATGGAAGAAGGAGCCTTTTTGGGAGGTGGCGTCTTGACCTTTTTAGGTGTGGGCGTCCTTACCGTGATTTTTGGTATTTTCGGTGATGGAACAGGGGATAGTTTGTTGGAACTTTTCCTGGACATACCAAACTAGGATGTTGTTAGGATGGAATGTGCGCGCTGATATTTCGGACAAAAATCAGCGAAACAATTACGGACCCACTTATGGACCGGTGGAAATAGGGTATCGACAATAGTCGATATGCGTGGCTGAATTATGGTTAAAATATTCCCCAGGCTTTTGGTGGAACGATGGAGCAAGAATGGAAAAAAATACCAAAAAATACCACAAAATAAAAAATACTGAAAAAATACTGTATTTGATGAGGTATTTGTCGTTTAGTATTTTATAGGGGGTAGTTGGCCGAATTAGGATGGGATTGGATGTCCCCGGCAGTGTTTGGAGTTTATTGGTTTTGTTTTTCTTTATTTTAAAAATATTCGGAGACAAAAAAAAAACAAAAAATAATACCTTTCAGTGGTATGCGGGTGGTATTTTTTTCGAATTTTTCTTTTTTATCCCCAAAAGAAAAAATTGAGTATCGATATATATGCAGATTTACCAAGCTCAATAAATAAGAAAAAAAATACTGGAAAGGGAGTTTTTTTTTTTTTGTAAAAAAAGTGAAACCGAAGAAACAAATTAATAAATCAATAAATTAATAAATTGATTCCACTAGTTCCGCGATGGCGACAGTATTTTATATTTCTCCCCTTTTTTTTTTCTTTTTGGAACTGGCAGTAATT
Source organism: Drosophila rhopaloa (assembly GCF_018152115.1). Classification (NCBI taxonomy): domain Eukaryota; kingdom Metazoa; phylum Arthropoda; class Insecta; order Diptera; family Drosophilidae; genus Drosophila; species Drosophila rhopaloa. Next base: position 12,058,052 of record NW_025335034.1, on the reverse strand, counting down.
CTCAGTATTTGTTTAATTTTATTGGAGTTGAACTTGGTGTTTATTAATTTTGTTGGAATTTATTTATGGGATGATTGAAAAACAACTGCCCGAACTTTTGCGGGCTGTGTATTGGTGACGCTGGAATGCGCGGGATTATCGAGCTTTTTGCGGTACTGCAATTCGCGTGTATGTGTAGATGTATGGATGGATAGTGCCCAAAATATGTAACTAAGAAAAACACACTGAGACACAAAAGTTATTTCACGTCGGCTTTAGGAATTTATTTAATATATATTTATTGGATGGCCGACGGAAATACTTGAGCTTTCGGAATTTTGGTGTAGTTATGTAGAAAAATATGTATAAATGTAAGTATGTATATATATATGAAATATGTAATATATGTAATATGGATGTAATATATGTAATCAATATGGCGGAAAATTTTATTGTAAATTTGGCCGGCGGGTATGTGTTGTAAATTTTCGATTTATTGTGGAATGTATTTGCATTTTTAATAATGTAAGCAAATATTGTCACAGCGGATGTACAATAAAAAATTAATATCAAAAATATTTGTGGGCCGAAATTGGCGGAACACTTAATTTTTGTTTCACTTTTTTGTGGAAAATTAATTGGAACTCCATTTTGAAATTAATTTATTTTTCACTGTTCACTGAATTTTTTTTTAAATTAATTTATTTTTCACTGTACGCTTGACTTTTTATTTGCACACTTTAATTTGGATTTATATTTTTTATTTTCTTCGATTTGATGGTGGATGTATATTTAGTGGATGTACGGCCAAATGCGAATATGAATTTTGTACATCAATATGCACACGAAAAGGAATTAGAAAATCGGCAATATGGCCGCACGTTAAAAGAGAACGAAGAAATGAAAGACGGAATTGGAATTGTAATTTACTAACTGCCGTCGTCGGATTAAATCGGACTTGGATTTTAGACAAATCGTACAGAAAGTCAAACGAATTATGTTCTTCGAATGGCTGACTGTCGACCGGCAGTTAATAAAAAAATTAATAAATTGGCACTTATCCGGCTCGAAGGACCAAAAAATGAAGATTTGGGGCGTCGCGGGTGTTTGTCGATGGAAGGCAGCTTCGTCGGGCGTTGCGGCTGTTGAACGTAGCCGGGTGGCAAGCTGTGGAATAGATTGATAAAACACTCGACGATCGCGAGAAAGGAACAAAAAGACTCGATGAACTTTTTTCGTGTTATAACGCGGACCGGCCGGGCGAGGTATTTCACTATTGAGACAATGAAAGACTAACTTAAACCTAATTAAGCGCTGCGTTTCAAAGCGCAGTGGAGAGATTCCGGGAGCGGGAAGGCGGGAGAGCCTGGAATCGCACGCGTCCAGTGCGGGAGAGCGGGAGAGCCTGGAGTCGCGAGCATCCAGTGCGGGCGAGTGGGCATTCGCTACGAGGGAAGCGCGGGCAGTTTAAAAGAGGGGAGAGCGGCGTAAACAGTATTTGACGAGTGTCTCGACTATTAGATACCCTTCTTGTATGTTTTTTTTTTTTTTGTAACATAATGTGAATTATAGTGACCACAGGAAAAAAGGACAATAAGTTCAAATTATCAATTTGAATTCGGCGATCTCTTAATGCTGGCAGCTTTACAGCACGAGCATCAGCACCAGCGCTGCTTTAGCGGAGGCAGCTTTTGTCCTGCACCAGCATACACACATATGCCATTGTTTGACTCAGACCTCCAATTTGGCTAACTTGATTTGATCTGCATAGTACTTGGGATATAGTTTGGTATTGACAAATGAAAACCATCGCAATTTCCTTTAATAGAAATTTAATTCCAAAGTCATCCGTTAGATGGCGCCATGAAAGGCGGAAATGTAGGCGCTAGCCAGGCTTAATCGTTTAATGGGTTTTTGGGCGTTAGAGTGGGCGTGGCAAACTTTTATTAGACCAATCGATATTTATTGACGAAACAAATACATATCAATTAATATTTTCATAATATCATCAAAACTGTGGCCACAGCTTGTGGCTTGTGGGCGTCAGAGGGGGCGTGGCACCATTTTGAACAAACATGCGCTGCGTGGGAACTCCTAAAATCTACATGCAAAATGCCAATCTTCTAGCTTTTATAGTTTGCGAGATCTCAGCGTTCATACGGACGGACAGACAGACGGACAGACGGACATGGCTAGATGGACTCGGCTAGTCATCCTGAACAAGAATATATATACTTTATAGGGTCGGAAACGCTTCCTTCTACCTGTTACATAGTTTTGCACGAATACAATATACCCTTTTACTATACGAGTAACGGGTATAAATATACCAAGAAAGCTAATTGTAAAATATCTAAAATCAAAGGAAGAAACACCAAAAAGCCAAGAAAATGTAAACGATCAACCTACGATAAACGTAGAAGATAATATTTTCTTATATCCAAATTTATCGACCTGAGGACAGGCCAAATTCAAAGGTTGGAGGAGTGACATAGCACCACAAACCTCTATGTACATGTCTACACACCCACACATACTTACACACGTAGACATTACTTTAAGACACCCTCAGAGAAATCGAAACCTAATAAAAACTTCAGACTAAAGACTAAACAATTAGAACGAGCCGCTGATCTGACTATCCACACATTAGCCACACATTAAAAAGCTCCAAAGCTCAGAAGCGAAGTTTGATCGTTAATAAAGTAGGAGTTAGGGAGCGAGTTCAGTTTGAGACTTCTAACTATCAGGTCGGTAATCTTCCAAATACAAAATAAAATTTTATCGGTTTGATTAAAATAAAATGAAGTTTTTTTTATAATAAACTTACGGTACGAATATTTAATTGCCGCAGTCGGTAGGATTTCAAGTGAAATCGTCGTGCGTAAACAATTGAAAATCCAATTCAGCCAATCTCATTATTAATAGTGCAATATTGCAAAACTTATGCAAACAAAATAAAATCCAATTCGGTCAATCTCAATATTAAAAGTTAAGTATTGCAAGAACTTATTGAAAAAAAAAAAAAATGGCAAATCCACCTCAGATATCCAAAATCCATCTGAACCAATTGATTGGTCAGATAAAAGAATTGTCTTTCTTCCCGCTGATCTAGGCGGATATATTCAGGACGCTCGTCAAACACACATCATCTACGAAGCTATAGAGAGAACTATAGTGGACGCTGCTAAAGCTGTTTTATCCGAAGAGAAGACGATCAACTGGATTTCTACAAAACTGGCCTTAATTAGAGAATTCAAGGACCATAGGCCATATGAAGATCTCGTTAACATCAAAAAACAGAAGACTTACAAAGGAAGCATCAGTAAGTTCGTAAGCGAGCTATAACGTAAATCCGCAAATATGATTAATAAATTAGAATTAGAGACAGACCCCACTGATAAATCACTTTATACAGCATCATTAAATAAAACCATTCAAATATGTATAGAAAGGAAACATCCTGATAGATTATTTAATGCATAGTCAAAAAGGGATATTTCCACAATTAATAATTTAAAAGAAACAGCAATGGTATTAGGACATTGCGATGCAGATCCTTTTGAGAGCTGTAGGTCTGTGCGTCACGATAATCGCAGGAATTCGAGAAATACCCACCAAAACTATTATTATCAATGGAATAATTCAATTTATTACGCAAGACACTGTAATAATTTTAACAGTCATTCAAATTCAAATCAAAATTCAAATAATTCAACAGTTCCTCAGTCCTCAGCAAATCAAAATCGTTATTATCATGAATTTAGAAATTCTCTAGCCCAATTCAGAGCTCAAAACTCAAAATTACCAAGCATCAACGTCCAATAATTCTCCAAGTACACCTGTCAAGAGACAAAGAGAAAGCGATAGCATACAGAATGGGATGGATGTAAATTGTCAGCAAACAGCCTCGGAGCCAGAAACTTTTACTCCTATATTAGAGTAGGCATAAAAGGTAAACTTCTTAAAGCCATGGTAGACACAGGTTCATCTATCAATATAATGAACGAAAATTTTGGGGATCTTGAAATTAACAATGAAAAATTAAAAGTCTACATCATTAGAATTAAACAAGAAAGGAAAGCTAACTTCGGGCGGAGCCGAAGTTGAAATACCCTTGCAGAATATTCTGCAAATTATATTCTCCAAAATTATTCATATGATGCATTTTTAATACTCATAAAAATCCCACCTTCCTAACTTTAAAAACACCAAAGTTATTTCATTTCCGATCAATCAGTTATATGGCAGCTATAGGATATAGTCGGCCGATCCTTATGAAATTTAATATGTCGAATTGATTGGGCCAAAATAAAACCCATAGAAAATCCCAACTTCCTAACTTTACAAACACCAAAGTTATGGCATTTCCGATCAATCAGTTATATGGCAGCTATAGGATATAGTCGGCCGATCCTTATGAAATTTGGTAGGTCGGATTGATTGGCCAAATATAAAACCCATAGAAAATCCCAACTTTCTAACTTTACAAACACCAAAGTTATGGCATTTCCGATCAATCAGTTATATGGCAGCTATAGGATATAGTCGGCCGATCCTTATGAAATTTGGTAGGTCGGATTGATTGGCCAAATATAAAACCCATAGAAAATCCCAACTTCCTAACTTTACAAACACGAAAGTTATGGCATTTCCGATCAATCAGTTATATGGCAGCTATAGGATATAGTCGGCCGATCCCGGCCGTTCCGACTTATATACTGCGTGCAAAGGAAAGAAGGGTGTGTGCAAAGTTTCAATCCGATAGCTTTAAAACTGAGAGACTAGTTTGCGTAGAAACAGACAGACGGACAGACGGACAGACGGACAGACGGACATGGCTATATCAACTCAGGAGGTGATCCTGATCAAGAATATATATACTTTATAGGGTCGGAGATGTCTCCTTCACTGCGTTGCACACTTTTGACCAAAATTATAATACCCTCTGCAAGGGTATAAAAAGAGTGTAGTAATAAAACCAAGTAAAATTTGTACAATATAACAAAAAATTTTATTTACATACATTTTCGAACAATTATGATGTTCTAATAGGAAGGGATTTTTTAACAGGATGTAAAGTTAAAATAAACTTTGAAAAGGAAACAGTAACATTAGGTGAAGATAAGTTAATTGTCATGTATGGTGATGATGATAAGAAGGATAAGACCGCAATAAAATGCCTTAATCCAACATCTCCAAAAGAAAAGATTGAAGAGGATAAGACCGCAATAAAAAGCCTTAATCCATCCTTATATGAGGATCAATTTTTTAATTTCGCCATTGATAATGAACTTCGTATGCAATGAATTCCGGTTAGACCACTTAAACAAAGAAAAAAATGTTTGAAAAAGGTTTTATTTGAATTCAACGGCGAAAATTTGACTTTCACAAGTACAATTAAACATAGCATTCAAACCAAACACGAGGATCCATTTATAAGAAACCTTATAAATAACCTCAAACATTCGACGAAGAAGTCGACAAACAAATGAATGAAATGATGGAAGAGGGAATAATTTGTAAATTGAAATCTCCTTACTGTTCACCCATCTGGATGGTTCCTAAAATTTAAATGGGATAAAAATATCAATTTTCAATACTTAGGATGGACGAAATATTAGACAAATTGGGAAGATTTCAGTATTTCACAAAAATTGATTTAGCAAAAGGATGCCATTAAATTCAAATGGATCCCGAATCAATCCCTAAAAAAGCATTTTCAACAAAAAATGGCCATTACGAATATACACGAATGCCATTTGGGCTCAAAAATGCTCCCGCTACGTTCCAAAGATATATGAACAATTTATTATAACTAATTTATAAAGATTTCTTGGTTTATTTAGATGAAATAATAATTTTTTCCACTTCATTGGAAGAACATATTTTATCACTAAGGAAAGTATTTGAAAAGTTACGCGACGCAAATTTAAAATTACAATTATACAAATGTGAATTCTTGAAAAAAGATACAGAATTTCTAATTACTACCACAGGTATAAAACCAAACCCAAAAAAGATCAGTGCCATTATAAATTTCCCCATAACAAAAACTCCAAAGGAAATAAAATCGTTTTTAGGACTGTGTGGATTTTATGGGAAATTTATACCAAATTTTGCAAATGTAGTTAAACCTATGACCATGAAATTAAAGAAAGGAGCCACAATTAACATTGAAGAAAAACAAGAAAGAAAGCTAACTTCGGGCGGAGCCGAAGTTGATATTCTCCAAAATATTTATATGATGCATTCTTAACACTCATAAAAAATTCCAACTTCCTAACTTTAAAAAACCAAAGTTATAGCATTTCCAATCGTTCAGTTAAATGGCAGCTATAGGATATAGTCGACCGATCCTTATGAAATTTGGTAGGTCGGATTGATTGGCCAAATATAAAACCCATAGAAAATCTTAGCTTTCTAACTTTACAAACATCAAAGTTATGGCATTTCCGATCAATCAGATATATGGCAGCTATGGGATATAGTCGGCCGATCTCGGCCGTTCCGACTTATATACTGCGTGCAAAGGAAAGAAGGGTGTGTGCAAAGTTTCAATTCGATATCTTTAAAACTGAGAGACTAGTTTGCGTAGAAACAGACAGACGGACAGACGGACATGCTTATATCAACTCAGGAGGTGATCCTGATCAAGAATATATATACTTTATAGGGTCGAAGATGTCTCCTTCACTGCGTTGCACACTTTTGACCAAAATTATAATACCCTCTGCAAGATTATAAACATATGTAGAGGCATTCGAAAAAATGCTAGCAATATAGCCATAGGAGCAGTCCTATCACAAAATCATAAACCAATATGTTACGCCAGTAGAACATTGAAAGAACTCGAAAAAATTATTATACAATAGAAAAAGAACTTCTAGCTATCGTATGGGCTACAAAATATTTCAGATCATACTTGTTTGGCAGACCTTTCGAAATCTTAAGTGATCACAAACCATTAGTTTGGTTGAGTAACATAAAAGAACCAAACATGAAATTACAAAGATGGAAAATTAAATTAAATGAATTCGATTATCAAATAAAATATTTGCCAGGAAAAGAAAATTATGTAGCTGATGCAATATCAAGGGTTAAAATAGAAGAAAACTTGTTAGGAGAAGTTGCTAACAGCGTAGATGGAACACAAAGATAATCAAAATTACATTTCAATAACTGAAAGACCAATTAATTATTTTTCTAGAAACATTGAATTTATAAAAAGAAACGAAGAAATCGGGGATGTACAACATTATTTTCATAAATTAAAAATCAAATTAACTTACTGATGGACGTTGATGCTCTTCGAGCAGTACAAACAAGTGGCCCAACGACACCAAGCACGTGCTTGTTACGCGCGGGGTCCCATTTTCAATTTGGGCAAAAAATTCGAGTTCGCGAGGAAAATACATAAATTAAATAAAGACAAGACACAAATGAAAATAAAAGGCACAATTAAGAGTAAAGCAAATGAGTTAACATATTAGTTTTTAATAACAGGATAGAAGTTGGAATGCAAATTAAATGATAAAGGATGTTATAATTATTACATAGAACGCGAAAAGGGTCGTGCAGACAAAAAGTTGATGTGCATCGTTGCAAATTTAGAGGAATATAATTTCGTGTAAGTCTAACAGGAACATTAAAAATTAGGCGGTTTACAAGTTCTGCAGAATCAATATCACCTCTTATAAGATTTTGAATAAAACAAGAAAGGAAAGCTAACTTCGGGCGGAGCCGAAGTTGATATACCCTTGCAGAATACTCTGTAAATTATATTCTCCAAAATTATTCATATGATGCATTCTAAATACTCATATAAAATCCCAACTTCCTAACTTTAAAAACACCAAAGTTATGGCATTTCCAATCGTTCAGTTATATGGCAGCTATAAGATATAGTCGGCCGATCCTTATGAAGTTTGGTAGGTCGGATTGATTGGCCAAAAATAAAACCCATAGAAAATCCCAACTTCCTAACTTTACAAACACCAAAGTTATGTCATTTCCGATCAATCAGTTATATGGCAGCTATAGGATATAGTCGGCCGATCCTTATAAAATTTGGTACGTCAAATTGATTGGCCAAATGTAAAACCCATAGAAAATCCCAACTTTCTAACTTTACAAACACCAAAGTTGCGGCATTTCCGATCGTTCAGTTATATGGCAGCTATAGGATATAGTCGGCCGATCCTTATAAAATTTGGTACGTAAAATTTATTGGCCAAATGTAAAACCCATAGAAAATCCCAACTTCCTAACTTTAAAAACAAGTTATGGCATTTCCGATCGTTCAGTTATATGGCAGCTAGAGGATATAGTCGGACGATCCCGGCCGTTCCGACTTATATACTGCGTGCAAAGGAAAGAAGGGTGTGTGCAAAGTTTCAATTCGATATCTTTAAAACTGAGAGACTAGTTCGCGTAGAAACAGACAGACGGACAGACAGACGGACAGACGGACAGACGGACATGGCTATATCAACTCAGGAGGTGATCCTGATCAAGAATATATATACTTTATATGGTCGGAGATGTCTCCTTCACTGCGTTGCACACTTTTGACCAAAATTATAATACCCTCTGCAAGGGTATAAAAAGTACCAAGAATTGTTCTACGACTAGCAAGTGTAGGTAAATTAAGCAACAGTAATCTCCAAACCGACGAACAATATTCCAAAATAGGACGCACAAGGGAGGTAAATTCTTTTGAACAACGCTTTATAAACCCAAGAACTCTCATGGCTTTGTTAACAGTGGACATTGTGTGGCAACTGAATATATACGGTCGATTGGCGTATTTTCAAGAAAGAAACTGATAAACGTAGGAGTACCCCTATAAAAAGTCATAACGTTGTATTTAAGGTAGTTCAACTTTAAAAGGTTGTACTCACACCATCCATGAAAACAATCAATATCTGACTGTAAATTAAATCCCGACGCTATATCATTATATGATAAACAAAGCTTAACATCATCAGCATACATTATGATAGAGGGAAGATCTTTGATAAACAAAGTAAACAACAAAGGGCCCAGATGACTTCCCTGAGGCACTCCAGATGTCACGTAGATCAATTTTGAAACAGCATTCTTGAATATAACCCTCTGAGTCCTACCATTCAAGTAAGTTGAAATCCAATAGATTACCAGGAAACCCAAGCAGATCTAATTTTAATAAAAGAAGAGTGTGGTTGACGGAGTCAAAGGCCTTACTAAAATCAGTATATATAACGTCAGTCTGCATTTTTTTCTGAAATCCATTTAATACAATGATGACAATTCAAGAAGGTTGGTGGTGGTCGATCTTCGCTCAACAAAACCATGCTTCAGAATCCGTCGATGCCTCCGTTGAGTTTAGACGTTCCGATGAAGGCAATGCCGATGACTTACGCTTGGCATTAACAAAGTTGAAAAATTTACATCGATTGAGATACATAGATCGAGCCACTACATATTTCGAAAAATCTGATGGCTTACCCGATTTTTTATACTTTTTATAAGTATTTGATTTAAGGTTTTTAAGTCTTTTAAGCGCATTGGTGAACCAAGGAGGCCTGTTTAGGTTTGAAGGAAACCTATCAGGAACGCATTCATTAAAAAAAGTATTTATCACTATATAGAATTGTTCGGTGGCACTTTCAATGTCTGTACAATTGTACAAGTCTGTCCAATTATAATGAGAAATCATATCGTTAACTTTATTATAGTCACATTTACGAAAACATCTAATTTTAGTTGGCGACACTAAAGGAGAGAGGGTATCAGAGCAGGGGAGGCAAATTGTCAATTCCATTGTTGGATGATATCGGTCTTCAGGTACAACAAGAGCATCAATTCTACATACCGTGACCTCAGACGGGTCTGAAACAAACACAAGATCTAATTGTCTATTTAATGAAATTCGTATAAAGCTTACTTGCTGTAACGATAATTCTAAAAGGCCATCTACAAAATCATGGGCGGATAAAGGTATAGCGACAAGTGAGTAAGTGGGAGGAGACCAAGAAATATCAGGTTGATTAAAGTCATCCAAAACAATCAAAAGGTCTCTGTTAGAAAGAAGGGATAGTACGGATTATATTGCGGACAGCTGGTGCTCATAAATTACTAGATTAGAGCCAGGTGGAATATAAGAACATGTAACAAAAATAGATAAAGATGGCAAGGAAACTTGCACACTTACAAATTCAATTTCGTTTGGGGTATGAGTGAGAATTCTTTCAGATGTTAGGCTAGAGGTAACGGCAATCAGCACACCGCGGTCCTACAAATATTAAAGTTATTTGACTTCAGAGTCAGATATCTCTGGTTTTAGCCAAGTTTCCGTAAAAGCCAAAAAATCTTCAGTGAATGCAGAGGAGTCAGCATAAAGCTTGTGTAGCTTCATATTTAGTCCCCTAACATTTTGATACGCCAAAAATAAACTTTTTAGTTTTTTGGCACAGTGGAACCCTGTTATTTGTTCTCGGCTTATTGAGAACAAATTCTTTAATTACTAAATCATCATAAAGCCAAAATTTTTCAGAAAGTAACACATTAAACACATCGGGCGGAGCAAATATTTTAAAAGACGATATCCTACGAGCGTATGAAAATCAAAATTGTTCAACTGCAATATCCTCGGATGGGAATTTTTCACGTATAAATTCCAAAACATCCTCAGATGTGGTATCTGGGGTAAATCTAGAAACAAATAATTGGTTCCTTTGTGGAACAACTGAAAGTTTCTTACACTCCCCAGCAGCAGTCTGAACCTCACAAGGCTGAGAACCAGGAACGGTGCCTACTGTACCTATAGGTACGGTCGGCAACGAATTCTTTGACTTAGCCAGTACTGTAGATTTTATTCTGGAAACAGGGACTCCACCCGAACTAGCTGTATCCATAGGCACAGTTGGTTCATTTTCTCCTGTGTCAATAGAAACTGCTGCTACCAAGTTCGGATTTGGGGTGGATTCCACAATCGTATTAACTGCGGTAAAACTGGCTTTTTTGCGTTTAGGCGACTCGGTTAATATTTTGGTATTATTTAACTGGGCACAGACGGAATCGAACCCCTCATTGAGATGTTGAAAAGCTCCTGAGATATTCAATAGGCTGTCTCGAGTCTGCTTCATAAAGCCGCTCATCTCAACTACCATTTCCTTGCAGGACATGACCACATGTGACCAGAATTAAGATCAATGAAATCTTTAACTCTGCCAGTAAATCCTGCACATTTAACGTGCATCATCGCATTGAAGAGCCAGCAAAAAAGAAAAGGGTCTTTAGCTGAAGACGCAAGAGTAAAATTTTTCTTAGAACAGACAAGAGCCATTGTAAGTTTAAAGCAAATAAAAAACAAGAGAGAACGCTATATTCGAGTGCCTCGACTATTAGATACCTGTTACTCAGCTAAACAACTTAATATAAATATGCCTTCTTGTATGTTTTTCGCCGCTCGAATTAGCTCCCGATTTTTATGTTAAAATCGGTACCCAGGGAACACCACGTGGAGGCCGTTGCATTGCAAAGGGGTCTTTCAAACCAAAATAAAATTTGGGGACGCTATTGTATTGCGCCATCTACCCCAAGACATTGGTACCACGGGCCAAGAAAGGCGGAAATGTAGGCGCTAGCCAGGCTTAAGCGTTTAATGGGTTTTTGGGCGTTAGAGTTGGCCTTTTATTAGGCCAATACTAAGGAAACAAATACATATCAATTAAAATTTTCATAATAGCATCAAAACTGTGGCCACAGCTTGTGGCTTGTGGGCGTCAGAGGGGGCGTGGCACCATTTTGAAACAAACTTGCGCTGCGTAGGAACTCCTAAAATCTACATAAAAAATGCCAATCTTCTAGTTTTTATAGTTTCCGAGATCTCAGCGTTCATACGGACAGACAGACAGACTTACAGACAGACGGACATGGCTAGATCGACTCGGCTAGTGATCCTGAACAAGAATATACAGTATGTCAATAAAGTGTTTTGACATTGGGAAAAAATGCAATTTTTCAAGTTTCTATGTTATAAAAAGTAAGTTTGCAGCGTTTTTTCATTTATTTTAAATTTTATTATGATTATGGTGATATCTAAGAACTAATATTTAAAAAAAAATTATTTAGTTTATTTATATAGTATTAACAAAAAACAAAAAAAGAAATACTACTCAATTTACACACTGTCAAGAAAGTGTTTTGACATTAACTGAAAGTAAAGTTTTAGATCGCTTTAGTACAGATCCCGTTAGAATTGAGCTTTGATGTTCAGCTATGCTCTTTGCCCAATGCGTCCGTTGTCATTTTTGTAGTAATTTTCGGCGCGACAAGTTTTAACTGAGTAAAATAAAATGCCTGGCAAAAGAATTTCTCTCGATGTCGTTCAGCTGATATATTATAACTACCAGATCGGCAAAACCGTCCAGGAACTTTCTGAAATGTTTTCCGTTTCTAGACAAACGATTTACAACGTTATAAATAGAGCGAATAAGGAAGAAAGACTGGGTCCCAAGCCAGCAACAGGACGGCCTCGCAAAGTTTCGGACAGAGATGAGCGAAAATTATTGAGGCAGGTGGCCAAAAACCCTCAAGTTTCACTCAGATCCATTGCAAGCGGTCTTAAGGAGACTATTAATGTCGATGTTTCCCACGAAACCGTCCGAAAGCTGCTAAAACGGAACGACTACACATCCCGCGTAGCCCGTAAGAAACCATTGCTCTCGAAAGTAAACATCGAAAAGAGGCTTTTGTTTGCCAGAATGCACGTAGAGAAGCCAATGGATTTTTGGAATAATGTCATATTCTGTGATGAAACGAAAATGATGTTATTCTACAATGATGGACCATCCCGAGTCTGGCGGAAGCCTTTAACAGCCTTACAGACGAAAAATATTATTCCGACTGTTAAGTTTGGAAAACTGTCCATCATGGTTTGGGGCTGCATTTCGAGCAAAGGGATGGGAGAGTTAGCTTTCATTGAAAACACAATGGATGCTAAGCAGTATTTGGATATATTAAAGTTACATCTTTGGAGCAGTGCAAAGAAATTTGGATTTTTTGATGGAAACCAACCGAAATTCACCTTCTATCAAGATAATGACCCTAAACATAAGGCAAATACAGTGAGAATGTGGTTGTTATATAATTGCGGAAAAGTTCTGGATACACCAGCGCAGAGTCCAGACTTAAATCCGATCGAGAATGTTTGGGCATATTTAAAGAAGAAAGTGGCAAAACGAAGCCCCAAAAACAAAAATCAACTGAAAACCTGCATACTGGAGGAATGGGCGAAGATTCCGGAGAAATTGGATATGGAAAAACTTATATATTCAATGAAATCGCGGTTGGAGGATGTTTGCGCTGCCAAAGGTGGCCACACAAAATATTAACATGCTTCTCTTGAGAAAAAAGATCAATTTATAGTTTTGTCAAAACACTTTCTTGACAGTTCTAAAACTGAAGTTATTTGTTTTGTTTTATTTTTAAGTAAATTAACTGAAGAAATTTGTTATTTTTGTTCATAAATTAGCTCTAAGATATCACCATAATCATAATAAAATTTAAAATAAATGAAAAAACGCTGCAAACTTACTTTTTATAACATAGAAACTTGAAAAATTGCATTTTTTTCCAATGTCAAAACACTTTATTGACATACTGTATATACTTTATAGGATCGGAATCGTTTCCTTCTACCTGTTACATACTTTTGCACGAATACAATATACCCTTTTACTCTACGAGTAACGGGTATAATAAGATTTGAAAAATCAAATCCCAAAAACCACAAGGGGACAAAACACAAAAAATAAGAGCGCGCGATCACGAATTAAATAGAATAAAGAGAGCACGAGAGAATAAATCTTATATCGACTGAGCGTGGCTTGTGCGACATAACAACTTTAAGCATAAACAAATGAAATGTAAAGCATGCAAGAGAGAGAGAGAGAGAGTTAGAGAAATAAACAAAAAAGTCTACCAGAAGTTCATAGAGAGTAAATTACAGTTATAAAAAAATAGGAGTGGGAAAGATTGAGAGGGAGTACAAAGAAATGACAAATACTTTCGCAAAAGATATCATCAAAGAATATCTATGCACAAAAAAGAGCGCAATATACTTTCACGATGACCAAGATTTTCTTATACTCCAAAAGGCTTAGAAATAATCAATCCAAATCATTTAACAAAACTTGTAAAATGCTCCAAGAAGATATCCTTACGTACGCAGAGTTTAAAGAAAAGAGAGAACGCTATAGTCGGGTGCCCCGACTATCAGATACCCGTTACTCAGGTAAAGGGAGTGCGAGGGAGATGGAGATAGAAACTTTGATCACGCATAACTTTTTAACGAATGGTCCGATTTGAAAAATCCACTACATATTTCGAAAAATCTGATGGCTTACCCGATTTTTTATACTTTTTATAAGTATTTGATTTAAGGTTTTTAAGTCTTTTAAGCGCATTGGTGAACCAAGGAGGCCTGTTTAGGTTTGAAGGAAACCTATCAGGAACGCATTCATTAAAAAAAGTATTTATCACTATATAGAATTGTTCGGTGGCACTTTCAATGTCTGTACAATTGTACAAGTCTGTCCAATTATAATGAGAAATCATATCGTTAACTTTATTATAGTCACATTGACGAAAACATCTAATTTTAGTTGGCGACACTAAAGGAGAGAGGGTATCAGAGCAGGGGAGGCAAATTGTCAATTCCATTGTTGGATGATATCGGTCTTCAGGTACAACAAGAGCATCAATTCTACATACCGTGACCTCAGACGGGTCTGAAACAAACACAAGATCTAATTGTCTATTTAATGAAATTCGTATAAAGCTTACTTGCTGTAACGATAATTCTAAAAGGCCATCTACAAAATCATGGGCGGATAAAGGTATAGCGACAAGTGAGTAAGTGGGAGGAGACCAAGAAATATCAGGTAGATTAAAGTCATCCAAAACAATCAAAAGGTCTCTGTTAGAAAGAAGGGATAGTACGGATTATATTGCGGACAGCTGGTGCTCATAAATTACTAGATTAGAGCCAGGTGGAATATAAGAACATGTAACAAAAATAGATAAAGATGGCAAGGAAACTTGCACACTTACAAATTCAATTTCGTTTGGGGTATTAGTGAGAATTCTTTCAGATATTAGGCTAGAGGTAACGGCAATCAGCACACCGCGGTCCTACAAATATTAAAGTTATTTGACTTCAGAGTCAGATATCTCTGGTTTTAGCCAAGTTTCCGTAAAAGCCAAAAAATCTTCAGTGAATGCAGAGGAGTCAGCATAAAGCTTGTGTAGCTTCATATTTAGTCCCCTAACATTTTGATACGCCAAAAATAAACTTTTTTAGTTTTTTGGCACAGTGGAACCCTGTTATTTGTTCTCGGCTTATTGAGAACAAATTCTTTAATTACTAAATCATCATAAAGCCAAAATTTTTCAGAAAGTAACACATTAAACACATCGGGCGGAGCAAATATTTTAAAAGACGATATCCTACGAGCGTATGAAAATCAAAATTGTTCAACTGCAATATCCTCGGATGGGAATTTTTCACGTATAAATTCCAAAACATCCTCAGATGTGGTATCTGGGGTAAATCTAGAAACAAATAATTGGTTCCTTTGTGGAACAACTGAAAGTTTCTTACACTCCCCAGCAGCAGTCTGAACCTCACAAGGCTGAGAACCAGGAACGGTGCCTACTGTACCTATAGGTACGGTCGGCAACGAATTCTTTGGATATATTAAAGTTACATCTTTGGAGCAGTGCAAAGAAATTTGGATTTTTTGATGGAAACCAACCGAAATTCACCTTCTATCAAGATAATGACCCTAAAAATAAGGCAAATACAGTGAGAATGTGGTTGTTATATAATTGCGGAAAAGTTCTGGATACACCAGCGCAGAGTCCAGACTTAAATCCGATCGAGAATGTTTGGGCATATTTAAAGAAGAAAGTGGCAAAACGAAGCCCCAAAAACAAAAATCAACTGAAAACCTGCATACTGGAGGAATGGGCGAAGATTCCGGAGAAATTGGATATGGAAAAACTTATATATTCAATGAAATCGCGGTTGGAGGATGTTTGCGCTGCCAAAGGTGGCCACACAAAATATTAACATGCTTCTCTTGAGAAAAAAAGATCAATTTATAGTTTTGTCAAAACACTTTCTTGACAGTTCTAAAACTGAAGTTATTTGTTTTGTTTTATTTTTAAGTAAATTAACTGAAGAAATTTGTTATTTTTGTTCATAAATTAGCTCTAAGATATCACCATAATCATAATAAAATTTAAAATACATGAAAAAACGCTGCAAACTTACTTTTTATAACATAGAAACTTGAAAAATTGCATTTTTTTCCAATGTCAAAACACTTTATTGACATACTGTATATACTTTATAGGATCGGAATCGTTTCCTTCTACCTGTTACATACTTTTGCACGAATACAATATACCCTTTTACTCTACGAGTAACGGGTATAATAAGATTTGAAAAATCAAATCCCAAAAACCACAAGGGGACAAAACACAAAAAATAAGAGCGCGCGATCACGAATTAAATAGAATAAAGAGAGCACGAGAGAATAAATCTTATATCGACTGAGCGTGGCTTGTGCGACATAACAACTTTAAGCATAAACAAATGAAATGTAAAGCATGCAAGAGAGAGAGAGAGAGAGTTAGAGAAATAAACAAAAAAGTCTACCAGAAGTTCATAGAGAGTAAATTACAGTTATAAAAAAATAGGAGTGGGAAAGATTGAGAGGGAGTACAAAGAAATGACAAATACTTTCGCAAAAGATATCATCAAAGAATATCTATGCACAAAAAAGAGCGCAATATACTTTCACGATGACCAAGATTTTCTTATACTCCAAAAGGCTTAGAAATAATCAATCCAAATCATTTAACAAAACTTGTAAAATGCTCCAAGAAGATATCCTTACGTACGCAGAGTTTAAAGAAAAGAGAGAACGCTATAGTCGGGTGCCCCGACTATCAGATACCCGTTACTCAGGTAAAGGGAGTGCGAGGAGATGGAGATAGAAACTTTGATCACGCATAACTTTTTAACGAATGGTCCGATTTGAAAAATTTCTTCTACATTTCGATAGGTATTGATAAACACAATAAAACTGCATTTTTACTTTTCCGAAATATTTAAATTTTTAAAATCGTATATGAGCGATTGTGGGCGTTAAAGGGGGCGTGGCACCTTTTTTGAAACAAACTTGCGCTGCGTAGGAACTCCTAGAATCTGCATGCAAAATGCCAATCTTCTAGCTTTTATAGTTTCCGAGATCTCAGCGTTCATACGGACAGACAGACAGACGGACAGACAGACGGACAGACGGACATGGCTATATCGACTCGGCTAGTGACCCTGATCAAGAATATATATACTTTATAGGGTCGGAAACGCTTCCTTCTAGCTGTTACATACTTTTGCACGAATACAATATACCAATTTCCACCACCGAAATGTGATCGTTTCTCGGTATTAGGGCCAGCATACAGCGTGGGCAGAAATGTTGCTTGTTAATTATTCCCGTTACTCGTAGAGTAAAAGGGTATATTGTATTCGTGCAAAAGTATGTAACAGCTAGAAGGAAGCGTTTCCGACCCTATAAAGTATATATATTCTTGATCAGGGTCACTAGCCGAGTCGATATAGCCATGTCCGTCTGTCCGTCTGTCTGTCCGTCCGTATGAACGCTGAGATCTCGGAAACTATAAAAGCTAGAAGATTGGCATTTTGCATGCACGCCCCCTTTAACGCCCACAATCGCTTATATACGATTTTAAAAATTTAAATTTTTCGAAAAAGTTAAAATGCAGTTTTATTGTGTTTATCAATACCTATCGAAATGTAGAAGAAATTTTTCAAATCGGACCATTCGTTAAAAAGTTATGCGTGATCAAAGTTTCTATCTCCATCTCCCTCGCACTCCCTATACCTGAGTAACGGGTATCTGATAGTCGGGGCACCCGACTATAGCGTTCTCTCTTGTTTTAAATGAGTAAAATCAGTCTCAAATTGAACTCCGAATAAATCAAACGTTCCAAACCTTTTTTTGCGTTTTTATTATCCTGGAAATTAACTGGCGCCCGAACAGGGACCAACGCGAGGAAAAACGATTAAGTTCCTTTTAGTGCAAATAATTAAAATATTTTTTGTGCGACTCCGTTGGCCCAAACATTAAACCTGAAATCAGAGAGACTCCTTTGCAATTAATTTTGAAAGCTGAAGACGGTAACGGGTCGGTGAAAAACAAGTTTACTGATCCATCGTTGGACTACAAGTACTGTCAGGTACGCCTGCAGGACAACCTCTACTTAAATGTGACTCGCAGGATCCCCAGTAGGAAACAAAAAGGAAGACATCCGGATTACCAGTAGGTGTAGCCACATCATAATAAGTTAAGTGAAATAGTGAATAAGTGAAGGCAACCAAACCAAAAGTTAAACCAAAAATAAAAGCGAAAAATGTTCTACACTAAAAGAAAAAATTTTAATAAAAATCAAAAGTTAAAAATTTAAAATAAAATTTTAAAGTTAAAGTTCTAAAATTTAAATTCCATTTAAAGTGAATCTAAAATTTAAAATTAAATTTAATTAAAATTTTTTAATTAATAACCATTTTTAAATACAAATTGAATAAAGTATTTTAAAGTATTTAAGTGATTTAAATTTGATTAAACATTTTTAATACTAATAAATTAAAATTCCAATTAAATTTACAAAATTAATTAAAGCAAATGAAACATTCATTCCTTATCTTATAAAAAAAAAAATAATAATTAATTTTGAAACTTAATATTCATAAGAATTATTCTTAACAACCCTTTTTATTGTAAAACAGACCAATGGAAAAAATCTCCTATGGCCAATCGGCATAATGTTATACGACCACCCGTCATTGATTTACAGCCTCAAGAACAACCTTAACATCAGCCAGAACAACTTCAAAATAATCATTTAAATCAGGTAGAACAACATCAAGCTAACATAGTTCAAAATCAAAGACAAATTCATAGACAGGAATTACATCAGGAACACAGAGACAATATGGCAGCACTAGAGTTACAAGAAGCAGTCAGACAAATAATGGCTGAACAATTACCGGTCCTATTATAACAAGATCAAAACACAAGATTCCATTTTGCACAGATTCCAAATCAGGAAATTTCCTATGAAAATCGAGCTAACCTCGAAGGTTTGGATAGGGTACCAGACATCGTTTAAAGCTTAAGGGAATTTTCTGGCAAGCCAACAGAATTCAGTTCTTGGAAAAAGGGTGTGGATAGAGTTCTTAAAACATATGAACACACTGTAGGCACATCTAAGTATTTTGGGATTCTACATACCATACGTAATAAAATCACGGGAAACGCAGACACTGCGATAGAATCTTATAATACTCCACTCAACTGGAATGCCATTTCTAAATGTCTAACTTTGCACTACACAGATAAGCGGGATTTAGGCACTCTTGAATACCAAATGACAACTCTATGTCAGGGTGCTCACCAGTCAGTAGAGAAATTTCATAAGTCAGTCTACAAACACCTTTCGCTTATTCTTATTCGCTTATTCTTGGATGTATGAAATTAGGAATGGAAGCCGAACAACTCATGACGAAAATGTATAGGGGCAAAGCCTTAAAAACTTTTGTGCCCGGACTTCGCGGAGATTTATCTCGTCTTCTCGGTATGAAGGAACCAACCGATCTTCCTTCAGCTTTACATCTTTGTTTAAAGTTAGAGAACCAAGCGTTCCGTGCAAACCATGCAGTTAATAGAGGGCAACAATCCGGATTTAGAAACGTGCCTTCCCAAAACATACCACATTCACAAACAACCAGACCACAGCCAAGCAGGCCACAGTGATCATTCCCCATTAATAACCAGTATCAAAATCCTCTAGTTCCACCTAGACAAAATAATAATATGTTTAATCAAATACGAACCCAGTTCTACAATAACAATCAAATTCCACCAGTCCCACAATATACTGCAGTACGACCTTCAGGAAACTTTCCTCCGACTCGACCTTTGGCTGTAAAGCCATTACCACGACCAGAACCCATGGACATCGACAGGACCATGCAATCGAAACATATTAATTATATGAACAAACCCATACGTTTTGAAGTTGGTAAAAGACCACCAATGCCTCTAAACGAAGCCGTAAAAAATCAAGAAATTTTAATATTCAAGCGGCAACAAATAATGCTTACATTTCAATTGACTCATCGGAGGCAACAACAAAATCAACGTCACTGACCGCTACCGAAAGAGCCCGCTCACTGTCACCAGCGATTTTATGCTCAAGCAGCGCTGCCGTTACTCAGTCGTGGAGTTCACAATGCCCGTCACATTTCTCTCTCATCGTTGCACCGCCAGCACTGTACCCTCTCTTACTACAGCAACGTCAACGACAACAACAACTTTAACGTCTGCGGCTACCCAGTGGCCTATCTCAACACCACAAGCAAAACTCAGCTCTACTGACCCTCTTACGAATAATACTCTCGTACAGACGGGGATCGATCGGTATGTACAAATAAAAAGAAAGCTAGTCCACAAAAAAAAGTAAACTCAAATTTGCCAAAAGTACCGAACACTTTAGACAACACACGAACATCCGAAAACCGATTTGCCATACTTGGCGAGACCGAAGAAGACAAGGGCGCCTCAAGTCATGAAAGCTGTAAAGCCACCGCCAATATATATTAGGAAACACAACAGTGTCGATCTGATCAATAAGCTTAAACAAGTAATCGGGCCTAATCACTTCTATATCAACACCCTAAAAAGAGGAAACATATTAGAAGCAAAACTCCAGGTTAACAACGAAGACAACTTCCGTTCTGTAACAAGATATCTCGACAATGAGCTTATAAATTACTACACTTACCAACTAAAAAGTAAGAAAGGCCTACAAGTTGTACTTAAAGGTATAGAATCGACTGTTGCGGTAGCAGAAATAGCTGAAGGCCTCACGGAAAAAGGCTTCGACGTTAAGCACATCGTGAACATAGTAAACAGGGATAAAATTCCTCAACCACTGTTTAAGATTGAGCTGGCCCCAGAGACAAAACCTCTAAAGAAAAATGCAGTGCATCCTATTTACAATCTGCAATATCTCCTTCACCGAAGAATCACCGCAGAGGAACCGCAAAATCGGGTATACAAGAACCTACTGCACCCTGCGACCAGTTTGTGTCGCCTGTGGAGATTTGCATTGCATTGAAGCATGCCTGGGAAACAAAGAAGACCCTACTCTGAGGAAATGCATTAACTGTGGGGGAAATCATACTGCCAACTACCGGGGCTGTCCCGTCTACAAAGAACTCAAGAGCCGCCTAAATCAGAGACGCAGTAATCCATTCGCCGCTCAACACTCTGCTCAACCAAACTTCTTCACCCCATCAACAACCACTCCTGGTGTCTCCTTTGCCAACGCACTCCGCTACCCTGCAATCTCACAAACATCTTCCGCCTAGCCTGCAGCATTGCGTCCACAGCCACCCATACCAAACCTAAATGATTTTCCGCTCTTAAGCCAAAATGGCCAAACAACAACTCAACCTTCTACGCAGCAAAACCAAACTCTTCCCCCACAAACACTTAGCGGTCTAGAATCTACACTAGCTACTCTTGCAAACGTCATGATGACGATTCAAAGTTCCCTTCAAGAACTACTGCGAAACCAGAGCCTTCTAATGGAACTGCTGATCAAACAAAAGTCTGTATAAATGGACTCCTTAAGAATATGCTTCTGGAACGCAAACGGCGTTTCCCGGCACAAAAACGAACTCCTACAGTTCCTAAACAGCCACAATATCGATATCATGCTACTTTCTGAAACCCATCTAACTAATAAAAACTACTTCCATATCATCGGATATATATTCCACGCGACCAACCACCCGGACGGTTAAGCACACGGAGGTACCGGTATACTCATAAAACAACGCATAAAACATCATCCCTTGGAGACATTCGCTACTAACTACCTGCAGGCCACATCCCTACGTATAAACCTAATTGGCCCATATATTGCCCCCCACGCTTCAGTATTGCAGAAAAAGAGTTTATGAATTTCTACAACTCACTAGGACGCTGCTTTATAGCTGCCGGTGATTATAACGCAAAAAATCCCCACTGGGGATCTCGTCTTATCAACCCCAAAGGCCGCCAGTTATACAACGCCATCATCACTCTTGGTAATACGCTTGACTTTGTCTCACCAGCTAGGCCTACATACTGGCCCACAGATCCAATTAAACAACCTGACATTATCGATTTCGCTGTTATTAGAAGAGTCTCGCACAGGCTGATAAAAGTAAAAACCTTAGAAGAGCTTACATCGGACCACTCGCCAGTTCTCCTCTGTCTATCTGAACAGCCGCAGCTTCTGGAACGCCCCCAACATCTAACATCAAACAAAACAAACTGGCTGAAGTACAAAAAATATGTAAGTGCACACATCGAACTTGATCCTGAAATTTCCTCTGAATCTGACATTGATAAGTCGCTTAAACACCTCACGGACGTAATGTCCTCTGCCGCCAAACATTCTACGCCAGAACCCTCATCCACAAACCCGCTAAGAACTGGACGCTCAAATATCCAGATCGAGTCTCTCCTACTTGAAAAACGTAGACTCCGCAGAGACTGGCAGGCTCATCGGTCCCCAGCTACTAAGAAAATACTTAATGAAGCATCTCGAAAATTGTCGAAGGCCCTCTCTACCGAAAAGAACCAGGCCCAACGGGCCTCATTGCGAAACTATCCCCGACGGGTAATAAATTCCCACTATGGAGAGCTCACCCAAACATGCAACCACCAATAGATCCCGATTGGCCAATTCGATCACAATCAGGTGCCTGGGCGCGCAGTGACGAAGAAAGAGCTAACACTTTTGCCCATCACTTGGAAAACGTCTTCAAGCCTCACCCGCCATCCAACCAATTCACTCTACCGAATGTCTCGCTAGCGTCGCCGTCCTCCCCAGTTACCCTTGAAACCAGCACAATACTTAAGGCTTTTAAAGAACATATAAACCCAAAGAAAGCTCCTGGTCACGATTTTATTTCTCCAAAAATGATAATTGAATTACCTGCATGCGCAGTCAGATGCATCGCATTTATATTTAACTCAATATTGAAATGGGGCTACTTTCCTGACCAATGGAAAAAGTCTGTCATTACAATGATCCCGAAGCAAGGAAAAGACAAATCCCAGCCTTCCTCGTACCGTCCCATCAGTCTGCTCCCATGTTTATCAAAGCTATTTTGAAAAACTGCTACTTGTTCATCTAGTAACCGTGAGATGTAAAACCTTTACTTCAACCATCCGTAACATCGAAGCTGGAGTACCCCAAGGAAGTGTGCTTGGTCCAATCTTGTACATCCTTTACACGGCAGACATTCCAACAAGCCGCCAGACCCTCATCTCAACCTGTCGAAATGCCCACCACTGGCGCTAAACAACAAGCCGGTTCCACAAGCAGACGAAGTCACCTATCTCGGCATACACTTAGACAGGAGGCTTACCTGGAGAAAGCATATAGAAGCAAAGAAGACCCATTTAAAACTAAAGGCCAGCAGCCTTCACTGGCTCATGAACTACCGCTCCCCCCTTCCACTCGAATATAAAGTACTACTGTATAACTCGTGCTTAAAGCCGATCTGGACCTACGGTTCCGAGCTCTGGGGAAACGCAAGCAGCAGCAATATAGAAATTATTCAAAGAGTACAATCAAAGACCCTACGAACAATAACTGGAGCCCCCTGGTACATCCGCAACGCAAACATCCAGAGAGACCTGGATATAAATCCCGTAAAAGAAGAAATTGTTTCCAGAAAAATTAAATATGAAGCCAGATTATCAAATCACCCAAACCTGCTAGCCAGACAACTCAACCCGCTAAGCTATCATTCCCGTCTACAGCGAAATGATTTCCCATCCCTCTTCAATAACATAAATTAACGTAACATAGATTAAGATTTGAAAACTTATTGTTAGTCTCTTAAGTAATAGAGAAGATCCAATAAATAAGAATAAAGTATAAATTTTTAAGCAGCCCCTCACACTTCTTCAGAAGTGGAAGATGAAACACCATCCCTTGACGAATATAACGAAACCATAAAATAACAGGACGAATCACAATATGAATATCCTGTATCCCTAACAGAATATTCTGAATCCAAAAACCAATCCGACCAAGAATACCAATATGATTATACCTACCTTCATTTTTTAGACTAACAAACTCCTCATTGCCATATTTTGAATGCAAACTGAGGAGTGGAGAAATTTTAATAATATTAATTGACACCGGTTCAAACAATAATTACATCTTGCCAAAATTCGTTAAAAATCCTATAGAAAATAAATCCCCGTTTGATGCCATCTCGGTTAGCGGAAATATTAAAATTACACATCACAATACAGCCAATTTATTCAACGACCCTAATACAATAATTACATTTTTTATTACCAACCAACATTTGATGCCATTTTGGGAAACGACAGTTTAAAAAATTTAGGAGCAATAATTAACACTAATACCAAATCTATGCACTTAAAAAATGGGAAAACAATCAATATTAAAGAAAAAAATTCAAAGCTGTAAATTTAATTATTCCTCGGACAGATCATCTAACTGTGACACAAAAATCAGATCTTAACCAACTTATTCAGAAATACCCGAATATCACAACAAACGTGAAAGCTGAGATACGCACAAACACTGACACATCAGTCTACTCGAAATTTTATCAATATCCAATGGCACTCAAAGACGAAATTGACCGACAAATAAAAGAACTTTTAGAAACCAATATAATACGAACCTCTAGATCGCCTTACAATTCACCAATGTGGATTGTACCAAAAAAATTAGATGCCTCCAATGTAAAGAAATATAGAATGGTAATAGATTACAGATAATTAAATAGTGTTACTTAGTAGCAGACAGATACCCGATACCAGACATAAATGCAGTTCTTGCACAACTGGGAAATAATAAAATGTTTTCTGTGTTAGATCTCCATCAAATTCCATCAAATTCTTTTGAAAGAAAGCGATATAGAAAAGACAGCCTTGTCCGTGAATAACGGAAAATTTGAGTTCACAAGACTTCCATTTGGACAGAAAAACGCACCATCCATTTTTCAGCGTGCACTAGACGCATTCTTAGGGAACACATAGGGAAAATCTGTTATATTTATATCGATGACATAATTGTCTTCAGTCCAGACGCACAATCTCATTCAAAAAATTTAGATACAATATTTGAAACCTTAAATAATACTAACATAAAATGTCAATTGGATAAATGCGTATTTTTCAAAAATAAAGTTAAATTTTTAGGATTTGTAATTTCAGATAAGGGAATAGAAACTAATCCAACAAAGATAGAGGCCATCGCTATCTACCCCATTCCCAAAAACGTTAAGGAATTAAGATCTTTCCTTGGACTGTCAGGGTATTATAGACGATTTATTATAGGCTACGCTGCATTAGCAAAACCACTCACCACATTACTTAGAGGCGAGGAAGAAGAAATCTATTCACTTCAATAATGAAGCCATTCAGGCCTTTAATAAATTTAAAAGCACCCTAATTTCAGAAGACGTAATATTACAATATCCAAATTTTAACGAGAAATTTGTGTTGACAACTGACGCCTCCGATCACGCAATCGGAGCAGTACTTTCACAAATGGACAGACCTATAGCTTTCATATCTAGAACACTATCTCAAGCCGAAGAAAACTACGAAACGGCAAAGAAAAAAATGTTAGCCATTTCATGGGCAGTAAAAACACTTAGAGGATATCTCTACGGTGGAACCAAGGTTAAAATCTATACTGACCACGAACCACTTACACATGATTGTAATTGGAAGGGAAGGATAGCGATCAAGAGATGGAAATCATATCTTGACGAATATAATAAAGAATTACTTTATAAACCCGGAAAGGAAAACATAGTGGCCGATGCTTTGTCTAGGATCCCCATAAGCAACCAAATTAACTCATTAACAGCAACACAACACAGCGCGCTGAGCTCTGGTCATAACCTTATCCCCAGCATCGAAGTACCAATAAATGCCTTTAAGAATCAGATATTTATTTACAAAGAAAACCCCCCGACTAAAAAGTTACTATTCCGTTCCCCACCTTTCATAGACACGTTATAACTCGACCAGACTTTCAGAATATTGATCTTATTGAAATATTAAAAAAACATTTAAATCCGTCAATCCTAAATGGAATTTTCACATCAGAAGAGATAATGGGAGAAATACAGCGAATTTATCCGGAACATTTCGGATCCATTAAAATCAGATTCACACAAAATAAAGTAGAGTATTTGACAAAAGAAAATAAGCAGGAAGAATTAATATTAGAAACACATAACAGAGCAAATAGAAATGCAGAAGAAAACAAAAACCAACTTGCAGAAAAATGTTATTTCCCCAAAATGAAAGAAAAAACAAGAAAGAAAAGCTAACTTCGGGCGGAGCCGAAGTTGATTTACCCTTGCAGAATATTCTGTAAATTATATTCTCCAAAATTATTCATATGATGCAATCTTAATACTCAAAAAAAATCCCAACTTCCTAACTTTAAAAACACCAAAGTTATGGCATTTCCAATCGTTCAGTTATATGGCAGCTATAGGATATAGTCGGCCGATCCTTATGAAATTTGATAGGTTGGATTGATTGGTTAAAAATAGAACCCATAGAAAATCCCAACTTCCTAACTTAACAAAAACCAAAGTTGTGGCATTTCCGATCAATCAGTTATATGGTGGCTATAGGATATAGTCGGCCGATCCTTATGAAATTTGGTAGTTCGGATTGATAGGCCAAATATAACACCCATAGAAAATCCCAACTTCCTAACTTCACAAACACCAAAGTTATGGCATTTCCGATCAATCAGTTATATGGCAGCTATAGGATATAGTCGGCCGATCTTTATGAAATTTGGTAGGTCGGATTGATTGGCCAAATATAAAACCCATATAAAATTCCAACTTCCAACTTCCAACGGTTAAGCACACGGAGGTACCGGTATACTCATAAAACAACGCATAAAACATCATCCCTTGGAGACATTCGCTACTAACTACCTGCAGGCCACATCCCTACGTATAAACCTAATTGGCCCATATATTGCCCCCCACGCTTCAGTATTGCAGAAAAAGAGTTTATGAATTTCTACAACTCACTAGGACGCTGCTTTATAGCTGCCGGTGATTATAACGCAAAAAATCCCCACTGGGGATCTCGTCTTATCAACCCCAAAGGCCGCCAGTTATACAACGCCATCATCACTCTTGGTAATACGCTTGACTTTGTCTCACCAGCTAGGCCTACATACTGGCCCACAGATCCAATTAAACAACCTGACATTATCGATTTCGCTGTTATTAGAAGAGTCTCGCACAGGCTGATAAAAGTAAAAACCTTAGAAGAGCTTACATCGGACCACTCGCCAGTTCTCCTCTGTCTATCTGAACAGCCGCAGCTTCTGGAACGCCCCCAACATCTAACATCAAACAAAACAAACTGGCTGAAGTACAAAAAATATGTAAGTGCACACATCGAACTTGATCCTGAAATTTCCTCTGAATCTGACATTGATAAGTCGCTTAAACACCTCACGGACGTAATGTCCTCTGCCGCCAAACATTCTACGCCAGAACCCTCATCCACAAACCCGCTAAGAACTGGACGCTCAAATATCCAGATCGAGTCTCTCCTACTTGAAAAACGTAGACTCCGCAGAGACTGGCAGGCTCATCGGTCCCCAGCTACTAAGAAAATACTTAATGAAGCATCTCGAAAATTGTCGAAGGCCCTCTCTACCGAAAAGAACCAGGCCCAACGGGCCTCATTGCGAAACTATCCCCGACGGGTAATAAATTCCCACTATGGAGAGCTCACCCAAACATGCAACCACCAATAGATCCCGATTGGCCAATTCGATCACAAACAGGTGCCTGGGCGCGCAGTGACGAAGAAAGAGCTAACACTTTTGCCCATCACTTGGAAAACGTCTTCAAGCCTCACCCGCCATCCAACCAATTCACTCTACCGAATGTCTCGCTAGCGTCGCCGTCCTCCCCAGTTACCCTTGAAACCAGCACAATACTTAAGGCTTTTAAAGAACATATAAACCCAAAGAAAGCTCCTGGTCACGATTTTATTTCTCCAAAAATGATAATTGAATTACCTGCATGCGCAGTCAGATGCATCGCATTTATATTTAACTCAATATTGAAATGGGGCTACTTTCCTGACCAATGGAAAAAGTCTGTCATTACAATGATCCCGAAGCAAGGAAAAGACAAATCCCAGCCTTTCTCGTACCGTCCCATCAGTCTGCTCCCATGTTTATCAAAGCTATTTTGAAAAACTGCTACTTGTTCATCTAGTAACCGTGAGATGTAAAACCTTTACTTCAACCATCCGTAACATCGAAGCTGGAGTACCCCAAGGAAGTGTGCTTGGTCCAATCTTGTACATCCTTTACACGGCAGACATTCCAACAAGCCGCCAGACCCTCATCTCAACCTGTCGAAATGCCCACCACTGGCGCTAAACAACAAGCCGGTTCCACAAGCAGACGAAGTCACCTATCTCGGCATACACTTAGACAGGAGGCTTACCTGGAGAAAGCATATAGAAGCAAAGAAGACCCATTTAAAACTAAAGGCCAGCAGCCTTCACTGGCTCATGAACTACCGCTCCCCCTTCCACTCGAATATAAAGTACTACTGTATAACTCGTGCTTAAAGCCGATCTGGACCTACGGTTCCGAGCTCTGGGGAAACGCAAGCAGCAGCAATATAGAAATTATTCAAAGAGTACAATCAAAGACCCTACGAACAATAACTGGAGCCCCCTGGTACATCCGCAACGCAAACATCCAGAGAGACCTGGATATAAATCCCGTAAAAGAAGAAATTGTTTCCAGAAAAATTAAATATGAAGCCAGATTATCAAATCACCCAAACCTGCTAGCCAGACAACTCAACCCGCTAAGCTATCATTCCCGTCTACAGCGAAATGATTTCCCATCCCTCTTCAATAACATAAATTAACGTAACATAGATTAAGATTTGAAAACTTATTGTTAGTCTCTTAAGTAATAGAGAAGATCCAATAAATAAGAATAAAGTATAAATTTTTTAAGCAGCCCCTCACACTTCTTCAGAAGTGGAAGATGAAACACCATCCCTTGACGAATATAACGAAACCATAAAATAACAGGACGAATCACAATATGAATATCCTGTATCCCTAACAGAATATTCTGAATCCAAAACCAATCCGACCAAGAATACCAATATGATTATACCTACCTTCATTTTTTAGACTAACAAACTCCTCATTGCCATATTTTGAATGCAAACTGAGGAGTGGAGAAATTTTAATAATATTAATTGACACCGGTTCAAACAATAATTACATCTTGCCAAAATTCGTTAAAAATCCTATAGAAAATAAATCCCCGTTTGATGCCATCTCGGTTAGCGGAAATATTAAAATTACACATCACAATACAGCCAATTTATTCAACGACCCTAATACAATAATTACATTTTTTATTACCAACCAACATTTGATGCCATTTTGGGAAACGACAGTTTAAAAAATTTAGGAGCAATAATTAACACTAATACCAAATCTATGCACTTAAAAAATGGGAAAACAATCAATATTAAAGAAAAAAATTCAAAGCTGTAAATTTAATTATTCCTCGGACAGATCATCTAACTGTGACACAAAAATCAGATCTTAACCAACTTATTCAGAAATACCCGAATATCACAACAAACGTGAAAGCTGAGATACGCACAAACACTGACACATCAGTCTACTCGAAATTTTATCAATATCCAATGGCACTCAAAGACGAAATTGACCGACAAATAAAAGAACTTTTAGAAACCAATATAATACGAACCTCTAGATCGCCTTACAATTCACCAATGTGGATTGTACCAAAAAAATTAGATGCCTCCAATGTAAAGAAATATAGAATGGTAATAGATTACAGATAATTAAATAGTGTTACTTAGTAGCAGACAGATACCCGATACCAGACATAAATGCAGTTCTTGCACAACTGGGAAATAATAAAATGTTTTCTGTGTTAGATCTCCATCAAATTCCATCAAATTCTTTTGAAAGAAAGCGATATAGAAAAGACAGCCTTGTCCGTGAATAACGGAAAATTTGAGTTCACAAGACTTCCATTTGGACAGAAAAACGCACCATCCATTTTTCAGCGTGCACTAGACGCATTCTTAGGGAACACATAGGGAAAATCTGTTATATTTATATCGATGACATAATTGTCTTCAGTCCAGACGCACAATCTCATTCAAAAAATTTAGATACAATATTTGAAACCTTAAATAATACTAACATAAAATGTCAATTGGATAAATGCGTATTTTTCAAAAATAAAGTTAAATTTTTAGGATTTGTAATTTCAGATAAGGGAATAGAAACTAATCCAACAAAGATAGAGGCCATCGCTAACTACCCCATTCCCAAAAACGTTAAGGAATTAAGATCTTTCCTTGGACTGTCAGGGTATTATAGACGATTTATTATAGGCTACGCTGCATTAGCAAAACCACTCACCACATTACTTAGAGGCGAGGAAGAAGAAATCTATTCACTTCAATAATGAAGCCATTCAGGCCTTTAATAAATTTAAAAGCACCCTAATTTCAGAAGACGTAATATTACAATATCCAAATTTTAACGAGAAATTTGTGTTGACAACTGACGCCTCCGATCACGCAATCGGAGCAGTACTTTCACAAATGGACAGACCTATAGCTTTCATATCTAGAACACTATCTCAAGCCGAAGAAAACTACGAAACGGCAAAGAAAAAAATGTTAGCCATTTCATGGGCAGTAAAAACACTTAGAGGATATCTCTACGGTGGAACCAAGGTTAAAATCTATACTGACCACGAACCACTTACACATGATTGTAATTGGAAGGGAAGGATAGCGATCAAGAGATGGAAATCATATCTTGACGAATATAATAAAGAATTACTTTATAAACCCGGAAAGGAAAACATAGTGGCCGATGCTTTGTCTAGGATCCCCATAAGCAACCAAATTAACTCATTAACAGCAACACAACACAGCGCGCTGAGCTCTGGTCATAACCTTATCCCCAGCATCGAAGTACCAATAAATGCCTTTAAGAATCAGATATTTATTTACAAAGAAAACCCCCCCGACTAAAAAGTTACTATTCCGTTCCCCACCTTTCATAGACACGTTATAACTCGACCAGACTTTCAGAATATTGATCTTATTGAAATATTAAAAAAACATTTAAATCCGTCAATCCTAAATGGAATTTTCACATCAGAAGAGATAATGGGAGAAATACAGCGAATTTATCCGGAACATTTCGGATCCATTAAAATCAGATTCACACAAAATAAAGTAGAGTATTTGACAAAAGAAAATAAGCAGGAAGAATTAATATTAGAAACACATAACAGAGCAAATAGAAATGCAGAAGAAAACAAAAACCAACTTGCAGAAAAATGTTATTTCCCCAAAATGAAAGAAAAAACAAGAAAGAAAAGCTAACTTCGGGCGGAGCCGAAGTTGATTTACCCTTGCAGAATATTCTGTAAATTATATTCTCCAAAATTATTCATATGATGCAATCTTAATACTCAAAAAAAATCCCAACTTCCTAACTTTAAAAACACCAAAGTTATGGCATTTCCAATCGTTCAGTTATATGGCAGCTATAGGATATAGTCGGCCGATCCTTATGAAATTTGATAGGTTGGATTGATTGGTTAAAAATAGAACCCATAGAAAATCCCAACTTCCTAACTTAACAAAAACCAAAGTTGTGGCATTTCCGATCAATCAGTTATATGGTGGCTATAGGATATAGTCGGCCGATCCTTATGAAATTTGGTAGGTCGGATTGATTGGCCAAATATAAAACCCATATAAAATTCCAACTTCCTAACTTAACAAACAGCAGAGTTATGGCATTTCCGATCAATCAGTTATATGGCAGCTATAGGATATAGTCGGCCGATCCCGGCCGTTCCGACTTATATACTGCGTGCAAAGGAAAGAAGGGTGTGTGCAAAGTTTCAATTCGATATCTTTAAAACTGAGAGACTAGTTCGCGTAGAAACAGACAGACGGACAGACAGACGGACAGACAGACGGACAGACAGACGGACAGACGGACAGACGGACATGGCTATATCAACTCAGGAGGTGATCCTGATCAAGAATATATATACTTTATAGGGTCGGAGATGTCTCCTTCACTGCGTTGCACACTTTTGACCAAAATTATAATACCCTCTGCAAGGGTATAATAACAATATAGTCAAACAATGCAGGGTATGTAAAGAAGGCAAATATGATAGACATCCCACCAATCCAGAAATTAAAGAAACCCCAATTCCTGAATACCCTAGACACATAATCAACATTGACGTCTTTTCAGCAGAAAAGAAATTGGTATTGACCGCAATAGATAAATTTTCCAAACTAGCACAGGCAAAAATTATAAAATCCAAATCCACCGAAGACATTAAAAAACAGTTACACGAAATAATATTCTAATATGGAGTACCCAAGTTTGTAGTAATGGATAATGAAAAGGCTTTTAATTCAGCATCTATTACCCTTATGATGAGAGATCAGTTAAATATAACCATTTTTAAAGCTCCTCCCTACAAAAGCTCAGTTAACGGACAGATTGAACGATTTCATTCGACCCTTTCGGAAATAATGAGATGCCTTAAAACCAAACAAATATACAACACCTTTGAAGAATTATTAGACAGAGCCATTTACGAATAAAATTACACAATACATTCAGTAACGACAATTTTTTTGGGAGAAATATTAATACCGACCCAGAACAATATGAAACAAGAAAGGAAAGCTAACTTCGGGCGGAGCCGAAGTTGATATACCCTTGCAGAATATTCTATAAATTATATTCTCCAAAATTATTCATATGATGCATTCTTAATACTCATAAAAAGTCCCAACTTCCTAACTTTAAAAACACCAAAGTTATGTCATTTCCAATCGTTCAGTTATATGGCAGCTATAAGATATAGTCGGCCGATCCTTATGAAATTTGGTAGGTCGGATTGATTGGCCAAAAATAAAACCCATAGAAAATCCCAACTTCCTAACTTGAAAAACACCAAAGTTATGGCATTTCCGATCGTTCAGTTATATGGCAGCTATATGATATAGTGGCCCGATCCGGCTCGTTCCGACTTATATACTACCTGCAATAGAAAGACAACTTTTGGGAAAGTTTCAAGCAGATAGCTTTAAAACTGAGGGACTAGTTTGCGTAGAAACGGACGGACAGACGGACAGACGGACGGACAGACGGACATGGCTAGATCGACTCTCCTGGTGATGCTGATCAAGAATATATATACTTTATAGGGTCGGAAATGTCTCCTTCACTGCGTTGCAAACTTTTGACTGAAATTATAATACCCTCTGCAAGGGTATAAAAAGCAGGCAGGATAACATAGAAAAACTTAAACAAAAGTAATTAATAGATTTAGAAAACCACAACAATGAAAGGAAACCCATAAAATCATATCTACCAGGACAAGAAATATTTGTAAAACAAAACACCAGACTAGGCTGTAAATTATCCCCACGTTTTAAAAAAGAAATTGTCAAAGAAAACAGGAATACAACTATTTTAACAGAAGCAGGAAGGGTAGTTCATAAAATTAATATCAAAAGTAACTAAGTCCGAAAACTACTTAGGAAATTTTTGTCCACGTCAGTCCGAAACTAAAAAACTTAAAAATAAAAAAAAATATATATAATAATAAATAAGATTACCTATAACGTTTACAGCTGTTGTCCGCTTGGGGTTATCAGTCCGTTCGTGAGTGATCGGCCCATAACCCTAAAATACCGTTGTTTAATGAGACATTTTTGTAATTACAGGATGTTGATTTTATTAACGCTGATACCAATGGCAATCGCGACCACCGACATAACAAATTATACCGATGCACATACCATAACAATTCATAAGGGTATAGGAAAATGACAGATATCAACAATAAAATTAATTCACGTCATAAATTTAAAACAGATTGAAACTGAACTATTACAAATAAGAGAACACTCAACAAACAGATTAAAAAATAGTTTACATTATCACACTCTGACACACGAAATAATTCAATCACTTTCTGCTCTAAGCACACTTACCTTAACAACAAAAAGCCGTCAAGCTAGGTCAATAAATATGATTGGCTCAGCTTAGAAATATATCGCAGGTAACCCAGATCACGAAGATTTAGTTATGATAGAAAGTAACCTCAATAATTTAATTAAAAACAAGAAAGGAAAGCTAGCTTCGGGCGGAGCCGAAGTTGATATACCCTTGCAGAATACTCTGTAAATTATATTCTCCAAAATTATTCATGATGCATTCTGAATACTCATAAAAAATCCCAACTTCCTAACTTTAAAAACACCAAAGTTATGGCATTTCCAATCGTTCAGTTATATGGCAGCTATAGGATATAGTCGGCCGATCCTTACGAAATTTGGTCGGTAAGATTGATTGGCCAAATATAAAACCCATAGAAAATACCAACTTCCTAACTTAACAAACACCAAAGTTATGGCATTTCCGATCAATCAGTTATATGGCGGCCATAGGATATAGTCGGCCGATCCTTATGAAATTTGGTCGGTCAGATTGATTGGCCAAATATAAAACCCATAGAAAATCCCAACTTCCTAACTTTACAAACACTAAAGTTATGGCATTTCCGATCAATCAGTTATATGGCAGCTATAGGATATAGTCGGCCGATCCCGGCCGTTCCGACATATATACTGCGTGCAAAGGAAATAAGGGTGTGTGCAAAGTTTCAGTTCGATATCTTTAAAACTGAGAGACTAGTTTGCGTAGAAACAGACAGACGGACAGACAGACGGACAGACGGACATGGCTATATCAATTCAGAAGGTGATCCTGATCAAGAATATATATACTTTATAGGGTCGGAGATGTCTCCTTCACTGCGTTGCACACTTTTGACCAAAATTATAATACCCTCTGCAAGGGTATAATAACAACGACCAAATTATTATGAATAATCAGCTTCAAGACAGAATAAATAATTTAACAACCACTTCCAATATGCTAGCAAATTCAATTCAAAACAAGAAAGGAAAGCTAACTTCGGGCGGAGCCGAAGTTGAAATACCCTTGCAGAATATTCTGCAAATTATATTCTCCAAAATTATTCATATGATGCATTCTTAATACTCATAAAAAATCCCAACTTCCTAACTTTTAAAACACCAAAGTTATGGCATTTCCAATCGTTCAGTTATATGACAGCTATAGAATATAGTCGGCCGATCCTTATGAAATTTGATATGTCGGATTGATTGGGCAAAAATAAAACCCATAGGAAGTCCCAACTTCCTAACTTAACAAACACCAAAGTTATGGCATTCCCGATCAATCAGTTATATGGCAGCTATAAGATATAGTCGGCCGATCCCGGCCGTTCCGACTTATATACTGCGTGCAAAGGAAAGAAGGGTGTGTGCAAAGTTTGAATTCGATATCTTTAAAACTGAGAGACTAGTTCGCGTAGAAACAGACAGACGGACAGACAGACGGACAGACGGGCATGGCTATATCAACTCAGGAGGTGATCCTGATCAAGAATATATATACTTTATAGGGTCGGAGATGTCTCCTTCACTGCGTTGCACACTTTTGACCAAAATTATAATACCCTCTGCAAGGGTATAAAAATAAATTTTTTTTAATAATGACATTGCGTCGAGCTGGCAAACGCAAGTTAGACTTATGAAAGAAGAAATAGGAAACATTAAATTCACAATACAATGGGCTAAAATTAACGTAATTAATACTCTTTTATTAAACGAACCTGAACTTAACGAAATAAATAAAATATCTCAGAAAAATAACATTACCTCGTTTTCAATTGAGAAAACACTGGAATTTGTTGATGTGTCTGTCTTACATAATAAAACAACCATAATTTACTTAATAAAAATACCTGAACTCGAACCAACTAATTATGAAAATTTTCTTTTAAAGCCTGTCATCAGAAACCAATTAATAATACATTTAGAAACTAATGAACTTTTTGTATCATGATTGTAAAACTTCAAACTATGTCAAAATTTCTAAAAAGGAAAAATTGTTAATTAAAGTAATTCAAAATGTATTTCAAAACTAGCTCAGGGAAAGGAATCGCTGTGTGATTATAGTAACTCGGACCACATTGAACCAATAGAGGAAATATACGTTGGCATACTACTCTTAAATGACTTTAACGGCAGCCTAAATTCAAACAATATTTCACATCAACTCAGAGGAACATTCATGGTTACATTTTTAAACGAAACTATAAATATAAATGGAAAAAAATTTTACAAACAAAGAAAAAGTAATAATGAAACCCGAAATCCCACGAATTCATTGGAAGCTCTACATATCAAAAAAAAAAAGCACTTACAAACCTTACAGAATGATTCTACAATAAACCGAATAGCCACAGTTACATTAATTTGCGCCATTGTTCTTGCTTTGATCGTATTAAAAAACTGTATTCACAGAAAAGAAAAAGTAAACCTACATATCCAAGAACCGCCTCCACAACAAAACTAATATTATATCAATTCCTAAAAAAATAATACCAGAATTTAATAATATTCCGCATTTCTAACACCTCTTGAGGACAAGCAGGTTTTTAAGGAGGGAGAGTTAATCACAGAAATATTTCTACATTTTTTCCGAGAAATATTGCAACATTGTCGATGGCAACATTTCAATACAACGGTCAAGAGCCCGAAAGTTCAATAACATAAACACACCAAGAACCCCCAAGTTCAATAACATAAACACACGCATCCGGTTAACAGCCACAGCGCAATACCAAAATGCCGATTCTCCAAACCTTGCAGTTTCAGCCGGTCCATCAGAACTAGGCCACCACCGCGGTCTCTTCCGCGACGTCGACGTCGCTGCCCCAACCCACAGCTTAGATCAGGGTATTTTTAAATGAATAAAATCGGTCTCAAATTGAACTCCGAATAAATCAAACGTTCAAAACTTATTTGTTGGGTTTTTATTATCCTGGAAATTAACTTGCATGCTCAGCGGAGTATGGCGTGGAAAGCATTATCCGCCGCGCAGCTTGGTCGGTGGTTACCCGTTTGTAGTTTTTAGTTTTTCTTTTTCACCGTATTTGAATAGTTTTCTAATAATAGTTTTAATACGCTGAAATGGGTGGGAAGCTTCTTTTGTAAGCAGGAAGTGCGTCCAAGTTAAGGTTGCAAACATCTCACATATACCTATAAGACATGTTATAATCTACCCTCAAGGAATCAACGACACCTTCATTGGGCCCAATGAACGCTTTGATGGATTTTCCCTAAAAAGTACCGCTTGTGAGTAAACCCTTAATGAATCTCTTATGAATATGTTCGTGACTTAATTATTGTCCATGCGAGTCCCGCGAAAGCTAGTCTTGAATAATAATTTAATTAGTTAAGTTTGATTACCTACAGTTTGAGTTTGAAATGATTTGAATATACATATGAATCTTAAAGTATAGCCAATAAGAAAACAGCACCAGTCTGTGCTTAGATCGTCCAAAACAACCTCTGAAGGATATGTTAGAGCGTACCGCGCTTAAAGTCGAAAAAAAAATAAATGAAAACTATGAAGTCTCTGTATAACGCAACGAAATGATCGTTTAATTTCTTTTCTGAATGGATCGACGACGGAACAACATAATGAGGTATATAAAGGGGTATTAAACAATAATCTGATCTCAGATAAGCGGTAATCTATAAAATGTAATTTGAAGATCTGTTCCTCTTAGCGTAACTTAGCAGTGGGTATAGCCGATTACAGCAATTTTAGGTACATTTTATTAGTTTCCGACAGTGCACTTATTTTCTTGTTTTATGTTAGGTATAGCTGAACCCACGTCAGTCCTACGAGCAAAGAGCAGAGCATCGCTAGAAGTGCACGACCCTGCGACCAGCATACCGGGGAGCGACTTGAGAACCATTAGGATTCGAGTGGAACTCTACAAAGTTCCACAGGAACTGTTCCACTGTTCGAAAACTATTTAAGTAGCCGCGCCGTAAATAGGATGAAAACAAAAGAAATGCAAGATCTAACAGAAGTCAAATTTCAGGGTCACTGCCAGACTTACGGATGATCGGGGAAAGGAAATCGGAATTCAAGGGCAGAGTTTCTCTCCGCAAAGTCGTTTGAAGTGTTATTCTACTTCATGATTATTTTGATTGTCTTTGAATTTCGGCCGCTAGACCTAAATTTCTTTATTGATTATTTTTATTAAATCCTAATGCTAGGGAGTTTTTTTGCTTTTAGGCAAATAAAATCCCAATTAGAAGCAACAAATTATTTAAGATTAACAACGATTTTGCCTTATAATATCGGGTTATCCAAAACCATACTCTGTTGGTGCTGCCAAATTCGCAAAACTGGACAATTCGATTTGGCGACAGGCTTGACAATATAAGTTACGGCGGTCTAGGGACACAAAGGTTAATGGTCTGGAATTGATGATGGTTTCAGCTTCCATGAGAGCCGTTCGGAGTGTTTCATCATTGAAATAAATTGCTGGGTAGATTGATTTTACTACAGTCCATACTGATCGGACTAGTCGGTCCCACGCTCCTCCCATGGGGGGTGCAGCTGGTGAATTAAAACGCCTCTTTATAGCTGCATATTGTACTGTAATATATAGTCTATTTTCCTGAGCT
Organism: Drosophila rhopaloa; assembly: GCF_018152115.1. NCBI lineage: Eukaryota > Metazoa > Arthropoda > Insecta > Diptera > Drosophilidae > Drosophila > Drosophila rhopaloa. The sequence goes on along the minus strand of NW_025335034.1, from coordinate 12,019,162 downwards.
CTTCCTGTACTACGTTCTCTGTGGCTTTGAAGTTGAGCGCCATAAAGTTTTTGAGACACATTATGCAAGAGCTTACGTCGAGTTTATATGGTACTTATATGTCTAAAGCTCTAAGGGTAAGGCATGTAAATATAACTCCCCATCGCTTTTTCTTGTGACTACGAACATTTACCAATATCTGGCCAAAATAGTCTACCCCATCATAGGTGAAGGGTATTTCAAAGCATGCGCGTCTGGTGGCTGGTATCAGTGCCATTTGGGGCACTTGTGGCGACGAGTTGGAGTTTTTGCATTTTTGACATGCCTTTCGAACATTTTTGTACAAAACTCGCAGACGTGCTATGTAGTTGATGGTCGTCTCGTGGAGCATATGGTGAGATTTCTCGTGGTAATCCTTCGTGACCAAAAAGGCTATCCTACACTTCTTGGGCAATATCATGGCGTCTTCTTGTGGATTCAAGCGATCTGCTCTGGTTTTTACACGTATGATCTCTTTTGCATCTAGGTAGACACTTAGGCCAATTAATGGGCTGGATTTATCTATGGTGAAATTGGACTTCAGGGCGCTGATCTAATTCGAATATACTTTTGCCTGAGACTGTTTAAATATCCACGAATTTTCAGCGTTTTTGATTTTAGAGTTGTGTAGCCCTTTTCCGCTGCATTTTGCGCGCAGCCTTTGGATGTAGAGGAAAAAGGTCGTTACAGCTCTGTACAGCCGTTTCCAATCTGAGAAATATTCCACTGCAAAATTAAACTGATCAAGTTCTCTTAAAAGAAGCCATGTTTACGAAGTTCAGATTGATCAGTACAGATGTTGAAATCGACTCATTGGCATGGCCATTTGGCTTCCGGCTGTCCCAAAAATTGTGGGCCATTGATCCATCTAGATGCATCAGGAGTCTTGAAGAACTTCGTAGCTAAGTCGGCGACGTTCTCCTTGTTGGAACCCAGCGCCACTGGTTGCGGTTGGTGTTGTCTACGATATCGGCAACGATGCATGACGCATCCGGGGGTCCATAGTTAGCCATTGAAGAACGGTTTTAGAATCTAACCAGTATGTTGTTGTATCAATTTTCAGTCCTCGAGTGTTCATTATCCTTTTTGCTAATCCTACTCCCATTACTGCTGCCAAGAGTTCCACGCGTGGAATGGAGAGGGGCTTTAAAGGAGCGACTTTAAATTTGGCTGCTACTAATACAGTTTCGTTGTCGTCTCCTCGCTTTATACGGTGGTAGGAATGCATGCAAGTCAATCCGATCCGCATTCGGCAACAATTTGCAATAGAATCGAGGAAACTCCAGTACTCCTGCGTGTAGTAGTACGGTATTCCATTGGGTCCAAAGGGCGAGTAGTGTATTCGGCAGTTCTTCGTCCCAAGTTATTCCATTACGCCACACCTTTTGCAGTAGCATTTTAAGACCAATGGAGTAGCAAGATAAAAGGCTAAGGGGATTCGACCGCGTTGAATGTGTACAAAAAAACTTACTGGCTTGGACGTTGATATCTTCAAAAGATTTAGCACAGTGTTTGTGCCATTATCCAGGCATGTGATTATTATTTTTGATGCATTATGCTTCCTTCTTTTCATTGAGAACTTAGACATCGCGCTCACATAATCAAAAAGGTGTCTTTAAAAAGGTCTTTTAATTGGGATGATGTCGGAAACAGCGCGATATAATATTTTTCGTAGTCTTCGGGAACATCGTACAAGAAGTGAGTCCAGGGTCAAAACAATGGAAGACCTATTTAAAGGCTTCATAGTTTCCTTAGACCGATCAGGAACGTCAAAGTGTAAACTTACTTTTAAGTTTGCCATCCAAAATATAAAATTGGATGATGAAGTTAAGGAACCTAATACAAGGTATATGATTGCGAAGTACCCAAAATATTATCATAACTATTTTCTACAAAATCTAATAATGTATGTATTGGAATAACATAAAAATTATCAAAATTTTTTCAAGGGTGTTTCTATGTTTATATTTTCCAGGCTCGGACACCACAGTGTTCCATTTGCTCCACGGGCTTTTGCTCTTCTCGAGGACTCCGAGCATTATAGGGTCTATTCCCGACGACCTTGGCTCTCTCGATCAATTCTAACCTGTACATTTAATAGATTACCCCTTATCTGACAACAAATTATTGTTTAATAATCCTCAGACATTATGTTGTTCCGGCGACGATCCATTCGGAAAATAAATTACAAGATTTTTTCATAGTTTTCTTTTATTTTTAATAGTTTAAGCGCGGTACGCTCTAACATACCCTTTAGAGGTTGTTTTAGACAAACTAAGGACAGACTGGTCTTTTTTACTTATTGCCAATACTTCAAGATTATTCTTAAATGTATATTCAAATCATTTCCAACTCAACCTCTACGTAACCAAAGTTAACTAATTAAATTATTATTATTATTAATTATAAACTATAAGAATTTACGCAAGGGGTTTTAGCTATCGCGGGACTCGCATCGACAATAATTAAGGCACAAACATATTCATAAGAGATTCATTAAGGGTTTACTCACAAGCGGTACTTCTTAGGGAAAATCCATCGAAGCGTTCGTTGGGCTCAATGAAGCCGTCGATGATTCCTTCAGGGTAGATTAGAGTATGACTTATATGTATATGTGAGATGTTAACAACCCTAACTTCCACACACTTCCTGCTTACAAAAGAAGCTTTCCACATATTTCAGCCTATTTAAGACTATTATTAGAAATCTAGTACATTTATGCAAAACTATTCAAATACCGTGAAAAAGAAAACTACCGCCGACCAAGCTGTGCGACGGGCTTTGCTTTCCAGGCTGCATCCCCTAGCTAAGTTGGGGTAGCGGCGTTGCGCCGGGTGAAATATCGATTGTGGGGGTGGATTCTGAAAAACATTTCGGATTGTAACCGATCAGTTCTCGAGAAATAATTACAAAATTGACCTCAGACTATGGTTTCGCACTGTTCATTTTGGTTAACAATTTACAGGTTGACGTTGAGCCGCGTAGCACTCTGGTACCGTTTGTCAATCAGTTTACACGTGGACTTAGTTAGATTTAATACTTGTCTTTGTCTATGGCGCACTTCTGGTGGCCTCAGCGAGAGAAACTCAAGTGAACGAGCTGCGCGCAGAAGTTTTCCTACATGTGTGACTTCGCGTCCAGGAATCTAAGTAGAAAGCGTAGAGACGGAAAATAACGACGTTATGGCGTGATATTTATACCCGTTACTCGTAGAGTAAAAGGGTATATTGTATTCGTGCAAAAGTATGTAACAGGTAGAAGGAAGCGTTTCCGACCCTATAAAGTATATATATTCTTGTTCAGGATCACTAGCCGAGTCGATCTAGCCATGTCCGTCTGTCCGTCTGTCTGTCCGTATGAACGCTGAGATCTCGGAAACTATAAAAGCTAGAAGATTGGCATTTTGCATGTAGATTTTAGGAGTTCCTACGCAGCGCAAGTTTGTTTCAAAATGGTGCCACGCCCCGTCTGACGCCCACAGGCCACAAGCTGTGGCCACAGTTTTGATGCTATTTTGAAAATTTTAATTGATATATATTTGTTTCGTCAATACCTATCGATTGGCATAATAAAAGTTTGCCACGCCCACTCTAACGCCCAAAAACCCATTAAACGCTTAAGCCTGGCTAGCGCCTACATTTCCGCCTTTCATGGCCCGTGTTACCAATGTTTTGGGGTAGATGGCGAAATACAATAGCGCCATCTAACGGATGACTTTGGAACAGCTGGACAAGGTGCTAATTCGAGCGGCGAAAAACATACAAGAAGGCACATTTATGTTAAGTTATTTAGCTGAGTAACGGGTATCTAATAGTCGAGGCACTCGACTATAGCGTTCTCTCTTGTTTTCTATTCGTTTAGTCGGTCACACTGATATTCGCCAGATTTTCGGTCGCCGCGAGGAAGATCGTGCGAGCGAGACGGCAGATGTGCAGTAAAGAGAGGCTGGCCGGTAAATTCGGATATTCTGCCACTGTTTACGTTAAAGAAATTCGAACGAGAAACGACGTGAAGCCAAAATCTGAACGCTTATGCGTGCGTCTGTATATTGTACCGTAAAAATTGATCGAAATTACGTAACCCCTTCCCACGACCAAACCCCACAGACGCTAACATGTTCGCAAGCAGTGGTGGGTCAATAATTGGAGCCATTCTGACTTGCACCATTATGTATCGGCTTAAATATAAATTTTTTCTCACGGTACATTCTCTAGGATTTAAGACAGAATGCTTTCTATGGTCCATCTTTCTGGATAGGAGCCAATTATCGTATCCTTATTTTTTTACCAGCTAATCTTTGGATACATATAAGATGATACCTATAAGGTAAAATCCAATTTAAAACAAGAAAGGAAAGCTAACTTCGGGCGGAATCCGTGCAGAATATTCTGTAAATTATATTGGTTGGTCAAAAATAAAACCTATGAAAAAACCCAACTTCCTAACTTTAAAAACAACCAATAAGGCTGATTAAAGGGTATTCCATCTCAAAATCAGCTGCATAACAGAACCGTTACTTGCGGAGCTTTGGTGTATGTGAGGCCGCGACGTACAGTCATGCAAAGCTAGCGACAGTTTGCTGCTGATATTCGGAGACGACGTTTTAAAGCGCACCAAATAGTAAAAATAACACTGTTAAAAGCGTATTCCCAGCCAGGCAACTCAACATTCTTTAAAACGTCTCAACTAGCCAAGGAATAAGTGTTCCATGTGAAAAATCTTTGGTGACATAATACATACATATAAGTGATCTGGGTTACATAACCTTAACAGTAAGCACAGCCCAAGGAATGGTTTGCACCCTGACAACGAACACCACTACGGTGGCTGGCAAGTGGACTCCTACGACATGTAAGAAATGGCCTACAATTAACGACACGGCTTTAACACCATTCAGCAACCCCACACACAACTTGAACAACGCGGGACTGCCACCACACATGTGTATAACCTCAACAAGTGTTGTGCGTGCGAATCGAGAACCGTCTGCAAACACAACCTCAATCGGACGCACGGGGCGACAAACACACCCACCATGTGGGACTGGTAGGGTTCAGGCACTAACCATACAACATATAGGCTGGTCATTTCATACAACGAATTTGGTCACAAAATTTTTCAATCGGGGGGCCCCAGTGCTGGAATCGGCAGGCCCCGACACTTCGTGTGCCTTCGGGTTTTTTCGCTCTCGTTCTAATTCTTATTTTGACGCTCGCGCTCGAGTTCGGTCGTTCAGTCGCAGAGACGCGCATTTTGAAGAAGGTTGGCCTGCGCTTGAATTGGGCTTTGTATGGAGGCGTGTTCATGCATTCTCATACAGGGGTGCATGTGTGCGATCATTTCATTTCGATGCAGCAAGAATATTTTGTCTTCTGCTACTGTTTAGACTTGGTACCCTAACAATATGGGCGTATTCACTATTGGGTTAATGATAAAAATAAGAATATTATATGTTATAGTATATTTTTAATATTTCAGCATATATTTAATCTTGGTTTACAAATTCAAATCAGTGGTAGCAGAACAATGTTTTGCATATATGTATGTATGTATTGCAAATAATATAAATCAATCTAATGAGATAGGAACAGGGCACATCGCAGTCGGTGTCTGCGCTTAGTGGTTCAAAAAACTTCAAACCAAATCAGCTTTGGTTGTTGTTCTGCGAGCGTATGATTGAATTTTAGGGGTGGGTACAGAAACAAGAACGTTTTTTAGGACACTTGTTTTGAATGTTATGTTTAATGATAATTAATTTTATAATTTTTTTTTTATATTAAAAATCATTAAAAGTTTACTTCTTGATTTAAAATAGTAATATAAATTTAAGAAAATCACTTCAAATTTTTTTTGTCTGTACTTTATAGTGGATAAACAATTTGTTATTTTCCAAGATTAAAACTATAAAATTATTATATGTACATATGTATATTTATCGGTAACTAATTCAAGCGGCGACTTTCAAGAATAAGCAAACATAAAAATATATATAACTAGATCATTAAATAACAAAATTACACTGCGAATCAAAAAAAAAATCAATTAAAACTCATTAAACATATCATTCAAAACAAGTGTCCTAAAAAATGTAAACAAAACAAAAGCCAAACAGCCGTTCTTGTTTCTGTACCCACCCCTAAAATTCAATCGTCGGTAGGCTCTGCAAGCACCATCCGCTCGCAGAACAACAACCAAAGCTGATTTGGTTTGAAGTTTTCTGAACCACTAAGCACAGACACCGACTGCGATGTGCCCTGTTCCTATCTCAGCAGATTGATTTCTATTAATTGGAATACATACATATATGCAAAATATTTTTTTGCTACCACTGATTTGAATTTGTAAACCAAGATGAAATATATGCTGAAATATTAAAAATATACTATAACATATAATATTCTTATTTTTATCATTAACCCAATAGTGAATACGCCCATATTGTTAGGGTACCAAGTCTGAAAAGTAGCAGAATACAAAATATTCTTGCTGCATCGAAATGAAATGATCGCACACATGCACCCCTGTATGAGAATGCATGAACACGCATACATACAAAGCCCAATTCAAGCGCAGTCCAACCTTCTTCAAAATGCGCGTCTCTGCGACTGAACGACCGAACTCAAGCGCGAGCGTCAAAATAAGAATTAGAACGAGAGCGAAAAAACCCGAAGGCACACGAAGTGTCGGGGCCTGCCGATTCCAGCACTGGGGCCCCCCGAGTGAAAAATTTTGTGACCAAATTCGTTGTATGAAATGACCAGTCTATATGTTGTATGGTTAGTGGTTCAGGCAAGCTTATAAAACCCCGTCCGCGCAGATCGCACCAAGAGCCGCACAAAACCCTGCCCGCCAAGCGATCCCTAGAGAGTTGCCCACTTTAGACGGCAACCCCGAAAGCTGGCCACTGTTCTTCAGTAGCTACCAAACCAGTACCGAGAGCGCAGGCTACACTCAAGCGGAAAATCTTATGCGCCTGCAAGCAAGCCTCAAGGGCCAAGCCAGGAATGTAGTCCAGAGCAAGTTAATGCTACCGGCAATGGTGCCAGAAATCATAAAAACTTTGCAAATGTGCTTTGGGCGGCCCGAACTTATTCTCCGCTCGGTGCTCAACAAGGTCAAACAACTCCCGCCTCCCAGGGACAAGCTAGAGCCGCTTATTGAATACGCTCTAGGCGTACGTAACGTTTACTCGACGATGGAAGCGTGCTAACTTAAGGACCAACTCAAGCTGCAGTGGGCAAAGTATGCCAGGAACGAAGACTCATCATCAGTACGGATCTTTAGTGAATGGCTATACGAAATTGCTAAGGCAGCCAGCAAGGTTACGACGCCGTTCTACAACACGAGGAACGCCACTCTGCACTACCATACGGAGGAAAGGGATCACGAAGATAGCAGAGCCAAGTGCATAGCTTGCCAAAGCGCGGACCACAAACTTCATAACTGCCCGGAGTTCCAGTCTATGGCCCCGGTTTACGCGTCAATAAACTATGCCATAATTGCCGAAACCGGCATCGTCGGCAGTGCTTCCTGAGAAAAGTGTTCAGCATCAAGGGCTGCAGTCAAAGCCACCATCCGTTGATTCATAGAGGGCTACAACCAGACGCGTTGCAGCCAGCTATAACGTCCGACATCACCGACGAAGTCCCTCACCGCCATAACGGACTGCTCCAAACTCATCGGCATATGGAAACCACAAATTTCCGCATTGTTCCAATTAATATTCATTACAATCAACAATCACTACATACATTTGGATTTCTAGATGAGGGCTCCTCCGTCACCCTTATCGACAGAAAGGTCTTCGAGCAACTGAACGTGAAGGGCGTCAGGCAATCCCTTTGCCTAAGGTGGACGAACAATACTACGCACACCGACCACGCATCCGAACGAGCCTCACTTAACATATCCAGCGCCCGCACCGGATCTAAGTTCAAGCTGAGGGATGTACACAGCGTAGAGCGCCTTAACCTGCCCGCGCAATCAGTCGATATGAGTGAGCTCGCCCAAAGATTCCAATATCTAAGAGGACTCCCAATCAAATCATATCAAAATGCTCGCCCCACTGTTCTCATCGGTGCCAACAATTGGCATTTGGCTGTGCCCCTCAAGATATGGGAAGGAGCATGGAGTCAGCCCATAGCGTCGAAAACAAGGCTAGGATGGACACTACAAAGCTGCAACTCAAGCGGACCAGCAACAGAGCGGGTTAATGTGCACGTTTGTAGCTGCGGCCATGGAATGGATAGTCAAGCCCTGAGCCACCGATTGTAGGAAACTGGCGTTTTCAACGATGGACGACATGAAGTCGGTCTGCCCTGGAAGGATGCCAACGCACCACTACCCGATAGTTACACGAACGCACTCAACAGGCTTAAGTGCCCGCAACGCAAGTTCCTCAAGCAAAGCGAGAAAGCTGGACAACCTTCAACTCTATGAGCGCCCTTACATTCGGAATTAATTGCGCCCCATTTATCAAGCACTATATCCGCGACGCCAATGCAGAGCGCTTCCAAAAAATCTACCCAACGGCCGCGAATGCCATTAAAAATTACGTGGACGATTTCCTATACAGCGACGTCAGCGTTGAAGCCGTCACCACAATGACGGGTAAGTGAAACAAATCCATGCGGCGGGCGGCTTTAACATTCGCAACTGGTCATCAAACTCGGAAGAAGTCCTCCGCAAGCTGGACGCCACTAAAAACTCTCCGCTACAGGTGGAAATTGCAGCCACGGAAAAGGTGCTCGGTCTGTACTGGATGCCCGAGCCTGACAAGTTCGTTTTCAACTTTTAATTTGCTCGGCTGAAACGCAATGTACTGGGAGAAGAAGTGCCCCCAACTAAGCGCGAGTTACTATAGGTACTAATGTCAATCTACGAGCCATTGGGATTTATTTCGTGCTACACAATCGCGCTAAAAATCTTGCTACAAGAAGTAGCATCAACTGGGATGAACGCCTACCATTCGAGCTCGTACCCAAATGGGCACAATGGAAACGCTCGTTGTCGATTATTGCAGCGATACAAATTCCAAGATGCTACTTCCATTCAGATGACCACGTAAGCGATGTTTTTTTTTTTTTATTCATAAATTACATACATAGACAAAAATAAATATACATATGATATCCAGACTTGCGGGACTGCCGTGAAGCATTGCTTCGCAAGGCTGGCTGGCCTGTTTAGGGCCTCTCGTTCCTTCTGCGTTCTAGCCGTCTCAGTTCAGTCGTGACTTCCGCAGCCAGACTGCATACAGCTGTCCAGTTATCCTGACTCTCCAGCATACTAGGTACAAGTCCCTCCACTGTGATCGGGGTCCCCAGGATTTGTTCAGCTCTTAGGCGTTCTTCTCCAAACCTGACACAAGTGGTTAGTGCGTGTTCGGCATTTTCCACTGTTCCGCAGGCATCGCAGATTGGGCTTGTCTCGTGGCAAAAGCGATGTAAATACTCCTTAAAGCATCCATGTCTGCTCAGCACCTGTGTCAGTTAGTTCGCCGTGTGGTCTGTTTACCCAAGCCGCTATATTGGGGATGAGTCGGTGCGTCCACCGGCCGGTTTCTGCCCTATCCCATCTTTGCTGCTAGTTTTCAAGGGACTTTGTTCTTGACCTTAGTTTTGCTAAGCGGTGGTCCGCCTGTGTATCAGCTACTTTTCTCTCTTTTCAGTTCTCCTTGGCCTCCACAACTGCGAGCTCGACTGGTGTTATTCCACTGATGACTAGAATGGCCACTGTAGCGACCGTGCGTAAGGCGGAGGCTACCCTAAGAGCTCCTATTCTGTAGTCCGACTCTATACCCTTTGTGTAGCTTTTTTTTGTTGTCGCCTCGGCCCATATTGGTGCTGCATACATGATGGACGACTTTGATACGTTAAACAGTAGCTTCCTGCTCGTGGATTTAGGGCCTCTATGGTTAAGCATCATTCGGGACACTGCCATCGTAACTCTTAAGAGTCGCCTGCAGGTGCTCCCTGTAGGACAGCCTGGTGTCCAGCATGACCCCTAGGTATTTTATAGACCTTTTCGTCTTCACTTGGGCTCCGCCCACAGTGATTCGTGCCGTTTCCACTTTTTTCCTGCTGCTGATGAGTACCGCCTCGGTTTTCTGCTCAGCCAGTTCAAGTCCCACGATTTGTACCCACTCACTTTTCCTGCTGATTGCTGCGTTCGTAAAGATTTCTACCTCGGCTATGGACTTTTTTACCACTATGACCGCGACGTCATCCGCGAAGCCAACAACGTTTACGCCATGGTGAAAGTTTAGTCGCAGGATACCATCATACATGGTGTTCCACAATAATGGGCCTAGGACAGAACCTTGTGGCACTCCTCCTGTGATTTTGTAGCGTTGAGGTCCTTCGTCCGTATCGTAGTGGAGCCACCTGTCGCTCAGGTAGTCGCTAACAATCGCCTGCAGGTACTTTGGGATGTTCAGCATCCCGAGTGAGGCCATTATTCTGCTCCAGGATACCGAGTTGAAGGCGTTTTTGATGTCCAGAGTTGCCACCAAACAGTATTGTTTATTTCATCCCAGCCACCTTTTGCCTTCTATGGCCTGCCTGGCTATGCGATCCACGGCTTCCAGTGCATTTAGGGTTGAGCGAGCCTTTCTAAAGCCATACTGACTTTCTGAGAGCCCTCCGGCAGCCTCTATTGCCTCTCCGAGTCTTGCACTGACAATACTTTCCAGTATTTTGCCGGCCGTGTCTAGAAGGCAAATGGGGCTATATGCCGACGGTTCATCCTTGTCTTTTCCTGGATTTGGTATAAGCACCAGCTTTTGCTGTTTCCACTGTTTTGGGAAGCAGGCTTGGGCCAGGCACTTAGTGTATGCACTGGCAAAGGTGCTCGGGTACATGCTGATGGCCAGTTTGAGTGCCCGATTTGGGATCCCATCTGGCCCTGGTGCCTTGTTGTTTGGTACCTTCTGGACTATGTTGACCAGCTCCTGTTGGGTCACCGGCGGTATCTGGTGGTCCGGGACACCGAGCGATTCCGCTTGCCTCCTTTCCTGCGCAGGGAAAAGGTGCCTTATTATCTCTCCCAGTTTCTCAGAGTCTGTTGGGGTCACGTTTTTAACGGCGTTGGTTTTTTTCATGACCACCTTGTAGGCCTTTCCCAACAAATCGTTTTCTGCTTCATCGCACAGTTGCAGGAAGCACAGCTTTTGCTGCTTTTTATTTCACGCTTTAGGATCTTCCTTCTGTGGGTGAAAACTTCCCTAAGTATGTGGAAGGCTTTGGTTCCGCGGGCCCTATGGTAGGCTCTCCTAGCGCTTATGCATTCACGGCGTGCCTCCTCAATCGCTTGGTTCCACCAGTAGACTGGCTTGCGCCCCTTGAAGCTTTTACTGTGCTGCATGCTGGCGTCGCAGGCTTTCTTGACCTTTTCCATCAATGACCGTTCGTTGTCCGTTAATTCCATCCCTTCCAGGGCAGCTCTAAATGCCGGTATGTCGAGCGTATTTTCTTTGTAGTGTTCTCGAGTAATTGTCGGTGTGGCGGTTCTTCGCGTGCGGATGGTGCTTATAATTGCATTTCCCAGGTCGCCGACGCCGCCAAGCTTGCGCTTACGTAGGTGAGGTCGATTATGGACTGCGCTCCCGCTCTCCTAAATGTAGGGGTGGAACCCGTGTTTTGTAGGACTACGTCCAGCGATGCGAACGTCTCAGTGACCACTCTTCTTCAGGCGTTTTTTGAGGCTGACTCCCACTCCGTTGACCACGGATTGAAGTCCCCAGCAATAATCGCAGGGGAGTGTGCTCTTATGTCGTTTGCCAGGCTGTCTATCGTCTCGCTAAACTCCTCTAGTGTCCAGCTGGGTGGAAAGTAGCAGCTAAAAACCCAAAGGTCTTTTAGCTTCGCCCTTACGTAGCCTTTTGATGCTTTCACGCATGCTAGATGTTGGGCCGGTTGCCCACATGTCCAGATTGCTGCTTTTCCCAATTGATCCGTGACCCACGTGTTGGATCTAATTGTTTTGTAGGGTCCGCTCAGAATGGCCAGGTCTATTTTGAGCTCGGAAATTGTTTGGGTGAGAAGGTCCTGGGCCACCCTGCAGTGGTTAAGGTTTAGCTGCATGACCCTTAGCATCTTTGTTGAGATTTTACCGCCTCGACATACGCTGGGCATTTAAAGCTTCCAGACTCGTGGTTCGTTGGGAGATCTCATTTCTGCGCGCAGAGTAGACAATGTGGGTCCCTATTGCAGCTTCTGGCCTCGTGGTTTTTTCCACCACACTTGAAACATGCTCCGCGCAGGTCCGTTTTTTCTGTGCAGTTCGACAAGATATGACCGAACGCGAGACACTTATAGCAGCGTTTTGGCGAAAAAATGGGTTTAATCCGGCAGATCATCCATCCAATCCTTATTTTTCCCAGGTTTACCAACTTGTTCGCTGTGGGTGTTGGCTCAATAGTGTGGCTATCTGCAGGCCGTTTCTGGTGGCTCTCAGCGACTTTACGGCCACCTCAGAAAGAGGGGTATCGCCTAGCTTACTATTTAGAGCCTCCACTATCTCCTCCTTGGTTGTGACTTCATCTAAGTCCATGACCTCAAGTCAGGTTTGCTCGGTCAGGGCCCTTCCAACTGCTTGAACCCCGAGAGCGTTTCCGGCAGCCTTTTTAACCTCCTCCGCGCTGTGGTCTGGCGACTTTTTCAGTTGCAGCAGGAGATCTCCCTAGGCCGTCTTTCGGATGGTCTGTACGTCCCCACGGACGTGTTTTAGCGTGGAGTCTCCTTTAACGGCCTTGAGAAGTTCCACGTGGGTAATCTCCCCGACTCTTGCAACCACGATGGCGTCTGGTCTGGCCCTGAGCTGCCTTTTTGAATTTCCCTTAGGGTTTCTGTCAGCTACTTGCTGGAAATCTTCGTGTCGCTTCTCTTGTAGCCGTTCCCTATGTACCCTCTTCATTGGTGGCGTACATTTTTGGCCTGCTGCTGGCTCCCTTGCCCTCGGTGTCGCTACTATCCTTTCTTTGCCACACAGCTTGTTGTCACGCTGTTCGGCTCTCGGTGTGGTTTGCGTGGCACTTTCCCTGCACTCATTTCCTGTGGCTTCCTCCTGCTTGATGGAAGCCACTGCCGTTTTATGCAGCTCTACCAGCTCTGTTAGGAGATCGCGCATCGGCTGTTTGACGACACTGTGGTCCTTAAACAGAAGGGAGAGGCCATTCACGGCAAGGTCCTCCAGGGACGTGATTGCCTCCGCTTGTTTTGGCTGCTGTTCAACATTATGCTGAGCCTGCAGCGTTGGCGATTTGGTCATCGCTGAGCTTTTTGCGAAGGGATGCATGCACAGAAAGCTGAGACTTCCCTGAAAACTGCAAAAAGGCCCCGATCCCAATAACCAATCTGTGAAGATTCGGCGAGCGCATCTCCGCCAACTTTTGGTGGGTTCAATGGAGCTGGTACGTCAAATTTAATTGCTATGTGTTATATTAGTAAATAATTAGTTTTATTTACACAGGTATTGAATCAATAACAAAAGATTCGAGTAATATTCTGTGGCGAGAGAAATGTATGCAGTTGCATGTTAGCATTGTAGCATTTCGAGGCAATTTTTCTCTGCCAGCAGAAATAAAGGAAACTCCTGAAAAAACAATTCAAAAAAATTATAACTTTGTTGTTAAATATTTAATATTTTGGAATTTAAATATTATTGAATTACGATGGCAAAATGCAGCGCAAAACGATATAGCTTCATTGTTATTAGTAATATAGGCATAGAAATCGAAATGCAATCGATTTGTAATAACTGCAAGGGTATATAAACTTCGGCTTGCCGAAGTTTGCTTCTTTTCTCGTTAACGTTTTTCTGCTCGGAAATCGTATTTGTGTAATGAGGTATCGGATTATAGTATTTTGTTATTATGTTGGCCGATCACTCGTTAAAGTGTTGGCCTATAATAAAGTAACGTAAGTTGATATTTTAGAAATGGTACGTCTTAAGCGGGGAAGTCCTGGGCATGGAAAATAGGCTAACATTTGCTACGCTATAGCCACTTATGCCCTTTCTCTCAAAAACTGCACTTTTGATTTCCTTTTTATACCCTTGCAGAGGGTATTATTAATTTCGTCAAAAGTTTGCAACGCAGTGAAGAAGACATCTCCCTATAAACCCTATAAACTATGTATATTCTTGATCAGGATCGCGTCTCAAGTTGATATAAGCATGTCCGTCTGTCAGTTTCTACGCGAACTGGTCTCTCAGTTTTCAAGATATCGAATTGAAACTTTGCACACACTCTTCGTTCCTTTGCACGCAGTATATAAGTCGGAACGGCCGGGATCGGCCGGGATCGGCCGACTATGTCCTATAGCCGCCATATAACTGATTGATCGGAATCCAATTTTGGAGAGTGTAATCACAGAATATTGTGCAAGGGAATATCAACTTCGGCTCCGCCCGTGCAAGACCACTTATTTCAAAATATAATTTTTAAAGTATGACTAAAAGTAGTCATAAGATAAGTTAGATATAATAAATCAATGTACTTGGTAAATTCTGTTATCAATACGACTCAGCTATTAAGCTGACTCAATTATTATTATGGACACAATGAAAACAGATGATTTATATAACGATATTTGCACTAATATTAGAGAAAAGTTCGATTCACTAGAATTTTCTGAGAAAAAAAGTATACAACACATGTTTGCGAACGTCGGCGAGTGCAGACGTGTTTTTCCTGTCTTCTTATAGTTAACGAAAATTTAAATAAAAGCAGTGCAAGCTCTAAACAACAACACACAGTGGGCGAAAAGACGCTTAGTGCGAGGAAATTCGTACTTTTTGTGTAAATAAACAAGAAGAAAATTTAAATCATTAAGCTATGAGTGAATTCGACACTCATACGGTGCTCCAACGTCAGTAAGAGGAGCGTCGGCTCTCTCTGCAACGTAACAACGCATACCATTCAATCGTGTCAATGCAAGACAACGCGACCGCAAACCCAACAAAAACTAACCAACCGCGATCAATAACCCCAAGCCCGAGTAATGAACTCAATCCAACATCGCTACGCAGGGCGCGCTCTTGCTCTCCAGCGCTCTTGTTGGACAAAACCCCTTCCCTCATGCCAACCTGCTTAGCCACGGTCACCAGTACAGTGACGTCACTAGCAACTGCAAGACAACTTCTACAACAATTACAATAGTATCGACTGCTCGCGCAATACCATCTACTGTAACAACGAAATCTGCTGTGCAAGCAAATAATGCAGCACCTTACACCAGCGCGTTCTCTTCAAAACAATGTTCAGCCGTACAGACTGGTATGGATCGGTATATACAAATAAAACGTAAGCTCAGCCCGCAGAACTCTAGACTTGGTAATTCTGCTAAAATAACTCGCGGCACCTCAAAACAATCTACAAAAGAGAAGCCCATAGAAGCAAACAGATTTGCTATTTTGGCAGATAAATCCGATAATATACCTTCTGAATACATCGTAGGGGACAATAAAAAGCCTAAGCCGCCTCCGATTTACAATCGAGAGAAAAGTTCTAATGCCCTCGTAAACTCGATACTGAATCTAATCGGACCAGACAATTTCCACATAATTCCATTAACAAAGGGAAATATTCACGAAACAAAAGTTCAGACTAAAACGGAAGTAAACTACTAAATTTTGTCGAAGTATTTAAACGACAACAATAAAAACTTCTACACGTACCAAATAAAATGCAGTAAAGGCCAGCAAGTAGTACTTAAAGGTATTGAACCGGAAGTAACACCAGCTGAAGTTACAGGCGCACTGAAGGAGAAAGGTTTTAATGTAAAAAATGTTATTAACATTTTGAATAGAGAAAGAAAGCCTGAACCTCTTTTCAAGGTAGAACTTGAACCCGAAACCAAATCCAAGCCTCTGAAAAAAAAAAAGTGCATCCAATTTTTACTCTCCAGTTCCTACTACACCGCAGAATAACCGTAGCCGAGCCGCATAAAAGAAATGGGCTGGTGCAGTGTAATAATTGTCAGGAATATGGCCCCACAAGGTCTTATTGCACGCTTCGTCCAGTATGCGTTGCTGGTGGAGACGTTCATGACTCCCACAAATGCCCAAAAAATAAAGAGGATCCCAGCAGCAAAAAGTGTGTGAGGAGTTAAATAACCCCTCACAAATGAATGAGAGTTTGGAGAATACAGCTGGAGAGAGTTTGGAGAAATACAGCTGGTGAGAGTTTGGAGAATACAGCTGGTGAGAGTTTGGAGAATACAGCTGGTGAGAGTTTGGAGAGAAGCAAGAAGAGAGTTTGGAGAGTACGGCTGGAGAGAGTTTGGAGAGAACGTGTAACGGTAGAAGGCGACGGACTTTGGACCGAGTATGGTGCCGTGCGCAAAAACCGAAAAGGAGAAGCCGAGAATTAACGGGATACGCCGGCCTATAAAAGCGGGCCGAGCGCAGGAAGCGGGATGAGTCGATCACAAGGAGTCAATCCAGCAAGATCAGTAGACAAGCAGTAAATCAGCGAGGAAGACAAGTCAAGTCAACATCAGGAGGAAGCAGAGCCGCGCCGAGTCAACAGGAGCAAGATCGCTACATCAAGACGTTCGGGACTTAGAGTTGAAGTCGCCGAGCTGAGGAACAGGTAGCTGAGGTCCTTGAGGCATCACGCGGCTAAGTCCAGGCGCTTTGTTCTAATTCTTGTCGCGACGTGAGCTTGGCGTATTGCACGGCGAGTCCGACGGAAGTGAATAGAAAGAGTCCTTCGACAGAGAACCGTGGGCTCGAGAGGGAAGTTGTCCAGAACTAGCGGCCGTGCGAAAACAATTGCCTTATCGAAATTCCGGCGTACGCCTGAATCGACAGGCGAGAATTGTGCAGGCCCTGGTGCGACTAGCCACGAAGGACGCGCGTCTGAACCACGGGGTGTCTCGAGAGGCGTATGCGTCGAGAGCACGGTAATTCACCGCCAGAGTCCTAGACAGGCAACTGACCGAATCTCGAGAGCCAAAGACCGCTGCACCTAGTCTCACTAGAGCACGCAGACCACGCCGTGAGCAGAGCAAGGGCATCGAGAACACGAGGAGCGACGAGCAGCCATCGCAGGCCCAGCGGCAACCAAGCCATTCTACAACGCATCCAGTCCGCGGCTAAGAGGCGAGGGCGGAAGCGTTCGTCTTGAACCTAGCGTCCTGCCACAGGGACTGCATTGGCGGCCTTCCGGCGTATGCTTGAACCGTCAGGTGGAAACTGTGCAGGCGTCTGGTGCGACCGGCCGGGACAGATCCAGGGACAGGAGGCTGTGGCTGCGAAAGGCGTACGCTTTGAGAGCCCGGTGCCTGTTCACCCTAGTCTGGGAACGGTGACGCATCCCTAGACCCTCAGAAGCCCCGAGTCCAAAGACAGCGGAGGCGTTACGGAGCAGCGAGCAGCGAACAGCGAGGCAGCGGAGAGCGACGGGGGAGCGACAACAATTCTTCAAGGGAGGCGTTGAGATACCCATCTGTCACCATTAGTCCCAGGCCGAGGGATAAGTCGGCGAATAAAGATCCCAATACAAGCATCCCAACATTCTGTGCGTTCTCACTAGACAATCGGGCGGTCACGTTTATATAAATTTGGTGGGACGAACAACACACATCTTCTGAGCTAGCCGCACGATACTCGTAGCGAGCAGACCGTAAAAATCAGTTCGTTACATCTGGCGCCCAAAACGTGATTGTCCGGTCGGTGAGAATCAGCAAACAAACAGAAAATGGGGAAAGGATGGATTTATCTCCTCAAGAAAGAGGATTTCGCCAAAATAGGAGCCAAGTTAGGCATCACTTTGGAGGGAAGAACGGATGACATGAGGAAAGCCCTCTCAGAGTACCTCACAAGGAAACAGGATGACCCAAGAGTAGCAGAGATCTGGGCTGAGCTGGAAGAGAAATACGACGATAAGCCAGGCCCAACAATCAAATTGCTGAACCCTGACACCGAGGAGCTCATAGCAAGTCTCGGAGTGGACAGCATGAGGGAAGCTGGCAGGAGTCGAAACCCAAGCCAAGAAAGAATAACAGGGCAGCAAAGACCTAGCACTCCAGATTACGCCAAGGTCGCAAAGCAAGTGAGGGAATGGTCGTTCAAATTCGATGGCACAGAGAAGCCACTAGAATTTCTAGAGCAGGTGGAATGGTCCGCAAACACGTACGGGCTGAACCTGAACATGATCCCACGTGCAATGCCAGAGCTATTGCAAGGCAAAGCACTGAAATGGTTCATTTCAAACAACAAACAGTGGAGAACATGGGGAGAGTTCAGCGAAAGTTTCCAGACGTACTTTCTGCCGAGAGGGTTCTTCTCGAAATTGGCAGACAAGGTGAAGCAACGGAAACAGGGTTTCAGGGAACCGTTCAAAGATTACATGGTGGACATGCAGACTTTGATGAGGCCACTCGGGTATTCGCCAAAGGAGACCCTAGAAATAATCAAGGACAACTGCACACCAGACCTGAGAATCTCACTAAGAACGTACAAAGTGGATGATCTGGACACATTAATGATCCTGGCTGACGAGTACGAAGAACTGGACAAAGAGCGATAAGAGTTCATTCACGAACACAAGTTCTCTCGAAGCAGAATCGCAGCACCACCACAAATTACATGCAGGAGATGTGAAGACAGCACGGTAAACCAAACCCCGCCCTTTGGCCAGTGGACACCGGCCAATACAACACCACAAAGGCAACCAACGAACACATTATGGAGGCCACCAAACACCACTCAGATGGCACGCAACCCAATGCCAAGAGCCACCAATACACAGACCCACGTGGTGAACCCACAGGAGGCATGTCGCCGTTGTGGAGGACACGAACACTGGGCACGAGGATGCAGAAACCAACGACTACTGTTCTGCTGGGAGTGCGGCAAAATTGGCATCAGGAGTGTAGAGTGCTGCCAAAAGGCGGGAAATGGGCAGCGATCCCAGTCGCAGAGAGGCGCACAGGGGTCGCAAAGTGTCTCCTCTCCAAACTAACTGGCAAGTTAATCGAGGAAGAGCAGCAGTTATCCGGAAACTGTGGAGGTAACCATACGGCTAACTACAGGGGCTGTCCAGTCTACAAGGAACTGAAAAGTCACACCCACCAAAAAGTGACCACTGCTCGCTCACATATAACACCTATGAAATCTACGAGTGATGTCTTCCCCCTACAGCCGTGAAATCTTCAGCTCATAATGAGTTCACCGACAAACCCGAAAGCTTTGCAACTGCTCTAAAAATGGGTCTGAAATGTACCGCTCCCATCAAGCCACGATCATCAGTTTCCCCTCATCAACCAGGAGAACAGTCTACGAACAAAATTGAAACAATGACATGTAATCTTCAACAAAGTATGATCATGCAGACAACTATACAAGATCTTATGCGAAACCAGAACATTTTGATTGAGCTGCTTGTTGCTCAAAAACAGACTAAGTAATCAATGGCTCCACTCCGTATATCACTGTGGAACGCCAACGGCGTCTCACAGCGCAAACTCGAGTTATCTCAATTCCTTAATAATAACTATATTAATGTAATGCTAGTCGCAGAAACTCATCTTACAAATAAATGCAATTTCCAAATTAGATACTACTTCTTCTATAACACGAATCACCCAGATGGGAAAGCACACGGAGGCACTGGGGTTCTGATTAGAAATCGCATTAAGCACTGCTTCCACAATAGCTTCGCAACTAACTACATGCAAGCTACATCTATAGATGTACAGATGGATCACCGTTCTTTAAGGCTTGGCGCCGTATACTGTCCTCCTCGGTTTACAATATCCGAATCCCAATTCATGGACTATTTCAACTCTCTGAGCGAACAATTTTTAGTAGCAGGAGACTTTAATGCCAAGCATACGCACTGGGGATCTCGACTTGTGACTGCAAAGGGAAGGCAGTTGTACAATGCTATAATAAAAGCAAGCAACAAGCTAGACTGTGTGTCACCAGGGAAACCTACATATTGGCCAACAGATCCCAGAAAATTGCCAGACTTGATAGATTTTGCAGTCACAAAAAACATTCCACGCAACCTGATAAGCGCCAACTCCTTATCAGATCTATCGTCTGATCACTCGCCTGTACTCCTTCAACAAAATCTACATCCAGTTGCGGTAGATAAACCATTCAGACGAGTAAAACCAATTGGCTTAAGTACAAAAAATATGTAAGTTCGCATATTGAGTTGTATACACGTTTGAATGACGAAGCTGATAGCAACTTATCCACAAACACTCTTGAATCCGTCTTGGTCGCAGCAAACTCGCATGACAACTCCACAAACGCAAAAAACATCTTAAAATCATAGATACACGAACGTTGAAATAGAACAGCTTGTTATAGCAAAGCGACGCTCACGACGAGACAGGCAATCCAACAGATCACCATCTGCTCTCAGCTGCATTACGTCATAAAAAAGAAAGGTCCCAAAAACATTACATAGAGCAGTTATCCCCAATGAGCTCCAAGTTCCCACTTTGGAGAGCACACTCATCACTCAGCGCACCATTAGAATCTGCAATGCCAATAAGGACATCCACAGGCAACTGTGCGCGCAGCGACGAAGAAAGAGCCGACAGATTTGCAGAACATCTTCAAAATGTATTTCAGCAACATCAGATATCGACACATCTACGTATGAACCAATTGTATTTAGACCACATGAGTTACTCAAAATCATAAATGAACAACTCAACCCAAAAAAATCTCCAGGATGCGACCTTATATCACCAAAAATGATTATTGAACTTCCTCTCTGTGCAGTTCGAGCTATTTGCCAACTCTTCAATGCAATAACGAGACATGGACACTGTTCGCGCACTTTGCGTTTTGTAATTTGTTGAATAGTGTAAGGGGGGAACGGGAGCACAATAAAGATTTAATCGCTATCGCGAAATCGCCCCGTCTCTCGCCCCCTTCGTTAAGTTAGGCTTAAGCGTTTATATATTGAAATTAAAAGTCAGTTGTTATATGAACATCATTGAGCAAACTCCCTTTCGTCGCCTCGTCGCCAAAAAATAAATTCTTCCCTGCAGTCACAAGTTTCGCGTTTAATACAAAACAGTGTTAATTTTCAGACACTTCCCAGAGAGATGGAAAAAGTCGATCATCATAGTGATCATCATAAAGTCCGCACAATTGCTTCATCATATAGACCAATTAGTTTACTAACGTGTCTATCAAAACTCTTCGAAAAATGCTTCCTGGCACATATTACCCCATATCTCAGAACACACAACAAAATCCCGACTCATCAATTCTGTTTTCGAGAAAAACATGGAACCATCGAGCAAGTCAACCGCATAACTTCAGAAATCCGAAATGCATTCGAGCAAAGGGAGTACTGCACTGCGATATTTCTGGACGTATCACAAGCTTTCGACAGAGTATGGTTAGAAGGTTTAATGCACAAAATAACAGAAATGCTCCCAACCAACACTCACAAACTTCTGAAGTCAATCCTTTACAACAGAAAATTCTCAGTAAGATGTAACGCTGCCATGTCCGATGATTACATCACCAGAGCCGGAGTTCCTCAAGGCAGCGTGTTAGGAACAACACTCTACCTTATCTACACTGCGGACATCCCAACGAGCATACAACTAACCACATTCACTTTTGCTGATGACACATGTATATAATGTATTATTTTAAGATTTGCAACTTTATTTAATTAAACCAAGCTTTTAAAACAGAAAGCAGTTCCATAATGCGATTGTTTTGAATTATCATTTTGGCTGCTACTATGAGAGACATAAATATAGCTGAAGCGATGCTTTTGTAGTCTGTAATGCAGTTTGCGGTATCAAGTGTCACCTCGGTGCGTATACCTGACGATATGGTCGGCGCGAGGGACACGTTACCCGTATCGCAGGTCGACATTGCAAGTTTTGATTTTCTCCTACCTCAAATATCACAGGCCAACAATTTTTAGACCCACAAACTGGAGACACTTTTTCTTATGCAATTTTTCGCGCTGAATCCAAATTCGGTGCCAAAATTGCGCAGTTTGTGAGATATTCTAACTTAAAAGTGTGAAAATTGAGGTTTTTGGCATATTTCAGTTTTGGTTCAGCCTAATATCGACCTGGTTTATAAACTTGACCGTACGTAGTGACTTGTAGGCTTGTCCGTACTTTAATAAGGGTTGCCCGAACACTGCATTGTAGGGGTCGCCATTAGTGGTCAAGGCACAGTTGGTATATATTCCGGTTGATTATAGCGAATATACGATCTAAAGGCTTTGTTAATAAAACGATTTACTCGTTGGGCAGCATAGGCTTGTGGTCCCCAGCTAGGTTTCCCAAATAATAATGTCTCGTAATATCCATTGATGAAAGGTCTAGGGCGAGCCGTGAAACAAATACATGTTTTAGTTTGGTATCATACAGGCGACCTTTTTTGGTACTCTAGAATTTGTATTTGCACTACCAGTATCTGTTGGTAACCGGAACGTTAAATCAACATAAGGTTTTGGGCAACTACTTTACTTTCCTGGCGGCACCTCACGCGTCCAGAACTTTCGGGTACCGAATCACTTTGCCCCCGATCTTAGGACCATTTGAGCGGCGGGCAGGATCGGCAGCTGTACGGAAAGCGAATGGCGGGCAGTAGGTTGCGCGGCGCCAGCCATATTCTACCCACCGACGTTTTTAGCACTTGGGAGAATCGGTCTCAAATGGCATGCGACTAGTGAGCTGCGATTTAAGCGCTACAAGCAGATCCGAATTTTTACGCCAGTTGCGCGGCGTAATAGATATAGTAGCGTAGGACTTATAAATGGGATCGCGAACCAGGACCAAATAGTCAAGACACTTGGCGTGTTAATTCTATTACATGTATAGCAAGGAATACTCTCCTGTCTAGCCCATATACCCTCCCTGAAGTTTTGAATAAACATAATGCAATTATCACTCTTAAACGGACCACTGTGCAAATAATGCGGACCAAAAGAGAGAAAGCGGGAGCGAAACGCCGATTAACTCCAATATTAGGCACCTCTAAACGTGATCGGTAGGTTAAGAAATTCTAACTCATTTAAATCAGAGAATGGGGGTTCAGTAAAATTTAATTATAAACTGAAAGAACAACCGAAAACTCGAGACCAAGATGACGTTTCTCTTTCAAGGTGATATGCTACTGCTTTTTATTTCCGAACGCTCGTTAAGCCGATCAGAGCAGAGAGTTATTAGAGGGCTTACAGTTAAACATGTGAAGATATTAGGGTTCTACAGTACATTAATATATCTGATCCTACATCCCAGCCCCGTTAAAAGGGTCCATATTCAATATATTGGAAGTACAGAGAGCTTGTGGACAGGGCAGTAACAGGTTTCCTTGGCGGTGCGCAGCTGAACGACTCGCGTTCGTATACTGGGGAATCGATCCTACCCATTCGCCAGTGCTGAAAGGATACATTATCTTCGTGAATAAGCACAACAGCGACTTTTGGCGATGGGGAAGTCCATTTGGTCCTTGATCGTAGTGCGTTGAAATAACCTGTAGACCAGCGATCCCAAAAGGACTGCTTTACTGCCATGACTGTTTCAAATCGTTGCAATGTACTGGCTTTAGAGTCGTTGACGATACGTTCTGGCATGGAACGCAGTGATCTCCCTGACAGACCTGAGAGGTCTTTCGGATCTGATGACATCGGTGAGAAGGGGTCGTGATCTCAACCACGACTATTGTTAGCTCCACGTACGTAAACTTGGTGTTGACAAAAGTTCTGTTGAGCAGGTCATTTGCGCTCTTCAATGCCGCTGCCCTGAACCCGCCGAAATGCGGTGCCCTGGGTGGGATGAAGTGAAAGCTGATAAAATCAGCCGAACAAAATGCTTGAATTGCGGTTTGAGTCTTCCCATTGAGGAGGCGCCGCCGAAACTGGTGGCGTTGTCACAGTAAATATCTGTGGGTAGACCGCAGCGTCCAGAGAATCTCTTCCAAGCCGCCAGAAGTGCTTCTGTACTCAAATCTGTAAACTCTTCAATATGCACGGCCTTTACGGCGAGACATATAAACACGGCGAGAAAGCTTTTTAATGGAGGTTTTCCGCTTATTCGAAGATTGGATTATTGGTTGCCAATCTTGGCTTGGGTAGTTGACCCATTACATGCTGCAGTAGGACAGTTCGATATCGAACAATACGACGCCCGTGCCCAATCCCTTACAT
The DNA here is from genome assembly GCF_018152115.1 of Drosophila rhopaloa. NCBI lineage: Eukaryota > Metazoa > Arthropoda > Insecta > Diptera > Drosophilidae > Drosophila > Drosophila rhopaloa. The sequence continues at coordinate 11,994,987 of NW_025335034.1, read as the reverse complement.
TTACGATCCAGAATTTCAGACGGAGTAGCGCCACCAGCGCTTTGGTCCGTCCTGAAAGTTTCGAGTGTGAAGGTGGCGGACATATTCAACAACCATTGAGGATTTGCTGGGGAGCAGTAGTGGGTGCTTCTCACTCTCAGGAAGATCGGAATAGTCGAGTAGTCCTCCAACCTTTATGACTTCGAGTTCAGTGGAGGTGTCTACGAAAGGAGGAAGGAACTTTAGTGGTTTTTCCTGAGGTATCGAAGTTCATCCGGAAACGAGTGATTTTGCAGATTCCAAGTTATGCAGTTTGATTCGTGCTTCTTTACTGGGGGTTGGACCTTAAAACTTGGATGACCTCCAAACGACGTATATGAATCGAAACATCCATGCGACAATACGTAGACAATACGAGTGACGCCAGCAGATAGTTGTGGTCGAAAATACATGTTTCCGTTTCTCCCAGTTAACGATGTCCAAATCGATGGCATCGAAAAAAACTATTGACAAGCATCGAAAAGTATGATACTATTGTTGAAATACCCGAAATTTGGTCAAACTTAACTCTTGAATTTGCACAAAAGTTAATTAACTCAATTCTAACGACGCCGCAAGCAGTCTTTGAAGCCAAAGGTGGTTTTACTAAATATTAGTAACATAATTGCCAATATTTTTTAAAAATTAATATTTAGGTTTAAAAAAGTTGACTTAGGTTGTCTAAACATGATGTGTAAATACTTTTCACGAGAATAAAACGTGTGTAAATACTTTTGACAACTGATAAGCATCTTTTCATTTGCTTGTAACTTTGTCCTATGAACCGTTATCTTCCGCACTTGTTTTGGGCTTGCATCTGCATTTAAGCTGTGCAACAATAACTATTTCGTTGAATTTTGCATTCAGTTACCACTATAAACTTAGTTGAAAATTAGTTGAGATGTGTAAATAATTGTTCGTTTTGTAAATACTTTTGACCACCCAAATATGTTTTACCATCAAAACTTTTTTCCAGTAGAGTGGAAGATACACACATTTTCACAAATTCGGGATTTATATTATCACTGGTTTGGATTTAACGTCATGTATGTACATATTTAAGAATGGATATATCACCTTTTTCCATATTTTACCTGTTTTTACATATGTTTCAAAACATTCGTTTTCGCTGATTTTATTAAGTTTTTTTAACGCATTTAGTAAACATTTTTGTTGAACACAAAACCACAACCTTTCGAGGGAAATTTTATTCGTAATCCTTAATTTTTTTAAAATTCGAATTATATTTTTCAAGTAGAAATAAATCTACATCTTGAGTTATATAGTATGCGTACACAAATATTTAAAAACAACGAAGCTTCATATACATTTTTTTCTTACCTATGACAGCTAAATTATATACATTTTTTCAATCTTTTCCCGATTGTCCCGATGTAGATGTTTTAGTTCTTTATGATATAGTTGCCTTTAGAACTATGTAAAAGACTAATTCTAGAAACAGATGGAAAATAGGACAGACGATCATGGCTGTCTCGACTCGCCAGGCAATGATGTTTAAGAAATGTTTCCCTTACTGAATTTATAATACTCTATGCAAGGGTATAACCAGGATACTTCTTCATTAACTTTTTGTGCAATTTTTTAATGTATGGTTTTTACTTGAGTGTCAAAGAATTCGAAACTAATCCTGGTGAGATAAAAGAAATCTTTGCAAATAAAGAAATCTTAACAATCTTTATAAGAAAATATACGAAAGTCTTGTATTTGAATACTGAATACTAAGTTCTCCTTCAATAGAAACTGTATTTTTAAACTCATGCGTAAAAAATATGTTTTCCGTTTACTTTAATTTAGAAATACAATACAAATCAACTACATTTCGATTTCTATGACTATATTACTAAAAACAATGATGATATGTCCAATTTGCGCTGTATTTTTTCATCGTTTCTATGGCAGCTTTATGTCTTGTTATTGTTGTCCGATTTTAACAAAATTAAAAGCGTAATTATGATATAGTACATAATTACTATACATCTATATGATATACATAGATGTCCAACTTGAATTTAATTAAAATATTACCAAATCCCAAAGAACAAAAAAAATTAGAAACAACAAAGTTATACTTTTTATACCCTTCCAGAGGGTATTATAATTTCAATCAAAAGTTTGCAACGCAGTGAAGGAAACATTTCCGACCCTATAAAGTATATATATTCTTGATCTGCTTTACCAAGAGAATCGATATAGCCATGTCCGTCTGTCCGTCCGTCTGTCCGTTTCTATGCAAACTAGTCCCTCAGTTTTAAAGCTATCTGCTTGAATCTTTCTTTCTATTGCAGGTAGTATATATGTCGGAACGAGCCGTGTCGGGCGACTATATCATGTAGCTCCCATAGGAACAATCGGAAAAATAATTTTAAAAAATTATAACTTTGTTGTTTTTTAATATTTTTTTGTTCTTTGGGATTTGTTTTATTTAAATATTATTGATTTATATTTTTAATTAAATTAAAATCGGACAACAATATCATCTATTGTGATTTGCTCACGCCGGCAATGGTACAGGACGAAACACGAAATTTTGGCATTGTAAAAATCGTGTGTCAGATATTTTTGCAGTCGCTTAGAGACGGGAAATCCTCACCGTCGAAAACAATAGGGCTTACAGGTAGGTCCCAGGTACTCTCCGAGTACTACTTTTCAAAAATGGAAAAGCTTGCTACCGAAATCGTAGCGAATTGCAAAACATTGGCGAAAGCAAAATACTACAGGCACCCATAAAACCATGAGCTCGGCGAGATGCCGATTCCCTCTCATGTAGGAGAAATCCTACATATTGACATATTCTCTATGGACAAAAATACTTCTTTACCTGCATCGACAAGTTTTCGAAGTTTGCCGTCGTACAACAGGTCGACTCAAAGACAATTGAAGACCTTAAACCGGCCGTATTATTGCGATAAATTGAAAAATTATTTTGGGGTTAGCATTGCGAATGCACCGCCACTTCAAAGCGTCTCAAACGGACAATTAGAGCGCTTTCACAGCACCGAGTTGGAACTTGGTCGAAGCCTAAAAATCGACAAGAGGATAATCGACCAGTAGACAGGCGCACCCAGAGGAACCACAGTCGTATGTCCAAAACAAAATCATAAAGGCCCACTTGCATTCACTCAAGACCAGGGAAAATGCCTCCTGACAAAATAGGGTATTCGATGTCGGCGAATCCACTACGCTAAGAGGAACAGATCTTCAAACGATCAAGGATTAGGGAGACTTGGGCGTTTTTTGCCCCTATTCTTTACTCATCCTTCCGTGGTAAGCTGTATATAATAGATTACCCCTTATCTGACATAAGATTATTATTTAATACCCCTCAGACATTATGTTGTTCCGTTGTCGATCCATTCAGAAAAGAAATTAAACGATGATTTCGTTGCGTTATACAGAGACTTCATAGTTTTCATTTATTTTTTTACGACTTTAAGCGCGATACGCTCTAACATACCCTTCAGAGGTTGTTTTGGACAATCTAAGCACAGACTGGTGCTGTTTACTTATTGGCTATACTTCAAGATTCATATGTATATTCAAATCATTTCAAACTCAAACTGTAGGTAATCAAACTTAACTAATTAAATTATTATTCAAGACTAGCTTTTGCGGGACTCGCATCGACAATCATTAAGGGTTTACTCACAAGCGGTACTTTTTAGGGAAAATCCATCGAAGCGTTCATTGGGCCCAATGAAGGTGTCGTTGATTCCTTGAGGGTAGATTATAACATGTCTTATAGGTATATGTGAGATGTTTGCAACCTTAACTTGGACGCACTTCCTGCTTACAAAAGAAGCTTCCCACCCATTTCAGCGTATTTAAAACTATTATTAGAAAACTATTCAAATACGGTGAAAAAGAAAAACTAAAAACTACAAACGGGTAACCACCGACCAAGCTGCGCGGCGGATAATGCTTTCCACGCCATACTCCGCTGAGTATCTTGAAACGCCGTGCGGCCTGTGTCTCCAGTTATTTAGGCCTCATGCCCTAGCTAAGTTGAGGTGGCGGGGTATATCAGCCCACTTGTAAAGTTGCTGACGTGTAGGCGTTGATAAGGACTACGTTGACTAGGTACACTCCGCTGCCCATATATAATGACGAAATGCAGGCGCTGAATGGCTGATGAGAACTTCATTGTCAAGTCGAGGAAAAGTCTCCTCTTGCTGGTTATGAGTAAGCTCGGCTGAACATTGCGGGTAACCGACCAGGGTTCTAAAGCCACCCCGAAAAGCGATCGTTTCTCGGTATTAGGGCCAGCATACAGCGTGGGCAGAAATGTTGCGCCACGTATGACTGGCAGTTTACACGTGGACTTGGTTAGAGTTAAAACTTGTCTCTGTTGGCCTCGGCGAGAGAAAATCGAAGATCGTGCTTCCACCAACGAAACTTTCTACGTTAAACATAACAAGGCCTAAAAAAGATCTCCAAGAGTTGCAAGCTCACCACTGTTTAATATCACTGTCAACTAAAATATACTCAGTCTTCCTTATCTTCGACGATTGAACGAACATATCGTGGAGATCATTAATGAGCTCGACAAAGACATTGTCACCAACCTTATGTACCACGTACTACTCATTGTGGAAATACTCTGCTGCGCAACGATCTGCATCGGTATGATCTATCTGCATTTCTTCAAGGCAAGAAGATATACAGCCCAATTAAGGGGTATATACCTTTTTTTGTCGAAAAAAATAGGAAAGTTTGGATTTTTTTATGTATGTAACTATTGTTTTTATTAAATGAATGATTATATTTTCTGAAAGTTTAGATTGTTGACAATGTTTATGCTAAATTTTTTGAAAAAATATTTAATAGTTTTTAAGGTGTGGCTGTCTCCCTTAAACGCCTTTTTTTTAAAGAGCCTTGCGGTGATAATTCCACAGGACAAATGGGTCAACTGATACCGAAAAAATAAAAATATTTCATTAGTTTAAAGTAGTATCCTGTACTTGAACGAACGTTTTAAAAAAAATTTTTTTTTTTGTGCATACGGGAACGTTTAATGCAAAAAATGACGTTTTTAGACGCAAAAATTCTTACAAACAATTCGGCGAAGTAAAAATTTTTACATGAAAAAACCATCGTTCAAGTACTAATAAAATTCATTACGAACATTTAAAAAAAAATTTTAAGAAAATCGGTTCAGTACTTTTTCGCCAATCCAAATCACCGCAAAGTCATTTTTAAAAAAAACCATTTCGAGATATTCGCGTTTAAAGTTTCAAGTTTGGGTCTGGGCGGGGACGAGGAGGGCGGCTAGGAGCGCTGTAACTTTTTTTCTACTGCTCAAATCTCTATGAAAGTTTTGGGAAATATTCTCAAAAAGTTGTTCTTTAAGATAAAGCAAAAAAAAAATTCGATTTTTTGAAAATGAAAAAGGTATATACCCCCTTAAAGGAAATCAATGCTGGGATAGCGTCGGGCGAGGGTTGCCTTAATCCTGAAGGGGGAATAGTTAACATAAGCAAATAAAAGTCAATGGACTAACCGTTGACTTCTGTCTCTTTCTTAACTTCGGCCAAAATTATTGATGAAGCTTTTTGACCGGACGCTCATGTACGGACGGCAAACAATGCATATTTGCGTGGCCACTAAGAGTCTTTTAAATTTCAGTTTATTTTAAATACCCAAAGAATAAAGAGCACAAGTTAATTTGGAAAACGACTCCGGTCATCGCCGTTAAACGATTTATTATTTCCTTCTGACTGAGTTTTTAGGCCAGCAGATTAAGAAGGGCAGTTACCCTACCATCGTATTATTCATAATTCATCAATAGGTGATACGCAGGCATATATAAATCACTTAAACAAAAAGAAAATAAAAAGAAAAAAGGCGTAGCAGGAAAAACAGCACTTTGACGATAAAAACTAAGGTGTGATTAAGTATATTGATTTCGTCTTGATGGTTAAACATTCCACAGTGTGGATCATGCTTGCGGCCTTATCCGTATCGCGAACCGAGAATTTGAAGGCTTTTAAAGAAAATAGAAGAAGGACCGGCTGCCATGGTGAACAAAGTGACCCACTTATGGATTCTGCTTGGTTTCTTTCGTGGCTTTAAATTTGGTCCTGCTGATCCGAGCGTTCGATATATTTTTTGGTACTTGCCAATTTGACCTTTTTTTTGGTGGTAACTGCATTGACCAACCTAGGTAATTCGCAGCCAGTAACCCCTAGCTTCCACGTTATTATAACACAATATGAATTTTATGTAGATATGAAAAATCTGTCCAAAAACTAAAACTAAAACTTAAAACTTAACCGAAGATCTTTGTACAGAAACAGACTGCACCTTTTCCAAATATCAACATTCCTTGCAAGCTGACTCATTAGCTCATTAGCACTCCCAGTACGGATTCTCAGCGATAATTTCCGTGTACTTTACCCAAATAATTAATAACCATATTGTTAAATACTTGTATGTGTTGAGCTGTGCATTTAATTATTTATCTTTCGTAAAATGTTTTAGTTTAAGTAAAATTTTACGAATATATACAATAGCTGAAAAAGAAAAGGTCAAAGCAAGAGGTATTTGCAGATAACTTTTCCAATAGAATGTCATTTAATTTTTTAAACTTTTTAACTAATTGTTTCCTATAAGATATGCGTGGAAGGCATGTGATCTGGCAAGGCTAGTCTCGCATCTTTCGCTCTTCCTTTTGCTTTGTAATTTTTTTCGCATATTATCAAACACGAAGTTTGTCGATTTTCACTGTACCAATTGTGTATATAAATTCTAAAAGCTTGATTTAACAATTTGGACAACGGAAATCGGCAGCTAAGCAGTCCGCCAAACTTCAAAAAGAACCAACATACTCATGATATATATAATTGTTTGAAAGCCTTATTCAAGGATATAAAAACATTGGCTTGTTAAACAGTAAAGTTGTTCTAAAGGTTGTCAAATCAAAAAATTATGTTGTCGATATTTTATATGGGATTTGGCCAGAGAAAATGATCGTGCCCAAGTCTGCAATATTTCGGTGCTGTTTTGGGTGATGGACGCTATGCTTTGGTGTTAGTGGTTAAACTTTCATTTATCTTTTTCTATTTTTAGCTGAAAGATGCTTTGCGCCGCCGAGGAACGGATACTCTTTTCGTGCTTTTAACTATTAAGATAATGCGGGATCTGCAAACTGAATCTAAAATGGAAAATAAATCAAATGAAACAAACCATACCCATTGGATCAGGTCGATGGATAACTTCCGGTATGACTAAACCTGTAAGGAGGCCTATAACAGTCAGGAAGAGAGCTGCCGTGCCCCAAGGCTGTTTACAGAAAGACGGGCGAAAGCAAGAATAAAAACAGGCACACTGTTCCTGCCGCCGATTGCAAGGTCCGCGACGGTCCTGTCGTGTTTTACCAGTTTTCAGCATATATTCGCATTGTACCAGCTTAGACATTTTCACTGTCCACACTTGCCCCTTCTCAGTAATTGACGTTTTTTCAGGATGTGCGCTTATGTGCGCTCGCTTCTGATTTACAGTTTTTATAATTCACACTCATAGTTTTTGTTTTTAATAATATAAATATTAATGGACGATTTTATTGCTCTGGAAAAGAAAAGAAAATTGATCATATTTTTCAATTGTATTTGTTAATACAATAATAATTAATAACAAGAAAGGAAAGCTAACTTCGGGCGGAGCCGAAGTTGATATACCCTTGCAGAATACTCTGTAAACTATATTCTTTAAAATTATTCATATGATACATTCTTAATTCTCTTAAAAAATCCCAACTTCCTAACTTTAAAAATACCAAAGTTATTCCAATCGTTCAGTTATATGGCAGCTATAGGATATAGTCGGCCGATCCTTATGAAATTTGGTAAGTCGGATTGATTGGCCAAAAATAAAACCTATAGAAAATCCCAACTTTCTAACTTTTCAAACACCAAAGTTATGGCATTTCCGATCAATCAGTTATATGGCGGCTTTAGGATATAGTCGTCTGATCCTTATGAAATTCGGTAGGTCGGATAAATTGGCCAAAAATAAAACTCGTAGAAAATCCCAACTTCCTAACTTTTCAAGCACCAAAGTTATGGCATTTCCGATCAATCAGTTATATGGCAGCTATAGGATATGGTCGGCCGATCCCGGCCGTTCCGACTTATATACTGCGTGCAAAGGAAAGAAGGGTCTGTGCAAAGTTTCAATTCGATATCTTTAAAACTGAGAGACTAGTTTGCGTAGAAAAAGGCAGACGGACAGATGGACGGACGGACAGACGGACATGGCTATATCAACTCAGGAGGTGATCCTGATCAAGAATATATATACTTTATAGGGTCGGAGATGTCTCCTTCACTCCGTTGCACACTTTTGACCAAAATTATAATACCCTCTGCAAGGGTATAAAAATAATACAATCACTCTGTAACAATTATTTAAGCTCATAACGCACAGTGGTGATCAGAGGCTTAACAGTGTGTGCTACAAGAAACACAATTTTTAGGTAAGTTAGTCTCCGTTTAGGTAGAAATCTTGACTTACACTTGCTTTGTGCTCTATCAGGTAAATCGGTATTTGCAGACTATAAATACTTTATTAAAATACTTTATATATATATTCTTGGATTATTCGTTTTAATCCTTGGATAGTTTCAGATGTCCTCACTTGTAATTTGACTTCTTGAGGCAAAAATCTTAAAAAATACATGACTTTATGGTGTACATCCCTGAAAAATCAAGAATTGTCCCCATGGTCAGCAGAAACAAGACCGTATTCTTCCATTCAGTTTGACTGGAGGTGTGCAGCCTTAACTGATTTGCAAGCCTTATTTTACAATCGTACTTACTTAATTATAGCTAAATCCTTTTAAGAGCTTTCAAAGTTTCTACACGTAAGAACTTTTAGTTTTTTTGGTAATGTAAATAATGAACTCAATTGGTTTTATGTTAATACTTTTATCACCATAAGAAAACATAAAGTGTAGGTCATTTATATTAATTGGAATACATACATATATGCAAAACATTTTTCTGCTACCACTGATTTGAATTTGTAAATATATGCGGAAATATTATAAAAAATACTATAACATATAATATTCCTATTTTTATCATTAACCCAATAATAAATACGCCCGTATTGTTAGGGTATCAAGTCTGAAAAGTAGCAAAAGACATAATATTCTTGCCGCATCGAATTGAAATAAACGCCTACATGCACCCCTGTATGAGAATGCATGAACACGCATACATATAAGAACCAATTCAAGCGGAGGCGCAACGTTCTTCATAATGCGCGTCTCTGCGACTGAACGACCGAACTCGTGCAATGAGTGCGCGAGCATCAAAATGAGAATAAGAATGAGAGCGCAAAAAACCCGAAGGCACACGAAGTGTCCGGGGCCTGCCGCTAAGAGACGTGGGCCTCCCGCAAAAATATTTTTGTGTCCATTTTCGCTCTTACCCAGCATCGCTATTATTTGAAAATTCAACGGCACATGCTGATCATCACATCCCTTCCAAATCCGACTTATTCAAATGCCATATCCAAGTCAAACTTAATTTTATGTCCGAGTTTAAGCCCTTCTCTTTGATCTTGATAAAGTTAAGCTAGTCTATTCACAGGGTCCGACGGAGTTCCCGGCTGTGTGCTTAGACACAGCGCTTAAACTCTGTGTAGACCTTTGCACAAATTGTTTACCATATCTTTAAAAACTTCTCACTTTCTACTTATTTGGAAGGATTCATTTGTTATTCCCCTACATAAGAAAGGAAATAAATATAACACAAGCAATTACAGAGGTATATCCAAGTCGTCCACCATCCCAAAGAAGATCTACGACGACAAGGCTCTTGTATCTAACGTTTTTTGCAATAAATGGCTTTTAAAAGAACATTTATTTAACAAAACGATTTTAGCAAAGAGTTTGATTCTGTAAATCACTCGCCTCTTGTATTAAGGTGTTATATACCTTTTTTTTTCGAAAAAAATAGGACATTTATTTTTTTTTTTTGTATGTAGCAATTTTTTTTATTAAATGTTGTTTGAATGTAGTTTGTTGAAAATGTTAATGCAAAAATTTGTGAAAAAATATTAAATAGTTTTTAAGGGGTGGCGGTTTCCCTTAAACGCCTTTTTTCGGAAGAGCCTTGCGGTGATAAATCCCCAGGACGAACGGGTTAACTGAAACCGTAACAATAAAAATATTTCATTAGTTTAGAGTAATTTTCTGTACCTGAACGAAGGTTTTTATAATTTTTTTTTTTGTGCATACGGGGACATTTTATGCAAAAAATAATGTTTTTGGTCGCTAGAATTCTTACAAAAGTATCTATTTCAACGAAATAAAAATTTTGCATGAAAAATCGATCGTTCAAGTACACACAAAATTCATTACGAACATTTAAAAAAAGTTGAAGAAAATGAATGTTTGAAAGTTCTCAAGAAGTTGTTCTTCAAGAAAATGCAATAAAAAAGTTTCGATTTTTTGAAAATGAAAAAGCTGGACTTATTAGGGTTTCCATGAGATCTTTTATTATGAATCTTAAGTTATCTAAGTGGTAGGACTCAACAAGTTCGCTAATAAGGCTCTATCTCTAATTTGATCTAGGTTACTTCAGGCGTCCAAAAGTAAGCCACCTAGAGAAGTGGGCCATTCTATTTACTTTATTTATAAACGATCTTCCCCTAGTCTTAACAAAGTCGCGTGTTCTTATGTACGCAGATGATGGTAAGTTAGTTACAATCGCACCTAAATGCTTTTCAAACATGGTGTTGAGAAAATCATTTGGACTTAAATGGCTCATAGTGAAAAGTAATGAAATTTTTCGCTTAAACCCACAATATGCCACGTATTGTAATGGTCGTCATTTATAACCAAGTACCAGTTTCAGTAAAAGCATTTTTCAACCAGATAACTGGTTGAGGAAAGCTCAAAACAAATTCCACGGACTTATCTAGTCCCTTATCAGTGTAGCTTTATAGGATATCAGCTGCTTTGTTAAGCGCAGCCAACTTAAGTCGGTGAAGTTATTCTGTTCTCAGCGAAAAAGCTTATTGCATTGGAATTTTCGGTATATAAAAGCTTATTGCATTGGAATTTTCGGTATATAAACGCCCACGCGGCTGCAATCGATCTCTTCTTTTCAACCAGCCAAAGTCATATTTAACTCACGTATAAGTACTCTGCACAACGCCAGAAGTTAAGTTCGAAGAGCAGTAAATTAAATTTGTACCCTCGCTGATCGTGTGAATGTTAATAAATCAAAGAAAACAAAAACAAATTTGTGTCCCCAAGTGCATAGGCCAAAGCCTAGTTATGGGTTGGCAAAACCCTAGTTGCCACTTCCACGTGCGGGAAGCTGTTTCAGATACAACTCCCGGGAAGTATATTCCATCACAGGTATGTGTACTTCTGGATAATATTCAGTACTCCTGAATAACAGAAGCTTTCTATCCCAGTTTCAAGTGTGTACCTGGCCACAAGCCCCATACGCAGACGCCTTACAGCTAACACCAGCCCTTGGTCCGTATCAGCCTACCGGATAAAGTATTACGCGGTTTTGCATACCCTATTTGGCATTCAGTGAGCCCGTCCAAGCGCAAGACATCCACGTATCCCGAACTTCAACTTTAAAGGCAGTTATTGAGCGATCCCGAATCGACTGTGCGCAGCAGCCTCGGATCAGGAAACCGAGCGCATCATTAAATAATAAGGAACATGAATTAACTTAGGCCCAGTGAACTTCTGTATATATTTAGTAAAGCCGTTAGAAGAGGTGACGATGGTTGTTGGTCGAGGCTAAGTATCTAGCGTTTACCAAAATAAATACCTAAAATAAAAGCTTTCCTTTGCCAATAAAATCCTTATCAATGTACAGAGTTTAACGGTCTGCAACAACAACAACGTGTAACCTATCTCTTCGCTGGAAGTCCTTTCGACGCTGGAGCTGTAAACATGTGAGTGATACCTATGCGAATTTGCATAAACATCTTGTATTTTATTTTAAACCGATCCAATCTCTCATGTGTTTCTCAATAAGAGTTGTAAAAAAAAAAATAAAAATGTTCTCGAATTGAGAGTTTGGTGACTTGTACATTTAAAATGATTAGTTTTGGCAATTCAAAGTAAAGAAAAAATGGAACAAATTTAAATTAATTAAAACTATGAACAGAAAAAATAAACAAATAAAATAAAATGTTCAAAATAAAAACCTAGCTATACCAACCACTTTTGTCTAGCAACAACCATACCTACGAATAAGATTAACCTTTACGAAATTAGTATTATAAACGCGATTTTCTAATTTTGAAATATGGAAAAGTAACTAATTTCAAAGAATTTCTTTATTAAAGCTAATTATGTTTAGGCTCATTTTAATAAATTAATACACTAAATAAGATCCAAAACAAAAATTATAATTATAAAATAAATAATATTTCGTACTTCCACCCATTTGGTTAAATAAAAAAAATGAAATTAATTATTTGAACGAAAATATGAACGGCTAAGAGTGTATATTTTCTAAACACAAAACTAAATCGAATGTATCTCTAGAGTATCTTTTTAAATATTATAATAAAGATTATGGTTGGGTTGGGTAGAGACTGCAAGCCTCAAATGCGACCGTTGACCTTGCAAATTTTTGTCTGTAGTCGTCTAATTTAAACCTCATAATATTTTGTCCGTTTTCCCAAGTCTAAATTATCCGATTGATGATAGTAGTAACTTTTAGTAAGTAGTTTCAGTAGGTGTCCTAAAAATTAAGGTATATGTGGACAGTTAGAGAAGGCAATTAGACCCACCCCACCGCCGAAAGAGCTAAGGCACCACACACCGTTTCTTCTAACTGAGTGGAAGCTTGAGAGCCCGAAGGATCAGTAGCCTGGTTTATCGTGTACCCCGTGAATCCTTTGCTCGATATCTCGGAATCTCATCCTTAGTCAACAGGGGACCATTACATAACTTTTGGCATATCAACGTAGTCAACCATTACAGTATACGCTTGGTGGTTGTGCGTTTTCTAGAACCATGCATGTTGATAACCTTGACGACCTTCTGGACCCATATACTTCCATGGTGAATAAAGCCAAGGAAGTGCTTGGATTTACTAAAAGGTGGTCAAAGGGATGCGATGATCCCTATGCTGCAAAGACTCTGTTTATATTACTAGTCCGCCCAATCCTGGAGTACTGTGCACCAGTTTGGATTCCCCTGTAAGGTGTACATATAGACCGGATAGAGTCTGTTCAAAATAACTTTTTCTCCATCATACTCTAGAAGTCTTTTTCTAAGTAATCTACCATTCTTATCCTACCGTACATCGATGCTTTGCACTTCTTTTATTCGTAAATGGGGATGTGGAGATTCCCGTGTTACTGGGTCGCCTAAACTCTGCCTAATAGGAATACCAGGAACTATATTCCTCTTACTTTAAATCATTGTTGATCAAACTATGATGTTTGCGCACTTTTATTTAAAATTTTTAATTGTATTTATTTTATCTTATTAAGAACGATATAAGTATTAGCATTTTGTTAAGTATCTATTTAAACGTAGTCTGTCCGTTGTTATATTGTCCTTTTTCACTTCTCGCGATCTCGTTTTTTACGTCCCATGGGGAGTAGGGCTCCCCGCGTAACAAGCACTGCTTGGTGTCGTAAGGGCCACTTCAAACTGCATCAACGTCCGAAATTGTCCTTCAACTATTTCCGTCGATTTTCGTCGATTTCTAATGTAGCTTTCCCTTGCGGAAACGAAGCTTAAATTCAAAAATTTAATAAGGTGCGTAATGAAGACACAAAGTAAAAAAATTACATGAATTGGTCAGGGAATTATTTTTATTTTCCGCAGCAGGTGGCCTTTTTTCCTGGCCTGGAATGACCAGTACTTTGCGTCCAGCAAAGACGCCGCAGAAGGTCTTCGTGAATGACGGCCAAATCGGTGATTGCAATGTTGGATAAGTCTTTGGCCCAGGTCGATCTTGCCTATAGTTCCCGCAAGTATTTGTGAGACCATTTTTTCCAAATTTGCAGTGTGATGAAATTATGCGTTGCCAACGATTTAGAGTCTTACAGTTTTCGTAAAGGACGGGCTCTTGAGGGATCTCCCCTAAGATGAAACCCATGAGTGATTGTTAAATACGCGCTGCTCATCGTGGACGTCGGTTCGACCGTTTTTAAAGTCCCTGACTCATCTTCGCACCATTCCTGAACTCATGCAGTCTTCTCCGTACACTGCACAAAGTTCATAGTGAAATTCCTTGCTTTGCAGCCAAAAACCGAATAACAAACAGCAATTCGCAGCTTACGGGAGACGCAAGTGAAAGCTCCATCGCGAACGGCTGCCGAGTCAAAACTGGGCGTCGGAGGGAAGCGGGAGAGGACAACCTACTTTCAAGTGCCTTTAAAAGTCGAAAAAAAATAAAAACTCGTGAGCGTTACCTGGGAAAATTTGTACTTTAAATAATGCAATTTGATTTTTATACCCTTGCAGAGGGTATTATAATTTTGGTCAAAAGTGTGCAACGCAGTGAAGGAGACATCTCCGACCCTATATATATTCTTGATCAGGATCACCTCATGAGTTGATATGCATGTCCGTCTGTCTGTCCGTCTGTCTGTCCGTCTGTCTGTCCGTCTGTCTGTCCGTCTGTCTGTCCGTCTGTCTGTCCGTCTGTCTGTCCGTCTGTCTGTCCGTCTGTCTGTCCGTCTGTCTGTCCGTCTGTCCGTCTGTCTGTCCGCCTGTCTGTTTCTATGCGAGCTAGTCTCTCAGTTTTAAAGATATCGAATTGAAACTTTGCACACATCCTTTGCACGCAGTATATAAGTCGGAACGGCCGGGATCGGCCGACTATATCCTATAGCTGCCATATAACTGATTGATCGGAAATGCCATAACTTTGGTGTTTGTAAAGTTAGGAAGTCGGGATTTTCTTTGGTTTTTATTTTTGACCAATCAATCCGACCTATTAAATTTCATAAGGATCGGCCGACTATATCTTTTAGCTGTTATATAACTGAACGATTGGAAATGCCATAACTTTGGTGTTTTTAAAGTTTTATGAGTATTAAGAATGCATCATATGAATAATTTTGGAGAATATAATTTACCGAGTATTCGGCAAGGGTATATAAACTTCGGCTTCGCCCGAAGTTATCTTTCCTTTCTTGTTTAAATTCAGATGATTCTGT
Organism: Drosophila rhopaloa; assembly: GCF_018152115.1. Taxonomy (NCBI): domain Eukaryota; kingdom Metazoa; phylum Arthropoda; class Insecta; order Diptera; family Drosophilidae; genus Drosophila; species Drosophila rhopaloa. Next base: position 11,979,789 of record NW_025335034.1, on the reverse strand, counting down.
GACCAGATACGATATAGACCGCAAACCACCTTTTTTCGAGGTGCCGTCGAAGATTTTCAATATTTTTGGTTGCAAATTTTACACATCTTTTTTAAATGTTGTATTATCACATGGGAAAACAGAAATTAAACTATGACTATTGGTATCGCCAATATAAATTTGTAAAAAATTAACGATTTTATACATCTTCCTTGACGGTGACCAAGAGTTTTTGATCCGTAACTGATTTTTGTCAGCATAAGCTTGGTCAGTCCTGGAGCAGATTCAACACTTTTGTGTACTGGGACAGTTGCCCAATGGCCCACATCAAGATAATTTAGACATTGATAATCTTTGCAGTTTCATATCGCTGGGTTCATAGCTCTAAATTGCTGATGTGCTTAGTAGTACCACAGACTGGGCAAGGAGTTGGCAAATCATTGAAACTGTGAATTAATGTAGTGGTTTTTATTCATATTCTGGGTTGCATTTTGGATGTAATATAGCGTTTAATTTCGGACGTTGTTATCGACTTAGACCTTCTATTGGTCATCCCTTCCTCCGAATCTAGTAAATCAATCCTTCCCTTAATGCCGAGAGGCGGATCAAAGCATTTTTCTAACATTGGTATTGGTATTTGGGAAAGGTTGACACACTTATGTAACACTTGTAGCGGCGCGCTATGGGGCCAACGACCGCTTTGGTTGGCCAAAACCCTTTTTTGTCGTCAAAACCAAAAAAATATAATATAATATATGAATTCGATAAATGGTGGTGTGTACTAAGTGTTTGTGTGTATATACGGTTGAAATCTATCGTGCTGTCTTTGTACTTAAGTGTTAAAGTGAGTTGTTTAAAACGCGTTTTTAAATAAGAAAACAAGAGAGAACGCTTTAGTCGAGTGCCTCGACTATTAGATACCCGTTACTCAGCTAAAAAAGTTCAAATTATCAATTTGAATTCGGCGATCTCTTAGAGCTGGCAGCTTTACAGCACAAGCATCAGCACGAGCGCTGCTTTAGCGCAGGTAGCTTTTGTCCTGCACCGGCAGCTGTGTTTACGTTTATGCTTTTGAGTGCAATAAATTGACTAGAAATATTAAACATACTTACTTATATTGACTAAACACATACATTCTTAAATATTATTATTTATATTAAAGTCTAAGTGTTTGCACAACACGAGTAACAGGTATAGCGAATAGCTTTCTTTGATCTTTGCCGGGCAATTGCAACTGTGTACAATGTAAATACATACCTATGTATATGCTTACATACATACACACATACGCCATTGTTTGACTCAGACCTCCAATTTGGCTAACTTGATTTGATTTGCATAGTTCTTGGGATATAGTTCGGTATTGACAAATGAAAACCATCGCAATTTCCTTTAATAGAAATCCTTATCGAGAATTAACATTAACTCTGTTGAGCACCTTGGCCAGCTGTTCCATCCGTTAGATGGCGCTATTGTATTGCGCCATCTACCCCAAGACATTGGTACCACGGGCCATGAAAGGCGGAAATGTAGGCGCTAGCCAGGCTTAAGCGTTTAATGGATTTTTGGGCGTTAGAGTGGGCGTGGCAATTTTTTATTAGGCCAATCGATAGGTATTGACGAAACAAATACATATCAATTAAAATTTTCATAATAGCATCAAAACTGTGGCCACAGCTTGTGGCTTGTGTGCGTCAGAGGGGGCGTGGCACCATTTTGAAACAAACTTGCGCTGCGTAGGAACTCCTAAAATCTACATGCAAAATGCCAATCTTCTAGCTTTTATAGTTTCAGCGTTCTCAGCGTTCATACGGACAGACAGACCGACGGACAGACGGACATGGCTAGATCGACTCGGCTAGTGATCCTGAACAAGAATATATTTACTTTATAGGGTCGGAAACGCTTCCTTCCACCTGTTACATACTTTTGCACGAATACAATATACCCTTTTACTCTACGAGTAACGGGTATAACAAATTTTTAAGTGGAGCAAAAAGTGAGTCCAGCGGAGTCCACTTCTGAAACTTATTGAGATTTGTAGAGTATTAAATTCTTTTTAAAATGTATATGGTTAGAATCGCCACTTATTGCCACTTTTTCCGAAATTTAATTTTTAAGCACATAACCTCAAGTTTTGCAGCCTTAACAGTAGTTGCGTTGAAAATTAGAACCCTTTTGATTTTCAATGAAATATTGAACTAGAATCCGAAGAGCATGATGTTTAATAGCAGGTGCCATTTTTTTACTTATTAATAAAATTTTTTAATCCGATTTTTGTGCCTTTACACTGAACCTTTGTGGAACGAAGAACATTTTGTTTTGTATTTTGAATTCTATTCAGAAGCAGATATAAAAAATATAAAATAAATGTATTTATTAAGTATATAATAAAAAAAAATAAATGATTCGATTATCTTAAAAAACAACAAAGTTGACTAAATCGATCGTATGGCAGCTATGGGATATATTTGTTCGATCGTATTCTTTTTAACATATATGTTACCTAAGGATACCAAAAAACGATTGGTAAACTTTTATCTCGATATCTCTAAAATTGACATGTTATTAATTTTGGCCAACAAAAGTGGTCGTTGGCCCCATAGTGCGGCGCCTGAAGAATGTTTTATTTAGTTCAGCATAAATGTATGCTTTATCGTACGGATGCTGTAAGCTCACACTTGGATACCATCCAGGTGCATCCCATATGATTAGCAGTAATTAGTGTTTTTAGAAAATACTAATTAGGGGAGGATGCCAGATGTTAGTTCGTGACTATCGCCTTTAGCTGAGCCTGGAAGGCTCCGGAAAGCTGCAAGTTTGAAACATGGTTTTACACCAGCTGCACTTCCGATTACAGCCTAAGTCATCCGTTTCCGATGCCGGTCTATTTCTTTTCGATCGCACCTTCGTGGCGTGCACATGCACCAAGTTCTGCCGGCAGCAACCTCAGCATTTCTTCACGAACCCACCATTTATTTCGGGGGCACAGTCAGCAGGTTGGTTAAAATTATTAAATCCCATTTTTTATCTGGTGCTGACCCCAATCATTGTGAATTCTTTAGATTGTACCCGCAAGAGCAGTAAATAAGTCGATATCCCCGGGAGCATCCCCAGCATAAATATGTGCGCATAAACCTAACGCTATCGGCGCTCCAACATACATTGACAAACTTAATTATTGGCACAGCAACCATGTTAAACTTTAAGGCTATTTCTATTTAGGCTTCTTCTAATATACTGATATTAAAATATTACAAAATATTTTTAGGTAGAATCATTAATTTGTTGTTAGATACAAGTGACTTCATTAATTTATCTTTTATAAATAATTAAAAAAAAAAAACCAAAGAATGGACCAAATTTCCCTGAACAAAATTATTGGCTTGGGTTTTAATTAACTATTTTGTTAAAACTTTATCGATTTGGCCACTTTTTTTTAAATGATCATATTTGCCCATATAATCTTAATGGTATAAAGATATATTTTATTGCCAAAATTGTTTTAGTGCCTTAAAATAAAGGAAACGTTGTTTTACTTTACAATAAAGGAAACGTTGTTTTACTTTACAAGGTGAAATAAAATCAACCGTATGTGTCCAAAAATAAAAATTTAATAAGCAGGATCAATGCAAATCCAATGTTAATATTGGGGAAAGGATGGCCAGAAGCCATTTTTCCCATTCGGAGTCCTTTGCGAAATTTTAAAGGACTTACGCAGTTGCAAAATTGCCATGCATTTTGCAACTGCGCAAATCCATGGCTTTTAGTGGCCAAGAAAGTGTAAGGATCGTAAAAAGGACAACACGTATCAAAGTTAATGATTAGAAGGACTTTGGTAAGGATATTCACCCAACAGCCTTTTTTCAGGCCCTGCATGATGGTTTCTACAAACGAATTGAACCTAGAAAAAATCAATAGATTTAAAAAGTCAAAAACAACCTTTTAGTGCAGCCAAATATATATCTGAGTATGCCAATCGACTTTTGGGTCTTTTCAACATTCTCGTATGATTTTATAATCCTTTCCCCAAGCAAGGAGCTTATGATAGTACGCTTTTCAAGCCGATCGAATTTTTCAAGGAGCAATTCGTTTGTAGAAACCATCATGCAGGGCCTGAAAAAAGGCTGTTGGGTGAATATCCTTACCAAAGTCTTTTTTTTTCATTAACTTTGATACGTGTTGAGGAGATCTGGGGGTTGACATTGGGGGTTGGCATTTTCCTCTTTTTTAAGGCACTAAAACAATTTTAGCTATACAATTAATCATTTTACCATTAAGATTATAGAAGCAAATGGGATAATTTAAAAAAGTTGCCAAATCGATAAAGTTTTAACAAAATAGTTAATTAAAACCCAAGTGTGCCAACAATTTTGTTCAGGGAAATTTGGTCCATTCTTTGGTTTTTTATTTCTAATAAATTATTAAAAAGAAATAAATTAATGAAAACACTTGTATTTAACAACAAATTAATGATTCTATCTAAAAATATTTTGTTATATTTTACTATCAGCATAATAGAAGAAGAACAAGAAAGGAAAGATAACTTCGGGCGAAGCCGAAGTTTATATACCCTTGCCGAATACTCGGTAAATTATATTCTCCAAAATTATTCATATGATGCATTCTTAATACTCATAAAACTTTAAAAACACCAAAGTTATGGCATTTTCAATCGTTCAGTTATATAACAGCTAAAAGATATAGTCGGCCGATCCTTATGAAATTTAATAGGTCGGATTGATTGGTCAAAAATAAAAACCAAAGAAAATCCCGACTTCCTAACTTTACAAACACCAAAGTTATGGCATTTCCGATCAATCAGTTATATGGCAGCTATAGGATATAGTCGGCCGATCCCGGCCGTTCCGACTTATATACTGTGTGCAAAGGATGTGTGCAAAGTTTCAATTCGATATCTTTAAAACTGAGAGACTAGCTCGCGTAGAAACAGACAGGCGGACAGACAGACGGACAGACGGACATGCATATCAACTCAGGAGGTGATTGATCAGGTCAAGAATATATATACTTTATAGGGTCGGAGATGTCTCCTTCACTGCGTTGCACACCCTCTGCAAGGGTATAAAAATAGCCTTAAAGTTTAACATGCTTGCTGTGCCAATAATTAAGTTTGTCACTGTATGTGCATGCGCAGCAACCTCAAGACGAAAGTTTAATGGAAAATCCGATAGCTTAAGCAGATTTTTTTTGGGACTTCAACCAAACTACCGCCAGCGGCACACCTAATAACCCCGTGGAGGGCACCCTGCGCACCTAACCCTGGACTCGCGTATTTTGGTTAATATAAAAACAAGAAAGGAAAGCTAACTTCGGGCGGAGCCGAAGCTGAAATATCCTTGCAGAATATTCTGTAAATTATATTCTCCAAAATTATTCATATGATGCACTCTTAACACTCATAAAAATCCCAACTTCCTAACTTTAAAAATCACCAAAGTTATGGCATTTCCAATCGTTCAGTTATATGGCAGCTGTAGAATATAGTCGGCCGATCCTTATGAAATTTGGTATGTCAGATTGATTGGTCAAAAATAAAATCCATAGAAAATCCAAACTTCCTAACCTTACAAACACCAAAGTTATTGCATTTCCGATCAATCAGTTATATGGCAGCTTTAGGATATAGTCGGCCGATCCTTATAAAATTTGGTAGGTCAAATTGATTGGCCAAATATAAAACCCATTGAAAATCCCAACTTCCTAACTTTACAAATACCAAAGTTAGGGCATTTCCGATAGTTTAGTTATATGGCAGCTATAGGATATAGTCGGCCGATCCCGGCCGACTTATATACTGCGTGCAAGGGAAAGAAGGTTGTGTGCAAAGTTTCAATTCGATATCTTTAAAACTGAGAGACTAGCTCGCGTAGAAACAGACAGGCGGACAGACAGACAGACGGACAGACAGACGGACAGACGGACAGACAGACGGACAGACAGACGGACAGACGGACATGCATATCAACTCATGAGGTGATCCTGATCAAGAATATATATACCTTATAGGGTCGGAGATGTCTCCTTCACTGCGTTGCACACTTTTGACCAAAATTATAATACCCTCTGCAAGGGTATAATAATCGTCCCAAATCATGTATATGGCCCAGAAAGCTGTATAAACCGCAGTGCGCCTCGGAATGGTTTAAACGTGTGTGATTAAGCAATGGGTTTTGGCCGCCCCAACAACACGTGTACCGTTAACCTCAGTCCGGCTGACCTCTAGCGCCTAACCTCATGCGCGCAGTGCATTTACCGTCGTCCCCATTTTTCTAGAAATAATATCATCATCAAGATCAACCCAGCTATAACAATTATTAGAATAATTTTAAAATCTATTATAATTTAAATGTTAAAATTCTTATGGTGACACGCGTTTAAAATATCGGGTAAAATGGGCCAAAAGTTTATTTAAAGCCGTTTCTCTAAAATTACCGTGTGAAAGTGAGTTATTCCAAAATATGGGGTGTTACAAAACATCCTATAATTCTTTTTCAGCACACCACGCCAAGTGATCGATCATTCGCTGATGGATAAGTTGCCGTGAGTTTCTTTTACAACATTTATTTACCTTCACACCTTCTTTTTTTGAAACACAAATTGCACTGCATGGAGAAAACAAATTAATAACTCTGTTTATATTACTAGTCCGCCCAATCCTGGAGTACTGTGCACCAGTTTGGATTCCCCAGTAAGGTGTACATATAGACCGGATAGAGTCTGTTCAAAATAACTTTTTCTCCATCTTACTCTAGAAGTCTTTTTCTAAGTAATCTACCATTCTTATCCTACCGTACATCGATGCTTTGCACTTCTTTTATTCGTAAATGGGGATGTGGAGATTCCCGTGTTACTGGGTCGCCTAAACTCTGCCTAATAGGAATACCAGGAACTATATTCCTCTTACTTTAAATCATTGTTTATCAAACTATGATGTTTGCGCACTTTTATTTAAAATTTTTAATTGTATTTATTTTATCTTATTAAGAACGATATAAGTATTAGCATTTTGTTAAGTATCTATTTAAACGTAGTCTGTCCGTTGTTATATTGTCCTTTTTCACTTCTCGCGATCTCGTTTTTTACGTCCCATGGGGAGTAGGGCTCCCCGCGTAACAAGCACTGCTTGGTGTCGTAAGGGCCACTTCAAACTGCATCAACGTCCGAAATTGTCCTTCAACTATTTCCGTCGATTTTCGTCGATTTCTAATGTAGCTTTCCCTTGCGGAAACGAAGCTTAAATTCAAAAATTTAATAAGGTGCGTAATGAAGACACAAAGTAAAAAAATTACATGAATTGGTCAGGGAATTATTTTTATTTTCCGCAGCAGGTGGCCTTTTTTCCTGGCCTGGAATGACCAGTACTTTGCGTCCAGCAAAGACGCCGCAGAAGGTCTTCGTGAATGACGGCCAAATCGGTGATTGCAATGTTGGATAAGTCTTTGGCCCAGGTCGATCTTGCCTATAGTTCCCGCAAGTATTTGTGAGACCATTTTTTCCAAATTTGCAGTGTGATGAAATTATGCGTTGCCAACGATTTAGAGTCTTACAGTTTTCGTAAAGGACGGGCTCTTGAGGGATCTCCCCTAAGATGAAACCCATGAGTGATTGTTAAATACGCGCTGCTCATCGTGGACGTCGGTTCGACCGTTTTTAAAGTCCCTGACTCATCTTCGCACCATTCCTGAACTCATGCAGTCTTCTCCGTACACTGCACAAAGTTCATAGTGAAATTCCTTGCTTTGCAGCCAAAAACCGAATAACAAACAGCAATTCGCAGCTTACGGGAGACGCAAGTGAAAGCTCCATCGCGAACGGCTGCCGAGTCAAAACTGGGCGTCGGAGGGAAGCGGGAGAGGACAACCTACTTTCAAGTGCCTTTAAAAGTCGAAAAAAATAAAAACTCGTGAGCGTTACCTGGGAAAATTTGTACTTTAAATAATGCAATTTGATTTTTATACCCTTGCAGAGGGTATTATAATTTTGGTCAAAAGTGTGCAACGCAGTGAAGGAGACATCTCCGACCCTATATATATTCTTGATCAGGATCACCTCATGAGTTGATATGCATGTCCGTCTGTCTGTCCGATATGCATGTCCGTCTGTCTGTCCGTCTGTCTGTCCGTCTGTCTGTCCGTCTGTCTGTCCGTCTGTCTGTCCGTCTGTCTGTCCGTCTGTCTGTCCGTTTGTCTGTCCGTCTGTCCGTCTGTCTGTCCGCCTGTCTGTTTCTACGCGAGCTAGTCTCTCAGTTTTAAAGATATCGAATTGAAACTTTGCACACATCCTTTGCACGCAGTATATAAGTCGGAACGGCCGGGATCGGCCGACTATATCCTATAGCTGCCATATAACTGATTGATCGGAAATGCCATAACTTTGGTGTTTGTAAAGTTAGGAAGTCGGGATTTTCTTTGGTTTTTATTTTTGACCAATCAATCCGACCTATTAAATTTCATAAGGATCGGCCGACTATATCTTTTAGCTGTTATATAACTGAACGATTGGAAATGCCATAACTTTGGTGTTTTTAAAGTTTTATGAGTATTAAGAATGCATCATATGAATAATTTTGGAGAATATAATTTACCGAGTATTCGGCAAGGGTATATAAACTTCGGCTTCGCCCGAAGTTATCTTTCCTTTCTTGTTTAAATTCAGATGATTCTGTGACCAGATACGATATAGACCGCAAACCACCTTTTTTCGAGGTGCCGTCGAAGATTTTCAATATTTTTGGTTGCAAATTTTACACATCTTTTTTAAATGTTGTATTATCACATGGGAAAACAGAAATTAAACTATGACTATTGGTATCGCCAATATAAATTTGTAAAAAATTAACGATTTTATACATCTTCCTTGACGGTGACCAAGAGTTTTTGATCCCAAACTGATTTTTGTCAGCATAAGTGAGTGCTTTGTTTATAATATAGGGTTGAATAATAAGCTTGGTCAGTCCTGGAGCAGATTCAACACTTTTGTGTACTGGGACAGTTGCCCAATGGCCCACATCAAGATAATTTAGACATTGATAATCTTTGCAGTTTCATATCGCTGGGTTCATAGCTCTAAATTGCTGATGTGCTTAGTAGTACCACAGACTGGGCAAGGAGTTGGCAAATCATTGAAACTGTGAATTAATGTAGTGGTTTTTATTCATATTCTGGGTTGCATTTTGGATGTAATATAGCGTTTAATTTCGGACGTTGTTATCGACTTAGACCTTCTATTGGTCATCCCTTCCTCCGAATCTAGTAAATCAATCCTTCCCTTAATGCCGAGAGCCGGATCAAAGCATTTTTCTAACATTGGTATTGGTATTTGGGAAAGGTTGACACACTTATGTAACACTTGTAGCGGCGCGCTATGGGGCCAACGACCGCTTTGGTTGGCCAAAATCCTTTTTTGTCGTCAAAACCAAAAAAATATAATATAATATATGAATTCGATAAATGGTGGTGTGTACTAAGTGTTTGTGTGTATATACGGTTGAAATCTATCGTGCTGTCTTTGTACTTAAGTGTTAAAGTGAGTTGTTTAAAACGCGTTTTTAAATAAGAAAACAAGAGAGAACGCTTTAGTCGAGTGCCTCGACTATTAGATACCCGTTACTCAGCTAAAAAAGTTCAAATTATCAATTTGAATTCGGCGATCTCTTAGAGCTGGCAGCTTTACAGCACAAGCATCAGCACGAGCGCTGCTTTAGCGCAGGTAGCTTTTGTCCTGCACCGGCAGCTGTGTTTACGTTTATGCTTTTGAGTGCAATAAATTGACTAGAAATATTAAACATACTTACTTATATTGACTAAACACATACATTCTTAAATATTATTATTTATATTAAAGTCTAAGTGTTTGCACAACACGAGTAACAGGTATAGCGAATAGCTTTCTTTGATCTTTGCCGGGCAATTGCAACTGTGTACAATGTACATTAAAAATACATACCTATGTATATGCTTACATACATACACACATACGCCATTGTTTGACTCAGACCTCCAATTTGGCTAACTTGATTTGATTTGCATAGTTCTTGGGATATAGTTCGGTATTGACAAATGAAAACCATCGCAATTTCCTTTAATAGAAATCCTTATCGAGAATTAACATTAACTCTGTTGAGCACCTTGGCCAGCTGTTCCATCCGTTAGATGGCGCTATTGTATTGCGCCATCTACCCCAAGACATTGGTACCACGGGCCATGAAAGGCGGAAATGTAGGCGCTAGCCAGGCTTAAGCGTTTAATGGATTTTTGGGCGTTAGAGTGGGCGTGGCAATTTTTTATTAGGCCAATCGATAGGTATTGACGAAACAAATACATATCAATTAAAATTTTCATAATAGCATCAAAACTGTGGCCACAGCTTGTGGCTTGTGTGCGTCAGAGGGGGCGTGGCACCATTTTGAAACAAACTTGCGCTGCGTAGGAACTCCTAAAATCTACATGCAAAATGCCAATCTTCTAGCTTTTATAGTTTCAGCGTTCTCAGCGTTCATACGGACAGACAGACCGACGGACAGACGGACAGACGGACATGGCTAGATCGACTCGGCTAGTGATCCTGAACAAGAATATATTTACTTTATAGGGTCGGAAACGCTTCCTTCCACCTGTTACATACTTTTGCACGAATACAATATACCCTTTTACTCTACGAGTAACGGGTATAACAAATTTTTAAGTGGAGCAAAAAAGTGAGTCCAGCGGAGTCCACTTCTGAAACTTATTGAGATTTGTAGAGTATTAAATTCTTTTTAAAATGTATATGGTTAGAATCGCCACTTATTGCCACTTTTTCCGAAATTTAATTTTTAAGCACATAACCTCAAGTTTTGCAGCCTTAACAGTAGTTGCGTTGAAAATTAGAACCCTTTTGATTTTCAATGAAATATTGAACTAGAATCCGAAGAGCATGATGTTTAATAGCAGGTGCCATTTTTATACCCTTGCAGAGGGTATTATAATTTTGGTCAGAAGTTTGTAACGCAGTGAAGGAGACGTTTCCGACCCTATAAAGTATATATATTCTTGATCAGGATCAATAGGGGAGTCGATATAGCCATGTCCGTCTGTCCGTCTGTCCGTCCGTCCGTCTGTCCGTCTGTCCGTCTGTTTCAATACCGTTTGCGAGCTCAGTTTAAAAGCTAGCGATCTGAAACTTTCACACTCGTCCTAAAACAAGTGTACGCAGATCAAGTTTGAAAACCGCCCCGATCGGATGTCTATATCCTATAGCTCCCATAGGAACAATCGGATATAACTTGCAAGAATGGAAGATATTTCGCGCAGTGTAAAAGCTATTGACATAAATCTTTCCAAATCGTATTTTTTTATGCGTATCTTGATCAGGGTAAAAGCGCGTGACGATCGGACGTCTATATCCTATAGCTCCCATAGGAACAAAAGGGTAAAATCGGTTAAAATTTAATGATTTTTAGGATATTTCGCGCAGTATACAAGCTATTGACATGAATCTTTCCAAATCGTATTTTTTTATGCATACCTTGATCAGGGTAAAAGCGCGTGGCGATCGGACGTCTATATCCTATAGCTCCCATAGGAACAAAAGGGTAAAATCGGTTAATATTTAATGATTTTTAGGATATTTCGCGCAGTATACAAGCTATTGACATGAATCTTTCCAAATTGTATTTTTTTATGCATACATTGATCAAGGTGAAGGCGCGTGCCGATCGGACGTCTATATCCTATAGCCCCCATAGGAACAATAGGGTGAAATCGGTCCAAATTTGATGATTATCAGAATATTTCGCGAAGTGTGTAAGCTACTATCATAAATTTTTCCAATTCTTATTTATTTACGCATATCTTGATTAGGGTAAAAGCGCTTGCCGCTCGGAAGTCTATATCTTAAAGGAGATAGGAAAAATTAATTAATTAATTTTAAGGCTGCGAAAGTATCCCTTTTTTTCTATTTGTATATGACATTTTTGCAGTATAAAAGCAATTAACTTGAAACGATGCAAATCTAGTTTACTTATGTATACCTTATTCCTTTCACTACTTTTTCACTTTTAGCAATTTCGGCAAAGTCTGCAAGGGTATTAAAACTTCGGCTTGCCGAAGTTAGCTTCCGTCCTCGTTTTACTTATTAATAAAATTTGTTTAATCCGATTTTTGTGCCTTTACACTGAACCTTTGTGGAACGAAGAACATTTTGTTTTGTATTTTGAATTCTATTCAGAAGCAGATATAAAAAATATAAAATAAATGTATTTATTAAGTATATAATAAAAAAAAATAAATGATTCGATTATCTTAAAAAACAACAAAGTTGACTAAATCGATCGTATGGCAGCTATGGGATATATTTGTTCGATCGTATTCTTTTTAACATATATGTTACCTAAGGATACCAAAAAACGATTGGTAAACTTTTATCTCGATATCTCTAAAATTGACATGTTATTAATTTTGGCCAACAAAAGTGGTCGTTGGCCCCATAGTGCGGCGCCTGAAGAATGTTTTATTTAGTTCAGCATAAATGTATGCTTTATCGTACGGATGCTGTAAGCTCACACTTGGATACCATCCAGGTGCATCCCATATGATTAGCAGTAATTAGTGTTTTTAGAAAATACTAATTAGGGGAGGATGCCAGATGTTAGTTCGTGACTATCGCCTTTAGCTGAGCCTGGAAGGCTCCGGAAAGCTGCAAGTTTGAAACATGGTTTTACACCAGCTGCACTTCCGATTACAGCCTAAGTCATCCGTTTCCGATGCCGGTCTATTTCTTTTCGATCGAACCTTCGTGGCGTGCACATGCACCAAGTTCTGCCGGCAGCAACCTCAGCATTTCTTCACGAACCCACCATTTATTTCGGGGGCACAGTCAGCAGGTTGGTTAAAATTATTAAATCCCATTTTTTATCTGGTGCTGACCCCAATCATTGTGAATTCTTTAGATTGTACCCGCAAGAGCTGTAAATAAGTCGATGTCCCCGGGAGCATCCCCAGCATAAATATGTGCGCATAAACCTAACGCTATCGGCGCTCCAACATACATTGACAAACTTAATTATTGGCACAGCAACCATGTTAAACTTTAAGGCTATTTCTATTTAGGCTTCTTCTAATATACTGATATTAAAATATTACAAAATATTTTTAGGTAGAATCATTAATTTGTTGTTAGATACAAGTGACTTCATTAATTTATCTTTTATAAATAATTAAAAAAAAAAAAACCAAAGAATGGACCAAATTTCCCTGAACAAAATTATTGGCTTGGGTTTTAATTAACTATTTTGTTAAAACTTTATCGATTTGGCCACTTTTTTTTAAATGATCATATTTGTCCATATAATCTTAATGGTATAAAGATATATTTTATTGCCAAAATTGTTTTAGTGCCTTAAAATAAAGGAAACGTTGTTTTACTTTACAATAAAGGAAACGTTGTTTTACTTTACAAGGTGAAATAAAATCAACCGTATGTGTCCAAAAATAAAAATTTAATAAGCAGGATCAATGCAAATCCAATGTTAATATTGGGGAAAGGATGGCCAGAAGCCATTTTTCCCATTCGGAGTCCTTTGCGAAATTTTAAAGGACTTACGCAGTTGCAAAATTGCCATGCATTTTGAAACTGCGCAAATCCATGGCTTTTAGTGGCCAAGAAAGTGTAAGGATCGTATAAAAGGACAATGTCGACCCGAGATCTCCTCAACACGTATCAAAGTTAATGATTAGAAGGACTTTGGTAAGGATATTCACCCAACAGCCTTTTTTCAGGCCCTGCATGATGGTTTCTACAAACGAATTGAACCTAGAAAAAATCAATAGATTTAAAAAGTCAAAAACAACCTTTTAGTGCAGCCAAATATATATCTGAGTATGCCAATCGACTTTTGGGTCTTTTCAACATTCTCGTATGATTTTATAATCCTTTCCCCAAGCAAGGAGCTTATGATAGTACGCTTTTCAAGCCGATCGAATTTTTCAAGGAGCAATTCGTTTGTAGAAACCATCATGCAGGGCCTGAAAAAGGCTGTTGGGTGAATATCCTTACCAAAGTCTTTTTTTTTCATTAACTTTGATACGTGTTGAGGAGATCTGGGGGTTGACATTGGGGGTTGGCATTTTCCTCTTTTTTAAGGCACTAAAACAATTTTAGCTATACAATTAATCATTTTACCATTAAGATTATAGAAGCAAATGGGATAATTTAAAAAAGTTGCCAAATCGAAAAAGTTTTAACAAAATAGTTAATTAAAACCCAAGTGTGCCAACAATTTTGTTCAGGGAAATTTGGTCCATTCTTTGGCTTTTTATTTCTAATAAATTATTTTAAAGAAATAAATTAATGAAAACACTTGTATTTAACAACAAATTAATGATTCTATCTAAAAATATTTTGTTATATTTTACTATCAGCATAATAGAAGAAGAACAAGAAAGGAAAGATAACTTCGGGCGAAGCCGAAGTTTATATACCCTTGCCGAATACTCGGTAAATTATATTCTCCAAAATTATTCATATGATGCATTCTTAATACTCATAAAACTTTAAAAACACCAAAGTTATGGCATTTTCAATCGTTCAGTTATATAACAGCTAAAAGATATAGTCGGCCGATCCTTATGAAATTTAATAGGTCGGATTGATTGGTCAAAAATAAAAACCAAAGAAAATCCCGACTTCCTAACTTTACAAACACCAAAGTTATGGCATTTCCGATCAATCAGTTATATGGCAGCTATAGGATATAGTCGGCCGATCCCGGCCGTTCCGACTTATATACTGTGTGCAAAGGATGTGTGCAAAGTTTCAATTCGATATCTTTAAAACTGAGAGACTAGCTCGCGTAGAAACAGACAGGCGGACAGACAGACGGACAGACGGACATGCATATCAACTCAGGAGGTGATTGATCAGGTCAAGAATATATATACTTTATAGGGTCGGAGATGTCTCCTTCACTGCGTTGCACACCCTCTGCAAGGGTATAAAAATAGCCTTAAAGTTTAACATGCTTGCTGTGCCAATAATTAAGTTTGTCACTGTATGTGCATGCGCAGCAACCTCAAGACGTAAGTTTAATGGAAAATCCGATAACTTAAGCAGATTTTTTTTGGGACTTCAACCAAACTACCGCCAGCGGCACACCTAATAACCCCGTGGAGGGCACCCTGCGCACCTAACCCTGGACTCGCGTATTTTGGTTAATATAAAAACAAGAAAGGAAAGCTAACTTCGGGCGGAGCCGAAGCTGAAATATCCTTGCAGAATATTCTGTAAATTATATTCTCCAAAATTATTCATATGATGCACTCTTAACACTCATAAAAATCCCAACTTCCTAACTTTAAAAATCACCAAAGTTATGGCATTTCCAATCGTTCAGTTATATGGCAGCTGTAGAATATAGTCGGCCGATCCTTATGAAATTTGGTATGTCAGATTGATTGGTCAAAAATAAAATCCATAGAAAATCCAAACTTCCTAACCTTACAAACACCAAAGTTATTGCATTTCCGATCAATCAGTTATATGGCAGCTTTAGGATATAGTCGGCCGATCCTTATAAAATTTGGTAGGTCAAATTGATTGGCCAAATATAAAACCCATTGAAAATCCCAACTTCCTAACTTTACAAATACCAAAGTTAGGGCATTTCCGATAGTTTAGTTATATGGCAGCTATAGGATATAGTCGGCCGATCCCGGCCGACTTATATACTGCGTGCAAGGGAAAGAAGGTTGTGTGCAAAGTTTCAATTCGATATCTTTAAAACTGAGAGACTAGCTCGCGTAGAAACAGACAGGCGGACAGACAGACAGACGGACAGACAGACGGACAGACGGACAGACAGACGGACAGACAGACGGACAGACGGACATGCATATCAACTCATGAGGTGATCCTGATCAAGAATATATATACCTTATAGGGTCGGAGATGTCTCCTTCACTGCGTTGCACACTTTTGACCAAAATTATAATACCCTCTGCAAGGGTATAATAATCGTCCCAAATCATGTATATGGCCCAGAAAGCTGTATAAACCGCAGTGCGCCTCGGAATGGTTTAAACGTGTGTGATTAAGCAATGGGTTTTGGCCGCCCCAACAACACGTGCACCGTTAACCTCAGTCCGGCTGACCTCTAGCGCCTAACCTCATGCGCGCAGTGCATTTACCGTCGTCCCCATTTTTCTAGAAATAATATCATCATCAAGATCAACCCAGCTATAACAATTATTAGAATAATTTTAAAATCTATTATAATTTAAATGTTAAAATTCTTATGGTGACACGCGTTTAAAATATCGGGTAAAATGGGCCAAAAGTTTATTTAAAGCCGTTTCTCTAAAATTACCGTGTGAAAGTGAGTTATTCCAAAATATGGGGTGTTACAAAACATCCTATAATTCTTTTTCAGCACACCACGCCTGGTGATCGATCATTCGCTGATGAATAAGTTGCCGTGAGTTTCTTTTACAACATTTATTTACCTTCACACCTTCTTTTTTTGAAACACAAATTGCACTGCATGGAGAAAACAAATTAATAACATTTTACCCTGAATTTTTGAACGTAACTCCAAACGCTATGCTTGCACATATTGCAGCAGCTCTCTTTTGAAAGATTTTTGTTTTTTTTTAAAGCTACATAAAATTTGATAAGCTTAACATTTGTTATTGTTCACTGTTTAAGAGCATTTTTGAATGAGAAAAATAAGAAAAATTGAAGTAAAAAATTAATTAAATTCTAAATATATCCCGAATTATTATTGAAATTCCCATGCTTATATAATACAACTTTATTTACCCATACACTTAAATTTTATATTTTCTATTTACTTTGTTATAAATGTTGTATTAATATTTCTATCGTACAATAATATCGATTTCGCATTTATTTACCTTTTCTAAATATGTTTCCTAATATTTTTGTGACTAGAGTAAAACCCTATATAGAGTTTGCATTTGTTTTGCCCGAGCCTCTGCTCGATGCAAAATTTAATTTCTAACCAGATCTAACATGTGCGAAGCAACAGCAACAGTGGGAAAACTACTCGCTGCAACCCTTAACAATGAGAGCGCCCAGTGAAGAAATATGTACATATTCATCCCTGGACTCGATTGCATGTTCGATAGATCTATCTTTTTTTTCGTCCATCCCGTTTATAACATCTCTGGCAAACTCTGAATTATTACTCTATGTTTTAGAATCAAAAATTTAGATGATGATGTGGCTAGACATTTAGTTTGCGTTGAGTGTGCAGCAAAACCAATAACAAAGGCCAAAAAAATTTAGAAAATCCCGGTCCCAAAACTGGAGCCACTTTTTCTTATGCAATTTTTCGCGCTGAATCCAAATCGGGTGCCAAAATTGCTTCAGCACCCACAGTTTTTGAGATATTCTAACCTAAAACTGTGAAAATTGACGTTTTTTACATATTTCAACAAGCTATATATTCGATAATATTCTTTTTTAGTTTTTTAAATACGATTATTCGTTCCTGAGATATGACCATTTAAAAAAGAACTTGTTGAAATATGCCAAAAGCGTCCATTTTCACACATTTAAGAATAAGTGTGTCCAGTTTTTGGGTCTAAAAATTGTTGGCCTGTGTAATTCGCTTTAATGTATTCAAAGAGAGGGCTGCGTCCAGCGTTCAAAGAGTAACATAGAGACGTATTGTACAATTTTTATACCCGTAACTCGTAGAGTAAAAGGGTTTATTGTATTTGTGCAAAAGTATGTAACAGGTAGAAGGAAGCGTTTCCGACCCTATAAAGTATATATATTCTTGTTCAGGATCACTAGCCGAGTCAATCTAGCCATGTCCGTCTGTCCGTCTGTCTGTCCGTCTGTCTGTCCGTCTGTCTGTCCGTCTGTCTGTCTGCCTGTCCGTATAAAAGCTAGAAGATTGGCATTTTGCACCTAGATTTTAGGAGTTCCTACACAGCGCAAGTTTGTTTCAAAATGGTGCCACGCCCCCTCTGACGCCCACAAGCCACAAGCTGTGGCCACAGTTTTAATGCTATTATGAAAATTTTAATTGATATGTATTTGTTTCGTCAATACCTATCGATTGGCGTAATAAAAGTTTGCCACGCCCACTCTAACGCCCAAAAACCCATTAAACGCTTAAGGGGGTCTTCTAGTCTAGAGGCTCGAATTTCGACCTTTTTTAACAATTAATAAAAAAAAAGCAATAGATATTTTTACCATCCGTTTTTTTATCACTTGTTTATTAAACTTAAAGGAGTACATAAAATAAATTTCAAAAAAAAAAAATTAGTTTTCATTGAGTTATTCCTTCTTGAAGAAGAGGGAAAAAAAAAGAGGACGTGCCCGCGTCGCCATGATATCTATGCTTGTAGTTATCTGAAAACTAAAACAATGATAGATTCTTAATGAGTACGAATGTCGCTATGGCATGAACCACCAAAAAAAAAAAATCTTTTTTTTTCATGAAATGGCGGCTACTCAAAGAAAATAGTCGATTTTTTTCACTAATCTTTCCACTTTGTCGAATTTTTAAAAATATTATAAATTTAAAATTTTTTTTTTTGTTGGTTCATGCGATAGCGATATATTTAAAGAATATTCATGCCAAATTTCAAGTAAATCGACTGATTAGAACTTGAGTTAGAGTGGCGACCGCATCAAAAAAAGTAGTTTCGAGAAAAACGCGTTTAAAGTTCCAGTCGTTCCCTCAACCGGTCTAGTTGCCACGTCACTAAAACGGCTTTAGCTATGAAAATAATTTGAGTTTTGAAAAATCCTTTTAGGAAGATATTTTTGAATATCCAAACTATCGAATTATGAAAAAAAAATTTTTTCGATTTTCTCAAATTTCTAGACTAGAAGACCCCCTTAAGCCTGGCTAGCGCAATACAATAGCGCCATCTAACGGATGACTTTGGAACAGCTGGCCAAGGTGCTCAACAGAGTCAACGTTAATTCTTGATAAGGATTTATATTAAAGGAAATTGCGATGGTTTTCATTTGTCAATAGCGAACTATATCCCAAGAACTATGCAAATCAAATCAAGTTAGCCAAATTGGAGGTCTGAGTCAAACAATGGCGTATGTGTGTATGTACGAGGCACGTCCAGAAAGTAAGTGTACTCAATTTATGCAGGGCTCAAAAAAAATTTATTAAAACAAAAACATACTTTGTTACACTTGTACATATGTAAGTTATTTTTCGACATAGTCACCATCCCTCTCGATGCAAGTGGTGAGCCGCGGGATCAATTTTTTGATGCCTGCCTCGAAGAAGTCTCCCGCCAGCTCTTTCGCCCACTTCTCCACCTCCCCCTTCACCTTCTCGTCCGTTGAAAACTTCTTTCCACCCATGTGCACCTTCAGGGAAGTGAAGAGATGGAAATCTGAAGGGGTCAGGTCAGGGGAATACGGGGGGTGGTTCAAAACGTCCCATCCAAAAGAGTCCAGGAGTTGCTTCGTGGCCTTCGAGCTTTTCCCTTCGCAACAAGGTAGCGAATTACGGCGCGAATTTCGCAGGCGGGAGATACGATCGACATTTTTCGCGCGAGATGCTACTGCGTCAAGACTTTTCAACACACTAACCTCGGATTGGTCTTATTTTGAAGGGGAGGGGTTAGGCTACGCGGCAGTGTTGCCAACATGTAGAAAAAGTATTTCCTACAGCTGTGAGAGTACCAGTACACTTACTTTCTGGACGTGCCTCGTATGTAAGCATATACATATGTATGAATTTACATTGTACACAGTTACAAACTGATCAATGAAGGCTACAAGAAGGCAAATTTATATTAAGTTGTTTAGCTGAGTAACGGGTATCTAATAGTCGAGGCACTCGACTATAGCGTTCTCTCTTGTTAATATAAAATCCGTATTGGTTTGGCTGACAATATTTCTCCATTATTTAAAGACATACATATGTTGCTTTTAGCGTTTGGGTCTGTATAAATTATTTATTTTTGAGTTTATCCGGCTCGAGGTCAACAATTGAAACATATTTTAAACAAAAGTTTTTTAATTTTATTTTTTCCAATATATGTATTTCGGTTGCACTTCAGCAACCGTATTCAGGGCAACTATAATCAACATAAAAACACATAAAATAACATAAATTTAGACAATGAAAAACAAAGTTTTAAAAATTATTACACCTACAAAATTTTAAACGTCTGCACCGTCGGACGTGGAGATTAATACTAGTTGTTATTAAGTAAGTGTCTGTAAATGTGAGCGCAATTTTCAACGTCTGTTTTTTAGTTCAGTCTTATGCTTGTGTGTGTATTTGTTATATGTAACATTTCTGTGGTAAAGCGTTTTTTGCAATGTTGTTCTTGTTCCAAAATAGTCGATGCTTCAAAATTTGGCGAGTGACCGAGTTTTACAGTGGGCCATAAATGCTATTTGTTGTATATTATCTTGGTGTCTTAATTTGAAGTCTGATCTGTGTTGTGATATCCGAGTTTTTAGTTTGGATTTAGTTGTTCCTACATATATACTGTCACATTTTTCATTTGTATCTCCCTTGCATGGTATTTTATATACAACATTGTTTTTGTCAGACTATTGTTGGGCTTATATGCTATTTCAATTTTTTGTTTATTGTAAATTTCTGTCTTTTTAAGACAGATAGTCTTGATATATAAGTTACGGACATGTTTGAGTAGGTTCAATTTTGATTTTTTGTTCCATGTTTTGGTGTCTTTTAATTAATGTTCTAATTAGACGGTTTGGGAAGTCGTTGTCTTTTAAAGCGTCAAGTGTGTTTTGTATTTCTTCTTCGTTTACTATTGCGAATAAATCATCCACATACTTCATCAAAAGTCTTGGTTTATGTCCTAGTTTTTTCAATGTGTTGTCTAATAGCTCTTCCATTACTATGTCTGCAATTATTAGTGAAGCAGGGGATCCCATCGGCATTCCTTTTAGTTGTGGGTATGTATATATCGTCATTAAATGTACAATATCTGTTGTCTTGTATGCCAAATTTTACTATGTCCATATTATTTTTGTCAATTTTTCTCTAATTGTCTCTAGTGCAAGGTCAATAGGTATGCTGGGAAATAGTGAGACTACATCAAATAATATTAATTTTTCATCATCACAGATGCACAGATTCTTTCTAGCTAGAGTCTATGGTGATGTTCTTTAATATGTTTGAAATATATTTACAAAGTCCGTGTGATAGTTATCCAATAGATTAACATATGGGTCTTAATGGAATCCCTTCTTTGTGGATTTTTGGTAGTCCGTATATGCGTGGTGGTAGTGCCGTTGTCGTGAGTAACTTATTCCTTTCGCTCCGTGAAATAAGTCCTTTTGTGAATAGATTTTCCACTTATTCATTGTTTTTTGTTTGAAGTTTCGATGTTATATCCTTTCGTAAAATCCGATATGTGTTCCTGTCCTCCAAAATGTTATTCATTTTTTGATTGTAAGAATCCTTGTCCATAGCAACTGTCTTGTTTCCTTTGTCAGAAGTTAAAATTGGTATTTCGTCATTTTCCTTTAAAAATTTTCGTGTCTGCCCCACTGTGTCTAGTACTGCGCGATCTATTGCCCTTTGCCGAACCGACGTCATATGATCTTTAATAAGTAAAGCGAATTTAGTGCGTGACTATTCTCGTTGCTCTTACCTGTAAAAGTTTGCACTAATTCCTCTCTGTCCGCTCGAAAAAATTCGAAAAAAAACACTATGGAAGATTTGGCCAATACACTTTTTATTTCATCGGATCCATTTATTACCATGCTATCAAAAGGCTCAGTTTCCCTTTCCAAAGGCAATGAAATAGTAGACAATGATGTTATCAGTCTTATTTAAAAAAAAGATGTATAGGAATAGATAAGTCATCTAATGATTCCTCATCAGATACCGATTATATATGATGGACGTTGATGCACTTCGAGCAGTACAAACAATTGGCCCAACGACACCAAGCACGTGCTTGTTACGCGCGGGACCCTATTCTCAAATTGGGCAAAAAATGCGAGTTCGCAAGGAAGATACATAAGACAAATAGAGACAAGAAGGAAATGAAAATAAAAGACACAACTAAGAGTGAAGCAAATGAGCTAAAATATTAGTTTTTAATACCGGGATAGAAGTTGAAATGCAAATTAAATGATAAAGGTTTTTATAGTTATTACATAGAACGCGAAAAGGGTCGTGCAGACAAAAATTTGATGTACATCGTAGCAAATTTAGATGATAATAATTTCTAACAGGAACATTGAAAGTTAGGCGGTTCACAAGTTCTGCAGAATCAATATCAC
Source organism: Drosophila rhopaloa (assembly GCF_018152115.1). NCBI lineage: Eukaryota > Metazoa > Arthropoda > Insecta > Diptera > Drosophilidae > Drosophila > Drosophila rhopaloa. The sequence continues at coordinate 11,957,532 of NW_025335034.1, read as the reverse complement.
CTCTTACAAGATTTTGCATAAGAATAGTACCAAGCATTGTTCTACGATTTTCAAGTGTAGGTAAATTAAGCAACAGTAATCTACTCTGGCTACCTTCCGCCTTACATTTTGATCCCAGTTCAAACTACGAAGGGAAAATAGAAGAAATTTGTTTGGTACCGACTCAATACGGTCAATGTGCACTTGATATTGTGGACTCCAAGCCGACGAGCAATATTCCAAAATATGACGGACAAGGGAGGTAAATAATAATTTGGTCGTATAAGGGTCATCAAATTCTTTTGACCAACGCTTTATAAACCCAAGAACACTCATGGCTTAGTTAACAGTGGACATTATGTGGCAGTCAAATTTAAGTTTAGGGTCCAGAAGAACACCTAAATCGTTAACTGAATATATACGGTCGAGTGGCGTATTTTTAAGAAAGTAACTTATAAACGTAGGAGTACCCACACCATCCATGAAAACAATCAATATCTGACTATAAGTTAAATCCCGACGCAATATCATTATATGATAAACACAGAATGTGTTATGATAGTCAATATCTGACTATAAGTTAAATCCCGACGCAATATCATTATATGATAAACACGAGAATGTGTTATGATAGGGGGAGATAGAGGGAAGATCGTTAACAAACAAAGTAAACAGCAAAAGGCCCAGATGACTTCCCTGACGCGCTCCAGATGTCACGTTGATCAATTTTGAAACAGCATTTTTTAATATAACCCTCTGAGTCCTACCATCCAAGTAACTTGAAATCCAAGTAAATAAATTAACAGGAAACCCAAGCTGATCTAATTTGAAAAAAAGAAGAGAGTAATTGACGGAGTCAAAGGCCTTACTAAAATCTGTTTATATAAAGTCAGTCTGCATTTTTTTCTGAAATCCATTTATTACAATAGATGACAATTCAAGAAGGTTGGTGGTGGTCGATCTTCGCCTAACAAAACCATGCTGACACGGTGATATAAGCGAGGAACATAAATGTTGCAAATGAGAAGTGATAATACGTTCAAATGCTTTAGGAATTGCCGACAATTTAGAAATACACCCTTTTTATTAAGTGGAATAATAAAAGAGAATAAATTTTCGTTGTTGTTGCTAAATCTATTAAGAGAGAATTTTCAGTAATTACAGGGGTAAAAATACAATTTGCCCTATTTAAGAGATTAGGGTAGTTAGAATTTGTCCAAGCTATCGAACTATAAGTAGTTTGGAAAAACTTAGCAAATAAATCAGCAATTTCAGAATCCGTCGATGCCTCCGTTTAGGTTAGACGTACTGTAACGAACTGATTTTTATGGTCTGCTCGCTACGAGTATCGTGCGGCTAGCTCAGAAGATGTGTGTTGTTCGTCCCAACAAATTTATATAAACGTGACCGCCCGATTGCCTAGTGAGAACGCACAGAATGTTTGGATGTGTTCGCTATTATCTTTATTCGCCGACTTGGCCCTCGGCCCGGGACTAATGGTGACAAGCTGGTATCTCAACGCCTTCTCCGATGAGTTGTGGCTCTCCGCTGCCTCGTTTCGTGCTGGTCCGGAACGTCTCCGTTGTTTTTGGCCTCGGGGCTGTGAGGGTCTAGGGATGCGTTACCGTTCCCAGACTAGGGTAATCAGGCACTGGGCTCTCAAAGCATACGCCTTTCGCAGCCACAGCCTCCTGTTTTTGGATCTGTCCCGGCCGGACACACCAGAGGCCTACACAGTTTCTACCTGACGGTTCAGGCATACGACGGAAGGCCGCCAATGCAGTTCCTGTGGCAGGTCGCTTGGTTCAAGACGAACGCTTCCGCCCTCGCCTCTTTGCCGTAGACTTGATATGTTTGAGTATGGCTCGGTTGCTGCTGGGCCTGCGATGACTGCTCGTCGCTTCTTGTGTCCTCGATGTCCTTGCTCTGCTCACGGCCCGATATCCTGGCTCTGTTGTCCGCGTGCTCTTGTGAGACTAGGTGAAGCGGATCTTTGGCTCTCGGGATTTGGTCAGCTGGCTATCTAGGACTCTGGCGGTGAACTACTGTGCTCTCGAGGCATACGCCTCTCGAGACACCCGTGGTACAGTCGCGCGTCCTTCTTGGCTAGTCGCACCAGAACCTGCACAATTTTCGCCTGACGGTTCAGGCGTACGCCGGAATTTGACAAGGCAATTGCTTTCGCACGGCAGCAGATTCTAGATATCTTTCCTTCCGAGCCCACGGTTCTTTGTCGAAGGACTCTTTTTATACAATTCTGCCGGACTCGCCGAGCAATACGCCAAGCTCAAGCGACGAGAATTGGAACAAAGCGCCTGACCTTAGCCGCGTGATGCCTTAAGCTACCTGTTTCTTGGACTTCTAAGAATTTCGATTTGTCCGTAGTGGTTTCACAATTAGTTAATCCACCTATCTCTCAGAATGTAGCATCACCACCACAAGGGACTACTGAGTCCGGACAACCGGCTCAAGTTGGATTTGCAGAAACAATGTCTGCTCCACCAAAATCCCTTTCAGTGGTTCCACTAAAGAAACAAATTTTCGTTTCTCGGCTTTCCCCTGATCAAACATCTTCTGATGTATTGTCTTATATACAAGACAAAACTAAAGCCGATTGTAATAGTGTAAAGGTGCTATAGACATTTTATCTTTCAAGATAACTGTCCCTAACGAGCTTTTTGAAGCCATATGCTCGGGCGACTTTGGCCGGATAATATGGTTGTAAAAGAGTTCGAGGCTAAGATAAAGAAGTAGGGGCCCGTGCGAGTAAAACTTCCTAGTCGTGGCCAAACCAGTGTACCAATTTCATAAAACTAACTTCTAACCTCCTTCTTTCCTATCAGAATGCAAGAGGTTTGCGTAGCAAGCTCACAAAATTGTATTCCGATATCCTTTTCTTTGCATCTCATATTATTATGTTTACAGAAACCTGGTTAAAGCCGGAGATCTTTAGCTCTGAAGTTTTTTCAGGTAAGTACGCAATATACAGGTATGACCGTCCCTCAAGACATTCAGACATTCGTGGACACCGTTCTGGACTTCGCCCAATTCGTGCTGGTGTCCCGCAGGGAAGCGTCCTTGGTCCGGTCCTGTATAAAATTTACACTTCGGATCTTCCAAACCCAGTTGCACGTGGTACACTCCTGGCAACATATGCAGATGACACTGCATTTCTTGCAGCTGGTAGCACCACTACGTCTGCGTCCCGACGTGTCCAGACATTCTTAGACGAATTTGAGTGCTGGGCCTCTCGATGGAACATTGCGCTTAATGTTGACAGAACGTAACATGCCACATTTGCTCTCCGCCCTGGCCGTTCGCGTAGCCTTTACATTGATGGGAATAGGCTCAAGCACGAAGATAAGGTGACGTACCTCGCAGTTATTTTAGACCGTCGCCTTTGTTGGAAGGGACAAATTGATCGAGTTTGTGGATCAGCAAGAACAAAACTTGACAAAATGGACTGGCTCCTTTGTCCAGGCAGCGGCCTATCCCTTGAAGCTAAGGTGCGGCTTTTTAAGGTCATTATGCTTCCAACTTTAAACTGGGGCTGCGCCTGTGATTCGTCACTAAAAAGGGTGCAAACATGCATTACAAAGGCTCTCAGGAGGATGCTGGGGGTGAAGTGGCACCATTATGTAGAAAACCGAGTTATGTTCCAGGACACGGGAGTGCCGACGGTAACAGAGACGATTTGCAAATCCTCAAGTCGATACCGGGAACGTTTGCTCACACATGCAAACTGTCTGGCAAGACATCTTGCAACACCACTGGGTCGACGGCGTCTCCGCAGACGACACCCGGCAGACTTATGGATTCTCGGCCGTGACAGACACGGTCGTCTTCTGTAATAACACATCTTGATTAACTTTTGACCGGCTATGACCACACCTGATTTGCTCAAGAATGAAGCACCCGTTACCCGCTTTTTTGGGATCTTTAGAAATAATTCGTCAATACACGAAAACAAGGTCCATCCTTGAGTGGCGTGTTCAATAAACTATAAAGGCAAAGAAGAGTATGTGTCTTAAGAAAGCCGAACCAAGCCCTGAAGAAAGACGCTGAAAATGCACAACTACGGTACATCGAAAAACTTTTACCAACCAGTACAAAACATTCTTACACAAATCTAAGCTTTCCAATCGAAACAATCACTGGTAGCTGGGCCCGCAGCGACGAAGATAGAGCCGAAACTTTCGATTCACATCATCGAAGCGCCTTCAAGCCGAACCCTGCCACTTGTCCATTTCTCTTACCACAAATCGAATCTGAAGCTATATCCTTACCAACATCGTTTCAGCCAAAGGAGATCGCGGAAGTCATCGGGGAACTGAAACCGAAAAAGGGTCCGGGCGGTAACCTAATATCCCCAAACATGATAATTGAACGTCCAAACACTGCTATTGAGGTAATTTGTAAACTCTTCAATGGGATCATACGTCTCGGCTTCTACCCGAGAATATGGAAAAATCTACTAGACCACACAATTCCGTCATCCTAAAGACCATTAAGTTTATTTTCGTGTCTGTCTAAATTGTTCGAAAAATTCCTTCTAACACGCATAATACCTTATTTGGGAGCACACAATGTTAACCCGATACATCAATTTGGCTTCCGTCAAAGCCATGGAACAATCGAACAAGTTAACAGAATAACATCAGAAACACGCACCGACTTCGAGCACCGGGAATATTCCAGCACAATAGCTCGAGGTGTCAGAATAACCCGGATAAAAAACACAATGCTTACAAATAAAACTTAATTTTTTTCCTTACGTAGTTTGCTATTATTTGCACAAAAGCTTTAGACAGGCAATGCTAGATTGCTATTGGTCTCTATTTTTTACAAAGTTTTTTCTTGGGAAAAATTTGGTTGAGTATTAAGGCGGAAAGGAAAATAAGAGTTACCATTAGTAGAGCTTGTGACAAACCCATTTTTATACCCGTTACTCATAGAGTAAAGGGGTATATTGTATTCGTGCAAAAGTATGTAACAGGTAGAAGGAAGCGTTTCCGACCCTATAAAGTATATATATTCTTGTTTAGGATCACTAGCCGAGTCGATCTAGCCATGTCCGTCTGTCCGTCCGTATGAACGCTGAGATCTCGGAAACTATAAAAGCTAGAAGATTGGCATTGCAGATTCTAGGAGTTCCTACGCAGCGCAAGTTTGTTTCAAAAAGGTGTCACGCTCCCTTTAACGCCCACAATCGCTTAAATACGATTTTAAAAATTTAAATATTTCGGAAAAGTAAAAATGCAGTTTTATTGTGTTTATCAATACCTATCGAAATGTAGAAGAAATTTTTCAAATCGGAACATTCGTTAAAAAGTTATGCGTGATCAAAGTTTCTATTTTCATCTCCCTCGCACTCCCTTTACCTGAGTAACGGGTATCTGATAGTCGGGGCACCCAACTATAGCGTTCACTCTTGTTACGAATAAAATTTAGTTATTTGTGAGGAATTTCGTAATTTTTCTTCCATATAATTTGTTCAGTAGCTTTTTTACTTTTTGTAGGCCAAGCTTCTCATATTTATGACAAATTTAATGCTGTAATTTCACCATGGCTGTTGACCTGGTATAATTTATTTGAAAGGGGACTTTTTTAATTGAACGTTTGGACAACACTGTCAAACGACGTTAAAAGACAATTGGTACATTGGTTTGGCCTCGACTAGGAAGTTTGACTCCCACGGGCCCCTTCTTCTTTTTTTAGCCTCGAACTCTTTTACAACCATATTATCCGGCCAAAAGTCGCCCGTGCATATGGCCTCAAAGAGCTCGTTAGGGACAGTTAGCATAAGAAAACTTAAACTTTTTAACCTTTACACTAATACAGTCGGCTTTAGTTTTGTCTTGTATATAAGACAATACAGAAGATGTTTGATCAGGGGAAAGCCGAGTAACGAAAATTTGTTTCTTTAGTGGAACCACCGAAAGGGATTTTGGTGGAGCAGACATTGTTTCTGCAAAACCAACTTGATCCGGTTGTCCGGACTCTGTAGTCCCTTGTGGTGGTGATGCTACATTCTGTCGGAATTCTTTGAAGTCCCTGGTTGCATGCATTCTGTTACGGATTGTTCGGATACCGAATCTTTTTTAGCTGCTGATCTTAGCAACATTTGAGGGTTTGCTGCAGTCAGCTGCTGATCCGCCGGAATGCTCTGTTGATCTTTTGATTTCGGTTGCGGGGTGTTCTCCTTTTGCTGCTTACCACCAGCGGCCTTCTAATAGCTTATGACTATTAAACTGCGAATCCAGGTAGCGGCCAATCCTTCCAACTTTAAACTGGAGAATCACTTGCTGGATGTGATTCGTCACTAAAAAGGGTGGTAACGTGCATTACAAAGGCTCTCAGGAGGATGCTTGGGATGAAGTGGCACCATTATGTGGAAAACCGAATTATGTTCCAGGACACGGGAGTGCCGACGTTAACGGAGACATCTTGCAACACCACTGGTTCGACGGCGTCTGCGCAGGCGACACCCGGCAGACTTATGGATTCTCGGCCGTGACAGACATGGTCGTCTTCTGTAATAACACATTTTGATTAACTTTTGACCGGATATGACCACACCTGATTTGCTCAAGAATGGAGCACCCGTTACCCGCTTTTTTTTGGGATCTTTAGAAATAATTCGTCAATACACGAAAACAAGGTCCATCCTTGTGTGCCGTATTCAACAAACTAAAAAAAAGCAAAAAACCCTCATCCCCGACGGGCCCAACCTCACTCGGAAGCGGCGTCCGCCCTGCTGCACCAAGACGCACTGTTTCCCGTCTCTCTGTCGTGCGGCTGAAATCGATGGCGCCGTCTGGATTCCTTTCTGCCAGTCTTGTCGATGGACCTCTGCCCATCGCCGCTCGTCTGGCCCGGAGGCCTGGCGGTTTCCACCGGCGCGGACTCCTGTCTGGCGACCCTGGGCCTCCCTTTTGGTACGGGGATCCTCCTCCTGCACCGGCCTGTCGTCCACAGTCGATGGGGTCTTGGCCGTGGTCGGGGGTGGCGGAGGTGTCCCGTGGGTGTGCCTCCCATGTAGGCGGGGGTTTCGGGTGTTATACCCTGGGGTCGGCACTTCTCCCTGGGCCTTGCCCGGTGTTCCGGATCGTCCTTCAGGCCAGGACCACGTCACGGCGTGCTACCTCCAAAGGACCCCTTGCACCGTGAAGGAGTGCAGGGCATGGCTCACGTGGGCCATGGGTATCTCCGTCCCGAAATACCGCCCTTGGTGCGTGTCCTCCTGCCGCTCCTGCTGGCCTCTTCTTTCTTATCCTGGGTGCTTCCGGGTGCTGGACTCACCCGCATGTCCTCCTCCTCCTCCCAGTGTTGAGGAACGTGGCGGGGCGTGGGCGGCCGGACTGGTGTCCACTTGGGTGGCATGGACACCTCCTCCTCCTCTCCCTCGGGTACGTAGCGCGGAGTGGGAGGGACCCCGAGCATTCTCGGCGGGGCCGGCGCGACCTCGTCCATCAGGACGGGTTCTGCCCACAGACCCTTCTCCTCCTGCTGTTCGGCACGGAGGACAGCATCCCAATGTGCCTCGGCGTACTTCCGGCGCTGCCTTGCTGCCTCTTGCCTTTCCTCCTCCGCATGCTGGCGGGCCTCCTGCATGGCCGAGTGGATGATCTCCACGTCTGCTCGGGTGAGCTCTCGCTCCCCGTACAGTCCAACGGTGTTGGGGTCCCCGGGCAGGATGCTGCCCATCATGGGGTCCACGGCCCTCCGGAGCCGACACTGCCTCCGCTCCACTGCCGGGTCGTCCACCATCGCCACGTCGCTATCTGTGCTGACCGTGCGCCTGTCCTCCGACCATCCTTGCCCCGGTTTGGGCCCTGCCGCGGTTTGGGCAGCCATCCTCCTCCTTGCCTCGGACCTGGTCAAGCGTGTGCTCATTGTGGTTACTGATTTTCGAATGATCATCCCTTGCTATGACCATCCCGATGACACCTCGGTTTTCCCCGTCTCCCTTTCCACGATCCCGCTATTTCCCTCGGGCTTTCCACCTTGTTCCTCCCTTGAGCTCCATGTCGTTACATTTGTCGGCAGTTGCTAAGCTTACTTTGGGTCCTACGGTAAAGCTCCGCTGTGCCGTCTCTCCCCTTTCTTCGTGTATAGGCGGATGACTTGGGCGTATGCCCGACGCTGAATCCGTCTGCCTCGTTGTATGGGTTTTCTTTTTTTTTTGTATACACCTTATCTACGCGGCGTTTTAATGGATGAGTTGGGCTTATGCCCGGCGCCGAATCTGTCTGCCTCGTAGTCGGGGTCCCTATGCTTCCTTTTTCATTTATGTCCTTGTGCCTTATTCTTGTGATTGTCCTTTCTGCGTGACGTATGAGTGACTTTTGCTTCGGCCTGACGCCTAGTCCCTTTGGCTCGCAGTCCGGATCAATGTGAAATCCTTGTCCCAGTCCTCCGATGTGTCCGCCGTCTACTCGTTTGCCGTTATTGTTTGTTCCGCTCTTTCTCGAATGTGTGCGCCGTATTTTGCAGATCAATGGAGAGACGAAATCCACAACCTGGTAAGGGCCATCGTACCTCGGGGCTAGTTTGGATAGGTGGTGTTCTTTGGCCCACACTATGCCGCCCACCGCTGGTGTCTACAGCCTCCTTCTCAGATTGTAGTGTCTGGCTTGGTCCTGGGATGCCTTTTCCATGTTCCGACGTACGATTTCGAAGATTTCTTTTAACTTAGCTGCCTTCTCGTCTGGAGTCTCTGTGTTTCTTCCCGAGCCTAACGTTTCCCTGTCGAATAATGCGTTTGGCAGACCGGGTTCCCGGCCTTGTGTGAGAAATGCTGGGGAGTACCCAGTTGACTCAAATATGCTTGAGTTCACTGCTAGCATAATCTCTGGCCAGTTCTCGTCCCAAGTTCTTTGGTCCTTTCCTGCGAAATGAACGGTTAGCCCGTTCTGTTGGGGTTTCCTGTGGTGTGTAGAATGCCGTGAATTGCTGTTTTATTCCCATTTTTTTTTTTTTTTTTTTTAATATATGCTTTATTTATTGAATCTTCTCTATATGAGACTAACAATAAGTATATCAAATCTTAAGAATATAACTTAACTTACAGTCACGTAGACTGAATTTAGACTAACGGGCCCTAATATTTATTGCTGGGCTGGTAGATCGTTACGATGCAGACGAGTTCTGTTCGAAACCCGTCTTAGGTTCCTTGCGAGATTATTTGGGTGCAGTGTAAGCTTGTTATGGTAGGCCGCTTTCTGCTTCGCTATTTCATCTTTGACCGGTGGTATGCCCAGATCCCTGTGGATGTTTTCGTTCCGAACATACCATGGTGCCCCAGTGATTGTTCGCAATTTTTTTTTGATTATGAGCGCTGTATGATGTCAACGTTGCTGTTGCTCGCGTTCCCCCAGAGCTGGGAGCCGTAGGTCCAAATGGGCTTAAGGGTGGAGTTGTAGAGAAGAACTTTAAAGTCCAGACACAGGGGTGATCGAGAATTTATAATCCAGCTGCTAGCTTTAAGTCTGAGATGTACTTTCTTGCATTCAATGTGCCTCCGCCAGGTTAGGCGTCTGTCGAGGTGGACGCCGAGATATGTATCATCGCTGGCTTGGGGAATCTGCGTACTATTCAAAGTTAGCGGGGGGCACGATTGTCTGTTAAGGGTAAACGTTATATGTTTACACTTTTGTTCATTAATTTAGATTCGCCAGTCTGATAGCCACTTTTCAACTACTACCAAATGATCATCCAGTTGAGCTGTTGCTCTAGTTGGGCATCTCGAGCGGCTCAAGATTGCGGTGTCGTCAGCAAATGTGGACGTAGTCAGCCTCTCGTTCGTAGGGATGTCTGCTGTGTATAGGACAAACAGGGTAGGGCCCAGGGCGCTACCTTGTGGGACTCCGGCTTCAATGCTATACTCGTTGGATGTCGTTGTATTGCATCTAACCTCAAAGACTCTGTGGTAGAGGTACGACTTAAGGAACTTATGAGTGTTTTCTGGCAGTAATGTTATGATTTTATGCATAAGGCCTTCAAGCCACACTCGGTCGAATGCCTGAGAGACGTCGAGGAATATCGCACTACAATATTCCCGATGTTCGAAGGCTGTACGAATTTCTGAAGTTATCCGGTTGACTTGCTCGATGGTTCCGTGGCTTTCACGAAACCCGAATTGATGTGCCGGGATAAAGTTTTGTTCTCTTAAATATGGTGTAATGCGCGTGAGCAGGCATTTTTCCGATAATTTGGACAGGCACGATAGTAAGCTTATTGGCCTGTACGATGAGGGAATTGTGTGGTCTTTCCCAGGCTTCGGTATCATTATATCATTATATTTTAGTAGCCAAGTTTTGTGATCCCGTTAAATAGCTTGCATATAACATCCACTGCGCAGTTTGGAAGTTCAATTATCATTTTTGGGGTTATTAGGTCGCCCCCTGGAGCCTTTTTGGGTTTTATTTGCTTCCTAATGACGTTAGCAATTTCAGGTGCTTGAAACAAAATCGGGTTAATTGCAATTTCAGAGCTAAGCGGCGGTAGTTGAAGAGAGTTTGTGGAGGCGTTCGGCTGAAATACATTTCGTAGGTGAAAAGCAAAGGTTTCGGCTCTGTCTTCGTCACTGCGGGCCCAAGTACCCGAGGAGTTTCTAATCGGAGTGACTTATTCTATCGGAGAGCTTAAATTTGGGTGAGCTCTCCACAAAGGATGCTTTGTACTGGTCGGCGACAGTTCCTCGATGTACCGGCGCATTATAGAGTTGCTTCGAATGGAGCGATCTGCAGGATTGCCAAACGCGTCGTAGACGTCGTTTTTCCCGAACCAGTTGTTCGATTTGCAGATTAGTTTTGTATTGGTTGCTACGCACGATTGTCTCTTCTGGTGTTGAGATTTTGGCTGCTGCCACGAGTACTGACTCCAGGGCATCAGCACAGAAGTCGATGTCGTTCTCTATGTTTAACTGTGGTGTTAGTTCAATGTGGGAACTTACGTACTTTTTGTACTTTAGCCAGTTAGTTCTAGTCGAGGTCAGCCTGAAGGGGTGCTCGATTACTTTCGGGCTTTGAGGAGAGTTATTAAAACAGGCGAGTGGTCCGATGATAAGTCCGATAGCGATTTGGGGCTTACTAAATTTCTTGGGATGTTCTTGGTCACAGCGAAGTCAATTAAGTCCGAGAGTTTTCTGGGGTCAGCTGGCCAATATGTGGGGCTGCCAGGGGAGACATAGTCGAGTTTGTTGCTCAAATTTATGATTGCTTTATACAGTTGTCTTTCTTTGGGCGTCACGAGTCTTGATCCCCAGTGCGTGTGCTTGGCGTTGTAGTCTCCTGCTATAAAGCGATCTCCGAGTAAATTGTAAAAGTCCAAGAATTGCTCTTCAGTTATTGTAAAACGCGGTGGGCAATAGACAGCGGCTATAGTGATACTGCCGTTGCCTGCTTGTAGTTTTATAGATGTAGCCTGCAAATAATTTGTTGCAAACCTCTGGTGAAAGTGGTGCTTCCCTGATTAGGATTCCAGTTCCTCCGTGAGCCTTACCGTCCGGATGATCTGTGCAGTATGAGGTATAGCCTCTTATTTGGAAGTTGTATTTACTTGTGAGATGCGTTTCTGCCAGCTGCATTACATCTATTTGCTTTTCATTGAGGAATTGAGTTATTTCAAGTTTGTGCCGTGAAACGCCATTGGCATTCCACATGGATATTCGAAGACAAGACATCGATTATTTAAATTGTTGGGATGTGAGCAAATTTATTAAATTGTTTTGATTTTGCATAAGGTTTGCCATCATACCATGTTGTAAAGTCAGCAACATGGTTTCCATGCTGTTTGGTTTTTGTCCTATTGCTTGCTGAGGTGTTATTATATTTTGCTCAGAGCATTGAGCTTGTGGGAACCCCGTTTGATTGGCAAGTCCTGATTTTAGGGCACTGCCGTATGAAACTCCCCCATTTGTGTTGAGGAGCCCAAATGAAGATCTGGCTGCTTTCGCAAAGAAAACATTAGGTGTGGTTTGGGATTGCACGTACGCATTTCGTGCATTCTGGGAGCGTGCTTGTTTTGCTTGTTGAAACTGACTTTTCAGCTCTTTATAGACCGGGCAGCCTCTGTAGTTTGCGGTATAATTATCTCCACAGTTAGCGCATTTCTTTGTCTTTGGGTCTTCTTTGCTTGCAGGGCATGGTTCGGATTTGTGGAAGCCACCACAAGCTACGCAGACTGAACGAAGCCGCAGTTGTTTCTGGTGTGTCCATACTCTTGGCAGTTTTGCATTGCAGGGGGCCATTCCGCTAATGCGGTTCTTCAACAGTAATCCTTATGTGCAACAGGAATTGCAGTTTATAGATCGGTTGCACTTCATTTTTCTTCAAGGCTCTGCTTTCTGGCTCCAGTTCGACCTTAAAGAGTGGTTGCGGCTTTTTATTTTTGTTGATAATATTAATAATTTTTTTGGAGAAGAATCCTTTTTCTTTCAGTGCTTCTTTTACCTCATTGGTGGATACGTCGGGCTCTATGCCCTTTAGCACTACTTGCAAGCCCTTGCTACTCTTGAGCTGGTACGTATAGTAGGGTTTCTTAGCCTCGTCTAGGTAATTAGTTACAGCTCTGAATTGATCTTCAGTTTTAGCTTGAAGCTTTGTTTCATGAATATTTCCTTTAACAAGAGGAGTAACATAAAAGTTGTCATTCCCGACCAGCGCAACACTTTTCTTTACTAGGGCATTTGAGTTCTGTTCCCTTATGTAAATTGGTGGGGGCTTTGGTTCCTTTTTAACAGCCTGTCCAGATTCGGATTGATTATTATCAATTTCCGACAATAGGGCGAATCTGTTGTTACTAGATGCCCCTGGTTGTTCGCTGCCTTTATTAGGGCAATTTCCAACCATTTTATTTTGCGGGCTTAGCTTCCGTTTGATTTGGATGTAACGGTCCATGCCAGTCTGTATAGCCGGAACCACTTGTTGTTGTTTGATAATGCCGACATTGGCACTCGTACTTACAATTGGCTTTGTAGTTTTATTCGGCGCTGCAGAAGTTGCAAACGCATTGGAAATCGCGTTGTTGTTAATGGCGACCGTTGATGTTGTTGTTGCAGTGGCTGCGGTTGCAGAAATTAACGAGGTCGCAGTGCTTGTGGCTGGTGAGCTGTGAGTCGAAGCTGGGGTGGGGTTCTACACTGCAAGCTCCATGAGGTGGGAGTTGGTGTGAGTAGGGCGGGAGAACAAGACCGTGCTCTTGCACTGTCAATGGTCAGTAGGGCTGAGTTGCTCTTGCCATTTGGCTGAGAAATCTTGTAAAGGATCGACTGGTGAACTGTACTCCGTTGTCGGTTATCACTATCTTCGGAGCCCCTAACCTTGATATTATGCGTTCTCTAATCGGTTTCTGTAGGGTCTCCGCTGTTGCTGTTCGGAGTGGCACAATTTCCGTCCATCTGGAAAACCGATCGATTAACACAAGTATCATCTGATTTCCGTGCTTCGATCTCGGTAATGGCCCGACGAAATCCGCACATATCGTTGCCCATGGTTCCTCTGGGGCCTGAGTAAGCATTTTTCCTGCAGCCTGAAGCTGATTGGGCTTGTTTTTTAGGCACACTTAACACTTCCGTAAATGGGTCCTGGCGTCTCTGTGCATTCCTGGCCAGTAGTATCGTGCTGCCAGACGTGCTACTGTTTTTCTACTCCCAACATGCCCAGCGGATGGGGAGTCATGGTTTTCTTGAAGTACGGTTTGTCTTAGACCTTGTGGAACGCACAGTTTCCAAGCCACGACATCTTCATTGCCCTTCATTATAGAGTGACTCGCCTTCCATTACATAGTCTGGATATTTTTGTGGTTGGACTTTTATTTTCTCACACATTCCCCTGATCCATCTGCAGCCATTGGTTGATTCTGTCTGTCTTGTGTCTTTCATGCCTCTAAGAGTGTCTGGTAATGGTTGTCGTGATAGGGCGTCTGCCACCACATTTAGCTGTCCCTTCCTGTATGCTATTTCGAAGTCGTACTGCTGCAACTCCAGGGCCCATCTTGCTACCCTTCCAAAAGGGCTTTCTATGCTGTTTAACCATTTTAAAACCATGTGGTCTGTTATCACTTCTAAGTAAGGTCTCAGCTTTCTGATTGCCCACACGATTGCCAAGCATTCTTTTTCTGTTGTAGAGTAATTTTTCCCCGCGCCGTTTAGGGTCCGGCTTGAGTATGATATTACGTTTTCACCGTCCTCTGTTTCTTGTGTCGGGATCGCACCCAATCCATAATCACTGGCGTTTGTCTCCAAGACGAATCTTCTCTCGAAATCCGGGCATTCGATTAGATTAAGCTGCCAGTTGGGTAGCAGTGTGCTAATCCTAAGAATAAAATTTCCACATTTATAAAAGTAAAAGAAATCCGGGCATGTCAGCACAGGATCGGCCACTAATCGTGCCTTTACTTCTTCGATAGCCTGATGGTGTGCCGGCGTCCATATCCACTTTGTGTCCTTGCGTAGAAGATGACTGGTTTCACTATACGCGCAAAATCTGGCACAAATAGTCGGTACCATAAAGCTACGTCTAGGTATTGTCGTAGTTCGCGTACCGTCGATGGTGGCTCAAGTTCGGCTATGGCCGCTACCTATCACTTCGCTAGTAACGCGGTGTCCGAGGTAAAGCAGCTCTTGCTTAAAGAATTTGCATTTATCGGCGTTTATTCTTAAGTTGGCTTCATTGAGGCGTCAAACACATCCTTTAGGTTCTCCACAATAATGTCATCTTGGTATGCAAACGCGTATAGTGTCATCTCCGGGCCGATTACCTGATCGAGAGCCCTTTGGAACGTGGCCGATGCTGAGTGTATTCCGAAAGGCATTACTTTCCATTGGAACAAATCTTTGCCGGGTACTGTAAACGCCGTAAATTGCCTACTATTTATCTCCAAAGGGATTTGCCAATATCCGTCTTTCAAGTCTAGACTGCTTATTTATTTTGCCTCTCTGTGTTGGTCCAGGATAAAAATGATCCGCGGCATCGGGTAGGCATCTTTTATGAACTTCGCGTTTATCTGTCTGAAATTAACGCATAGGCTCCACTTGCCCGTCTTCTTTTTCACCATTACGAGCTGTATGGACTTCTTAAATGTTCTATTAAGCCTATTTGTAAGAGCTCGTCCACTTTTGCGTTGATCTCTTCTTGGACTCTTGGGTTCTTAGGATAATATCTCTGTTTGATTGGCTTGTCGTCTTTCATTGTGATTTGGTGCTCGGCCACTGTAGATGTTCCTGACATGGTGCTGAAATCTGCTAGCTGTTTGTCGAGGAATTTTTTTAATGTCCTCTTCATCACTTAAGTGTGAATCTACAGCCACCGACAGCCTTGTTTCTAGACATCCATTGTGCCGTTTTCTTGCAGGTTTTCGCAATTCATGCCCGGCACATTTTATTTCCGCCCCGACTCCCGTGAGGAAATTCCATTCCAGCACTAGTTCATCCACTACTCCTGGAAGTATTAGAAGATTCATCTTCAATTGTTTGTTTCCAAACTCCACCGTGATCTCGAGCTGTGAGCTTATTCTGCTGAATCTGCCGACTGCCAACCTAACTTGCCGTCTTGTCCTTGTGATTCTTCCTTTGTCAGCCAGTGTATCCTCAAGCTCCTCGTTAATGAAGCTTGACGTGGCTCCCGTGTCAATTGTGGCCTTGTATGCGACACCTCCGATTTCAACGGACGCGGACAACTGCTGCTCTTCCTCGATCAGCGTGCCAGTTAGTTTGGAGAGGAGGCACTTTGCGACCTTTGTGCGCCTCTCTGCGACTGGGATCGCTGCCCATTTCCCGCTTTGTGGCAGCACTCTACGCTCCTGACGCCAACTTTGCCGCACACCCAGCAGAACAGTAATCTTTGGTTTCTGCATCCTCGTGCCCAGTGTTCGTGCCCTCCACAACGGCGACATGCCTCCTGTGGGTTCATTATCTGGATCTGTGCATTGGTGGCTCTTGGCATTGGGTTGCGTGTCATCTGAGTGGTGTTTGGTGGCCTCCATAAGGTGTTCATTGACTGTCTTTGTTGTGTTACATATGACGGTGGTTGGTTTACCGTGCTGTCTTCACATCTCCTGCATGAAGTTTGTGGTGGTGCTGCCGTTTTGTCTCGTGAAAACTTGTGCTCGTGAACGAACTCTTCTCGCTCTTTGTCCAGTTCTTCGTACTCGTCAACCAGGATCATTAATGTGTCCAGATCATCCACCTTGTTTGTTCTCAATGAAATTCTCAGGTCTGGTGTGCAGTTGTCCTTTAGAGAGCTGCACGGCCGCACTCAAATTTTAGTACTCTCTCAGTACTCTTGAGTTGTGTACTCTAATTTGAGCACAACGCATTCAGCTGATCGAGTTCGCATGACACTGTATTCTCATTTGAGCGCAATTTTGAGTATTCATATGAATTGGCATTGAATGAATGTGTGTGCAAAACGGAATGAATGAATGAATGAAGCATAGAATTGACTGAATACTCAGAATAGAATTTGTGCGCCGCTTATTGCGCAGTGCGTTTTACTTTTCTGCAAGCGTTCGCCAAGATGAGTTCGGAAGATTTTGGCGGAAATAATGTAAGTATTTATGTGTTCGGGTACTAACAATTATTTAGTTTTAAGCTACCACCACAATAGATCAAATAGACAAGGAAATAAACGGTTATTGTAACACAAGTGTAATTTTTTCAGATATTTTTGATTGCCTTAGTTGGTGGACCGACCATACAAAAATGTTCCCCCTTTTATTTAAGACTAGTTGTAAGATTTTTTGTATACCAGCAACTAGCGTGGCTTCTGAGAGAGCGTTTTCTGATGCCAGAAACTTAATTACTGAAAAACGCTGCTGTGTATCAAAAAATCCAGAAAGCATAAATAAAATTATGTTTCTACATTCTAATATAAATAATATTTAATAAGGAAAAATTAATAATTTGTTTTTAAGCGAAATATACATACATGAAATGAAAATAAACATTGTATTATTGTCTCTTATTTAATTCACGTAAAAGGAAACAATGCCTAATTCATCGCACTCACTATTTTTACCCGGTTCTTTAGGCATTCAATTCGCTCTCTCTATGTGTGAGTTCGATGAGTTGAGTACAGCGGCGGCGCACACATTCATTCACATTCATTGCAATTCGCAGCCGAATTCATTCAACTCATTGGCAGATGAATGTGTCATAAGCCGTTTTGAATGCGGCCGTGCAGCTCTTTATTGTCCTTGATTATCTTTTTTACGTTAGCTGCCAACTTCGAGAAGAACCCTCTCGACAGAAAGTATGTTTGGAAACTTTCGCTGAACTCTCACCATGTTCTTCAGTGTTTATCGTTGAAATATTGCCTTGCAATAGCTCTGGCATTGCACGTGGGATCATATTTAGGTTCAGACCGTACCTGTTTGTGGACCACTCTACCTGTTCTAGGAATTCCAGTGGCTTCTCTGTGCCATCGAATTTGAACGACCATTCTCTCACTTGCTTTGCGATTTTGGCGTAATCTGGTGTGCTAGGTCTTTGCTGCCCTGATTTTCTCTCTTGCCTTGTGTTTCGTCTCCAGCAATCTTCCTGCATGCTGTCCACTCCAAGACTTGCTATGAGCTCCTCGGCGTCAGGACTCAGCAATTTGACGGTAGGGCCTGGCTTATTGTCGTACTTCTCTTCCAGCTCAGCCCAGATCTCTGCTACTCCTGGGTCATTCTGTTTCCTTGTGAGGTACTCTGGACCAGGGACCTGCTCAATTTTTTTTTTGGTATTCTAGATCTTCGCTTTTATTTGTGCGGAGTTATTTAACTCCTCACAGTACCGATGAAGGCAATGCCAATGACTTATGCTTGGCATTAACAAATTTGTAAAACTGTTTCGGATCATTTGAAAATTCAAATTTACATCGATTTAGATACATAGAATAGCAATGACTGTGGAGAACATTAAAATCCGAAATCTGATGGCCCACCCGATTTTTTATACTTTTTGAAGCGCATTGGTAAACCAAGGAGGCCTGATTTTTTTTTTCATTTTTTTTTTCGCGCGGAGTCTCACGGCCCACTTACCCGCCCAACCGACCGAGGGGCGCAGCCGTGTATCGTACGGCACGATTCGCGAGAAGATAGACGCGAGATAAGAAAATATAGGTAAAAGTCCGGGGAAAAAAGTAATAGTAAGATAAATTTTGTGCCAATGAAGCTAGTATTAATTGTTTTAAGAGCGGCAGAGAGTCAAGATTTGAAATTATAGGAAACAAGAAAGGAAAGCTAACTTCGGGCGGAGCCGAAGTTGAAATACCCTTGCAGAATATTCTGCAAATTATATTCTCCAAAATCATTCATATAATGCCTTCTTAATTCTCATAAAAAATCCCAACTTCCTAACTTTAAAAACACCAAAGTTATGGCATTTCCAATCGTTCAGTTATATGGCAGCTATAGAATATAGTCGGCCGATCCTTATGAAATTTGATATGTCGGATTGATTAGGCAAAAATAAAACCCATAGAAAATCCCAACTTCCTAACTTAACAAACACCAAAGTTATGGCATTTCCGATCAATCAGTTATATGGCAGCTATAAGATATAGTCGGCCGATCCTTATGAAATTTGGTAGGTCGGATTAATTGGCCAAATGTAAAACCCATAGAAAATCCCAACTTCCTAACTTTACAAACACCAAAGTTATGGCATTTCCGATCAATCAGTTATATGGCAGCTATAAGATATAGTCGGCCGATCCTTATGAAATTTGGTACGTCGGATTGATTGGCCAAATATAAAACCCATAGAAAGTCCCAACTTCCTAACTTAACAAACAGCAGAGTTATGGCATTTCCGATCAATCAGTTATATGGCAGCTATAGGATATAGTCGGCCGATCCCGGCCGTTCCGACTTATATACTGCGTGCAAAGGAAAGAAGGGTGTGTTCAAAGTTTCAACTCGATATCTTTAAAACTGAGAGACTAGTTCGCGTAGAAACAGACAGACGGACAGACAGACGGACAGACGGACATGGCTATATCAACTCAGGAGGTGATCCTGATCAAGAATATATATACTTTATAGGGTCGGAGATGTCTCCTTCACTGCGTTGCACACTTCTGACCAAAATTATAATACCCTCTGCAAGGGTATAAAAATCTATTATAGTCAGAACACAATACTCTGAAAGGCTCAAGCAAGGCATAGTTAGATCTACAATGATTTAATATTAGGTGAATATAATTTCTAGTTAATCTACTTGGCACAGAAAAGTTTAGCCGACTTACCAAGTCGGGGGAGTCAATATCACCATGTATAAGGTTATAAATGAAGATTGTACCAAAGCATCGTTCTACGGTTGGCTAGGGAGGGTAAATTTATCAACAGAAGTCTACTAAAATAAGAAGGTAAGTTAAGATTTGCATCCCAGTTTAGGCACCGTAAAGCAAAAAAAAAATTTTTTTTGTACTGATTCAATACGACCAATATGTATTCCGTATTGCGGACTCCAGACGGGAGACCCATACTCCAGAATCGGACGGACTAGCCAAATAATTAAAGTTTTAGTCAAATAAGGAACATCGAATTCTTTTGACCACCTTTTAAAAAATCCAAGCACTCCTCTGGCTTTTTAACCATGGACGAAATGTGGTTTGAAAATTTTAGTTTACGGTCCAAGAGAACGCCAAGATCGTTTACAAGAGTTATTCTATCCAAAGAGCTGCCACTTAATGTGTAAGTGGCGTATATCGGATTGACCCGATAAAAAGTCATCAGCATGCACTTGGATGCGTTTAAATTTAGTAAATTATCTCGGCACCAGTTTTGAAAATTATCTAGATCGGATTGCAAGTCTAAATGGCAGGAAATGTCCTTATACTGCAGGCACAACTTAACATCATCTGCGTACATAAGTACGCGAGAATGACTTATAATTGAGGGAAGATCGTTAATAAATAATGAAAAAAGTAACGGACCCAGATGGCTCCCTTGTGGGTTAGGTTTGAAGGTTGGATGATATCGGTCTTCAGGTACAACAAGAGCGTCAATTCTACATACCGTGACCTCAGACGGGTCTGAAACAAACACAAGATCTAATTGTCTATTTAATGAAATTCGTATAAAGCTTACTTGCTGTAACGATAATTCTAAAAGGCCATCTACAAAATCATGGGCGGATAAAGGTATTGCGACAAGTGAGTAAGTGGGAGGAGACCAAGAAATATCAGGTAGATTAAAGTCATCCAAAACAATCAAAAGGTCTCTGTTAGAAAGAAGGGATAGTACGGATTATATTGCGGACAGATGGTGCTCATAAATTACTAGATTAGAGCCAGGTGGAATATAAGAACATGTAACAAAAATAGATAAAGATTGCGAGGAAACTTTCACACTTACAAATTTAATTTCGTTTGGGGTATGAGTGAGAATTCTTTCAGATGTTAGGCTAGAGGTAACGGCAATCGGCACGCCGCCCCTTCCTACGTGAGGGGCGATCGGTCCTATAAGTATTAAAGTTATTTGACAGAACTTCAGTGGCAGATATCTCTGGTTTCAGCCAATTTTCTGTAAAAGCCAAAATATCTTCAGTGAATGCAGAGGAGTCAGCATAAAGCTTCTGTAGCTTCATATTTAGTCCCCTAACATTTTGAGACGCCAAAAATAAACTTTTTAGTTTTTTGGCACAGTAGTTCTCGGTTTATTGGGAACAAATTCTTTAATTACTAAATCATCTTTAAACCAAAAGCTTTCAGAAAGTAATACATTAAACACATCAGGCGGAGAAAATATTTTAAAAGACGATAACCTACGAGCGTATGAAAATCGAAATTGTTCAACTGCAATATCCACGGATTTTTCACGTATAAATTCCAAAACATCCTCAGATGTGGTATCTGGGGTGAATCTAGAAACAAATAATTGGTTCCTTTGTGGAACAACTGAAAGTTTCTTACACTCCCCAGCGTTTTTTTGCGTTTAGGCGACTCGGTTAATAATTTTGTATTATTTAACTGGGCACAGACGGAATTGAACTCCGCATTGAGATGTTTAAAAGCTCCTGAGATATTCAATAGCCTGTCTCGAGTCTGCTTCATAAAGCCGCTCATCTCAACTACCATTTCCTTGCAGGACATGACCACATGAGACCAGAATTAAGATCAATGAAATCTTTAACTCTGCCAGTAAATCCTGCACATTTAACGTGTATTGCAGAGCCAGCAAAAAAGAAAAGGGTCTTTAGCTGAAGACGCAAGAGTAAAATTTTTCTTAGAACAGACAAGAGCCATTGTAAGTTTAAAGCAAATAAAAAGTAAATTTGGCATTGGGATCAAATCCAAAAACCACAAGGGCACAAAACACGAAAATAAATTAGAGCGCGAGATCACGAATTAAATCGAATGAAGAGAGCACGAGAGAATAAATCTTCTATCGACTGAGCGTGGCTTGTGCGACATTAACAACTTTAAGCACAAACAAATGCAATGTAAAGCAAGCAAGAGAGAGAGAGAGTTAGAGAAATAGCACCGAAAAAGTCAGCAGGTTCATAGAGAGTAAATTACAGTTATAAAATAGAGCGGGAGAGATTGAGAGGGAGTAAATGAGTTCTAGCAAGTTTGTTTTTAACAGAGCTACGAGATTAAACAAATCTAATATAAATGTTAATATAACTATAAACACATACCCGTTTACAGGGAGATCTATTTAAAATTACTAACTTTTTACTTTGTAAATAAATAAACACAAAACCCTCGCACCAAATCACTGAAAAAAGACAAAAACTCAGAGCACAAAAGTAAACACAACTGTTCACAAGCGACGCTAAATCGATTTCTGCGAGCAGTTAAATATTAAAAACAAAAAAATAAAAATAAAAAAAAAAAATTCCAGCAAAAATGTTTTGTGTATTAATTTTGATTTATGGTTCTCTACCAAAAAAAAATTATCCGTAAAAAACTATCATCATTATTGCAAAAGATATTAATAAGTCGCCTTTAAATCAGCTGTTTCTCCCACTCAAAACACGCCCTGCATTTGCGTGGAACCAAACATTAGCTTTACCTTTAATCTGGCTAACCATCAACATTTTGACGTAGTGTCCGGTTATACCAAAAATGCTTGCGATGTTGTACATCTGAGTGATCCATTTGCGGGCACACGATTCACCAGCAAAGTCACTCAATACTTGCATTGCCATTCCCAACGAAATATCAACACTCTGATTAAAAGTGCTCTCCATCTTTTCTTAGCGACGTTGGCCTTTTTCTCCACACGCACGCTGCTTATTGCATCGTTAAATCTCTCTCCAGCTTGGTTTTGCATGTTGTCTTCTGTATACTTTTGATTTCTGCCTCCGCTTTCCTTCTGTTCGCCGCCTTTTTCGTTCTCATCACCAACTTCGCCAATGCTGCCCATAGCTTCTTCGTTCTCTTCAGCCACTTCGCTATCGTTTTCTCCATCTTCGCCGTTACTTTCATCTCCTTCTTCATCGTAATCCTCGATGACACCATCTTTGTCGTTACCCTTGTCGCCGTCCTCTTCTTGGAAACTTTCGATGCCGCAATCTTCTTGGAAATTTCCGATGCCGCCGTCTTCTCCGTTACTTTTGTTTTCTCTTTTTGTATAACCATTTCGTCAATTTTATTGCGTATTTCGGTCGGTAATTTATTTAGACGTAAAATTAATTCTCGTTTTGTACCAGTCGTTGATAAATTCAACCACTTTTTTAATTGTTCAATCGATGCTTTATTTAAATCCATTTTGGTTGGTTGGGTTTTAACTTTCTTAGTTTTTTCAAAATTTATTTGGCTTGTGATCGGCTCACTTCTGATTTTGTAGGGGTATGATATAGATATCCCCAAAGATATAATTTAACACTGTTAAATTTATGATTTAATAGTTTATAGCACAATCACTGCTGGCTATCAACTGATCTCTAGAAAAAACTAATTGTATTTGATATTAAAATACATTTTTTAATTTTGTCTCTAATCCTTAAGACTGAGGTAATCCTCATTTAAAATCCCGGTAGGCTTGTACAAACTTTCTGTTGACATATGTATGTACACAAAAAATAAATTATAACGATGACTGCAGAAACACAAGCTGGAAGTTTTTTTTTGGTTGCAGAGTTCAATAATATTAGGTTGTCAAATAACTCCCTTCCGCTTATTTGCTCCTTATTCAATGCTTTATAAAAATTGATACAGTGAACGGATTTAGCTAAAATATTTTTTTGTATCCAGCCTTCTGCAGATGGTTTAAAACGGTTTGGTGACTAGCTCCTATCTCCTCGGCGATGTCACGAGATGTCACATGCCGGTCTAGCTCGATGTTTTCCATGATTTGATCGGTATTCGTCGTTACAGGTCTTCCGCCGGCTAGCCTAACCATGGGTCGTTTTCACCGGCTCTGAATCGTCGAAACCATTCCTCCGCGGTTCGAAGTGTTAGAGTACCATCCTCTAAAACACCATTAATCTCACGGAATGTTTCTTTATCGGATTTAGCTTTTACGAAGAAAAACTTTAAAACAGCTCGGATGTCGGCGTTAGCGAACTCCATGTTTACACATGTATAACTTTTCAACGCAATTACCAAACTGCGGAAGGGAGATATTTTAAAACCTGATATTTTAGGATCGTATTCCGGTAGTTGACCAACTAATTGTTCTAAAATTAATTTAATCAATTTAATGCATATTAAGACCACAGTGTTCCAATTGACACAGTTTGTTCGAAATTCAACAGTAAGTTTTGCATATCATTTTATAAGCGTTCATGAATCATCAAAAAACGTGCTGACTATGTTTACAAAATTAAAACGAAAAAAAAACTCAAGACACTTTTTTCATGCCACATAGCACCCTTTAAAATGTATGCAACAAGTTTGCATTTTATGGTTCTTCCCAAGTAACAAAAAAAATAAAAACCGATCATTTCCCTAACCCTCAGGATCCACGATAGGATCTCACTTCCTTTGCGTTATAAAAAATAATACTTGACTTAAGGGGGGTTGGTTAATTGTAAAATCGGTAATTTTACGGATCGTCTCAATTCAATTTCTGTTTTCCCATGTGATAATGCAACATTTGAACAATATGTGTGAAAATTTGCATCCAAAAATATTGAAAAGTAAAAGAGATCATGAAGGCAATCTCCCGCTCGAAAAAAGGTGGTTTACGGTGTATGTCGTAACTGGTCACCGAATCATCTGAATTAAAAAAATCCAATTGCATTATTTAAAAGACAAATTTTCACAGTTAAAAACCTTAAAGGGTTATCATAAGAATTATTGGTTGGAATACTAATAACAATAAATGAGAAAGCTTTTTTTCAATTTCGTTTCAATGGTTATCATAAGAATTATGGGTTGGAATATAATAGAAATAAATGAGCAAGTCCCTTTTTATTATATCCAATACTAGCAACAGGATCCATCTCCAAATTCTTAAAAATTATGGTAATTTAAAGTACATCAAGGCAACCGCTTAAATAACGAAAGCAACAAAAAGTTACTTTTACAGGAGAGACATATTTTCATTTACTGAGGAGAAAATTAAAAAAGACATTGTTTAACCTATAAAGTATAAATATTCTTAATCAGCACCACTACCAGTTGATCTACCCATGTCCACGAGCCCGCCTGTTCTTCGCAAACTGCCATAAACTGAAGTCTTTTTTTTGCCACTAGACTGGTAGTTTTTGATATAGTGATTTTTATACAATTCAATTTTAATTTTGCTGAAGTGAAGGAAGCATCACAATTTTTATAAAAGATATAATTTAGTAATAATTTTTAATTTTTTTATTTTTTAAGTTTTTAAGGTCGTAATCTGAAGATTTATAACTGAACGAAAATGTCATAACTTTGGTGTTTTTAAAGTTAGGGAGTTGGGATTTTCTCTGGGTTTTATTTTTCATTTTGATGAGTTTATCGATGTGTGTAAGTTAAAATAAAGTGAATTGATTAAATGAAATGATTTGTCAATTGATTAAATGAGGTGTTAGATGTTATGATACATGAAATGAGCA
Organism: Drosophila rhopaloa; assembly: GCF_018152115.1. Classification (NCBI taxonomy): domain Eukaryota; kingdom Metazoa; phylum Arthropoda; class Insecta; order Diptera; family Drosophilidae; genus Drosophila; species Drosophila rhopaloa. Next base: position 11,932,574 of record NW_025335034.1, on the reverse strand, counting down.
GTAACGATGTGTGTGGGTTAAATATTTTTTATTTGATTTTGTTAATTGTTGTGGAATGTGTTAAATTAAATATTAATATTAGCAGCATGAATAAAATTGGTAATCGACGTCCAATTTTCAATTGGTTCATTTCCAAGTAAACGATAGATATCGCTATTTTTAAGTAGTGTTGGATAATGTTGTCTTGTTTGTGTGTATTTTGAGCAATTTAGCAAAATATGTGAAATGTCTTCGTTAATGTTGCAGGAATCACAGACAGCGTTATTGTATACTTTCATTTTGGAAAGCGTGTATCTATCAAAAGCGTGCCCGCCTAAGACTCTGTTCAGCATCTTAATTTCTATTCGATTGAAGAGGATTTCCTTATTATTAAACCAAGGCTTGGAAGTCGTATACGGTGTGAGGATAGAAAAACCCTTGTTAAACTCTAATGAAAACAAGCTATATTCTCGTCCCCAGTCTTGTTTTATTTGTGCGAACATATGGTTGATAGCGTCGTTGAGAGTCCATCTGATAGATATGAAAGGTCCGTTAAATCTCTCATTTTTTGCTGCTGTATCTGCTAGATCGTTTTCCCAAATATTATATTAGTATGGCTTGGAATGTGATGAAACTCTATGGAAAGCAGAGCTGGATTGTTTTCTTTTATTTTAAGAATACATTGCGAAATGCAGTTTTTAGAATTTGGGTTTTTTATTGTTTGTATAGCACCAAGACTATCTGTTAAAATGGCAATTCTGGCGAAATTCTGTGATATACCAAAGTCAATGGCTTTTTCTAGGGCTCAACAGTCAGCGAGGACAGTTTTTTGTCAGTGTAAAAACTGTTTATTGAATTGGAATTCAAGTGCACAAAAGCACTTCCTGTAAAATGCACTTATGATTCTACATACATGATTACCACTATCTACGTTTTTTAGAATAATATTATTGCACAATATACTTAAAGGTCTTCGACTTGATAAGTCAGCTAAACTTTTCTGTGCCAAGAAGATTAACTAGAAATTATATTCCCCTAATTTTAAATCATTGTAGATCTAACTATGCCTTGCATGAGCCTTTCAGAGTATTATGTTCTGACTATAATAGACTTTTTCCTGTAATCCTAAATCTTGACTCTGTGCCGCTCCTAAAACGATTAATACTTGCTTCATTGGCACAAGATTGATCTAACTATTACTTTTTTCCCCGGACCTTTACCTTTATTTTCTTATCTCGCGTCTATCATCTCGCGAAACGTGCCGTACGATACACGGCTGCGCCCCTCGGTCGCTTGGACGGGTAAGTGGGCCGTGGGAATCCGAGCGAAAAACAAAAAATTAAAATTAATAGTGGGGATTTATTTTGATTAAAAGTAAGATTGTTTATATTCCCCATTTCCAAAAACCTGTTAACTTTTTGCTCTAATTTCTCTTTAGCCAACGAGAAGTCTTTGTCATAGCAGACTAAAAAAAATCGTCAGCGTACTGGAAAAGAATACTATCCTGGTCATTTAAGCTGTGAAGTTCAGTTGTATACAGATTAAAAAGGATTGGACTTGGACAGCTACTCTGACTAACTCCTTTGTCTACCATTACATCTGCTTTACCCATAGTAAGAACTCTTTTACTGAGGAAATTTATAATAAAATATATATGAGTGTGGTCAAAACCCAGACTCACTAGTTTTCTACCCAAAATGGGAATGTTAACAGCGTCAAAAGCTTTACTTAAGTCTAAAACAGCTGCGGTGACGAGGAAACTACTAGCTTTTAATTGGCTATATTATTAATCACGTCGTTGATGCATTGGGAAGTTGAATGATTTTTTCTAAACGCATAGGATCTTGTTGGCAGGATTTCATTTTTATTGATGTGCTCTTTCATACGCAATTTAATCAAACCTTCTAAGCATTTAAAAACCACACTTAGAAGGCAGATGGGTCTGTTGTTAGTAATAATTGAGAAGTCGAGATTTTTTTTAGGAACAGGTATAACCTTTATTTGCCGCCACATATCTGGAATATTACCATTGTCTAAAGTTACGTTTAGCAGGGATACCAGTTTTTCTACTTGTTCTAAGGGTAGAGCTAAGAGCATCTTGTATGAGATATTGTCAAGACCCTTAGCTGAGTCTGGGTTACGAGAGTTAAGAAAGTCAAGAAGTTCACGTGCTGAGAAGTTTGAGTTACTATATCTATAAAGCAGGTCGTCAGAGAAAGAAATCTCAAAACACATCGGAGTGTTGGGTGTTGTGTCTATTTGATTAAGAAAATCTCTATGTTCTGATTCAGAAATGGCACTATTGGACGGTTTAATTTGTTTCTTAAGTTTTGTTTCACATGTCCTTCAGTGATGAGGGGTTGGAAATATCCTCTGCAAGCTTGTTAAACTTTTCTTTTATCATTTTATAAAAGTAGATGTTAAGTTTTTTATTACTGTTAATATAGGCAATAGCATCAGGCTGCACGCATTTCTTATTGTTTTTCACAGACCTTGTCCCAGTTCTTTTTTGGAACATATCAATTATTTGTATCTATTTTAATCGAGTTATTAGAGTGTATGGCTTGGGATGAGATGTAAATACTGTCTAAAGTTGAAATTTGAATTTAGGAAAAGTATTGAATTATTCCTTCATGGTTAAATTTATTAATATTAGTTGAGCCATTGTTAATACAAAAGAATGCTGATTGTAAGAGGGAATTTTCTAAGATGCTGGATTTGGCATTAAAGTCACCACCTATGATTGAAAGGCCACTTGATTGAGCCGCAATTGTGAAAAGGTCATTACAACCTTGTTCGAAAATATTGATATGAGGGTTGGGTAATATTGTTTCTTAGGTTTGTTGTACGGATGCCAATGGCTTCTAAACTAATATTACAGTTAATTTGTTTAAAACGTAAATGTTTTTTTAGACAGATTCTAACGCCTCTATAACCATCGTTGCGTGGCTTACATACAAAATTATAATTTGCCACACATGGAATTATTAGAAACCCATATTTATGATTGTTATATTAACTAAGAATATGTTATTAACTAAGAATAATTCTAATAATTGTTTATTATTGTTAGCAGTTAAGCTCCCAATATTATACTGAAGGATTTTTAAAGACATTAAATTATTATAGTTTTAACTTTTATCAGTTTTCAAAACAGATATCAACTGTCAATGACAACCGACGTGTTTTTATATCGCTCCGCCGCGAAACTAAAAATACACCACAAATAGCCGAATTCTATTTCGCGAAAAGACGCTCAGAGTGTACGTATGAATACTTGTGCTCATGTGCTTTGGAAATTATTAATTACTAAGTGTTCTAATTACTAAGATAAGTGATAACACAGTTTGTTACTAATAAAGGCAACGTGTAAGAGCGTAAGCTTTTTAACGAAAAGCCATAATGAGCAAGACTCGGCAGCAGCAACAAGACGAACGTCAGCACTCGTCAATCAGAAATTTTTGTTTTTTTTTTTTTTCGCTCGGAGTTTCACGGCTTAGTTACACGCCCAACCGACCGAGGGGCGCAGCCGTGTATCGTACGGGACGATTCGCGAGATGATAGACGCGAGATAGGCAAATAAAGGTAAAGGTCCGGGGAAAAAACTAATAGTTCGATCAATCTTGTGCCAATAAAGCAAGTATTAATCGTTTTAGGAGCGGCAGAGAGTCAAGTTTTGATTTTACAGGAAAAAGTCTATTATAGTCAGAACATAATACTCTGAAAGGCTCATGCAAGGCATAGTTAGATCTACAATGATTTAAAATTAGGGGAATATAATTTCTATAATCTACTTGGCACAGAAAAGTTTAGCCGACTTAACAAGTCGGGGCAGTCAATATCAAAGAAAAGGCTATCGGAATACAATTTAGAGAGTTTGCTACGCAAACCTCTTGCATTCTGATAGGAAAGAAGGAGGTTAGAAGTTAGTTTTTTGAAATTGGTACACTGGTTTGGCCTCGACTAGGAAGTTTTACTCCCACGGGCCCCTTCTTCTTTATCTTAGCCTCGAACTCTTTTACAACCATATTATCCGGCCAAAAGTCGTTCGAGCATATGGCTTCAAAAAGCTCGTTAGGGACAGTTATCTTGAAAGATGAAATGTCCCTAGCATAAGAAAACTTAAACTTTTCCACCATTACACTATTACAATCGGCTTTAGTTATACCCGTTACTCGTAGAGCAAAAAGATGTATTGTATTCGTGCAAAAGTAAGTAACAGGTAGAAGGAAGCGTTTCCGACCCTATAAAGAATATACATTCTTGATCAGGATCACTAGCCGAGTCGATCTAGCCATGTCCGTCTGTCTGTTTGTCTGTCCGTATGAACGCTGAGATCTCGGGCGTGGCATTTTGCATGTAGATTTTAGGAGTTCCTACGCAGCGCAAGTTTGTTTCAAAATGGTGCCACGCCCCCTCTGACGCCCACAAGCCACAAGCTGTGGCCACAGTTTTGATGATATTATGAAAATTTTAACTGATAGGTATTTGTTTCGTCAATAAATATCGGTTGGCCAAATAAAAGTTTGCCACGCCCACTCTAACGCCCAAAAACTCATTAAACGCTTAAGCCTGGCTAGCGCCTACATTTCCGCCTTTCATGGCGCCAGCTAACGGATGACTTTGGAACAGCTGGCCAAAGTGCTCAACAGAGTCAACGTTAATTCTCGATAAGGATTTCTATTAAAGGAAATTGCGATGGTTATACCCGTTACTCGTAGAGTAAAAGGGTATATTGTATTCGTGCAAAAGTATGTAACAGGTAGAAGGAAGCGTTTCCGACCCTATATGTATATATATTCTTGTTCAGGATCACTAGCCGAGTCGATCTAGCCATGTCCGTTTGTCCGTCTGTCTGTCCGTATGAACGCTGAGATCTCATAAACTATAAAAGCTAGAAGGCATTTTGCATGTAGATTTTAGGAGTTCCTACGCAGCGCAAGTTTGTTTCAAAATGGTGCCACGCCTCCTCTGACGCCCACAAGCCACAAGCTGTGGTCACAGTTTTTATGCTATTATGAAAATTTTAATTGATATGTATTTGTTTCGTCAATACCTATCGATTCATGGGCCGTGGTACCAATGTCTTGGGGTATATTGCGCAATACAATAGCGCCATCTCAACATTTGATGGTTTGCTGCAATCAGCTGCTGATCCGCCGGAATGCTCTGTTGTTCTTTTGATTTCGGTTGCGGGGTGTTCCTTTTGCTCCTTACCACCACCGGCCTTTTTGCGCTTAGGGGACTTTTCTAATAGCTTACGACTATTAAACTGCGAGTCCAGCGCAGAGAGGAGATATTCAGCTCGGCGAAAACTATCTCCGAACTCCTAAAAAACAGCTAATCAGCCCCATCAGGCCGCCTTTAGTTTGGCGCATGAACGATTTCATCTCGTTCGCAACCTCGACACAAGCGTCACAACAAAACTGCAAATTGGGCCCCTTTGAAAGGTCATCACTTGACCGGCCAGTAAAACCGTCGCACTTGGTGTGCACCATATTTTCACACAGCCAGCAAGTCATATTAGACTGGTCAGCCCTGATTACGAGGCTGCATTTTTTGCAGAAGCAGACTAAATTTTTATTATTCATTTTATTTATTGGGACCACTGTACCAAGAAAGCGAATTGAAATTTATAAGCGAGCAGTTATAAGTACCGCAAGAGCGCAGAAACTGCACGCTTAGAACTTTCAAAGCAAAGAGAGCAAAGTACACTCCCGAAGCGAACGGAGTTTAAATTTATGTTTAAATAACCGGAAGAGAATTAAAATTGTTTTGATAAAACCCACCGATGGGAATAAATGAAAACAAAATACAAAATTCGAAGCGCAGAAAAAAAACACGACCGTTCACTTTGAAAGTCAAAGACGAGGAAATAACGCTTACTTCTCCATAAGAGCGGAAGAGTTAACAGAACCGGCAACAACAGCAACACTGCACGCGAATACGGAGAGAGCAACTGCAGTTTAGTTATAAAAGGTATTGAAGCAACAGTCCCTATCTATGAGATTATAGCTGGACTTAAAGAAAAGCGCTTTAACGTCAAACAGGCTTGGAATATATTAAATAAAAACAAAGTTCCACAGCCAATGTTCAAGATAGAGTTGGAGCCGGAAAGTATGCACTTGAAAAACAATGAAGTTCATCCAATCTATAAGCTTCAATATCTATTGCACCGTAGGATCACTGTTGAGGAACCCCATAAGCGGAATGGGCCTGTGCAATGCATGAATTGTCAGGAATACGGCCACACGAAAACTTACTGCCCCATAAACAAGGAGAGCCGCTCTGCCAAATAATGAAGTAATTGTGGGGGAAACCACACTGCAAATTACATAGGTTGTCCTATCTACAAAAGAGTTGAAAAGTCGACTGGGCCAACATATAATTGCAGCTCGAAATCCTGTAACCCGAAACAATTATCCATATATACCATCGACCACGACCCCGGGAGTTTCTTTTGCACAGGCGTTAAGTTATAACAACAGGACGTATGCCTTAGCCGCTAAGCTGACAGGTCATCAAACCACTGCTGATACAGTGCGGGAACCAATATTGAACCAGAATCCAGAAACTACTGGCCAACATACAACTGCAAACAATTGTCTAACGGCATAGAAGCAATGCTGGTAACTATAACCAACACAATGGTAGCAAACACAATCACAGCAAACGCTGCAGGAACTTATGCGCTCTCAAAATCTCCTTTTGGAGCTATTAATCAAACGGAAACCTGCTTAGATGGTTTCCTTAAAAACTCATGGCGGTACTGGCATACTGATCAAGAAACGGATCAGGCACTATGATCACCATCATTTGCAACAGCCTACATACAAGCTACATCAATACACATCGATACCAGAAACGGTCTCTTAATCTTATATACTGCCCTCCACGCTTTTCCATTTCCGAAGATGTTTTGAACAGTTCTTTGACCTATTAGGTGATCGTTTTTTAACGGTTGGTGATTACAATGCAAAACACACCCACTGGGGTTCTCGACTCACCAACACCAAAGGAAGACATCTGTACAACGCTATAATAACACCAAGAAACAAGCTTGGTCTTATCTCTCCTGGTAAGCCTACATATTGGCCAACAGATCCTAATAAGAAGGCTGACTTGATTGATTTTGCCGTCACAAGATGAGTGGCTAGAGATCATGTCCACGGGGAACACTTAGCAGAGTTGTCATCGGATCACTCGCCAATTTTACTTCATCTCTACGATCATCCTCAACTTTCAGAACGCATATATGTTCTAACCTCCCGTAAAACAGATTGGCTTAAATACAGAAACTACGTAAGCACCCATATTGATGGCTTCCCAAACATGTACCAAAAAGAAGAGATTGACAGCTCAGTTGAAAAACTAGTGTCTGTTATGTCTCTAGCTGCACAACACTCCACCCCGATTATACCGGCTTGTAATCCTGATAGCAAGTTTCGGGCTTCTGGGCATATTAACGAACTGCTACGCAATAAGCGAAGGCTTCAATCTCAATTATCCTATTTGCAGCATCTCTCCCCAAACAGCAAACGATATCCACTGTGGAAAGCTAAATCAGGTATATGTCCACCAATCGAAAGTGAGTCGCCATTACACACAAACAGGAGAATGAGGTCACAGCAATGAAGAGAGGGCAAATGTTTTCAAACCACTCCCACCAACAAATAGCTATGTGCTCCCAACAAACATCTTTCCAGGGGCTATCCTGCCTAACATATTCAAATCAAAAGAAGTGATAAAAATGATAAGGGCTCAAGAAAAAAAAAACGCGCGAGGACACGATTTAATCTCCCCTAAAATGATTATAGAATTGCCGACCTGTGCCACCTCAACATTTGCTGATGATAATGTCATTCTAAGTCGATCTAAGTGCCCCATAAGAGCAACGCAACAGTTATCAGCTCATATCGGGCTTCTAGAGAAATGGCTAGCAGATTGGCACATAAAGGTTAACGAGCAAAACAGTATACACCTCATCTTTACCCTAAACAGACAAACTTGCGCCCCACTATCTCTGAACAACATTCATATTCCACAAACAACTGAAGTAACATATCTTGGAGTCCACCTTGATAGACGCCTTACTTGGCGAAAGCACATCGAATCTAAAAGAACACAACTTAAATTAAGAGCCAGAAGCCTATATTGGTTAATAAATGCCATATCTCCGTTAAAATTGGAGTACAAGGAGTTTCAAGCCAAGTTGTCAAGCCAATTTGGAAATGTGGCTCCGAGCTATGGGGAAACGCATGCGTTAGCAACCTAGAAGTAATACAGCAAGCTCAATCAAAGATACTGAGAACTATAACTGGTGTACCGTGGTACATATGGAATGAAAACATTCACATTCGACCCCAGCATTGCCTGCAATTTCAAATGTTTAACGGCTAACGGTAATCGTTTATTATATTATTGTCTGCTCATTCTTCGACATAACGGTGCTCGTATGTGTGTACTCATAATGTGATCAAAAAACGAATTTGCACATCAATTGACGAATTTTTTTTCAACAATGAAATTCTGAAGAATATTTAAAGTGACTGATTTAATCATAAAATATATATAAGAAGGCTAAAAGTATATGTTCGCGCCGCTTATTTAAATTAATTCTGTTAAATTTATTGAATTTAGTATATTTGTATATTCCTTGAATTGAAATGTTAGCATGAGAATACGCTATCGATATTACGAACTTGTTAAGGTTAAAACTATCGCTGTTATGAAAACACTATCGACAAACGCCAAGTCGGCTTTGTCATCACTACTGTTCGAGTAAAGACTTTAAGCTGAGCGACTGTGCACTTTTTCTGCTGGAGAAAACCAAAATTTGGATTCTTAAAATTAACGCTAGCTGGAAGGACTTTGGACTCGATCATTTTGGCGCCCTAACAGGGACTTATTGGAGCTCAATTTAATTAAAAACAACTACAAGCCGGCGACTGCGTCATAACTGAGACGGCGACTGTGGCAGCATCGACTATATTGGAAAGTGAGTCCTAACTGTGTTGATGAATTTAATATTTCTTGCGGGCATGTTTTTTGATTTGATGTGTGAATAATTACCCTGCTTAAACAATTACATAAACGTGGTAAATCAGTCCTTAATGTGTGTGGTTAGAATTGATCGCTACCAGTTTTTCTAGACAGCGATCACATGTAGTTCTGCCCGTTAGTATAGGACACCATTACAATTACTCCCACATACGCAAAGTGGGACCGCAAATCCACACATACATATACGCATAGCGGAGTAGATTATATATTTTCACGTACACGTGCTTGACGTTGGCTTTTGAGAAACTTTTGAGTAACTTTTGAGTGAAATTTTTAAGAATATTGCCAAGCTAACCATCAAAGGGAATTTTGAGGAAGTTTCTAATGAGGATAAATTGAATTAATTTAAGCCTGAAAAAAAAAAAACATTGTGAATTCGTTCCTTAAAATATGGCTCCTAAACAACCAAAGGAGAATGAAACTCTTACAGCTAGAACTGTGAACAAGTGAACTCCTTTATACACAATAAAGATTACATTACAGCAAACAATGCCACCATGACGCCTGCAGAACTAGAAGCAGGAAACAGACGATGCATGCGAAGTTGATTATCGATGTAGAGGAACTTTATTGTGAAATTAAGCAGTTTAAAGAATTTTAGCTGTGCTGATGTCTTGAATAGTACACAGGTAGCGCGACCGCCGCGATCCGTCTTTAATCCATATCAGGGGCTAACTAAATTCGTGCTCTTCCCCTGCTGCAAGATCGCTATAAAAACAAGGCAATCATTGTTCAGTCCCATGTTCTAGAGCTTTTTAACTTAAAGCGTGTCAAGCATACCAACTCAGAAGCTTTAAGAATTTTAGTATACAGTGTAAATTCGCATTTAGTTTCCTTACGGTCGCTATCTAAAGAGCAAGAGATTTTAGACGCGGTTATATTTCATTTGATTTGCAGCAAGCTAGACGAGGAAACTGTAGATAAGTGGGAAAGTGAATGGGATTGTACTGAACTCCCTTCCTGGCCAACGCTTTCAAAGTTTTTAATATCTAGAGGTATGAATTTGGCAAATCGGGAGGCTCGGCAGACAAACAGCTCCAAACCCAATACTAAAAGTGATTCCAAGAAGTCAAGCTTAACTACAGCGGTATACAGCAATGGAAAAGCCAGCTGTTTTATTTGCGGAGGTGGACATTCCATTAAATCCTGTCCAAAATTTAAAGAGCTCTCCCCGATTCAACGGTATCAGGAGGTCAAGAAGCGATCTCTCCGAGGCCATTGGGAGAAGTTTTTATATGGATGATATGCTGTGCGGGGCGGATACTCCATCCGAGTTGTCCAAATTAAAACAATAAATTTCTAATCTCCTAAATATCGGTAGATTCGTCCTACATAAATGGCGTAGCAGTTATCCGACTGAGCACAGTGAAGCAGCTCCAGAAGAACCCCTTGTGCTTAAGACTGAAGACTGAAGACTTGGCATTTATTGGTTAAGCCAGGGCGACCAGTTTCAATTCTCTTTTGAGGTGAAGAGTAATCCCAGAATTACCAAAAGAATAGTGCTGTCGGAATTATCGCAAGTGTTTGATCCTATGGGTTTCTTAAGCCCAATTAAAATGTTGGAAAAAATCTTTGTACAAGAGCTGTGGCTGCTAAAGCTTGATTGGGACGAAGAATTGCCACCTACTTATGCCAGTCAGTGGCAAAAATATCAAAAGGAGCTGAAGTAAATCGACCTGTAGTCCCACTCCAGGCTGATCTGAACACTCTAGAGCTTTATGGGTTCTCCGATGCCTCAAGCCGCGCTTATGGCGGAGTCATCTATGCTCGCGTCCAGGACCATGAAGGATCAGTCTACGTACATTTAGTAACTTTAAAATCCAAGGTGGCGCCAGTAAGGGTGACATCTCTGCCCCGACTAGAACTGCAAGAGGCATTGCTCATAACATCATTAATAGCCAAGGTTAGATCAAGTATTCACTTAAAGGAACAATAAAACAACAGCCGGAGAGTGCAGACGTGTTTTGCGCGAGCTCCGGAAAAAAACCGCTCAAAAGTGAAAAAACAATAACTAAAAATACTGGAGTGGTGTAATAAAGGCAATCTTATTGCTAAAAACAGTAAATAATATTTAGTGCTATGTATAAAACTAGTGCAAAATGTATAAAAACTAAGAAGTGCCACGAGTGATAGCTCAATGAGCGGCGATTCAAAAAATGAGCGACCAGAGAAACAGTTATATCATTTATTTCTCAACCCGTGATACAGAAGTAGAAAGAACTTATTTAAGAGCAACTCAGCCCTACTGACCATTGACAGTGCAAGAGCACGGTCTTGTTCTCCCGCCCTACTCACACCAACTCCCACCTCATGGAGCTTGCAGTGTAGAACCCCAACCCCAGCTTCGACTCACAGCTCACCAGCCACAAGCACTGCGACCTCGTTAATTTCTGCAACCGCAGCCACTGCAACAACAACATCAACGGTCGCCATTAACAACAACGCGATTTCCAATGCGTTTGCAACTTCTGCAGCGCCGAATAAAACTACCAAGCCAATTGTAAGTACGAGTGCCAATATCGGCAATATCAAACAACAACAAGACTGGCATGGACCGTTACATCCAAATCAAACGGAAGCAAAGCCCGCAAAATAAAATAATTGGAAATAAACCAAAACAAAATTGCCCTAATAAAAGCAGCGAACAACCAGGGGCATCTAGTAACAACAGATTCGGCCTATTGTCGGAAATTGATAATAATCAATCCGAATCTGGACAGGCTGTTCAAAAGGAACCAAAGCCCCCACCAATTTACATAAGGGAACAGAACTCAAATGTCCTAGTAAAGAAAATTGTTGCGCTGGTCGGGAATGACAACTTTTATATTACTCCTCTTGTTAAAGGGAATATTCATGAAACAAAGCTTCAAGCTAAAACTGAATATCAATTCAGAGCTGTAACTAATTACCTAGACGAGGCTAGGAAACCCTACTACACGTACCAGCTCAAGAGTAGCAAGGGCTTGCAAGTAGTGCTAAAGGGCATAGAGCCTGACGTATCCACCAATGAGATAAAAGAGGCACTGAAAGAAAAAGGATTCTTTTCCAAAAATATTATTAATATTGTCAACAAAATTAAAAAGCCGCAACCACTCTTTAAGGTCGAACTGGATCTACAACCCCGATCGAACCCGATCTACAAACTGCAATTCCTGTTGCATAGCAGGATTACTGTTGAAGAACCGCATAAGCGGAATGGCCCGCTGCAATGCACAAACTGCCAAGAGTATTGACACACCAGAAACAACTGCGGGGTTCGTGCAGTCTGCGTAGCTTGTGGTGGCTTCCACAAATCCGGACCTTGCCCTGCAAGCAAAGAAGACCCACAGACAAAGAAATGCGTTAACTGTGGAGATAACCATACCGCAAACTACAGAGGCTGCCTGGTCTATAAAGAGCTGAAGAGTCAGTTTCAACAAGTAAAACAAGCACGCTCTCAGAATGCACGAAATGCGTACGTGCAATCCCAAACCACACCTAATGTTTTCTTTGCGAAAGCAGCCAGATCTTCATTTGGGCCCCTCAACACAAATGGGGAAGTTTCATACGCCAGTGCCCTAAAATCAGGACTTGCCAATTAGACAGGGTTCCCACAAGCTCAATGCTCTGAGCAAAATATAATAACACCTCAGCAAGCAATAGGACAAATACCAAACAGCATGGAAACCATATTGCTGACTTTACAACAGGGTATGATGGAATTTATGTCCTTCATAAAAACAACAATGACAAACCTTATGCAAAATCAAAACATTTTAATAAATTTGCTCACATCCCAACAATCTAAATAATCGATGTCTTGTCTTCGAATATCCATGTGGAATGCCAATGGCGTTTCACTGCACAAACTTGAAATAACTCAATTCCTCAATTAAAACCAAATAGATGTAATGCTGCTGGCAGAAACGCATCTGACAAGTAAATACAACTTCCAAATAAGAGGCTATACTTCATACTGCACAGATCATCCGGACGGTAAGGCTCACGGAGGAACTGGAATCCTAATCAGGGAACAGAGCAACAGCTCAACTGGCTGATCATTTGTTGGTAGTTGAAAAGTGGCTATCAGACTGACGAATCAAAATTAATGAACAATAGTGTAAACATATAACGTTTACCCTTAACAGACAATCGTGCCCCCCGCTAACTTTGAATAGTACGCAGATTCCCCAAGCCAGCGATGATAGATACAACTCCACCCTTAAGCCCATTTGGACCTACGGCTCCCAGCTCTGGGGGAACGCGAGCAACAGCAACGTTGACATCATACAGCGCTCACAATCAAAAATCCTGCGAACAATCACTGGGGCACCATGGTATGTTCGGAACGAAAACATCCACAGGGATCTGGGCATACCACCGGTCAAAGATGAAATAGCAAAGCAGAAAGCGGCCTACCATAACAAGCTTACACTGCCCCCAAATAATCTCGCAAGGTACCTAAGACGGGTTTCAAACAGAGCTCGTCTGCATCGTAACGATCTACCAGCACAGCAATAAATATTAGGGCCCCTTGGTCTAAATTCAGTCTACATGACTGTAAGTTAAGTTATATTCTTAAGATTTGATATACTTATTGTTAGTCTCATATAGAGAAGATTCAATAAATAAAGCATATATTTAAAAAAAAACAAGAGAGAACGCTATAGTCGGGTGCCCCGACTATCAGATACCCGTTACTCAGGTAAAGGGAGTGCGAGGGAGATGGAGATAAAAACTTTGATCACGCATAACTTTTTATCGAATGGTCCGATTTGAAAAATTTCTTCTACATTTCGATAGGTATTGATAAACACAATAAAACTGCATTTTTACTTTTCCGAAATATTTAAATTTTTAAAATCGTATATAACCGATTGTGGGCGTTAAAGGGGGCGTGGCACCTTTTTGAAACAAACTTGCGCTGCGTAGGAACTCCTAAAATCTACATGCAAAATGCCAATCTTCTAGCTTTTATAGTTTCCGAGATCTCAGCGTTCATACGGACAGACAGACGGACAGACGGAGAGACGGACAGACGGACAGACAGACGGACAGACGGACATGGCTAGATCGACTCGGCTAGTGATCCTGATCAAGAATATATATACTTTATAGGGTCGGAAACGCTTCCTTCTAGCTGTTACATACTTTTGCACGAATACAATATACCCTTTTACTCTACGAGTAACGGGTATAAAAAAAACTTAAAGGTTACAAGACTGAGGTATTTCACTGACTCGACCATTGTGCTTAACTGGCTCGCTTTGCATGCAAGCCGCTAGACATCATTTGTCGCGAATAGAGTAGCGCTTATACAGGAGCTTTCAGGGATTCAGGATTGGTGCAAAATAGAGTCCAAAAGCAATCCAGCTGATATTGTTTCCAGAGGTATGTACTCCGTAGACCTAAACAAGTCAAGTTTGTGGTGGCACGGTCCAGCGTTTCTCAAGCAGCCAATAGATAGCTGGCCGGAAGTACGATGGTTACAAAAGCACGAGTCAATGCCTGAGTATAAACAAGGTGGATTCTCGTTATCAACAAGTTGCGATAAGGACGAAGATTTATTTAGTAAATGCAAATTTGTAAAAGATTTTTTGAAGCTTCAGCGAGTTTTTGGATATATATATCGAACAAATAATCAAGAAAGGACCGGATTACCTAAGTTAACGGCAGGTGAAATGGCTGGAGGCCTTCGTTATATAATTTTTGTCATACAAACAGAGAAGTTAAAAGAGGAATTCAGTAGGCTATTGAGTAGTAAGACGTTAAAAAGCAAAGATACAAGGCTTAAATCCTTTCATCGATGTACAAGAAGGGTTACAAGTTATTCGTGTAGGAGGGCGATTACTAAAGGCTGATTTACCACGAGAAACAATACATCCAATTTTGTTACCACATAATCATTTGGGAGTTGAAGCTCTGGTTGAATACACACATCGAATGAATTTACATGCCGGATGCTTAATCCTTATGCGCTTTTTTGCGGCAAAAGAATTATCAATTGCAGAAAGGTAGCTCGCAAGGCTGTTAGAAGATGGTTCGTCTGCTTTTGGCAGCGCTCTGTCCAAGGACAACATCTAATGGTTGCGCTTCCAAAAAGCAGAGTGCGAAGGAGTATTCATCCGTTTGAGCGCTCTGGATTAGACTTCGCAGGACCAATACAAATGCACTTCAATATCCGAGGAAAACGTCCCGTCAAGGTCTATCACTGTGTATTTGTTTGCTTCTTAACGAAGGCATGTCATATAGAGATTGTATATGACCTAAGTTCGAACGCGTTTATCGCTGGCCTCAGTACGGATCTAATTTGTGACACCGCTACAAATTTTGTAGGCGCCTCACGTGAGATGGTCAAAACATTTGATCTTGCCAGCCAGAGCTTCATCGGAGACACCTTCAGTCAGCGCGGAGTAAAATTTCACTTCATACCACCACGTTCGCCTCATTTTTGAGGATTGTGGGAGAGCGCTGTGAAGGTAGCGAAACAACTGCTGGTCAAAAGCGCAAATAGCACTGCACTCAACTTTGAAGATCTCTCGACAGTTGTAGCACAGGTGGAAGCAGTCATGACTTCAAGGCCAATGTATCCCTTGTCATCAGATCCTAATGACCTGGAAGTATTGACACCTGGTCATTTCTTGGTGGGACGACCCTTAATGGTCAACTGGAACCTTTCGACGAGGATTTGATCAAATTGTCCATGACCAGTCACTGGAATCGCATACTAGCAGTTCCCAACATGTACTGGAAGCGATGGAAGACGAAGTATTTACCAACAACGTTCAACTCGGCACCTTGACGCTTATTGCCGAGGACAATTCGCCACCAGGACAATGGTTACTTGGCCGAGTGGCTGAGCTACACAGACAGACAGGATATCTGGAGCGAAACGTTCATAAAATCTGCCCATTACCGCTGGATGAATGACTTTGGAAGGATCTTCCAAGGCGGGGAATATGTTCGCGCCATTTATTTAAATTAATTCTGTTAAATTTATTGAATTTAGTATATTTGTATATTCCTTGAATTGAAATGTTAGCATGAGAATACGCTATCGATATTACGAACATGTTAAGGTTAAAACTATCGTTGTTATGAAAACACTATCGACAAACGCCAAGTCGGCTTTGTCATCACTACTGTTCGAGTAAAGACTTTAGGCTGAGCGACTGTGTATTTTTTCTGCTGGAGAAAACCAAAATTTGGATCCTTAAAATTAACGTTAGCTGGAAGGACTTTGGGCTCGATCAGTATACATGAAATATTGTTAGTCAATGAATAAGCAAAACTTTGCTAAGATTTAATGTAATTAATTTTCAATAATAACGAGGTGACATATTTTTAAAGTTGTAAAGTTGCTTGTTTGACACTTTGGTCCATTGCAATAAACAATATATATACACCATAGTTTGAGACCGAAAGAGAAAGGTTTATCAAATGATGACATTGAGAGGATTATCAACTTCGATTAGGATGCCTCCACTGACGAAGAAAGTGGTGATGAAATGAAAGATATCTCTGCAGTGCTGGAGAAGAATTTAAAAGATATCGTGGACAAAGGAGAATCAATAAAGATTGAATATACTAACAACTTTATCAAAGAACAATGTAACCAGGAACCTAGTGCTGTGGCTAAGAGTTGCTTTGAAAAAGTTGATCCCAAGACATTAAAATGGAGAACAAGGCCATTTGAAGCTCCAAAAAGTATTTGGGAAGCAGACGATAAACTCCAAGTCGGTAGCGTGATGACACCTGTAGAATATTTATGCACCTTTTTGGATATCAAAGTAATTGACTTGATATCAAATCAAACGAATTTGTATGGGTTGCATACAATGCACCGGAGATCTTATCAAGCGGTATATTGGAATTTATTATACTTGGAAGTAATAAAAGTTCCGCAACTGAAAATGGCTTGGTCAAAAGAGATAAAGCTTACTGCTATATCAGATTCAATGCCACGAAGAAGGTTTGAAAAAATCAAACAATGTTTACATTTCAACGATAACACTAAACAATCCAAAAAAGGAGATACGCCCTTTACTAGACATTCTCAAAGAAAGTTTCGGTAAACTACCCCAAGAAGAGCATCAAAGCGTTGATGAGCAAATCATTGCGTACAAAGGTATTTAAATTTAAATTTTATTAGAAAATATATCTTCAATTTAAATTTTAAATTCCAGGTCAATCGTCATATAAGCAATACAATCCAGCTAAGCCTCCCAAGAAAGAGAGAGAGAGATCTCCCCACCCAGCAACAATATCTAGGACCGTTCTCCTAAAAAAAAAAAACTTAATTTTAACTAATTAAATTTATGTATTAGGCTAAGATTTGAATACTTGTCGTTAGTGTCGAAGAGAAAAGATTCGATAAATAAATTTAGCGTGACCAAAAAAAAAATACAACAAAAAAAAAGTATAAGATTTAAATAGATAGACACAAAAAACACAAACGAATAAAAAAACAAGAAAGGAAGCAAACTCCAGCAAACCGAAATTTTTATACCCTTGCAGTTTTTACAAATCGACTACATTTCGGTTTCTACGCCTATGTTACTAACAAGAAAGAAAAGCTAACTTTGGGCGGACCCGAAGTTGATATACCCTTGCAGAATATTCTGTAAATTATATTCTCCAAAACTATTCATATGATGCATTTTTGATACTCATAAAAAATCGCAACTTCCTAACTTTAAAAACACCAAAGTTATGGCATTTCCAATCGTTCAGTTATATGGATATAGTCGGCCGATCCTTATGAAATTTGGTAGGTCCAATTGTTTGGCCAAAAATAAAACCCATAGAAAATTCCTAATTTAACAAACACCAAAGTTATGGCATTTCCGATCGTTCAGTTATATGGCAGCTATAGGATCTAGTCGACCGATCCTTATGAAATTTGGTAGGTCGGATAAAACCCATAGAAAATCCCAACTTCCCAACTTTATAAACATCAAAGTTATGGCATTTCCGATCAATCACTTGTATGGCAGCTATAGGATATAGTCGTCTGATCCCGGCCGTTCCGACTTATATACTGCGTGAAAAGGAAAGAAGGGTGTGTGCAAAGTTTCAACTCGATATCTTTAAAACTGAGAGACTAGTTCGCGTAGAAACAGACAGACGGACAGGGGGACAGACGGACATGCTTATATCAACTCAGGAGGCGATCCTGGTCAAGAATATATACCTTTTATAGGGTCGGAGATGTCTCCTTCACTGCGTTGCACACTTTTGACCAAAATTATAATACCCTCTGCAAGGGTATAATAAATAAATAAATAAGAAAGACAATAATAAATAAATAAATAAAATAAAATAAAACAGATAATAACAAAAAATAAAAAAAATAAATAATATTCGCCCTCCTCGTCCAGAAGTAGCCATGGACACGGCCACAACTGCACAACGGCAGCCATCGCCTGTCCCTATAGCTTGCGCGGAGCAGCGGGTGGAGCCGCCGGCATGACAGAAGCGAAAGCCACTGCAGCCGGGTACGAAGATGTGCCAATTGCCTACAACGAAAAGGTCATCGCCTTCCTCCGCCAGCCGAACATCCTGGAGATCGTGCTATAGCGTCAGGGGCAGCACACAATGTCCCGACCGCTTCGTGAAAAAATCAATATCCTGCGGGTGGAGGGTGTTCCCGCTCTCGAGAAATTGGGCCATGACCTACAACTGACCATTTTGCTGAGCCTGTTTGAGCAGGAGATCATGAGCTATGTTCCTATTGAAGAGCACAGTCCGCAGGGATCGCCGGTCCTGAGTTCCCTGATGCCACAGCGGGCGCCGCCTCCGTTCCGCAGGGATTTCGAGGCCAAGCTGCGCAGCTTCTACCGCAAACTGGAGTCCAAGGGCTATGGCCAAGGGCCTCACAAGCTTAAACTGCACATCCGTCGCAGCCATTTGCTGGAGGACGCCTTCCGTCGCATCATGTCCGCCAACAAGAAGGACCTGCAGCGCGGCCGCCTCGCCGTACTCTGGGACACGGAGGAGGTGTCGCCGCTGTCGGCGTTCGTGGACAACTGCCACGACTGGTTCCGCTTCAGTGGCCGTGTTCTGGGACTGGCCCTGGTACACTAGTACCTGCTGGACGCCTTCTTCACGCGTCCCTTCTACAAGGCGCTGCTGCGCCTGCCTGTGGCTCTGAGCGACTTGGAGTCGCTGGACAATGACTTCCATCAGTCGCTTGGATACGCGACAACGACATCGGCACCGGCGTGGATCTCGGCCTGACCTTTTGCGTCACAGAGGAGCTGCTGGGTCGTGTGGTGGAGCGGGAACTGAAGCCGGGCGGCAAGAATATAATCGTCAATGAGAAGAACAAGAAAGAGTACCTGGAGCGCATGATCAAGTGGCGACTGGAGAGCGGCGTCCAGGAGCAGACGGAGTCGCTGTTGCGCGGCTTCTACGAGGTGGTGGACTCGCGCCTGGTCTCTGTCTTTGATGCCCGGAATTAGACACCAACGATTGGCGCCTCAATACCGAGTATCGTTCCGGCTACCATGATAACCACTAGGTGATCGTGTGGTTCTGTCAGGTCATCGAGCGCTTCAGCAACGAGCAGCGTCTGCGCCTGCTCCAGTTCGTGACTGGCACCTCGAGCATCCCCTACGAGGGCTTCTCGGCGCTGCGCGGCTCGACGGGCCCGCGGCGCTTCTGCATCGAGAAGTGGGGCAAGCCCAATGCCCTGCCCCGTGCCCACACCTGCTTCAACCGACTAGACCTGCCGCCCTAGCCCACGCCCGAGCAGCTCTACGAGAAGCTGCTGCTGACGTGATATTGCACCTCAGCCTCAGAAATCCCAGGGATTTGGAAGTTGGTGTCTCTGAAAGTGGACAATGCAGTTGAGGAAAAAATCTTTAACTAATTTTAAAATTCCATTTCATTCAAACCCTATTCAATTTAATATTCTACGACTTTTGGTCTAATTGGTTTCCTATGGAAATCCTTAAAACAAATAGTTAAATTCGTAATATTTTGTGAGAAGTTTCTAAGTCTTCTGAGATTTCTGCAACACCCAGCCTAGTCGTAGACAGACTCGCTACTTTAGGCATGGCATCCCACTAGTTCGTAGACAATTTGCCTTTGCCTTCGTTTGCCGTTCACTGAATGGAAGTTACCCTAAGAGCAAAACGGCTTGTCAGCGCCGCCAGTCATTAGTCCTAAGATCTACACGCCCCCGGATAACATCTAAGCCTAAGCCTATATATATATACCTAAAAAAAAAAAAAAAATTATATATAGAAGGTGTTTTTTTTTTAATTGAACAACTTGATTAATTTTAAATAAATCAATTTTTGAATTGGTAATCGTTATTCTGTTTCTAAAAAAATTTCTTGAGAAGCTCATTGAATTAAACTATTTTCCGCAGCTACAAGACCTGGATTGTCTGAAGTAGGTTGATTAGAGATTGGGCAGCTAGGAGAATTATAATGGACGAGAGAAAACTTTTCGTTTGAAGTGTACTCGTTTTCTTTAAAAGCGGCTTTCCAGCTGACCTTGGTGTCGCGCGAGTTTTTTCTTCGTTTTTCTTGATAAAAGAGTTCTTAACAACTTTGTTAAAAGGGTTATGTGCAAAAATATGTTGGGTTGCTAGTTTGGTATTATTTTGCACGGGAATGGCCTTTTAATACGCTCTCTTGCGAGCAGGGCACCCAAGAGAGGTGACTATGTGATTTTGTTTGCAGTTAGCACATACTAGTTGGTTGCATTGTTGCTCTCTTGGATGTGAAAGACTGCATTTGCTGCATTATTGTTCAGTTTGCTTACAGTGCTGAGCAAAATGGTTAAGTCTGAAGCAGCGGAAACATTGGCTAAAAGGAATATAGGGACTAAAATTAATTTTAGTGTACAAAAAACAATTTCGTTATGGATTTGAGTACCCTTAAAAAGAATCTTAACTCTAGAAGTTTTTACAAAAATATCTTTATTTTCTCGGTCTCTAGTTTTCACACGAATAATTTCATGGATTGGTACTAAAGAGGAAATGTACTCTTTAAGGGGGTAAATACCTTTTTCATTTTCAAAAAATCGAAATTTTTTTTTTTGCTTTATCTTAAGGAAAAACTTTTTGAGAACATTTCCCCAAATTTTCATAGAGATTTGAGCAGTAGAAACAAAGTTACAGCAATCCTAGCCGCGCGCCTCGTCCTCGCCCAAACCCAAACTTTAAAACTTTAAATGACTTTTCGCTGATATGGATTGGCAAAAAACTACTGAACCGCTTTTCTTTAAATTTGTTTTAAAATGTTCGTAATAAATTTTATTAGTGCACGAACGATCGTTTTTTCATGTAAAAATTTGTATTTCGCCGAAACAAAAACGTAATTTTTTGCATGAAACGTTCCCGTATGCACAAAAAAAAACTACTTTAAACTAATGAAATATTTATACCCGTTACTCGTAGAGTAAAAGGGTATATTGTATTCGTGCAAAAGTATGTAACAGGTAGAAGGAAGCGTTTCCGACCCTATAAAGTATATATATTCTTGTTCAGGATCACTAGCCGAGTCGATCTAGCCATGTCCGTCTGTCCGTCTGTCTGTCCGTCTGTCTGTCTGTCCGTCCGTATGAACGCTGAGATCGAAATCTAGAAGATTGGCATTTTGCAAGCAGATTCTAGGAGTTCCTACGCAGCGCAAGTTTGTTTCAAAATGGTGCCACGCCCCCTTTAACGCCCACAATCGCTTATATACGATTTTAAAAATTTAAATATTTCGGAAAAGTAAAAATGCAGTTTTAGTGTGTTTATCAATACCTATCGAAATGGTGAAGAAATTTTTCAAATCGGACCTTTCGTTAAAAAGTTATGCGTGATCAAAGTTTCTATCTCCATCTCCCTCGCACTCCCTTTACCTGAGTAACGGGTATCTGATAGTCGGGGCATTCGACTATAGCGTTCTCTCTTGTTTTATTTTGTCGGCTTCAGTTGACTCGTTCGTCCTGGGGAATTATCACCGCAAAGCTCTTAAAAAAAGGCGTTTAAGGGAAACACACGCCGCTGACTTGCACTCAGCTTTGCATTTATCTTTGAATTTATCGGAAATCTTTTAGGCCGGTTTTCGCCATTGGTTTTACAAATTTTGTCTATATAGGCCACAAAGGGTCCCTTGTGAGCGCTGCTGTATGAGTATCCGCCGTTATCCAAATTTCCATTTTCTCTGTTACAAATATATTTTTTTTTGCATCCATCTTAAGTTCGTCACTCGTAGACAAGTTCACTCAGTATAATTATGTATTTAGGTATAATAGGTGTACAAAAGAATAAAAAAGTATAAAAGTTAAATTGCAAACAGTAACTAACTAACTACATAAATTAAAAGCAAAGAGAAATGCCCGAATTTCGTGTGATAATAGTGTGTACTGAAATCTCATAGCTTATCATTAGGCTTAAGTCTTGAAGATCGGTTGATATCTACAAGGATGATTGGTTCCATTAATGTGTTAACAAGGTACAAATTTCTGACCGGGATAAATATCTCAGCTTCAAGGATCTCCCATATATTCGTTTCTGCTGATTTCAAATACAAAATTCGATCGATTGAAACAATTACATATTGCTTAATGTAAACTTAGTCGAATGTAGCTAAGTGATGATTGAATTTAAAATACCCGACGATGTATATCTAAGCCAAGTATAGTGGTCCCAGCCATTCAAACATTTTAATGGCCTACACTGAACATTTGATGAATTGCATAGAGGTAACTTATTGGCTTACTACAAACTGCGACGTTGACAAATCTGGCAGTTTACTCGGCTATATAGTACAAACACAATACATTCTACAGAAACAAATCAAATGGTGCAATTCAAACTGGCAGATCGCCATTCGGCGGGCGTGGGGAATCCTTGGCAGGATCCACTCCTGCTAGTGGATGATCCCCAACCATGTCGATGAATACAGCTGCCCCATTGGCTTCTCTCTCCGCCTGCTGACTAGACTTGACTACTGCTGTGCTGCTGCTTAATGACTGGCCGTTTGCCACCTGCTCCAGCCGCTCTTCCAGCTCGTCCAGGTATGGAGATGGTGGCGCCTGTTGCTGCTGCAACTGCTGGATTGGCTGAGCGCTGGTGCTTCTTACTTGATGAGGCGATTGGTTGTGATGATGGTTAGTGGTGTCGAGGGGACTAGCGCCAATCAACTTATCTGTTGGATTGCCATCTAACCTGCTGGTGGCCGTATCCCCCATGGCATCGTACCGCTGGACGGGTGAGGTGGTGGACACTCGACTCTGGTCGCTGGAGGTCGGATAGCTGTAGCCATCACCGCGACTGGAGAAGACGGGCAGGAACCAGTACTGCCAGTCGTCACCGAATACCTCGCAGAAATTGGCGTATCGGCCCAAGTTATAGCCATTCTTATCTGGGCCGCCAACGCGGAAGATGGGAGCCCGAAACGACTCCAGAGTCGTGCGATTCACCAGCACCAGGTAGATGTGGTAGCCAAACAAACTCACCAAACTAATGGCAAACATTAAGGCAATGAAGAACAGGAACAAGATGTGGAATCGTCCCATTCCGGTGGCATTTAGCTGTCCCTGTGCCGAGTAACCATTATTATCGTACTTCCAGAAATCGACAAAATCGTGCAGCGCTGTGAAGGCCACGTACAGGCAGTAGACGAGCGCATAGCCCAGGAACAAGACAAAGTACTTGTAGTTGTAGAAGTTGACGCAGTTGTTCACCCAGGGGCAGTGGTGGTCCATCTTCAGCACGCAGCAGCTGCACACGCTGCAGTGGTGCGCCCGGTCTGGCTTGATGATCTTGCACTTCTCGCAGAACCGCACAGATCCGTTCATTGTGCGATTTGTGACTGGCAGATCGCGCGCAAAGTTGTTAAGTATGCGTTTCTGGGTGTCTGGGCTGTCGGCCCGGAAAAGTCGAGTCACTTCCTCGTCCGGTATCCGCCACTGATCAGGCATTCGGCCCACGGACGTCATAATGGTACGCCAGTAGGACCACATAAACAGGGTGAGGAAAAGGTGGTAGAACAACAGCATGAATATCATACCGATGCGGTTCTGCGAGTTGCGGATGCACAGCTCCACCACGTAGGCATAGTAGGACCAGGCTATCACCGCAGTGATGAATAGCACCGGGATCCACTTGAAGACCGCCATACAAAATCCACAAGGTGTCTTCCGCCGTCGATGGTCGTCGTTTCCCATGTTATTAATGTGGGCCACCACTTCGGTGAGGGCGCGCGTGT
Source organism: Drosophila rhopaloa (assembly GCF_018152115.1). Lineage (NCBI taxonomy): Eukaryota > Metazoa > Arthropoda > Insecta > Diptera > Drosophilidae > Drosophila > Drosophila rhopaloa. The sequence goes on along the minus strand of NW_025335034.1, from coordinate 11,908,338 downwards.
CTCTTGGCGTTGGGGTGAAGTCCACCTGAAGCTGAAGCGGAATCGGGGCGCCAGATGGGACTGCTATTGTGACTGCTCCTCCGGCGGGCGGGGATCTCTGCGATCTACGCTCCTCCGTCCAATCCAATTTCTTTATCTGATAGTGATTCACTCGCTTGCACGCTATTGTCGAACACCTTCGGCGCTATCTGCTGCTTGCTTCCCCTTTTGGGCGGGCAGGTGCAGGTTTTCACCTTAACGCTGCGACATTTTTGTTATTATTCCCAATTTTTTTTGCTTTTCCAGGTGCAATTAACAAAATTTGGCTGTCAAATTATGGGAAACTCGAACTGGTTTAGGGATGGGCGATTTGTGTAATACCGTTATAATTTTACCACTTACTTGACTGCTTGTGCTGTTGTCATTGGATTGTCATTGACCTCTCTCATCTCCACTTCTTCACATTCCGAAACAACTGAATTGTTGTCCAAAGGTTTTTTTCTTTTTATTTAAGGGCGATAATTTCGGCCTTTTAAAGTTGGACGACTCAGAGATAGGGCTTTTACCCTTGGCCTCGGAGGAGGCCATTTTCTTTGGGGTAATTTTACCCGTATTTGATTTTTATTTCGTCCCACTAACAAGATATTCATATTCATAATTAATAATATAAAAAATATATTTTGTTATATTTTTGTTTTGAAAAAAACAGAAAATTTTTAAATTTTAATTTTTGTCACACACTGCTCAAACACCTCCGTTGCATGCGCTTACACAATGCAAAGTGCGCTTTCAACATTCATAACAAAATTTAATATACAGTATAAGCCGATTAAAAAAGAATTTTTTTTTAAATAATCTTTAAAACGGTTATTAATCTAAGCAAAATGGTATGAAAAAAGAGAAAAAAAAACTATGTTTTAAAAATTTCAATCGTTCTATGGCAGTTATTGGACCAACTCGTTCATTTCTCACAAAGATTTAAAGTCTACCTACTTTTAAAATAAAATAAGTAGCTAAAAACTTTTTTAAGACTTCTTATCTCGTTTTTTAACCCTTGACACTCTTTAATGTTATACATACAAGGAACAGCCTTAACACAACAAAAGTTTTTTAAACTTATTTTAATGTTACATTTACCCCATACAACTTCTTAAGCAAAAAGTGCAAAATTGGGTACGTCAGGCGGGTTAATTTTGTTTAAGAAAAAGGAAATCTTTAATATCCATACGGCCATAAAGAAATATTTTGTTATCCATAAACATATGTATATACATATATGTACAGTGGCAAACTTAATTATTGCCACAGCAAGCATGTTGCACTTAAAGGCTATTTTCCTTTATCTAATATGCTGATATTTTAAAGAAGAACAAGAGAGAACGCTATAGTCGGGTGCCCCGACTATCAGATACCCGTTATTCAGCTAAAGGGAGTGCGAGGGAGATGGAGATAGAAACTTTGATCACGCATAACTTTTTAACGAATGGTCCGATTTGAAAATTGTTTTCTACATTTCGATAGGTATTGATAAACACAATAAAACTGCATTTTTACTTTTCCGAAATATTTAAATTTTTAAAATCGTATATGAGCGATTGTGGGCGTTAAAGGGGGCGTGGCACCATTTTGAAACAAACTTGCGCTGCGTAGGAACTTCTAAAATCTACATGCAAAATGCCAATATTCTAGCTTTTATAGTTTCCGAGATCTCAGCGTTCATACGGACAGACAGACAGACAGACGGACAGACGGACAGACGGACATGGCTAGATCGACTCGGCTAGTGATCCTGATCAAGAATATATATACTTTATAGGGTCGGAAACGCTTCCTTCTAGCTGTTACATACTTTTGCACGAATACAATATACCCTTTTACTCTACGAGTAACGGGTATAAAAATATTTTTAGATATAATCATTAATTTACTGTTAAATACAAGTGACTTCATTAATTTATCTTTTATAAATAATGTAATAAAAATAAAAAACCAAAAAAAGGAAAAAAATTTCCTTGAACTAAGTTATTGGCACATTTGGGTTTTAATGAATTATTTTGTTAAAACTTCTATACTTTTAATGGTATAATGATTAATTTTATAGCTAAAATTATTTTACTGCCTTAAAATAAAGGAAAAGTGGTTTGACTTTACAATGTAAAAGTTCAATCAACCGCATGTGTCCAAAAATTAAAATTTAATTAGCAGGATCAAGGCAAATCGAATGTCAAGATTAAGGAACGGATGCCCAGAAGCCATTTTTCGGATCCCTTAGCAGCATTGTAAAGAACCCACGTCGTTGCAAAATGCAAGGCACACTGGCCGATTCATGGTTTTAACAAAATAGTTCATTAAAACCCAAGTGTGCCAATAATTTAGTTCAGGGAAATTTGGTCCATTTTTTTTGTTTTTATTTTTATTAAATTATTTATAAAACATAAATTAAAGAAGTCTCTTGTATTGAACAGTAAATTAATGATATCTGAAAATATTTTTCTTCATTAAAATATCAGTATATTAGATAAAGAAAAATAGCCTTTAAGTTCAACATGCTTGCTGTGCCAATAATTAAGTTCGTCACTGTATATGCACAAATGCATATCGACACATTCATACATATGTAGTCTTTGCGCCATCTACATTGCACGGAAAACTCTTATATTGCCGGGACCCCAAAACAATAAATAAATATTGCCCAAACCGGGGCAGGAAGGGTAGCAAGAAGAAAGCGGAAATATAATGCGGGCACGGCGATCATTGACTCGCGGACACTTTTAAAATTTTTTCGAAAACTCCACGGTTGTTGCCAAAAAAGGCGGTAACGTAGAAACGAAAGTTTTGGTGTCAACGGCATTTGCGACGATGCTGATACAGACTCGCCAAAACGCCACTTACGGAGCGAAGTCAACTGCCAGGCGCCTTGGGTCTTCGATCACGGCTGCGGTCTTGGCTAAGATGTAAACGTATCCACTGCGCACGACAGACTGGCCCACCTGAAACATACTGACACGAGTCTGTACGCAAATCACAGTGTTGCCGCAACATGTTTCTTTTGGAAAAGCCCCTGGGAAGTGAAAAACGGGAAAGAGCTAAAACCACAGCCGGGAATGAGAGAATGCCCGATCGAAGGGCAAAAAATACACTTTTTAAAATGTTCTCCTCCGCTCCGCTTTAACAAAGAAAATAACCTTGTTGTCCACAAAGACATTTTATTTTTGGTCGCAAAATGTTGTTATCAGAAATTTCTATTCAAAATAAATACGGGCTATCAGCCGAATTGCAGTGCCAACACCACAACTGAGAAAAGCAGCATCCGCGGCCCCAGTAATCATCAGCTTATAATAACTTCCCGCAAAATAAATGTTTCATGTCCTAAAATTTGATATTTGTTCTATTCCTCTGATCGACTAACATAAGTGAGTGAACAGATATGTAAAAGACTTCGGCAATGTGTACACATTTTTTTTTAAATATTTTGTCAATCACCATAATTATAATAATATTATTAAACAAGAGAGAACGCTATAGTCGGGTGCCCCGACTATCAGATACCCGTTACTCAGGTAAAGGGAGTGCGAGGGAGATGGAGATAGAAATTTTGATCACGCATAACTTTTTAACGAATGGTCCGATTTGAAAAATTTCTTCTACATTTCGATAGGTATTGATAAACACAATAAAACTGCATTTTTACTTTTCCGAAATATTTAAATTTTTAAAATCGTGTATAAGCGATTTACTCTACGAGTAACGGGTATAATCATTAATTGTACATTTTTCTCCTTCGGGAATATACAATTACAAACTCATTCGGTTTGGGGTTTAAATATTGACGCTAAATATAATAATAATAAATAGGAAAAATATGTAAAAACCATAAATAATATTTTGGTTTGTTATTTTTTATGTTTTAAAGGTTATAAGTATTACAATCTATTAATTTGCATATTATCATTATTTAAACAAGAAAGGAAGCATATAACCTTGCAGTTATTAAAAAACGACTACGTTTCGATTTGTATGCCTATTATATATACAAAAAACAATGAAGCTATGTCGATTTTGCCCTGCATTTCGCCATCGTTTCTATGGCACCTATATTGATATTGTGGTCCGATTAAGAGAAAACTAATAGCGTAATTCTGATATTGTAAATATTTACTATATCTCAAAGAAATATTTTGATAAATTCCATAGTATCAAAAAAAAATTTAAAACAACAAAGTTATACTTTTAAAATTTTTTTTCGATTTTTCCTATGGGAACTATATAATATAGTCGCCCGATCCGGCTCGTTACGACTTATATACTACCTGCAATAGAAAGACAACTTTTGGGAAAGTTTCAAGCAGATGGCTTTAAAACTGAGGGACTAGTTTGCGTAGAAACGGACGGATGGACAGACGGACATGGCTAGATCGACTCTCCTGGTGATGCTGATCAAGAATATATATACTTTGCAGGGTCGAACATGTCTCCTTCACTGCGTTGCAAACTTTTGTCTGAAATTATAATACCCTCTGCAAGGGTATAAAAACGACTGTGGCTCCTGATTTACTTATTTTCGTGTATGCTTGCTGCTCTCGCTCTCATACAAATACAAGGCATATAACCTGGCCATTTACGATATTCAAGAAAATATTTTGAGTCTTTTTTGCTCGTACCTGCTCTTGACTCGAATTTCATTCAAAATTTTTGTTGTTCCCTCTTAACCTTTTTTAATACTTTTTAATGTTTTTTTACACAATTCATTTGTTTTATTTTTTTTTACTTTGCAGAAACATATATTTTAAAAATTCGCTCATCACACTTTTCTCAGACGATTCCACCGAAAAAGCGCTTTGTTCAAAACATTACATTCGCCTTTTTGACCTTATCCGATTTCTCTTACCAACTTTAAGTCCAAGATGGCCTCCTTTAAGCCTCCCTTAAGATCCGACTAGGGTCCGAAAGACTATACTAGAGCACCCGGCGAACTTTGTCTCGCCCCTATTTCACGACTTCATATAATCCCAGAGTAATAATAAAACACTGGTAATTCAAATTTCATAAAAATTTATTTGACTCGAAATCTCCACTGATCGATGTGATAAACAATATTTTTATACCCGTTACTCGTAGAGTAAAAGGGTATATTGTATTCGTGCAAAAGTATGTAACAGGTAGAAGGAAGCGTTTCCGACCCTATAAAGTATATATATTATTGATCAGGGTCACTAGCCGAGTCGATATAGCCATGTCCGTCTGTCCGTCTGTCCGTCTGTCCGTCTGTCTGTCCGTCCGTATGAACGCTGAGATCTCGGAAACTATAAAAGCTAGAAGATTGGCATTTTGCATGCAGATTCTAGGAGTTCCTACGCAGCGCAAGTTTGTTTAAAAAAGGTGCCACGCCCCCTTTAACGCCCACAATCGCTAATATACGATTTTAAAAATTTAAATATTTCGGAAAAGTAAAAATGCAGTTTTATTGTGTTTATCAATACCTATCGAAATGTAGAAGAAATTTTTCAAATCGGACCATTCGTTAAAAAGTTATGCGTGATCAAAGTTTCTATCTCCATCTCCCTCGCACTCCCTCTACCTGAGTAACGGGTATCTGATAGTCGGGGCACCCGACTATAGCGTTCTCTCATGTTTCTTTTGTTATCCGGTGCAAATATAAATAATGATGACGGCTTTCCCACACGCGAACAGGCTATGTATAACTGCCCATGTGAAAAACATTGATATTCCAGATTAATCCCGCAGACATCCAACAATTGGCCTTGCGATTTATTGATTGTCATCGCAAATGCCAATCGAACTGGGAACTGAATCCTCTTGAATTGGAATGGAAGATCTGTTGGAATAATCGGAATTCGGGGGATAAGAACTTCCTCCTTTAAATTTGCCCTTAAGGGGTTATATACCTTTTTGAGCGAAAAAATTGAGGGAACTTTGAATTTTTTTCAGGTGTGTAGCAATTATTTTATGACACTGAAGTTATTATTTATTGATAGTACATGTTTTTATCGAAACAACAAGCGTTTGTTTTTGAAAAAAATATAAATAATTTACGAAGTTATGGCAATTTTCTCGGAACCCTTTTTTTGTATAGCGGCTTGCGGTGACCACGATGGAAGTCCAGCAGGTCAACTGAAATCAAAAAACCAAAAAATTTGTATTAGTATAGTATTATTTCCAGTTCGTGAATGATTATTTTCAAGATTATTTGGTATTTTCTGCATGCAGTAACAATTTTTCCAAAAAGTTGATTTTTCGAGTTCTAAAAATGTTATTAAAAAATTCTGATCTGCAAAATCAAAATTGGCACATAAAAACCGAATCGTTCACGAACTCGGCACAATCATTACGAATAATTAAAAAAAAAATTGAAGTAGATCGATCAAATGGTTCTTGTGCAATCGCGGTCACAGCAAAGGCACTTTTGGAAAAACACGACTTTGAGATAATCGCATTCAAAGTTTTACGTTGAGTATATGCAACAATTGAAGTCGAGCAGAGAAACGCTGATTTCCTATCGAACTATTATTCGAATCTCTATGAAAATTTGGGAAAATGTTCTCTAGGGGATATACTTTAGGATTCAGCAAAAAAAAATTTTTGTTTTTAAAAAAAAAAAGGTATATAACCCCTTAATAATCGCCGCAGGAATCACGTTGTTCATCAGATTTTTAACGGACAACCGCGTACCGTTGCATAATCTCGGATGATTTAGATTCCGCAGCATTATATAAATTGATCCCACTTTCAGTTGCAAATTATGCGGCGGAGTTCCTGGCACACCTGTGAGTTCCAAAATTCCTTCGGATAGTTGGTCGCTTCATCCTCGTCGGTCACGCAGTCAACGGATCTGTATGAATGCAGTTCTCCAGCGATTTGACTTTGAATAACGAAATTCAAACTATCTACGTCCTTATTCTTCGTTGTTCTCCGTTCTGCTCTTTGCGCTGCGTTCGCGTCCGTAAAGTAGACACGCTGGCCGTTCTCCAAGTGAACAGATAAGTGCACGACAGTCGGGTGACGTTAATGAATCGGGAATGAAAATAACCGCCAATTGGCCTCGTTACCTCATCGTTTGCATTCGGATCAATGGATATACATCCTGTCCACTGGGAAATGGTTTTGTGCAGTTTCCGTTATCCATGCATACTGATTCTGGGTTGTGGACTCCGCAAGGGCCATGGATCATGCTTGTTGTCACAATGGAATGCAGCCCGGGATCAGTTTGTTTATCTGGTATTTCGGCTGAAATAATCGAACATAAGTAGCTGGGAGAATGGCCAAACAACCGATTTTGGCCGCGTGTCCTTCAGTAGCGATGGCGTCACGCAAGAGGATGTACTCGTCTGAGCGCAACTTCGACTGATTGAAACGAATGAAATTGAGACGCTCCGTTTCTACTTTGACGTACATGTCGACACAGTACTGTTGAAACAAACGGCGGTATCTCAACAGATGATTGTCAACATCTAGTCGAATCATCAATCGATACGCATAAATATTCATAGAGCTGACCTTATTCGTTTCATCTCCTAAAATTTAAATTAAAACTTAGTTGTAGAATCAAAAAGAAGTGATGACTTGTAAACAAACCTGTCGTTGGATTGACCATCTTTATGTTAAAGTGATACCCATCTTCTCCACGACAGAACATCAACGGGTTTTGAAGTGCATCATATGACCGATGAGTCTCATAAACTCCCTGCAATTGGCCATCATCCCGTCGCTTGAGAACAATATCGCGTGATTCCACATTCTCGCCAACAATCACCACTGCGACTTCATTAATAGTGGGAGCATTAAATTATCTTGCATGGCTTCCAGTGGGCCTTTTGTCAGCGCTGATAATGATTTTGTGGTCGTCAGAATGCATTGTATCCAATGCGGTTTTGAACAATCTGACCAATTCATTACGCTCATGTAAAAGATATTGCAATTGTTGTATAATTTCACGTTTAGTTGCAGTGAAAATTGCACAACGCTGATTTAGTTCATCTTCCGAATTACCAATGATCTGAAGGAATTTATGATCTGTGTTTGGTGGTGGTAACAAAGCGCCCGCTCGATAGTGAATTTGCCCTTGAATCTGAATGTTGGGATGTAATTTTGAAAAAAATGAGAGTTGTTCATTTTGATAATAAAGGGACGCCATTACCTTATAACTCGGATTGTAGCCTGGTTGATAAACAACCTCGGCTCCAAATGACGTAATTTTAAAGCATCCGTTATATTTTTGTGCAAGCTTTAGGAAACTGTTTGATTGGGATGAATTTCCATATAGTAGCGAATACAATGGCTCTGGTGGATGAGCTAAAACGGGCAATTTAATTTTCCCACCTGCACAGCATAAGCCGGGGGTTTCCAATCGAAACTTCAGTGCATTGCAATGCTGACATACGATAAAAAAATGAACCAATAACAACGCAGCTATGATCTTTGTAGGGTGTTTCGGAATTGTATGCGAATGCAGCGCGATTCAAGTTTTCATTTGCGGCTGGTCTTCTATTCAGATTTTGTCGGGCTTGAGGTGGTCTGTGCAATTCGGGCACGTGCCGATGCATTTATTTCAGCACGAACGTCTTGCGTTCGATTATTGCGGACATTCTGAGAATGTATCGCATTGCGTGAACGACGTCCAAGTCTTGATCTAAAAGCATGCATTATTTCCAATTAAAACTTTGGCAATGTTTCGTTGACTCGATTTTTTACAGTTTTATGTACAACAATGAAGGCATTATTTCCAAAGACTGCTGTTTTAACAGTTTTATGTACAACAATGAATACATCTCTTGAGCCGATAGCGACTTTTCCGGCAGGTTTTCCCAAAATTTTCTTATGTATTAACCTTCTTCTGGTAATTACAAACAACTGAAAAAAATTTGAGCCAAATCGCCCCAACCGTTCTCTTGTTTTGCGATGGCGTACATTTTTTGCACCATTTTTATACCCTTGCAGAGGGTATTATAATTTTGGTCAAAAGTGTGCAACGCAGTGAAGGAGACATCTCCGACCCTATAAAGTATATATATTCTTGATCAGGATCACCTCCTGAGTTGATATAGCCATGACCGTCTGTCTGTCCGTCTGTCCGTCTGTCTGTTTCTGCGCAAACTAGTCTCTCAGTTTTAAAGATATCGAACTGAAACTTTGCACACACCCTTCTTTCCTTTCCACGCAGTATATATGTCGGAATGGGATCGGCCGACTATATCCTATAGCTGCCATATAACTGATTTATCGGAAATGCCATAACTTTGGTGTTTGTTAAGTTAGGAAGTTGGAATTTTCTATGGGTTTTATTTTTGGCCAATCAATCCGACCTATTAAATTTCATAAGGATCGGCCCACTATATCCTATAGCTGCCATATAACTGAACGATTGAAAATGCCATAACTTTGGTGTTTTTAAAGTTAGGAAGTTGGGATTTTTTTTGAGTATTAAGAATGCATCATATGAATAATTTTGGAGAATATAATGTACATAATATTCTGCAAGGGTATATCAACTTCGGCTCCGCCCAAAGTTAGCTTTCCTTTCTTGTTATATATAATATATAGATTAAAAAGGAAAAAGGAAAAATTTCCAAAGCAGTTTTTTAACTGTTACTACTTATAACTTTTGGACAACTGCCAAATCTCTGAAATGTTATTTATGTAAGTTTAAATAAAGAAAATAAGCTTTTTACTGTAGATTTGAAACTTTGAAGTAGAAATTGTGGACTATAAAAAAACAAAAAAACTGCTAAGGATCAGTTCTTCAAATACCTCTGTACTGCATTTAAAAGCTAGGATGACAACTATGTACCGGCTTCGGACTCAAAGAGTTCGGTGGATCTCTACCTACGAGGGGCATTTTCCAAAGAAATTGACCTTTTTCGTCTGCTACGAATTTCCATTAGGAATAGCTAGCCAAGAATTCAAGACAATCTTTGGCTTACCTCACCAGGCTCGATCCCTCTAATCTCTTTTGTCAAGATGTCTTACAAAATGTATTTATTTGCTTGGACATTATTTTTAAAGTTATTCAGTCAAATAGTTAAAAAAAAATAGTTTTAAGCTCTAATCGGTTGAGCGCTATAGGACTATGGTCCTATCAGTGTCGTTTTTAAACTTTATCTACGTGCGCACATAAAAATACAATTGCGTAAGTTTTGAGTCAGATAGCTTTAAAACTGAGAGACTAGTTTGCGTAGAAACGGACGGACTCTCCTGGTGATGCTGATCAAGAATACTTATACTTTATAGGGTCGAAAATGTCTCCTTCACTGCGTTGAAAAATATGACTTTTGTGTTGAGTTTATTTATTTTCTTTTATTTTTATACCCGTTACTCGTAGAGTAAAAGGGTATATTGTATTCGTGCAAAAGTATGTAACAGCTAGAAGGAAGCGTTTCCGACCCTATAAAGTATATATATTCTTGATCAGGGTCACTAGCCGAGTCGATATAGCCATGTCCGTCTGTCCGTCTGTCCGTCTGTCCGTCCGTATGAACGCTGAGATCTCGGAAACTATAAAAGCTAGAAGATTGGCATTTTGCAAGCAGATTCTAGGAGTTCCTACGCAGCGCAAGTTTGTTTCAAAATGGTGCCACGCCCCCTTTAACGCCCACAATCGCTAATATACGATTTTAAAAATTTAAATATTTCGGAAAAGTAAAAATGCAGTTTTATTGTGTTTATCAATACCTATCGAAATGTAGAAGAAATTTTTCAAATCGGACCATTCGTTAAAAAGTTATGCGTGATCAAAGTTTCTATCTCCATCTCCCTCGCACTCCCTTTACCTGAGTAACGGGTATCTGATAGTCGGGGCACCCGACTATAGCGTTCTCTCTTGTTTTTGGTTTTTGTTTTGCAGTTTGATATTTGTACCGACTAATTTGAAAATATTTGTCATTTGAAAAACTAACGTGGCAATAAGAAAGCTAAAACGGCACATGGTAAAGGAGAAAGAATTTTGAAAAAGTTTAAGTACTAACATATTTACTTTTATATTTATTTTATAACAAAATAAATCGAAAGAAATTTAAACAAGAAAGGAAAGCTAACTTCGGGCGGGGCCGAAGTTGATATACCCTTGCAGAATATTCTGTAAATTATGTTCTCCAAAATCGGATCGGTTGCCCAAAAATAAAACTCATAAAAAATCCCAACCTCCTAGCTTTAAAAACACCAAAGTTATGGCATTTCCGATCGTTCAGTTATATGGCAGCTATAGGATATAGTCGGCCGATACTTATGAAATTTGGTAGGTCGGATTGATTTGACAAAAATAAAACCCATAGAAAATCCGAACTTCTTAACTTTAAAAACACCAAAGTTATGGCATTTCGGATCGTTCAGATATATGGCAGCTATATGATATAGTCGCCCAATCCGGCTCGTTCCGACTTATATACTACCTGCAATAGAAAGACAACTTTTGGGAAAGTTTCAAGCAGATAGCTTTAAAACTATGCAAACTAGTCCCTCAGGAAATACTTTAACGATGGCAAGCCAACTTTTAAGTTTACCGATACTCGGTCCGTTTAAACACGCAATTTTTAGGTAAATTAGTCCGTTATTTAATAATACTATTTGCCAACCGTTCATTGTTTAACTATTTTGGAACTTTGATGGAAAATAAAATAATAATAAAATAAAATAAAAAAAATAAAATAATAATAAAATCCACAATATGTTCTTTGAGTATTCTTCTTTATATTTGGATAGTTCAAGCTGCGTTAGTTTGCAATTTTAACTTTTTGAGGCAACATTTTTAAAAAGAAATTTTATGTTTTGACTGACAATTATTTTGATCTAAATGTTCAAATAACGTTTTTAATACCTGCAAGCCCAGACCAAACTTTGCCCAATAATCAGGCCAACGTACGCAGATTGCGTAAAATACATCATTATCAGCCGGGGCATGAATTTAAGCCCCAATATCAGAAAACGTGCACGTGTCGATCTGAAACACCATTTTGTTTCCATAACAGGAACATCAAATCGTTAAAAGATTAGAAATGATCTTGAATGTTTAAAGCTGCAAAGAAGAGTTAAGTCAAAAAAATATGGCTTTAAAAATTTGATCACTTTTTGTGTTTAAATAGTTTTTAACATTAAAACCAAAACATTAAAAATACAAATTGTTAACCATAAATTATTTGATTATCCCTTTTGGTTCAAAAGTGATGATTTTTGCAAAGAAAAAAGTTTGCGTTGTATGTCTTTGGACGCATATTAGTCTTCTAATGCACGCAAGAAGTTAGCCATTTGAGCCCATTATTTCACATGCTTAAAACGACATAGAATGACAGCTTATGAACTATCTAGTCTAACTTCTTACTAGATTATACTTAAAACTATTGTATCGTTTTTTATATTTAAAAATAATAGTTAAAATCTGTACTTTGAAACGTGGAAATATTCTTGCAGGAGTCCCAAAGGACTTGGACCGAAATAGAAGCGTCCGATTGTCAGGCACCTTTTAGCTTGAATAGGTTCTTTTTTCCTCTTCAACACAACCAGAATAAATAATATTTGTGCCTAAGTAGTCAAAATTAGTTTTATCTTTCGTCTGAAACTCTGTTTTTACAGTTAAACAGATCTTTTGTACATTTTATAAATTTTTAGGGATAATAGCAAAAAAACAGTATTAAGTAGGTATTATTATATAACATACTAAAAAATGATATATTAAAGGCGACTAAGTAAGGTGCTTAAACTTTACCCCCGAACTGCGGGACACCAAACCAGAGCAAGCTTTTCTTCGATCAGTTGCAACAATTCTAAACGAAGGTTTCCCTCAAAATTTAAAATTTACCCTCGATTTTATGCATTAGATCGGGGGTTGATTTTTCGCCTTAGCGCCTAAAAGGAGATATATTATTTTATTTTTATTGTTTTGGACCCTAAATTTTATTAATTTTCAATATCAGTAAAAAGTATAATTCGATTTTTTTTTACAGTTTTTAGACCTGTTTTTCTTATATTATTTTATACTAATTCGCAATCAAACGATTGCAGTTTGAAACGAACGCATTTTTATGCACTTACGAAATGTATAAAAGGTACTATTCTTTTTTTTTAACTTTCCTAAACATAATTAGAGTGTCCTGTCTTCAAGATAAGAAGGGGTCAGATCTTTCGCTCTGAGTATGTTATTTGTACATATATGTATTAAAAAATAATTCAGCTGCATTATTAAAATGAAAAAATGTATTAGGCAGTTACAAATTTGTTCAATCTAAGATTTTTCTTAATTTGGTAAATGGCTCCTATAATTCTGTATGTTAGCTAGCTTGTACGTATTCAAATGCTGGTTTACAGAAATTGGCACCAATCCAGAAAAATGACAGAGGGCGATCAATGCTGGGAAGCCAGCTAACGACATTTATTGTACATCGTCTGAGTTCTACCACTAACCATACAACATATAGACTGGTCATTTCATACAACGAAAATGGTCACAAAAGTTTCAAAGCGGGAGGACCCACAGCTGGTAGCGGCAGGCCCCGGGTTGTGCCTTCGGGTTTGTTTCGATCTCATTCTTATTCTCATTTTGACGCTCGCGCGCTCATTACTCGAGTTCGGTCGTTCAGTCGCAGAAACATAAAAGATAGAGTAAGAAACTATATAGAGGTTTCATTTGCTCTGCCCGGGCCTTTGACAAAGCTCTGCTGAGAGCTATGTTCGAAGCAAACTTCTTCTAACTTCTGTTTCTCACCATCCCTAACATGTGCGAAGCACAAGCAATAGTATGGGGAGTTTTCGCACCAATCCTTAGGAAAAAGAGCGACCAGTGCAGCAATAGGTATTCACCATGGGACTCGATTCCAGTTCGATCGAACAAATGAAAAACACTCTTTTTTTCCGTTTTTCCCCTACGTGGCATTACTAGCAAAGTCACTCGAGAGCGCGGGCAGAGCAAATGAAACCTCTATATACATAGTGTCTTACTCTATGCATAGACTCTATGCAATCCGACCTACCAAATGTCATAAGGATCGGCCGACTATATCCTATAACCGCCATATAACTGATTGATCGAAAATGCCATAACTTTGGTGTTTTTAAAGTTAGGAAGTTGGCATTTTTATGAGTGTTAAGAATGCATCATATGAATAATTTTGGAGAATATAATATACAGAATATTCTGCAAGGGTATTTCAACTTCGGCTCCGCCCGAAGTTAGCTTTTCTTTCTTGTTTATGTATACCTTGCTCAGGGTAGAAGTTGTTGCCATTCAGACAACTACATACTATAACCGCTATTTAAAAACAAGAAAGGAAAGTTAGCTTCGGGCGGAGCCGAAGTTGATATACCCTTGCAGAATCCGAACTTCCTAACTTTAAAAACACCAAAGTTATGGCATTTCCAATAGTTCAGTTATATGACAGCTATAGGATATAGTCGGCCGATCCTTATGAAATTTGGTAGGTCGGATTGATTAACCAAATATAAAACCCATAGAAAATCCCAGCTTCCTAATTTTACAAACATCAAAGTTATGGCATGTCCGATCAATCAGTTATATGGCAACTATAGGATATAGTCGGCCGATCCCGGCCGTTCCGACATATATACTGCGTGCAAAGGAAAGAAGGGTGTGTGCAAAGTTTCAATTTGATATCTTTAAAACTGAGAGACAAGTTGGCGTAGAAACAGACAGACAGACGGACAGACGGACATGGCTATATCAACTCAGGAGGTGATCCTGATCAAGAATATATATACTTTATAGGGTCGGAGATGTCTCCTTCACTGCGTTGCACACTTTTGACCAAAATTATAAAACCCTCTGCAAGGGTATAACAAGAAAGAAAAGCTAACTTCGAGCGGAGCCGAAGTTGATATACCCATGCAGAATATTCTGTAATTTATATTCTCCAAAACTATTCATATGATGCATTCTTAACACTCATAAAAAACCCAACTTCCTAACTTTAAAAACACCAAAGTTATGGCATTTCCAATCGTTCAGTTATATGGCAGATGTAGGATATAGTCGGCCGATCCTTATGAAATTTGGTGGGTCGAATTGATTGGCCAAAAATAAAACCGATAGAGAATCCCAATTTCCTAACTTTACAAACACACTGCAAGGGTAAAAAAATGAAAATGATTACGTATAGCTAATCTTTTTTATACCCTTGCAGAGGGTATTATAATTTTGGTCAGAAGTTTGTAACGCAGTAAAGGAGACGTTTCCGACCCCTTAAAGTATATATATTCTTGATCAGGATCAATAGGGGAGTCGATGTAGCCATGCCCGTCTGTCCGTCTGTCCGTCTCTTTTAATACCGTTTGCGAGCTCAGTTTAAAAGCTAGCGATCTGAAACTTTCACAATCATCCTATAACATGTGTACGCAGAACAAGTTTGAAAATCGCCCCGATTGGATGTCTATATCCTATAACTCCCATGGGAACAATCGGATGAACCTTGCAAGAATGTAAGATATTTCGCGCAGTGTAAAAGCTATTGACAAAAATCTTTCCAAATCTTATTTTTATACCCTTGCAGAGGGTATTATAATTTTGGTCAAAAGTGAGCAACGCAGTGAAGGAAACATCTCCGACATTATGAAGTATATATTCTTGATCAGGATCACCTCCTGAGTTGATATAAGCATGTCGGTCTGTCCGTCTGTCTGTTTCTACGCCAACTTGTCTCTCAGTTTTAAAGATATCGAATTCAAACTTTGTACACACCTTCTTTCCTTTGCACGCAGTATATATGTCGAAACGGCCGGGATCGTCCGACTATATCCTATAGCTGCCATATAACTGATTGATCGGACATGCCATAACTTTGATGTTTGTAAAATTGGGAAGCTGGGATTTTCTATGGGTTTTATATTTGGTTAATTAATCCGACCTACCAAATTTCATAAGGCTGACTATATCCTATAGCTGCCATATAACTGAACTATTGGAAATGCCATAACTTTGGTGTTTTTAAAGTTAGGAAGTTCGGATTTTTTATGAGTATTAAGAATGCATCATATGAATAATTTTGGAGAATATAATATACACAATATTCTGCAAGGGTATATCATCTTGGGCTCCGCCCGAAGTTAGCTTTCCTTTCTTGTTTTATGCATACCTTGATCAGAGTAAAAGCGCGTGGCGATCGGACGTCTATATCCTATAGCTGCCATAGGAACAATAGGGTGGAATCGGTTAAAATTTAATGATTTTTAGGATATTTCGCGCAGTATATAAGCTACTGACATGAATCTTTCCAAATCGTTTTTTTTATGCCAACCTTGATCAGGTTAAAAGCGCGTGCCGATATATCTTATATATCTTATAGCTTCCGTAGGAAAAATTGTTAAAGGCTGCGAAAATATCCCTTTTTTTCTATTTTGATATGACACTATTTGCAGTATAAAAGCAATTGACATGAATCTCTGCAAATCTAGTTTATTTATGTATACCTTATTCTTTTCGCTACTTTTTCCATTTCGGCAAAGACTGCAATTAAAACTTCGGCTTGCCGAAGTTAGCTTCCGTCCTCGTTTGCTATAAGATGGATTGGGGCGGATCATATAGCTCTCTTAGGCGAAAAAGAGAAATACAATTATATCTTTGTTGTTTCTTAACATATACCCAAAGAGTCTAGATATAGCGATTATAAATAGGAAACTAACATGTAAGGATTTGCATGTTCTGTGGATAAAGAAAATCGTTGTTGTTAAACTTGTACAAAAATTCTCCAAAATGTATTTTTTTTACGATTATAGACATACAGTTTATATTTTAGTAAAATCAGACGACTATATCAAATAACTTTTAAAGAAAAGATCCGAAGGTAATGCGAAAATCGATATACCTTGGTAATCTTATACGGATTCAGTTATGAATTTCATGGATGATCTCAGGAGATATCCCTTCCAAAAGGGAAGTGATCTCAGAAATTGTCTCCCCTCTGGTTTTATTGAACGATACTGTTCTTTTGCGTTTCATAAGAGACCAGAAGTTTTTAATTATATTTAAATCTAGACTTTGAGGTGGTTAGGCCAAAGTGGTAGCACCAACATCCTTAAAAAATGTTGTAATCATCTTGCCTTTGTGGCTTTGGGCGTAATCCTGTTGTAGGATAAAGGATTGTCCAATAAGCTCGTCTCAAGAGGTAATAGCATTATCATTAAGAACCGACAAATATTTGCCTTGGTTTATCGTGCCAGTTACAGGAACGAAGTCACCCAGTCCATTACACGCCACACATGCCCAGAACATTACTTACTTTTTGGCAAACTGGCTGCCGTTTTTGCCTTTGTACCATTGAAAATCTTACAAAAAATGTATTTTTTGATGAATTATACTCAAAGGAGGTTTCATCTGCCTATGATTTTCTTACATATGGTACGTCCTTGGATTTATAAGCCGTAAAATCACATTCTTTTAATCGTCGACGGACTGTGCGCTCACTAATTGGGGTCTTGGCTCTCAAATTAAATTGATCTGCAGCAGATTAAGGCTTCAGAAAACCATTTTGTAATAATTCCCGTACAAGGACTCGGCCTTAACTGAGCTCTGTTTTGCGCACCTGATCTTTTTTAATTACGCATGTCATTATGCTTTTTAATCATTTTAATTTGGTAGTGCACAGTTTGACGCGAGTAAAGTATTTAAATTTTATTTTTTGCATTTTTTTTCTGAATGCACAACATCTTGAGAATATTGTGTTAACATTTGGATTGATTCAAGTAAAATTTCCGAACTTATGGGCAGTTGAACATAGGTAAGTAAGCGCGTTTTATATTATATTTTTGGGTGTCCCAAACTTTAAAACGCTCTCCTGAAAAGTTACCATTTTCAAAGTCGGTGTACACGACCCTGCAAAATCTATAGAACGGATCGTTTTGAGATTTTGCGCAGTGTTTCTCTACTAAATTTCTCAAGTAACGTTGTCGAGTTTTCTGCTATACCCCCCTTAAGAACGTAGCTTGGACTAATTTCTTGGTCCAATTTATCTGAAACTCAAATGAATGACCAAAATTGTAATTTTAAGGCCCTATTTACAATTAGCTTAACATAGGTGTAAGAGATGGTTACAATTTTTCGATTTATACTTGACATATGGAAGGTGGGAGGGCTTAGATTTTTTAGAATTTATAATTTTTTTATTTGCAAGCGGGATCTGTTTTTAAAATTGTTATATTGTTTATTGGGAACTCCGAATTTAAGATTAAATTTGAACCACTAAAAATTTACACAGACTTAATCTTAAACTCATGGTTTAATTTTCCATTTGTTTATTCTTTACACAATAATCGTTTTACAACAAAAAAATTTAAAGTTATCGGTAAGAAGTCAACTTCTACATATACAGATTTATTTCGATTTTTGGCGCTCAGCAAATAATCGAACAAAACCATTGCGAATTCTTTGTAATAGACAAAAATCCTCTGTAGATATTCGCCAGTTGATTCTCAAAGAAAAAATGTAAGCCCAATTACTGAATTGGTCAGAAGAAGGAAGTCCCAACATTATTCCGGGATGAACTTAGATTTGGCAAGTAAAGCAGGGACGGCCATAACAAAATTTTTAATGAGGAAAAAGAGCGATCGGTTATAAAAGAAATTAAAACGAGGACGGAAGCTAACTTCGGCAAGCCGAAGTTTTAATACCCTTGCAGACTTTGCCGAAATTGCTAAAAGTGAAAAAGTAGCGAAAGGAATAAGGTATACATAAGTAAACTAGATTTGCATCGTTTCAAGTCAATTGCTTTTATACTGCAAAAATGTCATATACAAATAGAAAAAAAGGGATACTTTCGCAGCCTTTAACAATTTTTCCTACGGAAGCTTTAAGATATGCGTAAATAAATAAGAATTGGAAAAATTTATGTTAGTAGCTTACACACTGCGCGAAACATTCTGAACAATCATCAAATTTGGACCGATTTCACCCTATTGTTCCTATGGGAGCTATAGGATATAAATCGTCACGCGCTTTTACCTTGATAAAGGTATGCATAAAAAAATACGATTTGGAAAGATTCATGACAATTGCTTATATACTGCGCGAAATATCCAAAAAATCATAAAATTTTAACCGATTTCACCCTATTGTTCCTATGGGAGCTATATGATATAGACGTCCGATCGCCACGCGCTTTTACCCTGAATAAGGTATGCATAAAAAAATAAGATTTGGAAAGATTTATGTCAATTGCTTTTACACTGCGCGAAATATCCTCCATTCTTGCAAGTTACATCCGATTGTTCCTATGGGAGCTATAGGATATAGACATCCGATCGGGCCGGTTTTCAATCTTGATCTGCGTACACTTGTTTTAGGACGACTGTGAAAGTTTCAGATCGCTAGCTTTTAAACTGAGCTCGCAAACGGTATTGAAACAGACGGACAGACTGACGGACAGACTGACGGACGGACAGACAGACAGACAGACGGACAGACGGACATGGCTATATCGACACCCCTATTGATCCTGATGAAGAATATATATACTTTATAGGTTCGGAAACGTCTCCTTCACTGCGTTACAAACTTCTGACCAAAATTATAATACCCTCTGCTAGGGTATACAAATTAAATAAAACAGCCAGGGAAATGGAAATTTCTTTAAAAACCAAAACTGGGAAAGATGTATACCCCAAGACTGAGCGTAAAAAAGTTTCGGTCAAAAATAAATAAAAGAAACATATTTAATGTATAAAAATATTTGATGAAAGCTTTTGGATGAAAACAAAATTTGTTTTAAATTTATTTAATTAATTAAAGGTTATATATACCGATGAAAGAAAATGTAAATTACATGGATCCGACAGGAAGATTTTTGTTTGGCGTAAATCAAATAGCGAATTTCATCACATTGAGGTGGATTTGTGATGGTTTGGGCTGCCAATTTCATATTATTGATTGCAATATGGATTAGTTTGACTACCTCAACGTTTTGCAGCAATATGTGAAGCACTTGCTCTGGGAAAAGATACTTTGGTGGTTCCATCTAGGAATCGGTCGGGGCATTGCTAGCGCCACCTAGATCTGAGTGGTGCAAGGAGGCAACAGGGGTATAAGAAGCAACAGTGGCATATGTCAGCTTTCCCCGAAATTTCACCATACGTTACCGCCAACTTTCCGGCGTGGGGATCGGTCTTTCCCTTATTGGCAGCGGCAGTGATAAGTTCAATTAGTACAGCGAGTTCGAAATAAAAGTAACCGCAAGTTCTGAACCTTGACCGCCAACGGAAAGTATAATTCCTTGTCTAAATAAGAAAAGCAGCAGTTTCCTGTGCTTGTACCGAGGCCCCATAGGCCCGGATGCAACAGCCTTGGCGCAGCGCAGCCAGCGCATCAAACACGAGACAAAGCGGATAAAACCAGATTAATTAATTTAAAATTATATCACATCCACTTAATTTAAGGCCCCAAAGTAAAACTTGACCCTTGAAAGCATAAACTCCACATATCCACATTGTGTCTGCAGAGAGGCGATCAAACTCGAAAAAACCCAGGCAGGGATCAAATTCGCTATAGGTTCGATTGAGTTCTTCAGTATTACGTTCCTCCTAATTCGCATTTGACGGTGTCGGCGCGCGCCATCGAGAACCAACGGCCTAATTAACCTGACCGGTAGCCACTCGAGGACAAAAAGCTTTTGATCCCGGTAATGGATTAAATATATACCAGTAAGGAGAACAAAATAAAGACAAATGTAAGTTAAATAACCTTTGAAAAAGAAAATAATAAGTAATTTTTTTAAATTTGTAAGTGGCAATGTAAACGTGGAATTTTTTTTTATTTTTGTTATCTGTGAGAACGAGAAATGGGAAAAGTTAAACGAAGTAGTGTGGAGGTGGGCTAATTATTTTTTGTTAACCAGTTTCCCTCTCTCGGGTTATATTAAAGAGAAGAGTCAAAAATATATTAAATTTTTCTAATGTTTTCCTTAATTCTTTCCGCTGTCCGATTATTCGTTGAACCCAAATATCGGACAATTTTTTTTTTTTGAAACTAAGAGTTTTCTTTATGTTGTTGAAAAAATTATGTTAAGCTTAAATAAAAGAAAAAACGATGAAATTGACCCATTTTGTTAGGTTTTATTCACGTTATACAAATTCTTTAATGTTATAATTTTTTCAATTTTCTGCATTCACTACTCATTGGAGTTGTCAAATGCCTGACTAACGTAAAATCGTATATGTGTGTACAGTGATGAACTTATATATTGGCACAGCAAACTATTTTTATACCCTTGCAGAGGGTATTATAATTTCAGTCATAATAAAGTGTATATATTCATGATCAGCCTCACCGGGAGATTCGATCTATAGATGGCTATAGCCATGTCCGTCCGTTTCTACGCAAACTAGTCCCTCAGTTTTTAAGCTATCTTCTTCAAACTTTCACAAAAGTTGTCTTTCTATTGCAGGTAGTATATAAGTCGTAACGAGCCGGATCGGGCGACTATATCATATAGCTCCAATAGGAAGAATCGGAAAAAAATTCATATTTAAAAACGCACAATGATTCTCTTATGTTCAAACTTAATATTTATTGATTTCACGTATTTTACCACAGCTTATTTCAACCAAATAGTTTTCAGCTGTCCAATGCACCTTTAGTTATACAAATGGCGGCTCGTTTTTTTTATACCCTTGCCGAGGGTATAATAATTTTGGTCAAAAGTGTGCAACGCAGTGAAGGAGACATCTCCGACCCTATAAAGTATATATATTCTTGATCAGGATCAATAGGGGAGTCGATGTAGCCATGCCCGTCTGTCTGTTTCTACGCAAACTAGTCTCTCAGTTTTTAAGATATCGAATTGAAACTTTGCACACAGCCTTCTTTCCTTTGCACGCAGTATATATGTCGGAACGGCCGGGATCGGCCGACTATATCCTATAGCTGCCATATAACTGATTGATCGGAAATGCCATAACTTTGGTGTTTGTAAAGTTCGGAGTTTTATATTTGGCCAATCAATCCGACCTACCAAATTTCATAAGGATCGGCCGACTATATCCTATAGCTGCCAAATAACTGATTGATAGGAAATGCCATAACTTTGGTGTTTTTAAAGTTAGGAAGTTGGGATTTTTATGAGTATAAAGAATGCATCATATGAATAATTTTGCAGAATATAATTTACAGAGTATTCTGCAAGGGTATATCAACTTCGGCTCCGCCCGAAGTTAGCTTTCCTTTCTTGTTATACCCGTTACTCGTAGAGTAAAAGGGTATATTGTATTCGTGCAAAAGTATGTAACAGGTAGAAGGAAGTGTTTCCGACCCTATAAAGTATATATATTCTTGTTCAGGATCACTAGCCGAGTCGATCTAGCTATGTCCGGTTGTCCGTCTGTCCGTCTGTCTGTCCGTCTGTCTGTCCGTCCGTATGAACGCTGAGATCTTGGAAACTATAAAAGCTAGAAGATTGGCATTTTGCATGTAGATTTTAGGAGTTCCTACGCAGCGCAAGTTTATTTCAAAATGGTGCCTCGCCCCCTCTGACGCCCACAAGCCACAAGCTGTGGCCACAGTTTTTATGCTATTATGAAAATTTTAATTGATATGTATTTGTTTCGTCAATACCTATCGATTGGCCTAATAAAAGTTTGCCACGCCCACTCTAACGCCAAAAAAGTCATTAAACGCTTAAACGCAATACAATAGCGCCATCTAACGGATGACTTTGGAACAGCTGGTCAAGGTGCTAATTCGAGCGGCGAAAAACATACAAGAAGGCATATTTATTTTAAGTTGTTTAGCTGAGTTACGGGTATCTAATAGTCGAGGCACTCGACTATAGCGTTCTCTCTTGTTTTTTCTGATAATAGTACAAAGTTTTATTTATTTTTCATTTAAGTACAAAAATATGTTACGATAACAAAGAGGCAATCGAAGCCTCCAAAAACATATGTTTATATTAAGAACCAATGGATTATTATTATTATTATTCTTGATCAGGATCGCGTCCTGAGTTGATATAAGCATGTCCGTCTGTCCCCCTGTCCGTCTGTCTGTTTCTACGCGAACTAGTCTCTCAGTTTTAAAGATATCGAATTGAAACTTTGCACACACCCTTCTTTCCTTTTCACGCAGTATATAAGTCGGAACGGCCGGGATCAGATGACTATATCCTATAGCTGCCATATAACTGATTGATCGTAAATGCCATAACATTAATCTTTGTTAAGTTAGGAAGTTGAGATTTTCTATAGGTTTTATTTTTGGCAAATCAATCCGACCTACTATATCAACATCGGCTCCGCCTGAAGTTAGCTTTTCTTTCTTGTTTATCTAATATTATAATATTTTAATGAACGAAATATGTATAGATAGAGTCATTAGTTTCCTTTTAAATACAAGTGACTTCATTAATTTATCTTTTATAAATCATTTTATTCGGAGCAGAACCAAAACAAAATTCATTAATAATAAATGCCATTGGCTAATGTTTGTTTTGCCGAAAATTTGTAAACATTTAAATTTCCGAAGGAAGCCCACTGTACCAAAAGCTGTTACACGCCAGAGCTTTCGAGCCTCTCTCGTCGGCTCGCCATTATCCCTAATCTTATTTTGTAAGCCGAGCGCGGCTTACAATAGCCGGCAGCGGTTGCATTGTTTTTTCTTATGTATTCAGTGCAGCTCCGATCTCGAATAATTAAACACGTCTTTTTCGCAATTTAAAACCTACCTGCACAAAATTATTATCATTGGTTTTAATTAACTATTTTGTTTTGCCTCTATACTTTAAATGGTATAATGATACATTTTAAAGCAAAAATCGATTTAGGGACTTAAATTAAAGGAAAAGTGGTTTGGCTTTACAAGGTAAAAAGGTATAAAATATCCACATTTGTGACAGTAACTTTTTAAGTTGCAGAAAATTATTGATTATGAAAAACTATGTGTCGAAAATGTTTTTTCTTTGGGTTAAAATAATGTCATTTTACATTGTGGTTCATGTCTTGGTACTCAGTGGTTTTTGTTTTGGAGTGAACTTTTTTTTTAAATTCATTCGTCTTTGACTTTCAAAATGAACGGTCGTGCTTTTTTTCTGCGCTTCGAATTTTGTATTTTGTTTTCGTTTATTCCCATCGGTGGGTTTTATCAAAACAATTTTAATTTTCTTTTGGTTATTTAAACATAAATTTAAGCTCCGTTCGCTTCGCGAGTGCACTTTGTTATACCCGTTACTCCTAGAGTAAAAGGGTATATTGTATTCGTGCAAAAGTATGTAACAGGTAAAAGGAAGCGTTTCCGACCCTATAAAGTATATATATTCTTGTTCAGGATCACTAGCCGAGTCGATCTAGCCATGTCCGTCTGTCTGTCTGTCCGTATGAACGCTGAGATCTCGGAAACTATAAAAGCTAGAAGATTGGCATATTGCATGTAGATTTTAGGAGTTCCTACGCAGCGCAAGTTTGTTTCAAAATTGTGCCACGCCACCTCTGACGCCCACAAGCCACAAGCTGTGGCCACAGTTTTGATGCTATTATGAAAATTTTAATTGATATGTATTTGTTTCGTCAATACCTATCGATTGGCCTAATAAAAGTTAGCCACGCCCACCCTAACGCCCAAAAACCCATTAAACGCTTAAACGCAATACAATAGCGCCATCTAACGGATGACTTTGGAACAGCTGGTCAAGGTGCTAATTCGAGCGGCGAAAAACATACAAGAAGGCATATTTATTTTAAGTTGTTTAGCTGAGTTACGGGTATCTAATAGTCGAGGCACTCGACTATAGCGTTCTCTCTTGTATTAATACTAATAAATTGTTTTAGTTTTCGTAATTCTTATCTGTGTTTTCTTTTCTTATATCCCCGCCGTTTCTCTTTTGTGCATGCACTTTTAACTTATTTACGCTCCCGCTCTCTTGCTCTCTTTGCCTTGAAAGTTCTAAGCGTGCAGTTTCTGCGCTCTTGCCGTACTTATAATTGCTCGCTTATAAATTTCAATTCGCTTTCTTGGTACAGTGGTCCCAATAAATAAAATGAATAAAAAAAATGTTGTCTGCTTCTGCAAAAAATGCAGCCTCGTAATCAGGGCTGACCAGTCTAATATGACTTGCTGGCTGTGTGAAAATATGGTGCACACCAAGTGCGACGGTTTTACTGGCCGGACAAGTGATGACCTTTCAAAGGGGCCCAATTTGCAGTTTTGTTGTGACGCTTGTGTCGAGGTTGCGAACGAGATGAAATCGTTCATGCGCCAAACTAAAGGCGGCCTGATGGGGCTGATTAGCTGTTTCGGAGTTGCTAGAGATAGTTTTCGCCGAGCTGATGATCTCCTCTCTGCGCTGGACTCGCAGTTTAATAGCTATTAAAAGAGTCCCCTAAGCGCAAAAAGGCCGCTGGTGGTAAGGAGCAAAAGGAGAACACCCCGCAACCGAAATCAAAAGAACAACAGAGCATTCCGGCGGATCCAGCAGCTAATTTCAGCAAACCCTCAAATGTTGCTAAGATCAGCAGCTAAAAAAGATTCGGTATCCGAACAATCCGTTACAGAATGCATGCAACTAGGGTCTTTTAAGAATTCCGATTTGTCCGTAGTGGTTTCACAATTAGTGGATCCACCTATCTCTCAGAATGTAGCATCACCACCACAAGGGACTACTGAGTCCGGACAACCGGCTCAAGTTGGTTTTGCAGAAACAATGTCTGCTCCACCAAAATCCCTTTTAGTGGTTCCACTAAAGAAACAAATTTTCGTTTCTCGGCTTTCCCCTGATCAAACATCTTCTGATGTATTGTCTTATATACAAGACAAAACTAAAACCGATTGTAATAGTGTAAAGGTGGAAAAGTTTAAGTTTTCTTATGCTAGAGACATTTCATCTTTTAAGATAACTGTCCCTAACGAGCTTTTTGAAGCCATATGCTCGGGCGACTTTTGGCCGGATAATATGGTTGTAAAAGAGCTCGAGGCTAAGATAAAGAAGAAGGGGCCCGTGGGAGTAAAACTTCCTAGTCGAGGCCAAACCAGTGTACCAATTTCAAAAAACTAACTTCTAACCTCCTTCTTTCCTATCAGAATGCAAGAGGTTTGCGTAGCAAGCTCACTAAATTGTATTCCGATAGCCTTTCCTTTGCATCTCATATTATTGTGTTTACAGAAACTTGGTTAAAGCCGGAGATCTTTAGATCCGAAGTTTTTCCAGGTAAGTACACAATATATAGGTATGAACGTCCCTCTAGACGGGGAGGTGGAGTCTTAATTGGAGTTGATTCAAACCTCCCGTCAGAGGAGTTATTTTTTGAGGAATTCAATACCATTGAATTTATTTGTGTAAAGTTATTGCTTCCTGGAAGCTCTATATACATAGCTGGCTCATATATTCCGCCGTTGTCTGAACTTCCTGATTATTTAAATCACCTATCCGTCATTAAGTCCGTTACAAATAAGCTTTCCGATAGGGATCAGTTGATAGTTCTAGGTGATTTTAATATACCTGGAGTTACTTGGTCCACTGAGGATGGATCGAATGTCTTACTACCTATAACACAGCATGATTTTATTGATGGCCTGCTTGACATATCTCTATCTCAAGTAAACCATGTTCGAAATTCATTAGGTCGCCTACTTGGTTTGTGTTTTGTATCAAATCCTGAAGGTGTGTTTCTGTCCAGAATAGCACCACTCACGCAACCTGAAGATCCATATCACCCAACAATCGAACTTTCATTTGATACGGGTAGAGTTATAGAAGAAAAATCAGAAAAATCCAAACGAATACATTATTTTCGCAAGGCTTTAATTGGTCTGATCTTTACTTATGCAATAATATGTCCGATGCAGTTAATGTTTTTTACACTGTTATAAACTCATTTTTTAATTCCTGTGTTCCGTGGTACTATCCGTCAACTTCCAATAAATCACCTTGGTTTAGCAAAGAGTTGACACACTTAAGAAATGTAAAGTCCAGACTTTTTAGGAAATATAAAAATACCGGTTCTCAATCTGTTTTTACTAGATATTTAAGTGCTCGGTCTAGATTTACCGTGCTTAATGCTCAGTGTTATAATAGTTACTTAAACCGTTGTAAGGTCCAGTTCTCTTAGGACCCGAAACTGTTTTATAATTTTGTTAACACCAAGCGTAAATCTAATTCTTTTCCTTCCTCGCTGTCGTTCGAAAACATGACGGCAACCACAGATCAGGCAATAGCCGATTTATTTGCCCAATTTTTTCAAACGACTTACTCTACTTTAGATTATTCATCACAACCTAATTCTTACACCATGCCCAAGTCAAACCTCATATTCTGTCCCACTTTAACAGAAAGCTCTCTTCTTTTGGATCTTCTTCGTATTAAGCCTGTTTATTCGCCAGGGCCAGATGGTATTCCTGGGTGCGTGCTTAGGTATTGCGCTAAGGCCCTGTGCAAACCTCTTCACAAGTTGTTTACCTTATCTCTAGAAACCTCCCAATTCCCAAATATTTGGAAGGAATCATTTGTTATTCCTCTTTTGAAAAAAGGTAACGAGTTAGAAGCCAGTAACTACAGAGGTATTTCTAAGTTGTCAGCTATTCCTAAGCTTTTTGAAAAAATTATTACTCCTCATTTGCAGCACCTTTGTAGATCAATTATTTCTCCGTGTCAACACGGATTTATTAAACGTAGATCCACAATCGGAAACCTTCTAGCGCTCACTACATTTGTGATAAAAGGCTTCAATAGTAGTTTTCAAACAGACTTTTACAGTGACTTTAGTAAAGCATTCGACTCTGTAAATCACTTACTTCTTATTCAAAAACTTGACCTTTTAGGTTTTCCAGTTGATCTGCTTAAATGGATTTCAAGTTATCTGAATGGCAGGTCACAAAGGGTCCTTTTTAAAAATTCAATTTCTGAAATTCTCCGTGTTACCTCCGGTGTCCCACAAGGGAGCCATCTGGGTCCGTTACTTTTTACATTATTTATTAACGATCTTCCATTAATTATAAGTCATTCTCGCGTACTTATGTACGCAGATGATGTTAAGTTGTGCCTGCAGTATAAGGACATTTACTGCCATTTAGACTTGCAATCCGATCTAGATAATTTTCAAAACTGGTGCCGAGATAATTTACTAAATTTAAACGGTTCCAAGTGCAAGCTGATGACTTTTTATCGGGCCAATCCGATATACGCGACTTACACGTTAAGTGGCAGCTTTTTGGATAGAATAACTCTTGTAAACGATCTTGGCGTTCTCTTGGACCCTAATCACATTTCGTCCATGGTTAATAAAGCCAGAGGAGTGCTTGGATTTATTAAAAGGTGGTCAAAAGAATTCGATGATCCTTATTTGACTAAAACTTTAATTATTTGGTTAGTCCGTCCGATTCTGGAGTATGGGTCTCCCGTCTGGAGTCCACAATACGGAATACATATCGGTCGAATTGAATCTGTACCAAAAAACTTCCTTCTTTTTGCTTCACGGCGCCTAAACTGGGATGCAAATCTTATCTTACCTTCTTATTCTAGTAGACTTCTTTTGATTAATTTACCATCCCTAGCCAACCGTAGAACGATGCTTGGTACTATCTTTATTTATAACCTTATACATGGTGATATTGACTGCCCCGACTTGTTAAGTCCGCTAAACTTTTCTGTGCCAAGTAGATTAACTAGAAATTATATTCCCCTAATTTTAAATAATTGTAGATCTATCTATGCCTTGCATGAGCCTTTCAGATTATTATGTTCTGACTATAATAGACTTTTTCCTGTAAAATCAAAACTTGACTCTCTGCCACTCCTAAAACGATTAATACTTGCTTCATTGGCACAAGATTGATCTAACTATTACTTTTTTCCCCGGACCTTTACCTTTATTTTCCTATCTCGCGTCTATCTTATCGCAAATCGTGCCGTACGATACACGGCTGCGCCCCTCGGTCGGTTGGGCGGGTAAGTGGGCCGTGGGTCTCAGCGCAAAAAAAAAAAAAAAAAAAAATTTGGAACCGATTGGATTAATAGTTTTTGAGTAACCTCAAGCGCTAGTCGTAAAAATACTGTTTTGAGAAGCTGTCACCGTCACCTGACGCTTCCACCATAAATCGTTTATATCTTCAAAAGTTTTTGAAATTTTCGCTTGAATTTTTAAAGGAACATTCTTGAATAGTTATGAGTTCTAAAAAAAAAAGAAATCGGTTTTTTGAAACCGTGAATGGGGGAATGGGGGGAAATATCACCTGCCTTACGTTTTATTGAAAAGTATCGAATGTTAAGGAAATATTTTTACAGATCTACATAATTTTAGAAGGAACAAGAAAGGAAAGCTAACTTCGGGCGGAGCCGAAGTTGAAATACCCTTGCAGAATATTCTGCAAATTATATTCTCCAAAATTATTCATATGATGAATTCTTAATACTCATAAAAAATCCCAACTTCCTAACTTTAAAAACACCAAAGTTATGGCATTTCCAATCGTTCAGTTATGTATATGGCAGCTATAAAATATAGTCGGCCGATCCTTATGAAATTTGATATGTCGGATTGATTGGGCAAAAATAAAACCCATAGAAAATCCCAACTTCCTAACTTAACAAACACTAAAGTTATGGCATTTCCGATCAATCAGTTATATGGCAGCTATAAGATATAGTCGGCCGATCCTTTTGAAATTTGGTAGGTCGGATTAATTGGCCAAATATAAAACCCATAGAAAATCCCAACTTCCTAACTTAACAAACAGCAGAGTTATGGCATTTCCGATCAATCAGTTATATGGCAGCTATAGGATATAGTCGGCCGATTCTTATGAAATTTAGTACGTCGGATTGATTGGGCAAAAATAAAACCCATAGAAAATCCCAACTTCCTAACTTAACAAACACTAAAGTTATGGCATTTCCGATCAATCAGTTATATGGCAGCTATAAGATATAGTCGGCCGATCCTTATGAAATTTGGTAGGTCGGATTAATTGGCCAAATATAATACCCATAGAGAGTCCCAACTTCCTAACTTAACAAACAGCAGAGTTATGGCATTTCCGATCAATCAGTTATATGGCAGCTATAGGATATAGTCGGCCGATCCCGGCCGTTCCGACTTATATACTGCGTGCAAAGGAAAGAAGGGTGTGTGCAAAGTTTAAATTCGATATCTTTAAAACTGACAGACTAGTTCGCGTAGAAACAGACAGACGGACAGACAGACGGACACACAGACGGACAGACAGACGGACATGGCTATATCAACTCAGGAGGTGATCCTGATCAAGAATATATATACTTTATAGGGTCGGAGATGTCTCCTTCACTGCGTTGCACACTTTTGACCAAAATTATAATACCCTCTGCAAGGGTATAAAAAAGAACAGAAAAAAATTAAAAACAACAAAGTTATACTTTTTATACCCTTGCAGAGGGTATTATAATTTCAGTCAAAATTTTGCAACACAAAATGAGAAAAAATATAAATAATATAAGATTAAATAATAATTTCAAATAGGCTTCCAATAAATAGCTTTATAATATATACTTCAAGTAAATGTTTAAAAAAATAAAACAAAAACAAACGGAAAATTATATTATTATTATTATTATATAAGTTGCCAAACGAGAAAACGGTAAAATAATTAAAAAAAATATCTTCGCTGTTAATAAACATATAAAATTGTAGGAAAGTTATTCAAAAAATCGGTTTTTATTTTTTACAAGATTCGGACTACTATTTAAAACTGGTGGCATAGAAAACTTAAAAAAAATGTATATGTAGTTTTTAATTTTTTTTATTTTTACAAATTCAAGAATTCGATTTCAAACTTGTGAAAATCGGATGACTATATTATATACATACAGTGCACACTGGTCCCAATGACCAATATTTTTGCATAAACTAGAAAAATGAAGCTACAGACTTGAAACTTGGCACACTATATAGTTACTATATATGCGAAGTCTGGACAAAATTTTGTGCCGATCGGGCCACGCCTTCCTTTCCGCCCCATAGAAATGCACCCCGGGACAAAAATGTACAAAACATCCACGAAAATTGGGCCAATATATCCAATAAATTTTAAATATATATAAAATATCTTTAGTAAAGCCAATAGCCAATATTTCCAATAAATTTTAAATATATATAAAATAACTTTAGTAAATATCCCCTCAATCTTCTATCCCCTCCCGCCCTACCAATTTTCAACTTCCAAACTAAATAATGCATCTTAAAAAATTATAATATATTTACTTAATTAATTTTTAATCACTTTCAACATCTAAATCAAAGGAATAGGTATCGTTACATTCAAAGGTATCCAAGTCATCTTCATCAACATTATCTGTAGTAGGATAACTATTTAGGAAATCGACATTTGGTGGTGTTAAAAGATCATTAAAAGAGCATTTTTTTATTCCAGCATCCACATAAGCAACAAAGTTCTTAATCCTCTTTTTCAAAGGATCTATGTTTTGCTTTAAGTTTCCAATTCGATGCTGCAACACAAAGTTGTAAAGGCTTTCGGTTTCGCGCCCATGTGCCAGCCAATACTCTATCATTTCTCCATAACATAGGTCTATGTTGTCTAGCAAAAAGTTTTTTTTGGAAAATGGAGCAAAAACGAGCAAAAAAGGTTTATGTCATCGTATTGTAAATAAATGCAAGAACAAAACTGCGTAAATAGTTTTTATAATCCGGCACAATCCAACATACTTTTGTTCCAAGAAACACGAAAAATGATAGGTTAAAATTGTTAAAAATACAACTCTACAAAAGCACACATACACAAAGACAAATCACATTAAACAAATATTGCATTAAACATTTAAATTTTACATACCTCCACTAATATTTTCCATTTTACTTTGTTTTAAAATGTTAAGTAGAACTTTTGCAATCTTTCTTTAAAGTGTTGATTTTATTTAGCGCGCCAAAAAGTCAACATTTCTGATCAACGAACTGCTGACTTTCAGGGCTACCAAATTTAACAGGGCTGCAATTTCAGTAACGAAATTGCGATTTTTAAATGCAACTTATATTATTCTACGAAGATAAAATGTTTTTTTTTTTCATAACTTCAAAAAAAACAAGAAAGGAAAGCTAACTTCGGGCGGAGCCGAAGTTGAAATACCCTTGCAGAATATTCTGCAAATTATATTCTCCAAAATTATTCATATGATGAATTCTTAATACTCATAAAAAATCCCAACTTCCTAACTTTAAAAACACCAAAGTTATGGCATTTCCAATCGTTCAGTTATGTATATGGCAGCTATAAAATATAGTCGGCCGATCCTTATGAAATTTGATATGTCGGATTGATTGGGCAAAAATAAAACCCATAGAAAATCCCAACTTCCTAACTTAACAAACACTAAAGTTATGGCATTTCCGATCAATCAGTTATATGGCAGCTATAAGATATAGTCGGCCGATCCTTTTGAAATTTGGTAGGTCGGATTAATTGGCCAAATATAAAACCCATAGAAAATCCCAACTTCCTAACTTAACAAACAGCAGAGTTATGGCATTTCCGATCAATCAGTTATATGGCAGCTATAGGATATAGTCGGCCGATCCCGGCCGTTCCGACTTATATACTGCGTGCAAAGGAAAGAAGGGTGTGTGCAAAGTTTTAATTCGATATCTTTAAAACTGACAGACTAGTTCGCGTAGAAACAGACAGACGGACAGACAGACGGACAGACAGACGGACAGACAGACGGACATGGCTATATCAACTCAGGAGGTGATCCTGATCAAGAATATATATACTTTATAGGGTCGGAGATGTCTCCTTCACTGCGTTGCACACTTTTGACCAAAATTATAATACCCTCTGCAAGGGTATAAAAATAGGTTTTTGCAAAAATATTGGGCATTGGGACCAGTGTGCAGTGGCTCACAGCTTAAAGTATGCACTTCAAACCCCCAACTTCAAACTTCCATAGTGTTAAAACTATTAGGAGTACTGCAACAAATGTGGTGTCAAATTAAAGATGATATTGTTTAGATTAAATTAGTGACTTCATTTATTGTCTACTTTTTCATTTTATAACCAAAACATAACAAAATAATAAAATACTGCTTATTTCTACCTCACAGCTTATTTTATGCAGCACCAAAAATATAAAAATATTTGGAAAGTATTTATTTTTTTTATTTTTTTAGTATTTAGTGTGGTAGCCTTTAGTGTCTATTACCGCTTGAAGCCTTTTTGGCATCGAATCCACTAATTTTTTCGTCAGATCGGCTGATATAATGCTCCTCTCTTTGAAAAGAAATGGAGTATTTTCGAATATTATTCTCCAAAATTGCTCACAAATTTTCGATCACGCTTAGATCTGGGGATTGAGACGGCGGAATCATCATATGGGGACAGTTGTAGCTCAGCCAAGACTGCACAATACCCGCATTGTGCTTTGGATCATTGTAATGATAACAAGAAAGGAAAACTAACTTTTGGCGTAGCCGAAGTTGATATACCCTTGCAGAATACTCTGTAAATTATATTCTCTAAAATTATTCATATGATGCATTCTTAATACTCATATAAAATCCCAACTTCCTAACTTTAAAAACACCAAAGTTATGGCATTTCCAATCGTTCAGTTATATGTCAGCTATAGGATATAGTCGGCCGATCCTTATGAAATTTGGTAGGTCGAATTGATTGGCCAAATATAAAGCCCATAGAAAATCCCAACATCCTAACTTAACAAACACCAAAGTTATGGCATTTCCGATCAATCCCAACATCCTAACTTAACAAACACCAAAGTTATGGCATTTCCGATCAATCATGGCAGCTATAGGATATAGTCGGCCGATCCCGGCCGTTCCGACATATATACTGCGTGCAAAGGAAAGAAGGGTGTGTGCAAAGTTTCAATTCAGTAGCTTTAAAACTGAGAGACTAGTTTGCGTAGAAACAGACAGACGGACAGACGGACATGGCTATATCAACTCAGGAGGTGATCCTGATCAAGAATATATATACTTTATAGGGTCGGAGGTGTCTCCTTCACTGCGTTGCACACTTTTGACCAAAATTATAATACCCTCTGCAAGGGTATAAAAACGGAAATTTGACCTTATTCCCAGATCCTCCGCACTTTGCAACAAATTGTCCTTGAGAATATTGAGATATTTCATTTTGTCCATTGTAGACTCAAAAAAGTCCAGTTTTCCCGGACCAGCATCGGACATACAGGCCCAAAAGCCATTTATATGCCCCAAAAAATAAGTTGTCCATGCTAACATATGCACATTTTTGGATCGGACGGAAATGCTTATGTTTGGCGAAAAGCTAATACGGAGCAACAGAAGCAGAACTTAAAGGCCACAGTAAAGCACGGTGGTGGGCACGTGATGGTTTGGACCTGTATGTCCGCTGCTGGTCCGGGAAAACTGGACTTTTTTGAGTCTACAATGGACAAAATAAAATATCTCAATATTCTCAAGGACAATTTGTTGCAAAGTGCGGAGGATCTGGGAATAAGGTCAAATTTCCGTTTTTATCATTACAATGATCCAAAGCACAAGGCGGGTATTGTGCAGTCTTGGCTGAGCTACAACTGTCCCCATATGATGATTCCGCCGTCTCAATCTCCAGATCTAAACGTGATCGAAAATTTGTGAGCAATTTTGGAGAATAATATTCGAAAATACTCCATTTCGAACAAAAACCAGCTGAAGGATGCTCTTTTCAAAGAGAGGAGCATTATATCAGCCGATCTGACGAAAAAATTAGTGGATTCGATGCCAAAAAGGCTTCAAGCGGTAATAGACACTAAAGGCAACCACACTAAATACTAAAAAAACAAAAAAAAATAAATACTTTCCAAATATTTTTATATTTTTGGTGCTGCATAAAATAAGCTGTGAGGTAGAAATAAGCAGTATTTTATTATTTTGTTATGTTTTGGTTATAAAATGACAAAAAATGAAGTCACTAATTTAATCTTAACAATATTATCTTTAATTTGACACCACATTTGTTGCAGTACGCCTAATAGTTTTAACACTATGGAAGTTTGAAGTTGGGGGTTTGAAGTGCATACTTAAACTGTGAGCCACTGTAGCTGACATGGGAAAGATACAACCATTACAATAAACATGGTTAAAAAAACTACACAGCTTAGAGATATTGATAGTTTTAAAAATTTCAAAAATACATTTTGAAAGAAAAATTTAATTATTTATTGTCTCAAAGACAAATGTGCATAAAATTTGTTCTAATAAATATAAGATTTAATTTTTGGTTATATCCAAGGAAACAGTTTTGTTAAAGCTTTTTTGCAGAAAGCTCGTGCAGTAAAGTTTGCTCTCAAATCGTAAATAGAGCTGAACTGTTCTGCCGGCTGAAATCCGAATAACGTCTGTTAGAATAGTAGCACACTACTCCTTCCAAAGGCTGCACTGAAAACCGTGAGTTTCTCTTAAAAGCTCCAGTGACGAGTGCGTATTGGGATTCAACGCCTAGAGCTGGGATGCCTTTCATCAGTCCAGCATCCTACTGCTCAACAAGCAGAGCAAGTCTCTGTAAGGCGCACAAATTTCTAGTAAGTTGATTCAAACTGTCGGAAATTGGCGCAATTGTGTGGAATAATCAAAACGATTCTCCTCTATATGTCGATTTGGCAGTGAAGCCTTATCCTATAAAATCGCAAACAATCGGATTATCTGAGTGCGGTTAGCTTAAAGAAAAACACAGAGTATCTGACTAGTGGATTTGTTGAAAAGTAAAAGTAAAACTAACAAAAAAGTGTTACCAAATTAGTGACTTTGTATAATGTGTCCACGAAACATAAATCAGTGTAACTAAGTATGCAATGCTCACAAAATAAGAAGAAAATTTCGGTTATTAAACTTACTGCAAAACAAAACGGCTACTCACTAAAAAATCCTTTTTACCTAAGATACAACGCAATCAACTTTAAGAAGCTGCGG